>NC_136065.1:74640230-75887777 GCF_964261635.1 Lissotriton helveticus
TTTTGGGAGACCAAGATAGAGGGCATTCCCATAGTCGATCCTTGAGATGACGGTCGCTGCTACGATTGAGCGCATCATGGATTGAGAGAGAAAGGGGGCTAACTTTCTCAATTGCCTGATAATATTCGTGCAGCTTCCCACAACGGAGGATATTTGGCTGCACATTGACAGGTCACAGTCTAGTTTAATCCCCAGGCTCTTTATGTTCATACTTGGCTTTGGGGCTATTCCTAACTCTGAAGGCCAGTACAGATCACTCCAGGGTGAGGTGGTAGATGGAATTACCAACACCTCGGTCTTATCCGGGTTGATCTTTAACAGGTTTTCCGTCATCCATCTTACGGTGTACCTCAAGATGTTCTGGGCTTGGATTTGTGCTGCCCCTGTGTTATCGACACTCAGCACCAGCTGAGTGTCGTCAGCGTAGTTAAAGACTCTACAGCCCATATTAGCCAGGGATGCAATGAGAGGTTGTAGGTAAAGATTGAACAGAAGTGGGGACAGTGCGGAGCCCTGTTGTACCCCGCACTCTAAGGTCCCCACCTCTGAAATCAAGTCCCCCAGTTGTACCCTCTGTGTCCTTCCCGAAAGGAAGGATTGCAGCCATTTAAAGGCTAGGCCTCTAATCCCAAAGGCCTCCAGTCTTTCTAAGAGCAGGTCATGGCTGACAGTATCGAACGCCGCTGACAGATATAATAAAATCAGGGCGCTCGGTTTCTTACTGTCAGCCATGCCTCTTAATTCGTCCAGCACCGAGAGCATCACTAACTCGGTGCTGTGATGCGCTCTGAACCCTGCCTGCCGCTCATGTAATAGACCATGGGATTCCAGGTACAGGGACAAAGACTTCAGCACATGCTGTTCTAAGATCTTTGATAGGAAAGGCAGCTGGGAAATCGGCCTGTAGTTCTTCAGAACAGCCGGGTCTGTGCCCGGTTTCTTTGACAAGGGCCTAACTCGAGCCTCCTTGAGTTCGTCCGGTAGATAACCTGTTTCTAGGGACCTATTAAGAAGAGAGATAATCCAATCTTCCAGTAGAGGACGTGCCACGCGGAAAACACTCGGGGGACACGGGTCAGCTGGGGAACCGGATTTAATTTTACCCATCAGCCGCTCTAGGCTCAACTCGTCCAACTCAGGGAACTGTACTATAGAGCAATGAACAGGATTATAATCATTAGAGTGTGTAGTAGCACTATTCACCACACTACTCTTTATTTCCAGGATGATGGTCTTTACTTTTTCTAAAAAGTATCCCTGGAAGATGTTACAGTTTATGGGGGACTCGAAGTTCTCCTGTTTTTTACTCAACTCCGACAAAATTTTGAAGGTCTCCTTCTGGGTATTGCCGGCTTTCTTTAGACGAGACTCATAGTACTCCGCCTTAGCTTGTGAAATAAGTTTTTTGTACAGATAAAGAGAGTCTTTATAGTGGTTCCTCGCTGTATCCTGCTTAGTTTTCCTCCAGGATCTCTCCAGAGCTCGGAGTTTCCTTTTTTGTTCCCTCAAAAGTGGGGTAAACCAGGGAGCCACTTTACCAGGTCCTTTTATTAGCTGAGTTCTTGCCGGCGCTATCTGATCAATAGCTTCACCCAGACTCCGAGTTAAATCCGCATATTCTAGGTCCAGGCTCTTATCTGTATTCGACAGACAAGCCGGCTTCGGGAACACCAAGGTCAAGGTTTTTAAATCAACCTTAGCCCATTTACGGGTTCTTCTAATACCCCGGGGTAGGTATTTTAAATGGTCATTAATGTTTACCTCACAGGTCACCAAATAGTGGTCGGTCCATACACAAGGGACCACATCCCTAAGAATGACGTTTGGATCTTTGGTCCATACTAAATCAAGAGTATGACCCTTGATGTGTGTGGGTACTTCCACGAGTTGGCTAAAACTCAAGGAGGACATCATAATGTCCAATTGGCGTGTAGCCAGGTCCCAATGGGGGCTATCCCAATGCAAATTAAAATATCCCATTATCAAAATGTTCTTATATCTTGTACGGAGGTCAGACATAATAGGAGCGAATAGGTCATTAAAAAGTGGGGTTGAGTTGGGCGGACGGTAGATCGACAAAACCACCCAGCAGGAGTTGTTCAGAGTAGTCTTTACTCCTAACAAATCAGCTAGATCCACCGTTTCCGATAGTAGTCTTTCTACGGACAAGGTCTTTTTAAACAAGATCGCCACTCCACCCCCCCGCGCAGCCCCTGCGCGGTTCTGCCATATTGCATCATAGCCATTTGGAAGAGCAGCAATAATGTCCGGCATGGAGTTTTCGCCCATCCAGGTTTCTGTAAGGGTCAGGACATCAAGGTCCCTATCCTGAAGCAGCGTATAAATCTCCACGTGGTGGCTGTGAAGTGACCTAGTATTTAGACTGGCTATCTTTAATACAGGGTAAGGGCTCTAGGAGTTCCATTGTAGGGTCGCTGTATGGCATACTTTTTTAGCCTAGCAATGACTCCATGATCTATTAGCGGCTCACCATTATCGAAATAACGTAGCTCCTCCGACGTATAAATATGCCGATGGTCAAGAGTCCCGGCCCCCGAGCCCAGCCGTGCGCGGACGGGCGCAGACGGGCTGGACTCTGGCGTGACTCCGGCGATGATCTGGCGAGCCCCCAGCGCGTGACCGCTGCGCGTAGGCATGGCCGGCTTAAGTACCGGTCTAGCGTCCTTGTGACGACTAGACCGTGCAGAGCCTCACCCCCCACCCAAGATGTCCGCCGCTATGGCAGTGAATTCGATCGAGCAAAGCCGCTAGCTTCTCGAGTGACAGGAGGAGCCGCCCCAACGCGGTGCTTGTTAGTTTTATGTGCAGGTAAGTGGCATATTAAAATCAGGGAGAAAAGTACAAATCGAACACACAACTTAGGAGACAAAAACGGGAATCTAAAAATGCAAGCTATGCTGGCTCCTAATGAGCGCGCAGCGCTCTGTGCTGTCTCTGACCTCTAATTACCAAATTAGTTTTCCAAGTAACAGGCCGCCTAGTTTGCTCGGCTTAAGTACCGGTCTAGCGTCCTTGTGACGACTAGACCGTGCAGAGCCTCACCCCCCACCCAAGATGTCCGCCGCTATGGCAGTGAATTCGATCGAGCAAAGCCGCTAGCTTCTCGAGTGACAGGAGGAGCCGCCCCAACGCGGTGTTTGTTAGTTTTATGTGCAGGTAAGTGGCATATTAAAATCAGGGAGAAAAGTACAAATCGAACACACAACTTAGGAGACAAAAACGGGAATCTAAAAATGCAAGCTATGCTGGCTCCTAATGAGCGCGCAGCGCTCTGTGCTGTCTCTGACCTCTAGTTACCAAATTAGTTTTCCAAGTAACAGGTCGCCTAGTTTGCTCGGCTTAAGTACCGGTCTAGCGTCCTTGTGACGACTAGACCGTGCAGAGCCTCACCCCCCACCCAAGATGTCCGCCGCTATGGCAGTGAATTCGATCGAGCAAAGCCGCTAGCTTCTCGAGTGACAGGAGGAGCCGCCCCAACGCGGTGCTTGTTAGTTTTATGTGCAGGTAAGTGGCATACTAAAATCAGGGAGAAAAGTACAAATCGAACACACAACTTAGGAGACAAAAACGGGAATCTAAAAATGCAAGCTATGCTGGCTCCTAATGAGCGCGCAGCGCTCTGTGCTGTCTCTGACCTCTAGTTACCAAATTAGTTTTCCAAGTAACAGGCCGCCTAGTTTGCTTGGCTTAAGTACCGGTCTAGCGTCCTTGTGACGACTAGACCGTGCAGAGCCTCACCCCCCACCCAAGATGTCCGCCGCATGGCAGTGAATTCGATCGAGCAAAGCCGCTAGCTTCTCGAGTGACAGGAGGAGCCGCCCCAACGCGGTGCTTGTTAGTTTTATGTGCAGGTAAGTGGCATATTAAAATCAGGGAGAAAAGTACAAATCGAACACACAACTTAGGAGACAAAAACGGGAATCTAAAAATGCAAGCTATGCTGGCTCCTAATGAGCGCGCAGCGCTCTGTGCTGTCTCTGACCTCTAGTTACCAAATTAGTTTTCCAAGTGGAAAAGAACAAGGGGCCCCCTGTAAAAAGGTATATACCCTGACAAGGAAAATTACTTATTTGGAAAAGAATCATGCACTGGGCATAGTGCTAAATACTTAGTTGTGCAGCAGCTGTAGCATAGATTACTTATTAATCATAAACTTTATACTACAGTATTTGCAAAAATATATCATTTTTTATTTTTATTTCATTTTTCTTATCATTTCTGATATCAAATATAAAAAACGCATACATACATACATAAAGTCGATAGTCATTTGTTATAAAAAATACATATTAAATCTTTTCCTATATACAAATTACCACGGAAATATAAATGAGGTATGGCCTGCCCACAAGGCACCAATAGCTTGAAATTCAGACAATTGGGTGATCACAGATGTTCACAATCTACATAAGTCATTTTCAATGCCACTCTGTCATTTGGTGAATAGCACACATATTGTCTACATCCATTAAACAACACTAGTTACAAATGGTTATTGCCACCGTGACCTACGCGTTTCGGGTTTAAGCCTTCCTCAGGGTGTTCTCACCAGTGGTAAACTAGAAATGGAAAAAGATTTCATATCAAAATATTTCTATGTCACAGCTGCAAATGCATTAAACAATTTTTGATATAATACTGATAAACCCTACCCCCACATGTGCAAGGATACTTGGATTCAAGATTTCAGTTCCGCCATTACACGCACTCTCACCCATACATGCACACTACAACCACACACATAAACACATCACTCTGGTAAAGAGATATATGCGCAGTTTGAGATTATCTTATTCTGTCACCACTTATTCGGTTGGTTACATAATTACTTTAAGTCAAGAAGGCTGTTTATATCATTGCCTATCTGTTTGTGTATAGACCAAACTACACCTGTTTATAGTCTACGAATGGAGATCTCACAATACAAACCAGTATAGTCTTACTCAAGGAAGCTTTAACTGACGGGAGTTTTAGCCTATCTTACTGTCAAGATGTTATAGACATCCAATAGATAGCATGATCATCTTACCAGAACAGTATAGTAAGTCCTTCTCTTTTATTCTTTATGGATCTGTTGTCTAGTTAGACAAACCATTCGATTTATTCAGGGCAATTGGTATCCAGGAATATCTGTAATTCTTTCAACACTATCAAGAAAGTAAATCAATAATAAGGTCCTGATTCCTTATTGTATTAAAATCCTAATTCATGGACTACATGTCTAAAAGAACTCACCTAAATAATGGCAAATGTTACCTGTAGATGTCTGATCTCCAAGAAGTGACTTCTGAAGATACTATTTAGGACGGTCACTTGACGCGACTTTTGTCCCACGTATCTGTAACAGCTATTTCATTGCTAATATTAATTTCAGCGCTATATATGAACACACTCACTAATTCAAATTAGAGACCAAATTCATAAGAACTCACCTAAATAATTGCAAAAAGCCAGCTGCTGATGTCTAACCTCCTAGGTCTAAATCCTGGGGTTACCGTGTTAAAAGCTGGATTGATGTGACTCCTGTCTCACGTAGCTGTAACAGCAACATAATTGCTATGTTATCTATAATGTGGACACCCTCACTAGTTTAGACTCAGTAATTAATCTAAAACAATATCACAAATCTGCTTACCTTATCTTTATTTCTCAGTCCATTTTTGCTTGAATAAAATTACTCCATAACGATTAAATTTGTGATCCTAAATAGTCAGTTGCTGTACTGCTCTACTTTATATAGGTAGAAGTACAAAGGATGGAGACCTAATAAGAAACAAAGGAAAGGGGAATATGTGACACGTGCTATCTTACTATCTTATTTTTAAAGCATGTTAACAATATGGCTATCTGTGCCATATAGAGGGCCGCATCTATGTGGCAGCAAATTTTTTGGAGACAAATATTGCTACACAAGAGATCAATGAAAACATAGTGGGTGACTTGCCTCATCATAATGCATGTCGGCGTTCTCCTTTATATAAATCACACCAACATAAACGATATAGGCAGGCTCTAAGCACGCACAAGCTCACTTAACCAATTTTAGCGTAATGTCGTGCTAACTCGATGCCATATTTCTGCGCTAAAATAATGTATTTCTATTCTGCATTTCAGGATAACCTACATAACATGTCTTAACTAAGTGCAGTTACACTCGCATTAGACAGCATATTATGCACTGCGCTATTCCTCATAAGATTGCCTACTGGTGTATGGGTATAAAGGAAATGGAGATAACTGGCAGACAGAATACGAAGGTATAAAGAAAATGGAGATAACTGGCAGACAGAATACGACTATTATGTTCTGGAACGTAGCTGGGGTCGCAAGTTTATTACAATATCCGGTGACCCCCCCGTTCCATGAAGGAATAGACATAATCTGTATACAAGAAACGTGGGCCATCAAACCAGTTTCAATAACGGGATTTGCGGAATACCACAAACCAGCTGTTAAGGAGAATATTTTTGGCAGACCGTCAGGAGGTATTTCAGTATACACCAGGCTCACTCGGAAGCTACAATTTCGGGAAATAAAAACAACATCAAACTCGTACATGGCCGGCATTCTGAAAGGCCTTTCATCAAGCAAAGGCCCTCTGACCATATTGCTAATTAATGTTTATTACAACCCACATGGACAGGGAGCAAAGGATAAGCTTTCCCAGTTACTAGCCGATATTGAAAACCTCCTCCTACAATTTGCCCACATGGAACTGATCATTCTTGGGGACTTCAATACCCATAACATCGGGGTAAAGTCTGCCAAATGTAACGACTCTCCCGCAACGGTAGCATTTAACGCCCTTCTGCTTGCCTATCAACCGTCATCAGCCCATTCTTTACTACTAAAGAACTCTCCAGGAATTCTCTGCCTGCCAACCTATAATAATCATAACACAATAGATTACATCTTATTAAGCTGTCGGTTACAGAAGCTAATGATAGGATATAAAGTTGTACAGCGCAAGGAAAGCGATCATGCAGCTTTAATAATGACTTTAAACTCCACAGCTGACAACCACTACACTTTAAATCAACTTGGTTTAACAAACGGTGTCGAACAGTATATCTTGGTGAGAAGGATCAAATGGGGCACGGCTCCTTCGAACAAGTTTGACAAATGGAAAAAAGCATGGGCAGATGGTAAATTAAAGGAAACATATAGGGGCACAATCGAAGAATGGGATCAACTTGCTCATTATCTAGTATCACATCTACAAGGAGAAAAAATAAATAAAATCAAAACAAACAAAGTCAAACTATATCCTAAGCATAAACATGGCCATATCCCCGCTATCAGAGAAAGTGCGAAGCAAGGACGAAGTAAACGAAGGGTTTACCTGAAAACGGGGACAACCCAGGACAAAAAACTCCTTAAAGAAAAAGTAAAATTACACTTGAAGCAAGTTTGGGCCAAAAAACGGGAGCAAATTGAAGCAAAATGGATAAAGATTTTTGGATTATTGAGCTCCAGCAAATCACAAGAGTTCTGGCAATATCTTAACAACTTGAATCAAGGGATTTCACGGAGGGAGAACTCAATTGACTCTTACACTTGGACAGCCCATGTGAAATCCTTGTACAAAGAGGAAGGCAGTTTAATTGTACCAAGCATAGACCTGGTGAATGCAACACAATTGACTAACTTCATCAACTTATCAAAAAAACATGAGCCAGGTGACCCTTTCAGAAAAAAAGCTAGTTAACACAATTCTAAAAAAAATTAGACCAAATGGGGCGCCAGGGCTCACGGCCTGCCAGGCTCCTTATTCAGGCAAGATACAGACTTCTGGACTGAAAACCTGACGGTACTATACACTGAATGCCGAATGACGGGGAATGTCCCGGACTCTTGGCGAGGGTCGCTCCTGCACCGCATTTACAAGAAAGGGCCGAAATCTAACCCACAAAATTACCGCATGATTGCTCTCCTTGATATTGAGGGAAAGGCCTATGCAAGCACCCTACTAGCGGACCTCTCAATCTGGGTCAACAAGGAGGGCCTTCTGCTCTTTTACCAAACTGGGTTCAGACCAGGAGCCTCAACAGTGGATAATATCATAGCGCTCTCATATCTAACACACAAGGCGGTGACACGAAAATCTCTTCCCATTTTTGCCTGTTTTATCGATTACACAGCGGCCTTTGATGGCGTTGACCGCTCCATTTTGTGTTAGAAATTGGAAAGCTGGAACATCGACCCCCTTCTATTAAAAGCCATCATATCTCTATACTCAGGAACGTGGGTTAGAATCAAACTCTCAAATACAGCAGCCACAGAGAAAATCGACACCAATCGCGGCCTGAAGCAAGGATGCGTCTTAGCTCCGATGTTATTCAACCTATACACCGCAGACATGGGAAAAACTTTGACAGGAGCATCACTAGCAACACCTCGGCTTGCCCATACCAAGATTCACTTATTACAGTATGCCGAAGACCTGGTATTATTAGATCATACTAAAATCGGGCTTCAAAAAGCGCTAACGTCTTTGGATAATTACAACGCAAAAAACAAACTGATTGTGAACGCAGCCAAATCAAAAATAATAATATTTGGGCCTTTTCCCCCCAAAAAACTGACAAAATGGAGAATAGGAAGGCTGATGTTAGACTGTACACAACAATACAACTATTTGGGAGTTTGGCTAAGTGAGACAGGGGGCCCGGGAGTTCACCTGGACAAAATACGGGCAAAAGGGAAATGCATCTCATACGCCCTTGGGAAGCTGCATGCAAATTTGCATAGCCCAACAACAACAGCAATCCAAAGAGTAGTAAGGGCGAAGCTGATACCGTCATTGAGCTACGCACAGCAGGCTTTCCCGGGACAACTATCTAGCACCTTGGAAAAAATACATTGCTCGGCTTATAAAAAACTATTCCATCTACCCTCCTGCACCAGAAACACCTTAGTGCGGCTTGAATTCGGGCTGAGACAACAAAAATTAGAAGAACTGGCCCTAATGAGCAAATACTTTTACCTCACCACAGCGGCACCAGAGAACTCCCTGAGATCTATTATAAAGAACATTTTTCTGAAAGCAGGAAATCTGTGGTCAAACAGCCTCGCCGCCGCCAAAGAAGACTTGAATTTTGCAGTGGATAACTGGGACCCTGAGTTAATTAAATACGCTGCCATTAAAAGCACGACAAAAAGACAGGTTCGGCTTTGTTCGTGCTCAACTGACTTGGAAGCATTGGAAGCAAAAGCCTTCCATGAGTCCCTAACACTCCCGCAGACAGTACAGACTTCGAAACCCCATCTTACGCAAGCAGTGGGCAAACAAGCAGTAAATAGGATCTTAGAGCTTAGATTACATCCTCTCCCCCTTAAAGACCTTTATCCCACAAGGTTACCTGCGACAAGGCAGTCGGAGTGCCGCCTCTGCAAATATAAACAAGAGAGTTTCGCACATATCCTATTTTGCTGCCCGGGGTTGTCTTTTGAGCGCAACTTTACTTAAAGCCAATTTTACTTAGACACGGAATTAGATCTATAAAGGAGGCCGTCTACCATCTATTCACAATGGAAACAGTGAAGGACATGGCTGTGTTCAGTAAATTCATCCAACAGGCACGCCAGAAACTGATGATCCTACATAGATAGGTCACCATCCTGGAACAATGATTCTTAAACCTTTGAGACTGGCAGAAATGGACTAACGAACCAAGGGCCAGATGTAGGTAATTCCTATTTACCGACTCTTAAATACCAAATCATACCGATTCGGTATTTAAGAGTAGGTAAATAGGAAGGAGGCATATGTAGGTAATTCTTATTTTTCAATTACCAATTCGGTAAGATTCGGTATTTACTGATTCTGTAAGTACCGAATCGGTATTTCACATTGATTCCTGTGGGCCTTGAAGCCCATAGGAATCAATGGGAAATACAGATTCGGTATTTACAGAATCAGTAAATACCGAATCCTGGCAGGGGAAACGGGGTGTCACTTTGACGGTTGTACGGCTTTACAACGTGTGCTTTTACACCGCGTGCCGTTACAACGCGGTCTTTTCAACGCAAGTCGTTACCACGACTTGAGTTGGAGGGGTGCGGACTTAGGAATTTTTTCATTTACTATTCGAACACCAGCCTACATACAGTAGGGAAGGTGTTGGATAGTAAATTAAAAAATTCCTTGTCCTGCAGCGCCCTCCAGGGCAAGTCGTGGTAAAGACTTGCGTTGAAGAAACCACGTTGTAACGGCATGCGGTGTAACAGCCGCGTCGTAAAGGCTGTTCCCCCACTTTGACACCCTGTAGCACCCCAATTGCAGGCTTGTGTACCATGTGGCACACAGACATGCCCTAAGGGCATGTCTGTGTGTCACATGGCATAGGTGTACATGCACAGATGTGCATGTACACTGGAATTCGGTATTTTACCACCCAATGGGATTGGGTGGTAAAATAAGAATTCCTAAGGGCCTGTGGCACTGCAAACTGTGCCACCTACATATGGATTTACAGAATCTGTATATTTACTGATTCGGTAAAATACCGAAGTGGTAAATTTACCGAATCGGTAAATATACTGATTCTGTAAATAACGACCCACCTACATCTCAAAAGCCAAATACCGGTCGGTAACGGCCGAAATCGGCTGTTACCGACCGGTATTTGGCTACCTACATCTGGCCCCAAGTTTTTAATTATATTTATGTTTTCAATTACCTTTAAGCTTTCTCCCTTACCCTTGGCTTGACAATTAATGTTTTATTGTTGCGTGGTGTCTTATTTAATGGTTTTGAGTAACCACAAATAAAGTTTTTATTCATTCATTCATTCATTCATTCATTCATACTGGTGTATGGGTTCATTTGGTGGCTCACCTCTTTCAAACTTAGCTCAGCGTGAACATACTTGTACTGGATACCATTATTCTAAGCAGAGCCCATCCCTAATATAGATATCGTGTCAGACATAACCTAACATACCGGGCAATACCTAATATAATTCACACCGATAGGAAGAATATGTCTGTTGACGCAGGGCATACTAGAGCTTACCTTGCTGTTTTATCTTGATTTCATGCAGACCTCCAACCGTATGTCGGGACAAAGACTTTGACCTGATAACAGGCCGCCTTAAATGCTTCTCTAAACACGCAACGACGTTACGTGATGACGTCACTATTGGGATGCTTCGCTAAGTTCTATTGCGCTAATGAGGCCGCCATCTTAAGATGTGCTTATTTTGTGATTGCATTCATGTTACAAGTGGATGTAAAGACCACCCGATCACTATATATGGGCTAGTGTTCATATATTAAAGGCTTGCAAAAAACGTAATATATTTCCCACTGCAAATTATACGCGCTAATTTTAACCAGGATTTTTTTAGTGTTTGGAAATATTCTCTAAGACACCCGACTTTATTCTTTGGCGCTAATGAGGCCGCCATCTTAAGATGTACTTCTTTTATGATTGCATTCGTGTTACAAGTGGATGCAGAGACCACCCGATCACTATATATGGGCTAGTGTTCATGTATTAAAGGTTTGCAAAAAAAAACTAATATATTTCCCACTACAATGATTATTTAGTAATCTATGCTACAGCTGCTGCACAACTAAGTATTTAGCACTATGCCCGGTGCATGATTCTTTTCCAAATAAGTAATTTTCCTTGTCAGGGTATATACCTTTTTACAGGGGGCCCTTTGTTCTTTTCCAAAATTAGTTATCTCGCAGCCTCGCTGGGAGGGGTGTTCACATATATCCTTTTTTCTGTACATCAGTTTCATTACATAGTTTTTCTGAGCTTGTATATAGAATTATCTCTGAGGGCTTGAGATTTTGGGTTGTCAGCGTCTGCTGTTCTTTACATTCTTGAGAGCGTATGTTGGCTTGTGTATGCATCTGTGTATGGTGTGATTGGTTAAGGGGTTCATAATACAGTAAGTTCTCACAAAATATCATCTAGAAGCCATATCCTAGTCAATAGTGATGGCCAATTTACCGACATTTGGCTTTTCAGATGAGCAGTTCGCAAATATGGTGGGCAGCCTATCTGGTTTTTGTAATTTGACGCAAGCATCTGCAGATAAAAACGAGGATGATATCACACTTTTAGAATTAAAGAAAAAAATGAAACGGATTGAACTGCATGGCAAATATATGTTGGATTACTTGAAGGTTGGAGTAATCCCCCAAGGGTTAAGAGTTAGGAATATCCCTGGCCTGTTCATTCATTCAGATAAAAGCATTCTTAGAAAGATGGGCCATGATTTCAAACAGGTGTTCACGAGACTATATGATGCTTATAGTAGAGATGGCTAAAGAGGTATTGGAACAACTAGCTTCTGAAATTTTTGATCTGGAAAATAAGATAAAAGCATCAGGTATAGTGGAGGACTGTAAGCAGAAATTAGAGGACATAGAGAAGGATCTCAACTCTTACTCTGAGTATCTGTCCAAGCGGAAAACTGAAAAACTTAACAAGGACATCAGATACTTCAATAAATAAACAGCATACCCATATTTAGCAGATCATTTTTACAGCCAACAGGACAATCACTTGGGTCAATATGATCAGTACCCCAATAGACAATATTACAACAAAAAATGTACCACAATTTTAAATTCCTCTGACTCAGATGGTGAGACGCAATTTGGGTCTAATAGTAATCAAACAGTGGGATTTGGTGGCATTAGACAAACATGTCCATCGCCTTTTTTAGGGAGGCGACAAAATCGTCATATGAACTGGAGACCTCAGTTCCGACCGAGATTCCAACTCAATCCACATCAGGGGTTCAACCAATTCCAGCCCAACCCCCAGATGGGATACAATCAGTATTTGGAAACGAGGAACAAAAGATATTGGAGGGAGTAAGCACTGTGCCAATATTTAATCTAAGTGGTTCAACTCTCTCCCCCACAATTGTGTCATTGTTATCAAACGGTTTAACCTTTGCCCCCCACTCTGGACTCAATAAGTTTGAATTATTTTAGGGATCTACAAAAAATTTTTAGAAAGGTGAGGCTTCAAATATTTTTCTCCAATCAAACTAGAGAGAATGACAACATGAATAGGTCTGGCTTACCTTTAAGATCGACATTCACCCCCACAATAGACCAGTTGCCACCTGAAGTGGCCACCTTTGAAAAGGTCCTATACAAGAAGTTTGTTAATTTGACCAAGTATGTGCAGAAGACACCATTCAATTTAAATAAAAATGAATATAAGGTCTTAACAGATTTAAAAACTTGTACTAATAAGACAATCAAAACATGTGATAAGGGAGGTGGGATAATGGTTTACGATACTCCCACTTATGTCTCTAAAATGGAGGAAATGCTGAGTGATAACAGATTCTATTTGCCTATTGAGAGAGACCCTACCAAACAGATAGTGACCAAAATACGCAAACTTACCAACCGAGCTTTGCAAGAAGGCGAAATATGTGAAAAGGAGTGGGAATTTTTAAATGTTGAGACACCTAGATTGGTCAACATTTATGGCATTCCTAAAATCCATAAGAGTACATCAAATCCACCTTTAAGGCCCATAGTTACAACTATTTGGTCAGCGACGGAACCATTAGCCAAATATGTAGACGTCCTGTTATGCCCTCATGTAGCCTGTACTCCTGCATTTGTACAGGATACAAGACATATTATAAATCTTGTGGAGGGTGTCCAGTTCTGTCCTGAAAGCCAACTCCTGGTCACCATGGACATCGAGGCGCTTTACAGCAATATTCCAATTGATGGCGCTATATCAGCTGTGCTTTGGTTTATCCATGCTTTAGCATAGATTGTCCATCAGTATTTGTACTGGAATGCCTCAAAATTGTCTTAACAGATAATGTATTTGAATTCAACAAAAAACTGTACAAACAGTAGCAGGGTGTCAGCATGGGGGCATCTTTGCCCCCACCATTGCTAACATGTACATGTCCTTTTTTGAGGAACAGTTAGTTTTTAACGAAATTGCTCCTTTCTATGAATCCGTGACCAAATGGTCACGCTTCATAGATGATGTTTTTTTTTATCTGGAAGGACAATAGAGAGAATTTACATCAATTCCTGGAATGGATTAACCTTCGTGATAAAAATATTCACTTCACATATACCACCAGCACAGAACAAATGGAATATTTAGACATACTAATCAAGTGCAGTGGTGGAGTCCTGTCGGTTGACTTGTTTGTCAAGCCAACTGCCAGGAATACGTTACTGCATTATGACAGTTTTCACCCCTCTGCACAAAAAAATAGCATACCCTTCGGAGAATTTTTGCGCCTAAGGCGCAATTGCACTGACATCAGCAACTATGATATAAGGGCAGAAGACATGAACCAGAAGTTCCTGGCTAGGGGCTATCCAAGGAAGATAAATAGGGACTCTTACAAAAGAGCGCGTTTTTTTGACCGGCAACATCTGTTGAAAAGAACAAAGAAAGGGAAGAATTTGTCTCTCGTTTTCGTTTCACGACATTCTATTTTGAATGAGGGGGTCAAACAGGCTTTTTTTTCAAGTTGGCAGATATTAAACGCAGATAAATCAAACAAGGATCAGATTGCCAAACCGTGTTTGCCTACAAGAGCAATAAGAGTCTTAAGGACCATGTGGTGCATTCCCGCATGAATAACAGAGGAAAAGTGAGACAAATGAACATCACTGGACTATCTCCTGTGACAGGAAATTTCAAATGCGCAAATTGTAAATCGTGCGCTTCAGCAATAGAAGCTCCCCAGTTTCAATGTAATCAACAGGTTATAACTCCGACTGAGTTAAATAACTGTAGAACGTCTAATGTCATCTACTTGTTAATCTGCCCATGTGACTTGGGCTATGAAGGGAAGACAGGTAGGTCTTTCAATGTGAGATTGACCGAACACAGATCTGCTGTGAGGACAAAAAAGATAGCAGCACCGATAGTAGGTCATTATCTGGAAAAGAGTCATACCTCGGAAGACATACGCTGGTACATTTTAGAACGTATCTGCCCAAAGGAAGGGAAAACCTCAGAATCCATACGCAAAATGAGAGAAGTGTATGGAATATTTATTTTGGGGACAGCAGTAAAAGGGTTGAACGCAGAAATACCCTGGGATCAAGCAATAAAACATAACTAACGTTTACAGTTATATGGATATATTAGCCAAGGCTATACTTTTTGTCGAGTTATGGCTCATGTTATCCGTAGATTGGTAACATCACAAACTAGTAACATGGTCACACCTATTTTTCGGTTTCTTCAGTTATGGCAATATGGGCTTCCAGAAATATGCATGTAGGTTTAATGAGCAGGTAACTTTTGCTTTCATCAAAATGTTGATGGTCCAGTAGAATTAGTAGTATTAAGTGGTCTGTTTTGCAGTAATTAAATAAAAAGAACAAGTGGAAAAAATTAGATTATCCAAAGAATAAATTCGGGTGTCTTAAAGAACATTTACAAACACTAAAAAACTCCTGGTTAAAATTAGAGAGTATAATTTGTAGTGGGAAATATATTAGTTTTTTTTGCAAACCTTTAATACATGAACACTAGCCCATATATAGTGATCGGGTGGTCTCTGCATCCACTTGTAACATGAATGCAATCATAAAAAAAGTACATCTTAAGATGGCGGCCTCATTAGCGTCAAAGAATGAAGTTTGGTGTCTCAGAGAATATTTCCAAACACTAAAAAACTCATGGTTAAAATTAGCGCGTATAATTTGCAGTGGGAAATTGTTGTGTTGTAGTATTCTTATTAGGAACGTAGAAGTGTTCTGAGGATAGGAATGTTGTGTGGGGTTCCAGGGAGGGACAGTTGATGGGGGAATGAGGACATGTTGACACCATCGGTGATATGTTACGAGCGGAGTTGCCAATAAAGAAGATTTTAATTGAATTGGTGTAAGAGTTAACATTACAGAAATATATTACGTTTTTTGCAAGCCTTTAATATATGAACACTAGCCCATATCTAGTGATCAGGTGGTCTTTGCATCCACTTGTAACATGAATGCAATCACAAAATAAGCACATCTTAAGATGGCGGCCTCATTAGCGCAATAGAACTTAGTGAAGCATCCCAATAGTGACTTCATCACGTAACGGCGTTGCGTGTTTAGAGACGCATTTAAGGCGGCCTTTTATCAGGTCAAACTCTTCCTCCCGACATACGGTTGGAGGTCTGCGTGAAATCAAGATAAAACAGCAAGGTAAGCTCTATTATGCCCTGCGTCAACAGACATATTCTTCCTATTGGTGTGAATTATATTAGGTATTGTCCGGTATGTTAGGTTATGTCTGACACAAATATCTATATTAGGGATGGGCTCCGCTTAGAATAATGGTATCCAGTACAAGTATGTTCACGCTGAGCTAAGTTTGAAAGAGGTGAGCCACCAATTGAACCCATACACCAGTAGGCAATCTTATGAGGAACAGCGCAGTGCATAATATGATGTCTAATGTGAGTGTAACTGCACTTAGTTAAGACATGTTATGTAGGTTATCCTGAAATGCAGAATAGAAATACATTATTTTAGCACAGAAATACGGCCTCGAGTTAGCACGACATTACGCTAAAATTGGTTAAGTGAGCTTGTGTGTGCTTAGAGCCTACCTATATCGTTTATGTTGGTGTGATTTATATAAAGGAGAACGCCGACATGCATTATGATGAGGCAGGTCACGCACTATGTTTTCATTGATCTCTTGTGTAGCAATATTTGTCTCAAAAACTTTGCTGCCACATAGATGCGGCCCTCCATAGGGCTCAGATAGCCATATTGTTAACATGCTTTAAAAATAAGATAGTAAGATAGCACGGGTCACATAATCCACTTTCCTTTGTTTCTTATTAGGTCTCCATCCTTTGTACTTCCACCTATATAAAGTAGAGCAGTACCACAACTGACTATTTAGGATCACAAATTTAATCGTTATGGAGTAATTTTATTCAAGCAAAAATGGACTGAGAAATAAAGATAAGGTAAGCAGATTCGTGATATTGTTTTAGATTAATTACTGAGTCTAAACTAGTGAGGGTGTCTACATTATAGATAACATAGCAATTATATTGCTGTTACTGCTACGTGAGACAGGAGTCACATCAATCCAGCTTTTAACACGGTAACCCCAGGATTTAGACCTAGGAGGTTAGACATCAGCAGCTGGCTTTTTGCAATTATTTAGGTGAGTTCTGATGAATTTGGGGCCAGATGTAGGTAGGGTTTTACCGGTCGGTAACGGCCGAATTCGGCCGTTACCGACCGGTAAAAGGAATTTGAGATGTAGGGGGCAGAATCGGTAATTTTACCGTTCTGTAATTTACCGATCTGTAATTTTACAGAATCTGTAAATATACCGGTCGGTAAATTTACAGAACGGTAAAATTACAGATTCTGTAAAATCGATATGTAGGTGGGACTCTGGGGCCAGATGTAGGTAAATCTATTTTACCGACACTTAAATACCGAATTTTACCGATTCGGTATTTAAGAGTCGGTAAAATAGATGTACCGAGATGTAGGTAAATCCAGATGTGGATTTACCGAATCTTTAAAAGTCGGTATTTACCGATTCGGTAAATACCGACCTGTAATGCTCCATTCATTCCTATGGGCTTTGAAGCCCATAGGAATGAATGGGGCATTACAGGTCGGTATTTACCGATCGGTAAATACAGATTTTTGGCAAGGGTGCAGGGGGTGTCACTTTGACACCCTCTAGCACCCCCAAAAAAGGTTCGGGGGCCATATGGCAGGCATACCTGCCCTAAGGGCAGGTCTGCCTGTCATATGGCACAGGTGTGCATGCACACATTTGCATGCTCACCTGAATCGGTATTTCACCATCAAATTGAATTTGATGGTAAAATACCGATTTCTTAGGCCTTGTGGGACTCATCAGAGTCCCACCTACATATCGATTTTACAGAATCTGTAATTTTACCGTTCTGTAAATTTACCGACCGGTATATTTACAGATTCTGTAAAATTACAGATCGGTAAATTACAGAACGGTAAAATTACCGATTCTGCCCCCTACATCTCAAATTCCTTTTACCGGTCGGTAACGGCCGAATTCGGCCGTTACCGACCGGTAAAACCCTACCTACATCTGGCCCCAGGGGCCAGGGGCCAGATGTAGGTAGGGTTTTACCGGTCGGTAACGGCCGAATTCGGCCGTTACCGACCGGTAAAAGGAATTTGAGATGTAGGGGGCAGAATCGGTAATTTTACCGTTCTGTAATTTACCGATCTGTAATTTTACAGAATCTGTAAATATACCGGTCGGTAAATTTACAGAACGGTAAAATTACAGATTCTGTAAAATCGATATGTAGGTGGGACTCTGATGAGTCCCACAAGGCCTAAGAAATCGGTATTTTACCATCAAATTCAATTTGATGGTGAAATACCGATTCAGGTGAGCATGCAAATGTGTGCATGCACACCTGTGCCATATGACAGGCAGACCTGCCCTTAGGGCAGGTATGCCTGCCATATGGCCCCCGAACCTTTTTTGGGGGTGCTAGAGGGTGTCAAAGTGACACCCCCTGCACCCTTGCCAAAAATCTGTATTTACCGATCGGTAAATACCGACCTGTAATGCCCCATTCATTCCTATGGGCTTCAAAGCCCATAGGAATGAATGGAGCATTACAGGTCGGTATTTACCGAATCGGTAAATACCGACTTTTAAAGATTCGGTAAATCCACATCTGGATTTACCTACATCTCGGTACATCTATTTTACCGACTCTTAAATACCGAATCGGTAAAATTCGGTATTTAAGTGTCGGTAAAATAGATTTACCTACATCTGGCCCTTGGTCTCTAATTTGAATTAGTGAGTGTGTTCATATATAGCGCTGAAATTAATAATAGCAATGAAATTGTGCTGTTACAGATAAGTGGGACAAAAGTCGCGTCAAGTGACCGTCCAAAATACTATCTTCAGAAGTCAGTTCTTGGAGATCAGACATCTACAGGTGACATTTGCCATTATTTAGGTGAGTTCTTTTAGACATGTACTCCATGAATTAGGATTTTAATACAATAAGGAATCAGGACCTTATTATTGATTTACTTTCTTGATAGTGTCGAACGAATTACAGATATCCTTGGATATCAATTGCCCTGAATAAATCGAATGGTTTGTCTAACTAGACAACAGATCCATAAAGAATAAAAGAGAAGGACTTACTATACTGTTCTGGTAAGATGATCATGCTATCTATTGGATGTCTATAACATCTGGACAGTAAGATAGGCTAAAACTCTCGTCAGTTAAAGCTTCCTTGAGTAAGACTATACTGGTTTGTAGAAGAACAGAAGGTGGCAAAGCTTTCCTGCGCACAAGATACAGTCAATACTCCCCAAGTTTTCTTTGATTACCAATCACAGTGTGCTTCCAAGGACAGGGACCGCCACTTGTATCCCCAAACAAATGATCCAGAGACCTGTCCAAACTCAATAAAACAAGAATGTCCTGAGCACAACTCCACCGTGAGTATAAAGAAGTTCAGTCGGTCTAATTTCCGTTGATTTTATTCTTCAAGTCAGATAAAATCTTCTTAACAGACAGACATGGAGATCTTCAAATCATCCAAGTAAAATCATCCAAAGCCAAAAGCCAACACGTGTTTCGTCAGTGACGATGCATCTGCGTCTCTGACTTCTTCAGGGCTACAATTAAAAAATCATGCTAAGTCACACATGTATAAATTCCAATACCACCACCATTTTCACCCATGTGAGAACACAAAAATCACATAGTGACTAGTGGATGAAAAGATATATATACTCGTTTCTAGTGACATATCATGTCGTATTTAGTTACAGTAATTCAATTGTTTCTTGAAGGGTCTACATTCTTGTGCTGTTTGCAGCTCATATTTGCAAAGTCACCGTGCAACATCTAGAACCAATATCAATCCAGTGAAATGCCCCAAACCGATGTTCCAAAGTCAGCTCACCTATCAATATGTTAATCCAATTCTATAGTCCCAGCCACTCCAAAGTATAGGAGGAATCTTGCTATATCCAGCCTTTATTCAATTCTGTAAAATAGTATACCATAGTCACCAGCTGCATGGGATGCACATACCTCTTCGAATGGAGTTCAAAGGACACAAGTCTTACCGATTGATATTCAATATGGGATCCAAAAGTAAAGAATAAAAGTTCACACGATCTGTAATCACATGCCCTGTGAATCAAAATTGTAATATTTAAGGCTCCATTCCCCTTTTATATACAAACTTAAAATCACCCACATTACCTTCACATGTCTCATCCATATCTACACAGTTGAAAGATAAAAATATCCATATATGACACCATGTCTGCAGACAAATGTACAAAACTAAAGAGTCATCTACCCACAGTCTTGTTTAATCAACACATAATATCATGCCTGATTGTCCTATACGATATTAAAATTATCGGTGGCTCCTCATAGTTAAGCGCATCCGCTCGCACCCCCAATCATAGTGATTCTCTAACAGTGCTCCATGCCCCAATGATTTTGAGTCAACTCACCGGCAACTGGAGAGTACTCCTCACTGCATTCAGCCAGCGTTCGTAACCAGCGCCATTTTGAATCACGGGCATGCTTATAAGCATACTACGCTATACGTACTCGTTACAGTATCCAGGAAAGTTTACAAACATTTATATTATAGTGCCAAAGACACATTCCTGAACAAATTCCTCAACCACATTATATATCCATTCGGTGAATTTCATAATTACGATACGCTCGGTCTGCCACATAGACCTTACTCAATATGGCCGCAGCAGACTTCACTACCTAACCCAAGTGCAGTTACTTCACCCGTTTTCCCCGTGTGACATGAAAACTTTATTGCACACATATCCTGTAACAACTAGATCCACACAATGTTTTATCCTCACAAATTCTGCTATCTAATTCCTTTCTTATGCTAAAAAATTAGAATTTTTTCGGATTAAGAAAACTTTTTTCTCATGCTATATCCATAACTGCATCCCCAAGGCAGGATATTACTACAAATATTGGAACATCGGCCAGAGGCATCCTAAGGAAAAAATATCAAACAAGGTACCGTGTACATAGAAATACACAACAAATAACTTCACACGAGTGCTGATGGTTCTTACATCCATAATAACGCCTAAATTACACATCTCTATCATAGAATTTGGCGTTAATATATGTTGAAAAATTATTACCACCAAACAGAGGTATTAATTGTCTTTACATTCTTATTTCAAGTTCATCCTACTGATATCTGAGAATGACCAGTTGTTTTGTGCTCCGAATTCATCTAATCCACAGAAGGAAATATATTCATAACAGCTCATACACAACAAATCAACATATCCTAAAATTGAGAGTGTTTACAAACACCACAAGTACAGATTTCCAATAAGGGTTATTAATTTGATAGGAGACACATAATGTTGCTAAGAAATACTGCATTTCATGATCCAAATTGAGGCCCTGCTTCACTGCATCTAATATCATGATCCAGCGTGCCTCACTCTGGCGCAACCTCAGTTCTCTATTACCACCCCTCTTATCAGCATGGGTTACCTGTAAACCATGGAATTCAAACTGCAAGTGCTTCCCCTGAGCACTGCAACTGTTCATATGTTTCGCCAATGGGTATCTTAAATCGTTCTGTTTTACGGCTCTGAAGTGTTCAATGATCCTCTCTCTCATTGGTCGGATGGTACTTCCGACATAGATCATCTTGCAATTACAGACTAGAATATATACCACATATTTGGTCGTACAGTCTATGTGGTTCTGAATCTCAAACCTTCTTGAGCCATTATATTCAAACTCCTTGATACCATCCAAGGCCATCCTACACATGCTACATCTACCACACTTGTATGAGCCATTACTCAATTGATGGAGCCATGTCCCTATTCTCTCTATTGGTGGATAACTTGGACTCACAATCCCTCTTAATAATGTACCCTTCTTGTAGGTGATACTAGGATATTCCTTCACAAATTTGTTAAGGTCCTTGCCATTCTTTAGCAGCGACCAGTGTTTCTTAAGTGTATTATACAGTTTATGTGATTCCGGATGATAGTTAGTAATTAACCGTATAGTGTCATTTTTCTTATTGGTCTTAGTCTTTTGCTTTAACGTATCCGAATGTTGTAGCTGACGCGCTCTATTCTCAGCTTTCTTAATCACAACATCATCATATCCTCGTGAACTGAATCGAGCTTTTATGTCACATATGTTCCGATTGAAAATTACCTCCTGGCTACAATTCCTGCGAGCCCGCAGCATCTCGCCATACGGGATCGCATTAATTTGGCCTTTCGGGTGTCCACTCCCTGCATGCAACAATGAGTTGCATGAGGTTGGTTTGCGGTGCATCCTGCTGTGGATTTTATCACCCTCTGTATACAACTCAACATCTAGAAAGACCAACTCATGTTCACTCTTAGTCATTGTAAAGCTCATGTTATCTGGATTGTCATTCAAATATTTGAAGAAGGCATCTAATCTTGCTGCAGACCCAGTCAAAATCATCACACAATCGTCGATAAAACGACCCCAGTAGTGGATGTCTCCCACCCACTCCTGGCCACGTTGGCCCCAGATATGCACCGCCTCAAACCAACCCATAAATAGGTTGGCAAAAGACAGCGCAAATCTGGAACCCATTGCGGTACCACACAGTTGTTTATACCAGCTGTTATAAAAAAGCATTGTTGTTCAGTATTAATCTGGACATCTCTATAAGCATAATTGTGTGACACATATATTCCACTGGTCGTCTGTCCAAGAAATATTCCATAGCATGCAATCCCTTCTTATGTTCGATATTAGTATACAACGCTACTACGTCAAAAGATACCAGGATCATAACCTGCTCCCACTTTACATCCGATAACGTGTTCAAAAGATGTTTCGTGTCTCGAATTTATGATGGTAAATTTGAGACATATGGACGCAAGAAAACATCGACAAACTGTGAGAGCATCTCTGTGGGCCCCCCGATACCTGATATTATTGGTCTTCCAGGGGGAGAAGGATTTACTATACTGTTCTGGTAAGATGATCATGCTATCTATTGGATGTCCATAACATCTTGACAGTAAGATAGGCTAAAACTCTCGTCAGTTAAAGCTTCCTTGAGTAAGACTATACCGGTTTGTATTGTGAGATCTCCATTCGTAGACTATAAACAGGTGTTGTTTGGTCTATACACAAACAGATAGGCAATGATATAAACAGCCTTCTTGACTTAAAGTAATTATGTAACCAACCGAATAAGTGGTGACAGAATAAGATAATCTCAAACTGCACATATATCTCTTTACCAGAGTGATGTGTTTATGTGTGTGGTTGTAGTGTGCATGTATGGGTGAGAGTGCGTGTAATGGCGGAACTGAAATCTTGAATCCAAGTATCCTTGCACATGTGGGAGTAGGGTTTATCAGTATTATATGAAAAATTGTTTAGTGCATTTGCAGCTGTTACATAGAAATATTTTGATATGAAATCTTTTTCCATTTCTAGTTTACCACTGGTGAGAACACCCTGAGGAAGGCTTAGACTCGAAACGCGTCGGTGGCAATGACCATTTGTAACCAGTGTTGTTAAATGGATGTAGACAATATGTGTGATATTCACCAAATGACAGAGTGGCATTGAAAATGACTTATGTAGATTGTGAACATCTGTGATCACCCAATTGTCTGAATTTCAAGTAATTGGTGCCTTGTGGGCAGACCATGCCTCATTTATATTTCCGTGGTAATTTGTATATAGGAAAAGATTTAATATGTATTTTTTATAACAAATGACTATCGACTTTATGTATGTATGTGTATTTTATATTTGATATCAGCAATGATAAGAACAATGAAATAAAAATAAAAAATGATATATTTTTGCAAATACTGTAGTATAAGGTGTATGATTATTTAGTAATCTATGCTACAGCTGCTGCACAACTTTATTTAGCACTATGCCCGGTGCATGATTCTTTTCCAAATAAATTACAATGGCCCATAACTGGATCATTCGATGAGAAAAAGATACAGTATTTACAGGATTGATTGTTCGCCAAAAGAAGCCGGCAGGCAATGTTCGATTCTTTAAAGCTGTGGCAGAAAGAGGCGAAACGCTGTCGCATAAGGGAAGAAAAGTTGCTCAAAGGAAAAAATGGTCAGACCATAACCCAGAAGGCTGTAGCATATGATAGGGAACAAACTGAGAAAAATGTTGAATGTGTCGATAGGCAGTTTAGGTTACAGGTGGATAAAAGTTACACAGCTCGAACTGAGCCGGAAGATGAAATTGAGGACTTATTGGATGTGCGTCCCCAGCCTCCTTACGCCCCGCAACGAGTATACCCTGCGATACCACTCGTAATGGCCCCGCCTCGTCCACCCCACAAGCCACGGCCCCGGCCGCTACGGCTACATTATTGACCAGTGGCCCGTCTCCTTCCAATATGTCCTCTGTAACATTAGCTTCACCGGCCTCGGCCTGGCCTTCCCTGTCGGCCACATCGACTCCCGCAATGATTGATTCGACCCCCTTCCATGCCTCCGGGACTCTGGGCACCCGGCGGCTGTATACCCGCAATACGGTGGGCTTGAGGGAGAAACCGATGGTAATAGATCAAGCATCTCAATGGGTGCGGAACGCCATCTACACGATTACAGACATATGGGGGACCATGAAGGACTACGAACCAGTCATATAGCAATATGCTTTAGAAACGATGGCCAATTGTTTAATTTCCCTATGGAAGCAATGTTTCGCAGATGGAAGAGCCCCACAGGTGCTCTATCACATTGTGGACCGGGCACATAAATATGAATTAGGATTGGAAGATGTATATGGGAATCTAGTGACCATAATGAAGTATCGGGAAAGATTGTTCACTAAATGCCCGAGTTGGGATACTCAACATCCCATGCGGGAAGTGCATCCGATCTATCATCCTGAAATCCCTGAGGTCAGGGACAATGGTAATCAAATCATTCAAGCTCACGTTGAAGCCTGATTCCAAGAACAATGGATTTATACCCCTTGGAAAAGAAGCGAGGTTCTTTCCCTGAAGTCCCAGTTGCCTGACCCTCGGAAAAATCCCACTGCCTATTATAAGGAACTCACTGAGGCTGCTTCGTCGGTTGTGATGACCTTAGCTGATATAGAATTATTTTTCGGGTTACTGGTCCCTGTCGACGTATGGCGACAGGTGCATGAACATCCTCGCGTTAACGAGTTGGGAGGAACTTGGGATCACATTAAAGACTGGGACAAGGATCGGAAACCCGGAAATAAACAGAGACCGGAAATTTTAGCTTTGCCGGGTTGGATTACCACATAGATGCATTATTTAATTCCACTCTGGAAGGTGGATTGGGATAAACTAACCGCTTGTAAGCAGAAGAAGGATGAGAGCGTGTCTGATTTCTTCACTCAATTTGAGGGGGTGTTCATCGATTTTAGTGGGCAAGATTTGTCAGTGGAAGGTGGGATAAGATTATTCGTTAATCGTTTTGTAACTAATCTGTTGCCCGAAATATCTGCCCGGCTCCAGGCAGCTGAAAGCACTTGGACCACCTCTACTCCTGTTATTTTGAGCATGGCCCAATATTATGAACATAGGGAAAACGAGAGCAAAGATAAGTCCAACAAAAAGATGAAGGATCTTAAGACTCAAGTGTTATTACAGCAAGTAGCTAGAGGATGGGGTAGTGACGGAGTGGGAAGAGGGTTTGTTCCAAGAGGGGTGGGAACGGGACGAGGAGGAGGTCCAGCTGTTACTTTGTGTGCAAACCAATGTGCTTATTGTAAACAAGAAGGGCACTGGCAAGCTCAGTGTCCTTTCCTCTTAGCACAAAACGGAGCTGTAAGAGTCAGAGGGAGAGAATGAGGAGGAGTTGATAGAAGTGACATGAGAAGAGAAGAAATGGCACGAGGTGAGGCTGGGGGAAATTGTTTTGATGATTCAAAGGGGAGGCAGTACTATAATGAAGATTATGGAACTGACGGGCCAGATAGGTATTGAGATGCGTAGGATAGCCACGGACAGAGTAGAGGCCAAGTGGCAGTACCCGTCGACCAGAGAGGGCCTTATTTTAAAGGACAATTAATGGGGACTGTTGAGGATTTCCTAGTAGACACGGGTGCAATGAATAGTTCGATTGCTCGATCGCTGGTCCCAGGGGTTGCTGTCCGGGCAAAATAATATTTCAGTCGGGTTTTCTGAAATCCCGGTAGTAAGTACCATTTCTAAGCTTCTCCCACTTACCATAGGTCCGGTCACGGTGGATTCCCCATTTCTGTTGACGTCACATTGTGGGGAAAATGTATTGGGATTGGACCTGCTGAAGAAGTTGCATGCAAAGATTTATTGTTCTCCTGATGGAGCGTATTTAACTATTCAATCGCCTGGTCAGCACACTCGGCAGAGGTTGTTGAAAAATTAACCTCTTCCTCCTGAGTTGGCTGTCATTCCATCTACATTGTGGGCGACTGGTGATACGGATGTTGGCCTCTTAAATATTCCGCCGGTCTGTATCACTTTAAAACCGAATGCTCGTCTGCCCCGTATTCCGCAGTACAAAATCTCACCGGCTGGTGAGAAGGCATTATTGGCGATCATACAGGATATAATCAACAAAGGTGTAGTGGAAGAAACGGTTTCTAATATTTGTAATAGCCCTATATTACCAATTTTGAAAAAGGCCCCTACAGGAAGTGGCCCTGATTATGCTGATACTTTTCGTTTTGTAATTGACCTGCACGAAATTAATAAAGTAGTAGTACCTCAATATCCTGTGGTTTCAGATATCACAACAATTCTTACTATGATTCCCCAACAGCTAAGTTTTTCTCTGTTATAGACCTGAAAAATGCTTTCTTTAGCATTTCAATACACCCTGATAGCCGTCATATTTTCGGCTTCTCGTTATCTGGGAGCAGCTTTAGATTTTGTCGCGCCCCTCAGGGCTACACGGAGAGCCCTAGTATTTATAGTCAAGCTTTGAAAGTACTTTTAGACTAATTGACTTTGCCCCCAGGGAACGTCCTCCTCCAATATGTGGACGATTTATTAGTGGCATCAGACACGGAGGAAGGTTGTAAGGAAGCCACGATTAAATTATTGTCGCATTTAGCAGCCAACAGTAATAAAGTGTCTCTTTCGAAGTTTCAATATTGTCGACATGAGGTGACCTATCTCGGTCATCTATTGTCGAAAGAGGGGAGGAAACTAACTCCTGAATGTGCCGCAGTGGCAGTAGCCATCCGACAGTCGGAAGGACTCATTTTAGATTCCGACCTCACAGTGATGGTACCGCAAGCTGTGGACACACTTTTGAATAAAACTAAGACTCAGCACCTTACGAGTGCACGTCTTACTGGATATGAATTGACCTTATTATACCATTAAGGTGTGCAACTCTGAACCCAGCCACATTACTACCCCTCCCTTCGGATGAGCCAAACAATGATTTACATGATTGTATCTTTTGGACTGAGGAAGAAACGAAGGGACGGGTGGACCTGACAGACACGCCCCTATCTGACCCCCAAGGGGAGTTGTATGTGGATGGCTCCTGTTTCAAGTTACCAGATGGGACAACGACAGCTGCTTATGTGATCACCACTCTTCGCACCGTAGTTCAGGCTTCTTGAGTTCCCTATCATTCTGCGCAAGCAGCTGAGTTAATAGCACTGTTGCGAGCCTGTGAGTTAAGTGAGGGATTGAGGGTGAACATTTACACTGACAGCCAGTACGACTTTGGCGTGGCTCATAGTTTCGGAAAATTGTGGGCAGAAAGGGGGTTTCTCACTTCACATGGCCAACGAATGCAACATTGCCCTCTGATCTTAAGGTTGTTAACTGCTTTGACACTGCCCCAAAAGGTAGCAATTGTGAAATGTAGTGCACACAAGGCAATAGTGGATACTGTAGGAGAAGGGAATGCTTTTGCTGATAAAAAAGCAAAGGAAACAGCTAGATCTAAAGTGTCTCGCATGTATGTAAGTTCGGCTAGATGGGTTGAGGAGTCTGATCTGTTTGATCACACCATGGAAAGCGTCCGAGAAATACAGAAAGAGGCTACCCCTGATGAACTGTTTCGTTGGGAAAATGAGGTCGGGAGGTTGGATGACAATGGTTGTTGGATTGACTTAAGTGAGAAGCAAAGGTGGATGCTTCCCAATGCATTTGTTAATGCTGTAGTAATTATGGCTCATGGAACAGCGCATGTTGGAGCAAAGGGCATTTGTGCTTTGTTAGGCCCAGTTTGGAATAACCCTAATATTGCCAAAACTGCAACTCATTTAGTTCAACATTGTATGGTTTGCTTACGACATAACCCCGGAGGGCGGGAATTTGTTCTTGGTGGAAATTTTGCACCCCCGTCCTTACCTTTTAAAGTACATCAGATGGATTATATTCAGTTCGAAAGAGTGAATAATTTGAAATACGTTCTGGTGGTGGTTTGTGCTTTCAGTAAATGGGTAGAAGCCTACCCCACCAAGGAAAACACTGCCCTGGTGCAGCCAATGCTTTGATTAAGGAGTTTTTCCCTAGATACAGGTTACCTAGAGTGATTTGGTCAGATAACAGGAAACACTTTAATGCAGATCTTATCAAGCACATCTGTAATAGATTACACATGAAACCGAAATTTCATGCTGCTAGGCATCCCCAGTCTGCAGGGTTGGTTGAAAAATACAATGGAAGTTTGAAATTGAAAATGGCAAAAATTCAGGAAAGCACGGGGTTAAAGTGGCCTGACACTTTTCCCTTGGCTTTGATGTCCTTGCGGGTTACCCCCCATTCCCGATCAGGACTGTTACCCTACAAGGTCATTTTTGGGCAGCCAGCTAATGTTTGCGGCGTTCCATAACCAAGGAACTTTCGAAAAATAGATTACCCAATGATGACAGATTACTTGTATACTTTGACTAAAGATCTTCGTTCTATCCATCAACAGGTGTCAGACATGCTGCAGCCCCTGCCGGAGGTTCCCGGACATCGTTTGGAACCCGGTCAATGGGTGATGGTGAGAAATTATCAGCGGAAATCTAGTCTGGAGCCCAGGTGGACCAAACCAGTCCAAATCCTTCTGGCTACTCGGACAGTGTAGAAGGTGAATGGTCGGAAACATTGGATCCATGTTTCCCATCTGAAGAAAGTACCTTTCCCGCTTCCTTTTGATCAACCAAATCCAGAAGGAATTCTGACCCAGGAGAGTGAGAGGGCTCCTTGTGTTGTTCCTTTGCCCAGGAAATTGAGAAAAGGCAAGAGGAAGGAGCATCAGGCACCAGAGGGGTCTCCTCATCAACAGTGAAATTGGCCCCGGAATCGGTTGCCCCTATTGTTGCACAAGGAGTTCATGTTAAGTCAGGCATCACGAATGCCACTTCATCAGTTTTGTTTGCCGACCAGGAGTTACCTGGTCATGTTCCCTACAACCTGCGGCCCAGAAAACAACACGGTACCCCCGACAAACACGGTAGGAGATAGGGAGAGACTTGAGTACTAGGGTATTGCTAGATTAGTTCAGGGGTACTGAGCGAGACACTGGACTGAGCACGTTGAGAGCTGGAATCTCGTATTGCTCTGTTCAGAGAGAAAGACTAAGAAGCCGAAGAGGGGCCAAGGTTGCAACTGTATATAAAATCATTGCAAAGATCTGTTTTCTCTTTGATGAATGATAGGAGCCTGTCTGTGAGGCTCTAGACGGACACAGGAAAGAAGTACCCTCTGGCAGGTTGGACTGCGTCCCTTAGTATAGTTTGGACTTTTAGTTAGAATGTATCCCTTTGGTCATTTTATTTCTGAGGAGGAACGCCCCCTCGCTCCTCGATATATGCCTACCTATGTACCTATGTTTTCTTCTTGGAAAACACGTGTGAAAGTTGCTTTTGTAATCAACATTGCAGCATTTTTTATCATAATAATGAGTGTATTCTTATATTTAGAATTTTATCACCCTATGCATACTGTGTTAGGAACTTCTACTCCACCATTATTTTCTTACTTTGGCCCCTCATGAGGAAATGCATCGCCAGACTTATGTTAAAAATGTATTTGTAGAGATGTTGCATCAAACGCATAGTGCTACTAATACGACCAATTGTTGGGTTTGTGGTCTGCTGCCCTCGGTGATGCATAGACACTATCTTTTTATTTCATTGTCTTTATCTTATTTGGGAAGTTGCGAGGCCTGGTTCAAATTGCTGTCAATGATGTACCTGCATTATACGGTAGATTCATCTCGATACTCTGAGCGTGATTATGAAATGGTCCTGGCCTATATAGAGGTACACCAGGGTTTTGATGCACAGGGGAATGATGGGGAGGGATCGCTAGACCCAAATGCCTGCGTGAATTTATATACGGAATATGAGATTGTTACATGGTTGAAGAGTGAAATCCTTGACTTTGCAGAATTAAATTTTACTCAGTACTTTCAGCAATTTCAGGATCGGAATGTTACAGATGACATGGCTATCCTGGTGCCTATATTGAATAGCACCTCTTCATTCTGTGTACAGGGAACTGGACACATTTTGGTAGGAGACAGCTGCTGTAATTACACTTACTGACTACGTACCTTTAGTAGCCCTCCGTTGTTAACCCCTCCAAATGTTTATTTTGTGTGTGGCGAGAATGCCTACACTTGGCTTCCCCGGGGATGGACAGGTCGTTGTTATTTGTCCTTTCTGTATCCACCTGTCTATATAGCACCCTCCAATTATCATAAAGATCATAGGTTAGATGGACAAAGTTTGCCTGTAATACGAGATAAACGAGAATTGGATACATCTGAGATAGATCAGACTGATACTCCTGAACAGCACTTTATCGACATTGTCAAGGGAGTATTTCCTATTTGGGGGCCCATCATCACTAGCAAAGAAGTAAGGCGCCTATCTAGAGTAGTTGAGAGAGTTATAAATACCACAGCTGGTATATTAACTAATCTGACTATGGAGCTTCAGGCTACGAGACTTGTCTCTCTTCAAAATCGTATGGTGCTAGACATTATCTTAGCAGATCGAGGAGGAGCTTGCCGCGTGATCGCCAGCTCCTGTTGCGTGTATATCCCTGACTCCGCCCCCTCTGTCCATTTGGCCATTCAAAAGTTGCATCGTTTAACTTCTGAAATACATGCAGACACAGGTACCTGGTCCCTTTCTGGATGGTTTTGGGGTTTATTGTCTACCTGGGGTTGGAAGATTCTGATGGTATTGGCTGGCATAGCAGATGTCATCTTTACCTATTGTCTCTGCGTACATTGTGGACCTGTCTGTTGTTCTTACTGTGCATCCAAATTAACTTCCTCTGTGACAGAGCCATCTCCGACTAAAGTCAAAGCCCTAATTGTCCAACAAGAAATACAAGAGATGAGGCAGATTGACGAGGGTATTTTTGAGGACTAACTTTCTTGATTAGCTACATCATGCTAAAAGGGTGGTTCTGAGGGATAAAATCGATTTTATACATTTATCTTAATCTTTTGTGTTAGCATGATGTATCTATATTATAAATTAGACTACTTAGCTATGTCAATGCAGTAACTCCTTTCCTTCTTTTTCACTATATTTCTCTGTACACAGACTGAGAACCAAACAGACTCCATTTTGTATGTACATGTATTAGACTCGAACGGTGGTCACGTGCCACCCTCCAGCAGTCCAGTAAGCCCTGTTAGTTGAGTTATACAGACAGCTGAATTCGTACTATTCTTTCTTGTTCTGAGACCCAAGGTAGCATCTGCTTTCAGAGGTGATAAGCGCATTCCTGGAGGCGCCGTACCCGTGCTCCCAAGCACCGAGACGAAAGGGAGTCACCCCTCCTGACCCTCCCCAATAATAGCAGAAGCAGACTTCTAAATGAGCTTTGTGTGCCATATATGGTCTTTCCTTTAAGTTACTGTGCATACCAGTGTTTTCCCATGTACGGTGATCTCATGTAACGCAATGAAAGTATATATGCCATGTATTGAGTGTGAATCAGCAGTCTTCTCCACGCACTGGCTGGATGATGCCGGAGAGGCTCCTCTATAGAGTATTTTTTGTCTAATAAACGATTGACTTTTCTTCACTGCCAACTGATTAATTATTTGGTAAGACGATAAGTGGGGGCTACTGGTAGGTTCCATAGATTATTTTTGGAATACGTCAAAGCGCCAATCCACGCACACCACCAGCCAAGCGCCAATCCATGCCCACTGCCAGCCAAGCGCCAATCCACGCACACCGCCAGCCAAGCACCAGACCACGCACATCGCCAGTCCACGCATACCTCCAGCCAAGCGCCAGTCCACGCAGACCACCAGCCAAGCGCCAATCCACGCACAACGCCAGCCAAGCACCAGCTTACACACACCACCATCACATTTAGGATTTTTATACAAAAAAGAAAACACAAAAAAATTGCAAATAGATACAAATCTACTAACACAAAATCTGAAACTAAAAACATTGCACTAATGCCAACCTTGAAAAAGAACAAAAACATTTAAACAATACAGACCAGGCAATTCACTTTACCACTCATGGATGCTCCCAATGATTATTTTGCGTGTGGTACGTTCTAAAACAAGCAGGCATCCACAGCCCAGGGTTAGAAGGACACTCGGGGCAGTACATACGAGTCTCCTTCCGCGTACCTCTTGGCCAACAGACTCTACATCTCCTAGTGGGAAAGTCTTTTGAGGGTGTGGGAGGAAAGTGGCGATATTTCAATCGAGCCACATCCTCCACCACTCAAACTCTAGGAACACTTGCCTGTTCCCCAACAACAAGGCTGCCTATCACAGACTGCTGAAACTGAACAAAAGTCAACTTTGACTCAGGAGAACACTCCTTGAACACAACAAAAGCATTGAAAGTTGCTAAATTGAAGAGATGGATGGCCAACTTCTTACACCAAATGTAAGCCTTATGAATAGCAGTGTAAGGTTCCAACCTCTGATCTACTCTAGCAACACCACCCATGTGCCTATTGTAGTCTAAAATGTACACAGGAAGTGCACTCTGTCCCCAAAGAGGCACAGGTGAAGTACTCTCATCATGGATGGTAGTCAGCATGTACACATCCCTCCTGTCTACAAATTTCACAGCTAGTAGTTCATCACTATGCAAGGAACTGCACTGTCTCCTCTGAAGTTTTTTTGCAAACAAGCTCTTTTGGATAACCTTTATGGTTAGAGCGGATTGTGCCACAAGCAAAAGTGTCCACTTTGAACAATTCTTTAAAAAATTGCACATCAGTGTAGAAGTTATCAAGGTACAAATGGTGGCCTCTGTTAAACAGTCCTCTAGCAAGATCCCACACAATTTTCTCAAACTCCAAAAGTGGACGGACAACCAGGGGGGTCAATAGTGCAATCCCTACCAGTGTACACATGGAAATTAAAAACATATCCTGTCCTATTCTCAGACAAGATATACACCTTAATTCCATAGCGTGCCCTCTTGCTAGGAATGTACTTCCTAAAAACCAAACGGCCCTTGAACAGGACCAAAGACACATCAATAGATATTTCTTTCCCTGGAGTAGATCTCTGAAAATTGATCTATAAAGTGATCAAGAACAGGCCGAATCTTAAAAAGACGGTCACAGTCAGGGTGATCTCGTGGCAACGCCAAAGCGTTATCAACAAAATGCAGCATCCGAAGCAAAAGTAAATATCGATCATGAGTCATAACTGCAGGAAATATGGCCGTTGCCATGAAGGGACTGGTAGACCAATATGAAGCCATGGAAAGCTTCCTTATCAAACCCATCAATAAAGTCAAACCCAAAAACTTCTTCATCTCTTCCAGATTTGTGGAAGTCCACCGGGTAGCTCTATAGTGGGGCCTAAGTTTGTCACTGTTGTCCCTCAAAAACTGTTCAGCATACAAATTAATCTGTTCAACCTCGGACCTGGGGAACTGGGTTCGAGTCTCGGTAATGACGCTAAAAACATCCTCTGAGTCTGGGAAAATCACTTAATCTCCCCGTGCCTAACAAAAAATAATAATAAAAAAAAAATATGTCCTCATGTAACGTAACTGGTGCTATGTAAAGTGCTCTGATACCCGATTCGGGTCAAGTTTGCGCTATATAAAACTCTGCAAAAAAAAATGCATAAACAACTGAAAAAACGGTATAGGCAAGAAATTTTCACAATCCACTCTACACCCTGCATCCCCACTAAATGCAGGCAACACCGACTGCACCATGTTTGGATCAGCCCAGAGTCCAGCACTTCCAGTAGGAAGCCTAGCAGCCTCAGGCTGCAGTCCAGATGCCTCTTGCACCATTGGCATAGCAGTATCCTCCTCTAAAACAGGCACTTCATCCACACCGAGAATAGCTTCATCCACACTGAGAGTACCTTCATCATCCGATGATTCCATGTGGAGAGAAAACTCACTGCCTGAATCTTCCCCTCCCTCCTCTCCCTCAGACGCACTGTTAGTCTCATAATCCTGCTCCGAGGAAGATTCAAGAAGCATACCAACCACCTGCGAGCAGTCATTCTACGGCTAGCCATAATGCTTACTAATACAGGTAACTTGTCAAACAAGTCAACAACAAACACTTTGTAAAATAAGTAATAAGCAAAATGCGTCTTTATCAGAAAGACCTATATACTCCAAAACGATACCACTCACTTGCCAGAAGCAGCTAGACTCACCGCCACCTACTCTGCACAGACGCAGTATGGATCAACACTATCCAATTAAAAAAGAAAGAGAAAAGAAAATTACACATAAGACAATGCAAAACACATTGCAAAGAATGTCATGCTCAAAACACTAACTAAATATGCTGCCATTATGACACCACTTACAAAAAAATTCATTCATGCATGACAATAATACTCATTTGGAGTAAATACAACAATTATTTTCTTCTTACCAAAAAAATGCAACTACGCAAAACTGCAGAACAACCACTGCCGAAACCGCAAACAGGATTCAAAAGCTTTACACTAGAAGAAAAAGGAGAAAAAAACATTACAATCACATATGCAAATAATGCACCAGTCCACACACCATCCACCAGCCAAGCTAAGGGGTGGGTGAGCCTAAGAGTATAAATAAAATATTCACTCCCGTAAAAGGGGAGCAACCCTTGCCCTTGAGGCCACTCCCCAACACAAATATTAGAAAAAACACTGGTGTCTAGTGGCTTTTGCCCCCCTTGGGGGAAGATGGGCCTAAAAACATACTGCTATTATGCCACCCAAAGAGGGCAGAAATGGCCACAATCATCCTCCCATAAAGGGTAGCGACCCTTGTCCATGGGCCGCTCCCCAGCATAAAAAAAAAACTGGTGGCCTAGTGGCCCTACAAAAAAACAAATCAGCCGATCTGCCTCTCAGGGTGGCAGAAACGGCCAAATTAATGCTCCCCAAAGGGGAGCAACCCTTGCCCAAGGGGCCACTCCCCACAAACAAATCTCTGGTGGTCTAGTGGGCCCAATTTTTTAAAAACATGGGGAGATCTGCCCACCAGACACAGCCACAAACATTGCCCCCAAAGGAGAGCGACCCTTGCCCAAGGGGTCACTCTCCACAAATAAATCCCTGGTGGTCTAGTGGGCCCTATATAAAAAAAAATTCCCAGATCTACCTCCCCATGATGGCAGACAGCCACAAACAATGCCCCCAAAGGGGTACGACCCTTGCCCAAGGGGCCACTCCCCACAAATAAATCCCTGGTGGGCTAGTGGCCATACAAAAAAATAAAATCAGCCGATCTGCCCCCCAGGGGGGCAGAAACGATCAAAATAATGCTCCCCTAAGGGGAGCGGCCCTTGCCCAAGGGGCCACTCCCCACAAACAAATCCCTGGTGGTCTAGTGGGCCCAATCTTTAAAAAAAACACAGCGATCTACCCCCCTGGGGGGCAGACACAGCCACAAATATTGCCCCCAAAGGAGAGCGACCCTTGCCCAAGGGGTCACTCTCCACAAATAAATCCCTGGTGGTCTAATGGGCACTATATCACTAAAAAATGACGAGATCTGCCCCCCAATGGGGGCAGACAGCCACATACAATGCCCCCAAAGGGGAGTGATCTTTGCCCAGGGGGCCACTCCCCACAAACATTCCCTGGTGGTCCAGTGGGCCATTTATTTAAACCAAGGCAGCAGAGGCCGAGCCAGGTTTTCTTCTTTGAAAAGATAGAGCCAAGCCATGGGCATGCAAACTTATTAGTAAACCTAGAGGCCTGAAGGGCCCACTGAACCCTGATTGTTTCTGTGCTACACAGTTCAACATTTACCATGAGACTAATTTTTCTTCCTTGCACCGGACCCAAGGCACACTGGCTAGGCCACTGTGACCGACAGCAGGAGTTAGCTCACATTAGTTGTAAACAACAGAAAAGCCTTGCTTTGCTGAGTTATTTCTGATTAAGTACACAGCTGTCTGTTTATCTATCTCCCTATCTATTTGATCTGTTTATCTTAGGGAACCATAGAACACCGAAGCAGGTAACTTTGGGAACAGAACCTTGGAGACTACTCTGGTGGAGAAAAAAAGCTTCAGATGTGACTTGTGATACAGGAAAAACAAGGTGAACAGAAACGTGTGCAGGGGCACATCGACAGCAGATCCTCACAAAGACTGCCACAGGTGCACCTAGGTTGTTGGATTGCTAAACACCCATATACCTACCTATGCAACAACCTGGTAGAGCTGACATGACTTGGCCCCACAATCTACAGACCGGGTGAACCCCACTGTGATACCGTGCACATCGAAGCCACCTCACATTCCCATGAATTATACTGGTAGGACACATGGTTCCCCCTCTCCGTTTACAGAACACCTCGGTGGGATGAACCACGCCCTCAAGACTGCCCATCGTGCTAGGTGGTTAAGGAAGAAAAGTCCCCAACGATAAGTCCCTGCTGGAGAAATCACAAGCGCAGACCATTCACCAGTGTAAGCTCAAAGCTCGAAAGGCCAAGCGAGTGGCGAAACCTATGCTTTATAAAAACCCAGTATCAAAACATTACATTTGTGCTTTACTATACGCACCATGAACTAACCACCTCTAGCTGAGCCCCTGTACTGCTGGATACAAAAAGCCTGTTGGACTGGAAAGAAATGGTGCCAACAAGGGGTAGAAGGAGAGGGCGCAAGGTGAATTAAAAAGAGAGTACAGTAGGAAATGGGCAGAGAATTCATGGCGCACTTAGAAACCGGATAAACTGGATTAACGTGAATTCACGTTTCATGAACAGTACCGTTTTAAAACAAATGGCAAAATCTGCCCCCCAGGGGGGCAGACCAAGCCATACAACATTGCCCCAAAAAGGGGAGCGACCCTTGCCTAAGGGACCACTCCCCCCAAACAGTAAAGACTTGTCCCTTTAACAACAAAAAAATCCCTGCTGCACGATCGCACAATCGTGCAGCAGGAATGCACAAAAGAGGCATCAGGGGAAAGGAAAACCCTTTCCTTTCCCCCATGAATCTTTCGCTAAAATTCCCCTTCCCCAGAGGAAAAACGTACCTCTTTGTTCCCCGACGCACTGGAAGCAAATGGCTTCCAGCACGTCGGGGAAGAAAGGGAAACCTTCAATGACATTAGCGCGAGGGGGACATGGAGGGGAGGCAGGGGGAGTCAGGTGAAGGGCTTCCCCTGCCTTCCCTGGTGAAAACACCCAGATCGGCGTCCCACGGGGGGAGCGCCAGCGCTTCCCCTGTGGGTGGGTGCCATAACAGCATGGAGCCGTAATGAGCACACGCCCACTGTGCATCATGACGCCTCCAGGCCGTCATGAGCACCGAACGGGTTAAAGGAGATAGGGTAGAATTACAAGCAGCAGATGAGATAGATTTCCATCACACAGTGACAGATAATGATACATCATTAAATGTCTTCACAAAACTACTAATCCAATACGTTGACATAACGGAGATTAGTGATTATTATGTTTGTATGAAATTACCAGCGTCATTATCAGAAGGGGTCTTATATCACCACTTACCATTAACTTATGGTATATCATGTAGTGTATTAGCAAGTCTGTTTTATGCAACTGGAAAATTACAATATTATTATTCAAATTTAGATGTAGTATTTTCAGAACTTTCTATCGGAAGGAATATAAATCCAGTAATAGGTGTGCAGAGTGTACAGTTCATGGGTGAATTCTTCCTGACAATGAAGTCAATAGATTTAGTTAGAGCACACAATAACAACTTAAAATGTACATTACATGAAGGTATTTTTGAATGTAGTTGAAGAAAGAAGGCAGGACTTCCAAATGAAAGCTGCTGAACAGAAAACTCATGTTCCAACTTGGGCTGAAAGAGAGGGAATTTATACCGCTGGCAGGGCTCATGCTGCGATGTCCCTGGACTTTGTAAAGAAGGCAAAGACCTGCATTCATAGATTAAAGACAGATTATAATAACGTATTTATTGGCTCCAGTGAATGCAAACATAACTAATTTTGGGAGGTTGGGGGCTAAAAGGGGGAACTGATCCAGTATTTAATGGCGATCGCTACGTGTGTGGAAGTAATGTCTACTTTAGGCTACCTGAACGGTAGTATGGAAGTTGCTATTTTGGGATTGTATTTCCTAAGATATATCATGTTAAAAGAATCACTGGAAGCAATAAAAACACTAATGAACTAACATGAAGAAAGAGGGCTAGGAATAGTAGGTGACATATTTGGTGCATTGATACCTGCAGTGGGAGTCATACTAAGTTCACATAGAATTTGTCAGTTATCAGCAGTAGTTGACCGTCTATCGACTGATACTGCTGGGGGTTTCTTGATGATTAATACAGAAATTGTTGCAATTAGATCAATGTTTTTACAAAATCGTCTTGCACTTTACATATTATTAGCAAAAGAGGGAGGAATCTGTGGAATGCTGAAAGTTCAACATTGTTGCACTTACATACCTGACAAAAGTAAAGAAATTAGAGGGTACATAAAGAATATTACAACATTTCAAGACATTTTTAAGCCACTGGAGGTTGACAGTGTGTGGGAAAGACTAACAAAATGTATAACCTCAATTGGGACTTGGTTTACTAATATAGGAAAAGGTTTTTTAGGTCAAATAATCCTACCCTTAGTTGGTGTAACAATAATAGTATTAGTAATAATGATTTGGGGTAGATGTTATAGAAGAAAAAGAAAACATGAAATAAATGAAAAAGGAAGGAAAAGAAAGAGGGAAAACAATTAAATAGAATTGGAGGACATGAAAGGTAAGCTTTATAAAGAAATGAGGGATTTTCAGAACAAAAAAAAGAAGGGAAAGTGAAAGAGAAAATAAAAATTGAGGACTACTGAAAGCTGGCATCTGTTTTGGGATGGGTAATTTATGATGGCACAAAATGCCATTGATGGAGTAAAGACTCATTTATAAGAGACTTGCTTGTATTCAATTCACTCATTTTAATTTTCTAACATGAAATACTAATTGTGTCTTGTGAATAACCATTGTGCATTACACAGACATAAAAGATAGAGAAGCTTGCCTTTGTGTTTACAAACCATTAATACGGAACATTGAAAAACTTTACTGCGCATGCGTCAATTGAATCTACGCAATGTGACATTTAACAGCTTGAAGGGAATTTCTTGCGCATGAGCATAACGCATTAATATGGCATCTTTAAGATCCACGTGCATGGCACCTGCTTTTCTGTTTAGAAAACGCTTTATTTACTAAAAGCTATTGCGGGTAAAGTACTAATGAATAAAGGGAAATAGAGTAGAGGTGGGTGGTATACAGGGAAACCATTTGTGTAATTAATATTTTCTCTTTTAACCTTTTCATTAGTTCGTATTTGAGCCTACTTGCGATGATACGAGTGTTTTGAATGAGAGCCTTTGCGCATGTCTGAACGATGATCACCCGGAAGAATGACTCTACACTTAAAACCCAGCCAAGGCCTGGGAACATGGAAGTCAGAAGTTCAACAGAATAAAGTAATATGGGCATTGATAATACTTTGTTGCAATCTTAAATAAAGATCCGGGTGGGAAACTAATAAAATGAATATATAATAAGGGGATGGGATTATAAACAAAGAATGATTTTATTAAAATGCTATGCCATCATGGTGTGATGACCTAACGCCCCTTGCCTGTCCAATTAGATTTCGTATTTTTACATTATTGCAACTTTAGGGGGTGGTACATGAATCCCAAAAGGTATAATTGAGGTAGTTTACTTAGTTCGATACTGTTAGAACCTGAGAGAATGCTGTGAGGGAAGATGCTGTCGGAGTAGCTGACGATGCTGATGCTGTGAGATGCTGATGAAGACTCGAATGCAGAATTACCTATCTTAAGCAATTGATTAGAAGAAGATCGCTGAAGAATCTTGAAGAGGAAGAGAGTGTCAGAGAGGGGTGCGAGGTGTTCGTTGGGTCTAGAGAGGTCCACTGTCCTGTCCTGAAGCATTTGTCAACTGTTCTTTCCCAGGGGACCCTTACCAGCTCTTTGGCTAGGGAGTTGGTCTTCACACCATCTTTGGTAAATATAAAATTCATATATTTTCTGATGTACTGCTGTCTCTATCCTCTCTTTTCTGAGCAATGTCATTGCATCGAATCTATGAATGTATTATTGATTAATTGAATCTTCCTTCCTATGATTGATGGTGCCTGCAGTGTTCATTTTGAGATGGTTCACTCACATTTAAATGTCAGATAAAGGTTTTTAAAACTGCCTGTGTCTGTGCTTATTTTGCATATAAAAATCATTAAATAAAATTAAGGTTATGTGAATCTTCACCATCAACTGGTTCCGACTAATTTGGTCCATCGATCAAATGGAAAAAACGTATTGATCAGTGAAAGTTAGTTAGGAAGAATAACTAATATTGAGAAATTGATCAATTCATAAAACTGATTTTTTATCGACTCCAGCGGTTTGACCAGAGGTTTGTGAGCGTATGTTGTAGATGGGCGCAGGTGAATATATGGTATTGGAGTATCTGTTGCTGGTCCGCCACTGGATCAGTATGATAGGGGAGGTAAAATGGGTAGCAAGTCTGCTCTCAGAACTTTTTCTCTAGCTTTTACAGCAAACAGCCTTCAAAGGATGGGGGAAGAAAGCCCTCAGTTTTAACAGCTAGAAAATCTGAAATGTTAAATCAGGTGAAAAGGCTGCTCTGTACAGCAGCCTCCACTGACCCCCAGGCAAAACCATCCCCTTCCCGCCCCTCCCCTTTGGCCTGGGAGCCGCACATGCATTAAGCAGCTCCTCAGAGCAGCTGGTAAATGTATGCATTGAACCCCACTGAACAGGGAAGATTGGGCTTCATGCCACCTGGTAAATTCTGGTCTGCACAGTTATTCCCCATTCCTTAGGGTTCAATTTGTAATTACATAGTACTGATACTACTGCGCATTTCAAGGGAGTAGTCAGAAAATGAACATACCCCCTACGTTGACCCAAAGCACCATGAATCAACTAAGAAAAGCAAGTGACTGCAGCCCTGTGTAGAAGAGCTTTCTCGCCTCCTCCATCCAAGAACCCTCCGAGAGCTCTCTCGCCTCCTCCATTCAAGAACCCTCCGAGAGCTCTCTCGTTTGATCCATCCAAGAACCCTCTAAGAGCTCTCTCGTCTCCCCAGACAAGAACCCTATGAGAGCTCTCTCATCTCCTCCATCCAAGAACCCTCCGAGAGCTCTCTCGCCTCCTCCATCCAAGAACCCTCCTAGAGCGCTCTCGTCTATTCCATCCAAGAACCCTCCGAGAGCTCTCTCGTCTTCTCCATCCGAGAACCCTCCGAGAGCTCTCTCGTCTCCTCCTACCAAGAAGCCTACGAGAGCTCTCGCCTCCTCCATCCAAGAACCCTCCGAGAGCTCTCTCGCCTCCCCATCCAAGAACCCTCGGAAAGCTCTCTCGTCTCCTCCATCCAAGAACCCTCTGAGAGCTCTCTCGTCTCCTCAATCCAAGAACCTTCGGAGAGCTCTCTCGTCTCCTCCTTCCAAGAACCTTTGGAGAGCTCTCTCGTCTCCTCCATCCAAGAACCCTCCGAGAGCTCTCTCGTCTCCTCCTACCAAGAAGCCTACGAGAGCTCTCGCCTCCTCCATCCAAGAACCCTCCGAGAGCTCTCTCGCCTCCCCATCCAAGAACCCTCGGAGAGCTCTCTCGTCTCCTCCATCCAAGAACCCTCCAAGAGCTCTCTCGTCTTCTCCATCCAAGAACCCTCCGAGAGCTCTCTCGTCTCCTCCATCCAAGAACCCTCCGAAAGCTCTCGCCTCCTCCTTTCAAGAACCCTCTGGGAGCTCTCTCGCCTCATCTATCCAAAAACCTTCCGAGAGCTCTCTCGCCTCCTCCATCCAAGAACCCTCCGAGAGATCTCTTGTCTCTTCTATTCAAGAACCCTTCGAGAGCTCTCTAGTCGCCTCCATCCAAGAACCCTCGGAGAGCTCTCTCGTCTCCTCCTCCCAAGAACCCTCCGAGAGCTCTCTTGTCTCCTCCATCCAAGAACTCTCCGAGATCTCTCTTGTCTCCTCCATCCAAGAACCCATCGAGAGCTCTCTCGCCTCCTCCATCCAAGATCCCTCCGAGAGCTCTCTCGTCTCCTCCATCCAAGAATCCTCCGAGAGCTCTTTCGCCTCCTCCTTTCAAGAACCCTCCGAGAGCTCTCTCGCCTCCTCCATCCAAAAACCCTCCGAGAGCTCTCTTTCCTCCTCCATCCAAGAACCCTCCGTTCATCAGGTTATTTGTGTTGTGCAGTGCCTGGAAATCTCACTTTGTGCCCCTGGAGCTTGTGTCCGATTGGACAAGTGTGGCTAGTGCTTCGTAACCAAGGTACCTAAAGAGCATTGTCCACAGCGCACACCTCCAGTGGGTTGCTTGGCGCTATAGAGACACTCAGGGAGCAATGAAAAGCACAGGGTGATGAGAGAAAAACAAACAAATAGATCTATTGAATCACCCCACGTGCTTGCACGGTGAGTTCAGGACGGATGTATGGCGTTACAACGCATACTATTACAACGCATGCTTTTACAACGCATTTTTTACAACGAAAATACCTTTACAACGCATTACTTTACAACGCATACCTTTACAACGCGAAATAGTGGAAACATAGCAAAAGTACCATTACAACGAAAACACATATGGCGCATACCTTTACAACGCATAAAAAAAATATATATTTTTTAAATTTTGTCAAATAAAACCTGGCACGGTATGCAGGGAAAATAGGGGTTTTGGGTGGGGAAGTGTATTAAAATGTGGTAAGAAACTGCACGTAAATATAAAGAAAAAGAGGGCTTATTTTATACATTAATACTCGAGTATTAAAATAAATACTCAAACATCAAACAATGTAATTTTTTTTTAAAAAGCACAACTTAAAAATAACATTTCTAAAAAAAAAGGAGTAAAGAAAATAGCTCATCGAAATAACCAACTATTTACAAACACATACCAGCCATTTTGAAAAGTGTAGATAAGAAAATAGTCCTACAACTCTTTTCATGAACGTAAAATGTAAATACTAATAACAAAATGGATGCCAAAACGATTTTAGAAACTTATAACTACCCTTATTAAATCGATTAATTAAATTACATGTTTTCACAGAAAATAAATAGTTTTAAAAAGCGATTTAAAACACAGTATTTCTCTCAAATAAAGAACATACTGACAGAAACTTATAAATACGAGCATGACACCATTTTGAAACCAGTTGATTATCAACTCCCACAGAGAGCAGATGGCAAAACCTGAACCTCTGACCTATTGAAACAGCGACGACCCAGAGTATTACAACAAGCAATATTGTGACAGCTACAAGTAAGTTTCTTAATAAAATGAAATACAAAACAGATATTTAAATAGGAAGAATAATTTTATTTTCAAAGAAAAGAAAAAAAGTTACTCAATGACAAAAATCAGAGCATAATACTTTTTTATAATTATTAAAAATGTATATAATTAATGTTTAATAAGGGATAATCAATTTACTGCCATTTTTAAATAAAAAAATGTCAAATAAAGTTTCTCGACAGCAACCGAATTTAATTTGACAAAGCGAAATACACCATAAAAGCAGCGGTTTCGCAAAGGAGCAAAACTCAAAATCAACTGTATCTCAAAGGTACTTTTTTATAAAAATTACATCATTTTTGAAAAGTTGTAAAACATACATACCATTTTCTGATACAAAGCTATTTATTACCATTTTCACACAGATAAGAAAAAGAAAAAAAACACAGCTTCCTTGATCGAAAATACCAAGGACGTTATTTAAAAAGGTAAATTTTTTTTTTAAAAATCTAGGGATAACATTTTCAAAACTAATTTCAGCATATTGAGGCAGTAGTAAAGGTGTGTGAAAGTGTAGGGGTACCATTTAATTTTCTAACTCCAGAAAGGGGGAACAATAATAAAAGTGTAGAATACTGTAGGGGTACCATTTAGTATTGCAAATCCAAGAATGTGCAGCAAAAGTATAAATTTGAGATAATGTAGAAATAATATCTAGCAGTCAGAAATAATAGGTTAAACTATTAATTCAATATCGTACTCAAAAGGGATAGTTGGGGTTAGGGTGGACCTTGAGGGGGGGTTTGACAAATGAGCTCCGATATGCCTCTTCCTAGTGGGTATCACCCCCACCAGAATACATGGACACATGGCATCTACCCCCGGGGATCAGACTTCTGACGCTGGGGCGGAACAGGGGGCTGAAGGAAGCCTACAATGCTATGATTATCCAAATGTTGCACTGTTTTGTCTCAAAATAAAATAAAAATAAATTTGACCAAAAAATCAGAAAGGTGCAGCAGTATAAAAAACGTGTGATAATGTAGGGGTTTAATTTTCTTTTTTAACTCCATGAAGATGCATTAGTAGGGAAAGGTTAGGCAAAAACAAAGGTATAATGTACTATCTAAACTTCAAGATGATGCAGCAGTAAGGAAAGTGCGGAATATTTTAGAGCTATAATTTAATATTCTAACACTATGAAAGTACAACATTTGTGAAAGTGAAAGCTAGTTTAGGGGTATTTGAGAAAGTGAGAGCTAGTTTAGGGGTATACAATTCAAATGTAATTCCTATGAGTTGAATCTTTAGTCAAAACCATAGCAAAAGAACTTAAATACATTCAAATAAAATTCTAATACGATTTTAGGATTTCAAAAACATAATATTTCCGTTCTATCTTTACAGATTCTGAATAACCTTCCAAAGGAAATCAAAAGGAAGCAAATTCAATGAAAACATTTCCTATAAAGTCAATATCCCACAAAATAAGGTAAAAAGTTCTCAAAGTTTACAGTATAAAAGTAAACAAGGAGCAATATTGAAATATTGCAAGTTTAGGAATGTGCATCAAAAAAGAAAATGTTAGGTAATGGAGAGGTGTAATTTACAAATATAAAAATTACACTGCAGCAGTAGGCAAAATGATCGATAGTGCACAAGAATAAAATCATGATAACTTTTTAAAACATTTTAAACATGCTATAACATATTCTTTCTTTTCAATCTTTCCAGATTCTCAACTACCGAACAAAAAAAAAAACCAAACGAAAGCCACTACCAACAACACAATCTTCAGAAAAAGAAAAAAAAGACTCCACTAATAAGGTAAAACAGATAAAAATGCAGCAGTATAAAGCCAAACATACTGCAACACTTTAGTATTATAACTCACGAAATGAGCAATAGTAGGGTAAGTAAGAGATAGTGTAGGTGAATATTATTCCATATTAACACCAGAAAGTGAAAACAGTGGGAAAAGAAAGGGACAGTATACAGGTACAATTTACTAATCTAACTCCAGAATGCTGCAACAGTAAGGAAAGTTTTGATGACTGTAAGAGTACCAATTACTATTCTACCCCAGGAAGGTGCAACAGTAGGGAAAGTCTTCAATAGTGTAAGGGTACCATTTACTATTGTAACTCCAGAAAGGTGCAACAGTAGGGAAAGTCTTGGATAGTGTAAGGGTACCATTTACTATTCTAACTCCAGGAAGGTGCAACAATAGGGAAAGTCTTGGATAGTGTAAGAGTACCAATTACAATTCTAACTCCAGGAAGGTCCAACAGTCCGGAAAGTCTTAGATAGTGTAAGGGAACCAATTACTATTCTAATCCCAGAAAGCTGCAACAGTAGGGAAAGTGTTGGATAGTGTAAGGGTACCATTTACTATTCTAACACCAGAAAGGTGCAACAGTAGGGAAGTCTTCAATAGTGTAAGGGTACCATTTACTATTGTAACTCCAGAAAGGTGCAACAGTAGGGAAAGTGTTGGATAGTGTAAGGGTACCATTTACTATTCTAACTCCAGGAATGTGCAACAGTAGGGAAAGAGTTGGATAGTGTAAGGGTACCATTTACTATTCTAACTCCAGGAAGGTGCAACAGTATGGAAAGTGTTAGATAGTGTAAGGGTACCATTTACTATTCTAACTCCAGGAAGGTGCAACAGTAGGGAAAGTGACGGATAGTGTAACGGTACCATTTACTATTCTAACTCCAGGAAGGTGCAGCAGTAGAGAAAGTGATGGATAGTGTAAGGGTACCATTAACTATTCTAACTCCAGGAAGGTGCAACAGTAGGGAAAGATTGGGATAGTGTAAGGGTACCAATTACTATTGTAAATCCACAAATGTGCAACAGTAGGGAAAGTCTTGGATAGTGTAAGGGTACCATTTACTATTCTAACTCCAGGAATGTGCAACAGTAGGGAAAGTGTTGGATAGTGTAAGGGTACCATTTACTATTCTAACTCCAGGAATTTGCAACAGTAGGGAAAGTGTTGGATAGTGTAAGGGTACCATTTACTATTCTAACTCCAGGAAGGTGCAACAGTAGGGAAAGTCTTCAATAGTGTAAGGGTACCATTTACTACTGTAACTCCAGAAAGTTGCAACAGTAGGGAAAGTCTTGGATAGTGTAAGGGTACAATTTACTATTCTAACTCCAGGAAGGTGCAACAATAGGGAAAGTCTTGGATAGTGTAAGAGTACCAATTACAATTCTAACTCCAGGAAGGTCCAACAGTAGGGAAAGTCTTAGATAGTGTAAGGGAACCAATTACTATTCTAACCCCAGAAAGCTGCAACAGTAGGGAAAGTGTTGGATAGTGTAAGGGTATCATTTACTATTCTAACACCAGGAAGTGGCAACAGTAGGGAAGTCTTCAATAGTGTAAGGGTACCATTTACTATTGTAACTCCAGAAAGGTGCAACAGTAGGGAAAGTGTTGGATAGTGTAAGGGTACCATTTACTATTCTAACTCCAGGAATGTGCAACAGTAGGGAAAGAGTTGGATAGTGTAAGGGTACCATTTACTATTCTAACTCCAAGAAGGTGCAACAGTAGGGAAAGTGTTAGATAGTGTAAGGGTACCATTTACTATTCTAACTCCAAGAAGGTGCAACAGTAGGGAAAGTGACGGATAGTGTAAGGGTACCATGTACTATTCTAACTCCAGGAAGGTGCAACAGTAGAGAAAGTGATGGATAGTGTAAGGGTACCATTAATTATTCTAACTCCAGGAAGGTGCAACAGTAGGGAAAGATTGGGATAGTGTAAGGGTACCAATTACTATTGTAAATCCACAAATGTGCAACAGTAGGGAAAGTCTTGGATAGTGTAAGGGTACCATTTACTATTCTAACTCCAGGAATGTGCAACAGTAGGGAAAGTGTTGGATAGTGTAAGGGTACCATTTACTATTCTAACTCCAGGAATTTGCAACAGTAGGGAAAGTGTTGGATAGTGTAAGGGTACCATTTACTATTCTAACTCCAGGAATGTGCAACAGTAGGGAAAGTGTTGGATAGTGTAAGGGTACCATTTACTATTCTTACCCCAGAAAGATGCAACAGTAGGGAAAGTCTTGGATAGTGTAAGGGTACCAATTACTATTCTAACTCCTTGAAGGTGCAACAGTAGGGAAAATCTTTGATAGTGTAAGGGTACCAATTACTATTCTAACTCCAGGAAGGGGCAACAGTAGGGAAAGTCTTGGATAGTGTAAGGGTACCATTTACTAGTCTAACCCCAGGAAGGTGCAACAGTAGGAAATGATAAGATAAAGCACAGAAATACATTCTTGTTAATTTATATTTATTTTAGAGCATGCTATAACATATTCTTTCTTTACAATCTTTGCAGAATCTCAAAAACCAATCAAAGAAATCCAACGAAAAGACAAAATCAAAATCGCAGTTTTCAGAACAAAGGAAAAAACAGCACACTAATCAAGGTAAATTGAAAGTATAGATACTGCACAGGAATACAAACATCTAAGCCTTTTAACAAAACAAAACCATGCTATAACATATTTATAAATTTTTACTTTTTGCAGATTAACAACAATCCAAGAAAGAAAACCAAAGCAAAGCACAAACCAAAAACACAGTTCACAGTAAAAAGAAGAAAACACCAGACTAAAAAGGTAAATATAATCAAAATGTAACACGATAGCAGGAAACTTACTATTACTTTACTATTCAAACTTAAGGAATTTATAACAGTAGGGATTGTGTAGGATTTTGAGGATTATACATTTCTAGTCCAACTAAATAAATGTGCAACAGTAGGAAAATTATGTAAAATGTGATGGTGTTTTTCATGTTTATCGCTCCATAAAGGATTAGTTGTTGAAAAAGTGTCTTTTGGATTTTTAAATTTAAATAATTAATAAAAACACAAACTTAACTTATTGTTTTTTTTTCTCCAGAAAATGACAACTCAAGAAACAGAAAACTACGTCAAATCTAAAAAAGGAAACCGTTTGTTGAAACATGCTGGTTATATATATTGTAAAGAAAGGATAAGTGAACCACGTAGACATTGGAGGTGTGTGCAATATTACTCATCCCATTGCAGTGGCAGAGCTGTTACCCATGAAGAAATAATTATTAAAACCACCGAACATAACCACTCTGCCTCTGCAATGGAGATTGAAGTAAGGGAAACAATAAATGAAATGAAAGAAATTGCATGCACCTCCAGTGACACTACTGGTTCTATTTTAAGAGAGGTTGCACAGCATGTCCCCAGTCATGTTGCTAGTAATATGCCTATTATTCCCAATTTGAGAAGAATTATACAAAGACAAAAGTAGGCAAGGAATACACATACTACAACTCCTCATACCTTTTCTGACATTCAAATTCCTACTGAGCTCACTATTTCTTTTTCTAATGAACCTTTCCTCCTACATGACAACCAAAACCCTCATAAACGTATTCTTATTTTTAGTACACCCCGCAACCTTGTGAAGTTAGAGAACAGTGAAATTTGGATGATGGATGGGACATTTAAAAGTGCACCCCATCCTTTCACCCAAATTTACACTGTTCACGCAAAGATTAACCATAATGTAATTCCCTTAGTGTATAGTTTGCTTCCAGATAAGCAATCTGCAACCTACACTGAACTTTTATCAGTGATTAAAAGCAAAACATCCAATAAAAGTCCTAGGAAGATAATTGTGGATTTTGAATTGACCATGATCAATGTGATCACCAAAACGTACACGGATACCCAAATTCAGGGATGTTTTTTTCATTTTTCCCAGGCATTTTGGCGTAAACTTCAAAAAACATCCCTGGTTGCAGATTACTCAACTGATAGCAAACTACAGTTTGAATTAAAAAAATTAACAGCTCTTTGTTTTGTTCCTCCTGAAAGTGTAGACGAGTACTACACTGCAATTACTGAATCAGATTTTTTTAACGAAAAATGAAGATAAATTGGCACCCTTACTAAATTATTTTGAGGACACATGGATTGGGCATCTAAGCAGATCGGGTCGCAGGAGGAAGCCACGTTTCCATGTGGAGTGGTGGAACTGCTACACAAGCTGTTTAGAAGGAGAAGAAAAAACAAACAACGCCATAGATGGATGGCATAACTCCTTCAACCATACAATTGGTAAACCACACCCTAACTTCTACTCATTTTTGGAAACTTTGAAGAAGGAGCAAAGTTTTCAAGAAATGAGAATCTCTCAAACATTAACTGGTAGCCTAAACCCACACATTTCCAAAAAATCAAAGGAAATGTCTGAAAGACTATTGGCTATTCTACAACAGTTTACGTTGTGTGTGGCTTTAGACTACCTTAATAATGTTGCTAACATTCTTCATTTCTAATTATAAATTACCCCTTACTTTCCTGCTTTTACCTAAATTTTACAAAAATTACAATTCAATTGGCTTTCACATTTTTCTATTTTTTTATTTTTTATTTACGTCGTGTCAGCTTACCTTTAGTTGTCTTCTTTCTTTTTCTTCATCTTGTTCCCCCTAAAAAAATCCATTTGGTGGCAAAATCCAATAACCCATTCAAAGTAAGGATGATAAAAAAAAAATTCCTTTTTCTCATAAAATCCATTTTATTTGGAAGTGCATCCTTAAAACATCCATAGTCCACGAAATCCTAGATCTTTCAAAGTCCATCCAGAAAATAACTTTAGATGCACGAAATCCATGTTCTACCCAAGTCCATCTTGAAAGGATTCCAACGTCCATCTGCATCCTGTTAGTTATCCAAAGTCTTCGAAATCCATGTTCTTCCCAAGTTTTCCACATCCAGAAAGTCATCCCAACTCCTCGAAATCTTTGTTTTTCCAAAGTCCATCTTGAATATTTTCCTACGTACATGTGCATCCCGTTAGTAATCCATAGTCCACGTAATCCATGTTCTTTAAAACTCCATCAAGAAAATAATTTAAAATCCGCGAAATCCATATTCTTTCCAAGTCCATTTTCACAGGTTTCCACATCCTGAAAGTCATCCAAAGTCCACGAAATCCATGTTTTTTCAAAGTCCAGCTTGAAAGGATTCCATCGTCCATGTGCATCCTGATAGTTATCTAAAGTCCTCGATATCCATGTTCTTTCCAACTGCATCCTGAAAATTAATCAAAGTCCACGAAATGCATGTTCTTGAAATAACCATTTTTTTTCTGTCCAAAGTCCATATACATCCTTTAAGTCATCCAAAATCTTCTAAATCCTTTTTTTTACCAGGTGCATGTTAAAATTTTTGAAATGTCCATGTGCATCCTGATAGTAATTCAAAGTCAACGAAATCCATAATCTTTTAAATTCACTCTGAAAATGTTTCCAAATTCCATAAGCATCCTGAAAGTAAAACAACGTGCAAGAAATCCAAAAACTTTCTAACTCCATCCTATAAATAATACTAAGCCCTAGAAATCTTTTTTTTTACTTTGTCCATCTTCAAATATTTTCATAACTTTCAGAAAGCACTTATGTTCAAATTTCAAAAACGCTATAACTCCCTCAATTTCTGTAAACAAACTTCATTTCTACCAAATCTCCAAATTATCCAAAACCAACAAAACCATCTATCTGTCAATCTCCATCTCCAATAGAAATCCAAATACATGTATTTTATGCACTTCGAGATAATTTTTTACAAAGCATTTAAACTTAAAACTTTTCTAAACTTACTAAATATTCTCAAGTTCAGCAATAACATTACCATTCATCTTTATTTTTCAAAATACATGTATAAATAACATAAATCTATTTTTTTTGTGACACGACATAGGCATACTCTTGTAACATGATCGGCGACATGCTGAAATTACAACGTAAACATTACATGTAACATATGCAACCTCTACTTAGCCTTTCTTTACAATATATATATTATAATTAATATTCTAATGTTTATAAATAAAGTTTAATTTTTTTCCTACCTGAGCGCAGATCAGCTTTCCGCTGCTTCCTCCTTCGACGCTGTTCAAAATGCCGGCTTGCAGGCACGTTTGCGCGTCGACGTGACCGTCCTGATTCCATCGGATGCGGTCGCTCCTCCACGCTACTCCTTGCCCAGCAATACTGTTTGGTATCGTAGCGCCCACAGCCTGCCAGATTATTGCCTGCATCGATTAATATTGCATTGCTCGTTGTGCCAGACCGAGTCAGAACGCCTTAATTAATTGCTCTATTGTTTTGCGCTGCTCTGCCAATTTCACGAGCGCTCATTAGCATAATATCGCGGCGCTAGTCTGCCAAAACGCGCTGCAACGCTCTGAAGTATTGTGCTGCCTGTGTATTGGATTTTTGTGCCTCATTGTGCCTTGTGCCGGTTCCACTAACTTAGAGATCGCGTTTGGATGCTCATAGTGTGTCCCAACCCGATTTCGTTTTTGGGCTCACTGCCATTTTGTGTCTTCTTCTTGTTGTTGTTTGTGCCTCCCTGCCCTGATCTCCGCCCCGCTCCCGCCTCCCAGCTGCTCCTCCCTCGCCCCTCCCCCTCCACCATCCGCATATGTCAGATGCACTCTCGCGCAGCGTTCACGCGCAGCGGTCGCGCCGAAGGTGCGCCAAAGGTAAGCCCATCTACGCCCGTCCGCGCCTGGACCGTGCCCAGAGCCAGACCCCCTGGTCCCCGCTTCACCCATCCTCCCCGCATTACATACGACGCCTCCACCCTCTTTGCACTCAACTCCCGCCGACTCACTAACTGCGCCCAAGCAGCACCAGGACACACTCATGGACCCTTCACCTGCCACTCCTGCAAATTTAACAAACAACAACAAACTTAGGGGTCTAAATTGAGGATTCAACCGTAGTCCTCTACTCTTCAAAACCTTGTCATTAGTACAGAGGTATGAATGCAATGTGCTAACAAACCAGATCACCAAATGTGAAGAACCAGTAACGTGAGTCCCCCTTGGCGTAGGATTCCCATCAACAGTCTTGTGATGATCAATATTATCATTTGGTAGTCCTAATCGGGTATTGTGTCTCTAGATCATTGAGACCGGCATACCCCGAAAACCAGATAGGGGGTAGCGACCCACAATCACTTGGTACTACCACATGTTGTTGATGTGGTGGGAAGTGCAGTGTAAAAATAATCAGTGGTGATTTAAAAAAAGGATAGGGAGCTCAACCCAGAAAACTTTAATAATTGTTTGCCCCTCCCTTGCTAAAAACAAGAACAGTGAAATATCGTCATCGCAGTACAACCAAATAGCTGCGAGGAGACCAACATGTTTCAGCCACTCAGGGATTAGTCCTTCGGCTTTCGTCAGGGTCTCTGTTCTAAACCAATACTACTGCATCAGTCGTGAATAAAGTGTGAAAAAAACATATGAAAAAAACACACAAGTGAAAAGACCAGCAAAGGATACAATTTTCCTTCCGCTGTTTCAACTCCTCTCTTCGGCACCTGGTTGAATATATACCAGTGTGTCCGGGGAGTGGACCTCACCTCTTCCTGGACCTGGCTCAGGATATGTGAGACCCCGCTCTGTCCGTCGGTGTCCCGGGCCGTGACTGAGTCAGGGGGAGGTCTCCTCGCAGCTATTTGGTTGTACTGCGATGACGATATTTCACTGTTCTTGTTTTTAGCAAGGGAGGGGCAAACAATTATTAAAGTTTTCTGGGTTGAGCTCCCTATCCTTTTTTTAAATCACCACTGATTATTTTTACACTGCACTTCCCACCACATCAACAACATGTGGTAGTACCAAGTGATTGTGGGTCGCTACCCCCTATCTGGTTTTCGGGGTATGCCGGTCTCAATGATCTAGAGACACAATACCCGATTAGGACTACCAAATGATAATATTGATCATCACAAGACTGTTGATGGGAATCCTACGCCAAGGGGGACTCACGTTACTGGTTCTTCACATTTGGTGATCTGGTTTGTTAGCACATTGCATTCATACCTCTGTACTAATGACAAGGTTTTGAAGAGTAGAGGACTACGGTTGAATCCTCAATTTAGACCCCTAAGTTTGTTGTTGTTTGTTGATTCTTTTTGGGGGATAATACTTAGGTTTGGTCGTTAAACATCCCTCGAGCCCTGCATTAACCCGTATTTTTCCACTCCTGCAAATTTACCTGCGTCAAGTCCCAAACTAAATACACAAGCACCAAACAGAGATCCAACACCAACCACCTAAAATGCATCCTTCTCAACACCCGCTCGGTTCACAAACACGCCATCGACCTTTGGAATCTACTCGACACCATTTCTCCGGACATCGCCTTCCTAACAGAAACCTGGATGAGTGCCTCTTCAGCTCCAGACATCACCATAGCCATCCCGGACGGCTACAAGATCATCCGTAAGGACCGCCCCATCCAAACAGGAGGAGGCATCGCCATCGTCCACAAGAACACCATCCGCGTCTCAACCAGCTCAGATGACAACCTCGCTATCGCCGAACACCTTCACTTCCAGATCCACACCGACCCCAAGACAACACTTAGGGGCACCCTCCTCTACAGGCCACCAGGACCCCATACAAAATTCAGCAAAGACATCACTGACTTTATCACCCCACACGCCCTCCCTTCAAAAGAATACATTCTACTGGGAGACCTCAATTTCCATCTGGAAAAGAGCAACGACAGTAACACCACCACCCTTCTGGACAATCTCGCCAATCTCGGACTCAAACAACTTGTTAACACCCTCACACACTATGCAGGACACACACTCGACCCTATCTTCACTTCCAGCAAGCATATCTCCTTCACTCATACCACACCCCTCCACTGGACGGACCACAGCTGTATCCACTTTAATTACAATAAGACCTCGACCCACAACCACCCTCAACCAACTCTGCGTAGAAACTGGAACAAAATCACCATCGACCAGATCTCAACATCGCTTCTTCAAAAACCCCCTGCCTATTCAACGAACCCTAACCAAGCCGCCATCAACATCACACAATGGTTAACCCAAACAGCCGACAAATTAGCACCCTTGAAAAAACATCAAACTAAGCAAGGTAGCAAGAACGCCCCCTGGTTCAACGAGGACCTTAAGAAATCCAAGAAGCTCTGTCGTTCCCTTGAGAAAACTTGGGAAACAGACCCAAACACTATCACCCAAGCCACCTTCAAAAACGCCACCCGCAAACACCACCAACTAATACGGACAGCCAAGAAATCAGCACTCAAAGACCGACTAGACAACAACGCCCACAACAGCAAGGAACTTTTCAACATCATCAAAGAATTCACCAACCCCACCGCCAGCTCTAACGACATCACCCCCTCTCAAGTCCTCTGCGACTCCCTTGCCTCATTCTTTCATGACAAAATCGCCGACATCCATAACAGCTTTGATAACACACCTGTAAACCAATCCACCCCACTCACCTCCGAACCGTTACCTCCTCCGAATATCCTTCTCGAATGGAACCCAATCACCACAGAAGAGACCATTCGCCTGATGAACTCCATCCACTCAGGATCCCCTACAGACCCATGTCCCCATCACATCTTCAACAAAGCAGACTCCATCATCGCACCCCATCTCCGAGATGTCATCAACTACTCCCTTAACTCCGCCACATTCCCAGATAGCTGGAAACACGCCGAACTCAGCGCCCTTCTGAAGAAACCCACAGCTGACCCCAACGAACTCAAAAACTACCGCCCCATCTCGCTCCTCCCATTCCCTGACAAAGTCATTGAGAAAGCCATTAACAATCAGCTCGCCGCCTTCCTCGAAACTAACAAATCACTCGACTCCTCACAGTCTGGCTTCCGAGCCAAACACAGCACCGAGACCGCCCTCATCGCAGCAACAGACGACATTCCAACACTACTGGACAACGGAGACACAGTCGCCCTTATCCTCCTTGACCTCTCCGCAGCCTTCGACACAGTCTGCCATAGAACCCTGATACAATGCCTCAGAAACATCGGAATTCAAGGAAAAGCATTGGACTGGATCATTTCGTTCCTCGCTGGAAGAACTCAGAGAGTCCGCCTCCCCCCTTTTAAATCAGAGGCCACCGAAGTCATCTGCGGCGTCCCGCAAGGATCATCACTCAGCCCCACCCTCTTCAACGTCTACATGAGCCCCCTCGCAACCATCGCACATCAACACAACCTCAACATCATCTCCTACGCTGATGAGACTCAGCTGATCCTCTCACTCACCAAAGACCCAACCACCGCCAAAACCAACCTACACGAAGGGATGAAAGAAGTAGCCGAGTGGATGAAGCACAGCCGTCTGAAACTGAACTCGGACAAAACGGAAGTCCTCATCTTAGGCTCATCCCCTTCTGCCTGGGACGACTCTTGGTGGCCAACAGCCCTAGGAAAAGCCCCCATACCGACGGACCACGCACGGAACCTGGGCATCATCCTGGACTCCTCACTCTCGATGACCAGACAAGTCAACGCCGTCTCTTCTTCATGCTTCAACATTCTACGCATGCTCAAAAAAACATTTCACTGGATCCCCACCGAAACAAGAAAAACGGTCACCCACGCACTGGTAACAAGCCGTCTGGACTACGGAAACACCCTTTACGCCGGTTCCACCACGAAACTACAGAAAAAACTCCAACGCATCCAAAATGCTTCAGCCAGACTCATACTAGATATCCCCCGCACAGACCACATTTCTGCTCACCTGAAAGACCTTCACTGGCTCCCCGTCAACAAGAGAATAACGTTCCGTCTCCTCACCCACGCACACAAAGCCCTATACGAACTTGGACCTGATTGTCTCAACACGCGCCTTTCCTTTTACACCCCCACCCGCCAGCTACGTTCGTCCAACCAAGCCCTCGCAGCTGTTCCGCGCATCCACAAAGCCACCATGGGAGGAAGATCCTTCTCCTACTTAGCGGCCAAGACCTGGAATTCCCTTCCCATCCACCTCCGTCTTACTCAAAACCACCTAGCCTTCAGAAAACAACTTAAAACATGGATATTCGATAAGTAAACCTCCCCCCCCTTCCTCAAGCGCCTTGAGACCCTATGGGTATGTAGTGCGCTATATAAATTCTGACTTGACTTGACTTGACTTGACGTCATCTGTAGCTACAAAGATGAAAAAAGGACTCATTTTTTTATTAAACGTATAAAATGTTTTATTTATTAATGTTCCTTTACATAAATTTTTTAAAAAAAATAATACAAAATAAAAGAAAATGTATCTGATTATATATGAATTTTTTTTATAAAAATATAAAATGTTACCTATCGTGTCTTTCTTTTTTATAATAAAATTATTCTAAATGTGAATTATTTTTTGATGGTATTACATGTTAAATAATGATAAATATTACTTACCTCTATGCTTATTGTATTTCCCTCAAAAACTTCTCTCTTGTACCTTTATATCATCTTGCTAAAATGTTCCGCGGGATTCAAAACTTCATCTATGAAAATAAATGAAGGACAAAAGTCTCCATTCAATTCAATACAAAAGAGTGGGAAAATTTCATTTCAAAATTCATAAAACCAACTTTTTTTTACATATAAGTCTACAACATTGTTATTAATATAATTTTTTGTTTTTTTATCCTTTATTTTAATTTATATACCTACACATTTTTTCTGATTTTTTTTTAAATTACTTAAATAATTCCAAAAACAAAATAAAATAATAAAATTAATATATATATATATATTATTAAATTACATATATTACATATAAAAAATAACTTTTCACATACTTATTGACTAAATATTTTACTTTATAATTAATTTTATTAATAATAATATTGTTAATAATTAAAATATTAAATATTTAATTTATTCTAATACATTTTTATTTACCTTTATTTTTAAATTACTTGTTTTTTATTTGTAAAATACATTATTGAAAATATATATTTTTTAAAATTAAATCATATTTTTTAAGTATGTGACTTGAGTATTAATTTAAAAAAAATGTTAATAGAGTATTAATTATAATAGTAATTTAATATAATAAATTATAATAAAAAAATTTAATAAAATGACTCCTTTTTAAAAAAATGTTACTTGAGTATTCATTTTTTTAATAAAATGTTACTAGATTATTAATTATAAAAATAATTTATATCATAAATAAATAAAATAATTTGAAGAATTCCTTTAGTTACACATTTTTTATAAACTATTATTTCAAAATTAATAAAAAAACACATATTTCTTTTTTAAAATGTTTACATTTTTTTTATAATAAATTGTTACTTGAGTATTAATTATATTAAAAAATTAGTTAATAAAAAATATAAATAAAATATTATTTTGAATATATAAAAAAAACTTGATTATCAACTAAATTAAAATAATAAAATACATAATACTTACGTTGTAAAGACTTGCGTTGTAATAACATCTGCGTTGTAATGGCATGCGTTGAAAAGTCATGCGTTGTAAAAGCACTTGCGTTGTAAAAGTTGAGTTGAAATGGTAGTGCGGTGTAAAAGTTGCGTTGTAAAGGATGTTTCCCGTTCAGGACTGGGGGCCGGGGAAGGATCCCAGCACCTCCCTGTACCCCTAAACCAGACTGCACCCTTCTAGCCTGGGGTATATTCCGGACTTGCGCAGAGGGTTCCGTGCCCTGCCCTGGTCTGTTTTCTCACCAGATTCCACAGGGAGATACACATTCCTCTAGCGGGTGGAGGCACCCTGTTGGGTTTGTCAGCACTGGCAGTCCCTTTTACCAGACCATGAATGGCACCTGTGAACCCAGGGTCGGATTGGGATCACAATGCTTAAACAAGCATTCACAATGCAATAGGTCTCGCAATTACGAGTTTTTGAGATATTGGCATTGTAAATGGCAATGCCTTGTATAATACTAAACAGCATTGTCATTTACAATTCCAATAGTTCAAAGTTTCGCAAAAGCAAGACCTAGTGTATTGCAGAGTGCGTTGTCTGTGAAGCTGGCGGCGTTCTCACTATTAAAGTTTAAAAAATAATAAAAACAGAGTGCAGTGTCCCTAAAAAATAAAAGAAATTAAACCAAGCGTGGGTCCCTGAAGCGATGCACGCTCAGTATTAAAGTTAAAAAAAAAAAAAGAAACAGAGTGTGGTGTCCATGAAGCAGGCGCCGTGCTCAACATCAAAGTTAAAAAAAAATGTATTAACTGAACACGGAGTCCCTAAGGCGGGCGCCATGCTCAGCATGCAAGTTAGAGCTGTATGGCGCTTTATAAGAAAAGCTTTCTTATAATGCAGACTGTGTAACAAGCAAAGTAAAAGGTCCAGTTGTATTGGGTGGTAACAAATGCAGACAAGGTGGTACCAAGGAGGGACTAACAAGCCTATTTTTGAATCATAATAAAGCATTTGCGAAGGACAATTACACAAGTCAATGATAAATATGGATGCAGCGCGAGCAATGCATGTACGCTGCCGCAATGCTCGACTTAAAATTTGGCCCACATTCGCGGGGCATGCCCTGTCATAAAACACTGTTTGGTTACTCTTAGAGGTCTCATTTGTAAAGAAATGTTTGGTAAATTAAGCCTTTTAAAGCTTATAGAACCAGACAGTGAGGCACTAAGGGAATTTAAATGGAAATTTTGCATCAGTAAGCTGTGTTAAAAAATACGGACATGTTTTATTAAGCGTCCTCTTTAAGTAACATGTTCCCTTTGCAAAATCATGAAGCAAGACCAAATGGTTATTTTTTATTGTTGTTTTTCCATTTGACAGTTTTATACTGTGTGAATTCTGCCCAAGACAAAGGCTATTTGAGCAGAATTCCTGACCACCAATTACAGTGCACAAGATCTGACTTTTTATTTAAGGGCCTGGGAGGTGAAATGATCTGCCCAGAATCACAGGATATTGAGCAGACGCTGGGACTCAAACCTGATTCCCAATCTCTGCAACTCTGGCTGTCAGGCCACATGTGCCTATGAACACGCAAGGCCTGGAAGTGGGAGGAAATTGTACTTTGAAGGACACCGGGGCCAAGGTGACAATGGCCTACAAGCTGAGCAACTGAAAAAAAGCGAGGCCCCTTCTCTTACTAAACTACTCAGCCCTCCAGCGAAGGAGCACCCGAACAACAGCGAGGCCTCTGCTATTACTAACCTACTCAGCCCTCCAGTGCAGGCGCACCCGAACCACAGCGAGGCCACGGCTACTACTCATCTACTAAGCCCTCCCCAGCCCTCCAGTGCAGGAGCTCCCGAACCACAGCGTCGCCACGGCTACTACTCACCTACTCAGCCCTCTAGCGCAGGAGCACTCGAACAACAGTGAGGTCCCTGCTATTACTGACCTACTTAGCCCTCCACAACCCTCCAGCACAGGAACGGGAGACAGCATTAACAATGCTATCAGTACCACACGCTTTGGTAACAATGCGGAGGTTACATCATCCGCGTTGTTACCACGCATGGCATTACATCAGAAGTCATTTCAATGACTTGCGCTAGATGGCGTGCAACACCAGGGAATGTGTTGGCTTTTAAGTCCAACACATTCCCTGCTGTTGCGCTAACAGGAGTAGGAATAGTAATTTATACTATTCCTAAATCCAGCACGCCATCTAGTGCAAGTCGTATAAAAACTTGCGTTGTAATGCCATGCGTGGTAACAACACTGACTATGTAACAGACTGTTTTGACCCCCCCCGCTTTGCCTACGGTGGTTGTTGGGTGCGGGCGAGTGGGTGCTATTGCTGCTGAACATTAGCTTAAAAAAACTGCCTCTTTTTTAAGACTTGTTCCGCGCTGATTGCTAGCGCTGTATTTTAACTATTTGCACTGTGCTTTTACTGTGTACTTTATTTTCACCCTTTTTCTTTTTCGTTATCTGAGGCGGTAGCCGGGTAACATCTTGCTCTGCCTTTGCCTTTGCTTTTGCTCTCCTGCCCTGCGTAGCCCTCCTTTCTGCCTCACTGTGCCGGTGACGCCGCGCAGGAGCCTACATTGTGTGGTTCCCTTCCTCACGGCCGATTAGGTGCCGCTGGGGACTCTGGGACTCGTAGGAAGAGTGTGGTGGGGGCGGGAGTGGCCATCTTGGGGGGAGCCTGGCACGCTGGTCGGCTGACTAGTGTTGCGTTTCTCTCTGATGCCTCTCGGCTGAGACGGCATAAATTCGAGCATCCGGACGGACCAGGTTAGACTGTTTTGACCCCCCGCTTTGCCTGCGGCGGTTGTTGGGTGTGGGCGGGTGGGTGCTATTGATGCTGGGCGTTGGCTTCAAGAAACTGCCTCTTTTTTGGGACTTGTTCCGCGCTGATTGCTAGCGCTGTTTTTTGACTGTTTGCACTGTGCTTTTGCTGTGTGCTTTGTTTTCGCCCTTTTTCTTTTTCGTTATCTGAGGCGGCGGCCGGGTAACATCTTGCTCTGCCTTTGCCTTTGCTTTTTCTCTCCTGCCCTGCGTAGCCCTCCTCTCTGCCTCACTGTGCCGGTGATGCCGCGCAGGAGCCTACATTGTGTGGTTCCCTTCCTCACGGCCGATTAGGTGCCGCTGGGGACTCTGGGACTCGTAGGAAGAGTGTGGTGGGAGCGGGAGTGGCCATCTTGGGGGGAGCCTGGCACGCTGGTCGGCTGACTAGTGTTGCGGTTCTCTCTGACGCCTCTCGGCTGAGACGGCATAAAATCAGTGGGTCCTCTCTCCACGCAGCGGACGCGCAGTGCGGACTCGCCTAACTCGCGCCTAAGGAGCGCCGAAGGAAAGCCCGTCTGCGCCCGTCAGCGTCCCGGAGGCGGACGGGTGGGGTCGGGGAGGCTTCAGATCCTGTGCATGTGGGTATCATGTTGAAGTATGCTGCAGCAGAGCAACTGGCTCTTAAGAATGGGGTGAGCACCTGCTGCACGGTCTTTCCTGGGCGGCATAGGGGTAAGAGGCGATGCCCGGGCTGTGGCTGGCTTCCAGGCAATGCCCCCGCATCCGTCTCTGCTACCATTGCTTCCTCCATCAAGCATTCATGTCTGCTCCTTAACGCAAGATCTTTGAGCAGACACGCTTTAGCCATCTATGAGCTTCTGGTCACTAAGGAACCTTTTTGTCTGTTCCTCACAGAGACGTGGCTGGGGGAGGCCTCGAACCCAGACATAGCCACTGCAATCCCCCCTGACTATGTTATTGTTGGGCAGGGGTGGAGGTGTGGCAATCGTGGTGAATAGGTCTGTTACATGCTCCATTATCCCTACTGAAGTTATTTCAGGCTGCGAATCCTTGGCCTTTTCCATACTGTTGTCACCACACCAATCATGCACAGGGCTATTGATCTATAGGCCACCGGAACCCATGGGCTCTTTTTATGAAGAGCTGCATGCAGTGGTATCGGCATTGTGTCTGAGGGCAGAGCACTGTATCGTGTTGGGGGATTTTAACATCCATATGGACGACGGGGCGGACGTGGATACTATTAAGATCTGTGATATCACTTCCCCCCTAGGTCTTTCCCCCCTACCTTAATACACCCACTCACAGCAAAGGCCATACCCTTGACCAGGTTTTCTCCACCGTTCACATTGACATCTCTATCCCTTCTCCTGTGCTATGGTCGGACCATTTCTTGGTTAACTTCCACATCCTAGGCACTAATAAACCACTATGCAGTACCTCTTTACGGCCTTGTCAGGCCCCACGGGCTTATCATCGGGTTTCTCCTGAAATGTTGGCTCAGGCGCTTCTACTTCACCCATGCCCGTTGTCTGAGACTTTAGAGAGGGATCTGGCGTCTATGCAGACATGGCTTATGGAAAGGTTAGATGATCTTGCCCCCGAGATTGCCCCCCACAAATCTGCCAAACGTGCCTCTGCGCCGTGGTTCACGGAAGCCTTGGCCTTGACACGGAGGCAGTGTAAGGTTGCGGAGAGGGCCTGGTGTCGCCAGTATGACATCACAGCTAAGGTGGTGTATAGGGCCTCCATTAAAGCCTATCATCAGGATATTCTGCTTGAGAAGAAAGCTTATTTCTCAAAGAGAATTGAGGCGGCCACCAATTCCTGCAAAGAGATATTTACAATTGTAAGGGAATTTACTGCCCCTAAAATGAGTAAGCCGCTATGTGCGCACTCGGAATCCTGGGTGTCCTCACTTGCCAATTTTTTTCCAGCAAAATTAAGACCATTCAGGACTCTTTCTTGTTGGCTGGGGTAGTGGCAGACCCCGCCTCCAGTGCCCGGGCAGGGTCGGTTTCTAGCTATGAGCCCACATTTTTGGAATTTCCACCTCTAGCCGTAGCTACATCACTGGAGCTCTTAGCTAAACTAAAGTCTGGGTTCCCTCTTGACCCCTGCCCAGCCAAATTTTTGGCTAAAATAGCTGAGGTAATAAATCCCCTTGTTAATCCCGTGCTGAACCTTTCTCTCAGCACTGGAGTGGTACCTTCAGTCTGGAAGCAAGCTATGATCCTCCCGTTACTAAAAAAGCCCAGTTTGGATCCGGAGGTCTATGCTAACTATAGGCCTATTTCCCTCTTGCCAGCCTTTGCTAAAATCGTGGAGAAACACGTACATACATCCCTCTCTAGTTTCCTTGAAAGCCACAATCTGTTACATTCCACTCAATCCGGCTTCCGTACCAACTTGAGCACTGAGACGGCGCTGCTGGAAGTTACGGAGGCAATCAAGGAGGTATTGGATGCAGGAGGAAAGGCCATGTTGGTGATGCTCGACCTGTCGGCAGCCTTTGACACCGTCCCCCATGAGGGTCTCCTCACCAGACTTAGTGAGATCGGTCTGCGGGGGACGGTGCTCAGCTGGTTCAGATCTTTTTTAGCGGGCCGCTGTCAAACGGTCTGGGCCCCCCCTGTTCTGCGGTCACTGGAGGTCGGAGTTCCCCAGGGCTCTGTTTTGATCCCTACTCTCTTTAATATCTTTATGACCCCTCAGGCGGCACTGGCGGAGTCGTTCGGGGCCCAGATCGTGTCGTATGCCGACGACACTCAGATCCTCTTCACGTGTGGGAAGGGGTCTGAGTTTGACGGTGAGAATATCCGAGGGTACCTTGGGGCTGTTTTTAAATGGTTCCAGCTAAACAGCCTAAAGTGTAACTCAGACTAATCTGAGGTTCTCTTTTTCGGCTGTCGGTCTGATCCAAGCTGGCAGGATTAGTGGCCTGTAAATATGTTTCCTCCATCGGCTGCATCTACGATGGCAAGAACCTTGAAGTTAAAATCGATAACGGCTTAACGCTGAAGTCCCAGATTCTTGGCTTAGCAGGAACATGCTTCGGCCTCCTTAAGATGCTCCATAAGTTCCTTCATTTGCTCTCGTTGGCACACAGGAAAACTACGGTGCAAGCCCTTATTGGATCGCTTCTTGATTATGCCAATGTCCTGTACTTGGGCCTGCCAGAGTACCTTCTCCAACGTCTACAGGTGGTTCAGAACTCGGCGGCTCGGGCCATTTTTGGCCTACATAGGAGAGCCAGAACGTCTGACCTCCTGTACACTCTTCACTGGTTGCCTATCCGGAAACGGATAGTTTTCAAGGCACTTACTTTGGCCCACAAGGCTTTTCATGCTACCGGGGCCAAATACATTCAGAAGCGGCTGTCTCTCTATCAGCCTTCCAGATCTCTGAGGTCAGAGTCGCAGGCTCTGGCTGCGGTCCCAGTCATAAGAAGAGTACGGACTGGCGGCCGGTCTTTTAAGCGCCTGGCGCCTCAGCTCTGGAATACCCTGCCGATTACTCTTCGTAGGAATACCAAATTGTTAGCCTTTAGGAAGGACCTAAAATCCTGGCTTTTCGCTCAGTAGGCCTGCCCCTCCCCGCCTGCCACCCTGTTTCCACTGTAGGTCATAAAAGCGCCGGGACACTCCCCGGAGTAGCAGAGCGCTATATAAAACACCACCTAACATTAACATTAACATAACACCCGTGTTGTTACCTACCGCGATGTAATATGTGGCGTTGTAACGTCCCATATTCCACAGGAACACTGGAACAGAGAGGCCCCTGCTATTACTAAATTACTCAGCCCTCCCCAGCCCTCCAGCGCAGGAGCACCAGAACAACAGTGAGGCCCCTGCTATTACTAACCTACTCAGCCCTCCCCGGCCCACCAGCGCAGGAGCCCCCCTACCCACAGCGAGGCCCCGGCAACTACTCACCTATTCATCCCTCCAGCGCAGGACCACCTGAACAACAGCGAGGCCCCTGCTATTACTGCCCTACTCACCCTCCCCAGACCTCCGGTGCAGGTGCACCCGAACGACAGCAACTGTGAGAATTTGGCATGGTATATGCTGTCCACTAATTAAAGTGGGCACCTTGCACCAGTCCAAACGACACTTATTGATGATTAGGTTAAAGACAACCTTTATTGAAAGCTATCCCAGTGGTAACTATGGAGAGCAGCCTTCAGGCTAGGTGTCGAAGGAATGTAAAGCAGCTTGGTTTACCAGATTATAACCTCCTGAAAGACAAAATGAAAGGAGAACCACACAAGGTAAATATAAAATATATGTATTTATTACTAAACATTCTCTACTAACTTCTTTATGAGATTAGAGACCAAGGTACACAATATTAAAACACTAGAACGACAGTAAATACGGGCATGGCTTGGCCGGCTGCAAGATGGCCCCACTCGAAGTGGGCTCTGCCGGCCAACCTATTCATCCACAACAATCCTACAGGCAACTGCTTGTAAGCTGCCCGATATCCGGCTTTACGGCTGCATCTTATCCTGAGGCATCGCCCTGTGCTGTTTGTGACCCTCAGCGACGTGTTGGTGCCGAGATATGCTGCGCTGGGCCTGAACCCTGCCGTTGGTGAAGCATTGCCCTCCTACCTTGCTGCTGGGCCAGCTTCCTGAGCCTGTGGATCAATCTGAGGACTGCATGGAATCTTTCTCCGCTGTGCCCGGTGAGTGCCGCTGCCGCTGGGGTCTTTCGCAGCGGGACTGGGGGCTTGTGTGCTGCACCGCCCGGCCCTCAGCGATACCAAAGGGGATGATGGACGGAGCACTTGAGCAAATCAAACACTCACCCCAGTCAACTGATCTGGGTTTAATCCATCATCATTCTTTAGCTCACTCCACCACTCCAGTTCAGACATGGCCATATGCAAATCACTCTGACCCTGTGCCTCATAGGAACAGTCCAGCCCAAACTGACAAGCCATCTCTTCCCTGGATCAGAAACAAGCATCCTGGGACCAAAACACTCATCAGCCAGGCTATCTTGAATCCAATGGCAAAGTGAGCAAGGGACCCACGTCTGGGCATACCCTGCCAACTTAGGGCAAACAAAGCGATTCCAAAGGGGATGATGGACAGAGCTCTTGAGAAAATCAAACACTCATCCCAGTCAACTGATCTGGGTTTAATACATCATCATTATTTAGCTCACTCCACCACCCCAGTCCAGACATGGCCATATGCAAATCAGTCTGACCCTGTGCCTCCTGAGAACAGTTCAGCCCGAACTGCCAAGCCATGTCTTCCCTGGACTAGAAAAAAGCATCCTGGGACTGGTTTCGGGTTCATAACCCTCATCAGCCAGGCTATTTGGAATCCAGTGGCAAAGTGAGCAAGGGACCCACGTCTGGGCATACCCTGCCAACTTAGGGTGAACAAAGCGATACCAAAGGGAATGATGGACGGAGCGCTTGAGCAAATCAAAAACTCTCCCCAATCAACTGATCTGGGTTTAATCCATCATCATTCTTTAGCTCACTCCACCACCCCAGTTCAGACATGGCCATATCTAAATCAGTCTGACCCTGTGCCTCATGGGAACAGTCCAGCCCGAACAGCCAAGCCACGTCATCCCTGGACTGGTAACAAGCATCCTGGGACCGGGTTCGGGTTCATAACCATCCTCAGCCAGGCTATCTTGAATCAAGTGACAAAGTGAGCAAGGGACCCACGTCTGGGCATACCCAGCCAACTTAGGGCGAACAAAGCGTTACGAAAGGGGATGATGGACGTAGAGCTTAATCAAATCAAACACTCACCCCAGTCAACTAATCTGGGTTTAATCCATCATCATTCTTTAGCTCACTCCACCACCCCAGTTCAGACATGGCCATATGCAAATCCGTCTGACCCTGTGCCTCCTGGGAACAGTCCAGCCCGAACTGCCAAGCCATGTCTTCCATTGGACCGGAAAGAAGCATCCTGGGACCGGTTTCGGGTTCATAACCCTCATCAGCCAGGCTATCTTGAATCCAGTGGAAAAGTGAGCAATCGACCCACATTTTGGCATATCCTGCCAACTTAGGACAAACAAAGCGATACCAAAGGGGATGATGGACGGAGCGCTTGAGCAAATCAAACACTCACCCCAGTCAACTGATCTGGGTTTAACCCATCATCATTCTTTAGCTCACTCCACCACTCCAGTTCAGACATGGCCATATGCAAACCAGTCTGACCCTGTGCCTCATGGGAACAGTCCAGCCCAAACTGCCAAGCCATGTCTTCCCTGGACTGGAAACAAGCATCCTGGGACCGGTTTCGGTTTTATAACCCTCATCAGCCAGGCTATCTTGAATCCAGTGGCAAAGTGAGCAAGGGACCCACGTCTGGGCATACCCAGCTAACTTAGGGCGAACCAAGCAATACCAAAGGGGATGATTGACTGAGCGCTTGAGCAAATCAAACACTCATCCCAGTCAACTGATCTGGGTTTAATCCATCTTCATTCTTTAGGTCACTCCACCACCCCAGTTCAGACATGGCCATATGCAAATCAGTCTGGCCCTGCGCCTCATGGCAACAGTCTAACTCGAACTGCCAAGCCATGTCATCCCTGGACCGGAAACAAGCATCCTGGGACCGGTTTTGGGTTCATAACCCTCCTCAGCCAGGCTATCTTAAATCCAGTGGCAAAGTGAACAAGGGATCCACGTCTGGGCATACCCTGCCAACTTAGGGCGAACAAAGCAAAACCAAAGGGGAAGATGGACGGAGCGCTTGAGCAAATCAAACACTCACCCAAGTCAACTGATCTGGGTTTAATCCATCAACATTCTTTATCTCACTCCATCACCCCAGTTCAGGCATGGCCATATGCAAATCAGTCTGACCCTGTGCCTCATGGGAACAGTCCAGCCCAAACTGCCAAGCCATGTCTTCCCTGGACCGGAAACAAGCAGCCTGGGACCGGTTTCGGGTTCATAACCCTCATCAGCCAGGCTATCTTGAATCCAGTGGCAAAATGAGCAAGGGACCCACGTCTGGGCACCAAGCGATACCAAAGGGGATGATGGACGGGGCGCTTGAGCAAATCAAACACTCATCCCAGTCAACTGATCTGGGTTTAATCCATCATCATTCTTTAGCTCACTCCACCACCCCAGTTCAGACATGGCCATATGCAAATCAGTCTGACCCTGTGCCTCATGGCAACAGTCCAGCCCGAACTGCCAATCCATGTCTTCCCTGGACCGGAAAACAGCATCCTGGTACCGGTTTCGGGTTCATAACCCTCATCAGCCAGGCTATCTTAAATCCAGTGGCAAAGTGAGCAAGGGACCTACATCTGGGCATACCCTGCCAACTTAGGGCGAACAACACCATACCAAAGGGGATGGTGGACATAGCGCTTGAGCAAATCAAACACTCACCCCAGTCAACTGATCTTGGTTTAACCCATTGACCGCGGCGCGAATTACACCACGGTCGGGTTGTTTTAATCAGTGGGCGGGGTTTGGACAGCCCCCGGCCGTCCTCTGCCCACCGTCTCATGGGATGGCTTGGGGCCGTCCTTAGCACCGAAGGGGTTAATCCATCATCATTCTTTAGCTCACTTCACCACCCCAGTTCAGACATGGCCATATGCAAATCAGTCTGACCCTGTGACGCATGGGAACAGTCCAGCCCGAACTGCCAAGTCATGTCTTCCCTGGACCTGAAACAATCATCCTGGGACCGGTTACGGGTTCATAACCCTCATCAGCCAGGCTATCTTGAATCCCGTGACAAAGTGAGCAAGGGACCCACGTCTGGGCATACCCAGCCAACTTAGGGCGAACAAAGCGTTACGAAAGGGGATGATGGACGTAGTGCTTGAGCAAATCAAACACTCTTCCCAGTCAACTGATCTGGGTTTAATCCATCAACATTCTTTAGCTCACCCCACCACCCCAGTTCAGACATGGCCATATGCAAATCAGTCTGACCCTGTGCCTCATGGGAACAGTCCAGCCCAAACTGCCAAGCAATGTCTTCCCTGGAACGTAAACAAGCATCCTAGGACCGGTTTCGGGTTCATAACCCTCATCAGTCAGGCTATCTTGAATCCAGCGGCAAAGTGAGCAAGGGACCCACGTCTGGGCATACCCTGCCAACTTAGGGCGAACAAAGCGATTCCAAAGGGGATGATGGACGGAGCGCTTGAGCAGATCAAACACTCACCCCAGTCAACTGATCTGGGTTTAATCCATCATCATTTCTGAGCTCACTCCACCACCCAGTTCAGACATGGCCATATGCAAATCAGTCTGACCCTGTGCCTCATGGGAACAGTCCAGCCCAAACTGCCAAGCCATGTCTTCCCTGGACTGGAAACTAACATCCTGGGACCGGTTTCGGGTTCATAACCCTCATCAGCCAGGCTATCTTGAATCCAGTGGCAAAGTGAGCAAGGGACCCACGTCTGGGCATACCCAGCTAACTTAGGGAGAACCAAGCGATACCAAAGGGGATGATTGACTGAGCGCTTGAGCAAATCAAACACTCATCCCAGTCAACTGATCTGGGTTCAATCCATCATCATTCTTTAGGTCACTCCATCACCCCAGTTCAGACATGGCCATAGGCAAATCAGTCTGACCCTGTGCCTCATGGCAACAGTCCAACCCGAACTGCCAAGCCATGTCATCCCTGGACCGGAAACAAGCATCCTGGGACCGGTTTCGGGTTCATAACCCTCCTCAGCCAGGCTATCTTAAATCCAGTGGCAAAGTGAGCAAGGGACCCACGTCTGGGCATACCCTGCCAACTTAGGGCGAAGAAAGCCATACCATAGGGGATGGTGGGCATAGCGCTTGAGCAAATCAAACACTCACCCCAGTCAACTGATCTTGGTTTAACCCATTGACCGCGGCACGAAATACGCCACGGTCGGGTCGTTTTAATCAGTGGGAGGGGTTTGGACAGCCCCTGGCCGTCCTCTGCCCACCGTCACGTGGGACGGCCTGGGGCCGTCCTCAGCACAGAAGGGGTTAATCCATAATCATTCTTTAGCTCACTCCACCACCCCAGTTCAGAAATGGCCATATGCAAATCAGTCTGACCCTGTGCCTCATGGCAACAGTCCAACCCGAACTGCCAAGCCATGTCATCCCTGGACGGGAAACAAGCATCCTGGGACCGGTTTCGGGTTCATAACCCTCTTCAGCCAGGCTATCTTCAATCCAGTGGCAAAGTGAACAAGAACCCACGTCTGGGCATACCCTGCCAACTTAGGGCGAACAAAGCGATACCAAAGGGGAAGATGGACGGAGCGCTTGAGCAAATCAAACACTCACCCCAGTCAACTGATCTGGGTTTAATCCATCATCATTCTTTAGCTCATTCCACCACCTGAGTTCAGATATGGCCATATGCAAATCAGTCTGACCCTGTGCAGTCCAGCCCGAACTGCCAAGCCATGTCTTCCCTTGGACCAGAAACAAGCATCCTGGGACCCGTTTCGGGTTAATAACCCTCATCAGCCAGGCTATCTTGAATCCAGTGGCAAAGTGAGCAAGGGACCCACGTCTGGGCACCTTGCGATACCAAAGGGGATGATGGACGGAGCGCTTGAGCAAATCAAACACTCATCCCAGTCAACTGATCTGGGTTTAATCCATCATCATTCTTTAGCTTACTCCACCACCCCAGTTTAGACATGGCCATATGCATATCAGTCTGACCCTGTGCCTCATGGCAACAGTCCAGCCCGAACTGCCAATCCATGTCTTCCCTGGACCGGAAACAAGCATCCTGCGACCGGTTATGGGTTCATAACCCTCATCAGCCAGGCTATCTTGAATACAGTGGCAAAGTGAGCAAGGGACCCACGTCTGGGCATACCCTGCCAACTTAGGCCGAACAAAGCGATACCAAAGGGGATGATGGACGGAGCGCTTCAGAAAATCAAACACTGACCCCAATCAACTGATCTGGGTTTAATCCATCATTCTTTAGCTCACTCCACCACCCCAGTTCAGACATGGCCATATGCAAATCAGTCTGACCCTGTGCCTCATGGGAACAGTCCAGCCCGAACTGCCAAGCCATGTCTTCCCTGGACCGGAAACAGGCATCCTGGGACCGGTATCGGGTTCATAACCGTCATCAGCCAGGCTATCTTGAATCCAGTGGCAAAGTGAGCAAGGGACCCACGTCTGGGCATACCCTGCCAACTGAGGGCGAACAAAGCGATACCAAAGGGGATGATGGACAGAGCTCTTGAGAAAATCAAACACTCATTCCAGTCAACTGATCTGGGTTTAATACATCATCATTATTTAGCTCACTCCACCACCCCAGTCCAGACATGGCCATATGCAAATCAGTCTGACCCTGTGCCTCCTGAGAACAGTTCAGCCCGAACTGCCAAGCCATGTCTTCCCTGGACTGGAAAAAAGCATCCTGGGACTGGTTTCGGGTTTATAACCCTCATCAGCCAGGCTATCTTGAATCCAGTGGCAAAGTGAGCAAGGGACCCACGTCTGGGCATACCCTGCCAACTTAGGGCGAACAAAACGATACCAAAGGGAATGATGGACGGAGCGCTTGAGCAAATCAAAAACTCTCCCCAGTCAACTGATCTGGGTTTAATCCATCATCATTCTTTAGCTCACTCCACCACCCCAGTTCAGACATGGCCATATCTAATTCAGTCTGACCCTGTGCCTCATGGGAACAGTCCAGCCCAAACTGCCAAGCCATGTCTTCCCTGGACCGGAAACAAGCAGCCTGGGACTGGTTTCGGGTTCATAACCCTCATCAGCCAGGCTATCTTGAATCCAGTGGCAAAGTGAGCAAGGGACCCACGTCTGGGCATACCCTTCCAACTGAGGGCGAACAAAGCGATACCAAAGGGGATGATGGACAGAGCTCTTGAGAAAATCAAACACTCATCCCAGTCAACTGATCTGGGTTTAATACATCATCATTATTTAGCTCACTCCACCACCCCAGTCCAGACATGGCCATATCTAATTCAGTCTGACCCTGTGCCTCATGGGAACAGTCCAGCCCAAACTGCCAAGCCATGTCTTCCCTGGACCGGAAACAAGCAGCCTGGGACTGGTTTCGGGTTCATAACCCTCATCAGCCAGGCTATCTTGAATCCAGTGGCAAAGTGAGCAAGGGACCCACGTCTGGGCATACCCTGCCAACTTAGGGCGAACAAAGCAATACCAAAGTGGATGATGGACAGAGCGCTTGAGCACATCAAACACTCACCCAAGTCAACTGATCTGGGTTTAATCCATCAACATTCTTTATCTCACTCCACCACCCCAGTTCAGGCATGGCCATATGCAAATCAGTCTGACCCTGTGCCTCATGGGAACAGGCCAGCCCGAACTGCCAAGCCATGTCTTCCCTGGACAGGAAACAAGCATCCTGGGGCCGGTTTCGGGTTCATAACCCTCATCAGCCAGGCTATCTTGAATCCAGTGGCAAATTGAGCAAGGGACCCACGTCTGGGCATACCCTGCCAACTTAGGGCAAACAAAGCGATACCAAAGGGGATGATGAACTGAGCGCTTGAGCAAATCAAACACTCACCCCAGTCAACTGATCTGGGTTTAATCCATCATCATTCTTTAGCTCACTCCACCACTCTAGTTCAGTCATGGCCATATGCAAATCAGTCTGACCCTTTGCCTCATGGGAACAGTCCAGCCCGAACTGCCAATCCATTTCTTCCCTGGACCGGAAAGAAGCATCCTGGGACGGGTTTCGGGTTCATAACCCTCATCAGCCAGGATATCTTGAATCCAGTGGCAAAGTGAGCAAGAGACCCCCATCTGGGCATACCCTGCCAACTTATGGCGAACAAAGCCATACCAAAGGGGATGATGGACATAGCGCTTGAGCAAATCAAACACTCACCCCAGTCAACTGATCTGGGTTTAATCCATCATCATTCTTTAGCTCACTCCACCAGCCCAGTTCAGACATGGCCATATGCAAATCAGTCTGACCCTGTGCCTCATGGGAACAGTCAAGCCCAAACTGCCAAGCCATGTCTTCCCTGGACCGGAAACAAGCATCCCAGGACCGGTTTCAGGTTCATATCCCTCATCAGCCAAGCTATCTTGAATCCAGTGACAAAGTGAGCAAGGGACCAACGTCTGGGCATACCCAGCCAACTTAGGGCGAACAAAGCGTTACGAAAAGGGATGATGGACGTAGCGCTTGAGCAAATCAAACACTCATCCCAGTCAACTGATCTGGGTTTAATCCATCAACATTCTTTAGCTCACCCCACCACCCCAGTTTAGACATGGCCATATGCAAATCAGTCTGACCCTGTGCCTCATGGGAACAGTCCAGCCTGAACTCCCAAGCCATGTCTTCCCTGGACCGGAAACAAGCATCCCAGGACCAGTTTCAGGTTCATATCCCTCATCAGCCAGGCTATCTTGAATCCAGTGGTAAAGTGAGCAAGGGACCCACGTCTGGGCATACCCTGCCAACTTAAGGCGAACAAAGCAATACCAAAGGGAATGATGAACGGAGCGCTTCAGCAAATCAAACACTCACCCCAGTCAACTGATCTGGGTTTAATCCATCATAATTCTTTAGCTTACTCCACCACCCGCATTTCAGACATGGCCATATGCAAATCAGTCTGACCCTGTGCCTCAAGGGAACAGTCCAGCCCGAACTCCCAAGCCATGTCTTCCCTGGACCGGAAACAAGCATCCCAGGACCGGTTTCAGGTTCATATCCCTCATCAGCCAGGCTATCTTGAATCCAGTGGTAAAGTGAGCAAGGGACCCACGTCAGGGTATACCCTGCCAACTGAGGGCGAACAAAGCGATACTAAAGGGGATGATGGACGGAGCACTTGAGCAAATCAAACATTCACCCCAGTCAACTGATCTGGGTTTAATCCATCATCATTCTTTAGCTCACTCCACCACCCCAGTTCAGACATGGCTATATCTAAATCAGTCTGACCCTGTGCCTCATGGGAACAGTCCAGCCCAAACTGCCAAGCCATGTCTTCCCTGGACCGGAAAAAAGCAGCCTGGGACCGATTTCGGGTTCATAACCCTCATCAGCCAGGCTATCTTAAATCCAGTGGCAAAGTGAGCAAGGGACCCACGTCTGGGCATACCCTGCCAACTGAGGGCGAACAAAGCGATACTAAAGGGGATGATGGACGGAGCACTTGAGCAAATCAAACATTCACCCCAGTCAACTGATCTGGGTTTAATCCATCATCATTATTTAGCTGACTCCACCACCCCAGTCCAGACATGGCCATATGCAAATCAGTCTGACCCTGTGCCTCCTGAGAACAGTTCAGCCCGAACTGCCAAGCCATGTCTTCCCTGGACTGGAAAAAAGCATCCTGGGACTGGTTTCGGGTTTATAACCCTCATCAGCCAGGCTATCTTGAATCCAGTGGCAAAGTGAGCAAGGGACCCACGTCTGGGCATACCCTGCCAACTTAGGGCGAACAAAACGATACCAAAGGGAATGATGGACGGAGCGCTTGAGCAAATCAAAAACTCTCCCCAGTCAACTGATCTGGGTTTAATCCATCATCATTCTTTAGCTCACTCCACCACCCCAGTTCAGACATGGCCATATCTAAATCAATCTGACCCTGTGCCTCATGGGAACAGTCCAGCCCAAACTGCCAAGCCATGTCTTTCCTGGACCGGAAAAAAGCAGCCTGGGACCGGTTTCGGGTTCATAACCCTCATCAGCCAGGCTATCTTGAATCCAGTGGCAAAGTGAGCAAGGGACCCACGTCTGAGCATACCCTGCCAACTGAGGGCGAACAAAGCGATACCAAAGGGGATGATGGACGGAGCGCTTGAGCAGATCAAACACTCACCCCAGTTAACTGATCTGGGTTTAATCCATCATCATTCTTTAGCTCACTCCACCACCCCAGTTCAGACATGGTCATATGCAAATCAGTCTGACCCTGTGCCTCATGGGAACAGTCCAGCCCGAACTGCCCAGCCATGTCTTCCCTGGACCGGAAACAAGCATCCTGGACCGGTTTCGGGTTCATAACCCTCATCAGCCAGGCTATCTTGAATCCAGTGGCAAAGTGAGCAAGGGACCCACGTCTGGGCATACCCTGCCAACTGAGGGCGAACAAAGCGATACCAAAGGGGATGATGGACAGAGCTCTTGAGAAAATCAAACACTCATCCCAGTCAACTGATCTGGGTTTAATACATCATCATTATTTAGCTCACTCCACCACCCCAGTCCAGACATGGCCATATGCAAATCAGTCTGACCCTGTGCCTCCTGAGAACAGTTCAGCCCGAACTGCCAAGCCATGTCTTCCCTGGACTGCAAAAAAGTATCCTGGGACTGGTTTCGGGTTCATAACCCTCATCAGCCAGGCTATCTTGAATCCAGTGGCAAAGTGAGCAAGGGACCCACGTCTGGGCATACCCAGCCAACTTAGGGCGAACAAAGCGATACCAAAGGGAATGATGGACGAAGCGCTTGAGCAAATCAAAAACTCTCCCCAGTCAACTGATCTGGGTTTAATCCATCATCATTCTTTAGCTCACTCCACCACCCCAGTTCAGACATAGCCATATCTAAATCAGTCTGACCCTGTGCCTCATGGGAACAGTCCAGCCCAAACTGCCAAGCCATGGCTTCCCTGGACCGGAAACAAGCAGCCTGGGACCGGTTTCAGGTTCATAACCCTCATCAACCAGGCTATCTTGAATCCAGTGGCAAAGTGAGCAAGGGACCCACGTCTGGGCATACCCTGCCAATTTAGGGCGAACAAAGCAATACCAAAGTGGATGATGGACAGAGCGCTTGAGCACATCAAACACTCACCCAAGTCAACTGATCTGGGTTTAATCCATCAACATTCTTTATCTCACTCCACCACCCCAGTTCAGGCATGGCCATATGCAAATCAGTCTGACCCTGTGCCTCATGGGAACAGGCCAGCCCGAACTGCCAAGCCATGTCTTCCCTGGACAGGAAACAAGCATCCTGGGGCCGGTTTCGGGTTCATAACCCTCATCAGCCAGGCTATCTTGAATCCAGTGGCAAATTGAGCAAGGGACCCACGTCTGGGCATACCCTGCCAACTTAGGGCAAACAAAGCGATACCAAAGGGGATGCTGAACTGAGCGCTTGAGCAAATCAAACACTCACCCCAGTCAACTGATCTGGGTTTAATCCATCATCATTCTTTAGCTCACTCCACCACCACAGTTCAGTCATGGCCATATGCAAATCAGTCTGACCCTTTGCCTCATGGGAACAGTCCAGCCCGAACTGCAAATCCATTTCTTCCCTGGACCGGAAAGAAGCATCCTGGGACCGGTTTCGGGTTCATAACCCTCATCAGCCAGGCTATCTTGAATCCAGTAGCAAAGTGAGCAAGGGACCCACGTCTGGGCATACCCTGCCAACTTAAGGCGAACAAAGCAATACCAAAGGGGATGATGAACGGAGCGCTTCAGCAAATCAAACACTCACCCCAGTCAACTGATCTGGGTTTAATCCATCATAATTCTTTAGCTTACTCCACCACCCGCATTTCAGACATGGCCATATGCAAATCAGTCTGACCCTGTGCCTCAAGGGAACAGTCCAGCCCGAACTCCCAAGCCATGTCTTCCCTGGACCGGAAACAAGCATCCCAGGACCGGTTTCAGGTTCATATCCCTCATCAGCCAGGCTATCTTGAATCCAGTGGTAAAGTGAGCAAGGGACCCACGTCAGGGTATACCCTGCCAACTGAGGGCGAACAAAGCGATACTAAAGGGGATGATGGACGGAGCACTTGAGCAAATCAAACATTCACCCCAGTCAACTGATCTGGGTTTAATCCATCATCATTCTTTAGCTCACTCCACCACCCCAGTTCAGACATGGCTATATCTAAATCAGTCTGACCCTGTGCCTCATGGGAACAGTCCAGCCCAAACTGCCAAGCCATGTCTTCCCTGGACCGGAAACAAGCAGCCTGGGACCGGTTTCGGGTTCATAACCGTTATCAGCCAGCCTATCTTGAATCCAGTGGCAAAGTGAACAAGGGACCCACATCTGGGCATACCCTGCCAACTTAGGGCGAACAAAGCAATACCAAAGGAGATGATGGAAGGAGCGCTTGAGGAAATCAAACACTCACCCCAGTCAACTGATCTGGGTTTAATCCATCATCATTCTTTAGCTCACTCCACCACCCCAGTTCAGACATGGCCATTTTCAAATCAGTCTGACCCTGTGCCTCATGGGAACAGTCCAACCCGAACTGCCAAGCCATGTCTTCCCTGGGTAGGAAACAAGCAGCCTGGGACCGGTTTGGGGTTCAGAACCCTCATCAGCCAGGCTATCTTGAATCCAGTGGCAAAGTGAGCAAGGGACCCACGTCTGGCCATACCCTGCCAACTGAGGGCGAACAAAGCAATACCAAAGGGGAAGATGGACGGAGTGCTTGAGCAAATCAAACACTCATCCCAGTCAACTGATCTGGGTTTAATCCATCATCATTCTTTAGATCACTCCACCACCCCAGTTCAGACATGGCCATATGCAAATCAGTCTGACCCTGTGCCTCATGAAAATAGTCCAGCCCGAACTGCCAAGCCATGTCATCCCTGGACCGGAAACAAGCATCCTGGGACCGGTTTCGGGTTCATAACCCTCATCAGCCAGGCTATCTTGAATCCAGTAGCAAAGTGAGCAAGGGACCCACGTCTGGCCATACCCTGCCAACTGAGGGCGAACAAAGCAATACCAATGGGTTGATGGACGGAGCGCTTGAGAAAATCAAACACTTACCCCAGTCAACTGATCTGGGTTTAATCCAACATCATTCTTTAGCTCACTCCACCACCCCAGTTCAGACATGGCCATATGCAAATCAGTCTGACCCTGTGCCTCATGGGAACAGTCCAGCCCGAACTGCCAAGCCATGTCTTCCCTGGATAGGAAACAAGCATCCTGGGACCGGTTTTGGGTTCATAACCCTCATCAGCCAGGCTATCTTGAATACAGTGGCAAAGGGAGCAAGGGACCCACGTCTGGGCATACGCTGCCATCTTAGGGTGAACAAAGTGATACCAAAGTGGATGATGGACGGAGCGCTTGAGTAAATCAAACACTCACCCCATTCAACTGATCTGGGTTTAATCCATCATCATTCTTTAGCTCACTGCACCACCCCAGTTCAGACATGGCCATATTCAAATCAGTCTGACACTGTGCCTCATGGGAACAGTCCAACCCGAACTGCCAAGCCATGTCTTCCCTGGATAGGAAGCAAGCATCCTGGGACCGGTTTTGGGTTCATAACCCTCATCAGCCAGGCTATCTTGAATCCAGTGGCAAAGTGAGCAAGGGACCCACGTTTGGGCACACCCAGCTAACTTAGGGCGAACAAAGCAATACCAAAGGGGAAGATGGACGGAGCGCTTGAGCAAATCATACACTCATCCCAGTCAACTGATCTGGGTTTAATCCATCATCATTCTTTAGCTCACTCCACCACCCCAGTTCAGACATGACCATATGCAAATCAGTCTGACCCTGTGCCTCATGGGAACAGTCCAGCCCGAACTGCCAAGCCATGTCTTCCCTGGATAGGAAACAAGCATCCTGGGACCGGTTTTGGGTTCATAAGCCTCATCAGCCAGGCTATCTTGAATACAGTGGCAAAGGGAGCAAGGGACCCACGTCTGGGCATACCCTGCCATCTTAGGGTGAACAAAGTGATACCAAAGTGGATGATGGACGGAGCGCTTGAGTAAATCAAACACTCACCCCATTCAACTGATCTGGGTTTAATCCATCATCATTCTTTAGCTCACTCCACCACCCCAGTTCAGACATGGCCATATTCAAATCAGTCTGACACTGTGCCTCATGGGAACAGTCCAACCCGAACTGCCAAGCCATGTCTTCCCTGGATAGGAAGCAAGCATCCTGGGACCGGTTTTGGGTTCATAACCCTCATCAGCCAGGCTATCTTGAATCCAGTGGCAAAGTGAGCAAGGGACCCACGTTTGGGCACACCCAGCTAACTTAGGGCGAACAAAGCAATACCAAAGGGGAAGATGGACGGAGCGCTTGAGCAAATCATACACTCATCCCAGTCAACTGATCTGGGTTTAATCCATCATCATTCTTTAGCTCACTCCACCACCCCAGTTCAGACATGACCATATGCAAATCAGTCTGACCCTGTGCCTCATGAAAACAGTCCAGCCCGAACTGCCAAGCCATGTCATCCCTGGACCGGAAACAAGCATCCTGGGACCGGTTTCTAGTTCATAACCCTCCTCAGCCAGGCTATCTTGAATCCAGTGGCAAAGTGAGCAAGGGACCCACGTCTGGGCATACCCAGCCAACTTAGGACGAACAAAGCGATACCAAAGGGGATGATCGACGGAGCGCTTGAGCAAATCAAACACTCATCCCAGTCAACTGATCTGGGTTTAATCCATCATCATTCTTTAGCTCACTCCACCACCCCAGTTCAGAAATGGCCATATGCAAATCAGTCTGACCATGTGCTTCATGGGAACAGTCCAGCCCGAACTGTCAAGCCATGTCTTCCCTGGACTGGAAACAAGCATCCTGGGACCGGTTTCGGGTTCATAACCCTCATCAGCCAGGCTATCTTGAATCCAGTGGCAAAGTGAGCAAGGGACCCACGTCTGGGCATACCCTGCCAATTTAGGGTGAACAAAATGATACCAAAGTGGATGATGGACGGAGCGCTTGAGCAAATCAAACACTCACCCCATTCAACTGATCTGGGTTTAATCCATCATCATTCTTTAGCTCCCTCCACCACCCCAGTTCAGACATGGCCATATTCAAATCAATCTGACCCTGTGCCTCATGGGAACAGTCCAGCCCGAACTGCCAAGCCAGGTCTTCCCTGGATAGGAAACAAGCATCCTGGGACCGGTTTTGGGTTCATAACCCTCATCAGCCAGGCTATCTTGAATACAGTGGCAAAGTGAGCAAGAGACCCACGTCTGGGCATACCCTGCCAACTTAGGGTGAACAAAGTGATACCAAAGTGGATGATGGACGGAGCGCTTGAGCAAATCAAACACTCACCCCATTCAACTGATCTGGGTTTAATCCATCATCATTCTTTAGCTCACTCCACCACCCCAGTTCAGACATGGCCATATTCAAATCAGTCTGACCCTGTGCCTCATGGGAACAGTCTAACCAGAACTGCCTAGCCATGTCTTCCCTGGATAGAAAGCAAGCATCCTGGGACCGGTTTCGGGTTCATAACCCTCATCATCCAGGCTATCTTGAATCCAGTGGCAAAGTGAGCAAGGGACCCACGTTTGGGCATACCCAGCTAACTTAGGGCGAACAAAACAATACCAAAGTGGAAGATGGATGGAGCGCTTGAGCAAATCAAACACTCACCCCATTCAACTGATCTGGGTTTAATCCATCATCATTCTGTAGCTCACTCCACCACCCCAGTTCAGACATGGCCATATCTAAATCAGTCTGACCCTGTGCCTCATGGGAACAGTCCAGCCCAAACTGCCAAGCCATGTCTTCCCTGGACCGGAAACAAGCAGCCTGGGACCGGTTTCGGGTTCATAACCCTCATCAGCCAGGCTATCTTGAATCCAGTGGCAAAGTGAGCAAGGGACCCACGTCTGGGCATACCCAGCCAACTTAGGGCGAAGAAAGCGATACCAAGGGGATGATGGATGGAGCGCTTGAGCAAATCAAACACTCATCCCAGTCAACTGATCTGGGTTTAATCCATCATCATTCTTTAGCTCACTCCACCACCCCAGTTCAGACATGGCCATATGCAAATCAGTCTGACCCTGTGCCTCATGGGAACAGTCCAGCCCGAACTGCCAAGCCATGTCATCCCTGGACCGGAAACAAGCATCCTGGGACCGGTTTCGGGTTCATAACCATCCTCAGCCAGGCTATCTTAAATCCAGTGGCAAAGTGAGCAAGGGACCCACGTCTGGGTATACACTGCCAACTTAGAGCGAACAAAGCAATACCAAAGGGGATGATGGACAGAGCGCTTGAGCACATCAAACACTCACCCAAGTCAACTGATCTGGGTTTAATCCATCAACATTCTTTATCTCACTCCACCACCCCAGTTCAGGCATGGCCATATGCAAATCAGTTTGACCCTGTGCCTCATGGGAACAGGCCGGCCCGAACTTCCAAGCCATGTCTTCCCTGGACAGGAAACAAGCATCCTGGGGCTGGTTTCGGGTTCATAACCCTCATCAGCCAGGCTATCTTGAATCCAGTGGCAAATTGAGCAAGGGACCCACGTCTGGGCATACCCTGCCAACTTAGGGTAAACAAAGCGATACCAAAGGGGATGATGAACTAAGCGCTTGAGCAAATCAAACACTCACCCCAGTCAACTGATCTGGGTTTAATACATCATCATTCTTTAGCTCACTCCACCACCCCAGTTCAGTCATGGCCATATGCAAATCAGTCTGACCCTTTGCCTCATGGGAACAGTCCAGCCCGAACTGCCAATCCATTTCTTCCCTGGACCGGAAAGAAGCATCCTGGGACGGGTTTCGGGTTCATAACCCTCATCAGCCAGGATATCTTGAATCCAGTGGCAAAGTGAGCAAGGGACCCCCATCTGGGCATACCGTGCCAACTTAGGGCGAACAAAGCCATACCAAAGGGGATGATGGACATAGCGCTTGAGCAAATCAAACACTCACCCCAGTCAACTGATCTGGGTTTAATCCATCATCATTCTTTAGCTCACTTCACCAGCCCAGTTCAGACATGGCCATATGCAAATCAGTCTGACCCTGTGCCTCATGGGAACAGTCCAGCCCAACCTGCCAAGCCATGTCTTCCCTGGACCGGAAACAAGCATCCCAGGACCGGTTTCAGGTTCATATCCCTCATCAGCCAAGCTATCTTGAATCCAGTGACAAAGTGAGCAAGGGACCCACGTCTGGGCATACCCAGCCAACTTAGGGCGAACAAAGAGTTACGAAAAGGGATGATGGACGTAGCGCTTGAGCAAATCAAACACTCATCCCAGTCAACTGATCTGGGTTTAATCCATCAACATTCTTTAGCTCACCCCACCTCCTCAGTTTAGACAAAGTCCATATGCAAATCAGTCTGACCCTGTGCCTCATGGGAACAGTCCAGCCCGAACTCCCAAGCCATGTCTTCCCTGGACCGGAAACAAGCATCCCAGGACCGGTTTCAGGTTCATATCCCTCATCAGCCAGGCTATCTTGAATCCAGTGGTAAAATGAGCAAGGGACCCACGTCTGGGCATACCCTGCCAACTTAAGGCGAACAAAGCAATACCAAAGGGGATGATGAACGGAGCGCTTCAGCAAATCAAACACTCACCCCAGTCAACTGATCTGGGTTTAATCCATCATCATTCTTTAGCTTACTCCACCACCCGCATTTCAGACATGGCCATATGCAAATCAGTCTGACCCTGTGCCTCAAGGGAACAGTCCAGCCCGAACTCCCAAGCCATGTCTTCCCTGGACCGGAAACAAGCATCCCAGGACCGGTTTCAGGTTCATATCCCTCATCAGCCAGGCTATCTTGAATCCAGTGGCAAAGTGAGCAAGGGACCCACGTCTGGGCGAACCCTGCCAACTTAGGCCGAACAAAGCGATACCAAAGGGGATGATGGACGGAGCGCTTCAGAAAATCAAACACTGACCCCAATCAACTGATCTGGGTTTAATCCATCATTCTTTAGCTCACTCCACCACCCCAGTTCAGACATGGCCATATGCAAATCAGTCTGACCCTGTGCCTCATGGGAACAGTCCAGCCCGAACTGCCAAGCCATGTCTTCCCTGGACCGGAAACAGGCATCCTGGTACCGGTATCGGGTTCATAACCGTCATCAGCCAGGCTATCTTGAATCCAGTGGCAAAGTGAGCAAGGGACCCACGTCTGGGCATACCCTGCCAACTGAGGGCGAACAAAGCTATACCAAAGGGGATGATGGACAGAGCTCTTGAGAAAATCAAACACTCATTCCAGTCAACTGATCTGGGTTTAATACATCATCATTATTTAGCTGACTCCACCACCCCAGTCCAGACATGGCCATATGCAAATCAGTCTGACCCTGTGCCTCCTGAGAACAGTTCAGCCCGAACTGCCAAGCCATGTCTTCCCTGGACTGGAAAAAAGCATCCTGGGACTGGTTTCGGGTTTATAACCCTCATCAGCCAGGCTATCTTGAATCCAGTGGCAAAGTGAGCAAGGGACCCACGTCTGGGCATACCCTGCCAACTTAGGGCGAACAAAACGATACCAAAGGGAATGATGGACGGAGCGCTTGAGCAAATCAAAAACTCTCCCCAGTCAACTGATCTGGGTTTAATCCATCATCATTCTTTAGCTCACTCCACCACCCCAGTTCAGACATGGCCATATCTAAATCAATCTGACCCTGTGCCTCATGGGAACAGTCCAGCCCAAACTGCCAAGCCATGTCTTTCCTGGACCGGAAAAAAGCAGCCTGGGACCGGTTTCGGGTTCATAACCCTCATCAGCCAGGCTATCTTGAATCCAGTGGCAAAGTGAGCAAGGGACCCACGTCTGAGCATACCCTGCCAACTGAGGGCGAACAAAGCGATACCATAGGGGATGATGGACGGAGCGCGTGAGCAGATCAAACACTCACCCCAGTTAACTGATCTGGGTTTAATCCATCATCATTCTTTAGCTCACTCCACCACCCCAGTTCAGACATGGTCATATGCAAATCAGTCTGACCCTGTGCCTCATGGGAACAGTCCAGCCCGAACTGCCCAGCCATGTCTTCCCTGGACCGGAAACAAGCATCCTGGACCGGTTTCGGGTTCATAACCCTCATCAGCCAGGCTATCTTGAATCCAGTGGCAAAGTGAGCAAGGGACCCACGTCTGGGCATACCCTGCCAACTGAGGGCGAACAAAGCGATACCAAAGGGGATGATGGACAGAGCTCTTGAGAAAATCAAACACTCATCCCAGTCAACTGATCTGGGTTTAATACATCATCATTATTTAGCTCACTCCACCACCCCAGTCCAGACATGGCCATATGCAAATCAGTCTGACCCTGTGCCTCCTGAGAACAGTTCAGCCCGAACTGCCAAGCCATGTCTTCCCTGGACTGCAAAAAAGTATCCTGGGACTGGTTTCGGGTTCATAACCCTCATCAGCCAGGCTATCTTGAATCCAGTGGCAAAGTGAGCAAGGGACCCACGTCTGGGCATACCCAGCCAACTTAGGGCGAACAAAGCGATACCAAAGGGAATGATGGACGAAGCGCTTGAGCAAATCAAAAACTCTCCCCAGTCAACTGATCTGGGTTTAATCCATCATCATTCTTTAGCTCACTCCACCACCCCAGTTCAGACATAGCCATATCTAAATCAGTCTGACCCTGTGCCTCATGGGAACAGTCCAGCCCAAACTGCCAAGCCATGGCTTCCCTGGACCGGAAACAAGCAGCCTGGGACCGGTTTCAGGTTCATAACCCTCATCAGCCAGGCTATCTTGAATCCAGTGGCAAAGTGAGCAAGGGACCCACGTCTGGGCATACCCTGCCAATTTAGGGCGAACAAAGCAATACCAAAGTGGATGATGGACAGAGCGCTTGAGCACATCAAACACTCACCCAAGTCAACTGATCTGGGTTTAATCCATCAACATTCTTTATCTCACTCCACCACCCCAGTTCAGGCATGGCCATATGCAAATCAGTCTGACCCTGTGCCTCATGGGAACAGGCCAGCCCGAACTGCCAAGCCATGTCTTCCCTTGACAGGAAACAAGCATCCTGGGGCCGGTTTCGGGTTCATAACCCTCATCAGCCAGGCTATCTTGAATCCAGTGGCAAATTGAGCAAGGGACCCACGTCTGGGCATACCCTGCCAACTTAGGGCAAACAAAGCGATACCAAAGGGGATGATGAACTGAGCGCTTGAGCAAATCAAACACTCACCCCAGTCAACTGATCTGGGTTTAATCCATCATCATTCTTTAGCTCACTCCACCACCCCAGTTCAGTCATGGCCATATGCAAATCAGTCTGACCCTTTGCCTCATGGGAACAGTCCAGCCCGAACTGCAAATCCATTTCTTCCCTGGACCGGAAAGAAGCATCCTGGGACCGGTTTCGGGTTCATAACCCTCATCAGCCAGGCTATCTTGAATCCAGTAGCAAAGTGAGCAAGGGACCCACGTCTGGGCATACCCTGCCAACTTAAGGCGAACAAAGCAATACCAAAGGGGATGATGAACGGAGCGCTTCAGCAAATCAAACACTCACCCCAGTCAACTGATCTGGGTTTAATCCATCATAATTCTTTAGCTTACTCCACCACCCGCATTTCAGACATGGCCATATGCAAATCAGTCTGACCCTGTGCCTCAAGGGAACAGTCCAGCCCGAACTCCCAAGCCATGTCTTCCCTGGAACGGAAACAAGCATCCCAGGACCGGTTTAAGGTTCATATCGCTCATCAGCCAGGCTATCTTGAATCCAGTGGTAAAGTGAGCAAGGGACCCACGTCAGGGTATACCCTGCCAACTGAGGGCGAACAAAGCGATACTAAAGGGGATGATGGACGGAGCACTTGAGCAAATCAAACATTCACCCCAGTCAACTGATCTGGGTTTAATCCATCATCATTCTTTAGCTCACTCCACCACCCCAGTTCAGACATGGCTATATCTAAATCAGTCTGACCCTGTGCCTCATGGGAACAGTCCAGCCCAAACTGCCAAGCCATGTCTTCCCTAGACCGGAAACAAGCAGCCTGGGACCGATTTCGGGTTCATAACCCTCATCAGCCAGGCTATCTTAAATCCAGTGGCAAAGTGAGCAAGGGACCCACATCTGGGCATACCCTGCCAACTTAGGGCGAACAAAGCGATACCAAAGGGAATCATGGACGGAGCGCTTGAGCAAATCAAAAACTCTCCCCAGTCAACTTATCTGGGTTTAATCCATCATCATTCTTTAGCTCACTCCACCACCCCAGCTCAGACATGGCCATATGCAAATCAGTCTGACCCTGTGCATCATGGAAACAGTCCAGCCTGAACTGCCAAGCCATGTCTTCCCTGTACCGGAAACAAGCAACTGGGACCAGTTTCAGGTTCATAACCCTCATCAACCAGCCTATCTTGAATCCAGTGGCAAAGTGAGCAAGGGACCCACTTCTGGGCACACCCAGCTAACTTAGGGCGAACCAAGCGACACCAAAGAAGATGGTGGCTGGAGCGCTTGAGCAAATCAAACACTCATCCCAGTTAACTGATCTGGGTTTAAGCCATCATCATTCTTTAGCTCACTCCACCACCCCAGTTTAGACATGGCCATATGCAAATCAGTCTGACCCTGTGCCTCATGGCAACAGTCCAGCCCGAACTGCCAAGCCAGGCCATCCCTGGATTGGAAACAAGCATCCTGGGACCGGTTTCGGGTTCATAACCCTCCTCAGCCAGGCTATCTTAAATCCAGTGTCAAAGTGAGCAAGGGACCCACGTCTGGGCATACCCTGACAACTTAGGACGAACAAAGCAATACCAAAGGGGATGATGGACGGAGCGCTTGAGCAAATCAAACACTCACCCGAGTCAACTGATCTGGGTTTAATCCATCATCATTCTTTAGCTCACTCCACCACCCCAGTTCAGACATGGCCATATGCAAATCAGTCTGACCCTGTGCCTCATTGGAACATTCCAGCCCGAACTGCGAAGCCATGTCTTCCCTGGACCGGAAACAAGCATCCTGGGACCGGTTTCGGGTTCATAACCGTTATCAGCCAGCCTATCTTGAATCCAGTGGCAAAGTGAACAAGGGACCCACGTCTGGGCATACCCTGCCAACTTAGGGCGAACAAAGCAATACCAAAGGAGATGATGGAAGGAGCGCTTGAGGAAATCAAACACTCACCCCAGTCAACTGATCTGGGTTTAATCCATCATCATTCTTTAGCTCACTCCACCACCCCAGTTCAGACATGGCCATTTTCAAATCAGTCTGACCCTGTGCCTCATGGGAACAGTCCAACCCGAACTGCCAAGCCATGTCTTCCCTGGGTAGGAAACAAGCATCCTGGGACCGGTTTGGGGTTCAGAACCCTCATCAGCCAGGCTATCTTGAATCCAGTGGCAAAGTGAGCAAGGGACCCACGTTTGGGCATACACAGCTAACTTAGGGCGAACAAAGCAATACCAAAGGGGAAGATGGACGGAGTGCTTGAGCAAATCAAACACTCATCCCACTCAACTGATCTGGGTTTAATCCATCATCATTCTTTAGATCACTCCACCACCCCAGTTCAGACATGGCCATATGCAAATCAGTCTGACCCTGTGCCTCATGAAAATAGTCCAGCCCGAACTGCCAAGCCATGTCATCCCTGGACCGGAAACAAGCATCCTGGGACCGGTTTCGGGTTCATAACCCTCATCAGCCAGGCTATCTTGAATCCAGTAGCAAAGTGAGCAAGGGACCCACGTCTGGCCATACCCTGCCAACTGAGGGCGAACAAAGCAATACCAATGGGTTGATGGACGGAGCGCTTGAGAAAATCAAACACTTACCCCAGTCAACTGATCTGGGTTTAATCCATCATCATTCTTTAGCTCACTCCACCACCCCAGTTCAGACATGGCCATATGCAAATCAGTCTGACCCTGTGCCTCATGGGAACAGTCCAGCCCGAACTGCCAAGCCATGTCTTCCCTGGATAGGAAACAAGCATCCTGGGACCGGTTTTGGGTTCATAACCCTCATCAGCCAGGCTATCTTGAATACAGTGGCAAAGAGAGCAAGGGACCCACGTCTGGGCATACCCTGCCATCTTAGGGTGAACAAAGTGATACCAAAGTGGATGATGGACGGAGCGCTTGAGTAAATCAAACACTCACCCCATTCAACTGATCTGGGTTTAATCCATCATCATTCTTTAGCTCACTCCACCACCCCAGTTCAGACATGGCCATATTCAAATCAGTCTGACACTGTGCCTCATGGGAACAGTCCAACCCGAACTGCCAAGCCATGTCTTCCCTGGATAGGAAGCAAGCATCCTGGGACCGGTTTTGGGTTCATAACCCTCATCAGCCAGGCTATCTTGAATCCAGTGGCAAAGTGAGCAAGGGACCCACGTTTGGGCACACCCAGCTAACTTAGGGCGAACAAAGCAATACCAAAGGGGAAGATGGACGGAGCGCTTGAGCAAATCATACACTCATCCCAGTCAACTGATCTGGGTTTAATCCATCATCATTCTTTAGCTCACTCCACCACCCCAGTTCAGACATGACCATATGCAAATCAGTCTGACCCTGTGCCTCATGGGAACAGTCCAGCCCGAACTGCCAAGCCATGTCTTCCCTGGATAGGAAACAAGCATCCTGGGACCGGTTTTGGGTTCATAACCCTCATCAGCCAGGCTATCTTGAATACAGTGGCAAAGGGAGCAAGGGACCCACGTCTGGGCATACCCTGCCATCTTAGGGTGAACAAAGTGATACCAAAGTGGATGATGGACGGAGCGCTTGAGTAAATCAAACACTCACCCCAGTCAACTGATCTGGGTTTAATCCATCATCATTCTTTAGCTCACTCCACCACCCCAGTTCAGACATGGCCATTTTCAAATCAGTCTGACCCTGTGCCTCATGGGAACAGTCCAACCCGAACTGCCAAGCCATGTCTTCCCTGGGTAGGAAACAAGCATCCTGGGACCGGTTTGGGGTTCAGAACCCTCATCAGCCAGGCTATCTTGAATCCAGTGGCAAAGTGAGCAAGGGACCCACATTTGGGCATACACAGCTAACTTAGGGCGAACAAAGCAATACCAAAGGGGAAGATGGACGGAGTGCTTGAGCAAATCAAACACTCATCCCACTCAACTGATCTGGGTTTAATCCATCATCATTCTTTAGATCACTCCACCACCCCAGTTCAGACATGGCCATATGCAAATCAGTCTGACCCTGTGCCTCATGAAAATAGTCCAGCCCGAACTGCCAAGCCATGTCATCCCTGGACCGGAAACAAGCATCCTGGGACCGGTTTCGGGTTCATAACCCTCATCAGCCAGGCTATCTTGAATCCAGTAGCAAAGTGAGCAAGGGACCCACGTCTGGCCATACCCTGCCAACTGAGGGCGAACAAAGCAATACCAATGGGTTGATGGACGGAGCGCTTGAGAAAATCAAACACTTACCCCAGTCAACTGATCTGGGTTTAATCCATCATCATTCTTTAGCTCACTCCACCACCCCAGTTCAGACATGGCCATATGCAAATCAGTCTGACCCTGTGCCTCATGGGAACAGTCCAGCCCGAACTGCCAAGCCATGTCTTCCCTGGATAGGAAACAAGCATCCTGGGACCGGTTTTGGGTTCATAACCCTCATCAGCCAGGCTATCTTGAATACAGTGGCAAAGAGAGCAAGGGACCCACGTCTGGGCATACCCTGCCATCTTAGGGTGAACAAAGTGATACCAAAGTGGATGATGGACGGAGCGCTTGAGTAAATCAAACACTCACCCCATTCAACTGATCTGGGTTTAATCCATCATCATTCTTTAGCTCACTCCACCACCCCAGTTCAGACATGGCCATATTCAAATCAGTCTGACACTGTGCCTCATGGGAACAGTCCAACCCGAACTGCCAAGCCATGTCTTCCCTGGATAGGAAGCAAGCATCCTGGGACCGGTTTTGGGTTCATAACCCTCATCAGCCAGGCTATCTTGAATCCAGTGGCAAAGTGAGCAAGGGACCCACGTTTGGGCACACCCAGCTAACTTAGGGCGAACAAAGCAATACCAAAGGGGAAGATGGACGGAGCGCTTGAGCAAATCATACACTCATCCCAGTCAACTGATCTGGGTTTAATCCATCATCATTCTTTAGCTCACTCCACCACCCCAGTTCAGACATGACCATATGCAAATCAGTCTGACCCTGTGCCTCATGGGAACAGTCCAGCCCGAACTGCCAAGCCATGTCTTCCCTGGATAGGAAACAAGCATCCTGGGACCGGTTTTGGGTTCATAACCCTCATCAGCCAGGCTATCTTGAATACAGTGGCAAAGGGAGCAAGGGACCCACGTCTGGGCATACCCTGCCATCTTAGGGTGAACAAAGTGATACCAAAGTGGATGATGGACGGAGCGCTTGAGTAAATCAAACACTCACCCCATTCAACTGATCTGGGTTTAATCCATCATCATTCTTTAGCTCACTCCACCACCCCAGTTCAGACATGGCCATATTCAAATCAGTCTGACACTGTGCCTCATGGGAACAGTCCAACCCGAACTGCCAAGCCATGTCTTCCCTGGATAGGAAGCAAGCATCCTGGGACCGGTTTTGGGTTCATAACCCTCATCAGCCAGGCTATCTTGAATCCAGTGGCAAAGTGAGCAAGGGACCCACGTTTGGGCACACCCAGCTAACTTAGGGCGAACAAAGCAATACCAAAGGGGAAGATGGACGGAGCGCTTGAGCAAATCATACACTCATCCCAGTCAACTGATCTGGGTTTAATCCATCATCATTCTTTAGCTCACTCCACCACCCCAGTTCAGACATGACCATATGCAAATCAGTCTGACCCTGTGCCTCATGAAAACAGTCCAGCCCGAACTGCCAAGCCATGTCATCCCTGGACCGGAAACAAGCATCCTAGGACCGGTTTCTAGTTCATAACCCTCCTCAGCCAGGCTATCTTGAATCCAGTGGCAAAGTGAGCAAGGGACCCACGTCTGGGCATACCCAGCCAACTTAGGACGAACAAAGCGATACCAAAGGGGATGATCGACGGAGCGCTTGAGCAAATCAAACACTCATCCCAGTCAACTGATCTGGGTTTAATCCATCATCATTCTTTAGCTCACTCCACCACCCCAGTTCAGAAATGGCCATATGCAAATCAGTCTGACCATGTGCTTCATGGGAACAGTCCAGCCCGAACTGCCAAGCCATGTCTTCCCTGGACTGGAAACAAGCATCCTGGGACCGGTTTCGGGTTCATAACCCTCATCAGCCAGGCTATCTTGAATCCAGTGGCAAAGTGAGCAAGGGACCCACGTCTGGGCGTACCCTGCCAATTTAGGGTGAACAAAGTGATACCAAAGTGGATGATGGACGGAGCGCTTGAGCAAATCAAACACTCACCCCATTCAACTGATCTGGGTTTAATCCATCATCATTCCTTAGCTCCCTCCATCACCCTAGTTCAGACATGGCCATATTCAAATCAATCTGACCCTGTGCCTCATGGGAACAGTCCAGCCCGAACTGCCAAGCCAGGTCTTCCCTGGATAGGAAACAAGCATCCTGGGACCGGTTTTGGGTTCATAACCCTCATCAGCCAGGCTATCTTGAATACAGTGGCAAAGTGAGCAAGAGACCCACGTCTGGGCATACCCTGCCAACTTAGGGTGAACAAAGTGATACCAAAGTGGATGATGGACGGAGCGCTTGAGCAAATCAAACACTCACCCCATTCAACTGATCTGGGTTTAATCCATCATCATTCTTTAGCTCACTCCACCACCCCAGTTCAGACATGGCCATATTCAAATCAGTCTGACCCTGTGCCTCATGGGAACAGTCTAACCAGAACTGCCTAGCCATGTCTTCCCTGGATAGAAAGCAAGCATCCTGGGACCGGTTTCGGGTTCATAACCCTCATCATCCAGGCTATCTTGAATCCAGTGGCAAAGTGAGCAAGGGACCCACGTTTGGGCATACCCAGCTAACTTAGGGCGAACAAAACAATACCAAAGTGGAAGATGGATGGAGCGCTTGAGCAAATCAAACACTCACCCCATTCAACTGATCTGGGTTTAATCCATCATCATTCTGTAGCTCACTCCACCACCCCAGTTCAGACATGGCCATATCTAAATCAGTCTGACCCTGTGCCTCATGGGAACAGTCCAGCCCAAACTGCCAAGCCATGTCTTCCCTGGACCGGAAACAAGCAGCCTGGGACCGGTTTCGGGTTCATAACCCTCATCAGCCAGGCTATCTTGAATCCAGTGGCAAAGTGAGCAAGGGACCCACGTCTGGGCATACCCAGCCAACTTAGGGCGAAGAAAGCGATACCAAGGGGATGATGGATGGAGCGCTTGAGCAAATCAAACACTCATCCCAGTCAACTGATCTGGGTTTAATCCATCATCATTCTTTAGCTCACTCCACCACCCCAGTTCAGACATGGCCATATGCAAATCAGTCTGACCCTGTGCCTCATGGGAACAGTCCAGCCCGAACTGCCAAGCCATGTCATCCCTGGACCGGAAACAAGCATCCTGGGACCGGTTTCGGGTTCATAACCATCCTCAGCCAGGCTATCTTAAATCCAGTGGCAAAGTGAGCAAGGGACCCACGTCTGGGCATACCCTGCCAACTTAGAGCGAACAAAGCAATACCAAAGGGGATGATGGACAGAGCGCTTGAGCACATCAAACACTCACCCAAGTCAACTGATCTGGGTTTAATCCATCAACATTCTTTATCTCACTCCACCACCCCAGTTCAGGCATGGCCATATGCAAATCAGTTTGACCCTGTGCCTCATGGGAACAGTCCAGCCCGAACTGCCAATCCATTTCTTCCCTGGACCGGAAACAAGCATCCTGGGACGGGTTTCGGGTTCATAACCCTCATCAGCCAGGATATCTTGAATCCAGTGGCAAAGTGAGCAAGGGACCCCCATCTGGGCATACCGTGCCAACTTAGGGCGAACAAAGCCATACCAAAGGGGATGATGGACATAGCGCTTGAGCAAATCAAACACTCACCCCAGTCAACTGATCTGGGTTTAATCCATCATCATTCTTTAGCTCACTTCACCAGCCCAGTTCAGACATGGCCATATGCAAATCAGTCTGACCCTGTGCCTCATGGGAACAGTCCAGCCCAACCTGCCAAGCCATGTCTTCCCTGGACCGGAAACAAGCATCCCAGGACCGGTTTCAGGTTCATATCCCTCATCAGCCAAGCTATCTTGAATCCAGTGACAAAGTGAGCAAGGGACCCACGTCTGGGCATACCCAGCCAACTTAGGGCGAACAAAGCGTTACGAAAAGGGATGATGGACGTAGCGCTTGAGCAAATCAAACACTCATCCCAGTCAACTGATCTGGGTTTAATCCATCAACATTCTTTAGCTCACCCCACCTCCTCAGTTTAGACAAAGTCCATATGCAAATCAGTCTGACCCTGTGCCTCATGGGAACAGTCCAGCCCGAACTCCCAAGCCATGTCTTCCCTGGACCGGAAACAAGCATCCCAGGACCGGTTTCAGGTTCATATCCCTCATCAGCCAGGCTATCTTGAATCCAGTGGTAAAATGAGCAAGGGACCCACGTCTGGGCATACCCTGCCAACTTAAGGCGAACAAAGCAATACCAAAGGGGATGATGAACGGAGCGCTTCAGCAAATCAAACACTCACCCCAGTCAACTGATCTGGGTTTAATCCATCATCATTCTTTAGCTTACTCCACCACCCGCATTTCAGACATGGCCATATGCAAATCAGTCTGACCCTGTGCCTCAAGGGAACAGTCCAGCCGAACTCCCAAGCCATGTCTTCCCTGGACCGGAAACAAGCATCCCAGGACCGGTTTCAGGTTCATATCCCTCATCAGCCAGGCTATCTTGAATCCAGTGGTAAAGTGAGCAAGGGACCCACGTCAGGGTATACCATGCCAACTGAGGGCGAACAAATCGATACTAAAGGGGATGATGGACGGAGCACTTGAGCAAATCAAACATTCACCCGAGTCAACTGATCTGGGTTTAATCCATCATCATTCTTTAGCTCACTCCACCATCCCAGTTCAGACATGGCTATATCTAAATCAGTCTGACCCTGTGCCTCATGGGAACAGTCCAGCCCAAACTGCCAAGCCATGTCTTCCCTGGATAGGAAACAAGCATCCTGGGACCGGTTTTGGGTTCATAACCCTCATCAGCCAGGCTATCTTGAATCCAGTGGCAAAGTGAGCAAGGGACCCACGTCTGGGCATACCCTGCCAACTTAGGGCGAAGAAAGCGATACCAAGGGGATGATGGATGGAGCGCTTGAGCAAATCAAACACTCATCCCAGTCAACTGATCTGGGTTTAATCCATCATCATTCTTTAGCTCACTCCACCACCCCAGTTCAGACATGGCCATATGCAAATCAGTCTGACCCTGTGCCTCATGGGAACAGTCCAGCCCGAACTGCCAAGCCATGTCATCCCTGGACCGGAAACAAGCATCCTGGGACCGGTTTCGGGTTCATAACCATCCTCAGCCAGGCTATCTTAAATCCAGTGGCAAAGTGAGCAAGGGACCCACGTCTGGGCATACCCTGCCAACTTAGAGCGAACAAAGCAATACCAAAGGGGATGATGGACAGAGCGCTTGAGCACATCAAACACTCACCCAAGTCAACTGATCTGGGTTTAATCCATCAACATTCTTTATCTCACTCCACCACCCCAGTTCAGGCATGGCCATATGCAAATCAGTTTGACCCTGTGCCTCATGGGAACAGGCCAGCCCGAACTTCCAAGCCATGTCTTCCCTGGACAGGAAACAAGCATCCTGGGGCCGGTTTCGGGTTCATAACCCTCATCAGCCAGGCTATCTTGAATCCAGTGGCAAATTGAGCAAGGGACCCACGTCTGGGCATACCCTGCCAACTTAGGGCAAACAAAGCGATACCAAAGGGGATGATGAACTAAGCGCTTGAGCAAATCAAACACTCACCCCAGTCAACTGATCTGGGTTTAATACATCATCATTCTTTAGCTCACTCCACCACCCCAGTTCAGTCATGGCCATATGCAAATCAGTCTGACCCTTTGCCTCATGGGAACAGTCCAGCCCGAACTGCCAATCCATTTCTTCCCTGGACCGGAAAGAAGCATCCTGGGACGGGTTTCGGGTTCATAACCCTCATCAGCCAGGATATCTTGAATCCAGTGGCAAAGTGAGCAAGGGACCCCCATCTGGGCATACCGTGCCAACTTAGGGCGAACAAAGCCATACCAAAGGGGATGATGGACATAGCGCTTGAGCAAATCAAACACTCACCCCAGTCAACTGATCTGGGTTTAATCCATCATCATTCTTTAGCTCACTTCACCAGCCCAGTTCAGACATGGCCATATGCAAATCAGTCTGACCCTGTGCCTCATGGGAACAGTCCAGCCCAACCTGCCAAGCCATGTCTTCCCTGGACCGGAAACAAGCATCCCAGGACCGGTTTCAGGTTCATATCCCTCATCAGCCAAGCTATCTTGAATCCAGTGACAAAGTGAGCAAGGGACCCACGTCTGGGCATACCCAGCCAACTTAGGGCGAACAAAGCGTTACGAAAAGGGATGATGGACGTAGCGCTTGAGCAAATCAAACACTCATCCCAGTCAACTGATCTGGGTTTAATCCATCAACATTCTTTAGCTCACCCCACCTCCTCAGTTTAGACAAAGTCCATATGCAAATCAGTCTGACCCTGTGCCTCATGGGAACAGTCCAGCCCGAACTCCCAAGCCATGTCTTCCCTGGACCGGAAACAAGCATCCCAGGACCGGTTTCAGGTTCATATCCCTCATCAGCCAGGCTATCTTGAATCCAGTGGTAAAATGAGCAAGGGACCCACGTCTGGGCATACCCTGCCAACTTAAGGCGAACAAAGCAATACCAAAGGGGATGATGAACGGAGCGCTTCAGCAAATCAAACACTCACCCCAGTCAACTGATCTGGGTTTAATCCATCATCATTCTTTAGCTTACTCCACCACCCGCATTTCAGACATGGCCATATGCAAATCAGTCTGACCCTGTGCCTCAAGGGAACAGTCCAGCCCGAACTCCCAAGCCATGTCTTCCCTGGACCGGAAACAAGCATCCCAGGACCGGTTTCAGGTTCATATCCCTCATCAGCCAGGCTATCTTGAATCCAGTGGTAAAGTGAGCAAGGGACCCACGTCAGGGTATACCATGCCAACTGAGGGCGAACAAATCGATACTAAAGGGGATGATAGACGGAGCACTTGAGCAAATCAAACATTCACCCGAGTCAACTGATCTGGGTTTAATCCATCATCATTCTTTAGCTCACTCCACCATCCCAGTTCAGACATGGCTATATCTAAATCAGTCTGACCCTGTGCCTCATGGGAACAGTCCAGCCCAAACTGCCAAGCCATGTCTTCCCTGGACCGGAAACAAGCAGCCTGGGACCGGTTTCGGGTTCATAACCCTCATCAGCCAGGCTATCTTAAATCCAGTGGCAAAATGAGCAAGGGACCCACGTCTGGGCATACCCTGCCAACTTAGGGCGAACAAAGCGATACCAAAGGGAATCATGGACAGGGCGCTTGAGCAAATCAAAAACTCTCCCCAGTCAACTGATCTGGGTTTAATCCATCATCATTCTTTAGCTCACTCCACCACCCCAGCTCAGACATGGCCATATGCACATCAGTCTGACCCTGTGCATCATGGAAACAGTCCAGCCTGAACTGCCAAGCCATGTCTTCCCTGTACCGGAAACAAGCAACTGGGACCGGTTTCAGGTTCATAACCCTCATCAACCAGCCTAGTTTGAATCCAGTGGCAAAGTGAGCAAGGGACCCACGTCTGGGCATACCCAGCTAATTTAGGGCGAACCAAGCGATACCAAAGAAGATGATGGCCGGAGCGCTTGTGCAAATCAAACACTCATCCCAGTCAACTGATCTGGGTTTAATCCATCATCATTCTTTAGCTCACTCCACCACCCCAGTTTAGACATGGCCATATGCAAATTAGTCTGACCCTGTGCCTCATGGCAACAGTCCAGCCCGAACTGCCAAGCCAGGCCATCCCTGGATTGGAAACAAGCATCCTGGGACCGGTTTCGGGTTCATAACCCTCCTCAGCCAGGCTTTCTTAAATCCAGTGTCAAAGTGAGAAAGGGACCCACGTCTGGGCATACCCTGACAACTTAGGGCGAACAAAGCAATACCAAAGGGGATGATGGACAGAGCGTTTGAGCACATCAAACACTCACCCAAGTCAACTGATCTGGGTTTAATCCATCAACATTCTTTATCTCACTCCACCACCCCAGTTCAGGCATGGCCATATGCAAATCAGTTTGACCCTGTGCCTCATGTGAACAGGCCAGCCCGAACTTCCAAGCCATGTCTTCCCTGGACAGGAAACAAGCATCCTGGGGCCGGTTTCGGGTTCATAACCCTCATCAGCCAGGCTATCTTGAATCCAGTGGCAAATTGAGCAAGGGACCCACGTCTGGGCATACCCTGCCAACTTAGGGCAAACAAAGCGATACCAAAGGGGATGCTGAACTAAGCGCTTGAGCAAATCAAACACTCACCCCAGTCAACTGATCTGGGTTTAATACATCATCATTCTTTAGCTCACTCCACCACCCCAGTTCAGTCATGGCCATATGCAAATCAGTCTGACCCTTTGCCTCATGGGAACAGTCCAGCCCGAACTGCCAATCCATTTCTTCCCTGGACCGGAAAGAAGCATCCTGGGACGGGTTTCGGGTTCATAACCCTCATCAGCCAGGATATCTTGAATCCAGTGGCAAAGTGAGCAAGGGACCCCCATCTGGGCATACCCTGCCAACTTAGGGCGAACAAAGCCATACCAAAGGGGATGATGGACATAGCGCTTGAGCAAATCAAACACTCACCCCAGTCAACTGATCTGGGTTTAATCCATCATCATTCTTTAGCTCACTTCACCAGCCCAGTTCAGACATGGCCATATGCAAATCAGTCTGACCCTGTGCCTCATGGGAACAGTCCAGCCCAACCTGCCAAGCCATGTCTTCCCTGGACCGGAAACAAGCATCCCAGGACCGGTTTCAGGTTCATATCCCTCATCAGCCAAGCTATCTTGAATCCAGTGACAAAGTGAGCAAGGGACCCCCGTCTGGGCATACCCAGCCAACTTAGGGCGAACAAAGCGTTACGAAAAGGGATGATGGATGTAGCGCTTGAGCAAATCAAACACTCATCTTAGTCAACTGATCTGGGTTTAATCCATCAACATTCTTTAGCTCACCCCACCACCTCAGTTTAGACAAAGTCCATATGCAAATCAGTCTGACCCTGTGCCTCATGGGAACAGTCCAGCCCGAACTCCCAAGCCATGTCTTCCCTGGACCGGAAACAAGCATCCCAGGACCGGTTTCAGGTTCATATCCCTCATCAGCCAGGCTATCTTGAATCCAGTGGTAAAATGAGCAAGGGACCCACGTCTGGGCATACCCTGCCAACTTAAGGCGAACAAAGCAATACCAAAGGGGATGATGAACGGAGCGCTTCAGCAAATCAAACACTCACCCCAGTCAACTGATCTGGGTTTAATCCATCATCATTCTTTAGCTTACTCCACCACCCGCATTTCAGACATGGCCATATGCAAATCAGTCTGACCCTGTGCCTCAAGGGAACAGTCCAGCCCGAACTCCCAAGCCATGTCTTCCCTGGACCGGAAACAAGCATCCCAGGACCGGTTTCAGGTTCATATCCCTCATCAGCCAGGCTATCTTGAATCCAGTGGTAAAGTGAGCAAGGGACCCACGTCAGGGTATACCGTGCCAACTGAGGGCGAACAAAGCGATACTAAAGGGGATGATGGACGGAGCACTTGAGCAAATCAAACATTCACCCGAGTCAACTGATCTGGGTTTAATCCATCATCATTCTTTAGCTCACTCCACCATCCCAGTTCAGACATGGCTATATCTAAATCAGTCTGACCCTGTGCCTCATGGGAACAGTCCAGCCCAAACTGCCAAGCCATGTCTTCCCTGGACCGGAAACAAGCAGCCTGGGACCGGTTTCGGGTTCATAACCCTCATCAGCCAGGCTATCTTAAATCCAGTGGCAAAATGAGCAAGGGACCCACGTCTGGGCATACCCTGCCAACTTAGGGCGAACAAAGCGATACCAAAGGGAATCATGGACGGAGCGCTTGAGCAAATCAAAAACTCTCCCCAGTCAACTGATCTGGGTTTAATCCATCATCATTCTTTAGCTCACTCCACCACCCCAGCTCAGACATGGCCATATGCACATCAGTCTGACCCTGTGCATCATGGAAACAGTCCAGCCTGAACTGCCAAGCCATGTCTTCCCTGTACCGGAAACAAGCAACTGGGACCGGTTTCAGGTTCATAACCCTCATCAACCAGCCTAGTTTGAATCCAGTGGCAAAGTGAGCAAGGGACCCACGTCTGGGCATACCCTGACAACTTAGGGCGAACAAAGCAATACCAAAGGGGATGATGGACGGAGCGCTTGAGCAAATCAAACACTCACCGAGTCAACTGATCTGGGTTTAATCCATCATCATTCTTTAGCTCACTCCACCACCCCAGTTCAGACATGGCCATATGCAAATTAGTCTGACCCTGTGCCTCATGGCAACAGTCCAGCCCGAACTGCCAAGCCAGGCCATCCCTGGATTGGAAACAAGCATCCTGGGACCGGTTTCGGGTTCATAACCCTCCTCAGCCAGGCTATCTTAAATCCAGTGTCAAAGTGAGCAAGGGACCCACGTCTGGGCATACCCTGACAACTTAGGGCGAACAAAGCAATACCAAAGGGGATGATGGACGGAGTGCTTGAGAAAATCAAACACTCACCGAGTCAACTGATCTGGGTTTAATCCATCATCATTCTTTAGCTCACTCCACCACCCCAGTTCAGACATGGCCATATGCAAATCAGTCTGACCCTGTGCCTCATTGGAACATTCCAGCCCGAACTGCCAAGCCATGTCTTCCCTAGACCGGAAACAAGCATCCTGGGACCGGTTTTGGGTTCATAACCCTTATCAGCCAGCCTATCTGAAATCCAGTGGCAAAGTGAACAAGGGACCCACGTCTGAGCATACCCTGCCAACTTAGGGCGAACAAAGCAATACCAAAGGAGATGATGGAAGGAGCGCTTGAGGAAATCAAACACTCACCCCAGTCAACTGATCTGGGTTTAATCCATCATCATTCTTTAGCTCACTCCACCACCCCAGTTCAGACATGGCCATATTCAAATCAGTCTGACCCTGTGCCTCATGGGAACAGTCCAGCCTGAACTGCCAAGCCATGTCTTCCCTGGGTAGGAAACAAGCATCCTGGGACCGGTTTGGGGTTCATAACCCTCATCAGCCAGGCTATCTTGAATCCAGTGGCAAAGTGAGCAAGGGACCCACGTCTGGGCATACCCTGCCATCTTAGGGTGAACAAAGTGATACCAAAGTGGATGATGGACGGAGAGCTTGAGCAAATCAAACACTCAGCCCATTCAACTGATCTGGGTTTAATCCACCATCATTCTTTAGCTCACTCCACCACCCCAGTTCAGACATGGCCATATTCAAATCAGTCTGACCCTGTGCCTCATGGGAACAGTCCAACCCGAACTGCCAAGCCATGTCTTCCCTGGATAGGAAGCAAGCATCCTGGGACCGGTTTCGGGTTCATAACCCTCATCAGCCAGGCTATCTTGAATCCAGTGGCAAAGTGAGCAAGGGCCCCACGTTTGGGCATACACAGCTAACTTAGGGCGAACAAAGCAATACCAAAGGGGAAGATGGACGGAGCGCTTGAGCAAATCATACACTCATCCCAGTCAACTGATCTGGGTTTAATCCATCATCATTCTTTAGCTCACTTCACCACCCCAGTTCAGACATGGCCATATGCAAATCAGTCTGACCCTGTGCCTCATGAAAACAGTCCAGCCCGAACTGCCAAGCCATGTCATCCCTGGACCGGAAACAAGCATCCTGGGACCGGTTTCGGGTTCATAACCCTCCTCAGCCAGGCTATCTTGAATCCAGTGGCAAAGTGAGCAAGAGACCCACGTCTGGGCATACCCAGCCAACTTAGGACGAACAAAGCGATACCAAAGGGGATGATCGACGGAGCGCTTGAGCAAATCAAACACTCATCCCAGTCAACTGATCTGGGTTTAATCCATCATAATTCTTTAGCTCACTCCACCACCCCAGTTCAGAAATGGCCATATGCAAATCAGTCTGACCATGTGCTACATGGGAACAGTCCAGCCCGAACTGCCAAGCCATGTCTTCCCTGGACTGGAAACAAGCATCCTGGGACCGGTTTCGGGTTCATAACCCTCATCAGCCAGGCTACCTTGAATCCAGTGGCAAAGTGAGCAAGGGACCCACGTCTGGGCATACCCTGCCAACTTAGGGTGAACAAAGTGATACCAAAGTGGATGATGGACGGAGCGCTTGAGCAAATCAAACACTCACCCCATTCAACTGATCTGGGTTTAATCCATCATCATTCTTTAGCTCACTCCACCACCCCAGTTCAGACATGGCCATATTCAAATCAGTCTGACCCTGTGCCTCATGGGAACAGTGCAACCCGAACTGCCAAGCCATGTCTTCCCTGGATAGGAAGCAAGCATCCTGGGACTGGTTTTGGGTTCATAACCCTCATCAGCCAGGCTATCTTGAATACAGTGGCAAAGTGAGCAAGGGACCCACGTCTGGGCATACCCTGCCAATTTAGGGTGAACAAAGTGATATCAAAGTGGATGATGGACGGAGCGCTTGAGCAAATCAAACACTCACCCCATTCAACTGATCTGGGTTTAATCCATCATCATTCTTTAGCTCACTCCACCACCCCAGTTCAGACATGGCCATATTCAAATCAGTCTGACCCTGTGCCTCATGGGAACAGTCCAACCCGAACTGCCAAGCCATGTCTTCCCTGGATAGGAAGCAAGCATCCTAGGACCGGTTTCGGGTTCATAACCCTCATCAGCCAGGCTATCTTGAATCCAGTGGCAAAGTGAGCAAGGGACCCACGTTTGAGCATACCCAGCTAACTTAGGGCGAACAAAACAATACCAAAGGGGAAGATGGACGGAGCACTTGAGCAAATCAAACACTATTCTATGGTTTTGGTAAATCGCAAACAGCTGCCCCAGCGAAGAGGCGTCCCGGCGCTAGAGAAACCACAGGCCCAGACCTGAGAAATGGAGATGGAGAGGAGAATTAAGGGGAGGGGAATAGGTGCGTTTTAATGGCTTTTCGGAATGCAGGAAGACTTTCTATGGAGCGGATATCTTGTGGCAGATCGTTCCACTCACCCCATTCAACTGATCTGGGTTTAATCCATCATCATTCTTTAGCTCACTCCACCACCCCAGTTCAGACATGGCCATATGCAAATCAGTCTGACCCTGTGCCTCATGAAAACAGTCCAGCTCGAACTGCCAAGCCATGTCACCCCTGGCCCGAAACAAGCAGCCTGGGACCGGTTTCAGGTTCATAACCCTCCTCTGCCAGGCTATCTTGAATCCAGTGGCAAAGTGACCAAGGGACCACGTCTGGGCATACCCAGCCAACTTAGGGCGAACAAATCACTACCAAAGGGATGATGGACAGAGCGCTTGAGAAAATCAAACACTCATCCCAGTCAACTGATCTGGGTTTAATCCATCATCATTCTTTAGCTCACTCCACCACCCCAGTTCAGACATGGCAATATTCAAATCAGTCTGACCCTGTGCCTCATGGGAACAGTCCAGCCCGAACTGCCAAGCCATTTCTTCCCTGGATAGGAAACAAGCATCCTGGGACCGGTTTTGGGTTCATAACCCTCATCAGCCAGGCTATCTTGAATACAGTGGCAAAGTGAGCAAGGGACCCACGTCTGGGCATACCCTGCCATCTTAGGGTGAACAAAGTGATACCAAAGTGGATGATGGACGGAGAGCTTGAGCAAATCAAACACTCAGCCCATTCAACTGATCTGGGTTTAATCCACCATCATTCTTTAGCTCACTCCACCACCCCAGTTCAGACATGGCCATATTCAAATCAGTCTGACCCTGTGCCTCATGGGAACAGTCCAACCCGAACTGCCAAGCCATGTCTTCCCTGGATAGGAAGCAAGCATCCTGGGACCGGTTTCGGGTTCATAACCCTCATCAGCCAGGCTATCTTGAATCCAGTGGCAAAGTGAGCAAGGGCCCCACGTTTGGGCATACACAGCTAACTTAGGGCGAACAAAGCAATACCAAAGGGGAAGATGGACGGAGCGCTTGAGCAAATCATACACTCATCCCAGTCAACTGATCTGGGTTTAATCCATCATCATTCTTTAGCTCACTTCACCACCCCAGTTCAGACATGGCCATATGCAAATCAGTCTGACCCTGTGCCTCATGAAAACAGTCCAGCCCGAACTGCCAAGCCATGTCATCCCTGGACCGGAAACAAGCATCCTGGGACCGGTTTCGGGTTCATAACCCTCCTCAGCCAGGCTATCTTGAATCCAGTGGCAAAGTGAGCAAGAGACCCACGTCTGGGCATACCCAGCCAACTTAGGACGAACAAAGCGATACCAAAGGGGATGATCGACGGAGCGCTTGAGCAAATCAAACACTCATCCCAGTCAACTGATCTGGGTTTAATCCATCATAATTCTTTAGCTCACTCCACCACCCCAGTTCAGAAATGGCCATATGCAAATCAGTCTGACCATGTGCTACATGGGAACAGTCCAGCCCGAACTGCCAAGCCATGTCTTCCCTGGACTGGAAACAAGCATCCTGGGACCGGTTTCGGGTTCATAACCCTCATCAGCCAGGCTACCTTGAATCCAGTGGCAAAGTGAGCAAGGGACCCACGTCTGGGCATACCCTGCCAACTTAGGGTGAACAAAGTGATACCAAAGTGGATGATGGACGGAGCGCTTGAGCAAATCAAACACTCACCCCATTCAACTGATCTGGGTTTAATCCATCATCATTCTTTAGCTCACTCCACCACCCCAGTTCAGACATGGCCATATTCAAATCAGTCTGACCCTGTGCCTCATGGGAACAGTGCAACCCGAACTGCCAAGCCATGTCTTCCCTGGATAGGAAGCAAGCATCCTGGGACTGGTTTTGGGTTCATAACCCTCATCAGCCAGGCTATCTTGAATACAGTGGCAAAGTGAGCAAGGGACCCACGTCTGGGCATACCCTGCCAATTTAGGGTGAACAAAGTGATATCAAAGTGGATGATGGACGGAGCGCTTGAGCAAATCAAACACTCACCCCATTCAACTGATCTGGGTTTAATCCATCATCATTCTTTAGCTCACTCCACCACCCCAGTTCAGACATGGCCATATTCAAATCAGTCTGACCCTGTGCCTCATGGGAACAGTCCAACCCGAACTGCCAAGCCATGTCTTCCCTGGATAGGAAGCAAGCATCCTAGGACCGGTTTCGGGTTCATAACCCTCATCAGCCAGGCTATCTTGAATCCAGTGGCAAAGTGAGCAAGGGACCCACGTTTGAGCATACCCAGCTAACTTAGGGCGAACAAAACAATACCAAAGGGGAACATGGACGGAGCACTTGAGCAAATCAAACACTATTCTATGGTTTTGGTAAATCGCAAACAGCTGCCCCAGCGAAGAGGCGTCCCGGCGCTAGAGAAACCACAGGCCCAGACCTGAGAAATGGAGATGGAGAGGAGAATTAAGGGGAGGGGAATAGGTGCGTTTTAATGGCTTTTCGGAATGCAGGAAGACTTTCTATGGAGCGGATATCTTGTGGCAGATCGTTCCACTCACCCCATTCAACTGATCTGGGTTTAATCCATCATCATTCTTTAGCTCACTCCACCACCCCAGTTCAGACATGGCCATATGCAAATCAGTCTGACCCTGTGCCTCATGAAAACAGTCCAGCTCGAACTGCCAAGCCATGTCACCCCTGGCCCGAAACAAGCAGCCTGGGACCGGTTTCAGGTTCATAACCCTCCTCTGCCAGGCTATCTTGAATCCAGTGGCAAAGTGACCAAGGGACCACGTCTGGGCATACCCAGCCAACTTAGGGCGAACAAATCACTACCAAAGGGATGATGGACAGAGCGCTTGAGAAAATCAAACACTCATCCCAGTCAACTGATCTGGGTTTAATCCATCATCATTCTTTAGCTCACTCCACCACCCCAGTTCAGACATGGCAATATTCAAATCAGTCTGACCCTGTGCCTCATGGGAACAGTCCAGCCCGAACTGCCAAGCCATTTCTTCCCTGGATAGGAAACAAGCATCCTGGGACCGGTTTTGGGTTCATAACCCTCATCAGCCAGGCTATCTTGAATACAGTGGCAAAGTGAGCAAGGGACCCACGTCTGGGCATACCCTGCCAACTTAGGGTGAACAAAGTGATACCAAAGTGGATGATGGACGGAGCGCTTGAGCAAATCAAACACTCACCCCATTCAACTGATCTGGGTTTAATCCATCATCATTCTTTAGCTCACTCCACCACCCCAGTTCAGACATGGCCATATTCAAATTAGTCTGACCCTGTGCCTCATGGGAACAGTCCAACCCGAACTGCCAAGCCATGTCTTCCCTGGATAGGAAGCAAGCATCCTGGGACCGGTTTCGGGTTCATAACCCTCATCAGCCAGGCTATCTTCAATCCAGTGGCAAAGTGAGCAAGGGACCCACATTTGGGCATACCCAGCTAACTTAGGGCGAACAAAGCAATACCAAAGGGGAAGATGGACGGAGCGCTTGAGCAAATCATACACTCATCCCAGTCAACTGATCTGGGTTTAATCCATCATCATTCTTTAGCTCACTCCACCACCCCAGTTCAGACATGGCCATATGCAAATCAGTCTGACCATGTGCCTCATGAAAACAGTCCAGCCCGAACTGCCAAGCCATGTCATTCCTGGACCGGAAACTAGCATCCTGGGACCGGTTTCGTGTTCATAACCCTCCTCAGCCAGGCTATCTTGAATCCAGTGGCAAAGTGAGCAAGGGACCCACGTCTGGGCATACCCAGCCAACTTAGGGCGAACAAAGCAATATCAAAGGGATGATGGACGGAGCGCTTGAGAAAATCAAACACTCACCCCAGTCAACTGATCTCAGTTTAATCTATCATCATTCTTTAGCTCACTCCACCACCCCAGTTCAGACATGGCCATATGCAAATCAGTCTGACCCTGTGCCTCATGGGAACAGTCCAGCCCGAACTGCCAAGCCATGTCTTCCCTGGATAGGAAACAAGCATCCTGGGACCGGTTTTGGGTTCATAACCCTCATCAGCCAGGCTATCTTGAATACAGTGGCAAAGTGAGCAAGGGACCCACGTCTGGGCATACCCTGCCAACTTAGGGTGAACAAAGTGATACCAAAGTGGATGATGGACGGAGCGCTTGAGCAAATCAAACACTCACCCCATTCAACTGATCTGGGTTTAATCCATCATCATTCTTTAGCTCACTCCACCACCCCAGTTCAGACATGGCCATATTCAAATTAGTCTGACCCTGTGCCTCATGGGAACAGTCCAACCCGAACTGCCAAGCCATGTCTTCCCTGGATAGGAAGCAAGCATCCTGGGACCGGTTTCGGGTTCATAACCCTCATCAGCCAGGCTATCTTCAATCCAGTGGCAAAGTGAGCAAGGGACCCACATTTGGGCATACCCAGCTAACTTAGGGCGAACAAAGCAATACCAAAGGGGAAGATGGACGGAGCGCTTGAGCAAATCATACACTCATCCCAGTCAACTGATCTGGGTTTAATCCATCATCATTCTTTAGCTCACTCCACCACCCCAGTTCAGACATGGCCATATGCAAATCAGTCTGACCATGTGCCTCATGAAAACAGTCCAGCCCGAACTGCCAAGCCATGTCATTCCTGGACCGGAAACTAGCATCCTGGGACCGGTTTCGGGTTCATAACCCTCCTCAGCCAGGCTATCTTGAATCCAGTGGCAAAGTGAGCAAGGGACCCACGTCTGGGCATACCCAGCCAACTTAGGGCGAACAAAGCAATATCAAAGGGATGATGGACGGAGCGCTTGAGAAAATCAAACACTCACCCCAGTCAACTGATCTCAGTTTAATCCATCATCATTCTTTAGCTCACTCCACCACCCCAGTTCAGACATGGCCATATGCAAATCAGTCTGACCCTGTGCCTCATGGGAACAGTCCAGCCCGAACTGCCAAGCCATGTCTTCCCTGGACCCGAAACAAGCATCCTGGGACCGGTTTCGGGTTAATAACCCTCATCAGCCAGGCTATCTTGAATCCAGTGGCAAAGTGAGCAAGGGACCCACGTTTGGGCATACCCTGCCAACTTAGGGCGAACAAAGCAAGTGAGCAAGTCAAACACTCACCCCAGTCAACTGATCTGGGTTTAATCCATCATCATTCTTTCGCTCACTCCACCCCCCCAGTTCAGACATGGCCATATGTAAATCAGTCTGACCCTGTCCCTCATGGCCTTCCCTCGACACGGGCACCATTTCCCCTTCTATCTGGCACCGGCTGCTCTGTGTGTCTGGGCGGATGACTGGGGCGGCGTACCTCAAGTGGCTCCCCGTAGTGATTGCTCTTGGTCCGGCGCGTCCTCCCGGCTTCCCCCGCAGAGCTGTGCACAGCGCCTGGTGCCTGCACTCCTTCCTGCAGCCTCCTCCTGCGATGCCCCTGCCCCCTAGTTGCTGCATGGGCCCTTGCTCCTCAGCTGCTTTTGTCTCTGGGTATCTCTAAGAAGTCCGGCGTCCTACGATCCATACGCAGCTCCCTCGACAAATTAGAAAGTGAGATCAAGGTTCACAGTCTAAATATCGACCTACAAAAATATCGTGTTGGAAATATCGATGGTACAGAATATCGAGGTCAAGAATATCGTTGGACAGAATATCGACCCTAAGGTAAGTAATATCGATTTTTTTTATATCGATGTAAGTAAAATCGAAGTTACTAATATCGATATTTGTATTATTGTTATGTATTTTATTATGTATGTGCAATATTTTTTTTTAATTATTTTACTTGTTTTAAATTATATGTGTATTATTTTTATATATTAATAATGTTATTTTTAAATACATTTTATGTTTTAGTACCGGAGCCGGTTGTGGGTTTATAGGGGAATAGGGTGGCAAGTAATTTAAATATACTAAATTAATTAATAATTTTTAGGATTTATAAATTAATTTTAATTAATTTTTGTGTTTATTTCTGTAGCGGGTTGTGGGTTCATAGGGGAATTGGGTGGGAAGTAATTTTATTGTAATTATTCTTTTTTTAATTAATTGGCAAATAATTATTTTAATTGATAATTAATTGTTTTAATTGGTAATCAATGTTTTTAATTGGTAAATAATTTTCTTATTTAGAAATTAATTTTTTAATTGGTAATACATTTTGTTAATTAATATTTTTAATTGGTGATTAATTTTTATTAATTGGAAATGTTTAATTAATTGGTAATCAATGTTTGTTAAAAAGTATTATTTGGTATGCAAAATAATTTTATTGTTCAATATTTATTATTTGGTGATTAATATTTATTAATTAATATTTATTGATATTTATTGTTAAATATTCAATTGTAATTATGTTTTTAATAATTATTAATGGGTATTTCTAAATGATGTAGAGTTATTTAAAATTAAATTATTTATTATTTTAAATACAAAAATTATTTATAAGTATGTTATATTTAAATTCTACGCTATCCAACGTTTTCCCTACTGTTTACTCTCTGGAGTTGGAATAGTAATTTTTACCCCTATGCTATCCAATGCTTTCCCTACTGCTGTCCCCTCTGGAGTTGGACTAGTAATTTATACTTCTACGCTATCCAACGCTTTCCCTACTGTTGCACACTCTGGAGTTGGAATAGTAATTTTTACCCCTACTCTATCCAATGCTTTCCCTACTGTTGCATTTTCTGAAGTTGGAATAGTAATTTTAAGTGTTACGCTATCTAATGTTATCATTACTGTCGTTTTTTGGGGACTTTGAACAGTTGTTTTATTTATCTGGGGCCAGATGTAGGTCACCAAATACCGGTCGGTAACGGCCGATTGCAGCCGTTACCGACCAGTATTTGGTGATTGAAATGTAGGGGGCCTAAAATTTACAGTATCGGTAAATTTACCGATTCGGTAAATTTACAGATTCGGTAAAATACCGAATCAGTAATTGTACCGAATCGGTAAATCTAGATGTAGGTGGCACTGAAAACAGTGCCACAGGTCCTTAAGAATTCATTATTTACCATGAAATACTATTTCATGGTAAATAACGGATTCCTGTATACATGCACATCTGTGCCTGTACACCTGTGCCATGTGACACACATACATGCCCTAAGGGCATGTTTGTGTGTCACATGGCACATAAGCCAAAATCAGGAGTGCAACAGGGTGTCAAAGTGACACCCTGTCCCCCTTGACAATTTGGTAATTTTACCGAATCGGTATTTACCGATTCGGTAGTTGACATTGATTCCTATGGGACTGTTGGCCCATAGGAATCAATGGCAATTACCGAATCGGTAGTTACCGAATCATGCAGATTCGGTAAAAATTACCGAATTTTTACCTACATCTGATTTACCGAATCTAGACAACTGAATCGGTAAAATTCGGTATTCTAGAGTCGGTAAATCAGATTTACCTACATCTGGCCCTTAGCTATTTAATATTTTTATTATTATTATTTTTGATGTAGTAGATTGATTTTAAAAATATTGAAAGTATATTTAATTTTTTAATGTTATTAAATATAATTATTTACTTTTTATTTATGTTATTGTTTTATGTGTGTAGATGCATTTGTAATTCATAATACTTTTAAATAATTTATAAGTTATTAAAATAATTATTTTAACCTTTTGTTAAGTATGTGTTATATTTTTGTATGTATTTGTTTAATTAATGTTATATTATTGTATATGTATTATTTATTAATTTTAAACATTATTAAATATTTTTAACTATGTTTATTTGGTTTATAAGTATTATTTACTTTATTTTACATTTTTTTTATTTAAAAAAACCAATATTTTTAATTACGATATTTTTAACATCGATATTTTGGTTTCGATATTTTTGTACTTACCATGTTGTAGATAGGATGTCGATATTCTTGCCTCCGATATTCCAAAGAAGATTTTTCTGTACGTCGATATTTTTTCCATCTATATTTTGTCAGTGATTCGGAGATCAAGGATCTTGATTCTTCCCATGCTCGGGACCCCAACCCTAATAAGCTCGCTCAGATCCAGGGGAAACTGACTGAGTTCGCTGACGAGGCTAACAGAGAACTTGCCTTTCTCAGCAGGAAGTCTTGGGTGCGCCACTTTGGCGAGGGCGACTGCCCTGGTAAAACCCTGGCCAACCTTCTTCGCCCGCCTCGGGCGGCTTCTTATATTAATGCCCTCCGTGACGGCGGTCCTGATCGAACAACCTCGTCCGAGGAAATTAAAGCACGCTTTATTTCATTCTACACACAACTTTACACGGCCGGCTCTGTCCCTTCGCACAAGGTCCTTGATAAGTATTTCGACACCCTCCAACTGTTATGGCTAGGTAATCCCCACCGGGAGTTCCTTGATGAGCCATTCTCCAAAGAAGAGATATTAGCCGCAGTAAATGGCATGCCGGTGATAAGGCCCCTGGCCTGACCATCCTGCCGGCCTCCTTCTACAAGGCTTTTGCCCCTAATTTGGTTTCTCATCTTGCCGCCATGTATAACGAGTCCTTTGAAACTGGGCAATTCCCACCCATCGCTTCGCGAGGCTTTACTCACTCTGCTCTTAAAGCCAGATACACCACCTGAATCGCGGGACTTTTATCGCCCCCTGTCCCTCATAAACACAGTTAACAAAATCTTTGCCAAACTGCTTGCTTCACGCCTGTTGCCCCTCATGCCGCTCATTGAATGCCTGGATCAGTCTGGTTTCATCCCTGGCTGTGCCACCTCCCATAATCTTCAGTCCATTTTCTCCGTCCTCCATCAAATAAACCCGATGCTCCCGGCAGTGGCGGCCTTGCTGGACTCTACTAACTACTACTACTTTTGACACCTTAGAGTGGCCCTTCCTCTTCTATCTTCTTGGGCTTCAGTCCGATTTTTATACGTAAAGTGCTACTTCTTTATATTCTTCCCACCGCTCGACTTCTGCTCAACGGCCAAATCTCTGATCCCATCTCCATCGAGCATGGTACACGGCAAGGCTGTCCGCTGTCCCCAATGCTTTTCGCCATCGCAATGGAGCCTCTTGCGGCTCCATTGCGTCAGCATCACACCCAGAGAGGCATCAGCTTTGCGGCTCGTGCTCTACTTCTTTCAATGTACACGGACGATATCACCCTATATGTCCGTCACCCCTGGGAGAACCTCAGTCCTCTAGTTTGTGAGGTGATATGCTTTGGCGGCTACTTTGGCATCCAGATCAATTGGAACACGTCTGTGCTATTCCCTCTTTCTGATGCCACGATACCCTTTGATCCGGATTATCCCTTTGTGTGGGCGACTGAGCCCACTAGGTATTTTGGGATCTGGCTGAGCAGGGACGTCAATGAACTCTGAAGGGCCAACTTCAGTCGCGGGGTGGACTGGCTGGAGTCCAAGATTCCTCTCTGGAGTCGCTTGCCACTTTCTCTAGCCAGTTGCATAGCCATTGCCAAGATGGTGGTGCTCCCAAATTTCTTATATTTATTTGTTAATATTCCCATCCCCCTCACCGCTCATTTTTTCCATAAACTCCGTTCTTTTGTGACTGCTCTGATCTGGGCCGGCCGGCAACCCAGGATTGCATATAATAATTTAACTCTCCCTATGTCGCGCGGTGGTCTTGGTGCCCCCGATTTTAAAGTCTATGCCCTCAGCGCCCAGGCCAGCTTTCTCCATTTCTGGCTCCATCCTACTCCATTTCAGCCTCATGTTGCGGTCGAGGCTGACCTGGCTGCCGCTTTCTACCGCTTTATTTGCCCCAGCACGACCTCCACGTGCTGAGATCGACACAGTCGAAACCCTGCGCTGGGCCTGGCATGGGCTCAAGAAAATCTCAGGTGCAGACATGCTCTCTGCGGCTGTGATGCCCATTGCTCAACACCCGGCTTTTCCTCCCCTACAATCTTCGGGGATGGTGAAGCACGCCACTCATCTTGGGCTTTCCACTGTGTCCGAAGCTCCATCCCTCTTTCCCCCAGCCTCCCCCTCAATGGCTACTCTCAATCTCCTCTATACAGCCCCCTCTCCACAGAAATTGGTTACCAAAATCTATGCTTCCACGCTGGCGGCTTCTTCCATCTCCACTGACAGGGCGCGCGTGGTGTGGGAGATGGACCTAGGCATCGTAATTTCCCAGGCCGACTGGCTGTATTGCTGCACCCAGACTAAACGCCTCTCCTCTAACTATCGTCTTCGCCTTATCCATTTTTAATATCTCCAAAGGCTCTACCGGATCCCCGCACAATTGCACAAAATGGGACTCATTACCAGTGACAGATGCCTGCACTGCTCTGCGCCTTACCTGGTTATGCCCCAACGTCTCCGCTTATTGGCGTGAGGTATGCGCTGTTATTTCTGAAATCACTTCATTTTCGCTTCAACCCGATCCTCTGCTTTGTCTCCTAGGATTTGTCAAATTTTGCCCGGATGCCTCCCACAGACTGATTGCAATGCTGCTCGTTCTTGCGCAGCGCAGGATTTCCATGATCTGGGGTCGCCGACCTGCACCTAAGGTGGCCCTTTGGTTGGAGGATGCTTCCCGTTGTCAGACTCTCCTGTACGAAATCTGGGACCTAATGCCGGCCAGATCCCGCCCACTTGATATCTGGGGTCTGCTTGTTTCCTATCTCCTAAGTCACACTTCCCAGCACCCGGCGACCTCTCCCATGATCCCCGCTGGCGTTCCCCCCGCCACGTCCGCCGGTGAAGGTCAATGAGTCTCCTCCTCTCTGCTTCCCCTTTCCCCTACCCCGTGCTCTCCCCCTTCCATGTGTGGTGCCATTCCTGATAATTTCTTCGCATTGCTGTTGGTGTCCTCTTTTTTTTTTCAGTTTAATAAATTTTTATTGAATTCATTTTTAAAATAGTCACAATACATACGTTATGAGGTCATAAACATCAGATAAACTACTATAAGTATATATGAAAATTACATAACATATGTATAAGAAACTAAAACAGTATGAGGAGAAAGGCAAAAAGGAAGGAGAGAAAAAGAACATAGGAAGGAGAAAGAGAAGAACCAGAAGGAGAGAGGAAAGAGAAGAAAAGAAAGAGGAAAAGAAACTGGGAAAAGAATGTGGGATCAAATCGAAGACATTCAAGAAGGAGCATTGGAGGAAAGATAAGATGTGAAAGGAAGCCATAAAAGATCAGATTTAATTTTTAGGGGAATAGAAGAAGAGGCAGTTGGTGTTTCTTCGCATTGCTGTTGGTGTCCTCTTGACCTTTTTTATTGACATTATTGTTTGTGGTGCATGTAAGTGGCAGCCTTTGATCATGTATATCGTATCACAATGCATAATATTTTGTCATGGTGCAATTCTGTAATCTTGTTGTGTCTAAATCCTAAATAAAGATAAAAAAAAAATAGCACAATACATACCGGGCTCCAGCGCGAGACCCGACCATATATTAAGAAAGTGGTATAACAACCCCGACTTGACCAGACACAGTGCCTAGACCGCGTAGATTTGCTTAGACCCCAAGGAACCACCCAAGGTAGTGACACAGGGGACCCACGGGGACGTGTGCAGTGTGAGAACACAGACGCGAGCTCCGTACAATCCTATGGGAAAGTCGCGGTTGGAATTTTAAAGATTAAGGACACTTATGAGAGGACTCTAAGCAAACCCTTTGTAACAAAGATTATTCTAAGGCCAGCACCCTTGAGAGTACCGAGGTACGCGTGTTACCTATCCCAGAGGACGCGGGTGCGTAGGGGGTCAAGTGGTGTCAGAAACGCCTGTTGATTTCAATGGTGTGATGCGAAGAAGTGCTGCGGCCGGGAAGATGTGAAGTGTCCAGTGTGTTCCGAGCCTGGATCAGAGTTGAGAAGAACCCTGAAAGCAGAGGGGACAGAGTCTGGATCACTTGCCAGTGACCAGGGGCACGATAGACGAATGTCCACTAAATATCAGGTGCTTTAGGTGCGAAGATGTGAAGCTTGACTGTGCAGCACCGGGTCAGCAGGCGAGCTGTCCCACGAAGGATGTTGAGTGCTGGGGGGTCAGTGTCTCCATTGGAGACCAACAAACCTTGGCAACTGCAACCCACGTGGTCAGAGAAAAGATGCTTCGGTGAGGACCAGCAAGGTCCTGGAGACTCCCCAAGCAATGGAGAGTCAGGGCACGTCTGGAGCAACCAGGAAAGCCCACTGAAAGTCAAAGTTCCCTTCTCAGGGTCCCACAGGTCAACGGACCAGGGATCGTGGAGGGACCTCGAGAGGAAGCACAAAATACCAGCCCACGGAAAACTCGTGGAGTGTAGGCCAGTAATCTTTGGTGGAATCACTGTTCGGGTCGGGACTACTAGTAGCCCAAAGCATCGCCTCCAGGATTGCCAAAAAGCCTATGCTGCTATAAAATGTGCACGGTGTCCAGGGGTACAGGTTGCACAGTTCCAACGAGGGCTGTGGGTCTCAGGTTTGCTGAGAGCAATAGTCGACCTCGGGGAAGCTTGGGAACCCACCTCCTGTGTTGCAAATTCTTCGGAGTCCATCGGGAGCTGCAAAGATGCAAACCGGCAAGTCGTGTTTCAGGTGCCTGCCTTGCAGGGGAGTAACTCCTTTACTTCAAGGTAGATTCTTCGGTCATCCAACATAGTGTAGATAGTTGAAGTACTTGGTTTCTGTAGCAGAGTTTCGTCCAGGTAAATCTAAAGTCCTGTAGCCAGGGGTTCCTACTTTATACCCAAGGAAGGGGTGGGACAAACCCTGGGGACCCACCTATGGGAGGGTCAGGACAGAGGGGTGGCTACATCCATGTACTTTACCCAGTTTCGAGTCAGAGCAGGGGCTGGTAGCCCCTGCAACCGGTTTGAGCTGGACTATGAACACCAAATGTGCCCCCAGTGCAGACATCAAAGCACTCTCAGAATGCACCCACCCAGCCCCAAAACACAAACGCCTGTCTGGGAGGTGGTCACACCTCCCTGTGACAGGACACCTATTGTCAAACCCTCCCCTGCCGGAGTTTTGTCCAGCAGCAGGAGGGCAGACTCATGCCTATGGCTGGCAGCATCTTTTTAGTGATGCCAGAGTTGTGTGAAGCTGGTAACGTGTGTACCGGTGGTGTCATATTTCTCCCTCTAGTAGGGTGGAATCATACCTCCCCCGCCAGTTACTTGCGGGGAGGTATGATTCCAAGGTGTTTGACACCAAACACAACATGTTTCCATGCAACCGTTTTAAAGTTAGCATGTACCGCGAGGTTATCATGCACTTAAGTATATATGGTTGGCTACATCACAAACAACCCCGGAATATAGGTTCCGAGAGCTGCAGAGGGGCTCTGCTCATGAATGGGCACCCTCACACATAAAACCCAGCACCCTGCCTTCAGGATTGATAAGGCCTGCCATAGGGGTGACTGATTATATGTGCAGTGATAAGGATAGATATATCTATCTAAGTACGGGGTACATGCACCACCTTACACAGGCTGCTGTAGCAGACCTTCTGTATCATTTTGAATGGTCTCCCAGGGGTGGCCTAATACATGCTGCAGCCCCTGAGAGGCCTCTGGGGTACCTATGCCCTAGAAATAGTATACCATATACTAGAGACTAATATGGGTACTCCAGAATCCAATCTGGAGTATACCTAAAGTACATGTAATCAATTTAGAGAGAAAGCAGATAGACTGAGGTCCTGATTAGCAGAATCCCAGTCAGACTAAGTCGAATATGGTGAAACAGCAGCAAAAAGTGGGGGTAACTATAAGAAGCAGATCCTACTCTCCTATAATCACTAACCTACTCACCCTCCCCAGCCCTCGGTGCAGGAACACCTGAACAACAGCGAGGCCCCTGCTATTACTAACCTACTCACCCTCCCCGCCCTCCATCTCAGGAGCACCTGAACAACAGAGAGGCCCCTGCTATTACTAACCTACTCAGCCCTCCCCAGCCCTCCGGAGCAGGAGCACCTGAACAACAGCGAGGCCCCTGCTATTACTAACCTACTCAGCCTTCCCAGGCCCTCAAGCGCAGGAGCAACCGAACAACAGCGAACCCCCTGCTATTACTAACCTACTCAGCCCTGCAGTGAAGGAGCACCCAAACCACAGCAAGGTCCCGGCTACTACTCACCTACACAGCCCTACAGCGCAGGAACCCCTGAACAACAACGAGCCCCCTGCTATTACTAACCTACTCACCCTCCCCAGCCCTCCGGTGCAGGTGCACCCGAACAACAGCAAGGCCTCTGCTATTACAAACCCACTCACCCTCCTCAGCCCTACGGAGCAGGTGCACCCGAAAAACAGCAAGGCCCCTTCTAATACTAACCTGCTCACCCTCCCCAGCCCTCCATGGGCAGGAGCACCCGAACAAGAGGGAGGCCCCTGCTATTACTAACCTACTCACCCTTCCCAGCCCTCCACTGTCACAGGGCAATGGTCTGCTAGGGGAGGGGGTAAATCACAAAACACAGCTGTTGCGCCATCCGTGTGGGTGCGGGGAGGCTGAGGTGAAGATGGTGATAGTTCACAACATCACCTGCCTCCACAGCCAGATCACCCATTCTTCTTCACTGAAGTAGAAGGGCCCTGGGCGAGGTGATAATGCAAACACTGTTTGTGGGCTGCGTGGACCTCAGGGGAGAGGGGGAGAGGGGGAGCAGGTGAAAATGGCTCAATGGCCTGAGCAACACCTGCCCCCCCCATTCTGGTACACAATTACCTGCTCCCCCACCCATCATCAGCGTGATTGCTTGGCAGGGCAGGGGGCAAGTAGAAGCCACAGCTGATAATCGCTGAAGGGCCCTATCACATGGCTGATAGTCACTGAAGGCCATATCACATGCTGCCCTAGTTCAGCAGGTTCAGTGACACCGGGTTCAGGAAAGTAAGGGGCTCACTGCACCCCAATTATAGATGCGTTTTTTAATTCCAAACTGGGCCATGGAGCCCATCTGCACTGGTAGCAGTAATGCCCACAGCACCCTCGCTGCTGCACTGATTAGAGTCTGCCCTCTAGTGGTGGGGTGGGGGTAAGAAAAGGAACAGCAGGCGAAGATCGAGGCTGGGAGGTCTGGGGCAGGAACAGCAGGGGGTGATGGGTCAGGAGTCAGTGTCCTTGGTAGCTCCGTGGGCGGGGCCTGGAGCAGCAGGGGTGATCAGCTCAAGGGGGGGGTTCTCGGTAGAGCTCTGGCAGGTGTGTACAGAATCTTAGAACATAACAAATTGCTGGTGTGTTTAGCTGAGAAAGGTGAAAAACGTACAGGTAAAGCACAGGAGACTGTAGTGACAGAGTCTGTTCTGTGCCTGTAAGATGAACCAGGAAGTCCCAGCGCACACAGAGAGGGGCAGACGCACAAGCACAGACACACCCACTGCACACAGAGAGAGAAATGAAAGTTACCTTTACTTCCTGCATTTCTGAATCATGGCGGCAGCAGCTCAGCTCGGGGACCTCCAGGAAGAGGCCACTTGTTCCATCTGTTTGGAATATTTTACTGATCCAGTGATGATTATTGATTGTGGACACAACTTCTGCCGCTCCTGCATCACTCAGATCTGGGAGGGAAGAGATGAAAACTTCCCCTGTCCCGAATGCAGAGCAACATCTTGTGGAAAAAACCTTCGACCCAACAGGCAACTGAGGAACATGGTAGAAATTGCAAAACAGCTTCAACTTCCCCCAGTAAAGCCCCCGGAGGAGAATCAGTGCAAAAACCATGATGAGAAGCTGAGGCTGTTCTGTGAAGAGGATCAGAGGATGATATGCTGGGTCTGCCGGGAGTCCAAGGAGCATAAAACTCACTCAGCAAGTCCTATAGAGGAGGCTGCAGAGGAGCACAAGGTACGTCTGTGGGCTTTCAGGGACAACTAACTCACACTATGAACCCTGTGAAGCCGGCAAAGGTGAACATGGTGTGTGTGTGTGTGTGTGTTTGTGTTCAGTATGGACTGCAGATGAGCACAAGATAGATCTGTGGACATTCAGAGATCAGAAAGTCACTCGGTGCTTCACATCAAGGGGCAGCCTGAGCACAGACCCTGTGTGTACAAATGTTCCGGGGTCACAGGTCACCCTGTGTGTCCCTCGGAGGAGGCTGCAGAAAACAACAAGGAAAGTGTGTGGATTTCGAGGGTTCACAAGTAAAGACATTGTAAGTTCCACACAGGAAGAAGTTGCAGAGGAGCACAAGGTATGTCTGTGGGTGTTAAGGATTTACAAGTGAATTTACTCGTTAAGTCTTGAAGAGGAGTATATTTTGGGGGGGGTGAAGGGATCAAAATTCACACCATCAATCCCATAGAAAAGGGTGCCTAAGAGCACATAGTGTGTATGTGGGTAGTCAGGATCCACAAGTGAAGAAACTCACGGAGTCACGAAGAGAAATTCGGGGAATATATGTCAGCTTTCAGGGATCACAGGTTGTATATGTACTGTGTGCTCTTTGGCTCCCTTCTCTTTAGGACTCTCAGAGTGAGTTTAGATCAATTAAAACACCAAACATACTTTGTATCCCCTTAAAGATTTAATGAATCACTTATGAATCCTGAACACCGACAAATATCCCCAGCTTCTTACTCTGTGGAACCCTATAGGAGGCTCGTCTCTGGTGGTCTGTTCCCTGTTGCAGACCCTGTATGAGGCTGGTCTCTGGTCATCTGTTCTCGGTTGCAGACCCTGTATGAGGCTGGTGTCTGGTTCTGTTCTCTGTTGCAGACCCTGTATGAGGCTGGCGTCTAGTTGTTGGTTCTCTGTTGCAGACCCTGTATGAGGCTGTTTGTATCCCATGTATGGGTTAGCTTCTGTTCTCTCACTCTCTGCACTTGCTTCTGCTTAGGGGTTAGTAGTAGAAGGCATTGTTCTATAGTGAAGCCTCAAAGAGGGTTCACTGTAGGCCACGGCCTGATGTTATTTAAAGGGAACTGGAAAAGAGACACCCTGAGGGTACCTCACAAATACAAAAAGACTGAGGGTATATATTTAATTAGTCAGGGAGGTATAGATGTAAATATTAAAGAGGAATATGGATACGTGTGGCCAGAATTTACAATCTTAGTTTTTGTTTTTGGTACGTACAATCTTGATATATTTTGCTAGTATAGAGCAGTAAACCAGGTGGGTCGCTAGGAAGACACAATTGTCGGGGAAGGTCAAGGGTGGGCTGCCGGGTCAGGGGTTGAGCTCCTTGAAGAGATGCTTCTTCAGCATTTTTCTATATTGTAGGAGACTTGAGCTGATGTCATATGGATAGGGATGCTGTACCAGATGCTGAGAGCATGAACAGATAAGGCTTACCTTCTATTTTTTTACCATCTTACGTTGTTTTGTCTCCAGTGAGGTGATACCATGATCCTGAACTAATGTTGTCCCCTTGACTTGGTTAGTTTATTTGCCAGGTAAGCCGGGGTCTTGTAATCGAGCGCTTGATAAGTGATGTAGATGATTTTGAAGATGGCCTGGGCTGGACGGGGGAGCCAGTGTAGGTCTTTTGATGTGGACATGATATGATCAGAAGACTAAAGTAGGTAACAGGTGATAGGGCGCACTGCAAAGGATTTTGGCTAAATTAGATTCACAAGTTTCTCAGGTTGCTACTAGGCAGAATAGGAAGGTTACCTAACTCCCCAACTAGTTCCCTGGTTCCAGGGAGCTTATATAAATTCAAAATTCCTGCCGAGCAATCAAAAGATGTATATAATATACATATACATGTACACAAACTGAAGTCTTAAAGTCCATATATTGTCCAATAGCCAGTTAGACACAAGAGTCCTGATATACGTTGATCCGTATTTATTTTCAGCTTCAAAGTTCAAAATTAATCTTTATATCCAAATAGCCAAGAATCAAAACTTTCTCTGTCGCCAGATTCACAACATTCTTTGTAGTCAGATCAGCCAACACGTGTTTCGTTGTAAAAACAACTTCATCAGGGCTGCAAGCCAAAAGCAACATATAAACATTTATATAATTACAAAACATCTCTCATTGTTTAGAAGAACTTTTATGTTAATTAATCTAACACCACCTAAGTGAGAGTGAAAGCACATAGTTCCCAGCATATAAGTGCCATTTGTTGGTCGGTTCTAATAAATTATATGTGACTCCCGGTGTCAAAAATCGATGCACAACAAAAAACATTCGGGTATTTCGCCATACATTGTGAACAGATGTATATTTTACCTAGTTTACACAGTTTATCTTCCGTTATTTTCAATCTGTAGTTTTATCGTGAAAAAGATATTTTTCATCCTTGTTATCAGTTAAAGTCTCTGGAATGATATAAGGAAACTCTTAGCTCTGTCCTAAAAATCACAACCAGTTAAACTGAATATAAAGTTCATCTGATAAATGGTTCTGATGGTTATTATATATGCTCTACCGGTGGATCATAACTGAAAACAGCTTCCACTAAACATATATTCTTAAAGTTCTACTTAAAGTCATTTTACTTTATCGTTGGACTAGTCATTTTATCATTACAAATAGTGTTATGTTACCTCGTTAGTATTCACGTCGGTCACTCAATATTGTGGTCTTTCGACATTTTTTTATATTGTTATTTTGTATTTTTGCAGGTTCTGTTAGGATAAATCGACATTAACTATTAATCCTTGTCCTCCATATTTGCATATCTATTATACCTATTTGTTAAATTCCGCTTACCAATCCAACCGCAGAATCTTGTATATCATATATTTGGTCCTTAGTTTGTATATTTCCGTTATCACCGTCTTAGGTCGTATCTCATTTATAAAGTCTATTAAAACTAGAAGAGGAGATCTGTAGATCCATATCCTTCGTTATTTTGATAGTTTTCGACTTCTAATGGAGTAACGCTTACCTTTTTAGTCTCAGTATCTTCCGCTTCATCCTATCGTGGTCGGTTTCTCTGGCGTCTGTCTTCAGCGCCATCTTCATTAAGTACTCTATGATCTAGTCGATACCGTGTAGTAGTTTAGGGCCGCCATCTTGTGTAAGTTTTTACAGCGTCTTATACAAAACCGATATAAAGTCACTATATAAAAGTTGCTATCTCGATTTTTTACTTTCTCTACGGAGGCAGAGTTATATTTAATTTATTTTTTGTAAACTTACATGTTATCTGCAATTTTAGGAAATAAAGCGTTTATCTTCAGCGCCATCTTCATTAAGTATTCTATGATCTAATCGATACCGTATAGTAATTTAGGGCTGCCATCTTATGTAAGTTTACCGCGTTTTATACAAAAACGATATAAAGTCACTATATAAAGGTTGCTATCTCGATTTTTACTTTGTAGTCCGAGGCATAGTTATATTTGATTTATTATTTATAATTTTTCATGTTATCTGCAGTTTTAGGAAATTATTAATATCTCTAAATTATCGTTTTATATGACAACCCTAATTATTATACGATATATGGGAAATATAATTGTTCATTAAATCGATAGAGTAACATAGATGCGGCTCGTTATATCGCTATTTATACTGTCAAAAATTAGCCTAAACTGACGAAACCTACTGATGGAAATGAATATTCTTGTCCCGCCATATTGGAATGGTATATCTGCCCATTATAATCATGGTCTAGTCTCTGTACACTATATTAATTTGTCTTGTTTCGGTTGCTAAGGGATATATAGGGATAAAGAATCCAGTTATATATCTTGAATTAAAGAATAGAGGTAACTTGGAGTTCTCACGGAGGCGATTGTCAGTGACAGAGTGTCAGGCACCTCCTATCATTCCATTACAACTTCTAATTGTGGTAATATATTGGTTATAACAGCAGAAGGGGTCATGGCAATAGCATTTAAAGCACCCTCACATCATAAAGAAAAATCATAATGTGCTTTTTTCAGACGGTATAGTCTGTTCTAGACTTGAGGAGCTAGTTCATAATCAGAGGTAATATTTATTCATATTCTTAATGTTCACCCAAGTAATATTGAAGTTCTGAATCTATGTTAAGTCCCTCTTCAACTGCTCGAAGGACCATAATCCATCTTGCCTCTTTACGTCTCAGGTTAAGTAGCCTATTTCCTCCTCGTCTATCTGATGCCACTTGTTCTATACCATGATACAAAAATGTGTGCTTTTTAGAGTCATTCCCATTTTGTATGAAGTGTGAGGCAATTGGGTACCTTGTGTCACCATTTTTTAGTGCACGATAGTGTTCAGTCATGCGATCTTTAAGTTTCCTTACTGTGCTTCCTACGTAGATTTTACCACAGAGACAAGCAATAACATAAATTACAAATGTTGTTTCACAATTAATAAAAGAATTGATCAGAAATGTACCAGTATTGTTATATTCAAATGTCTGTACTTTCCTCATTGCCCATCGGCATGAGCTGCAATTTCCACAGTGATAGAAACCTTTTGGGCGAGTTCGAAGCCAGTCACTCTGGTTTGCTAGTGTTATTGGTTTTGGGTAACTTGGGCTCACAATATTAGCTAGAGACATTCCTTTTCTGTACGTGATACTTGGTCGCTCCGTTAAAAAGGGCTTCAGATCTTTATCAGAAATGAGCATTTGCCAGTATTTGCTCAAGATATTAAAAAGTTTATAGCTCCCTCTTCCAAAGTTAGTAATCAGTCGAATTTTCTGATTATTTCTTGAAGCTTCAGGATTGCTTTTAGGTTTCAGTGTGTCATCTCTCTGTAATTTGTGGGCTCTTCTAGTCGCCTTATTAATTACAGTGTCTGAGTATCCTCTATTTTTAAAACGTTTAACCATATCTTTTACATTAGTATGAAAATCTTCGTCTTTAGAGCAATTCCTCCTTGCTCTAATCATTTCCCCATAAGGGATTGAATTGATTTGGCTCTTTGGATGGCAACTGTCTGCTCGTAGTAGTGCATTGCAGCTGGTTTCTTTACGAAACATACGGCTGCCCAGTTTGTTATTTTCCACAAACAATTCAATATCTAGAAAAGTCCATTTTTCTTTACTGTAATGAGTAGTGAATGACATATTCAAATCATTTGTATTGAGATACTCAAAGAAAGAATCTAATTCATCTGATGTACCTCTCCAAAATAGCAAACAGTCATCAATGAATCTACCCCAATAATATATATGGTCGATCCATTGACTGCCTTTAGGGCCCCAAATAAGCTCCGCCTCCAGCCTCCCCATAAAGAGGTTCGCGAAGGACGGAGCAGACTTGGAACCCATCGCAGTCCCAATCTTTTGTTTGTACCAGGTAGATTCAAAAAGAAAATAATTATTTTCTAATACCATCTTTGTCATCTCAAGTAGCATAGATGTATGATTCAGATATTCCACTGGTCTACTGTTTAAAAAGCTTTCAATAGCTCGTATTCCTTTCTCATGGTCTATATTAGAATAAAGAGATACTACATCTAGTGTAGCTAGAATCATATCATTATCCCACAGTACATCATTCATTGTGTTAAGAACATGTTTTGTGTCCTCAATGTGAGAGGGTAAGTTCTGCACATAAGGTCTGAGGTATGAGTCTACAAATTGAGATAGTTTCTCAGTTGGCCCCCCTATGCCTGAAATTATTGGTCTCCCCGGTGGTTTTTGTCTGTTCTTATGTATCTTAGGAAGGCAGTACATGCATGGGGCCCTCGGTGAATCAATTTTAAGGAATAAATATTCATCATGATCTAAAAGACAATTTTCATACCATTCCTTAAGCTTCATATTGATTTTATTTTTAATCATTTCTAAGGGATTGGAGCTTACTCTCTCATAGTATCTATTATCTCTCAATTGAGATAAAACATCATCAATATAGTCTTTACGGTTCATAACAACAATGTTGCCACCCTTGTCAGCTCTACGAATCATACGTTCTGAATGGTCTGTTAGTTTACGTAATGCTTCCCTTTCATCCATTTTTAAATTGTCTGGAAAATTTGTTTTATGCTGGTGATCCCTTTTAATCAGATTATCTATCTCCAAATTAACAGATTTATAAAAAGCATCTACCACATTACCCGTGGATAACTGGGGTGTCCACTTAGATCTCTCTTTAAAACCACTCCTGGATGCTAAGCTTGGGTTTATCTCAAGATCATTCAAAAGAGAATTCATGGTTATTGGATCTTCTTCTGATTCCGTTAGGGATAGCAATAGTTTTGTATCATAAAGTTCTTGAATAGTAAGTTCACTCAAAACAGGTTTATTGGTAGTTTTAACCACATCATCATCTTTGTTTGAAAAGAATTTTTTAAGCTTTAGTAAACGAACAAATTTATACAAATCAATCTTAGTGGCATACCAATCAGTATTTTTAGTAGGGCCAAATCCAAAGCCTTTCTTAAGTATATTAGTCATACTTTCAGACAACTCAATAGATGAAAGGTTAATTACCTCGATCTCATTAGTTCCTGTAGTCACTTCCTCCATGACCTCAGTCTCTCTTTCATCCCTGGGGCCACTTCTCCTGCGCTTGCCACGTCTCCCCCTCCTTGTCTTCCCATTTGATTGTTGCCATATCTCTCTCCTATATTTCGATTGCCTTTCCTGATTCTTTGAACTTCCACTAAAAAATTATTGTTGGAAGTTATGCTATCTCCACTAGGGACAGTGGGAGCCTCAGTATTGTCATCATTAGTAGATAGGCTGCTTGTTGATGTATTTACAGCCGAACTCAAGGGAGTGGTAGTTCTAGTCTTTCCCTGCCCTTTAGGGAATAAATAATCAAATTTGCGGGCAAAGGTAAATACTCTACCCGCTAGATAATCTTGTTCATCCCTCTTTATTTTACGTGCTTTTCTCCTCTTAATGTCTGCCTGTAAGTTCGCCAGTATCTCATCTAACTTGTTATAGTTTTTAATGGTTGCTTCCGGTAAGTTTAATTGTTTTATTTCATCCTCAATTGTTTGTATTTCTATCAATAATTTCGCTATCTTGCGTTCTGCATTATCAATAAGAATTCTTATCAGATTACACGAACTAGTAGTTAATTCATGCTCCCATTTGTCCAGTAAGTCTGGTTCCAGGTCTTCATAAGCTGGTATAATAGTCGATCTCAAACCTCTTGGGATTCGATTAATGGTTAGGTACTGTTTTAGTGTTACAGCATCCCACCATTTGTTAAGTTCCGCTATTTTCAGCCTTTCCAGTTTAACAAATTTGGCTCTAAGACCCTCTTGTTTAGTGTGCGTTGTAGAGGCTACCGCTACATTTATAGAGGAGCCTGTGCTTAGATTTTTGAATAGATCTTGCGCTTCTTGTTCACGATTCATTTTTATTGCAAGCCACAAGCGGCAGCCCAACCTAATTACAAGACTAAAGTAGGTAACAGGTGATAGGGCGCACTGCAAAGGATTTTGGCTAAATTAGATTCACAAGTTTCTCAGGTTGCTACTAGGCAGAATAGGAAGGTTACCTAACTCCCCAACTAGTTCCCTGGTTCCAGGGAGCTTATATAAATTCAAAATTCCTGCCGAGCAATCAAAAGATGTATATAATATACATATACATGTACACAAACTGAAGTCTTAAAGTCCATATATTGTCCAATAGCCAGTTAGACACAAGAGTCCTGATATACGTTGATCCGTATTTATTTTCAGCTTCAAAGTATGACTAATATACTTAAGAAAGGCTTTGGATTTTGCCCTACTAAAAATACTGATTGGTATGCCACTAAGATTGATTTATATAAATTTGTTCGTTTACTAAAGCTTAAAAAATTCTTTTCAAACAAAGATGATGATGTGGTTAAAACTACCAATAAACCGGTTTTGAGTGAACTTACTATTCAAGAACTTTATGATACAAAACTATTGCTATCCCTAACGGAATCAGAAGAAGATCCAATAACCATGAATTCTCTTTTGAATGATCTTGAGATAAACCCAAGCTTAGCATCCAGGAGTGGTTTTAAAGAGAGATCTAAGTGGACACCCCAGTTATCCACGGGTAATGTGGTAGATGCTTTTTATAAATCTGTTAATTTGGAGATAGATAATCTGATTAAAAGGGATCACCAGCATAAAACAAATTTTCCAGACAATTTAAAAATGGATGAAAGGGAAGCATTACGTAAACTAACAGACCATTCAGAACTTATGATTCGTAGAGCTGACAAGGGTGGCAACATTGTTGTTATGAACCGTAAAGACTATAATGATGAAGTTTTATCTCAATTGAGAGATAATAGATACTATGAGAGAGTAAGCTCCAATCCCTTAGAAATTATTAAAAATAAAATCAATATGAAGCTTAAGGAATGGTATGAAAATTGTCTTTTAGATCATGATGAATATTTATTCCTTAAAATTGATTCACCGAGGGCCCCATGCATGTACTGCCTTCCTAAGATACATAAGAACAGACAAAAACCACCGGGGAGACCAATAATTTCAGGCATAGGGGGGCCAACTGAGAAACTATCTCAATTTGTAGACTCATACCTCAGACCTTATGTGCAGAACTTACCCTCTCACATTGAGGACACAAAACATGTTCTTAACACAATGAATGATGTACTGTGGGATAATGATATGATTCTAGCTACGCTAGATGTAGTATCTCTTTATTCTAATATAGACCATGAGAAAGGAATACTGAATAATATTGAAAGCTTTTTAAACAGTAGACCAGTGGAATATCTGAATCATACATCTATGCTACTTGAGATGACAAAGATGGTATTAGAAAATAATTATTTTCTTTTTGAATCTACCTGGTACAAACAAAAGATTGGGACTGCGATGGGTTCCAAGTTTGCTCCGTCCTTCGCGAACCTCTTTATGGGGAGGCTGGAGGCGGAGCTTATTTGGGGCCCTAAAGGCAGTCAATGGATCGACCATATATATTATTGGGGTAGATTCATTGATGACTGTTTGCTATTTTGGAGAGGTACATCAGATGAATTAGATTCTTTCTTTGAGTATCTCAATACAAATGATTTGAATATGTCATTCACTACTCATTACAGTAAAGAAAAATTGACTTTTCTAGATATTGAATTGTTTGTGGAAAATAACAAACTGGGCAGCCGTATGTGTCGTAAAGAAACCAGCTGCAATGCACTACTACGAGCAGACAGTTGCCATCCAAAGAGCCAAATCAATTCAATCCCTTATGGGGAAATGATTAGAGCAAGGAGGAATTGCTCTAAAGACGAAGATTTTCATACTAATGTAAAAGATATGGTTAAACGTTTTAAAAATAGAGGATACTCAGACACTGTAATTAATAAGGCGACTAGAAGAGCCCACAAATTACAGAGAGATGACACACTGAAACCTAAAAGCAAACCTGAAGCTTCAAGAAATAATCAGAAAATTCGACTGATTACTAACTTTGGAAGAGGGAGCTATAAACTTTTTAATATCTTGAGCAAATACTGGCAAATGCTCATTTCTGATAAAGATCTGAAGCCCTTTTTAACGGAGCGACCAAGTATCACGTACAGAAAAGGAATGTCTCTAGCTAATATTGTGAGCCCAAGTTACCCAAAACCAATAACACTAGCAAACCAGAGTGACTGGCTTCGAACTCGCCCAAAAGGTTTCTATCACTGTGGAAATTGCAGCTCATGCCGATGGGCAATGAGGAAAGTACAGACATTTGAATATAACAATACTGGTACATTTCTGATCAATTCTTTTATTAATTGTGAAACAACATTTGTAATTTATGTTATTGCTTGTCTCTGTGGTAAAATCTACGTAGGAAGCACAGTAAGGAAACTTAAAGATCGCATGACTGAACACTATCGTGCACTAAAAAATGGTGACACAAGGTACCCAATTGCCTCACACTTCATACAAAATGGGAATGACTCTAAAAAGCACAAATTTTTGTATCATGGTATAGAACAAGTGGCATCAGATAGGCGAGGAGGAAATAGGCTACTTAACCTGAGACGTAAAGAGGCAAGATGGATTATGGTCCTTCGAGCAGTTGAAGAGGGACTTAACATAGATTCAGAACTTCAATATTACTTGGGTGAACATTAAGAATATGAATAAATATTACCTCTGATTATGAACTAGCTCCTCAAGTCTAGAACAGACTATACCGTCTGAAAAAAGCACATTATGATTTTTCTTTATGATGTGAGGGTGCTTTAAATGCTATTGCCATGACCCCTTCTGCTGTTATAACCAATATATTACCACAATTAGAAGTTGTAATGGAATGATAGGAGGTGCCTGACACTCTGTCACTGACAATCGCCTCCGTGAGAACTCCAAGTTACCTCTATTCTTTAATTCAAGATATATAACTGGATTCTTTATCCCTATATATCCCTTAGCAACCGAAACAAGACAAATTAATATAGTGTACAGAGACTAGACCATGATTATAATGGGCAGATATACCATTCCAATATGGCGGGACAAGAATATTCATTTCCATCAGTAGGTTTCGTCAGTTTAGGCTAATTTTTGACAGTATAAATAGCGATATAACGAGCCGCATCTATGTTACTCTATCGATTTAATGAACAATTATATTTCCCATATATCGTATAATAATTAGGGTTGTCATATAAAACGATAATTCAGAGATATTGATAATTTCCTAAAACTGCAGATAACATGTAAAATTATAAATAATAAATCAAATATAACTATGCCTCGGACTACAAAGTAAAAATCGAGATAGCAACCTTTATATAGTGACTTTATATCGTTTATGTATAAAACGCGGTAAACTTACATAAGATGGCAGCCCTAAATTACTATACGGTATCGATTAGATCATAGAATACTTAATGAAGATGGCGCTGAAGATAAACGCTTTATTTCCTAAAATTGCAGATAACATGTAAGTTTACAAAAAATAAATTAAATATAACTCTGCCTCCGTAGAGAAAGTAAAAAATCGAGATAGCAACTTTTATATAGTGACTTTATATCGGTTTTGTATAAGACGCTGTAAAAACTTACACAAGATGGCGGCCCTAAACTACTACACGGTATTGACTAGATCATAGAGTACTTAATGAAGATGGCGCTGAAGACAGACGCCAGAGAAACAGACCACGATAGGATGTAGCGGAAGATACTGAGACTAAAAAGGTAAGCGTTACTCCATTAGAAGTCGAAAACTATAAAAATAACGAAGGATATGGATCTACAGATCTCCTCTTCTATTTTTAATAGACTTTATAAATGAGATACGACCTAAGACGGTGATAACGGAAATATACAAACTAAGGACCAAATATATGATATACAAGATTCTGCGGTTGGATTGGTAAGCGGAATTTAACAAATAGGTATAATAGATATGCAAATATGGAGGACAAGGATTAATAGTTAATGTCGATTTATCCTAACAGAACCTGCAAAAATACAAAATAACAATATAAAAAAATGTCGAAAGACCACAATATTGAGTGACTGACGTGAATACTAACGAGGTAACATAACACTATTTGTAATGATAAAATGACTAGTCCAACGATAAAGTAAAATGACTTTAAGTAGAACTTTAAGAATATATGTTTAGTGGAAGCTGTTTTCAGTTATGATCCACCGGTAGAGCATATAAAATAACCATCAGAACCATTTATCAGATGAACTTTATATTCAGTTTAACTGGTTGTGATTTTTAGGACAGAGCTAAGAGTTTCCTTATATCATTCCAGAGACTTTAACTGATAACAGGGATGAAAAATATCTTTTTTACGATAAAACTACAGATTGAAAATAACGGAAGATAAACTGTGTAAACTAGGTAAAATATACATCTGTTCACAATGTATGGCGAAATACCCGAATGTTTTTTGTTGTGCATCGATTTTTGACACCGGGAGTCACATATAATTTATTAGAACCGACCAACAAATGGCACTTATATGCTGGGAACTATGTGCTTTCACTCTCACTTAGGTGGTGTTAGATTAATTAACATAAAAGTTCTTCTAAACAATGAGAGATGTTTTGTAATTATATAAATGTTTATATGTTGCTTTTGGCTTGCAGCCCTCATGAAGTTGTTTTTACAACGAAACACGTGTTGGCTGATCTGACTACAAAGAATGTTGTGAATCTGGCGACAGAGAAAGTTTTGATTCTTGGCTATTTGGATATAAAGATTAATTTTGAACTTTGAAGCTGAAACTAAATACGGATCAACGTATATCAGGACTCTTGTGTCTAACTGGCTATCGGACAATATATGGACTTTAAGACTTCAGTTTGTGTACATGTATATGTATATTATATACATCTTTTGATTGCTCGGCAGGAATTTTGAAATGATATGATCAGAGTCCTTCAAGACCTTGCTGAGAGGTGTCGCTTCGTGTATGCTTCCTTTAATGGTGCCAGGGTGGTATTGGGAAGGAGTTGAGCAGGGCTTTGCCTCCACCCTCATGGAAGAGGACTTGTACTATTGTTCTGATGTTGCTTTGTGTATGCAGCCTTTCAGGGGTGCTAGTGTAGTGTTGGGGAGACCATTGAACATGGCTTTCCCTACTTCCACTCTCGAGAGAACTTGTTTGTTTATTCTGAAGTCATCTTCCAAGCGAAATAACTTAATTTTCTTCTAGGGAGAGATTTGGAACCAAGCGTACTTCTTTCCAGTGTCTGGCTTGAATGAGAGGGGTGTGTCGAGTGTGGGAGAACAACCGGTAGTTGGAAAGTCAGGCTTGAACCCAGGGCTGTTTTGAGCCGGTGGTATACAGGAAGCACTCAATCTTTGTGGGGTTCAAATTTAGTACATTAGTTGACATTGAAGAATGGATGAGTTTGGGGTAGGATTTGGGGATGTTGTTTGGTTAGGATATTTTTGGGGTGGAGTTGAGTATTATCTGCATATTGAAGGATCTTGATGCTGCTGTCTGTAAGGATGGATCTGAGAGATCCCTTGTAGAGGTTAAAGATGATGAGAGAAAGTAGGGAGCCCTGAGGGACTCCGGGAGAGACAGGGAATGTCTGTGATATGGTGGAACCTCTTTGCATCAACTGCAGATGCTATGATTTCTCTCTTCTCTTCCAGGTATCCCCCTTGTTCGGTTACATATTTTAATAATTTTGAAGGGAAGGTGTGTGATTAATATAGAATACAAGGTTAGTTTGCCATTTTTCTTTGCAACCTGATAATCAAGCCTGCTTGAACGTATTCACATAATTTGATCTGAAGCGGGTTGTTCTGTTCTAAATTATTGTTATTGAATTGTGGACAAGATTTCATTTATTTATTTTATTTGAAAGGTTTTATGTAGCGCTGGCAACAGTTGATGTTGTTGCACCAAGGATATTGTGCGGCATAACTAAATACTTATAAGGTCCCAAAAGTGAGAGCTATTGGCGATGCCAATGCTTGTTCTAAGAAGATCTCCGGTTAAGAGCCCCGTCTTGAGTGTCCATTAGGCATTGCAGCACTGGCCTAACGAGGAGCTGCCCTATAATGAAGCAAGTCAACCAAGTGGCTGGGTGAGGGCTCTTCCTCCCGATTTACTTATGCTCATACGACCTGCTTTATATCAAGGGATGACAAAGTTTTGCCCTTGTAACTTTAGAAACTGCATACCCTTCTATCCTAGTACTGCTATTCTGTACCTATTCCACATATCTGAAATGAGCTTTCACTGCTGTTTGCTTTCCTTTACTTTCTGTGTAGGGGATGCTCACACTGATGCTGAACATACTTTATGTATACAGGGTGTGTGAGGAACGCCTGCACTGATGTTTCCCAGCCTCTAACTGATCAGTCTGTGAAGGAGGCTTGCCGCAAGCTGCATTTGTCCTGTGTTTGAACATAGCTTGCAGACCGCTGTGGATGTTACAGCCATTCGCCATGAGAAACTCGAGACATAACTGCTGTAAAAAGACATGTTCTGTGTGAGGAAATATTTCACTTCAGCTGCCTGAACTGTGCATTCTATCCTGTGACAATACCTTTCTCGCAGTTAAGTAGTTGGTGCCTGATTGTATGAGTGAAGGAACATGACACCTGCTGCTCAATGAGCTGTATCTGTGAGCTGTGGGAAGCTTGCACTGCCCCTGGCTGTGGTGTAACTTTTCTGTCTGTAAGGTCTAGTGCTGCTGTGACAATGTTGTACCTCTTCTGTGTATGCATGGAAGCATGCACCTTTGGTGGCTTCCTTGTGATGCTGTTGGATAAACCATGCTTGTGCAGTTAGCGATGCTTGTGAAGATCTTTTCACTGTACAAATTCCACCATGCCAACCGGTGATTGCTGAGTTTGGAATCGTGATGACAGGGTTCACAGGCTGTTGTTCATGCTCTTATGTGTTATATAGAGGGCTCAATTCTACACTGAGCATTCGCCCTAACTATTGGACAACCTAACCATCCTAAGACTTCAGTAGTCATGAGAAGCCACTTCAACTCTCTCCTCATCCATCACACATGAACAAAATCAGGCCAGCCCTGGACCGGGCTCCCTTTTTGTGCAGTAAAAGCCACACTACCAGTGTCTCGACAAAAAATCACCACAGGTGCAACTAGAGCAAAATCTCGGGGGATGGGGGGGCTAAGAAAAAATGTCGGGAGGGGGCTGAATCTTTAAGCAACAGGCAGAGTGTAGCTGAAGGGGTTCTTAGAAGAGGTGAAACAGCAGCAAGGCCTCATTAACAAGCAAATGATCTTTTAAAGACCTGTGAAGTGCTTGAGTCTGGCTGTGTGTGTGCCCCGGAAGCTGTCTCATCCCGGGCTGCTACACACGACAGGGGGGCTGAAGCCCCTTGAGTCCAATGGGCGTTGGGCGCCTGTCAATCACTGTAATACAAACTAAACTCCGCCAAAACAGTGGCATATCGAAAGGCACACACCTGTACACATTACAAGCTGTATTGTATATATATCAATGCTGGTGATCCAATACAGTTTGTTTGCTCTCGGCGCTGCAATCCTCCTAGGTAACTCTGGCAAGGAACGCGTGGACGCCTGCCAGGGTCTATGCACTCTATGGAGGACATGTAAATATACAGGTACGTGATTTGTAAACGCCCCATGCTTGTTGCAAGTAAACAAAGGGCTGGCAGGGACTCCCCATTCATAATATGCTGACTCTGTCTGAAGTCAGGTTCCGCCAGGGAGGCGCTGGCCTGCGATTCATGCTTTCCTCTGGCTCGCGGGTATGTCTCCAGGAAGAAGCCGGCTTGCATTCACAGTGTTCCAGGGAAAAGGACAGAGATTGCAAAATAGAAACCCGAGAGGCGTGCAATACCAAGATGTGCAGCTTCCCGGGGCACATTTCACAGTGTAAACACGCAAAGCCATCACTCAGCTATAATCTCCACAATTTTTAGCCTTCAACATGGCTGGATTCAGCAAAGCTTAGGGACATGCCGGGGAAAAAAAGTAAACATTTGTACTGGGGCCGCCACAAAGTGGTGGGGAGAGAAAGCGGGTGAGAGACTCTTGGCTGGGCCAACAATGGCGGAGTGACAGGTCGAGGAGGGGTGGGGGTCAGGTATGTTAATCTCGCCCAGCAATGCAATTAGGGTAAGAGCTGCTGGCATGCGGCGGGTCCCGCGGAATCCTGCCAGGAGGGAGTGTCTGCCAGAGTTTTTTTCTCCTTTCTTTTTTAATGCGGAGGCTTGCCATTCCTGCACTACCCTCATTACTGTGAGGCAAGGCTATGCTCAGGCCAGGACCTGTCTAGCCGAGCAAACACAGCGGCCCGCGCCTCTGCATCCCACATAAGGCGCGCATGGATGTGGCTTTTAACCGAGCACAAGTGAGTGTTCACTTAAACACCGAAACTGCTCCCAGCTGCGCTCCCCCCCACCTGAAAGGTCAGTGTTGATCAGATTGGCCTGATTTCTCGCTCTTTCTACTTTGATCTGTATCTCTCCATCTTTGTTAAATTTGGTAGAGTCAAGTGTATGTCTTTGTAAGCGCGCGACCTTTGTTCGTTGTAGCCTGTCTCATCACACAGAAGCCCGTGCCTTATGTGTGTAGATGATGTTTTCATGCTGTAGAGGGTTGGTTATGTAGCTAAATTAGGTTTCTTGTACAAGGACGGAAAGAGAGCAGTTAAAGCAGCACATGGTGCTAAAATGTGAACAACTCTGGGCTGAGCATAAGGATATTTACTTTGGTGTAGCTCATAATATTAATGACTGGCATGTTTCCAATTTGCCACATAAAGAAATCGAGACACATGATGATTTCAACGAAGCAGTGAGGCCAAGATTTAAGCACAGGTTTTCTGGTTCCAAACTTAATAAATCACTTCTCAGGCTCGGCATTTACACAAGCGCGGCAGCGAGTGGAGAGAGGAAGGGGCCTGCGCGATTCCCTTGCGGGAGCCAGCGGCTGGCGCCACGATAATTAATAACATTCGGCGCCAGCTGCTCGCTCCCGCGAGTAAATAGCCAGATGTGCATGCGTTGCCATTGGAAGCAATGCAACGCGTGCACGTTTTTGACGGGAAAGCTGTACCTATGGATAAAGGTCTCTTTCCTATGCAGCGCATGCGCGCTGCGTAGGTGACACCTAAATTATAAATGGGTGTAACAATGTAAGGCAGAGAAGAGAGGATGATATGTAAAGAGGGTGAGTGAAGTAAGGGTCAGGAAAAGCTGAAAGATAACTAATGCAGGGGAAACAGAAAGCAGGGTCAAAGGAGAGATAAGGACTCCAGTATATGTTGAGAAGGTGGTATTTAATGTCTTTTTTAAAGCTGAGGTAGGATGGGTTACAACCCAGGTCCTTTGGGAGGGCATTCCAGATGTTCGGGGCGTTACCGGAGAAGGAGCGAAATTGGGTGGATGTCTTTTTTAAAAGCGAGGGGACAAGAAGGAGCGCATTGGTGCTTCTTATCATTCTGGTGCTGCCCGCTTTATTGAGTTTGTTAGTTAGGTACAACGGGGTTAGTTGGTGAAGAGCTTTGTGCGTGATGCATGCAGTCTTAAAAAGCCAGGCATCTTTCTTCAACGGGTAGCCAGTTTATGGCTTTAAGGGCCAGGGAGATGTGGTCAAATTGTTTACAGTCAGTGATGAGCCTGGCTGCTAAGTTAAGCACAGCTCTAAGGAGGGGCTAGATGTACTTTGGGGGTTCTGGTGAGGATAGTCAAGTTTAGATAGGACTAGTGATTGGACAACCCAATTGAAGTCATCTGAAGGAATGAAGGGTTTGATTCTCCTAAGGTGTCGGAGAGTGAAAAGTGCTCCTTTAGCCGAGTTTTTATGTGGTCCTTAAGAGCCAGGTTTTTGTCCAGAGTGAAACCTAGGGATTTCGCCGAGTCGGATAAGGAGAATTGAGGGCATTGAGGTCAGTGATCCAGCCTTGGATGGGCAGCCGATTGTTTTTTGGAGAAAAGAGAATAATTTCAGTTTTTTTAGGGTTCAGTTTGAGATGGTTGGAGTAGAACCAGGATTGGATCTTACTTAGGGTATTGTTTAAATGAAGTATATCCGAGTGGGATTTAGTGTTATAGTAGAGTTGGGTGTCATTGGCATAGAAGTGATAGCTGATCCCGGCTTGTTTCAGAATGAGGGTGAGAGGTTCCATAAAAAGGTTGAAGAGAGAGGGGGAAAGAATAGAGCTCTGGGGGACGCCCAGGGAGACAGGTGTAGGATTAGAGAGGCAGGCGTTGATTTTGATTTGTTGTGTTCTGTGTTGGAGGAAAGAAGAGAACCATTTGAGGATCACACCATTAAGGCCAAAGCGGGCTTTAAGCGAATTAAGTAAGGAAGAATTGTTAGCTGTATAGAACGCAGCAGAGAGATCGAGGAGTATCAGAAGGCAAGCCTCACAATTATCTAGGGCACTGTGAAAGTAAGTAAGTAAGTAATTGTTTATTTGTACATGATTAATTAAAATCTTTACAAAACAATAAAACATTGCTAAAAATTGCTAAAAATTAATTGTATGCGTTCTCCTCAGTTTTACAAGTTTACTTAAAATCAGTTAATAATTGTCAATAAAATATTTCAGCGGTCGTTATACGTCTGGCTTTTCTTTGTCCGCTCCCAGGGTGCTCTTTTGTCTTTTTTCTGCTAATACAAAAAACATTATGACCCAAAAGTTTAGTTTTGTTTTAGTGGGGTTAAAACATAGTTTGACAGCCTGCCTGCATGTCCGAACGCCATGTAGTTTGAAGGAAGGACGTAATAAGTTGTACCTCAAGTCCTTTAGTTTAGGACAAATGCACATAACATATCAGCTTTACACAGGCGGCACTGCTGTGTGCAATTTTTTCTCACCCAGGGTGGTAAATGGGGGGTAGCCGGGATAACACCAAGACATAATTTTAAAAATGTTTCTTTCGTCTTTAGGTTCATTCCAATGTTAAGATATGCTTGTGGTTGCATTCTTCCGTAGTCGCTGAGTGTGATATAGCTGTGCACTCTTTTTGTTAATACCTCCTTGTCCTCAATACAGGAGATAATTTGTGCTGATTTTTTTTCAACTTTTTTGAAAGACAAGAGATTTAGTTGTAGTGCCCCAAAGGTCTGATAGACCCAGGACTTGAAGTGAGTAAAATAGATAATCTCTGGTTGAGGATTTGCGATGTCGGAGCAGCTCTTCCCATAGGTTGGAGTTTAAAGAGCCAACCTCAGCGCTGCAAATCTTGTGCCAACTGGTAACATACGTGCTCCGCCGGTCTAGTGTTTGTTTCAAAAGACCAAATTCTAACCGGATTTGTGTAAGGGAGATATATCTTGGCAGGTTAAAGATTGCCCTATATGAGTTAGCTATCACTGTGTCCAGTAATGCAGCATCCTTCCCTTGAAGTGGTTCGCTCCCATATGTGAGAGTCGGCTGTAACTTTGCGCGCAAAAACCTGAAGCAGAGGGTTGAGCATTAGGTCGGGTAGTTTGGCTTTTAAGGATTTTATCGCCAAGTGAGTCACGGTTCCCTTTCCTCCTAATGACTCCAATTGGGGTTTGAACGAGTTCTTGTGGTCCAGAATTACTCCCAAGTATTTATAGGTGGTTACCATGTCCAGCCCTTGTCCGTTTACGTGCCAATTGATTTTCCTTTTTTTCTGTAGTTCACTGCCATAACCTTGGATTTGTTGAAATTTATTTGCAAAGCATTCTTTTCTGAAAAGGAGTGGGCTATCTTCAGAAGGTGTTGGAGGCCAATTGGTGTCCGACTTATCAGCACCAGTTCATCACAGAGGCATTTGTCAAGTTCCCCTGCCAAATCTGCGAGAAAAAGGTTAAATAGAAGCGGAGCTAACACGCAAACGTGTTTTAACCCTTTTGTTGTCGGAATAGGGTTAGAGAGGTTTGTTCCTGCTCCTAGTTTAACCTTAATCCAGGTGTTTGAATGGAGTAATATCAACACGTCAAGAAGATGTTTAGGTATTCCCCAGTTGTCCAGTTTCTGCCAGAGTTTGTTGCGATCCACTTGGTCAAATGCGGCTGTATAAGCAATAAAGGAGAGGAATAGGGGAGATTTGTTCTCTTTTACTGCATCCATCAGCAGGGTCAATGCCATGATGTTATTTGTGGTCCCTTGACCCCGGCAGAAACCAGTTTGATTGATCAAGATTACGGAATTTTCAGATGCCCAAGATGTTAACTCCTCCAGTATGGTTCCTGTAAAGTACTTAGCCTCCACGTCTATGAGGGCAATAAGCCGATAACTGTTTGGATGTTTGCTGTTGTCGTGTTTGAAAATTGGACTTATTACTGATTCGTGCCAGGATTCCGGAAGAGTCAGGGTGTTCTTAATATTTCTGAATATTGGTGGTAATGCTACGCTCCAGAATTCCGCGTCTGGGCACTGTGGATGTCATCCACAATGTTCAGCATGGTGGTTTCTGTGCTGCATCCTTTCCTGAAACCGGATTGAAAGGAGTTGAGTAAGTTGAAATTGCCTATGTGTTTGTTCAGTTGAAGCAATGCACATTTTCAAGGGCTTTAGCAAGAAGTGGGAGGTTAGACATAGGGCAGAGATTATTAAAATCATTGGGGTCAGTAGGGAGGTTTTTAAGATTGGGAGTGATCTGTCCCAGTTGGAGGGAGTCAGGGACACATCCAGTGGCAAGGGAGGTATTGATCATTTTAGTCCAATAAGGGGCAATGATTTGGTTAAGATTGTGAACTAGGGAAGAAGGGAGAGGGTCTTTGGTATGCGAAGTCGGCTTCAGTTTAGCAACGATATTAAAGACTTCGAGCTCAGTCATAGGACGGAAATTATGCCATGAGCCGTTATTTTTCAGTTGTAAGTCAGGAAGGATGTTATCGGGCGAAGTTGGAGTGGGTAGGTGGGTGGTAGGATTAGATGGTAAGGGTCGTGCCGACCCCGAAAATATGTCCAAGGCAACGTCAAAGGTATATTGGGGGTTGGGCGCGTCCTGGATCAGAGGTAAGGATTGGTCAATTTTGGCAATTTTATCCGTGAGGGAGTTGGCAATTTCCTCATATCTCACAATTGACGCCGTCAGCTCTGGAGGGGCAGATGATGTTTGCTTTGTGACAATGTTAAACAATTCTCTGGGCCTGTTTTTTGTACGATCAAGTTCAGCTCGGAAAAAGGATGCCGTTTCATTTGACAATGTGCTTCTTATAAGTTGATCTAGTTGATCTAAGGAGGGCAAGATTTGAGGATTAAGGGTGTTGTGTCCAAGTTCTTTCAGCATGTCTAAGTTGTCGTCTTTCGTTACTGAGTTCAGGATTGAACCAAGATTTGGATTGAATTTTTCTTTGTTGTTTTAGTTTAAAAGGGGCAACTTGTTCCAGGGAGTAAGTAATGGTCTTATTGAAATGTTCAGTGAGCTTGTTAGCATATTGGGAGCGAGGTTGAGAGACCAAGTTGAGCTTGGAGTTTGGACTCAAGTTCACCAGGGGGGATTTGTTTAAGGTTTCTGGTCCACTTCATGGGTTTGTTATTTGTTATAGGAGGGAGTGGGGTACTGGTTGCGATCCTAAACAGAATTAGGTGATGGTCAGACCAGTCAACGGGGATGATGTTGGAAAGGGAGGCCAAGTCTGTGTTGGAGATGATCGCGTCTAGTGTGACCCCATTGATATGGGTTGGATTATGACATAGTTGCTTAAGGTTGTACATCTCTACAAGGTTGATGAGGCACATGACAGTGGGATGCATTGCTTTTTTCCAGTGGATGTTAAAGTCTCCTAAAAAGAGATTTTTCGAGTCAGAAAGGGAGGAGTGTGTGAGAAGATTGGATAGTTAATTGGCGAAGAGCAGAGGTTCGCCCGGAGGGTGGTAAATTTTATGTAGTCTAATCAGAGAGGAGCCCTTGACAGTGAGTTCAACACCAAGGTATTCAAATGTTAGGTGGTCCGTGTTCTTTAAAAGGGAGAGTTGAAGTTCATTTTTATGGATTATAGCTAGTCCGCCCCCTTTTCTGTCGGGTCTGTCTTGCCTAATGATGGCGTAGCCTGGAGGGGTGAGTAAGTCAAGAATAGCCGTCGAATGGTCATTGAGCCAGGCTTCGGTGAGGAATGCAATGTCAATAGCATTACTGAGGATAGTTTCAGATATTTCAGTCTGCCGATCTGCAGTTAACAAGCATGCAGGAAAGGGGATTTGGGTTATCTTTGACAGGCTTAAGAGACTGGATGGTGGTATATTGTGTTGGGGCTCTAGGTGAGGTGGGTGAGGAAGGAATTCTGTTAATGCCCAAAATAACTGGGATGTTGGAGTACGGGACGGGAGGATCAGTTATCAGATAATTAGGTAGATAGGTGTTACATAGGTTAATTTGGTCAGAAGTGGAGAGGTAGCTAACAGTACAGATTGGTCTATGTGTTCAAATGCAAAAGGGAGTAGTCTGCCATCGGGTGTGTTGGGAAATGTTATGGGGGCAGCAGCAAAAGGTATCAATGTGATTGGGGAAGGTCTTGGAGTTGAGGGAGTTGATATCTCCTCTAAGTCGTGTTAGTTCAATAGTCATTGCTGAGAGCTTCAATTCTATGTTGATAAGTGTCTGTGTTAAAAGATTGTGGGGAAAACCAGCTGAAAAGGAGGATGAGGTAGGGTTAGTGTTGACAGGGGAAGGAAATTCAACAATCGGAGTTTCATGAGGGGGTATGTGAGTATGGGAGGAGTTTATGTGAGATTCTGGGAATATGGAAAGGTCAGGGGGGAGTCAGTCGAAAGTGATAGGAGAGGTCGGAGTATAAGACATAGCGGAGAGTGAAGAAGACGTCCGAAGAGGGGGCAAGATAGTAGGTAGAGAGTTATGGGGAGAGTAAGGAAAGGTGGTAGGAGCAGGAGGGGAAGGTTAGATGATAAGAGTAGGATAGGGAGACGAAGGGTTTGACAAAGAGGAGAGTACCGGCAGGGTCCCGGGAAGGGGTAGGTGAGTCAGGGAAGAATTAGGGGGAGAGTCGGGAAAGAAGAAAGGGGCATGAGGGTAGCAATCAATGGTATGAGTGGGGGAGAGATCTAGAGTTCTTGGAGGGGTGGGAGGGGAGGTCCTACGCGAAGGATTGGGGCCTCGTCAGAGACGGTGAGAGAGGTTGGGCCTGAACCAGGGTGGCGGTAGACGACCTATGGGAGTCAGGTAATTGGGTTGATGGAGTGTTAAGAACTAGTTGGGAGAGTTGATAGGACAAGGAACTGAAATGGTTATCAAAAATGCTGAGGTGGTATTCAGAAGCTTGAACAAGAATGTTACCAGTTTTGAATATGGAAATGTCAATTTCACTGAGAAAGGCTGGGGAAGGTGTAGTTGACAGTTTGAATCCGTATGGAATTTTGCATGATTTAGTGATGGAAAGGTGGAGAAGGAAAGTGTTTTTCCATTTAGTGGGGCATTTGGAGAACAAAATAAAGTTTGTTTTCATAGGAGAGGACAGGCTGTGGTAGGTATCAACTATTAGCGTTTCAGGGTGATGTATCAATAATTTATGTTTGAATTTTGTCTTGGCGTTTTTTGAAAGATTAGACAGGTACGATGATCCATGAGTTGGGGCTATGTGTGGAAAAAGCAGGATCAGGGGGCGTGAGAGGGGAGTTGGGGGGACATGGTCGGACCTACAACAGGATAAGGAGGGGAGAGAAAGGAGAGGAGGTAAATATAGCAACAGGATAAAGGGAGTGAGTTATGGAGAGTAAGTAATTTGAAAAAGAGGAGAGTCAAAAGCTGGGAAAAAAGAGGGGTGATTTGTCAGAATAATAAACAATAAACAATTAAAAAATATCTAAAATAAGGCACAGGAACGGTCTAGTAATCAAGGCAAGGCAAAAAAACAATCACATCTAAATAGGAATATAACAATTTTAAGTAGGGCAGCCAAGATTAGAAATGACTATGAATTAAGAAAGACAAGGCAAAGCATAAAAAACAATTATATTAAAATAGGAATATAAAAATTAAAAGAAAGACATCAGAAGCAAAGAGCAAAAATCTTTTTTTCTTCTTTTTTCCAAGTAAGACATCGCTCTAGTGGTGGCAGTCTTTAATCTGTTTCATCAGAGTTCAGTGAAAAGAGAGAACTTTGTAAATTTTCAAGTCAATAGTTATAAGTACTAGCTTTGATTAGATGAGTGGAGGATGGTTTGTACTCGTCGCCATAGTAAAAGGAAAAGAAAAAATGTCCTAAAATGGGTACCCTCTTATGTGTACATCGCGATGGTCGTGAATAAACAAAATAGCAGTGACAGCGCAGGTGGGGATTGTAATAGGGACACTGTCCAGCAGAGCGAATGGTCGATGGCCAAAAAGATGGTAAACGCTGGTCATGGAACACAAGCGCGTCAAACAGCGTGCGCGTGTGCAGCGCGTCTCCCGCAAAGACTCCCGGTCGGACTGGACTTGTCACCTGTTGGGCTCCTATCTGCACTGCAGCCGCTGGAGGTCAATACCCTCCCGTGCATCATCAGTGGCAGCCCGTGAGACTCAAGTATGAGGGAGGGGGGTAGCACTCATCAGACTCCGTTCAAAAACTACCCCTCAGCTCGCAGACCCACAAGATGTGAGGGAGACGGCCGGGGGTTGGAACTCACTCCGGAATCAGCTTCCTGCAGCCAGAAGTGGTACACTCAAAGCAATAACCACTCCACGCATCAGTTAGCGTAAAAGGCCATTTATTAGGACAGGCATGACATTCACAAATAAACATAACATCATTAACTTAAACAATCCCCCAACATCCTGCCTTTCACCCATCATCCACTTACGTGCTCCCCCAGTCTTTTACTTTCCAACTCCTCCATCATCTCCATCCATCGCACACCCGTCTACCACTCCCCCCATCCTGCACCTGTAACCCCCTCCCCGGAAGTATGATTCTGCCCGTCATGGACTCCCCACCCCTCCCAGTTCCCGCAAACACCCCCTACTGTGCCATCCTGTCCTAAACTGGCATGTTGCCCAACTTGGCAACTCAACAAAACGCCCAGCGTCCCCCCTTTCAGCTGTGTAGGGTGGGTGGGCGGCAAAACTGGCTTCTCCCTGAGGCACTAGGGACAGGAAAAGGAAGTCCTTCCCCTCCTATCCCCCTAAATAGCCTCCTAACCCCTCCCACCCCTGACCTAAACCCCCTACCTAACTTCCTGCCTGTCCTTATCTCGCGCGAACACCCCGGGGAAAAGACTGGTCTGCCGACCTGCTTTCCCCGGGGGCCGCATCCCGCAATAACCACTCTACGCATCAGTTAGCGTAAAAGGCCATTTATTAGGACAGGCATGACATTCACAAATAAACATAACATCATTAACTTAAACAATCCCCCAACATCCTGCCTTTTACCCATCGTCCACTCACGTGCTCCACCAGCCACTCCCAATTCACACCACGACCTCTTTGCATATCATTCACTTCCCCCTTTCACTTTCCAACTCCTCCATCATCTCCATCCATCGCACTCCCGTCTACCACTCCCCCCATCCTGCACCTGTAACCCCCTCCCCGGAAGGGTGATTCTGCCCGTCATGGACTGCCCACCCCTCCCAGTTCCCGCCACCCAGGGAACCCCCGGAGGGCGGTTACCTGCCCCACCAAGCGTGCACCTTTCGAGCTCAGTTTCTCTTACACCATATCGATTCGTTCCACAAAAAACTAATCAGATCCCGCAGCTCCATCAGGTAAAATGCATTTTCCATGTGAGGAAGGTGCACGCCGTCATCCCTGAAAAGAAGTGGCTGTTCCAGCTGAAGCCCGACATGAGCCAGCACTTTAATACCCTGATCCGCACAGAAAAGTCTCATCGCTCTGTTCAAATTTCTGCGGGCCCTTTCAACGGCCGCAGGCTTGAGTGCACCCCTCCAGATCCTTCGTGGGATAAATTCAGTCCACACAATACAGGCGCCAGCCAGATTGCGTTTCATCGCCTCCAGATCCCTCTGCATCAAATGCAACAGTGACACCCCCGATTGCCTCATCAAGTCATTTTCCCCCAAGTGGATGATAAGCATGTCCGGGCAGCCCAGCTGCAACACTTTCCTTGTTAGCCCTGGCAGCAGTTCACCCCAGCGCATTCCGCTCTTACCCCACCATTGTACTTCGTGATGGCTGCTCCTCAGGCCCAGGCTACGGCCGTACACCTGCCTGTCAGCGTATTTCGAAGCCCAGTGCACAAAAGAATGCCCAACGACCAAGGTGACCGTCTTGGCCCCCGGTCCGCGAACACAACCTATGAAGAGAAAGAGATTAGTACCCCAGCATAACAAGGAAAACAACAATCAGCGCAGCTGGCCAAGCAGCACGCCCCGCGCCCTCACTTGCGCACGTAGCGCTCACAGCACCGCGACCGCCATCGACCAATCCTCCGGATCTCCTCCCACGACCAACCCAAACCCGACGCCGCAGTGGCTGCCCCAATCCAAAATGAGTGTGTGCCAAACCAAGCCGGATCCCTGCCCAGTCTCCGCAAAGCCAACCGCAGAACCACCAGCAACTGGAATGACGTCAGGTGCTTTCGCGACGCGTGCACAAAAATCTCCCCTTCCAACCTCTGTACTCGACCACAAAACCCTAGCCACTCTCGCACCGGGCACACACCTGCACACCCACTCTCCGACAGCCATACCCATTTGCCCCGACCCACCTGGTCCGTCTTAGAACGCCCCAACCATATGCCCAACCGAACCCCATCCACACGCACATCCGTAAACATCCGTCCCGGCGCCCCTCGGGTCCCCAGCAACTCTGACACCCGAAATGCACCAAAAAACATCCAGATCATGCACAGACGAAACAACGCCACCTCCTCCCCATCATAACAACAGAAATGCAACTCCCTCAAAACCTTCTCCAACAAGTCAAACGTGACCGCCTCACGGGGCAACTCCCCCCCACCCATTTCCGCCCGCACCCGCCCCCAACCCTTCAACATTCGACTCAGCAGATCCGATCTAGCCGGATCAAAACCCAAATATACCATGCTGTAGAAAGAAACTCCCGCCAACTTGCCAGCAATCGTCGTCTGCGACAATCCCTTATCCATGCAGTCCAACACAAATTGCACCACCCTTCGCTCACACACATCTTTGGGCAACCTCCACTCTCCTTTTTCCCAACCCACAAAGGCCCCAAACTCAGCCCATGCCAACCTGTACGACCACCTAGTGGACTCCGCTAACGAACTCTCCCCCAACCCAACCACTCTCACTCCCCCCATGCCCAGATACCCTCCGGCACCTTGGTCTTGCAAGCTTCCGCTACCTGCGCCAGCTTCCTGAAGCGCTGCCACTGCGAACGAGATAACGCATCCGCAATTTCGTTACTCGTGCCAGGCACATGTTGCGCGCGAAACCGCACATTGAAACGCAGACACAGCAGCATGAAACTTCGCAGCAAGCGCAGCACTCGCAGGTCCCTCGCCTTTTGGTTGTTCACCAAGTCCACCACCGTCATATTGTCCACATGAAGCAACACCGACCTGTTCATGAATTCTGGGCCCAACACAAGCAGTGCAACCAACAAGGGGAAAAACTCCAGAAATGCAATGCTCCTGCCCTGGCACAGCCAATGAGCTGGCCACTGCTCCGCACACCAGCGACCGTCCCAGAAGATTCCGAAACCTGCCGCTCCCGCCGCGTCAGAGTAGAGTTGAACCTGCCACACCATCCTGTCCCGCGTAAAATCGAAAGACACACCATTGAAGTCTTCCAGGAAGACCAGCCACACACGCAAGTCCGACCGGACCCCCAGCGTGACCCTGATCCTGTGGTGCGGGAGGGCCGCCCCCGACATGGCCATGCCGAGCCGCCTACAAAACGTCCTCCCAGCCCTCAACTATCCCAACAAACGCTGCACAGACCTCAACTCAATCTTTCGGCCCTTCAGCGCGCCTCTCAAGGCTTCCTGCCTCTCCGCCACCTTCCGTACTGGTAAACGCGCCTGCCAAGTTACCGAATCCAGCTCAATACCAAGGAATGTCAGGCAACAACTAGGCCCCCCCGTCTTCTCCGGTGCCAACGGCACCCCAAAATCCTGCGCCAACAACTGAAACTGCTGCAAAGCCGCTCCACATTCGCCAGATTGACCCACACCCACAAACAGAAAGTCATCCATATAGTGGGACACCAGCCGGTGCCCACTGCGGTCCACGAAGGCCCACTGCAGAAAGGAGCTGAAAGTCTCAAAGAGCGCGCAGGAAATCGCACAACCCATCGGCAACACCATGTCCACAAAGATGGCCCCGTCAAACTGCATACCCAACAAGGGGAAATCCGCCGGATGAATGGGGAGAAGGCGAAAGGCCGACTTGATGTCACACTTGGCCAACTCTGCCTCCCTCCCACAGGACCTCACCAAACCAATGGCATCATCCACTGACCCATACAGCACTCTGGAGTCCTCCTGCGCGATAAATTCATTCACCGACCCTCCTTCCGGCCAGGACAAGTGATGAATCAATCTGAACCCCCCAGGCTCTTTCTTGGGCACCACCCCCAGAGGTGAGACAATGAGATCCGACATCAGCCAATCAGTAAAAGGTCCCGCAATCCTGCCCTCCGAAACCTCCTTCTCCAGTTTACGCGCCACAACCTCCGGCAATTCCTTGGCGGACCGCAAGTTCTCAGACCAACGCCTCTCCCTCGGCCCCTGATAACCAATTCGAACCTTCCATGAACCCCCAATACAATCGCAACGCCACCTTCTTATCAGGGTACCGTGAGAGCCATGGACCCATGGCCTCCACCTTAACCGGAGTATGAACCCTTCGGCCCAGGCTGCCCACTACCCTTGGCAAATTTCCACTGCTCTGATGGCGTAGCCAGGGTGAGGCACTGCGAGACTGCGTGACGCCCCCCGCACTTTGAACACTCATGTTTAAACTTACAAGAGGGACGGTTGCAGAAACCCTTATTGAACCCCCACCAGGCCCCAGAAGACACTGGCTTGTACTGTTGCCCCGCTGCCCCAGACCACACAGCTTGGTTTCCCTGCCCACCTGAAGCTCCCTGACTAACCGCCCCAGACTGGGCGGGGCGCGACTGAAAAGACCGATAAGTGACCGGAAGACCACTGGCCGTATGCGTAGACGCCACCGCCTGCGTCGAAGACATCCACTGAATCCAGAGTTCCTGGTCTACGTCCCCCAATGGCGTGTCCGGATTAACACTGACCCTGGCCCTGAACTCCTCGTCATAGCTCAACCAGGCAAAACCCCCGAAATGGAGCTGCGCCTTCCTGATCACGTCCATATACTTGAACAATGCAATAGCCCGATCCCCGTATTTCTCGCAATAGATACTCGCATAAATCAAAAAGGCCGACGTCCAATTCTCCATCGTTACCGGCACTCTCGGCCGCCTGGTCAACTCCCACTCCTCTTCCTTAGACCCCTCTTTCGCCTGAATCTCCCTATGCAGAAGCTTAAACACATCAACATATTCATGCCTCCAGATCTTTGCCCTCGTCTTATCCGACAAATGTGATCCTAGAGGCATCGCCAGCCCCATGTATGGCAACTTCTTCCGGAGCTTCTCAACCCCTTCCTCCTTACCCCCATGTCCTCCGTCTTGTCAGTCTGCGCGCTGGCCGTCGCGACCTGCTTCCCCCCATCAGCTGTCACCGGCACCACCCCACCTGGGGACCCTGTCCGTACAGACCCATCCCCCACCCCCACCGACCGGCAGGGCTTCTTCCTTCCCCCATTTGCCCCCTCCGTCCAGGCGTCCCACCAAGCGCCCTCACCTGACAAAGTTGCAGGAGCGTCCCTCTCCTGCCGCCGTGCGTCCACCAGCTTTCAGCTCCCTTTGTTGGCCCGACTGGCGCCGTCCCGTGCCTCCTGGAAAACACCAACCTTGGCAGTTGCCACCCTAGCTTTGCTCACACTTCCAGGTTCACGCAACTCACCCTCTTCCAAATCATTCTCCTCATCCTCATATTCCAACCACTCATCCTGCACATCCAGCGGCACCACTTCCGTCACAACTCTCTTAGCACCCTTCCCTTTCACTCCAGGCATAAATTCGCACTCCAACATCGCCGGTGCCCGCTCCCTCGCTGGAGCGCAGGCCGCCGCGGACCCCCCTGCTTCTTCGCCCCGGTGTTTGGAGGCCGTGTTGCGCCCCGCCGGCCCACCCCGGCCTCTGCCAGCTGTCCCTGCTGGCTTGCTCCCAAACCCCCCCCCCCCCCCCGAGCCGTATGCGCTCGGGGAGGCCCCAGTGCCAACAGGTCTCTGATCCGTCAAGGCAGTCCCTGAACCTTCCACCCAGACCCACTGCCCCTGGGCCCCAGGCACCCCCCTTCCTCGACCCCCAGCCGACCCCCTACCACACGCAGGTGCCAGGGCCCCATCGCCCCTGGGAACCCCACCCTCCCTGGCCTCGCATAAGCGCTGCCACTCCCTCTCATATTCAAGCAATGACGCGACGCTGGTCGCGGGCCCTCTCCTCCTCGGACATGTGCTCTCACCTGTCATACATGGAAGACTGCCCCGACTCCCCCACTCCTCCCTGCCCGGGCACGGGTGCCGCAGCACTCCCCGCCGCCTGCCCCAGCCCAACCTGCTGCTGCACCTTCAGAGGGCCCTTGCCCTTGGAACCCTGAGGCCTGACAACTCCTTTCCGGCCCCCCGAAAGGTCGACCGGCTGCTTAAGGATGAGGAACACCTCCTCCCCCCCAGACTCCCCCCCTGACAACGTGAGAGCAAAATCCTCTCCAACCGCCGCCTCCCACTCACCCAGGTCCTCCCCCCCCACTGCTCTCACTGCTCTCGTCATACCCTACCAACTGGCCCTTGCTCCCTGACCCCCCGGCCTGTGAAGCCAGTGGAGCCTGACCCTGCCCGGGCTCCCCAACGGCACGCTTCCCCGACCTCGGTCCTGGCAGGGAGCAGGGAGGCTCAGCCGCCTCCCCCCTCTTTTGGGTGCCTCCTGCTGCCTTTTCCCCCTCCCCCGCTTGGGCATACCTTCACGAGCCCCAAAGGGCTCATCCATGCATGCTGCGACGACCGCAGCAACCCCCGCAGACACTGACCTAGGCGTGCGGGTCATCGCGACCCACGCCTGGTCCAGGACGCCGGGCTGGAGGAGATCAGTCCTCCCAGCCCGGCCGAGCACTAGGAGCGCAGCCCGCACCGCCTCTGCATCGGGCGTGGCCAATGTAATTCCCGAGCACTCGTTCCGTCCGCGAGATGCGTGAGATATTGCACCTACTCTCGCCGCACCGGGGCACCAGTGGCCACACGCTGTTTCGCCTAAAATACCACTCCGCCTACCAACAAACAAAGGAAACTAAGCTAATCGCCGCACCGGGGCACCAGTTGCGACGTCCAAACCTCTAATTTACACTCCGCCTACCTAAAATGACACTCCGCCTGCTACTCTCAAAACTGGCTTCTCCCTGAGGACAGGAAAAGGAAGTCCTTCCCCTCCTGTCCCCCTAAATAGCCTCCTAACCCCTCCCACCCCTGACCTAAACCCCCTACCTAACTTCCTGCCTGTCCTTATCTCGCGCGAACACCCCGGGGAAAAGACTGGTCTGCCGACCTGCTTTCCCCGGGGGCCGCAAAGTGCGGAGACTCAAGCAGGGAGGAGGGAGGGTAGCACTCACCAGACTCCAGCATAAGCCAATAGGTCCCGCTTTTGGGACCTTATAAGTGTTTAGTTATCCAGCACAATATCCTTGGTGCAACAACATCAACTGTTGAATGGCTAAACACTGATAAGGTCCCAAAGGCGAGACCTAATGGCTATGCCAATGCTTGTTTTATTTGTGCATGTTTGAGAATTAAATATAATGTGCCATCATTTGTGTAATTTGTGTGAATTTTTTTTCTGTACTGTTTGTGTGTTGTCTTGCGTTCAAAGCATCGATTATACTTCGGCTGTGGCCATCGACTAGCAGCCATTTCTCAGTGGGGGGGGGGGGTCGGATTCCAATAATGATTAGGGGGGGTGGGAGTCTCCGGGTTCCAGTAATGATTATTTGGGGTTCCCAGAAGTCTAACGTTTGAGAGCCACTGCAGTAGACAAACTGCTGTAGTGAGTGACAGATGTAGGTAGCTGCCTCTGTGCCTCACCTGGAGTTACTCTCCTACGAGGACTCAGGCTCCATGTTTGGGCTCTGAAACAGTGCTTCAGAAAAGCAGTTTCCCACTCTGCTTTCACGGTAATCAGCAAATGGGTCTGCGCGCCTCCCATAATCTTTTTTATGGCCACATTTCAAGGAAGTGATGAATATGTGTTTCTGCTGCAGGCTGCGGAGCTGAAACTTGTCATTAACTAGATCAGGACGCCAACGGATTGTCGGTAAAAGCAGCTTTAATTTCAAATGCCTTGTCTTTTGTTGATTTGTTATCCATTATTCCTGGCCATCAAAGCTTCTGTGCACACTGTGTGTACCTGGGATGAGCTAGGAACTTTGAATGCAAGAAGCCTCGAGGTGAAATCTTGGCTCAATCGCTTGACGCACTGTGTGGTCTTTGGCAGCTATATCTCATCTTCTCCTCTGGGGATTTGATAGTAGTCTCTAGATTGCAAAGGGGGCGCAGCGAGTTGCCACAGGGAAAATATTTTAATTCGACGATCCTGTAGGGTCCTGCTGTGGGACACGTTCTAGTGTCCCGCAGGAAGCTGTAATCCCAGCCACTCCCTCGAGGGCTGGACACACTGCACCCCCACACCCATCCATCACGGGTGCCACGAGTGACGTGCCCAGTCAATAAAAGGACCCGGGTCATTACCAGTTATTAAGCTAACCCTCCTGATGTCAGAGTCGGTTATTTTTATGATGTGGGCCTGAGACCCAACGTCACAGATCCAGCACTGGTGTAGGTATTGGGGGGTGAAGGAGGTTTGGCGCGGAGCTGCTTTTGGTAGATTTTGTTCTCCTGCAGAATGCCAAAACACAGCATCATATCTCTCCAGGAGTTAAGTCAATGGCGAGAAGATAATGCTGTGTAAATATGTATTTTATATATGTCCAACCCTAACCTTCTTCAACTTTCATTAAAATGTAACCTTGAGTGAATTTTAAAAATTAGTATAACCACTAGTGTCTGTAGTTGACTTTTGTACTTACTACCATTCTTATGTGAATTTTGAGTTTTTCTGTTTGTATCTTTTATGTAATTTATGTACTCTGAAGTCCTTATGTAATGTAACTAGTCCTTTTGTAAAGCGCTCTGACACCTTAGGGTAGAGTTTGCGTTATATAAAATCACATTAAATAAACAAATAAGGGCATCTAATATTTAAAAGCACTCAAGTTTCAAAGGTCCATGGGAGTCGCTAATCGAGTTAAACTTTTCCGAAGTGGCTTCCACCGAGCACAGACTTTGACGGCCATCTTGGAATGGTCTAACAACCATTTCAAGATGGCCAAGATGACCAATTTTGGAACGGGTGGTGTGAGGGGTCTGTGGAGACAAGAGGGCACTGGGAGGCCTCATATTTTAATAAAAAAAGAGATTGTGGATGGAAAGGGCGCGGGGACAGGAACATACATCGCGCAATAAGAACAACCACACCAAATATTTGCACTTAGCATAAAAGGTCACTTTATTAGGCCAGGCAACATAAATTAGAAACTTGCTACAATAAACATTCTTGGAACAAAAACCCCATTGTCATTACTCTTGAAACTTTTTGCTATCCAAACAAATATTCCCCACAAGATTTCTTAGCAAAAATACCCCATGAAATGCACAATCACAATCAACCTTTCCAACCTCCCTCCCCCACCCCAGAGGGAAGAATAAGCCCGCTCCAGACCATCCAACCTGCAAGAAAAAACACCACCCAGGAAAACCAGAGAGTTTTCCTGGTCCCCCCCTCCCTATAAACAAAAATTATGTTTGCTGCCACAAACTTAGTGGATATTAAAGGAACACCAAAGATTCTCGCACCAAAAATCCGCCAGTAGATCTCTCAACTCCATTAAATAGTATGCCTGGCCCATTTGTGACAAGTGCACCCCGTCTTCCCTGAAAAGATGATATTCCTCACCCGTGATTTTATCATGAGCTAAAAACTTTATCCCCATTGCAGAACAAAACATTTTCATTTCCCGATTGAGTTTCCTGCGAGCCCTTTCCATTGCCGTGTGGTTGCGAGCGCCCCTCCAATAGTGCCTGTAAATAAATTCAGTCCAAGCCAGAGTTGTACCTACCCAGTTATTCTTGAGCACCACCAAGTCCAATTTCGTTTTCTTCAAAAGGGATAAACCGGACAATGCCACAAGATCATTTCCCCCAAATGGATTATTAATAAATCAGGGATACCTCTAGCAGAAGACAGCTCAGAGAGCATAGGAAATAAATCATCCCACTTCATCCCCCTTTCCCCTGCCATACACGTTCAAGTCCCTTGCTAGGCAAACCAAGAGCTCGGCCATAAATCTGCTGTTGGGCGAAGCTGGCTGACCACTTTACAAACGAATGGAACACTATCCATGTCCGCCTCTTTGATGATAATGAACTTTTAACACGACCTAGGCGGGAGAAAACCAAAATTAGTTCTCATAGTAAATAACATCTAATTTCCTTACATAACGTGTGCAGCAATCAAATTTCTATCTCCCAATCTTTTTAATGTCATCCAAACCCCAACTCAATCTGTAGGCTTCAGTCGCTGCCCCTATCCAAAAAGAGTGAGTCCCAAAAAGTGTGGGGGTTTTTCCCAACAATGACAACGTTTTACGTAAAACTGCCAATAGTTGTCCACTAGTAATTTTACTCCCATTCTTGTGAATGAATATGTCCCCACGTTGCAGGCCTAAGGAAATGAAAAATGACTCCCATTCCTTCACTGGACAACAATCCTGCACTCCGCTACCCTTTAAAAAGATACAAGTGCCTCTACCCAGCGTATCACTTTTTGACTTCCTCAAAAGAATCCTAACCTTCCCACCTTGCACTTGAATATCCTCCACCTGCATGCCCTTCTGTTCCAGCAGACCTACCAACTCAGAAACTCTAAAAGCGCAAAAAAACAGCCAAATCATACAAAGTCTATAACGTGAAACCTCCCACAAATCATAACAGCACACTGTTACCTGCTTTAAAATTTGTTGCAAAATGTGAAAAGTGATTGGCACACGTAACTCCGAAGAAAAGAAACATTTCCTCCCCAGACTCTTCAACATACGCCTTAATAAAACATCCCCTGTAAACTCCTGTCCCCACCACAACTGACTATAAAACGAAATGCCGGCCAATTTTCCTGAGATTGTTGTATGAGATAACCCCAAATTGACCAAATGCGAAACAAACCGTAACATAACCTCATTCCCCCAGCGCCCAGATGTCTTTCGGGATCGAAGTTTTGCAGCCATCCGCCCCAGCGCCAAACTGCGAAATTTCTGCCAATTGAATCGAGACAGAGCATCCGCAATTGAGTTATTAACACCTGGAATGTGTCTCGCTCGAAACACAATGTTTAATCGGAGACTTTGCAGCATAAAAACACGCAACAGGTGTAATACACGCACATCTTTTGCCATTTGCTTGTTAATTAGCTCCACAACAGCCATATTGTCAGTATGAAAAAACACATTCCTGTCCTTAATCTCTTCCCCCCAAACTAAAACAGCCGAAATGAGAGGGAACAATTCAAGAAAGGCTATACTTCGGCCCTGTTGTAGCCAATGTGGAGGCTATTTTTCCGCACACCAACGACCCTCCCAAAAAATGCCAAAGCCATGCGTGCCAGAAGCATCTGAAAATGCCAGATGGTATCATCCTCCACAAAATATAGAGAGACTCCATTAAAATCCTTCAAAAATTGCAGTCAAATTAGTAAATCCTCCTTAATCTGCTTGGTGAGCCTAATCCTGTGATGAGGAAGAAATGCCCCAGACCATCCCCAAGCGTCTACAGAAGGTCCTGCCAGCATGCACCACGCGGCAAGCGAAATTCAAATAGCCCAAGAGACGCTGAACCTGCCTGAGCTGAACTTTTTCCTTGTCAATGATCTCCAATAAAAATGACCTAATCTCAGTCTTAGATGCTGGCAAGCTAGCCATCATAAGTTCTGTGTCGATTTCAATACCTAAATGTAAGTTTGGTACCTGGACCCTCAGTTTTTTCTCGAGCCAAAGGAACAGCGAAATCCTCAGCCAATTGTTGGAAAATGTTCAGGCATCTGTGACACTGATGTGACAGAGCTTTGCCAATAAACAAAAAATCATCTAAATAGTGACATACCGGTTTGTGACCACTTTTTTTCCGAAAAACACCACTGAAGAAAAGTACTGAACATTTCGAAGAGTGCACATGACACCGAACAACCCATTGGGAGGACTCTGTCTATGTAAAAAGAATCATTGAAAAACATGCCCAACAGCTCAAAATCTGATGGGTGAATGGGCAGTAAACGAAAAGCTGACTGGATATCACATTTAGCTCGTTCCTCACCACTCCCAGCTGTATGTACCATCCTCAGGGCATCATCAACCGTTGTATAAGACACATTGGAGTCTGACGGGGAAATTAAGTCATTAATAGACTGGCCCTCCTACCATGATAAGTGATGGATTAGTCTAAATTCACCTGCCAAATTTTTGGGAACCAAACCCAACGGAGATATCATCAAATTCTTCAAAGGGCAGTGCTGAAACGGACCTGCTATCCTGCCCTCCTGGATCTCTAAATCCAATTTCTTCTGCAACACTTGAGGCAACTCCTTAGCCGATTTTAAATTGTCAGACCATCTATTATAACGGGACACTGATAACCTATCTTAAAACCCTCCTTGAAACCCCAATAGAGTTTTGAAGCTGATTCTGTATCAGGATACCCTTCCAACCACTGTGTCATGACCGATAACTTAATTGAGGTATGAGCCCTTTGAGATAAACTGCGGAAAAGCTCCCCTACCTCTTGGTGATTTTCCCTGATCCCCAAACCTTTGGTTGGCAAAATACTGGATGATGGCATGTTTCCTACCGCACTGTGAACATTCGTGCTTAAACCTGCAAACTTGCCTGATGCAGGAACCTCAATCAAAGTTCCAACAGGATCCCGTAACTGGTAGTTGTCCACTTCCCACAACACCCACCCCAAATTGGGCGGGGCGAGGCAGAAAGGGCCGATAAGTAATTGGGAGCCCGCTTGCAGTATGTGTTGTCGCAGGCGTCTGAGACGAGGATATCCACTGAAGCCACAGTTCCGGATCCAAATCCCCCCCCAAGGCTTATCATGGAAAAGACTTACTCTAGCCCTAAACTCCTCATCATAGTTGAGCCATGCGAACCCCCGGACTGTAAATGTGCTTTGCGTATGATATCAATATACTTAAACATTGCAACAGCCCTGTCCTGATGTTTTTCACAATAGACGCTTGCATAAAATAAAAATGCTGCCGTGCAATATTCGATATTTTTTGGAACCCTAGGACGCCTCGAAAGCTCCCACTCTTCTTCCTTGGACCCCTACTTTGCTTGAATATCCCTATGAAGGAGCTTGAATACGTCTACAAATTTGTGTTCCCAAATCCTCTTCTTAGTTTTCTCAGCCAAATGCGTACCCAGGGGTATGGACAAACCCATGTAAGGTAATTTTTTATGCATGGGGTGAACGGCACCTGAAACATGCCCAGATGAGGATTCAGACCCATCCAAAACCTGTTTATCAGTGCTAACTTGTTTATCAATGCTTGACGCCTTATTTGATCCCACAGCACCTGATCCCACTCTCACCTGTTCTGCAGATTTACCAACCGCCTCCCCTGCCCCGCAACCCGAACCTTCCTTTACTGAGTCATCACCCACCCCCACTGAACGTACACTGGGCTTGTCTGTCAAAGGTTGCGGCCACGAAGACCACCACTGAGGCCTACCTGATGTCAATTTAGTAGCCCGCTTCTGGAACTCCTTAGGATCCTCTCGCCGTTGTTGCCCCCAAAGCCGTTCCTGCTCCGCTGTCTTGCCCAATCGTGACCTCTGAAAAATACTAGCAACAACAGTTGAACCCGACCCCTTTCAAACCGCTACTTGTTCTTGACCCATAGCTCTTGTATCAAAAATCCCTTCATCAAATAGAAAACCTTCATGTATATTTTCGTCCACCAAACCTTGACCAGCATATTCATCAGGTATGACCAAATCATTATTACTCCCACTCGGCATTTCCCCGTCTCCCACCCCGCCATCATAACAATCCCAATTGGTCACAGCAAAATCTGCCTTTGATCCGCTCTGTGACACAACACCCTTACCAACAGCCGCACCATGCTTCGCCTTCTTGTACTTGGACACGCCCGCCGCCATCTGCGGGACTGTTGGACTTGGCCCTTCTGGCAGGTTCACCCTCAAACTTTTTGCTTTGTGTGGTGACACAGTGGTAGTGATTTTTGGTTTCTGCGCACTTTACCACTGTGTCCCAGGGTAAAGCGCGTGCGTGTAGTGAGGTTGGCCTGCCCTCCCCTAGGAATGCATGGGGAATGTATCTGTCCATGTTAGTTCCTGATGCGTGGGGAGGGCAGGTGCGAGTTTGGTATGTGCGGACTCGTGTGATTAAATGCTGCGCAATGATGTATGCGGCATGATTGTGTCTAGTGTGGAAGTGCCACTTCTAGACATTGGTGTGCGTGTGCAGTAAGGGTGCTGGCGTGTGATTGGCTGGAGCTGGCTGGTGAGCCTGGCTCCAGGAGTCTGGATGGGTCTGCCCCGGTGGTGAGTGGAGAGATTAGCATGCTGATGTGAGGGAGGGGTGCACCTGGGACCTGAATAGGGCTGGGCTTTCCCCACACAATGCTGGCTCCGCCCCCTGTGGTGCGACTGATGTCCCTAGCCTGGCCAGTGAATAGTGAGAGGGGCTGAGCACATCAAGAGTGCTCCAAACCAGCTGCGACTGGTTTGTCCCCCAACCTGCACCTAAAGACAAAGGTTTTTACTGTATAGAAAGGGGCTGTGTCCCCTTACAAAATGTTCTCTTCCTGGATCCTTTTCCTGCGGGGGGCTGCTGCTGCTGGGCGCCAGGAGGACCGCCACTGGGGATTGCCTCCCTGCCTAGGAGGACCCTGTGAGCTGGCTCTGGGCCCAGCCTCGCCCCCCACCTCCTCAAAGACTTGTTGCTGGACTTTGGTGGCCTGAACTTTGACCTATAGCGCCTGGGAGCGCTTGATTTTCCCCCTAGCGCTTGGGAGCGCTTTATTCTCTCTTCAGCGCCTGGGGGCGATTGAATTGCCGATATTTTACGTCCTCGAGGGATTCCCTGGCATGGGGATCCCCCTTTGTGCCCCCAAGCGAGTGCCCACCTCGCATTTGTGCCGCTCGTGGCATAATTTAGCTAGCGGGTGGCCAGCCCGCTTTATATTGAAATTAAAGAGGGAGCCTACCCCTCGTGTGGCCCCGTTTATTATTTAACTCGAGGGAGCCTACCTCTCGGTTGTGCCAGGATAGAGAGAGGAGTCTCCGCCGCCGCCCGGCTAACCCGGAAGTCAGGCAGGCCGGGGGCGGGACAAGCGGGACGACAGGAAGCCAACGGGAGCCCACCCAGCGCTCCTGCACCAAAAGAGAAGGCCCCGGAGAAGAGAAGACCCGCTGACTCTTCCCTCCGCTTCCCCCAGTCTGGGGAAGCCAAGCAGAGACCGCGACCGAGGAGAGTCCCGAGAGCAGGAGCTCTCCAGCCAGCCGCCGCAAGACCGGTGAGTGCACCCGAGAAGGAGAAGGGGGCGCGGGCCACAATGCCAGTGCCCGCCCCTCCCCTCCAGAGCAGGGCCGTCATATCAGAAGGCCCGTGGGGCCTTACTTAATTCCGAGTCCCCCAGGGAGAGACTCCATTGTCCGGGGGCATCGGTATTGAAGAGCCCAGAGAGGCTCAGGCGGCATTACGTAGTTATTGAGCCCAGAGAGGCTCCAAGCGGCCCAGTTGCTGACGAGCCCAGAGAGGCTCGTGGGGGCATATTTGTCTAGGGCCCCCGTGGCTCGTGAAGGCCGCACTTGTTTTTGAGTCCCCAGAGAGGGACTCCCACGTAATCTGGGGCATTGTTCAGGTGTGAGAGCGGCCCCGGAAGGCAGCGGGCCACTCCCACTCGCCCCCCAGTTATTCTCGGCCCACAAGGGGCTCCAGGGGGCACATTTGTATTTCAGAGCCCGAGGCTCCCAGCCCACATTATTGGTTGAGCCACAGGAGAGCCAGGAGGCACGCTGGTGCCAGGCTCGAGTTCCCAGCTGCCCAGCACTTAGTGGGCAGCTGCCACGTTTTTCTTTGGCTGCCTGCAGCCGGGCCTGACATTTGGGACACATTTCTATTTTGTGCTACAGTGATTTTATATTCTATGTTCTAAGTGCTAATTCTACCAAGTGCTAGTTCTGAAGTGCATATTCCTGACAGTGGTCCATGTGGCCCTGTCCTGTACATATCCCCTGTAAATTCTGACCGTGCCTGTTGGCACATTGTAAAGTGTGTGTTTTTATCTACTGTGTTTGCTACAATACAAAGGCTATTTTTATACATAACCTTGTGTGGAGTTTCCTTTGTGGTGGGCCTTGGGTGTTGTTGCTGGGTGCGCGCGCAAACGCTTAACTTACATAGCCTCCGAGTTTAGCCTTACTACTCGTGTCACGTTACCAAGGGGGTGAGCAGGGGTTATCTTGGCGTGTAACTCCCTTGCCCTGACTTAGAGTGGTGGTCTCTGACTGACTTTGGCGCAAGCCTTGGCCAGCCAGAGATCCCATTTCTAACATTGGCGGCAGCGGAAAGGATAAGGATTTCCGTTTGCGTTGTACCGCAGTGGCAACTGGCCGCACTGCAAAACTCAGCATTTTACATTTTGGGGATTATTGTTTTTGAAGTTCCATTATTTCTTCTCCTAAGAGTGTCATTTTCAAATTGTGTCCAGTACATTTGTTCCCCGCCCTGCTCCCAGAGTTTGGTACCTGTGTCACGTGTGGTCAGGTTGAGAAATCAGGGGTGGTAGAAACTGCCTTACCAGTCCGAGGGGGGGGGTTGTGTGTGGATGAATGGTGTGTGGCACTAGACAAGTGAGTGTGAGTTTTCTGGGATAGGGAGCTTGCTGAATCCTTTTGTAAATTTTGCACTCTTGCTTCAGCTCTGACAGTTAAGTCCCCTGTGTTGCACGTGTCTGAGCATCCTGCCAAGATGGAGCCTGCTTTTGATTTCTGGGAACCTGCTTATGATTTCTGTGATCTAGGTAGATACAGTATGTGGGAGTTGCAAAGTTTCTATAGAGAGAGAGACATAGGGGTGGATGAGTCAGACACTCAGTACGGACTTAAGAACAGCCTGATCCTATGGCAAAAGGGTCAATGGGATCTTGAGCGCAGTGAGGAAAGGGCCCGGGCCTCACGCCATGAGGGTGGTGGGTCTGTGGGGAGCCCTGAAGAGTCTGAAGAAGAGGGAGAAGATGACAGTGCATGGATACCAGCAGATAGTGAAGACCCCATAGAGAGGGAGTCCCTTGCTGGATCCAATAGCGGAGGCAGCGCGTAATCACTTGCCCTGTCTCCAGAGGAGTGGGAAGATAGGAGGAAAGAAAGGGAGCCCCAGCTGGCTTTAGAAAAGCTCAGGCTAGAGCATGCCCAGGCTATGGCACAGCTGGGTGTTAGAAAGCAACAGCTAGAGACTGAGAGGGTCTTAGCGCAGGAGAGGATAGAGGAGGCTGAGAGGGCCTTCACCAGAGAGAAATTACCTCTAGAGGGTAGACTATCCCCTGCGCACAGTTTTAATTTTCTGGACTCCCCAAGGAGGGTTGAGTCCAGTGGTGGCAGCTATATAGAGCCCAGTGCAAGAAGTCCCACTCCCAGTTCCCAGAGTATGCTACCTGTTTCCCTAGAGGAGGAGAATAGGTTGAAATTCAGGGGCAGTAGGAAACTGATTTTCAGGAGGACTGTCTTGGAGCCCTGTGGGCTTGGGTAGAGATTTGCACGGAATCTGAATTTTACATCCTGTTCAATATGGTTCTCAGAGAGCACCTGCTCAGTTGTTGTTCGCCAGGGTTGCGCCAACACCTGTTGGAATATGGGTCTACTGATCCAGAGCTCCTGGCAAGGGAAGCAGACCGCTGGGAAGGTGCCAGAGGTTCTGAGGAGTCATTGGAGAGTGACTCCAAAAGTAGTGGTTCAGGTATCTTCCAGCCCAGTGTGGTGGAAGAGGCTCAGAGTAGCCCAGCTAGGTCCCAGTATAGTGAGAGGGGTGGAGAGGCTTACTACCTGGCTCAGTGGAGCAGGAGTCAGTGGGTGGCTGAGAGTCCCCAGATGCCCGAAGCCCTATCTCAGAACCTGGGTGGTTTCTTGAGGGAACACCAGGTTGGGGACCTAGGCTGTCCTGTTAGTCCATTTGAGGAGGATCTCCTAGTGTCTAGGGAACCTGGAGCATCTGTAACTAGAGCTCCAGGGGTTCCAGTGTCCGGCAGTGCTACTCCAGTTGGGAGGGCACAGTAGTCCGAAGTGAGGAGTGATTGGGGGATGAGTTCCCCAGTGGAAGAACCAGTGGGTCAGGGACTACCCAGTTGGGCTAGGTTCCCGTGTAGTGACCATGGTGACACCACTTCTGTTCTTGGGGCTCTTCGCGCACTGTCAGATGGACAGGGGACGGGAGATGTGCGCCACACAGACAGTCACACGACACATGAGTCATGTGTCAGCCTCAGAGGGATGGCGTGTGAATCCCCAGAAGTCCTGGAGTGCCAGGCAGTTATTCCTCCAAAGGTTCTAGACCAGAGGTTGGAAGGCCAGCTTCAGGATCCGCCTGACCTAAAGGGTAGGACGTCTGTAACCAGCGTCCTGACCGGTTCATCTTCCAGGGGTACCACTCCAGCTTGGAGGGTGCGGAACCATGGAAGGGGGTGCAGAGGGTGGGAGAGCCCGCCTCTGACCCCGGTGCAACCTGAGGGGTTAAACCCTAGGTTGGGAGAATGGCGTTCTAAGGTTCCCCCACGCAGGAGGTGGAGGAACCCTAGAAGAAGAGGTAGGCGGAGGAGAGCCTTCCCCGAGACTCCTGGTCCGCCTGAGGGTGTAGACCCTAGGCTGGAGAACCAGTGGCAGTCTAGGCCTGTCTTATAGAGAGGAAGAGTGGAGCATGGCTACTATGTACCAGGGGTTACTACCCCCCACTCTGTGAATAAGCAGGGACCAGTGGCACCTAGGGGGCCTACGGCCAGGTCCTGGCCGCGGACAGCTTGGGAGTACCAGTGGGGTAGCCCAGTTGTTCAGATAGTGTTTCGAGAAGGAATCCCATGGGTTCACCGTGGCGTAGAACAGGAGGGTGTCCCTGCAGTTGCGGGCCCGCGTCCGTAGTCTATCGCCCCAAGCAGGGAAGCCCATCACAGTGGTGATTGGTCTGCCCTGCATTTTGGCTGGAAGGGGGTTTTGTTGGACTTGGCCCTTCTGGCAGGTTCAACCTCAAACTTTTTGCTTTGTGTGGTGACACAGTGGTAGTGATTTGTTTTCTGCGCACTTTACCACTGTGTCCCAGGGTAAAGTGCGTGCGTGTAGTGAGGTTGGCCTGCCTTCCCATAGGAATGCATGGGGAATGTATGTGTCCATGTTAGTTCCTGATGCGTGGGGAGGGCAGGTGCGAGTTTGGTATGTGCGGACTAGTGTGATTAAATGCTGCGCAATGATGTATGCGGCATGATTGTGTCTAGTGTGGAAGTGCCACTTTTAGACATTGGTGTGCGTGTGCAGTAAGGGTGCTGGCGTGTGATTGGCTGGAGCTGGCTGGTGAGCCTGGCTCCAGGGGTCTGGATGGGTCTGCCCCAGGGGTGAGTAGAGAGATTAGCATGCTGATGTGAGGGAGGGGTGCAGCTGGGACCTGAATAGGGCTGGGCTTTCCCCACACAATGCTGGCTCCGCCCCCTGTGGTACGACTGATGTCCCTAGCCTGGCCAGTGAATAGTGAGAGGGGCTGAGCACATCAAGAGTGCTCCAAAACCAGCTGCGACTGGTTTTCACCCCACCCTGCACCTAAAGACAAAGGTTTTTACTGTATAAAAAGGGGCTGTGTCCCCTTACAAAATGTTCTCTTCCTGGATCCTTTTTCCTGAGGGGGGCTGCTGCTGCTGGGCGCCAGGAGGACCGCCACTGGGGATTGCCTCCCTGCCTAGGAGGACCCTGTGACCTGGCTATGGGCCCAGCCTCGCCCCCCCCCCCCACCTCCTGAAAGACTTGTTGCTGGACTTTGGGGGCCTGAACTTTGCCCAATAGCGCCTGGGAACGCTTGATTTTCCCCCTAGCACTTGGGAGCGCTTTATTCTCTCTTCAGCGCCTGGGACGCTTGAATTGCCGATATTTTACGTCCTCAAGGGATTCTCCGGCGAGGGGGTCCCCCTTTGTGCCCCCAAGCGAGTGCCCACCTTGCATTTGTGCCGCTCATGGCATAATTTAGCTAGCGGGTGGCTAGCCTGCTTAAATTTAAATTAAAGAGGGAGCCTACCCCTCGTGTGGCCCCGTTTATTATTTAACTCGAGGGAGCCTACCCCTCGGTTGTGCCAGGATAGAGAGAGGAGTCTCCGCCGCCGCCCGGCTAACCCGGAAGTCAGGCAGGCCGGGGGCGGGACAAGCGGGACGACAGGAAGCCGACGGGAGCCCACCCCGCGCTCCTGCACCAAGAGAGAAGGCCCCGGAGAAGAGAAGACCTGCCGACTCTTCCCTCCGCTTCCCCCAGTCTGGGGAAGCCAAGCAGAGACCGCGACCGAGGAGAGTCCCAAGGAGCAGGAGCTCTCCAGCCAGCCGCCGCGAGACTGCACCCGAGAAGGAGAGGGGGGCCTCGGGCCACATTGCCGGTGCCCGCCCCTCCCCTCCAGAGCAGGGCTGTCGTGTCAGAAGGCCCGTGGGGCCTTACTTAATTCCGAGTCCCCCAGGGAGGGACTCCATCGTCCGGGGGCATCGGTATTGAAGAGCCCAGAGAGGCTCAGGCGGCATTACGTAGTTATTGAGCCCGGAGAGGCTCCAAGCGGCCCAGTTGTTGACGAGCCCCGAGAGGCTCGTGGGGGCATATTTGTCTAGGGCCCCCGTGGCTCGTGAAGGCCGCACTTGTTTTCGAGTCCCCTGAGAGGGACTCCCACGTAATCGGGGGCATTGTTCAGGTGTGAGAGCAGCCCCGGAAGGCAGCGGGCCGCTCCCACTCGCCACCCAGTTATTCTCAAGCCCACGAGGGGCTCCAGGGGGCACATTTGTATTTTAGAGCCCCAAGGCTCCCAGCCCACATTGTTGGTTGAGCCACAGGAGAGCCAGGAGGCACGCCGGTGCCAGGCTCGAGTTCCCAGCTGCCCAGCACTTAGTGGGCAGCTGCCACGTTTAGGCTTGTACTTTGGCTGCCTGCAGCCGGCCCTGACATTTGGGACACAGGGCGTCCTAGCCCCAGAGAGGCCAGTTGGCTTGGGGACAGCCACCGGTTGTGGCTTACGTAATTTCTGGGAATTATTCAGTGCTGCACCTCTGAATGTGTTTTGATGCGTCATGTGCCTTGTTCTTACACCGCTGAATGTCTGTTTATGCATCATATGTTTTCCTTCCCTGCACCTCTGAATGTTGTGATGCATCATGTGTAATGTTTTCATGCCTACACCCCTAAATGTATAGTGATACTTAGGTGGTTCTTCTTTCTAGTACAGGTGTTGCTAGAGAGCTCCTGGTTCCCTGCGTGACATTCTCCTAAGGTGGTTAGGGTTGCGTAGGTGGTACTTACCTCTTACCAGTAGTTACTGGTTGTGTGCTCTAATTTCTATTTTGTGCTACAGTGATTTTATATTCTATGTTCTAAGTGCTAATTCTACCAAGTGCTAGTTCTAAAGTGCATATTCCTGACAATGATCCATGTGGCCCTGTCCTGTACATATCCCCTGTAAATTCTGCCCGTGCCTGTTGGCACATTGTAAAGTGTGTGTTTTCATCTACTGTGTTTGCTACGATACAAAGGCTATTTTTATACATAACCTTGTGTGGAGTTTCCTTTGTGGTGAGCCTTGGGTGTTGTTGCTGGGTGCGCGCGCAAACGCTTAACTTACATAGCCTCCGAGTTTAGCCTTGCTGCTCGTGTCACGTTACCAAGGGGGTGAGCAGGGGTTATCTTGGCGTGTAACTCCCTTGCCCTGACTAGAGTGGTGGTCTCTAACTGACTTTGGCGCAAGCCTTGACCAGCCAGAGATCCCATTTCTAACAGGGACCTTGTAAGATGAAGACTTCCAGCCGCTCCTGCCAGACGCCGCTACCATCTTACCACCATCCAGAAACTGCATGGCACTGCCCTACGCCGAAGATGAAAGAGTGGCATGATCCACCCAGACCCATTGCCCTCGACTTGGCCCTAATGCAGAGTCAAAAGAAATCTGTGAGAAACAAGGAGGAGAACAAGATTCCGGACAAATAGCTTCAAATCCTGAAGAATAACCAGGAGGTTCAGAACGTGACGTAGGGTATATATTGTGAGACAGTGAGTCAGCAACATCCAATTTCTGAACCTCCTCAAACGCTGAGTCTGTTAAATCAACAGCTAAAGTGTTGATATTGTCTTGTAAATATGAGTTGACATACTCCCCAGGCGGGCCCCTAGGCACCGGGGCCAAAAACACCTCAGGAATGGCTCCCTCCCCTGCAGTATCCTGCACCAGAGCAAAAATATCGTTCGGACTATTGTGCTATCCCGCTGCCAAATTTTGCACCCTTCACTGTCATCACCACTGTCACTGGAATAATCCACCAAAACAGCAGAGCGTCCCTCAAAAGACACAGGAGGCGCAATATTAATGGAAGACATTCCTTGAAAATTAGCAATGTTTGTGAGCACCTTGATACCGACGTGCGCTCAGTGTTGGATAGTGTAAGGGTAATTTGCGTTGTAATGGTATGTGTTGTAATGATTTGCGATGTAATGCCTGCGTTGTAGTGACATGCGTTTTAATGGTATCCGTTGTAGTGACATGTGATGTAATGGTTGGTTGTAATGGCATGCGATGTAAAGGATGTTTCGATGTAATGACTGCGTTGTAAATGTAGTGTGATGTAAAAGTTGCGTTGTAAAGGTTGTTTCCCCATTAAAACGCATTGTACCCTTACACTATCCGACACATACCCTACTGTTGCACTCACTGGAGCTAGAATAGTACATTTTACCCCTACACTATCCAACACTAACCTACTGTTGCACTCACTGGAGTTAGAATAGTAATTATTACCCCTACACTACCCAACACTTACCTTAAATGCGATGAAATGGTATGCGTTGAAATGGTGTAATGCGATGTAATGGAATTCATTGTAAAGGTAGTTTCTAAAAATGCGATGTAATGGCATGCGATGTAAAAGAATGCGTTGTAAAGGATATTGCGATGTAAAAACTGCATAGCAAAGGCATGCGTTGTAAATTTATGCGTTGTAACGTCATACATCTGTTGTAATGGTATGCGTTGTAATGACTTGCGATGTAATGCATGCGTTGTAGTGACATGCGTTGTAATGACATGTGTTGTAGTGACATGCGATGTAATGGCTGCGTTGTAATAACATGCGATGTAAAGGATGTTGCGATATAATGACTGCATTGTTTCCCCTGAAAGTAGGACCAAAGGAAGCCCTTCAAAAACACCTCTAAGTACGGAGTGTATGAAAGCTGTAATTATGCAGAAAATGGTCTGAAATGTTAAGAGACCTGATCCAAGTCTATTAAATAAATGTACCATCTCACTTGTATCAGACATGTTAAAGATACGATGAACCATTTCTCCAAAATGGATTGGGAAATTTGTACAGACCAGGGCCTGTATCTCTGCTGAAGACCTTGCAACCTGGAGATCAACCGTCTCTCGGGCTGAAGTTAAGGCCACATTTTGTTGAAATAACATGGCTTTCAGTCTACTCAGAGAATCAAACCCTATACTGGAAATATTCAGTGAAGGCCACAGTGGCGCCTCCCTAACTGTGCGAGCTGGGGGAAACAGTACTTGCTTACAATAAATAACCCTGGAGTTCACGGTCACTAGATATGCGATGCATGACGTGATCCTGCAAAAGCCTTGATCATTCAGCATTAAGTAACTCCCATTCAAAAATAACTCAAAAACGGTATATATTACAGCGGCTGGGGAGCCCTTCAAGTAGCACGACAGGTTCACTATTGACGCATTACATGACCTGTGAAGGGAGCCTTCTTTCATACTGAAGACCCACTTAAAGCCTTCACATAGTCTGTACCGCTTAAGAAAACCTCAGTGTCCTTATTCCTGCACACATATCTATACGGTAGTTCCCTGGTTTCCTGTATCTACCCTTCGCCTAACGCTTCATACCTGCCTGCTGGGTGATGTTTAAGGCAGGATTGGAACTGGAATTTCGTGATTGGCAGTGTGATATAGAAATTGAATTAACCATTCCGTAGACGGTGACTCTGCTACTGTAAACTGTAATTTCTCCAGTTTTTAAATGGTCAGCATGGTGTGCATCTTATCTACCGCCATGGAACGTGGCCGGAGCGCAATGATTGTAGCGTCCATCTTAAAAGCATAATGGAGCGCAATTGAGATTGCCCATGTTGTAGAATAGGCAAATCTTGTTCTATTATGTCAATTGCTGAGGACACAGTGTTACCCAGTGAATAAATTTGTGAAGAAAGTGCGGTCAATCCATTATCTACCACGGCTAAAGCTTTTTCTAGGTTAATTCTATCAAACTCATGTAGTCTCTCAGCAGCTTCCTGTTGGGAGATTTTGTTGTAGATGGCATTTAAGAAGCGTTTTCTACGTTGTTTCTTGGGACCTAGCAACAAATCCCTAAGATTCATGTCAGACAGAAGAGACAAGTGTTGCTTCACCTGTGACAGTGTCGAGGTTTTTAGCCATTGTAGGCACAACTTCCAAACATTGTAAGAAGTCACTACCCCTGGGTCGTCTGTGTACATAGCGTGGGTCAGGCCTATGGATACAATTATTATTATTTTTTTAAACAAACTTTATTGAGCCTTTATTCAGGGTGCATTACATCATGGCAAATGGTCTTGGCGTTTTACATTTTTCATTGTGGTGCAACATAACCCATTATTCACTATGGTTGAGTATACAGACTTTAAACCTTGTACCCATCAGTTTCATGACATAAAATGTACAATGCAATAAACACGGCTTGCAGTTTCATTCATGGTAATTACTAATGTCACTAACGTGTCGTGACATGAATTTTTATTTTTCATCCCCAAAATTAAACAAACTACTCCCCCCTCTCCCTCCCCACCCTTCCTGGTCTGTCAGTGCATTGCCATCTAGGTAGTCTCCTAGTCGTTCACTATCAGGAGTGTGAACCTATATCTTCGGTGTACTAGGGCCTTTCCACTTAATCTATTCTGTTTGTCCCTGTTGGTGTGGTGAGTGCCGTAGCGGATCAGGGTAGTGAATCCAGTCATGGAAATGGGATATCTAATTGCGTGAAGTCTTCTAACATAACGTCCCAGTCCATGGAAATAGGACGTTTTCGCAACCCCCTTGCCTCCTCCCGTCTAAGTGCAGCGCTTTCCGTGTTACCCCATCTAATTACTTCCTCTTTCCATGCATGTAGTGGGGGGCTCCTTGGGGATTTCCATCTCATCGTAATTGCTCTAATCGCTAGTATAAGTACTAAATCCAGAAATCTCAAGTGCACCTTCTGGTCTTTGGTGCGCCTGCTTGGGCCCAATAAGCCCTCCAATATGTTATCTGTCATTGGAAGGTGTGTGATTTCTCCCATCATATTACGAATGTGCCCCCAGTAATCTTTGAGGCGCGGGCAAGCCCATAACATATGTACGAAACCAGCCTCCTCCTCCCTACATCTTGGACAATAATTCTGGGCTTCTGGAAACATGCAATGTATCCGTTTCGGGGTTAAATACGCTCTATGGAGACACATGTATTGTATAAACTTGAGTTTTGCGTTACCGGAGACCCGCTTAGGGTGTTCTAAAATACCCTCCCAGGCTTTGTCGGTGATTACCATATCTGTTGCTTCTGCCCATTTCCCACGGAGGTTTGAGGCCTATGGATACTAAACCTTCCGGTGGTACCCTTGAATCTTGATTGACCCCTTTTTGTGTTGGTAGGCCAAACCAAACATCCCCTCCAATTGTGACCCGAAGAATTGTATGCACCATTCTGTATCATTGTACCCAGCATCTCCTCACTTATCAGTGTATCATTCAATATACCTTCAATAGGTTTGGGTGAGGGGATGCGTGGTGTTTTCAGGTCTTTTATTTTTGCAAACTCGTAGCAGGTAGTCTGTTGCATTGTTCTATTCAGGAAAAAGATCTGTAATGTTATGAGGCAAGCTCTAAATAAAGCCTCTGTTCCCTGAACCTGCCATTCTTTTGTCCCCCAGATGGATTTTGTGTCTATCATGTCCCTCCAATAGTCGAAACCCTGTATAGACAGTTGGAAGATGAAAGGTACTGAATATATCAGCTTGGTGTATGTCAGCATAATTTTCACTCATCGTTGCATTAGTATGTGTGACTTTATAATAATATGATGCTGGGTCTGATGACTTGAACCCTGAAAAGTATGCAAATTTCTGTGTGAATGTGGCAGAACTACCTTTCGGTGCTGTCGGGCAATGTTCTCATTGATGACAGGTGTCAATAGTGCGTGGGGCACTTGCTCTATGCAAAAAGTGATGATGGTAACAATATATAGTGTCAAAGTCAGTGGTATCCTCATACAATACACTGTAAGAAAATGCACAGACTGTTCTAAATCTGAAAGTATGGTAATGACAGGTTCAATGTCCAAATCATTAGAGAGTGTACCCTGGGTAATGAAATCATTGAATGAAAGTATAAATATATGTGAATTTGAATTTAATCTTCATTGTTTAGTTAATTAAAACCATAAAAAATTTCCTTTACAACTCAAGTAATGTTAAAAATACGTTCAGATAAAAAGGGAACCCAATAAGGGTTACATTTCAACGAGTGAGGACCAAATGATAACTCTCCTAAAATCTAAAATTGGAATAAGAAAAAAAGAGAGAAAAAAAACAAACAAGAAGACAATTGTCCTAATAAATCTTAAAGATATTAAATTGCCTTCAAGCGATTTTCAAAAGCCAGCATGAACTTTATCAATTTACAGTTAATTTGAGGAGCTGTTGAGTCCAAGGCACCAATGACTGCAGTCCTGCAAGTGCGTAGTCTCTTAACCAGAAAGATGTTCTTTAGGAAGAACGTTTGCTCCCGGTTCAGCTATTTACAGTGGCATATATTATGAATTAAATCTTCTTTAGTGGTGCCACAGAGGCGACAAGCAACAGATTCAATGTTTTTCCAGGTAGGCTCATCAGCCAAGGTTGGAAATTTGCCGAATCTCAAGGCCATCAATCTTTTTTTGATAAAAACAGAATAAGTTGAATCCAAGTAGGCTGCCGAAGTAAGTTTTTTATAACTATTGATCACAGTCCATGAATGGGAACGATGTGAAAGAATTTCTTTGTCAGTGATCAATGAATGAAATTTGGCAGCTTTATTTAATGCCTGTTTAAATGAAGTAAATGGCAAATTTCTGTCCCAAAGATTTGTAGAGCAAGTTAACTCCAATGCACAAGACAGGAATTTGTTTGCCTCTGATTTTTTTGCATTTCTAGTTCCTGCCAAAGAAAATTATTAAGATTGTTATCGATGGCATTTTTCTTAATCCGGTACCACACCTTGATGCATGTATACAATCTTCCCAATGATTCGTTCATTAGACCAAATTCTAGGCGCATAAATACATGTGTAATTTTCTAATGTTCAGTAGGAAAAATACATCATATGAAACCATATCCCAAACTATACCATCAGGTACTGGAACGGCTGTAATGTGCACTAGGAACAGGTCTTTTTGTTCATGATGAGATGACATATGAGGTTTCAGGACCAAGTTCACAGATTGTACTGCAGAGCGATGTGGAGGTAATGGCCATTCAGTAATAGGAAAAAGACAGCTACTATACCAATCCAAATTAACAGGAACAGGATTCCTAATGCAAACTAAAGATGCAACCAAGGGGACACTAATAAAGTCCTTTTCAGCCAGAGATAGAATTGTCAAAAATTCTCTTTTTTGGAAATGGGTGGTGTTTGCTCAAGTTCACTTGGATCTGAAGAACAGTAATTGAAGTTGATGAAATAACTAGACGCAGTTCGATCTATCTATGGAGTAAAAGCAATATCCCTGCAACAAGGAGCAAGACCCGCGGAAGGCCTCCAAAGACGTTTCCGAGGAGAGAGTGTCATGTAGTTCCTAAGAATCCCCAGGACCTGCACGTTTTGGATGACTTAACTGAGGGCTTGGTGTACAAACAGATTCCGGACACCCCCACAGGATATATCAGCCTTTACACCAGTTAGCTCTACAGTGCCACTACAACCCCCTGTATCCTACAGTGGTGTAGGTTGTTTCTGGCAACCACTGAACATGACAACACTGATTCCTCAGGGATCGTGGAAAACAGTACAGTACTTTTCGCCTAGTCACTTGTGCTTGCCTTATTCTCAGAACACACAGAAAGACGATTGGGACATTTTCAATTCGTATTTATTGGTCAAGCGTCAGTCTCGTGTAAAACATGTTTGCTGCGGCAATCAGGAGATAGGAGCATACAAAAGTAATTGCGAACACCAATATAGTAAACAGTAGCTACATTTCTACCTTAGAGCTAAAAAGATGAACATGGGCAGTTCAGATAAAACAATAGCATTTGCGTACTTCTACAATGCGCACCCTACCTAATTTGCCTAAATGTATCTAACCTAGATATGTAGGTGAAGCATGTATACGTGCATATGTGTGTGATAAGATATAGCCAAGAATCACCTAGGGAACAACCAACCCCCTCACCTGATGGTAAAGAACGAAGAACTCCGCCTCTGCTTCTGAGGAAGACACCCCGCGAGGGATGTCAGACCGCTGCATGTCGAAGATTCAGCATGCAGGAACCCGGCTCAGCTTGAAAGGAATTCTCCTCTGATTTGTAGGGGGAAATAAGGGTCTTATATACTGCAGTTGTCTCTCAAGGGATTTTTCTAGGATTGATGTTTTTTTAAAATAATTGTGAATGTTTTTCAAAACAAATGCGATCATGTACAGCGGGCCTTATGTTCAGAATGATGAAAAGTGATGACCTTTTTATAGAGTAACTATGCATTGCCTGAGGACCTCTTTATGTACGTCAGGTACATTTATTATGATAATACCAAGAAGCAGCATGTAAAGTAGAAGAGCCTGGTCGTGTAGAGACAGGGAGAAAACTACTGGGTAAAAGGTCACCAGTCAGAAGCGTTATTATCGTGTGGATAGGATCATTTATGTAAAAGAGGGCATACATGACAGGACTAGCCTGGAGAACAACAAGAGTGGATGAAGGACGGAATACCCCATAACACCATCTGGAAGGTGCTGACCAACCCAGAGCCAATGCTCCTGAAAAACTCTGCAGTTCCAGTCGTACTAGACATGTTAAAAATACGGTGCACCAGCTCCCCAAAATGTAGTGGGAAGTTGGTACGGAGAAGCGCCTGTATCTCCGAATAGGAACGCGCCCTCCTGAAGATCAAACGTCTCCTTCGCTGAAGTTAAGGCTGCATCTCTTTGAAACAAAGAAGCTTTCAGTTTGCTTATGGTGTCAAAGTGCACATTGATAAGATTAACTGAAGGCCACAGCATATCCTCCCTAACTACATGGGCAGGCGGAAACAGCACTTCTGTGCAACATGTTACAGTGGAAAAGATATCTGTTGATCAGAAAGATGGTAAGGTGAAAACAGATTTGCGATTTTAATCTATCGCCAACGCACGTGGCCTGAACGCAATGTTTGCAGTGTCCTGCTTAACAAAAGAATTGGCCTAAGTTTGGACTGCCCATATTGTAAGGCAGACAATTCTTACTGAAACACGTCTATTGTAAATCAATCAATCAATCAGGGGTTGTTAAGCGTAGCTACTCACCCAAGAGGGTCTCAAGGCGGTGCGGGGGGGTGTAGCTCCTGGATGTTCACAGCGATTCGTTGAAGAGCCAGGCCTTGAGGTTCTTCATGAACTTGGAGAGTGTATGTGTTTGTTGGAGGTGGAGAGGGAGGATGTTCCATGGCTTGGCCATGAGGAGGGAAAAGGAACAACCTCCTGTTCTGGTCTTCTTGATGCGTGGCATCATGGCACGGGAGAGCTGGGCTGAGCGGAGGGTTCTTTGGGGTGCGTGGAACGAGAGGCGGTGGCTCAGGTAGGCAGGTCCGGTGTTGTGAAGGGCTTTGTGGGCGTGGGTGATAAGCTGCAAGGTGATTCTCTTCTCGACGGGGAGCCAATGTAATGTCCGCAGCTGTTGGGTGATGGGGCAGTGGCAAGCTAGGTTAAGGACTAGTCTGGCGGAGGTGTTCTGGATGTTCTGGAGTTCATGGGTGAGGCTCTTGTTGATCACGGCATAGGGTGCATTGCCATAGTCTAGTCTGCTGCTGATGAGGGCTTGGGTGACGGTTTTCCTGTGTTCAAGGGGAATCCAGGTGAGGGTCTTTCGTAGGAGATGGAGGGTGTGGACACAGTAGGAAGAGCCAGCGTTGATTTGGTGGTCCATTTTGAGTTCGGAGTCCAGGATGATTTCGAGGTTGCGTGCATTGTTAGTGGGGAAGGGTGAGTTCCCGAAGGCGCCGGACCACCATGTGTCGTCCCAGATGTTGGGTTGTGGGCCCATGATGAGTACTTCGGTTTTGTTCATTTTAAGTTGTAGGCAGCTGTTCTTCATCCACCTGGCGACTGCTTCCATTCCTTCTTGAAAGTTGTGTTTGGAGATGTGGGGTTTGTTGGATAGGGAGAGGATGAGTTGGGTATCGTCTGCGTAGGATACAATGTTGAGTCCGGGGCGGGGTCATGTAGACATTGAACAGGGTGAGGCTGGTGAAGGTTCCTTGGGGAGCTCCCCAGGTGGTCGGTGTGGGATCCGAGAGGAAGGGTGGGAGTCTTACCCGCTGCATTCGGCTGGGTAAGAATGAGCGGATCCAGTTGAGGACCTTGTTCCGGATTCCTGCATCGTGTAGTCTGCCGGCTAGGGTGCGGTGAGAGACTGTGTCAAAGGCTGCGGAGAGATCCTGAGAGGTCCAGGAGGATGAGGGTCATGGTCTCTCTCATGTCGTCTGTCGCGGTGAGCAGGGCGGTTTCGGTGTGTGGTTTTTCCTGCAACCCCATTGGGTGGAGGCGAGGATGTTGTTTTCTTCTATGAAAGAGGCGAGCTGGCCGTTGACGGCTTTTTCAATGACTTTTGCTGGGTACGGGAGAAGGGAAATCGGTCTGACGTTTTTGAGGTCAGTGACGTCCACTGAGGATTTTTTCAGGGCATGGTTGATCTCGGGGAAGGAGGTGGTCTCGAGGGAGCGGTTGATGATTCGTCGAAGCTCGGGCGATGATGTCAGTGGCTCTAAGGTAGATGTAGTTGAGCACGGGTCCGTGGAGGCCCTGGAGTGGGTTGACATCAGTCTTCAGGGTGTCTTTGATGGTGAGGGAGGGCCAGCTGTCAAGTGTAGGCTACGTGGTTTGGGGAATGGTGGGTGTAGGGTCTACATGTAGGTTGTGCTAGTAAGGCACATGTAGTGCGTGTCAGAAAAAACATATTCGTTTTTTAGAAGGCCCTCATCCACCAACCTAGGTGGTGGCATGCTTCATCATCGGGCCCCACCCAAGGCACTGAGTGTACCTCGGGTGTGTTACAACGTCTATTTACAGCAGAGCGGATAGTATCAAGTGAGTGTGCAGTGATGTTGTTAAGTGTGTATGTTAAAAACTGTCCTAAGGGTCCCAGGATACACAGGATGATTTATTCATGGGCCCTTGGCAGTATTAAAAGCAAGGCTAGTGGATGTGGTTGGAGAGACTTATGGGCTCCTACATCCTGTGTGGTCAACTAGTTTCAGCCAGGCCAAGTGTTAATTCTGGCTTTCATCAGGACCAATGTGTGAGAGTGAGTTAAAAAGAGGTTTACAAAGTGTGTATATGCTCCTAAGTGACGCACTCGCTAAGGTGCGGTAACTGTAAGAGGAGGGTTTCCTCTAGGTTTGTGCCTGTGAAAAATAAGGGGACAAAACAACATAAAGACACACACATGTAGTTGAGAATCATGTCAGGCACGATTGTTGTGCTGACTTCACTGCATCGTGCCTAAGTGATTGTCGGATAAAACCGGAACTGAATGTGGTTTGTGTCGGCATGTGATTTAGACTGCTGAGATGCGCAATTATTCGTTACTGTGCTATAGATTAAAGGTGGGTTGGTGATACCTTAATTATGACCAAGGTGCTGAGCGCGACAGAAATCGGTAGTGTGCTTACTCTTATGTTGCAGAGGACAAACTCCATGAGTCCCTGGAGGGGATCTAGTTTAACAGTAGCATTCTGGTGATAGGTAAAGGAAAGTTAACGGAAAGAAAATGAGAAAATAGTAAGGCGTCGCCCTTTGGCACGCTCAGTGGCGCCCTTCACTCTCTAAATAGAGAAAAGTAGCCCGGTCCGGGTCATGGGGGCGTTTTACAAGGACATGTCAAATGTCCAGAGATCCCCCATGCCTCACTTACTTGGTGCTTGCTCAGAACCGACTTCTCAACCTGATGCGGCCACACAGGAACTCTGTCGATGGTTTCCGGCATTTCGTTCAGCGCTTATGTAGCATCCTGGCGCCGCAGCGAGTTCAGTGCACGTCGCGTTTCGCTGGCCTGAGTAGAGTCTGTGGGGAGAACAGTTGACATAGACAACCGACTACAACCGTGTTGTCCAATCGGTGTATATATGTCTGTATAGAAAAGGTATTCACATTAAAATATTCAGCGTGATTTATATGCTGAAAAAAGTGGCTATGGCAATTTCGGCACAAATGTGTGATTGAGATGAATTAATCACAGGAAAAGATTCATGATACATTTTTAGACGCCGTTTGAATGCAGATGGCAATCTCGACTAGAATGTATGTAAAGATCGCTAAGGCAAGAGTCAATTGGAGTGAGTGTGTTTGACTCGTTGGCAGAAAGAGTATGATTCTGAGCAGAGTGCAACCTGATCGAGGTTGTTCAGAGAGATTTTGAGGCAGGCAAGAGTTCTGCTGCTATTATAGTCAAGACAGATGTAGTAGGGTCTGGGGTTTCCCAATCTTTCGGCATGGGGAGTGTGAGCCTTTAATAGGAGGTAGACTAACAGAAGAGTGGTTACATAGTAGTATGTGGCATTCGGACATCACATATACGTGTGATAGATCTATTGCATGATGAGATGTGTCCCATGGTGGTATATATTGTATGGAGCTGGAGGCTGGTACAGCTATGTCGTATGGCAGTGTCCTTACTTGTGGTTGACTTATGCCTTGAGCCCACCCACTGTGTTATTTTCGTCCCAAGGGTTGAGCACACAGGTTATAAGATTCAGCGGCTGATACTGTTCCAAGGTATATTATCATTTAATCCTTGTGTATGAGTCGAGAAGCGGTATATCCAACGCTGTTCTTTATCAAGTAGGATTTTGTTGTTGTTGAAGGGATGATTTGCTATATGTTCAATCACTGTCCAGGACATATCATTGGGAGTGTGTACTTCTTGTAGGTAGTGGTCCATTAGTTTACTGTTGGTATTTTTGCATCAAATTGTACTACGATGCTCTTCAATTCTTGTCCTCACTTTCCGGGTCGACATTCCTACGTACCAAAGTTTGCATTGGCACTTGATGAGATATATTATGTTGGTCGAGTTACAGTTTGTATGTTTAAGTTGGTGCCATGTTTGCCTGGTTCTAGATTTAATGTCTTGCTGGGCTGTGTCAAGTGGCAATCACCGCATGGGTGGTGGCCGACCACATTCGGAAGGCCCCGTGCATTGAGAATTGTGTTGGTCATAGGTTTTCAGTTATTTGTGGGCGGGTGGAAACCAGTCGATCTTTCAGACCACTTATTTTTTTGTATGCAAATAGAGGTTTTCCTAGTTTCTGGTTCCTGTCTTGAGAAATCCTCCAGTTTTTCCGAATTATTTTAGCCACATGGTTGGATATTCCGTTGTAGGTTGTGACACAGGTCAGTGGTGCCGGTGTATCAGTCTGTATGTTATCCTCCAGTAGCGCCTCTCTGTTCTGGTTATGGGCGAGTTTTTTTGTGGTCTTGATGATTTTATTGGGGTAGCCACGTTCGTGGAGTTTTAACGTGAGGTCTGCTGATTATTTTCGGTAGTCATTAATGGAGCTACAATTGCGTCGAATGCGCAAAAATTGGCCAAACTGTAGGTTCTCTCTGAGGGGGCGTGGGTGAAAGCTTTTGAATTGGAGCAGAGAGTTTCTGGCAGTGGGCTTATAGTATGTAGAGGTTTTCAGGGTTCCGGCTTCTGCCTCGAGGTAGAGGCCAAGAAAGGCTATACTTCGTGCATCAGCAGTGCTGGTGAACTGTAGATATGGGTCACACTCGGTTAGCCAGTTGAGGAAGGTGCTCAAGGATTCCTCTGTGCCGGTCCATATCATGAGAATGTTGTCGATATATCGGCGCCAGAACCCAATGTTGTTAGTGTATGGGTTGGTTGTTGGTAAGATATGTATTAGTTCAGCCTTTGGTTGTGTGGAAAGTAGGCTTGAGGTGATCCAGAAAAGACAGGACTATACCACTGAATGTCACAGACTACTCAGCGATGAACGCAACTACAGACGCCTGAGAGATGACCCAACAAGCACACTGCAGACTACCATCACCTCAATGGTAGAGACAGCAGAGAACCACCAATACATCTCCAAACAGGAAGAAGACTACCTTTGCATGAAAAACCCTAGAGTCCCCTACTTCTACACAGTACCAAAAATTCACAAAGAGACAAGACCACCGCATGGACGCCCCATCGTCTCCGGCATTAACTCTCTCCTGAAACCTCTGTCCTGGTACTGCGACTTCTTCCTAAACCCACTGGTCCAGAAGGCTTTGACCTACATCAGAGACACCAAAACATCTACTGTCTCTGATTAAAGACATAAGCTTCGATCCTACCACACAACTTCTCGTGGGGCTGGACATTGAAAGCGGGTACACAAGCCTCCCCCAAGATGCCACCCTGAAAGTCCTCTACGACATGCTAATGGAGACTCTGTGGGAATACTCCACCCGAGAGAATTCATTCTACAGTGCACCACGCTTGCCCTAAAGGAGAATTAATTTGAATTTGAGGGGAAATTTTATCTCCAAACAAATGGCGGGACTATATGTATATCAATTTGAACTAATACATATCTTACCAACAACCACTCTGTGCCTTGGGTGGCATCTGATGATGAAGCATGCCACCAACTAGGTTGATGGGTGAGGGCCTTCTAAAAAACAAATATGTTTTTTGACACGCACTAGATGAGCCTTACTAGCACAGCTAACTCTCTTTGATTATCATCATAATCCTACGAGGAAGTGAACTAGCCACTCCTGTTCCTCACTCTCCTTTTGATAGTATCATCTGCATGTGGGTTGTCATCATCAAAGTTGTCATAGATGGTCTTGATTTTGTGATGGAGGAAGGCGCTGAGTCTGTCGCAGAGGTCCTGGAGGGGGGTTTGTTGTTTGTCTCACTGTTGGTTGGGCGAACTCTTTGAAGATGCCGAAGAGCTCCTTGCTGTTGTGTGCGTGGGCGGAGATTTTGTTCTGGAGTGTTTTCTTCCTAGTGTATCTGATGAGCTTGTGGTGGGCGGCAATAGCTGCTTTGAAGTTGTCAAGGTCAGCTTTGATTTGGAGTTCCTTCATATCTTTTCTAGGCATCTGCATGTTCGTCTTGATTCTCGGAGTTCGGTGGAGAACCAGCTGGCTCTCTTGGAGTGTGGGTTGGTAGTTATTCTTGAGGGGGGTGATGCTGTTGGCGCAGTCGGTGATCCAATTGCGCAGGGTTCGGGCAGCGGTGGTTGGGTCGTCATACGTGTCGGTCGGAACAGAGCTGCTGAAGGAGGCGGTGAGCTGGTCGTTTGAGATCTTGGTCCTATTCCTGCGCTGAAGCCGGTGTGGGCGTTTGCGGGTGATGTTAGTTTTGATGGTGAAGTGGACACGACAATGCCCCATCCATGGGAGTTCGGAGGTGTGGCTGAAGGTGATGGAGTTTCCTGCTGTGAGGATTGGTTCGATGGGTGTGTCCTGCTGAGTGCGTGGGCTCTGGTACGATATGTTTGAGTCTGATTTAGAGGAGGTTGTCCAGGAGGGAAAAGGAGTTGGGGTCTTGGAGGTTGTCGAGGTGGAAGTTGAGGTCTCCAGCAAGGTGTAGTCGGTGGAGGTGATGGCTTGTGGGTGATGACGTCAGTGATGGAGTTGGAGAAAAGGGCACGGGTCGGGGGTTTGCAGATGAGGGAGCCTCGGAGGGTGGGGGTCGGGTTGGTCTGAATCTTGAAGTGAAGGTGTTCCATCAGGTCTGTGGGCCCGCCAGTGTGGATGCTCAGTCGGAGGTATGATTTGTGATCAATGGCGAGGCCTCCTTCCGGGTGATCTTGTAGCCTTCTGGGATGGCAATCACGATGTCCGCCGCAAGACTGGTCCTCAACCTGCCAAAACACTGCCACATCTCCCAGCACCTGCGCACACTCCACTGGCTCCCCGTCGAGGCGAGAATCACATTTAAGATGCTCATCCACGCACACAAGGCCCTCCACGGCACCGGACCAGCATACCTGAACAGCCGACTCAAATTCCACGCACCCCAAAGGACCCTACGATCAGCCCAGCTTTCCTACGCTGTGGTCCCCCGCACCAGAAAGACCAGATCGGGAGGCCGCTCCTTCTCCTTCCTCGCGGCCAAAGCATGGAACGCCCTTCCGCTCCACCTCAGACAGACAACATCGCTCCCCATCTTCGCAAGAAACCTCAAAACCTGGCTCTTCGACAGACCCCCTCCTTGATGGAATGGAACCTGCACCCCCCCCCCCCCCCCACCCCTAGCGCCTTGAGACCCTTACGGGTGAGTAGTCGCGCTTTAACAAACTCCTGATTGATTGATTGATTGATTGATGTCCGGTCCCGAAGCAGCGTTCATCCAGGTTTCTGTGATGAAGTTGACGTTGAGGGTTGTGCTGTCGCGGAGGTCCCAGAGTTCCGCCGCTTGTCTGTGTAGGGAGCGGACGTTGGGGAGGATACATTGCAGGGTTTGGAGTGAGGTGGAATTGTGGGTGGAGAAGTGTGGCTCAATGGTTAGAGCGGCAGACCCTGATGCAGAGGTCTGGCCCGGGACCAGGGTTCAATTCCCGTCTCGGCAGGTCTTGGGCTCAATTTCCTCGGACCTGATTTCTCGCCTCGGTGCCTATTCTAATCATGGGTCCCACTCTGCAACTCTGGGCAATAGCTTGCTTAATCTCCACAACGGCCCCAAAAGCGCTGGGATGCCTGGCTGCACCTGGGGGGTGCCCAGGAGTGGACATTTCCCAGGGAAGCCAGGAAGGGTTCCTAAGCGGTATACGGACAGTGCCGGGACACCTCCGGTGGAGGTAGCTGTGCGCTTTACAAATTCCGACATTTACATTTGTTTATTTATTTTTGAGGTGGGTCCTGGATCTCGGTTTAGGCAAAGGAGTAGCAACAGTGGCATCAGGTGAAAGTTCCTTGGGTGTCGATGGGAGAAGAATGCTTGCAGTTGTTGCCCTGTCCGGTTTTGAGTGTGCACAGGGCCGAGGAGCTGTAGTGCTGGCGGGTCAGAGGACTAGTGTCTCTGGCGCTGGTCACAGTCACGGACGGGTGCAGGCGGATTTGCCTTTGGTGCGCTTTCGGCGCACCAGTGGCACGCCTGCTGCACGCATCTGCACAGCGGCCGCCATTCAGCAGGGGTCAGGGGGACAGCTGGGAGGTGGGAGCAGGAGCACCCATGAGGGGGACGGGCCGCGGCGGCAGCAGCGGTGGGGAAGAAAGGAGGCAAAGACAAAAAAGGAAAAACAGGAGGCAAAAGGCAAGTCAGGAGCGAGGCAAGGCATAGGGCCTCGAACACCGATCAGTAGCAGCTCTGGAGGCAGAGCCACTCACAACAGAGCTGCACAAGGCGAGAGCGGTTTCCTGTCCAGCAGGTCAGAGGTCTTGCTCACCCTAACACGCAGCGGCTGCCATTAAGTAGGGGTTGGGGAGGGTGGGACAGCTGGGAGGTGGCAGTGGGAGCCCCGTTGGAAGGGGAGGGGCCATGGGGGCAGCAGTCGCGGGGAAGAAAGGAGGCAAAATCAAAAAAGAAAAAACAGGAGGCAAAAGGCAAGTCAGGAGCGAGACGAGGCACAGGGCTTCAAACCCTGTTCAGTGGCAGCGCTGGAGGCAGAGTCACTCACGACAGAGCTGCGTGAGGGGATAGCAATTTAATGACCAGGAGCTCAGAGGTCTTGCTCACCCTATCGCGCAGCGGCATCCATTAAGTAGGGGTCGGGGGACAGCGGGACAGCTAGTAGGCGGTAGCCCCACTGGAGGGGGAGGGGCCACAGGGGCAGCAGCGGCGGGGAAGAAAGGAGGCACAGGCAAAAAAGGAAAGACAGGAGGCAAAAGGCAAGTCAGGAGCGAAGCAAGGCACAGGTCCTTGAACACCGGTCAGTGACAGCGCTGAGGGCAGAGGCACTCACAACACAGCTGCGGGAGGGGAGAGCAGTTTCCTGACCAGGAGATCAGAGGTGTTGCTCACCCTATTGCGCAGCGGCTGGCATTATGTAGGGTTCGGGAGAGGGTGGGACAGCTGGGATCTGTGAGCACGCAGGAGGGGGAGGGGCCGCGGGGGGCAGCAGCGGCGTGTAAGAAAGAGGGAAAGGCAAAAAAGGAAAAACGGGAGGCAAAAGGCAAGAAGGAAAAACAGGAGGCACAAGGCAAGCGGTGAAGAAGGAAAAACAGGGGGCAAAAGGCAAGTCAGGAGCGAAGCACACCGGTCAGTGGCAGCGCTGGGGGCAGAGGCACTCATGACGGAGCTGCGCGAGGGGAGAGCAGTTTCCTAAGGCAAAAGGCAAAAAAGGAAAAACAGGAGGCAAAAGGCAAGTCAGGAGTGAAGCGAGGCACATGGCCTCGAACACCGGTCAGTGGCAGAGGCACTCAAAAAGAAGATGTATGAGGTGAGAGCAGTTTCCTGACCAGGAGGTCAGAGTTCTTGCCCCCTGATGAGACAATTATATCTAAGAATAAATTCTAGATGATAAAATAGTCATTCCGTTGTCCACTACTGCAATAGCCTGTTCTAAAATGGCCCCGTAAAGCTCATGCAGTTTTTTAGCAGCTTATTGTTGAGAAATTTTCCATATCTCGTTATAGACATGAAAATAAAGATAAAATATATTTGTAAAGCGCTCGTTTGCCGCGGCGTCTTGGCGCTAGTAGAATTGTGAATAGGGAGCTGCTCTGTTTGATCCTGCACCTAGTTGGAGGGAAACAGCCAGGATTTGAGCAATTTCCTAAAAGACTGCCTGTTTGACTGCAACCTCATAGCCACTGGCATCTTATTGCATAGTTTGGCTGCACAATATGATACGGTCCTCCCTCCCCATCCAACACTGTGGACTTTGGGTACTTGTACAAGACCTACGTTTGCGGATCTAAGACTTCTCGTAAGTGCGTACTGTACAAACAGTTTTTGCATATCCACAGCCCCACATCCATAAAGTGCCTTATGCACCAAACAGATGGCCTTAAAATGCACTCTTGGCTGAATCGGAAGCCAATGTAGTGACCTAATACTAGCAGACGTGATGTGTCCTTTAGTAATGCTCAGTAGTAAGGGTGCCGCTGCATTTTGTAGGGACTGTAATTTAGTCATATGCGCCTTATCAATGCCCACCAAAAGCGTATTGCAATAATCTATTTTAGAAAGAATAAGGGCTACCACTACAGTTTTCCTAAGTTCCTGCGGTGTAAAAGGTAAGATCTTACGTAATATCTTCAATAAGAAGAAACAGGAGGACGTTAACCGATTGACTTGGCCTCAGAAACTGCGTTGGTTATCAAGGATCACTCCTAGATGCCTGGCCTTAGCTGTCAGGGTAGGACATTCACCCGCCTCAGTTGGCCATCATGTTTGGTTCCACAGCGATTAGCCATTACCAAATTCCATGATCTCCATTTTATCCGTATTGATTTTAAGGACATTTTGACTCATCCAGCTTATGATACTGGTGAGACAATTATGGAAGCAGATGACAGTAGCCTCCGGATGTTTAGATACGGATATGACAACCTGAGAGTCATCCGCGTATGAGACCAGCCTGAAACCAAGCTCTCTGATAAGTCTGGCTAACGGAGTTACAAAGATATTAAATAGGGTTGGTGATAGCGCCAATCCCTGTGGTACCCCGCACGGGAGATGGAAAACCTCTGATTGTAGATTGTCCCAATGTATTCACTGTGCCCTAGACGCAAGAAATGAGGAGAGAAGGGGGATAGCTGATTCCCTGATCCCCATAGCCTCCAGTCACCACGCTAACAGCTTGTGGCTTACGGTGTCAAATGCTGCTGATAGGTCTAATAGGATCAAGACGGCTCTGCCCCCCCCCCACCCATTCACCTGTCTGCGAATCTCCTCCGTAGCCATTATCAGAGCCGACTCTGTCAAATGACGTGGTCGAAAGCCATGCTGAGTGGGTTCTAGCAGATTGTTGTAGTCAAGATGTTGGGTTAGCTCACTGTTTACTGCTTTTTCAAGAATTTTGGCTGCTATTGGCAGACAGGATATTGGTTTATAATTTTTGACCTCAGTGAGGTCCAATGTGGGCTTTTTCAGAATCGGCCTGATACAGGCTTTTTTCCAAACACAAGGAAAATTACCAGTTTTCACTACATTGTTTAAAAGTGTTTTCAGTGGAAACTAATCTTTTCTGATGCCAGATGTGAAATGGCAGGGGGGCAGGGATTGTTGGGAGTTCCAGATTTTGTTCTTAGAAGAATGATGTTCACTTTCTCTTGAGTAAGAGTCATAAAGCCGGTTAATTGGTTCTGAAAAACATTCTCCTCTAGAAGTGGCCTGTTAGATTTAACAGCATCGGGTTGTCTTCAGTAGGTCATCGTATATATGATGAACCTTCATTTGAAAAAAGTCAGCCATGTTGTTACAGAAGGCTTGATCAGGCCTGAACTGATTGGCCTGCTGACGTTTGGATAGTGCTTGGGCTGATTTAAAAAGCTCCTTAGAGGAGTTTTTTGCAGCTCCGATTTTTGTTGTAAACTAATCCGTTTTGGCTTTTATAATAGCCTCCTTGTAATACCAACTTATGCTCCTTGCTATAATCGTTCGGCTCTCCTACATTTGGACTTGATGCTTTTAAGGTCAGTTCCATACCAGGGCGATGTCGCCTGGTATCTTTTAGTCCTAATAGTTTTTTCTGGTTGGCCACTACTCTGATCCAGTTCTCAAACTGGAGAGCTGCTCCTCGTTTGTATCCATGGCCTGTAAGAGGCGGGGGGGGGCACTTATCAAGAGACTGTTCTAGGTAATTTCTCTGTATTTTATGCCAAGATCAGATTTTTACAGATGGCAGTCTACTTGAAATGCCGCTGTTTGGCTGCATTAGTTTAATTTTAAAATGTATTGCCTTATGATCAGTCAAAGGGAGATTTTGACCCAGGAGATGTCATGGTTATTGGTAAATATGCCGTCCAGTGTATGACCAGCTGTGTGAGTAGATTCAGAAACAATTTGCATTAGGCCATACGCCTCCAGATTGTCAAGTAGCCTTCCCGTATCTGGATTGTTGTTCAACTCTAGGTGAAAATTAAAATCACTTAGAATAGTGAACATAAGGGATTCTAGGCAGGATTCAAGAAAAGTCTGGAGAGCCTGGATGAATGCTGCTCTGGGTCCAGGTGGACGATGCAAAGGAAGGCCATGAAAGGTAGAAGTGTTATATATTTTAACAGTATATAGCATGGCCTCAGCCGGAAGTTGGGTGATGGTATCTACTCAATCAATCAATCAATGAAGCACATTTGTAGAGCGCGCTACTCACCCGCAAGGGTCTCAAGGCGCTGGGAGGAGGGGGGGATGGTGCTGCTACTGCTCGAAGAGCCAGGTCTTGAGTTGCTTCCTGAAGGAGAGATGGTCCTGGGTCAGCCGTAGGTGGGTGGGGAGGGAGTTCCATGTCTTGGCCGCCAGGTAGGAGAAGGATCTTCCTCTGGTGGTGGTTCTGCGGATCCGTGGGACGGTGACGAGGGTGAGTGTGATGGAGCGGAGCTGGCGGGCGGGTGTGTAGAACGTGAGGCGGTTGTTGAGGTATTTGGGGCCCATGTCGTGGAGGGCCTTGTGTGCATGGGTGAGGAGCCTGAAAGTGATCCTCTTGCTGACGGGGGCCAATGCAGGTCTCTCAGGTGGGCAGAGATGTGGCTGTGGCGGGGGATATTCAGGATGAGTCATGCAGAGGCGTTCTGTATGCGCTGGAGTCTTTTCTGAAGTTTGGCTGTGGTCCCAGCGTAGAGGGCGTTCCTGTAGTCCAGACGGCTGGTGACGAGGGCCTGGGTGACCGTCTTTCTGGTTACGGTGGGGATCCACCGGAAGATCTTTCGGAGCATGCGTAGGGTGTTGAAACAGGATGACGAGACAACGTTGACTTGCTTGGACATCGTGAGGGAGGAATCCAGGATGAAGCCCAGGTTGAGTGCGTGGTCCGTGGGCTTGGGGGCGGTGTCCAGTGCGGGGGCCACCAGGAGTCATCCCAGGCGGAGGGGGATGGTCCGAGGATGAGGACTTCCGTCTTGTCCGAGTTCAGTTTCAGACGGCTGAGCTTCATCCATTCCGCGATGTCTTTCATTCCTTCCTGGAGGCTGGCTCTGGCGGTGGCGGGGTCGTTGGTGAGGGAGAGGATCAGCTGGGTGTCGTCAGCGTAGGAGATGATGTTTAGGTTGTGTTGGCGTGTGATGGCTGCGAGGGGGCTCATGTAGACATTGAAGAGGGTGGGGCTGAGCGAGGAGCCCTGAGGAACGCCGCAGATGATCTTGGTGGCTGCAGAGTGGAAGGGGGGGAGGCAGACTCTCTGAGTTCTGTCGGAGAGGAAGGAGGTGATCCATTCCAGAGCTTTTTCTTGGACCCCGGCGTGGTGGAGGCAGGATGTTAGGGTGCGGTGGCAGACTGTGTCGAATGCGGCTGATAGGTCGAGGAGGATGAGGGCAGCAGTTTCTCTGTTGTCGAGCAGGGACCTGATGTCGTCGGTGGCTGCGATGAGGGCGGTCTCGGTGCTGTGGTTTGCTCGGAAACCGGACTGCGATGGGTCGAGGGAGCCGTTTGTCTCGAGGAAGGCGGTTAGCTGTTTGTTGACGGTCTTCTCGATGACTTTGGCGGGGAAAGGGAGAAGCGAGATGGGGCGGAAGTTCTTGAGGTCTGTGGGGTCCGCGGTGGGTTTCTTCAGGAGCGCGCTGATCTCTGCATGTTTCCAGCTCTCCGTAAAGGTGGCAGATGTGAAGGAGATGTTGATGATGTTCCGGAGTTGGGGTGCGATGATGGAGTCGGCTTTGTAAAAGATGTGGTGTGGGCAGGGGTCGGCTGGGGAGCCGGAGTGGATGGTGTTCATCACGTGGGTGGTGTCTTCAGTGCTGACGGAGGTCCAGGTGCAGAGGGTGGTGGTGGGGGGCGTTGGTTCGGTGGTTGGGTGTGTGGTCTGGGTGCCGAAGCTGTTGTGTATGTCGGTGATCTTGTGGTGGAAGAACGAGGCGAGTGAGTCGCAGAGGTCTTGCGAGGGTGTGATGTCGTTGTTGCTGGCGCTGGGGTTGGAGAGCTCTTTAACGATGCTGAAGAGTTCCTTGCTGTTGTGGATGTTGTTGTCCAGTCGTTCTCTGAATGCTGTCCTGTTGGTGGTGCGGATCAGCTGGTGGTGTTTGCGGATGGCGTTCTTAAGGGCTATCATGTTTCCTGTTGACTGGCCGTGGCGCCAGGCTTTCTCGAGGGTACAGCAGGATTTCTTGGAGTTTTTGAGGTCGTTGGTGAACCACAAGACTTTCTTGCTGCCGGGCCTGCTGGGAGGAATCTTCAGTGTTGCAAGGGCATCGGCGCAGTTGGTGAGCCACTGTGTGAGGTTGCGGGCTGCTTCGTTGGTGTCCGTAGTGTTGGTGGGAGGGTTCTGGCTCAGCGAGGTGGTGAGCTGGTCGGCGGTGATCTTAGTCCAGCATCTTCGGGGAGCCTGTTGCGGGTGGTGGTGGGTCGTGGTTTTTCTGAAGTTGAAGTGGACGCAGCTGTGATCTGTCCAGTGTGGTCCGGTGGAGTGGCTGAAGGAGATGTGGTTGCTGGAGGAGAAGACTGGGTCAAGCGTGTGGCCGGCGTAGTGGGTAGGGGTGTTCACCAGTTGCTTGAGTCCAAGGTTGGTGAGGTTGTCCAGCAGGGTGGTGGTGTTGTTGTCATTGTTGTTTTCCAGGTGGAAGTTGAGGTCCCCTAGGAGGATGTAGTCCAAGGAGGTGAGGGCAAGCGGGCTGATGAAGTCTGCGATGGCTTCGCTGAATTGTGTGCATGGTCCCGGGGTTCTGTAGATGAGGGTACCTCTGAGGGTGGTCTTAGGATCGGTGTGTATCTGGAAGTGGAGGTGCTCGGCGGCGGTGGGGGTGTCGTCGAAGTTGGTCGTGATGCGGATGGTGTTTTTGTGGACGATGGCGATGCCTCCTCCGGTTTGGTTGACGCGGTCCCTCCGGGCGATCTTGTAGCCATCCAGGATGGTTATGGCGATGTCGGGGTCTGAGGAGGCGTTCATCCAGGTTTCTGTGAGGAAGGCGACGTCCGGGGCTGTTGTGTCGAGGAGGTTCCAGAGTTCGACGGCGTGCTTGTGGACGGAGCGGGTGTTGAGCAGGATGCACTTGAGGTGGTTGTTGCTGGTGTCTGGCCTGGCGGGTGCGGTGCCGGTCCGGCGGCAGGTAAATTTGCAGGCTTAGCAGGTGAATGGTCCGTGGGTGCGTTTCGGGTTGGCTCGGTGGCACGCGGGGGTCCGGCCGGTGTTGAGTGCGTGGAGGGTGTCAGCGTCGTAATTCATTTGGGTGGGATGGCATCGTCGAGGGCCAGGGGTCCCGGCACTGGGCGCGGTCCAGGCGCGGACGGGCGCAGATGGGCTTGCCTTAGGCGCGCCCGCTGCGCGCCGCTGCACAGCTTCCTTATGAGGGGGAGCTGGAGGGAGGAGCAGCTGGGAGGCGGAAGCGGGGCGGCCAATGGGAAGGGGGGGCGGGCCACGGGGGACGCGAGCGGTGGGAAAGGTGGCCCAGAAGGCAAGGGGGCAGGGGGGGGAAGGGACGGGCACAGCGGCAGAAATCAACAATTAAATAGCAAAGGGCACAAAATAAAGAGGGGGAAGTCTAAAGAACAGTCAACAGGAAAAAGGAGAAAAACGAGCAAAAGACCAGTCTGCAGGCAGCAGATAGCACAAGAGGCAGCAGCAGAGCACAGGGGGTGTGCGCGGTGGCAGAGGGAGCGACCTGCCTGGTTACAGGGTCAAGGGTCGCTCCTCTCACCGCCGCGCGGCCTCCATATGAGGGGGAGCGGGAGGGTGGAGCAGCTGGGAGGCGGGAGCGGGGCGGCCAATGGGAAGTGGGGGGGGCGGGGCCCCGGGGGACGCGAGCGGCGGGAAAGGTGGCCCAGAAGGCAAGGGGACAGGGGAGGGGAGGGACGGGCACAGCGGCAGAAATCAACAATTAAATAGCAAGGGGCACAAAATAAAGAGGGGGAAGTCTAAAGAACAGTCAACAGGGAGAAGGAGAAAAACGAGCAAAAGACCAGTCTGCAGGCAGCAGACAGCACGGGAGGTAGCAGCAGAGCACAGGGGGTCTGCGCGGTGGCAAAGGGAGCGACCTGCCTGGTTACAGGGTCAAGGGTCGCTCCTCTCACCGCCGCGCGGCCTCCATATGAGGGGGAGCGGGAGGGAGGAGCAGCTGAGAGGCGGGAGCGGGCGGCCAATGGGAAGAGGGAGGGCAGGGCCGCGGGAGACGTGAGCGGCGGGAAAGATGGCCCAGAAGGCAAGGGGGCAGGGGGGGGAGTGGAGGGGGCACAGCGGCAGAAATCAACAATTAACCGCATGCGCGCTAGCGGTTTTCCCGCTGTGCGCTGCGTTTTGCGAAAAGCCGTGTTACATGACGAGCTCAGCTCGTCATCAGCGTACGATTGCCGTAACTGATGACGAGCTGAGCTCGTCATCAGCATCGAAGGGGTTAAATAGCAAGGGGCACACAATAAAGAGGGGGAAGTCTAAAGAACAGTCAACAGGGAGAAGGAGAAAAACGAGCAAAAGACCAGTCTGCAGGCAGCAGACAGCCTGAGAGGCAGCAGCAGAGCACAGGGGGTCTGCGCGGTGGCAGAGGGAGTGACCTGCCTGGTTACAAGTTTCAAGGGTTGCTCCTCTCACCGCCGCACGGCCTCCATATGAGGGGGGGCGGGAGGGAGGAGCAGCTGGGAGGCTGGCGGCAAATAGGAAGAGGGGGGTCGGGGCCACGGGGGACGCGAGCGGAGGGAAAGTTGGCCCAGAAGGCAAGGGGGCAGGGGGGGAGGGGGGGCACAGCGGCAGAAATCAAAATTAAATAGCAAGGGGCACAAAATAAAGAGGGGGAAGTCTAAAGAACAGTCAACAGGGAAAAGGAGATAAACTAGCAAAAGACCAGTCTGCAGGCAGCAGACAGCACGGGAGGCAGCAGCAGAGCACAGGGGGTCTGGGCAGAGGGAGCGACCTGCCTGGTCGAACATTTAAATGTAAATGTAAATGTAAATGTAGTATACTTTTAAAGTGCACAGCTGCCCCAGCAACGGGGCGTCCCGGCGCTGTATAACGCTGTGGAACCCTTCCTGGCTCTCCCCGTGAGATGCCCCTCCTGGGCACCCACAAGGTGAAGCCAGGCATCCCAGTGTTGTTGGGGCCATTGTGGAGATTAAGCAAGCTATTGCCCAGAGTTGCAGAGTAGGACCCATGATTAGAGTAGGTGCCAAGGCAAGAATTATCGAGTCCGCGGACATTGAGCCCAAGACCCTGCCGCGTCGGGACTTGAACGCTGGTCCCGGGCCTGATCTCTGCTTCAGAGTCTGCCGCTCTAACCAGTGAGCCACACTTCTCCAGATTGAAATGGTATACTGTAGCAATATCCCCTCCTTTTTTCCCTACCCTATCTAGACAAAGTAACCTCCTGGGAGTGCTAAGTTACAGCCGGAATCAGATGCCTGATTGGTCCCGGTCTCAGTCAGAAAGACTATGTTGGGCCTAGAATGTTGTAACATGCACTCCAATTGATGTTTGTGCTTAATCAAAGATCGCATATTGAGCAATGTACAATGAAGAAATTCTTCCTGACTGACCTTGGTGCCCGTGCTATCTTTTGGCGAGCTAGCTACTGAAGTGTTTATACCCATTGAAGAGACTTGTTGTACTCCAGGCTCTCCTTTCATTTGTCCTGGGCCCAGTTTGAAAGTAGCTGGACCAGGTTCAATGTAACACTGCTACAACCTAACCCCCCACATTTCCCCACTTGACATTAAACATCAGGAGAAAGGCACTCGCCCCTCATAGACATTATAAAGAAAGTGGTTTTCACATGGTTTCCAGGGTCTTAACAAGAAGTCTTGTAATTCTAAGTCATCCGATAAAAGGGGCAAGTGCTGTTGTACCTGTGTCGAGGTTTTAGCCAATCAAGGCACATCTTCCCAAAACTGTAAGTTCTTGCCACCCGAATGTTCACTCTGCACATATCGTGCGTCAGGCCTGTTTACTATAAATCCCTTGGTGTTGCCTAGGAATCTATCCTGAAATTTGTTAGTGTCTAGTGATCACACTAACCATCCCTTCGAATTGGGATCTTGATGAATTATGTCTACTTTTACACAACATAGAATCTATAGGGTGTCATCACTTGGTGTTAACTGCTGCCAGTTGTCAGATTGTGTAAGAGTGGGAACCCTTGCTGTGTTCAAATCTTTTATCTTGGCTAAGCCAAGACACAGTGTGTGTTGCACAGTTTTATTCAGGAAAATCATCTATTGCAGTATTATACAAGCCCTAAATAAAGCCTTGGAGCCCTGATCCTGCCAGTCCTTCGTCCCCCAGATAGATTTTATATCTATTGTATCCCTCCAAAAGTTCAAACCCTGTGTAGAGAGCTGGGAAAGGAAAGAAGCAGAGTATATGCGCTTAGTATCAGTTAACATATTTTTCTTTGTAGGTGAAGGTGCAGGCCTATAATAAAATCAGGCTTCGTCAGAACCAGAAAAATAGTTAAACCTCTATGCAAATGCCTTTGAACTGACCCTCGGGTGGTGGGCAACGTTCCCATTGTGTAAAGTTAAACACGTCATGAGGTGTGCTAGCCTTGTGTATAAAATGATGACCGTAATGTTGAAAACAGAATATCTCATCAAAATTTGCCATACCATCATAAAATTCATCAGAGAAAACCACAGTTGAAAGTTCTAGATCTTCTAACATTTCATATACTGTATCAATATCCCAGTCATCAGAAACTCTACTGGGGGTGATAATGTCATTCAATGAAATGTTAAACAAATGTGGAATTTGTAACAGTTGAGTGGGACCATGCACATCAAATGATACCTTATCCCATACAATCCCAGCTGGAGCTCCAACAGCTCAAATGTTCCCCAGGGACAAGTCTTTTTGCTCATGGTGTGATGATCGGTGTGGTTTCTGAGCCAAGTTCACAGTGTGTACCACAGAGCATTCTAGGACAAAATGTCGATTTACGAGAAGGAAGAACACAGTCACAAAACCAATCTAAAGAACTAAGAATAGTAAGGCAATTGTAATCCAAAGGTGTAACCATGGAGAAATAAAATATGTTCTTTTCAGCCAACGATAGAAAACGCACGCCTTTAGTTCGAATGGCGGTGGGAGTGGTGAAACCTCCAATGTGTCGGAGCAGAAGTCAAAAAGTCGATGAAATATCCAGATGCCATCCAGTCTGTCTTTGGCAGTTCAGCAGGCTGGTTCAAATTTTATGCAGATTCGATCTGTGGTGCATTGACGTAGACCTTGTTCTTTTCAGGATTCTGAATAGAAATCTAATTTGATGTACTTGTAGATTGCAAAGTTGTAGTTGTTTTTGAAATGGGTAGAAGGCATACATTGTTGTTCACCGTAGTCTCATGTTGAAGAGAGCAGGCTTCATTTACAACTAAAGCTTCCATCTGAACCTCCTGTAAGGCAGCAAGAGAAAATTGGTAGCTATCCAGGCGCCTGCACAGCTTACTGTTACAAATCGGCCACATAGTGTGGTTCTATCAGATCAATAGAGACAAACTTTTTGTTGTGGCATCTAGCAAGGGACTTAAGAACTACAGTTCATGTACCTTCAACAGCCAGGACCAGCACAGGCGCTCTGTAAGATGGCCTAAACTCCTTTGATCCACAATCGTTTCTCTTACCAGATTCCCGATCTTTTTGATCCAGCCAGTGCTTGCCAGAACAACTTTCACTTCACCAGTGGCAGTGCGTTTCACTTGTACGTTGCTTTGTTCATCCTGGAAATCATTCAGTTCCTATAAAACAGCCTAACGTTCAGTGATGTCAAATGGTGTTTCGGCCACCACTGTGCTGGCACTATCAAGGTCTGGGACCCACTTCTTAAACCCAAACAAGATCTCATAAGGGGTACGACCACCCAGGGACTTTCTTGGCATGTTATTTAAAGCCCTCTGGATCCCATATAGGTGATGAACCAAACTGCGACCAGAGCCTTGTACCCTTGCTGTTAAAGACTGCTTTAAGCCCTGGCTTTTCCTCTCCACAACCGTGTTTCCATCAGGATGGTATAGAGATGAGAAACGCAGGGTCACACCCAAACGTTCAATGGGCTCTTTGTAAGCCTGCGGTAAACAACAATAGAGTGCGGAAATTTGAATGGGGTTATGTCCTCTTCCCCAAGTTAAGCAATAAATAACATGGACATACCCACAGAGGGATATGGTCACTGTTAGTGACCTATACAACTTTGAACAGGAGCACAGACAACCAGTGGTTGTTTGAGAAGACAAGCTACTCAAAAAGAGGAATTCTCTACCTATTTAGAATAATAATGTGCGTTACGTCACAATTGTGTAAACATCTGAATTACTGGCCGACAGACAAGGACACATAAATGTGAAAATATCAGATCAGATCAGAATAATGTTATTATTTTCAATTCATAAATAGAAAAAAGATTTTTTCAATAAGTGAACTGAAAACATGAAAATAATAATACTAAGGCACATCCCTCCCACACCACACACACTCAATCATACAACAGACGGAAACACGTATCATGATCCAGGCGGTGGTGCTAGAGAGCCAGAGAAGCCTGAGAGCGGAGGACGGAGGACGGAGCGGGAAGCCGGAGCCTGAGCCTGCAAACAAGTGAGCGGAGCCACAGAGCTACAGAAAGCGGAGCACAGTAAAGCTCTCGGAGCTCCCGGGAAAGCCAAAAGCCGAAAGTCTAAGCTGCTCCGCACCGCACCATACGTGTGTGGAGCCGAGCCGAGCCGTGCCGAGAGCCGGGAGCCGGGAGCCGGGAGCCGGGAAAGATCCGGCGAGTGTAGCAGTAGCGGTTTCTCTGACACTCAGCGGCGGCGGCGGCTACGCCTACCATCTGCTACTGCTATTGTCTCCAGCGGCAGTGGAAAAGGTGACCGGAGGTGAGCGGCGGGCAGCAGGAAGAGTGAAGAGTTAAGAAGTGAAGGCAAAGGCGGTGGTGGGCGGGCAGGCAGGGGGCTGAAGGCAGAGGAGAGAGTTAAGTCCTACAACCCTGCCTACAACCCTGCCTTCTAGGCCTCATCTGCCTAATAACACCCCGCCTCAGATCGTATTGCGCTACACTGTACCTCCATTAGACAGGGGATTGGCGATTCTCCAGTCCAAATTCACCGGACACCACTTCACCAGTTAACCAAGCCTGCTGGAGCCTGGAGCCAGGAGCCGGGTGGCTGCAAAACGTGTGTGGTTTGCTTGAGTTCAGAGGAAGAGAAGCATCAGCTTTGTCACTGCTGGGTGGCGCTGTTGAGCTGTTGCAGCTGTTGAGCAGTCGAGTTGTTGAGCAGAGCGGAGCAAGAGTGTAGTCTGAGGTACCTCGTAGTCCCGGTGGCCAGACGGGGGTCGGTGTGCAGCCGAATCGCCCAGGCGCCGGGAGTGGGGGTGCATGAGTCCGAGATCGGGGTGACATTTTTCCATACCTGTAAGGACCATTGAGGACCATTGAGGACCATTGAGGAGGCTCCCGTGGAGAGGTGCTCCCCTGATTGAATATTTGAACATCAGAATATTGGAATATTTGATCACTTGGAAGCTGCCCCGCCCTCGCCCTCGAATCTGTCAAACCCTGTCAAAACCTGAATCCTATTTGAATTAAGAACTTTGGTCACACAAACTCAAAAGTGAGAAGGAGAGAGAAGGAGTAGGTGGTCTTTTGTGTAAGGTGTAAGGTGTAAGGTGGACTTTGCGTGTCTAATGATGATGAGGTCCGGTCGCCAATGTGGGGGTCCACAAAACTCTATACAAATTCAAAAACCAGAGGAGACAACAGAGATTACAGAAGCCCCTCAAATGTGCAGGGATAAGGATAATGGAGAACAGGAGGGAAACATGCAAATTAACAAAAGAAGTGCCTGTTCAGAGGAGAATCTGTGTAACCCAGCTGAGGAAAAAGTGTCTTCTGTCTCCCTTAGTAAAGACTTGTGTCATATCCGGTCTCCATGTGTGGCGCAGTCGTCAATAAAGAGTTACTTTTTTAAGTACCATCAAACTCTATCTGATAAAGATAATTACGAAGATGATCGCAAAGATAATCATAAAAGGAAGTCCTCATATAAGGAAGACACTAGTGGGGGGGTTAGTGAATGTTCACTGTCTTCCCCTTTGCCTCCCCCGCTGTGTAAAAAAGAGAAAATAAGTTGCTCAGATAGTTATCTGATCCAACCTAAACTGCCGGAAAAATTGGATGCTGTAGTGGTTAATCAGGATAGGCGAGCAGTAGGCGAAAATGCTGTAACAGATAAAGTGTTGGCATCTGTCTCCACACCCCCATTCCATCCTTCAATGGTAGCTGGTCTGTTACAGTCTCAGGTACAAATTCATATCTGTGATGGGGGAGCTCAGGGGGTGACTCGGCTGGCCAATGATCTTGAAATTACCAATCAAGAGGACGACCTATAAAGGGGAATCTGGATTGTGCGATTTGTCTCCTTGTATGTCTAGGAAAGTAAATAAACATGATAATGTATATGATCTGGGAGCTGAAGCTGAAGCTGAAGTCAGTACCGAAGTTGGAAAGTTAGTATTTAAGGACGGCCAAAGTGAACCAATTCTAGTTACACAAGACTTACTGCCAAGCCCAATTAACTGTTCAGTTAAAGGTGATAATGTTAGCTTTTTAATCCGGACCAGTCAAATATAACAATGGATAATAGCCTTAATAACACTATATCATCATTCTATCAAGGTGTTGGCAGTTCTGAGAAGATTCTTAATACACATAAACAACATAGCTTAGAGCAGTCTAAATCAGTGAATATACTGTCATTATCTAAAGTAGAGGTTGACCAGCATGGAACCCCAGGTGACTCAAAAAGGGGTGAGCTTAGCACGGAGCAGGGTTTATGGGATTGCCTTTTACACACCATGGGCTCAATTACTAACTTAATTTCCACTCAGACAAACTGGATATTCAGGTGGATATTTTAAACACGCTAGCGTCCCATGTGGCGGGCATTGACACCAGACTCTTGCATCTGACTAACCTGATTATGAAGGTGCAAGCAGATAAAGATAGTCCATTCATAACCTGCACCTGTGCACAGTTGATCGATAAGATCTCCGATTTGCCCTCAATAGTAAGTTCTATGGTGCAAGAAGTTAAACTGCTATCGGGTAGAGATGACCAAGGTAGAAATGTAATCATTGAACCACCAAATAAATTAAGTATATCCATTGACGCTAATAAGTTGCCACATGTAAAGGAGGATAGCAACTTACAAGCAACCGAGCCCCCTATCCGAAATTCGAAAGCGACATAAATAATGATAGCTTGGTAAAGGAGGATGTGACTAGCGATTTTTCAAGGTTAACTAATGATTCAAGTATTATAAAAAAGACATGTTCAAAACAACACCAAGATCCAAGCGGATCATTAAAACCAACAAACCTTTCGAAAAGGACTAGAAAAAGGTTAAGGAAAGCTCATAATAAGAAAGCACATGAATTAAAGTCTATTAGTAATAAAATAAGTGATGATTCTAAATCCTTGAAAGTAAAGGAAGTTGAAATGAAATCATATTTCCCGATTTTTGGACCCAATAAGAAATCAGGATTTAAGGTAAAGGCAAATCAAACAATGGAGTGTGACATTGAAAAACTAGAGGACGTAGATCACAATTTTAGTTCTGGCCTCATAGACGAAGCTCCAAGAATAATAAAAGATAAAGCTTCTGATAAATCACTAATTGTGGAAGTCATTAGTACGCAACCTAGTCATATTGAGAATATAGTGGACTCTAATGATCAAGTGGGTACTATGAGCAACGAACTGGGGTTTAAATTAAGCCGGAAATCAAGTAATGAAGTAGTGGTTGACCAATATGCACAAAATAATATTGTTAATCAGAATTTAGTGAATCACATTTATCAGCAAGGTGTAAATAGATTCGATCAAGTGGCCCTCTGTGGAACACAAGAGCGATTAATAAAGGAAGTTAAAGAAGTCAACTTGATAACGGAAAGGATTCCTGTGCCCGTTAACCGCATGCGTGCGGGCGGAATTCCGCCCGTACGCTGGGTTTTTCGTAATCGCACTTTACGTGACGAGCTGGGCTCGTCATGAGCGTGCGAGGAGGCTACGCCATGACGAGCCCAGCTCGTCATGAGCGTCGAAGGGGTTAAGGATAATCCATGTCCGCAAATTAAAATTGAGAAAGATAATATTGAGCATTTAAATTTGTCGACCGATATGAGGAAAGTTGCCTTTAGCCCTCAATACACTTCAAGAGGCCTACATGATATCTTAAATCGTGGTAACATCCTGAAATTACTACATGCTACTATAGATCTTAAAGATGTGGTAACAACAAATCTGGAAGCTGTGGAGTTTAAAAAAGAAAGTGAAAAATGTGATAGAGAAATAACAATTACAACTTGGTCAAGTATAGAAATTGTTGATAAAATAATGGCGAACAGTAGTGTATTTGAAAAATGGGGCATTAAACTTTGGCGAGTTCAAGCATCCAGCTACCCGATGTTGCTAATACCAATTGAATCAAAAGGGGATGATAAAAAATTAGCTATGGCTACTCAAAAAATTGATGACAAAAAAAGAGACATAGTGGAACAAGTTAGAGTTTTAAAAAATGCGTCAGGCGCATCTAAGGAATTGAATTTAGCATATGGCATCAAGATAAGAAGTAGCCCGTCTGGTTTGCGAACCTGCGAGGAATTGAAGAAAGTCCCAGAGTTAGTAGAGGATTGGAGTTGGCTTCCAGGAATTCTAGCAAATCATAATTTTGAAACGAAGAATTGATATATATCAAATCCTTTGATTCTTTGTTCCTGGAACACCAATGGCCTAAAATCGTTAATCGAGGATCAATATGTAATTGATGTTTTAAAGGCTTTTGGTTTATTGATGTTTCAGGAAACTTGGATCACGTCAAAATAACCTTTTATAGGTTATGTTGAATACTGTAATGTTGCAACATGAGAAGCCAACTCAGGTCGCCCATGTGGTGGTCTTTCCATATATATATCATCAAAACTAAAAGCCTCTCACTTTGAAATTGACCTTCATATAAAATGGTTACAGTGCGTTAAACTAATAGCAAGTCACTCAATTATTTTGATAAATGTGTATTTAAGTTGCAAAAAGAAGGTTAGATCTACCCAAATTACTCAGCTTTGGGGGATGATAAAACATTATATTATGAGCACTTGGATTCAGTATTTATTATTTCTGGTGATTTTAATATGCACTTTGTTGCTCTTAAAAGGCAGACAATAGACTCAAAATGGTTAGCACAATGGACGGATTTTGAGTTTAAAAAATACAGCTTAAAGATTATGCATGACCTTGATAATATTCCGACTTTCAACAAAGCAGACAGCTCCTCTGTAATAGACTACACTATAATGTCAGAGAAATATATAAGTTAGTAAAAAGCTACGAGATTGCCCCAAGAATTGAAAGTGATCACAATCCACAAGTGATCAATTTTGATATAGATCTAGACCAGTGGTTCCCAAACTTTTGACTCCTGAGGACCCCATTGAGTCAACACTGGGAGCCGGGGACCCCCAAGCAATTTACATTTCATACGTTAAAACAGTCATAAAAAAAAGCTTAACACTGCCTTGTAAATAAGGCCCCCTTTCGCGTAATGCTTAGCGTGAAAGGGGTGGGTAGTGTGTTTTGCCGTGGAAGTTCCATCGCAATACCCATTGATTTTGATGCTGCCCCTTTTTACATGGGCAGCGTAAATAGGAGGCAGCGCCACAATTACGACCAGGGAAAACCAGGTCTTAACTTGGCGAAACGAGGAGAAATGCTCGTTTTTGCTTTTTCCATGTGTGCTGCCTTGTGCAGCACACATGGATAAAGCAAAACGCCTTGGATTGTTTATTTTGAAGAAGGTGACCCTTCCTGCACACAATCTTTTAAAAATGTCCTTGTACTGAATGGTCTCATGAGCATTGTTAATAAAACGATTTTTTTTTTTAATGCATTTTGTAACTTCCATGTGTGCTGCTAAGTGTAGCACTGCGATACAAAAGGGGATGATGGACGGAGAGTTTGAACAAATCAAACACTCACCCCCAGTCAACTGATCTGGGTTTCATCCATCACCATTCTTTAGTTCACTCAGCCACCCCAGTTCAGACATGGCTATATGCAAATCAGTCTGACCCTGTGCCTTATGGGAACAGTCCAGCCCGAACTGCCAAGCCATGTCTTCCCTGGACCGGAAACAAGCATCCTGGGACCGGTTTCGGATTCATAATCCTCATCAGCCAGGCTATCTTGAATCCAGTGGCCAAGTGAACAAGGGACTCATGTCTGAGCATACCCTGCCACACTTAGGGCGAACAAAGCTATGCAAAAGGGGATGATGGACGGAGAGTTTGAACAAATCAAACACTCACACCCAGTCAACTGATCTGGGTTTAATCCATCACCATTCTTTAGTTCACTCAGCCACCCCCTTTTGTACCGCTTTTGGCCGCCATAAGTGTGGCAGGGTATGCTCAGACGTGAGTCCCTTGCTCACTTTGCCACTGGATTCAAGCAAGCCGGGCTGAAGACGGCTGGAATGCCAGAAACCGGTCCTCGGAAGCTTGTTTCCGGTCCAGGGAAGGCATGGCTTGGCAGTTCGGGCTGGACTGTTCCCATGAGGCACAGGGTCAGACTGATTTGCATATAGCCATGTCTGAACTGGGGTGGCAGAGTGGGCTAAAGAACGGTGATGGATTAAACCCAGATCTTTTGACTGGGTGTGAGTGTTTGATTGATTCAGATGCTCCGTCCATCACCACCCCCTTTTGTACTGCTAAGTGTAGCACCTGCATAGGCCGAAATGTAGGGCTGCACCATATTCTTGTAAATATGGTGCAGGCCTGCGTTTCTGAAGTGGCGGAGCGTGTCGTTAAGCCATGGAGGCGAACGACACGCTCCGCCACTTCTTTTGTAAATATCCCCTTTAGTATTTTATATTGATAGAATTTGAAAAAACAAACATTTTAATGGGAAGGTTGGTGCTGCATCTCGGTGACTAACTTTTAAATAGTTGCTTTTATTTCGCAGTACTAGGCTCCTACTCCTGCCAGGGCCGGACTGGAAACCCAAAGCAGTCCTGGCGAATGTTTTCAGACCAGTCCCCATATGGTGCACCCCGAGTGCAGTGAGTGTGCCTGACCACTACAAAGGGGGCTTTGGGAGGCTTCCCCCCCCTGAGATTTAGGAAACAATGGTGCAGTTGACAACACATTTATAATTATATATTGAATTGTATTAGCTTTTAACGAATAGTAAATGAAGACCTCACTATGCACCAGGTTACGACAATCTTTGTTGGGGTTCTTCAATGATTTCCTTATAATCACCCTCCAACAGTGCCTCTCTTCTCTCCATAGCCCCTCTGTCACATGTATTTAATTTGTTTTATAGCATCTCCCATACCATTGTAGGATGCAAGAGCACTTTACATCACACACATATATAGACAATTAATCATAAGTGTAAATCAGTGTATATAAAATGTTCCATAAGGCAAAGAGGACTACAAGGTGTAGGATTCACATGTCATTTATACTGGTAGGCATTTTTAAAGAGTGCTTGGTCTGGAGAAGCACAAAAAAACTCGGGATTCAGAACATAAGACAGTGGTTCGCATCGACTTTAACAACAAAAATGTATTTCCACCCTAATAAACCTTTTTAGCAGCATCTGGATAATAAAAGACAGGAAAAAATCATATGTGACTAACTTGGACCTTGCAGTTTGCAAGCAGCTCTTTGATGACAGTTTATAGGTCACTGTGCTAGATTAAGGTTGTCACTTATGTACTGAACAGTAACAAAATAATCTTTGTGACAAAAGCAGTGACCCACTCACCTATGCACATAAAATACTGTTATTTAAAATGCCTGGTACACATTCTTTGCAGTAGGCATATTAACCCTCTGTGCTACATTAGATAAATCAAAGCTGCTACAGGACAAAACTCTCACCTTTCTCCAGCAGGTACATTAATCACTGGGGTTATCTTGACACTTTTATTGTTGCTCGAAAACTGCTAATCATACAAGTGCAGTGATTTTTAAACTGCTGCCTGCGGACCCCCTGGGAAAGGGTCAGGGACCCCTGGGGGTCCCCGGACCACAGTTTGGGAAACACTGATCTAGACTATTTACCAGAAACTAAGATTCTGGTAAAAGCACCAACATCCTTTAATCTTAAAAGATTAACATGGAATGCTAAAACTGAGGATAAAATCTTGAGAGTGCTTGACTGTTTAATCCAGGATGTTCATGCAGCTTATGACGAAGGGAAAGCTATGGTTGACTTACGGGCACATTTATGTGATGAACTGTTGGCTAAATCTGCTAGAGATGAGCCCTCTAATGGTATTATATTACATCCTAAGAAACCAGGATGGTACTCTTCTCATCTACTATATCAAAAAGAAAGCTTAATAAAGAGATAAGATCACTGCACCGGAACAAAAATAGGCTATCGTTGCAAATTGCATCGTTTAAAATCAGAGAGTTAAAACAGAGATATAAAAGGGAAATCTGGAGGGCTAAGCAAGGTTTTTATGAAACAACATGGGCAAAAGTCCATCATGCTTGTAAATCCAAAGATTTACGATTATTTTGGAGCATTATTAATAACATCGAGAACGGCAATAATAGAAGCAATAGTGCTAATGTTGATGAAGTGAGTTGGGTGAGCTTCTTTAATAAGAAAATAGATACCCAATGCCTAGATAATGATAAATGTTTTAATATTAGTCCAATTGATATGCATAAAATAATAGATAGAGGGAGTGAGGGTAGTATTCCCCCTTCCCAATGTAGAGTGGATTTGGGGCCCTGGCCGCTCGATAAAGTAAAAAAAATGATAAATAAGATTAGATCCAACGGAGCACCAGGTCCAAATGGTATCCCAAACGTAATATTTAAAGCTGATATAAGTAACTGGCCAGAGCTGCTAATGCTTCTCTTTATTGAAGTTCTTAAAACAGGTCTTATTCTGCTATCTTGGCATGGGAGTGTTATTCAACCGATATATAGGAGTGGCCCACAGGATAATCCGGCCAATTATCGTTTAATTACGCTCACCGATGTAGAAGCAAAAATATTTGCTAGTTGCCTGTTGGAAGAACTAGAGGCTTGGGCAACAATGGAAGATCTTATCCCCAATTTCCAAACTGGGTTTAGAAAGGGAGAATCTACCCATACCAATTTGATTTTATTAACATTATTAGGTGAGAGAGCCAAAACCAGGATGCAAAGATTATATGTGTGTTTTATCGATTTAAAAGCCGTTTTTGATTATGTGCCGCGAAATATTCTCTGGGGTAAGTTAAGGAATTGGGGTATTCCAGAATCTTTGTTAAAGATGATTATACTTTTATACTCCCAGACCTGGGTACAGATCAAAATTGGCGATGGAAAGCATATGACCCGTCGATTGGATACTAATGTGGGATTAAAGCAAGGCTGTGTGTTGGCTCCTTGCCTTTTTAATCTTTTTATGGCAGATTTGCCAGCCCATCTTAAAGATAGTAATTCACATTCACCTTTTATTCAGAGTCAAGAAATTAAATACCTGCAATATGCAGATGATACCATTTTATTGAGCCAAACAAAAATAGGGTTAAAAAGGTTAATTGACTCTTTTAATGGCTATGTTACACAAAATGGACTAACAATTAATACAAAAAAGACAAAAATAATGACTATGGGAAAAGGGAAACATAGGACTAAAGAGTGGAATATTAATGGCCTGGTAATTGAAAATGTGAAATCTTATAAATACCTTGGGATTACGTTTGATGACGGCCTAAAATTTAGACAACATTTTAATAACCTTGAAGCCAAGGGTTGTTCTCTTGCATTTGCCTTCAGGAAACTAAGAGACACATTATTATGCCCTAATTATGATCATTTGATGAAGGTGATGAGAGCAAAGTTAATTCCATCTTTGGACCACTGCTCACTCATCTTTTGGGGTAAAGACGCGAAAGTGCTCGACGACATAGAAATTAGAACGTATAAAGCTGTTTTTTAAATTCCTAAATATATCAGTCGAGCAAACATAAGATTGGAATTTGGATTGAAAAACCAATTTGTGGCGCGTCAATCGGCATTTCTGAAGTCCTTAATATCATTAGCCTGCTCGGAGGAAGGATCGTTAGCAAAGCTTTGTTGGCTCGAAATATCAGGAGAATATTAAAAAAACTGGCAGCTCTACCTAACTGAATGATTATATAATTTTGATTGCACTAATTTAGAAAATGAAATGAGGAGTAAAGTAGTTTTAAAAAAAGAACTGAATCAAATGGCCGCACTATTAACGGCCATGGCTGACAAAGAAGAATTAAGGAAAAGAAATCATTTCTGGTCAATTGCTAATTCCTTTGGTAAGCTGATGCCTCAACCCTATTTAGCATATCACTTAAAACCAAGGTTCAAGAATAAATGTATGCACTTAAGGTTGGGAAGATATGCGACAAAGGATGGCATACCAAAATGGGAAAATCAATGGCCATCAAGCATTTGCAGGCTTTGTAGGCAAAGGGATGAAACAATAATCCATATTGTAACCTTATGCCCAGCATTGGCAGACGCTCGGAAATCCATCTTAAAATCAATCTTTAATGAATTAGGAATTAGAACATGTAGACAAGCAATTATTACCTGTTTGAGTGGAGAGAATATTAAACTTACTTATCTTTTTGTTAAGTTTATTATTATCGCAGAGAAGAAACTCAAGGGAGTAGAACGGATAAATAACTGTATTGCGATATAAAATATGTAAAGGAACATAACTTAAGGATCATTGGATGCAAAGTGTTAATTTAGCTTAAGGGACTAGGAGTATATTTTAATATAGTCATGCATATTGCACTTCTTTGTATTGCTTGCATATGGAATATAGTCAAATTTTGCATATGCAATTGCAACTGCTAACAAAAGTCACTTTATGTAAATTATGCTATATTAGTTCTTGGAGTATTTATAAGGCACTTTTAGTAAGTCTTATGTATTTTAATTGTTGTGTAATGTAATAATGTTGTATTTTATCATTGTTCTTATATGAATTACAGCTAAATTCGGTATCTGCCAACACAAGTCATTTATGTAAATGCTGCTATAATAGTTTTTGGGGCAATTATAAGGCATTTTAGTAAGTCTAATGTATTTTAATTATTTGCGTAATGTATGAATGTCTTAATGGAATGGTCATCTACCACTGTATATGCTTGTTTTACTTGGTTGTTTTTATCTTTTCTTAATTGTAATGATTTTAATTAATCAACAAATAAATACTTTACTTACTTACTTACAATCATACAAACATCCAGTTGCATGCCATCACATACTCATACGTCCTGAAGCTCAAGTATCCAGTTATACATAATTTACAATTGGAAAAAGCAAGTGGACCACATCCCGTTATAGGTATAAATAACATCAATGTTTGTGATATATATGGGTATGAGATACTCGCAGAGAAGAAAAACATTAACAAAATAAGCAATGGAGAGAATGTCCACAATATATCATCAAATAACACATATACTTGGAATCAATGTTGCAAATATAAATCTTAGAGAAGATCGGGTGGCCTACCACTGGATGGCTCCTACTCCCTTCATGCCGCATATAGCGGTGGAAGACTGGATCGTGCACCCACTCCCGCTCAACGGCCTGCTGCACTGTCCTGAGATGTCCATCACCACATCGAATACCTCGGTTTCCTGCACATTAGATGCATGGCGCCGCATTGCTAGGCGACTGTTATGCCCGCTGCCCTACTCCCCCAGACTACCGCTCACCTATCATCCACAACTTTCCCTGTTATCAGAACTGGGATTCCGTCACCTCTGTGATAACCTACTTGTCACCTGCTGGGGTGATCTGTTTCATGAGAGTCAGTTCAAGTCCGCTGACCTATTTTTTAAAACGCATGAGCGTACTCCCCTTGAACTCTTTTACTATATTCGGCTACGTGCGGGGATGCGTGACATCCTGCCCGACTACCCCGATGAGCCTGAGATCCTGTCACCGCTGCACTTCCTCTTGGGATCGCACGACGGGACCCACCTGGTATCTGGGCTCTACCGCCAGGTCCGCAGTGCTGCTCCAGAGCAGGTCTCCACTGCTCGGCTACGCTGGTCTACTGAACTTGCCATCGATATCTCAGATGACCAGTGGACACACTGCTGTACACTGACTTCCCGCATCTCTGCCAGCTGCAGATTGAAAATTATTCATTACAAATTCCTTCAGCGGATATATTACACGCCGGTACGGAAGCATAGATTCGGGTTGGCTGATAATGACCGCTGTGAGCGTTGTCGTGCCGACCATGCTGATTTTCCTCACCTGGCATGGGACTGCCCCCAGATTGCTCGCTACTGGCGACAGGTGATGGAGGCCATTGCGGAGATGGTGGGGGAAGGCGATCCCTGCGGACCCTCTGATAGCCATCCTCGGCTAAACGATGCAAGTGCCTAGAGATTGCAGAAAATTCGTTGACACAGCTTTGCTCTTGGCCAAGCGGCGTGTTGCGTGCCGCTGGAGCAGGGGGAGGGCGCCCAAGTTCAAGGACTGGCTTACAGATTTGACATATTGCCAGGATCAGCATGCTACCTTTGCTGAGCTGCTACCTCTCTTGTGTCGACCCAGAGATATTTGGGATCCACTGGTGCACTACCTGCTCAAGCGCTCGGATGATGACGCGCAGTCGGGCGACTTCCCTATCACTCCTCGGCACCCTGAGCTCTCTCCTAGAACTTGACCTATAGATCCTGCTGCGGCATTCAGGCCTCCCTCTCTTTGTGTGCCCTCGTGTCCCTACGGACTCCCTGGCGATATGGGCTGCCCTGCCCCGATCGCCCTGCCCCCCCCTCCTCTCTGAGCATGTACACCCTCTCTCGCACTCACGACACGATTTCACACCTCTGGAGGGTGACATCCCGGGACACCCCGCGCTTTCCTAAGATAGACCTCTACTGAGTTTTACAGCACTGGGATGGGAGTTCTGGACACGACATCCCCCACACGCCTCTACCCGCCCGGACTGCCACAATACACCACTATCACTCATTACTACTACATGGTCATGCACTGCCTCTTTGTTGTTACCTCGTTGGGATGTTTTGGTTCCTGTTCTACAAAATACAAAAAAAAAAAGGAGAGACTCTTCTCTCGATCGAAAAACTCTGTTCGACTGCTGCTCATCCTTGCTTGTCCTACATCACCGGATGCGGAACCAGCGTCATATATGTCTATAATGTGCCGCCGGGCCCCCGGGATGCCGGCTTCCAGGCTGTGTATTGTTCATCCTCTCCTGCTGCCGGCCTCCGGGTTGTAGGCGAACCGAGCTGTGTACCATACTCTGTTTACTCCAATAAAGCAGATTTGAACCACCAAAAAAAAAAAAAAAAAAAGAGAAGATCGGGTGGCTAGGATTGATGGACAGAAAGGGTTCCACAGATATTTAAACGCTGACGTGCGTTTTGGTGTTCAACCCAAATTTGGGTCTCACCTTCCTCAGGGCTTAAACGTCAACATAGCAACATAGCCAAGGGACGTGCCTGGATTCAATAGAGAGCAACATACAGCAGGGTAATAGCAAAGGTTCAAAGGACGTGAATGTAACAACAGGTCCCAAATGAGACCACTCAGGGCAGCGCGGCGGTATGGAGGGAGGTTCAACAATCAGATCAACATGGAGTCCAAGATTAAAATTGCGACTGAGTCACGTGATATCAAGTATCCAAAGACTGCAGAAGGGTCGCTCCAAGATTGTGAAAGATTGTGCAGATTAGAACCCTCAAAGAGCAGCCTCCGCGATGTCCACACAAACTCCTAGATAAATAGGTAGCTCCGAGTGTGAACCCAAGGGAGAGGACGTATGCGATTTAAAAGTAATGCCGCATCGGTTTAAAAAGAAAAGGCTCTAGCGAATTTGTCTCCTTACGGTCAGCCAAGGCTCTGCCGGCGGGGAATCGGCAAGTAGCCGAATTCTTCAAGGATAGCTGTTCTCTCTTCTAACCTACGGTGTTTGGTCAGGATCTCGCCGTTGAGATCCTGACCGAACACCGTGGGTTAGAAGAGAGGGCAGCTATCCTTGACAAATGTTTGACTTCAGGAAGCTCCCCCTTTGGCAGGATCAGTAGGTCCACTTAAACAGTGAGTCAAAATACTCGCCTTGAAGGGTTCATAAGTCAAACGAACCTACCACACTCACAGCACGCTTTAGGACATGTGCTGATACGTTCATTTTTAGTGGCTGCTCCACTTTTTGGCCACTTCACATTTTGGTCCTGAAGAAAGCCTCACGAATATCGTAGAAGGCATAAACTAGTCGACCCACACATTGAAGGGATATTGAGGTACAATTTTCGACCTCTATCGTATCCAGACCATGTTTTTAACTATGTCTAAGTCCCTTTTATTAAACTCTCCCCAAGGGCATTTCTTAAAGACATTTTTAACATTTAATCACATTTCACGTAGCACTTCACCTCATCTCGATAATACCTGCTCCTCTGTAAATCAGGTGTTGAAGCACAGCTGGGTTGCATTCGGCAATCCAGCTGGGACCCAATGATGAAGCATGCCACCGACTATGTAGGTGGGTGAGGGGTCTTCTCAAACAACCACTGGTTGTCTGAGCTCATGTTCAAAGTTGTATAGGTCACTAACAGTGACCATATCCCTCTGTGGGTATGTCCATGTTGTTTATTCCTCTTTCTAAGCCTGACAGCAAAACACCTGACCCTGGCAAAATGTAATGTTCCAAAGACTTGCAGATTCTCTATAACAGTTCGGGCGTCAGTCGATTCCTGTGGTCAACCCCTCAGGAATCGAGAGCAGGAATCCATCACCGCCAAGATATACTTGTAAGCCCCATCCGATGATAGAGGGGCACAGTGGTCCAAATATACACATGCCAGGGGCTTGTTTGAAATCAAAAGGCGTGTCTGGGGTGGACGTGCCAAGGTTGAACCCCTCATATTTTGACAGATGTCACATCTTAGGACAAAGTCCTTGGTCTGTTTGTACAGACTTGGCCACCAGTAGCTTTGCTGGAATAATGAAATTGCAGCATGTGCAGAAGCCAGACCCTCATGGGCAGCCAGTATTATTCTTAGTTTGCAAACACTGTTTGGTGTTTCTCTATCCCCCCATCCCCGGAATCTGAGCATACGGTATATTTTGTGCATCTCGCTTGTAGGAGTAATTGAGTGGAAAGCCTTTTGGCAGGTGTGTGTTGTTGCGTGCAGTATTGACGGCCACCATTATAGCTCTGTCTATTCTCACAGTTATTGCAGAAACCGCGGAAGTGCAAACTGTTACCTTTGTGGCTTCCTCAGCCAATGAATTCCCTGCAATGTGCTCGCCAACAGGTTTATGACTCAATGTATGCATAACATGAGCCTGTGGCAAGCATTCTTTCAGCTTCACAACCTGTTCCCAAAGCAACTTGTGCTTCTCTGTGCAGCCTTTCGAATCCCCGAATCCATACTGACTCCAGTATTTAAGAAACTCATTATATGACTGCACGCAGTAATAAGTATCACACACAATGAATGTGGGGAATCCAGCATCCGTATTCTGTAGTGCCAATACTAGAGCCTTTAGTTCAGCCAGCTGTGGCATGCAGTCACCAAGTGACTGCTTGTAGGTCTTCTCAAGATTGAAAGTCCCATCATGCATACGTCCTTTTACTACTGTGCATGCGGCTGAATATTGCTGTTTTGTCTCTACTGCAGGCTGTGAAGAACCATCGGTGTAAATGATATAGTTATAGTGACCTAGAGGCATAACTTCATTAGGCAGAGGATATCATGCTCGTATTGGAGAGATACTTGTGTTTGTAATGTACAGTCAAATCTGTAGTCCACATCTGTTGCAGTGAGGGAGTTTGCCCATTGTATCCATCTTGGATGTAGAGTTTTTGCATTCGGAACATTGGCTCTTGTAACCGCCTCTAAAGTCGGTACTGGGGTCACAACAACAATTGGTTTCCCTTGTGCCAGTGCACCATCTCTCACTACAGCAGTTTGAACTGCAGTCAATATTTTTTTCAGTCGGTGCAAAATTAATTTAAGCATTTGTATAGAGATGCGATTTATATGCAATCGGTACTGTCTCAACTTCATTGAAGTTCACATATGTGTATCCTGATGTCCCTGCGATCACACGGATCACGAGGTTCATTGTGTTTACACGTGTGTGTAAATATTTGGAAGCTATCATGTCAGCTTAGACGAAATGTAAAGTTTCTGTGTATACTTCCATCCAATCTGTACTCTTAAATCAGGATGAGTTAGGTCATAAAATGGTTTTACAAATTCTGCGTAATCAGGAATGTATGTTCTGACAATATTTAGAAATCTTAATATGGACTGTACCCTGTTTAATGTGCTTGGTGTTTGGAGCAACACACATTTCTCTAAAAAAAAAATGGATTGTCAGACTCTTGCATTCACTTGACATCTCATATCCCAAAACTAAGATATTGAGATGGGCAATTTCAGATTTTTTTTAAATTGAGTTTGTATCCCATGTGAGCAGACCCCAGAATTATGCAGTCCACTCTGGTCAAGTGCTCTATCAGGCCATCGTCTGTTAAGTATATGTCATCGACATATGACAATGCTTGATCATCAAAATTCTCAAGTAATTCTTTGACTCTGGCTGAAAACAGCCGAGGGCTATTCTTATACCCCTGTGGCAAATGGCAGTATTGTTTCTGAGAGCCTGATGCCGTAAAGGCTTTCAAATATTTGCTTCCAGGTGCTAAATTTTGAAGACTAATCCATTTGAGATATCCAGTGTTTTGCAGTTCTTTCCACATTATGTTATTCATTAGTGTGGCACTGTGTGCATTTTGTACTACGAATGTTCAAGTAGCTGTGTTCAAATGTCTGTAATCTTATACTAGACAGTATGATTGATCTGGTTTCATTACAGGAAACAGAGGATTATTCATTGAAGAGGTGCAGGTTTCAATTACACCTTGATATTCAAATTGTTCTAATATTTCCCTAACTTGTTGTTTTGCCTCAGTTTTTATTTGGATATTGTCTCTGAGGTTGTGTGGTTGTCCTTAATAGTATATCATAATAATGTGGACTGTCATCCTACCCCACCCCACATGGTTCGCTATATAATGCAGGAGCTAGTACTAAAGCCCAATCCCTGGCGTATGATTGTTTAATGGATGCTGGAACGAGGTTGGAGAAAGCCGGTAAAATTACTGTTTCCCTCTTTGTGCAATCCAATACAAAGTCAGGTGGCCAATCATTTTTGACCAGCAAAATGTCATAACACTGAGTGAGTTCCTCCGAAAAGAGGAATTTATAAATCTGGGTACGTCCCCTTCCAACCATAACTGGACGTTCGTATAAACGGTGTGGAACGCTGACCCTGGAATCAGGTGTTTCCACCGTGATAGACTCACTCAGCGTTATCCCACCAGGCAATCCATCAGGTTCTGGTGAACGATTGTGACTTCTGCCGTGCTGTCCAGCATTGTTGATACCCACTTCCCATTCAGAAGCAGAGTCCTCAAAACCCGGGGCATGTCTGACCTTAAGTCCGGCTACCTTCTTCTTTTTAAATTGAGATTTTGATAATTTTGGTTTGTTTTCCTGTTTATGTATTCAGATGAGCATTGTGGGTCATTCCTGTGTTTCACTGCTCTTCTGACCTTCGCTCTGACCGTCCTCCTCTCTCCGAACGTCAATCGGGTGTATTCTGAAAGGAATGAAAGGAACATGTATCAATATCCTGATATCTATCAGGCAGTTTAAGATTATCCCAGTTACGTAAATTGTAAAAAATGTTGGTAGAGTCTTGAGTAGGAGACCCATTCTGTGACTTTGTTTTTTCTTTGTTTTTCTTATTGTCCCACTTCTTTTTTGTCTCGCTCCCAAATTATCTCTACTAAGCGTAGCATACGTTTCTTCGATAATTGTAGGCAATTTTCGGCAATTCGCGCTCCTGCTGGGCAGGAGTCAATTCCTTTAGGCGTATAGCTAACGCTGCTGTTTCCTCATTAATGTTACTCAACATTATGGCAGATACTGTGGCAAAATTTCCCATCAGTTTCATCCTTAAGTCCTGGACAGGTGCTGCCCCGTGCTCTTTCTGCACCTGTTTTAAAACTTCAGGTAAAACTGCCAGAGAAGGTGTACCATGTGCTCTGATATATACTGCAGAAAAGACTGTACCCCAAGTGGCCCAATCTTCTATGGGGTAGCCATCCCCATTGTTAAGCAAACTATTACTATTCTATCTTTCTCCTGCGGGCCCATATGGGGAAATACTGCTTCAAGCTGGTTTGGTTTTTTTGCAATCCAAAATGAAATTTCTTCCCTTTGGTGGGTATTTTCCCCATTACTGCATTCAATGTTTGCGGGCTATTGCCCGGTGTAGCTTACTGTGGTGCTACCACTTGAACTGTTCGGCAGGAGTGAGTGTTAATGTTCTCATCACGTATTGTGTAAGACTTCCTTATATTGTTCTAGATTATTGTAAAGTCCCCGTATTTGGCCTGCAGTTAGACGATCAACTTTGGGATATGGTGTGTAACTGGCTAGGACTGGCCATGTCACGCCCTCATTGCTGACTGAGCCCAGTCTCACTGTTGTATACTATGGGGAAGGGCACCTTTAAACCAATTAGTATGTTCTTGGTAAGTTAGTGGTATTTCTGTCTTCTTGGAAGGAGTGTATTATTCTTGTGTTTCACTTACTTCATATTCTTGAAATAACTGTGTAGCATCATCTGCAGCAGGGAATTTAACCCAAGAGTAAAATACCTCCATCCTAAATGCTTCGTGTGCCTCTACCACAAAGGTAACAACCCCACCAGCTAGTGTGAAGCCGTGTTGTAGTAGTTTTTGAGTGACTACATGTCTGCAGTTCTCGGAAATATTCTGTTCTATGTTATGTAAGAAATAAATTACAGAGTTCGGCTCACACAGCGGGAACAATATCCTTTCAAGCTTGAATTTACCAACGGCCGATACATAGGATATACCTACTGAGCTCAGGAGGATATTCCCTACCACCACGGACGTCTCCCATTTAATAGGTGTGTAGAGATCACTGAGCACAATTGAACTACTCCGTTGATTATTATTATTATCACTTATAGAGCGCATGGCTACCCCCGACGGGGGTGTCTCAGCGCTGGCAGCAGCAGGAGAGGGAGGCTAGGAGAATCATGGAAGGTTAAATAGCCAAGTTTTCAAAGCCTTCCTAAACAGTCTCTCTGTCTTGGCTTTCCTGATATGTATTGGCATGGTGTACCACAGTGCAGCTGTCTTAACAGTGAATGAGCAACCGCCGAAACGCGCTTTTTTATAACGAGGAACAGATAAGAGTTCCTGATTGTTGGATCTCAGGGATCTGGTCTGGGTGTATTTCTGTACTCCAGCTTTGAGGTACTTGGGACCTTTCTCTGTCAAAGCCCTGCGTGCTATGGTTAAAGCTTTGAACTCTATTCTTCTCTTTACTGGGAGCCAGTGGAGGCTCCGCAGGTGAGGGGAGATGTGATGACGAAGTGGGATGTTCCTGATCAGCCTTGCAGCTGAGTTTTGGATAATCTATAGTTTCCTGATAAGATAAGCAGGGAGGCCCAGATAAAGACTGTTGGCATAGTCTAATTGTGAGGTGATCTTCCTGCTGTCCATCGGGAGATAATGAAGAAATCTACGGAGCGTTTTTAATTTCCAGAAACATTGAGAGGAGACGTAATTAACCTGTGCTTTGCCGGAAAGAGCAGAATCAAATTTAAAGCCCAGGTTTTTGCAACCTGCGCAGATTCAGGTGGAGGGTTCAGCTCCCTCGGCCACCACATCTCTGCTCTTGGTGGTTGTGCCTGATTGAAGAATAACACCTCGGTTTTATCCGTGTTTAACTTCAGACAGTTGTCTGTCATCCAAGATGCAATATTGAGCAGACACTGCATGAATTTGGAAAAAGCTGCCTCCGTGTGCTCTTTGAAGGAGAACACCAACTGGGTGTCGTTCGCGTAGGGTCAGCCTTAACATCCCATTCCTCCACCAGATAAGCCAGTGGGGCAATGCAGGCATTAAAGAGCGTGGGGCTTAATGCCGACCCTTGCGGCACCCCACATGTAAGAGCTTTTGCTGATGAGATGTGAGGATGGAGGGAGATTAACTGGTGCCTGTCTTCCAGGAATGATTTGAACTAAGCAAGCACAGTGCCCCCTACACCCATCTTTTCCAGCCTTTTAATCAATATCCGGTGGGAGACCGTATCGAAGGCCGCAGAGAGGTCTAATAGCACCAGCAAGGCGCAATTTCCCTGATCAATTGTAGCACGCACCGTCTCTGCCACCTCCAGTAGAGCTGTCTCGGTGCTGCAGCCAGACCTAAAGCCTGACTGTGAATCATGAAGAAGGACATTAGATTCGAGGTGGGCAGTTAACTGTCTCTGGACCTCTTTCTCCAAGATTTTTGCCGATATAGGTAGGATAGAGATCGGCCTAAAATATTTAAGAGCGGAGGGATCAGCATCTTCTTTTTTTAGTATGGGTCTCATATATGCTGTCTTCCAGGGTGCAGGGAAGGAACCTGATTTCAAAGAGGAGTTCCAAATAGCATTGAGGACAGAATTAAGGACCGTGGCCAGTGATTTAAAAAATATGGCCGAACAAGGATCCATAGGTGAACCTGAACTTATGCTATTTAGATCAGCCAGTGAGGTATCCAGGCTGAATGGGCTAAATTCTGACCATTGACTCCCCAGTTGAGAGACACAAGGTGAGTTGTCTATCTTCTCTGCCTGCGAGAAAGAACTATAAATTGTCTGTTTTTTCTCCTGAAAATAAATGGCTAGATCTTCACACAGAGCAGGTGATGGAGTTACCCAGCTCTTCAAAGCCTGTGGTTTAACAAATCCTTGTACGAGGTTAAAAATCTCTTTAGTCAGGTTTTTTGAGATTTTGATCTGCTCCGCAATATAATCCCTGATAGTGTGTTGTTTAAGTTTCTTAAATTTCTTCAGCTCGATTTTGTATGTAATTTTTCCTGCAGTATCATAGTGTTTTCTCCATATGCGCTCAAGTTTTTTACAGGCGCTTTTACATGTCCTAAGTTCTATGGGGAACCAGGACGCAGATGGTTCCTTTCTAGCAGATTTTATTGATTTTTTTGGAATAGTATTATCGAGTGTTGATGACATCAAATGAAGAAAGGCAGAATTATCCTGGCTAAGGTCGCCTGTTAGCTCTGGGGAGGTGTTTAATAGATCTTTTTCTAATGATTTTAGATCTAATTTCTTCCAGTCTCTTATAGTCTCATAGGTGAGAGCCTTCTGTTTAACGCAGGAGGTGCGAGTCAAATTGATCCATACAAAATAGGAAACCAACCAACGTAGACGGCGCAATGTCGTGTAGTTTTCACTAATCAGTAGGAACTGTGCGTTTGCGGACGACATAAACTTAAGGTGTACAAAAGGGGGTGGTGATGGACGGAGCATCTGAATCAATCAAACACTCACACCCAGTCAAAAGATCTGGGTTTAATCCATCACCGTTCTTTAGCCCACTCTGCCACCCCAGTTCAGACATGGCTATATGCAAATCAGTCTGACCCTGTACCTCATGGGAACAGTCCAGCCCGAACTGCCAAGCCATGTCTTCCCTGGACAGGAAACAAGCTTCCAAGGACCGGTTTCTGGCATTCCAGCGTCTTTAGCCCGGCTTGCTTGAATCTAGTGGCAAAGTGAGCAAGGGACTCACGTCTGAGCATACCCTGCCACACTTATGGCGGCCGAAAGCGGTACAAAAGGGGGTGGTGATGGACGGAGCATCTGAATCAATCAAACACTCACACCCAGTCAAAAGATCTGGGTTTAATCCATCACCGTTCTTTAGCCCACTCTGCCACCCCAATTCAGACATGGCTATATGCAAATCAGTCTGACCCTGTGCCTCATGGGAACAGTCCAGCCCGAACTGCCAAGCCATGTCTTCCCTGGACCGGAAACAAGCTTCCGAGGACCGGTTTCTGGCATTCCAGCCGTCTTCAGCCGGGCTTGCTTGAATCCAGTGGCAAAGTGAGCAAGGGACTCACGTCTGAGCATACCCTCCCACACTTATGGTGGCCAAAAGCGGTACAAAAGGGGGTTGTGGTGATGGACGGAGCATTTGAATCACTCAAACACTCACACCCAGTCAAAAGATCTGGGTTTAACCCATCACCGTTCTTTAGCCCACTCTGCCAACCCCAGTTCAGACATGGCTATATGCAAATCAGTCTGACCCTGTGCCTCATGGGAACAGTCCAGCCCAAACTGCCAAGCCATGTCTTCCCTGGACCAGAAACAAGCTTCCGAGGACCGGTTTCTGGCATTCCAGCTGTCTTCAGCCCGGCTTGCTTGAACCCAGTGGCAAAGTGAGCAAGGGACTCACGTCTGAGCATACCCTGCCACATTTATGGCGGCCAAAAGCGGTACAAAAGGGGGTGGTGCTGGACGGAGCATCTGAATCAATCAAACACTCACACCCAGTCAAAAGATCTGGGTTTAATCCATCACCGTTCTTTAGCCCACTCTGCCACCCCAGTTCAGACATGGCTATATGCAAATCAGTCTGACCCTGTGCCTCATGGGAACAGTCCAGCCCAAACTGCCAAGCCATGTCTTCCCTGGACCGGAAACAAGCTACCGAGGACCGCTTTCTGGCATTCCAGCCTTCTTCAGCCCGGCTTGGTTGAACCCAGTGGCAAAGTGAGCAAGGGACTCACGTCTGAGCATACCCTGCCACACTTATGGCGGCCAAAAGCGGTACAAAAGGGGGTGGTGATGGACTGAGCATCTGAATCAATCAAACACTCACACCCAGTCAAAAGATCTGGGTTTAATCCATCACCGTTCTTTAGCCCACTCTGCCACCCCAGTTCAGACATGGCTATATGCAAATCAGTCTGACCCTGTGCCTCATGGGAACAGTCCAGCCCGAACTGCCAAGCCATGTCTTCCCTGGTTAAACCCAGATCTTTTGACTGGGTGTGAGTGTTTGATTGATTCTGATGCTCTGTCCATCACCACCCCCTTTTGTACCGCTTTTGGCCGCCATAAGTGTGGCAGGGTATGCTCAGACGTGAGTCCCTTGCTCACTTTGCCACTGGATTCAAGCAAGCCGGGCTGAAGACGGCTGGAATGCCAGAAACCGGTCCTCAGAAGCTTGTTTCCGGTCCAGGGAAGACATGGCTTGGCAGTTCAGGCTGGACTGTTCCCATGAGGCACAGGGTCAGACTAATTTGCATATAGCCATGTCAGAACTGGGGTGGCAGAGTGGGCTAAAGAACGGTGATGGATTAAATCCCAGATCTTTTGACTGGGTGTGAGTGTTTGATTGATTCAGATGCTCCGTCCATCACCACCCCTTTTGTATCGCTTTTGGCCGCCATAAGTGTGGCAGGGTATGCTCAGACTTGAGTCCCTTGCTCACTTTGCCACTGGATTCAAGCAAGCTGGGCTGAAGACGGCTGGAATGGCAGAAATAGGTCCTCGGAAGCTTGTTTCCGGTCCAGGGAAGACATGGCTTGGCAGTTCGGGCTGGACTGTTCCCATGAGGCACAGGGTCAGACTGATTTGCATATAGCCATGTCAGAACTGGGGTGGCAGAGTGGGCTAAAGAACGGTGATGGATTAAACCCAGATCTTTTGACTGGGTGTGAGGGTTTGATTGATTCTGATGCTCCGTCCATCACCACTCCCTTTTGTACCGCTTTTGGCCGCCATAAGTGTGGCAGGGTATACTCAGACGTGAGTCCCTTGCTCACTTTGCCACTGGATTCAAGCAAGCCGGGCTGAAGACGGCTGGAATGCCAGAAACCGGTCCTCGGAAGCTTGTTTCCGGTCCAGGGAAGACATGGCTTGGCAGTTCGGGCTCGACTGTTCCCATGAGGCACAGGGTCAGACTGATTTGCATATAGCCATGTCAGAACTGGGGTGGCAGAGTGGGCTAAAGACCGGTGATGGATTAAACCCAGATCTTTTGACTGGGTGTGAGTGTTTGATTGATTCAGATGCTCCGTCCATCACCACCCCCTTTTATAAACTTAAGGTGTGCCAGACTGATTCCATGTTCCCCCATTAGGATATGTTGTTCTTTGGACCAGCTAGCTCGTAGTGCCACCGTTGGCCCCCTAACCTGGTGGGTAAAAGTGTAGGACCCCTTCTTGATCCAGAATTGGACACTTCTCACAAAGATGTCAGTCAGCTGCTAGGCGAAAGCTTCAACATGCAGGGACCCCACAAAAGTGTCTAGCACCTTTTGCAGTATTATACCTCAAATGATACTTTGTTTTCTCTTGTAACTGCACACTTGTCACTTTTTCCTCCTTTGCACTTTTTACTACCTCATGTATTTTTGGCTGCTCACAATTTTTACTACCTCATGTATTTTGTTTGCTCACAATTGTCACTATTACCTTTACTACCTCATGTATTTTTGGTTGCTCACAATTTTTACTACCTCATGAATTTTGTTTGCTCACAAATGTCACTATTACCTTATGTAACGTAACGTATACTTTTGTAATCTGTTCTTTTGTAATGTTTCTCATTATGTTTCATTTCTGTTCCTTTTTGTGAAGCGCTCTGACACCTTCGGGTAAAGTCCGCGCTATATAAAAATGCATAAATGCATAAATAAATAAATAAATAAATAAATAAAGTCAGCAGAAGTGTCTCCTCCTATTGTATTTGGAAACAAAAGGATATCTATAGAAAAGGTCATCCTTGCATCGGGCTGTGGTTGTGATCAGGGTGCCTCTTGTTTGTATCCCGCATATAGCTACGTGGCCATATTGACTTAATAATAAACACATTTGTATCACATACGTGAAGACCTAATACATAATGCCATGGCAGTATGATAGTGTTCTCACAAAGTTATTTTGTGTCAGCAAGGCAGGCAAACTGATTCAAGCATTCTAAATGCAAATGTGTGTTAAAAGTTGTGACAAAGAGAAGGCAGCTTTAGGAAAGAACTGTGTAAATGTGGCACTACTTTCTACCAGGCCTAACTCGGGCAGATCACTATACCTATTTTAACAAACTTAGGGGCACATGCATCATTGTTTTTTGCGGTCGTAAATGGGCAGATTCGCAAAATCTGCCCCTTTGCGAGTGCAATTTTTGCATTTGGAATGCATCATCCCAAATGCAAAAATTGCTATTTAAGCAATAGCAAAATTTGTGATTACTTAAATTGTGATTGCATTTAAGGAATCGCAAATTGCAATTCCCTTAATGCAATGCAACAAAACAAATTGCGATTTCGCTTCTAAGAAACGCAAATTACCAACCACATGAAAGTTGATGGTAATTTGTGAAAACTTTGAAAAATGCACAGAAGTGCATTTTTCAAAGGTGTATGTTGCACACAAACATGCCCTTGGGACATGTGTGGGTGCAACATGTTTTTGAATTGCACTTTCAGGGGTGCATTACTTTGTCCTTTTGGCACCCTTGAAATTGCATGCACAATTTGTGAGTACCTATTTGGTACTCTCAAATTGCGCATGCAAATTCCATTGATTCTTAAGCCCATAGGAATGAATGGGAAGCCATTCCTTATTTGCGATTGGTGATTTACGAGTCGCAAATAAAGAAAGTGTAGGAATCACAATTTTTTTTGCAATTCCGGCATGCATAAGGAATTGTAATTCCTAGAAAGTGATTTCTTAAAAATCGCAATTTAGGAATCGCAATTCCTAGGTTTGATTCATGTGGCCTTTAGATATTTTATCTATCTACTTGTAGATTTTATGTTTGATGTATTTTTATATCTAGGAAATTCTTTGTATCTTTGTTTTTAAAGTTTGTATTTTATGTGTGTGCTTTTATGGTTTTATACAAAATAAAGCTTTCTAAATTTACTTTAATTGAGTGCGCTAGGATAGGATTTCATTTTAGAAATAAATCTTGACAATGTTTTCATAGTCTCCTAGTGTTCATGAGTGTGTTCTTCCTTAACTAAAGCAGGGTTGGGTTCCTGTATCTTTGTTTTTAAAGTTTGTATTTTATGTGTGTGCTTTTATGGTTTTATACAAAATAAAGCTTTTTAAATTTACTTTAACTGAGTGCGCTAGGATAGGATTTGATTTTAGAAATAAATCTTAACAATGTTTTCATAGTCTCCTAGTGTTCATGAGTGTGTTCTTCCTTAACTAAAGCAGGGTTGGGTTCCACTAAGTATCCTTGTAATGTCTCATGGATTTGATGAAGACCAGCCGACTGAAATTGAACTCAGACAAAACGGGGGTCCTCATTCTCGGCTCCACCCTCTCTGCATGGGACAACTCTTGGTGGCCGACCTCGCTGGGAGCTGCCCCGACACCCACAAACCACGCTCCCAATCGGGGGTTCATTCTGGACTCAACGCTCTCTATGGCCCAGCAAGTCAACACTGTCTCCTCCTCCTGCTTCAACACCCTCCAAATGCTCCGCAAGATCTACAGATGGATCCCCACTGAAACCAGGTGAACGGTCACCCAAGCACTTGTCAGCAGTAGGCTGGACTAAGGCAACGCCCTCTAGGCAGGAATCTCGACTACACTCCAGAAGAGACTCCAACGCATACAGAACACCTCCGCACGCCTCATCCTCGGACTGCCCCGCCACAGCCACATCACCACCCACCTAAGAGATCTGCATTGGCTCCCGGTCAACAAGAGGATCACCTTCAAACTCCTCAACCATGCTCACAAAGCACTCCACAACGCTGGAGCATACCTCAACGGACGACTGTCCTTCTACACCCCGAACCACCAGCTTCGCTCCACCGACCTCACCCTCGCCACCATCCCACGCATCCGCCGAACGACCACCGGTGGCAGATCATTCTCCCACCTCACCGCAAAAATATGGAACACCCTCCCCGCCCACCTGCGTCACACCCAGGACCTGTTGACCTTCAGGAGACGTCTCAAGACCTAGCTGTTCGACCAATAGCTGCCGCCCCCCACCCCTTGGCACCTTGAGACCCTCACGGGTGAGTAGTGCACCTCACACATATACTTGATTGATTGTTGTGGGGTGGTTGTAGTCAAACTAGTTTCTGTCTCTGTTGGCACATTAACCGAGGGTCAAATTTATATTTAGACGGACAGCCTGTTTCTTCGCCAGGGTGAGGGAGTAAATTACTCTGTGACGTAGACGGCAAGGTTTTCTTGATGGTGATGGACAATGAAAACTGACTTCTAATACCGCCCATCTAAATTAGGTGGGTGGGATTTGAGTTCGGCCTCCGATGGCTACAATTCCACATGTCTATTGGAGTGGTTTAAATATGGTGGAGACGGAGTAGTCTCTCTCTTGATTTAACCTATGGTCCGCTTGCATTTAAATCTGGTAGGTGGACCTCTATTTTGGCAGGAAGGGAACACCATGACAGTTGCAACATAGTTCCCTCTCAGACAACATATAAATTAGGCTCTAAGTCATTAGTGTCAGGGCATCTAGACAACCGAATTCTGGGCTGTGTTCCAGAGGATGATCTAGAAAATGTATCCCAGAGGTCCAGGACCAGGAGGTCAGTGGTTGTTCGTCTCATTGAGGACGAGGGCATAATTTACTGCTTGGAGTGTGGCTGTCTGAGCGCTGCAGAGAGGACCAGGACCAGGAGGTCAGTGGTTGTTCTTCTCATTGAGGACGAGGGCGTCATTGACTGCTTGGGGTGTGGCTGTGAGCACTGCAGAGAGGTCCAGGACCAGGAGGTCAGTGGTCGTTCTTCTCATTGAGGACGAGGGCGTCCTTGACTGCTTGCAGTGTGGCTGTGTCAGGGCTGCTAAGCGGTCCAGGGCCATGAGGTCCGTGGTTGTTCTTCTCATTGAGGACGAGGGCGTCATTGACTGCTTGGAGTGTGGCTGTGTCAGGGCTGCTAAGCGGTCCAGGGCCAGGAGGTCAGTGGTTGTTCTTCTCATTGATGACAAGGGCGTCATTGACTGCTTGGAGTGTGGCTCTCAGCGCTGAAGCGTGGTCTGAAGACAGATTGTTATTTCTGTGAAAGATAATTCTTGCAGATCTGCTCCTGCAGCTGGGTGGTGACAGCTTTCTTGATGATTTTCTCTATAAATGGAAGGTAGGTAATAGGGCAGACGTTTGTGAGGTCGGCAGGGCCCAGGCATAGTGTCTTTAGCAGGGCAAAGATCTGACCTACTTTCAGAGCATCAGAGAGAGCCCCTTGACTGAGAAACATGTTGACAGTGTAGCAAAAGTGTGTAAGGCCCCCTCTTTGGAACAGTCTGATGATGGATGAAGGAAGGGCGTTGTCTTCATTAGAGGTTACCTTGAGAGGGTTTAGGATATTGGCGGGACCCATGGACAAGACTGAATTGATGGATGTTCTTTTGGTGCGGAGGCAATCGAGGGTAGTTGGAAGTTGGGGGACGTCGAGGAGGTAATAATATTTGATCTGATTTTGTTGATCTTCTTGATGGAGGAGAGTTTGATGGCATTGCATCTGTCGACTGCTGCAGGGACTGTGGGCTTTGGGAGAGGATTGGTTCAATATCTGACAGCCTTGAAGAAGGCGTTGCTTCTGTTAGTTACCTCACTGATTGCTGCTATGACGAAGGATCTGCAGTTAGTGTTTTTAGTAGGCTAAGGCCATCTGGGAATTTGAACGTCTCCTGTTTTCATATGATACATTTATTTTTGTTAAGTTCTGACATCTGTGAATGGCTGAAGTGTTCTGGCAAGTTCTTGAATTTTTTCAGAAGTATGTCTTTGATGGAGTGGAGGGTTATTTATCCTCTTTTCTTTTACCCTTCATGCTGAGCTGTAGTATATGACGGTGAAGGGGATTGTGAGGTACATGTTTTGCTATTGGAGTCGGTTGGGTTTTTGATGAGTTCTGTTATTTCCAGTTTGTTGAGAAGTGTGTAGAAAGCTTCCTCCAAGCTTTGTGTTGGAGTTATGGTGAAGGTTGAAGTCTCCGAGGTTTGTGGAGTGGTTGTGATGGATGGAGGTAGAGGTGATAATATATGATATTTCTTCTGTTAGGTGCTTGTTTGGTTTGGGAGGTCTGTAGAGCATCAAAAAGGATGCTGTTCTGGAGAGTGATAGATGGAAGTGGCAGGAGAGAAGCTTGAAAAACATGGGCACGTTATAAGTTATATAGTATCAACAGTTGTGACAACAGTGTAAAGATGCATCAAAAACATAAAGAAAGCGAGTAACCAGACAAACATGAGACAGAAGAGTTCCATCTCTTTATAGCACATTGACCGACTGAATATAAGAATGATCATGCTAAGTTCACTCAAAATAGTTGTAAAGGTATATACATATTAGATTCGTATTGTGTCATAAGCATCTGTCAGATCACTAGTAAACTAACTACCTGCTGGGCTGTGATGTCTATTAGGATACATCTTGTGATCTCTCCGGAGGGATCTGACTTCACACCAGGTGGTCTAGTAGACATATTAGCTATATTAACTATGCCGTTGATTATGGTAGGAATTTGCTCATTAAATAGATCTTTGCTTCCATATTGAAGATTGCAGGGATGCTTCTAATGTTCTAAGGAAGCGAGTTCCAGACTCTAAGGGCGGCTCTGGAGAAAGATCTGTTGTAAGTTTTCTCCTTTACAGTACCTATTTGGCTTTTTCCAGTTATTGCCTTCTACACCCATGTGCATTCGTACAAAACCCTGTTCGACTTTGTTCCCACAGTGGAGTTAATTCCCCCTGTAGGAGAGTAGGGTCTGCTTCCTATGGTCACCCCCACTTTTTGCTGTGATTTTCTGGTTATTCGACTTTAGTGTGGCTGTGTGCCTGCTAATCAGACCCACAGCCCAGCTGTTCTCTCTCTAAATTGAGACCATGTACATTAGGTACATACCAGATTGGTTACTGGGTCACCTTTGTGAGCCCCTGTATAGTGTATCATAGGTATCAGGGCATAGGTGCATCCAAGGCCTACCAGGGGCTGAAGCATGTATTATGCCACCCCTGGCTGGCCCTTCAAACTGACACCACAGGCCGATCACTCAGCTTGGGTAAGGTGGTGTAATCACCCCTTACTTAGATATAGTATACCTATATCTACCTTATATATAGACACATATGCACCTTTAAGTCACTCCTATGGTAGGCCTCGACAATCCTGGAGGCAGAGTGCTTGATTTTATGTGAGAGGGTGCCCTAGCATAAGCTGAGCCCCTCTGCAGCTTTCGGAACCATCTCCTTATAGCTGTTCTATGAAATAGCCATACCATATACTCTTAAGTGCATTATAATCCGCGCGGTTAATGCTAACTTTGGTTTGGCTTTATCAAAACATGTTGTGTAAGGTGTCAAACACTTTGGAATACTACCCCCCCACCAGTTCTGGTGGCGGGGGTGGCATTCTACCCTTCTAGAGGGAGAATGTTAAATGTTAAATGTTGTATACTTGTAAAGCGCACAGCTGCCCCAGCAAAGGGGCGTCCCGGCGCTGTATACCGCTGGGGAACCCGTCCTGGCTTTCCCTGTGGGATGGTCCCTACTGGGAATCCCCAAGGTGGAGCCAGGCATCCCCGGCGTTGATGGGGCCGTTGTGGAGATTAGGCAAGCTATTGCCCAGAGTTGCCGAGTGGGACCCAAGGTTAGAGTAGGCACCGAGGCGAGAATTGTCGAGTCCGCTGACATTGAGCCCAAGACCCTGCCGCGTCGGGGATTGAACCCTGGTCCCGGGCCGACTTCTGCTCCCAGGTCTGCTGCCTCTAACCAGTGAGCCACACCACTCCGCATGTAGTTACTGCTAACCCCGGTTAAAGTAAATCAGAGCCTCAGCATCACAAAATGGGACAGCTTGAATCCAGCTACTGGTCATCGTCGATGCCTCCTGGTCATCGTGGCTGCAAAGACAAGCTTCACCTCTTCACCTGAATCAACTCAACATCGCCTGGTTCCTTCCTGGTCACTGGCTAGTGACCCAGACTCTGTCCCCTCTGATTTCGGGTTCTTCTCATCTCTGTTCCACCCGGACACTTTTCCTCTGGTCGCCTGCAGCACTTCTTTGCAGATCTCCATAGAAAACATCGAAGAAACCCGACACGAAAAGACACCTATGCACCCGGCTTCCCTGGGTGAGGTAACTCAAGTACTCCGGTGCTACCGTGGGTGCTGACTCTCGAAGTGTCCTAGTTTAAAGGGGTTTTACCATAGTCCATCCGGAAGTGTCCTTAATCAGTAACTTTGTAACTTCTACGTTCTCCATTATAAGTCAATGGTAACTCGCGACTGTGGTTAGACACTGCACGCGTCTCCCGTGGGTCTCCTACTTCCTAACCTTTGGTTGTCTAGTGTAGCCCCAGCAATTCCCTAGGCCCTAGGCCTATTCACTATTTCTGAAGTTGTTCTTATACCACTTACTTAGTATATGGTTGGTGAGGCCCCTAGGGCAGAACTGTATTTGTGCAATTTATAGTATGCTTAATGAGTAACTTGAGATGTATTTCGATCTCTGACCTCATAAAGAGAGCAGAGGGGTTGTGTTAGAAATAAATACATATAGATTTGATATATACCTTGTGTGGTGTCCTTTCATTTGGTACTCAAGGGATTATAATAGGCTAAAACTTCAGAGAGCATGTAAAGCAAGCTGTTTTACCAAAGACTGCTGGACCATGCTACCACTAGGATAGCTTTTCTTTAAGGTTGACTTTACAACTACCATCAATAAGGGTCGTTTAGACTGGTGCAAGGTGCCCACTAGAACAGTGGACATCATATGCCAGGCTAACTTCTCACACCCATGATATTTCCCTTGCAGGACATCTTGGCCAGAACAAGACTTGGGACAGGCTTGTCCCTCACTTTCACTGGCCCCACATGCAGAAGACACAAAGGAGTTTTGTTGCTCCTGTGTCACCTGCCAAGCCAGTGGCAAATCAGGTGGCACCACAAAGGCCCCCCTTATACCACTACCTTTGGTGGGGGTTCGCTTTGAAAGAGTAGGGATTGACATTGTTGGACCAATGGATCCCCAAACAGCATCTGGACACAGGTTTATTCTGGTGGTAGTGGATCATACCACCAGGTACCCAGAAGCTATTCCCCTAAGGACCACAACAACACCTGTTGTGGCAAGAGCCCTCCTGGGAGTTTACTCAAGAATGGGTTTTCCGAAGGAGGTTGTCTCAGACAGAGGTGCAAACTTTATGTATCGATATTTGACTGCTATGTGGAAGGAGTGTGGAGTGAACTACAAGTTCACCACACCCTATCATCCACAATGCAATGGTCTAGTTGAGAGATTCAACAAGACCTTAAAGGGCATGATTAAGGGTCTCCCTGAAAAGCTTAGGCGGAGATGGGACATCCTATTGCCCTGCCTTTTGTTTGCTTACAGAGAGGTCCCACAAACGGGGGTTGGTTACAGCCCTTTTTAGGTCGAGCAGACCTACTCTCAATGCGTGAGCATTGAGAGTGTCTGCTTCAGACCTTTTGTGGCCCGTATATAGGAGAGTGGACAGCTACCAGACGCGCGCTTTGACGAGGTCGGATTTCACCTCGGGAGCGAGCGTCTGGTAGCTGCGCATGCGCAGTGCAAATCCCTTGCTCACACACAGACACAGGCAGCCCCCACCCCTCTGCATGCACGCACGCACACACACAGGCGCGCGCATGCATACGCAGGCATACGGCACACCTACAGGCACACATACAGGCACACTATCCCCTACCTCGCATTCTCTCTCAATCACACACAGTCACGCATGCGCACACACATTCCCTCGCGCACACACGCGCGCACATACACTCCCCCCCCCACCCCCAGGCATACACACAGGCACGCACGCACTTCACATCAGCCCTGGGCCCCACTCACCGACTGCGCTTTTCCGGCGGGTCTCCTCTCGTGCTCCGCGTCTCGTCTCCTCTCCTCTTCTGAATCGGGGCTCCCTCAGGTCAGAGGAGCCCCACAACAGGCGCCACACTCCTCCTTCTCCTTGGCCCCCTCCTGGGGACCCGGGCTACCCCGGACCGGCAGGGCGCTCCATGCGCCGGCATGCCTGTTCACGGACCTCGGGAGGCGGGACTTCCGGTCGGCCGCGAGCGGATTGGCCGGGCCTGCCCTCAGAAGTGATTGCCGTGTACTGGCTGTGACTGCGCAGGAAGAGGGGGGATCCCGGATATCGTGACCTCATGTCCTGGAACAGCCAGGAAGGAAGTGAGGTCGGTCAGAAACGGCGGGGTATTTGACTGGAGTTGTGGTGTCCGCATCTATCTTATCATCCGCGCCATAAACTCTGAGCGTGCCCCTGGCCTCCAACCTACGCATATTACCCGGGGTTGCATGCCAGACTGCAGCTCTCTTTGTCAGTCATGGCCGCGCATGAGAGAGGCCTCGGGGAGAGCTACCTGCAGTGCTGTAGGGTCGCAGCGAGTGTTCAACTCTTGTTTACAGAAAGTATGAGACACTACTAGTGCCAGCTGCCTGTTAGACTACACAGAGCAAGTAAGTACATTGGCCAGGCTGCCTACTGCCACTGACTTCAGTAGTGTTGTTGTTCATGTAATTTACGATTTAAAATCTGCCCTGAGAAGGATGCGCGAAGAGGAGCAAAGAGAAGGGAATGAGGACTTGAGCTGATGTGTGATTGTCTAATTCAAAGCTCGTAGGAGTCTATAGTCACTGGAGCAGATTCCTGCACTTCCTCTTCAGTCCCTCTGATTTGAACTCATGGTACACTTAATTGCCGCAGTCTGCTTCTTTTTTGTGATATCGTCGTGCTGATGCCGCTTGTACTTAGCTGGCCGCGGTGCAGTGCACAGTGACTACAATAAAAATATTGACTCAGACTGACAGACATAACTACCATTGTTGAGTTAACCACGATTATAACACCACTTAATAATTTTAGCAGCCCGGGCGTCTACCTGGTAGAAGGCTGCTTACAGTGTCTCGAGCCTTCATCGGGCTCTTGCCACGGTTTTGGTGCTGGGCTCAGCTGGCTGCATTAGCAGCTGAGACCCCACGATTGTCTCAACTCTCTGTCACGTGGCTGATGCCTGCAGAACTAACTTCTGTGCCCGGTCCCTGTGCAGGTCATTTACATCCATCGCACAAACTGCCTGAACCCGTGCCTTGCTCGTCAACACTGTTATCTTTAAATAGACAGTCAGTGCCTCGTGTGTATCCAGGGGGACTGCGCTTTGCCTTTTCACATCTTCTGCCAAGTTGCGCCTCTCACTGTACTCATGCAGTGGTTGACTTCCGAGGCAAACACAACAGTGGGCGCCTGCTTAAAGTTTTGTTTTTCCACGCGCCCAACACTCCTGCTAGTGCTAGCGTCAAGTGTTGCCTGGCCTCCGTCGGAGTTAGGGGATCGAGTGTGTCATTCTGGGACCGTTCGATGCACCATGATTCTTTACTACTGGTTCCGGTACACAATCTACAGTGTAGGGCTGCAAGTCCTTCATATAACATGTAGACAAAACATGCAGCAAAGAATTACGATTCATTTTATGACATCATGCTACTTATGATGTCTCCTAAAACCCCAGCACACACACCCTGTTTCCGTATGGTACAACACCACTATAAACTAACCTGTGTCTGGTACTTGTAGTGCTTTTGCTTCAGCTACGGTTGTTTCCTTTCCACCAACAAAATACTGGCCAGTTGTTGTTTTAAAAGTCTGAAAGTCCCGTGTATCATATGTAAATGTAAATGTAAAGGAATTTATATAGCGCAAATCACCGAGCGGTTTCTAAGCGCTTGCTTAGGGAACCCGTCCTGGTATTCCCCTGTGAGATAACCCCGGCAGGGTATCCGCAAGGTGAAAGCCAGGCATCCCGCCGCGAGGGGCCGTTGTGGAGATTAAGCAAGCTATTGCCCAGAGTCGCAGAGTGTTATGAAATATGATTTTAAACAAAATCATATACATTTATTTATAACATCACTTTTTTGCCTTTGTTGCCTACAATTATTAACCAGGTCTCGTTAAAGTAGCCCAAGCACACATTTAAAAGTGCTTTATATTTATTGTTTGAAGTATGTACAGATAATGTATACAAATACTGCTTTCGTGATTTTGCTTATTGTTGTGCCAGCCTGTACAGCAAAATAAATACCAGTGGTGCTGGTAGAACACTGGCCAGGTCCCAACACAAGCCTCAGCAGTCCCTCCTCCCGGAGCATTTCACCCTCAACTGGCACCGGGCCTGCAGGCACTGAACCCGTCCCTTGCCCTCCCAGGTGTGTTGTGAGAGCAGAGTTGGGGCTGCAGGGCCTCGTGTCCCTCCGAGAGAAGTGAAGCAGCCTGTCAAGGTAATGACATGACCCAGCCTGCTGTGAGAATGAGTGACAGTATATCTCCTTGTTGCACTCGCTATGCTGTAAGATTTGTTTTTTAGGCTAGCGTGCGGTTATGAAGGATCCAATCAATGAGACAATCTCAGCAGCTGCAGTGCCTGCCTTCCCTCTGTCACTGAGAACTGCAGTCCCTCAGTCCGTCTTCAGTCATTGTCCTTCCATTTCTGGTGCTTTGCAGGAGTTTTAAGAATTTCTTAGTTTTTTGTTGCTCAAATGGGTGTAATTTGCGATATTTGTATTTTTCCCTCGTCTTCATTGCTTGGTTTTGCTTGTGAGAAAGTGTCACTCATAGTCCTTGAAATGTCACTCATAATTACACTGAAATTATGAAAATGTCACACATAGCAATCTGAAACCTTGGCAGCTATGCAGACTGTGTATTTATTATTCCTGGCCTCCCGTGAGGACTCAAACCCCCTTCAGTGCATTGGACCCTCCAGACCATCAAACATAGAATGTCAACAGCTCCGTGCGTCAGCCCTGGGACCCGGAGATAAACAAATTCACATTCGAGACCCTGGCTCACCTGAGAGGGTTCTGGAAGGGGGAGGGGCTTCTTGTTCCCCAGATAGCAGCGGTAGGCCAGCTCAGCGGAGGAAGATGTGCCCCTCTGCACGCGCTGACTCCGAGAGCAGTCTCGAGCGCAGCTGCGGGTGCTTCCTACCGTGTCCTAATGCCCCAATTATCAGCTTATTGTTTTACAGTAGCTGAGAAAAACCTTTTAATATTGCCAAAGGACACGGTGCAGCAGAGAGTCCGCAACAGAGGTTTATACATTTCATTCGAAAACAGTGCTGGGCCGACAGGATAAGCGCCAGGGTGGACAAACTCTTGGTTTATTAAGGATTTCGCTCCTCTTACCTCTCGCTGCCCTCCAGAGGCGACGGGACCTCAGGACGTCCCCTCGGATTAGCAAACTCCCACTGCGCGCCAAAACTTTGAAAGTAGCAAAAATAACCAGGTTTCGTGTTCCTTGTTAGCTGGCTGACAGGCAGCTGAGGGTGCTAATTCTGAAGGGGCTAACAACCGCGCTAGGGTCCTATCTGGCACGTGCCCTACAGGGCAGTTATATGTGGCACTGCTGAGAGCCGAGCCACAGAGATGCTTATCTGCGGATGACACTGATGAGGAGTACCTCGGAGGAAATGAAGAACTGACTCTCCCACCCACTCACTGACTCTCCCACCCACTCACTGACTCTCCCACCCACTCACTGACTCTCCCACCGGCTCACTGACTCTCTCACCAGCTCACTGACTCTCCCACCCACGCACTGACACTCCCACCCACGCACTGACTCTCCCACCCACGCACTGACTCTCCCACCCACTCACTGACTCTCCCTCCCATTCACTGACTCTCCCTCCCACTCACTCTACCTCACACTCACTCTCCCTCCCACTCACTATCCCTCCCACCCACTCACTCTCCCACCCACCCACCCACTCACTCTCCCACCCACCGACTCTCCCACCCACTCACTGACTCTCCCACCCACTCACTGACTCTCCCACCCACTCACTGACTCTCCCACCCACTCACTGACTCTCCCACCCACTCAATAACTCTCCCACCCACTCACTAACTCTCCCACCCACTCACTGACTCTTCCACCCACCCACTCACTGACTCTCCCACCCACCCACTCCACCCACCCACTCACTCACTGACTCTCCCACCCACCCACTCACTGACTCTCCCACTGTCACGCTCTCCCACTCTCAACAATACATATATTGCATTACAAATGCAATAGGTGTCACATTTGCGAAAGTATAAGCTATTGGCATTGTAAATAACAATGCTATTAATTTATCCATTTTCAAAACCAACACATAAAAAAAATATTGTCATTTACAATGCCAATAGCTCAAACTTTCCTAATGCGAGACCTATTGCATTGCAAATGCTTGTTAACTTTTGTTTGGGCAACTTGGCAGAGGACCCCTTTGTCTGGTGAAGGAAGGATGGGAGTTACCTCTCTCAAAGCTCCAAAGCAAGACATTGTGGACTATGTACTTGGTCTCCACTCCAGGATGGCTGAGTACATGAAAAGGGCATCCAAAAACCTTGAGGCTAGCCAGAAATTACAAAAAGCCTGGTATGACCAAAAGGCTGTTCTGACGGTTTACCAGCCAGGGCAGAAAGTGTGGGTGTTGGAGCCAGTGGCCCCAGCAGCTCTCCAAGACAAGTGGTCTGGACCCCACACCATTGTTGAACAGAAGGGAGAGGTAACCTATTTGGTTGATCTTAGAACTCCCAGGAGCCCCCACACAGTGCTTCATGTCAACAGACTGAAACCATATGTTGACAGGGCTGATATGGGCTTGCTCATGGCTACTGATGAAGGACAGGAGGAAGAGAGTGACCCTCTCCCAGACCTGCTCTCTCAGAACCCTGATGATGGGTCAGTTGATGTTGTAGCCTTGGCAGGCAGCCTCACTGATCAGCAGCAGAGGGACTGCAGGCAAGTTCTGTAGGCCTACAGACATATGTTTTCACTGACTCCAAGACAGACTACCTGGTGCACCCATGAGGTGGACACTGGGGACAGTGTGCCTGTTAAAAATAAGATTTACAGGCAACCTGATCATGTCAGGGACTGTATCGGGATAGAGGTCCAAAAGATGTTGGAATTGGGAGTCATTGAGCCCTCAGAGAGCCCTTGGGCCAGTCCTGTAGTCCTGGTGCCTGAACCTCACACCCAAGATGGTAAGAGAGATGAGGTTTTGCGTGGATTACAGAGGTCTCAGTGCTGTCACTAGGACAGATGCCCACCCAATACCAAGAGCAGATGAGCTCATTGACAAATTGGCTTCTGCCAAGTTTTTGAGTACATTTGACTTGACAGCTGACTACTGGCAGATCAGACTAGCTGATGATGCAAAAGCCAAGTCAGCATTTTCAACCCGAGGAGGTCATTATCAATTTGTGGTAATGCCCTTTGGTCTGAAAAATGCACCTGCCACATTCCAAAGGTTGGTGAACCAAGTCCTCTCAGGTCTGGATGACTACTGTGCAGCTTATCTTGATGATATTGCTGTCTTTAGTTCCTCTTGGGAAGATCACCTGATCTACCTGAAGAATGTTTTGGAGGCCCTGCAAAAGGCAGGTCTAACTATCAAGGCTACCAAGTGCCAGATAGGGCACAGTCAGGTTGTATACCTGGGCCACCTGGTAGGTGGAGGTCAGGTTCAACCATTGGAGAGCAAGATCCAGACCATAAAGGACTGGACTGCTGCCACAACCCAGACACAGGTCAGAGCTTTCTTGGGCCTGTCTGGTTACCACAGGAAGTTTGTCAAGAACTATGGGTCCATTGTGACACCTCTTAATGACTTAACTTCAAAGAAAATGCCAAAGAAAGTTCAGTGGACAGTAGGCTGTCAAAAGGCATTTGATGTCCTGAAGCAGGCCATGTGCACTGCACCTATTCTGCAAAGTCCAGACTACTCCAAGGAATTCATTGTTCAAACAGATGCTTCTGAGTTGGGGGTAGGTGCTGTTCTTTCACAACTGAATAAAGATGGTCAAGACCAGCCAGTAGCTTTTATTAGCAGAAGGCTGACCCCTAGAGAGAAATGTTGGTCAGCTATTGAGAGGGAGGTCTTTGCTGTGGTTTGGGCCCTGAAGAAGCTAAGGCCATACTTGTTTGGTACTCACTTCAAGATTCAGACAGACCATAAGCCACTCTTGTGGCTAAATCAGATGAAGGGTGAAAATCCCAAACTGGTTAGGTGGCCCATTTCCCTACAGGGGATGGACTTTACAGTGGAACATAGACCTGGGACTGACCATGCCAATGCAGATGGACTCTCCAGATATTTCCACTTAGAACATGAAGACTCAACTGGTCCAGGTTAGCTTAATGTCCCTACATTTGTGGGGGGGAGGGGAGTTGTGTAGGAGAGTAGGGTCTGCTTCCTTTTATCACCCCCACTTTTTGCTGTGATTTTCTGTTTTTTCGACTTTAGTGGGGCTGTGGGCCTGCTAATCAGACCCACAGCCCAGTTGTTCTCTCTCTAAATTGATACTATGTACTTTAGGTACATACCAGATTGGTTACTGGGTCACCTTTGTGAGCCCCTGTATAGTGCATCATAGGTACCCAGGGCATTGGTGCATCCAAGGCCTACCAGGGGCTGCAGCATGTATTATGCCACCCCTGGCTGGCCCTCCAAATTGGCACCACAGGCTGATCACTCAGCTTGGGTAAGGTAGTGTAATCACCCCTTACTTAGATATAGTATACCTATATCTACCTTATATATAGACACATATGCACCTATAAGTCACTCCTATGGTAGGCCTCGACAATCCTGGAGGCAGAGTGCTTGGTTTTATGTGAGAGGGTGCCCCAGCATGAGCTGAGCCCCTCTGCAGCTTTCGGAACCATCTCCTTATAGCTGTTCTATGAAATAGCCATACCATATACTCTTAAGTGCATTATTATCCTCGCGGTTAATGATAACTTTGGTTTGGCTTTATCAAAACATGTTGTGTAAGGTGTCAAACACTTTGTAATACTTCCCCCCCACCAGTTCTGGTGGCGGGGGTAGCATTCCACCCTTCTAGAGGGAGAAGATATGTAGTTACTGCTAACCCCGGTTAAAGTAAATCAGAGCCTCAGCATCACAAAATGGATGCTGCTGCCACAGACACGAGTCTGACCTCCTATTGCTGGGGGAAACTCCAGCAAGGGCAGCCTGGACAATAGGTTTCCTGTCCAGGGAGGTGCCAGCACCTCCCCAGACAGGGTTTTGTGTATTGGGACAGGGAGGGCTGCCGCAACAGATACTGTTTGAGACACTGCCTGGGGCACACAAGGTGCTCCATGCATAGCCCGGTTCAAACCAGTTGCTGGGGCACTCCAGCCCCGCTCTGGCGCGAAACTGGACAAAGGGAAAGGGGTGAAACCACCCCCTTCCAAGGTCCACTCATAGGAGGGACCTAGCAGGTAATCCAGCCCCTTTCCTTAGTATAAGTATAGGAGCTGTGTCCCCAGGACTTTAGATTATCCTGGAACTAAACATTGCTACAGAATTCTTGGACCTTCGACATTCTATTCTGACTAGAAAACAGAAGACATCTCCCTTGTGGTCAAGGAGTGACCACCCTGTTCAAACAGGCACCACCAGTAACTTGCCGGTCTGCTTTGTCGACGCTCCGGCCGGAACCCGAAGACTCAGCAACTAAGGACTGAACTTCCAGACTTCGCAGACTCCGACCTGCATCCACAGCAAAGCTGAGACCCGTGGCGGACACGAGAGATGTGGGACCAGACTCCCTAGACATCCTGTATTTTGCTAACTGCATCGACTTCTGAGGTAACTCAAAGTTGTGCATTGGGGCTCGAGAAGCCCCAATACCCGAGCACCATTTGCACCGAAGCTCAGCCCTCCACACTCCACGAGTGCCGCGTGGGGCCTGCTCTTCTATTTCAGCTTGATGCATCTTCCTGGTTCCTAGTCCGTTGGCTAGTGAGCCCCCCAAAGACTTACTTTTGAATTTACACTGCTGGCCTGGTTGCTCCAGGCTTGCTCGAGTTTCTCTCCAAAGGAAAAGAGCCCCAGATCTTTCAGGTCTGACTCGAAGCCAATCTTCACTTCCCACGTGGGTTGCGTTTGCCATGGCTTGTTGGGTCCAATCTGGATACCTACACCGCAGTCAACTAGATCCTTCGTGGGTCAGCTTGAACCCAGCTCCTGGTTGTCGTCGACACCTCCTGGTCCTCGTGGCTGCAGAGACAAGCTTCACCTCTTCACCTGAATCGATGCAACATTGCCTGGTTCCTTCATGGTACCTTCCTGGTCACTGGCTAGTGACCCAGACTCTGTCCCCTCTGCTTTCAGGTTCTTCAGATCTTCGATCCACCCTTGGATCCATCTGGACACTTTTCCTCTGGTCGCCTGCAGCACTTCTTTGCAGATCTCCATAGAAAACATTGACGAAACCCGACACCAAAAGACACCTATGCACCCGGCTTCCCTGGGTGAGGTAACTCGAGTACTCCGGTGCTCCCGTGGGTCTTGACTCTCGAAGTGTCCTAGTCTAAAGGGGTTTTGTCGTAGTCCATCCGGAAGTTCCCTTAAACAGTAACTTTGTAACTTTTAAGTTCTCCATTATAAGTCAATGGTAACTCGCGGCTGTGTTTAGACTCTGCACGCGTCTCTCGTGGTTCTCCTACTTCCTAAACATTGGTCGGTTAGTGTAGCCCCAGCGATTCCCTAGGCCCTAGGCCTATTCACTATTTCTGTAGTGGCTCTAATACCACTATTTTAGTATATGGTTTGTGAGGCCCCTAGGGCAAAACTATATTTGTTCAACTTATCGTATGCTAATTAAGTAACTTGTGATCTACTTTTACCTCTGACCTCATAAAGAGTGCAGAGGGGTTGTGTTTAGAATAAATACATAAATATTTGATATATACCTTGTGTGGTGTCCTTTCATTTTGTATTCAAGGGATTATAATTGGTAAAACAAACAGCTTCACATGCTCTTTGGAGTTTAGCCTAAGACTGCTGGTCCATGCTACCACTAGGATAGCTTGTCTATAAGGTTGACTTTGCAACCACCATCAATAAGGGTCGATTTAGGTTTAAAGTATTTTATTGCATCTTTGAAAACAATACAAACAAATGAATACAGTCGTCTCGAAAGAGGTAGTGCAAAGTTTCTGCCACTGGAGCGCAACCAGCGTGCAAGGTTCTGCAATTATAACGTCCCTCAGAGCATGGTGCCAGGTGCGTATGCGGTGACGACAAGTTCAAGAACCAACACCCCCTTCCCCAACTCCCCCCTCCCATCCCACCCACTGGGTCCCCTTCTTCCCTCCCCCGTACCGTGCTAAAGTCGCCCTCCCCTACCACCTCTGCAATGTGCCCACCCCTCCCGCCCGACAATCCTCCCAGGCATATTAGGTGGATGGGGTCGTCAGGGATGTCAGCCGTAGCAGCCGAAGATATCGGGGACAGGTAATTTCCTTGAATTCTGACTGTAGTAAGGTATGGAATGGCAGCCACAGCTCTTCAAACTTATCCACCTCCCCCGCCACCATGAGGGATAGCTTCTCCATTCCCAGGACATGCCACAACCTATGTAACCAACCAACAGTGGTGGGGAGCGTGGTGGTGCGCCAGTAAATGAGTATGTTCTGGATCGCCGAGCCCAAGGCGATCGCTATCTACCTACCCTTTCTAGACCTCAGAGGATACATCAGGCCGTTGGGCAAGCCCAGCAGGACATAGGCGGGGAAGCGAGGCAATTCAATGTCAAAGCACAGGTCTATCTCATCCAAGACCTCCTTCCAATAGGGACTCAATAGAGGGCAATCCCATAGAACATGTGTAAGCGTGCCGATCTGACCACAATCTCGCCAACAGGCGTTCACAATGTTACGATTCATTTCATGCAATCTCTCCGGCGTGTAGTACCAGTAGGTGGATATCTTGGTGAACGTTTCCGTGAGTCCGGCATGGTACGCGGAGTGGCGTGCCCGGTAGGAAATGTGGTCCCAATCTGTGTGGCTCAGAGCCCTTCCCAGCTCCCATTCCCAGCGCTCCCGCCCGGGATTGTAGATGTGGAAAGGGGGGGCTGCAGGAGCTTATACAGATCTGAGATGAGTTTGGAGTCCGAGGTGCCCGTCGCCAGCCATTTCTCGTAAGGCGTGAGCTTCCGGTCAGCTAAGTCACGTACCTGCGGCTGAAGCGCCCAGTGACGCACCTGCATATACCGCATCCGTTCGGTCTCAGGCAGGTGGTATTCCTGCCTGAGATCCTGGAATGATATGGCACCATCCGGGCCGTACATGTGAAACAGCGCACTGCATCTAGCCGTCCGCCAGTGCGTGAAGGCTCCGGGTTCCATCCCAGGATGGAAGTCCGGGTTCTCGACTAGCGGCGTAAACGGTGACGGGAAGGTGGTGAGCTCATGCTTAGCATTCACGGCGTCCCAGACTCGCGTGATGAAGGACGCGTAGAGGTTGGGGGGACGGTGAGCTCTGCGTAGGAAGGGCACCTCCTGCAGAGTACTGCCTGCCACTGCCTGATCTTGGAAAAGCCAGTGCTCGTCAGATTCCCACCTGCTCCACTCCACCAGATACCGTAGTTGCGTCGCCTGAAAGTATTTGTGAAGATCCGGTATGCCAAGTCCCCCGGACTCAGGTGCCAGTGTGGACAAGGCTCTCTTGAGTCTGGGTTTGCGGCCCTGCCAAATGAAGCGCGCGATATCCGCCTGAGCCTGCCTAATCCACCCCTTCGGGGGTTGAAGTGGCAGGGCCCGAAATAGATATAGTACCTGTGGTAAGAGAGTCATCTTCACCGCGGCTATTCTGCCCAGCAACTACAGTGTTCCCTTGTTCCAGCGGGTCAATTCTCCTTAATTTTCCTGCCTAAGGCTGCATAATTGGCTGTCACCATGGTAGGTAAAGAAGGCGCCAGTAGTATGCCCAGGTAGGGCACCAGGTCTTTAGACCAGCGCATGGGGAAGAGGCCCTGCAATTCGATTCTCGTGGCGGTGGTCAGCGAGATGTCCAGGGCCGCCGATTTCCCCATATTCATCTTGAAACCCGCCACTGCAGCGAAGGTTTCCAACTCGGCGACGCAAGCAGGAAGCGCCTTTCTCGGGTCTTCAAGTGTCAGAATCACGTCATCCGCGTAGAGGCTAACGGTGTGGATATACCTCCCTTTCCGAACGCCCGACGCATCCGGATTCTGGCGAATCCTCTGGGCAAATGGCTCCATATAAAGAGCGAAGAGCAGCGGTGACAACGGGCACCCTTGTCTGGTGCCCCGCTCTATCGCGAATTTTTGGGAACTGCAACCATTCACTCTCACTACTGCAGATGGAAATCTATAGCAGTTGAATACCATGGCGCGGAATTTCTCCCCTACGCCTATTTTGCAAAGTACCCTCTCCAGGTAGGGCCAGTGTACCCGGTCGAAAGCCTTCTCCGCATCAATCGAAAGAAGCATTCGCTCCCCAGGAATTCGGGAGGCCTTTTCCAGGATATGGACCACTCTCTTGGTGTTGTCTACCTTTTGTCTACCGGGGATGAACCCCGCCTGGTCCGGATCCACCAGCCCCGGCAGGTGAGGTGCCAGACGCGCCGCTAGGATCCAGGTATACAGCTTGAGGTCCACATTCAAGAGTGAGATCGGCCGGTAGGAGCCGCACTTAGTCTGGTCTTTTCCCGGCTTGGGGATAACCGACACCGTCGCTTGGAGTAGGTCTGGAGGAATAGCCCTCGGCTCAGAGAACGAGTTAAAAAGGCGCGTCAGAAGCGGCGCCAATTCTGGGCAGAACGTTTTATAGAAAAGAGGGGTATAGCCGTCGGGTCCTGGGGCCTTCCCATGTTTGAGTAGGGAGATAGCCGTGATCACCTCCTCGATCCGAATGTCCCGTTCCAAGTGCTCTGCCTGCTCCGGGGCAAGGGAGGGGAGGTCGACCGAGTCCAAATAGTCTGCCTCAGCTTGCGCCGAGGAGGGCGCGCCCGCATATAAGTCGGCGTAGTATCGGCGGAAACCGTCCGCAATCTGGCTATCCTCTGTGGCCGTCGGAAGCCGATAGCTCCTTCACCCGATGTTTTTTGTGCGTTATACGAAGCTTATTTGCCAGGAGCCGGCCGCACCTATCGCCGCCAGAGTAATACGCATGTTTCAGGTGCAACGCCGCGTACTCTGCCCTATCCATGTCTAGTGCCGACAGGAGTTTTCGGGCAGCTTTAAGTTGCCTCCAGACTCTGGGGGCCCCGGTTCTCTGATGCACCTGTTCCAGCTCTCTCACCTTGCAAGTAAGTTCGTCCCTCTTTTGCTGCCGTTCACTATTTTCCGCTGAGGAAATGGCGATAAACTCGCCGCAGAGCACCGCCTTCAAGGCGGCCCACTGTGTCGCTCGGTTGGTGTCACCATTATCATTGTGCCGCTGGTATTCGCTAATCGAGTCCCGTACATGTTTCACTACTGATTGCTTATGTAATAGGGTGTCCCTGAGGCGCCAGACCCCTCGCTCGGGAGACACTGGCGGTAGCCGGAAAGTGCCCGCTACCGGGGCGTGATCCGACAGTGAAAGAACTCCCATATCCGAGGCCGTGGCCAGTTCGTAGACCGGTCCCGTCACCAGGAGATGGTCCAATCTCGCGTATGTCTTGTGTGCGTGTGAATAGTAGGAGTAGGCTCGGGCAGTTGGGTGGAGGCGTCGCCACAGGTCATGCAAGTCGAGGTCTCCCATGTGGGATTTGCTCAGTTGCGAGATCTCCCCTGTTTGCGTGCGTCGCTGCGCCGATCTATCTAAGGACGAGTCGAAGACCATATTCAGGTCTCCACCAATAATTACGTGCCTATCTGGGGTGGTCGCGACGTCCTCCAGGGCCGAGTGCAGAAATCGCTCTTGGTGGTCATTGGGACTATATATCGAGCCAATAGTAAACACCAGACCTCCCGCCTTGACCCTATAAGCTAGGAGCCTCCTTTCTGTTCTGTCAATTTATGCAAGACCTCCCCCTTAAACTTTCTAGAAACCAAGATTGCAACCCCTGCTGTTTTGGTAGCTCCGGAGGAGAAGAACTGTGTTGGGAATTTCGGTGACCGCAGCCTGTGGCAGTCTTTGGGCAAAAGGTGTGTCTCCTGTAAGAGACAAATGTCTGCCTGAGCGTTTTCAAGTAAGGACAGCACCGCGTCCGCTTGACCGGGTTGTTCAGCCCTTTCACATTAAGGGTGACAATCTTAAGGGCCATCAGCGATAAGGGTAAGGGCACAGCTTAAGGAGCCGGTCGCGGCCCTGGAGAGGCGGCGCCAGTGTCAACAACGTGAAAAAGTGGTGTGAGGTTAAAGCAAATGCAGCAACAGTACAGTACGGTCCCCGAATCCCTCTCTCCCCCTCCCTTAGAACGACCCTCCAACAGCCCAACTCCACATCTCCCCGTCCTCCCAGTCCACCCCCCCTCAACCAACCCCGCAAGCAAACACCCAACCCCGTCTCTCCCCTTCGGGACCCGCCCCAACCCTCTCCTCCAGCCAACCCCCCCCCCCCTCCCAACTCCCCCAGCCATCCCACCCCCCTCCTCTGTCCCTGCAACCCACTGTCCCAAAAACTCCATTGTCCAAGTCCGGTCCCTTGTGGACAGGCCTACGGTAAGTTACTCACGTGGACGTCCAGCCACAAAACACCCTCCCTCCACCCACCCCCCGCCCGGGACCCCTGAACCTGCTTAGATGACGAGCTGTGTCGATCTCCCCCCGGAGTTCTCTCAAGCTGTCAAAGCCGTATCGCCAGACGCCGTGTCTCTGGCCACCACTCGAACTGCGCTGTCCATTTCAGCCTGGATGGTGGGCGGGTCTGGCCGCTGGGACGACGAAGGAGATCGCCGACCGGGGATCGTTTGCCAGCCGTCTCTGGTGATACGTCTACGGCGGGGGGTAGGTGCATCCTCGTCCGTTCGTCCGTCGCGGTGATTCCTAAAACACTACAGGTGTCTTGGAGGGAGCGAAGTTGATGTAGAGTCCTGTTCCACCGGAAGATGAGTCTAAAAGGGTGGTCCCAGGAATATTGCGTGTCGTGTTCTCTTAGAAAGTCCGTCGCTATTTTAAATGATTTGCGCTTTTGTAGCGTGATGGCTGATAAGTCTTGGAAAAGAGCTACCCTGTGTCCACGGAAACTCAAGGACTGTTGTTTCCGTGCTTCTCGGAGTATCCGTTCTTTCAGAGGGAAGTCTGGTAGAAAGGCCAGGATGTCCGGTGGTGGCGCCGAGGTGCGGCGCGGCAGGCCTACTCTGTGCGCCCTATCAATTCTTATAGGGTAGTCCCCCGGTTCGCCCAGGATCTCTCTAAACATGTCCCTCAGATATCCAGCTACGTCGTCGCCCTCTTCTTTGGACGGAACCCCCCCGGACTCGGATGTTATTGCGCCGAGATCGGTTCTCCAGATCTTCATTATGCGCCTGAAGGTCAAGCTGCTGATCCCGCAATCGTACCACTTCCTGTTGTAGCTGAGCGATCTCGTCATCTCGAGCGTGTCCGGCCTCCTCCACGGTAACCACCCTCTCGCCAAGCGCGTCGACTTCTCTCCGTACTTCCCGAACCTCGCCCGCCACCTCATGCTTCAGTGCCTGGAAGTCGTCTCTGAGCGAACTGAAAAGGCTTTCCAGGAATGATCTGGTGACCAGAGGCTCTCCCCCTTCTGCCCCTTGGGAGCCTCCCGAGGTACCCGGTGAGTGTTGGTTCTTATCTTGTCGTGGGGGACCCTTACCCAGCATTTCCGGCAATGTCCGGTCCCCTTTCTTGCCCCCTCTGTTGCCAGCCATCTTGAAAGCGGTGGGGACACACCAAATGACGCAGCGTGGTGATGGCAATCGCAAGGTGCGGCCCCGCTCCTAGGGTCCTGTGTGTCCAGCGGGCCGAGACCCAGTGGGATCGAGGACAGTGCCGCTGCAGTGGGCGTCGCGATATTCGCCAACTCCTGCCCCTGGGCCGTCAGGTCGCACGAAGGATCGCGACCGGAGGGGAGGCTAGGGTCCGACCCGAGGGATCGTCGCTTCAAGGCTCCGGACCACGCGACTCGGGTGCGCTCCGTAGCACACGACCAGGGAGGGGCCGGTCCGGTGCAGGTCTCCCTGGTCTGGCCTCGCTGCCCCACACATCCCCGCGGGGACCCCGCACTTCTCGACGTAGGGGTCGCGTCGCGGCCGGTCCCCGCTAAACCCCGGGGTGTCGGGCTATTATGGGCCTGACGCAGTCAATCCGGTGGCACCTGTGGGCTCTGGTCCGGCAGTGTCTCCGTTATGGTACCCGGGCCACTTGGTTTTTACTGCTGCTGAGATCCACGATAGGAGGGGGAGGGGGACCGCTTCTCTGGCAGTCCAAGTCCGGCCAGCCCCCTGCCCCACAATAACCATCGAGGGCCCAGGACGTTCCGATAGCAGGCCGCCCCCCGGGATCCGCTCAACAACTCCCCACCTGCACGGTGCAACAGCACCTCCGTCGGCTGCTCCCGGGCCTCTCCGTGTCTGTGCTTGACCGGGGGAGCCGTCGGTCACCCCCCGGCGCCGAACGTCTGCAGAGGGCCGGGGGTCGCGCTGCAAGGGCCTACTTCCGGCTCCGACCCCGGGCTGGCGTAGCGATTCAACGCCGATCTGTAGCCGCGGTCCCGGCTCCTCACCCCCGATGCACCTGGGAGGGCAATCACTGGGCAGATCGTTCCGATGGCAAACCGCCTCCAGGCCGCGCTCACTCAGGACGTCGACACAGCTGCCAGGGCCGTCCCCAGCGGCGGGAGTGCCGAACAAGCTCTTCTCTCCTCGTCCAGGGAGGTCCGCCGACCCAGAAGCTATTCACAAGATGGCGCCGGAAGTGCAGGCCGCAGCGGCGGTGTCGCGTAGTGTCACCAAGACCCCGGCCGCCTCTCGAGGCCTCTACCACGCCGCCAGGGTCACTCGCTGCCCAAGGGACACTGCTCGGCTCCCCTCCGCTTCTCCCCCGGAGCACCGTAGGCCGAGGGCGTCCCCCGGCGCCACCAAGGTCCGGCGCACAGGCCGCAGCCCCGGCCTCGCGTAGTGTCTGAGGCCGGAGCTCGTGTCTCAGCTCCTCCGCGTCCAGCAGCTGGTCATCCCGGACCACCGGGACCCTCCCCAAGGTCCGGTAGGCACCGCCGTCCCCTCCAGGCAGGCTCCGCAGTGTCGAGGTACTCCCCGGACGGCACCACCGCCGCGATGCAGTTCCCGGCTCCGCCTCCGGCCCACGTTCAGGGCCTCCGTTGTTCTCGGCGGTGCCTCCGAGGTCCTCACGCCACTTTCACAGGGTTCTCTGTCGCCCCGGCCGGCGTCACCGGGGTCTCCCTTCCTCTCGTCGCCTTTGTGCAGCGACGTGGGGGGAGATCGGCGTTTATTATCGGCTCAGGGACCCAGGCTCGGAGGAGCTTACGGAGAGTGCGACCACTCACTCCGCCATCTTGGCCACGCCCCCATAATGTGTATAAGGATCGATTTAGACTGGTGCAAGGAGCCACTAGAACTAGTGACATCATATGCCAGGCTAACTTCTCACACCCCCTAACAACCCTTCCCATTTGGATACAGAGGGTCCCAAGTTATCATTTTGGTTCCCCGTTTTCAGTTTCATACAATTATATGGATCAGTTATTTCTCAGTCAAATTTTTGTCAATACACCCAGTGGTTCCAAACCCACACTTCTCTTAGAATCATACCGCAAAACCTTTACACTCACCATTTAATAAAGATAAAACTTCCTCTGCCTGGCCTTCACTTTCTAATCCAGGTGCCAAGAGCGTTTTTTCCCCCTGGTATCCCTGTTCATTATTTGTAGGAAACCTAGAGTGTTGTGCAATACAATCACTCTGGGAGAAAGGAACGATCGAATATACATTTACTCTTTACTATTTCTTGAGGGTGTTTTTATACATATCCATGCCTTCCTCACCTGTTCATGTACTAAACTGTTCTAGTTTTCTTATCTTTCAGATATCTTAAGGCACTTGTGTAGGAGAGTAGGGTCTGCTTCCTATGGTCACCCCCACTTTTTGCTATGATTTTCTGTTTTTTTTACTTTAAACTGGCTGTGGCCCTGCTAATCAGGACCACAGCCTAGCTGTTCTCTCTCTAAATTGATACCATGTACTTTAGGTACATACCAGATTGGTTACTGGGTCACCCTTGTGAGCCCCTGTATAGTGTACCCTAGGTCCCCAGGACATAGGTGCATCCAAGGCCTACCAGGGGCTGCAGCATGTATTATGCCACCCCTGCTGGCCCTCCAAACTGACACCACAGGCTGATCACTCAGCTTGGGTAAGGTGGTGTAATCACCCCTTACTTAGATATAGTATATCTATATCTGCCTTATATATAGACACATATGCACCTATAAGCCACTCCTATGGCAGGCCTCGACAATCCTGGAGGCAGAGTGCTTGGTTTTATGTGAGAGGGTGACCTAGCATGAGCTGAGCCCCTCTGAAGCATTCGGAACCATCTACTTATAGCTGTTCCATGATATAGCCATACCATATACTCTCAAGTGCATTATAATCCTCGCGGTTAATGCTAACTTTGGTTTGGCTTTATCAAAACATGTCGTTTAAGGTGTCAAACACTTTAGAATACTACCCCCCCCCACCAGTTCTGATGGCGGGGGTAGCATTCCACCCTTCTAGAGGGAGAACACATGTAGTTACTGCTAACCCCGGTTAAAGTAAAACAGACCCTCAGCATCATAAAATGGATGCTGCTGCCACAGACACGAGTCTGACCTCCTGCTGCTGGACGAAACTCTGGCAGGGGAGGCCTGGACAATAGTTTTCCTGTCAGGGGAGGTGCTGGCACCATCCCAGACAGGCTTTAGTGTATTGGGGCACGGAGGGCTGCATTGACAAATGCTTTTCCAGACACTGCCTGGGGCACACAAGGTGCTCCATGCCTCGCCCGGTTCAAACCAGTTACTGGGGCACGCCAGCCCCGCTCTGGCGTGAAACTGTTCAAAGGGAAAGGGGTGTAACCACCCCCTTCCCAGGTCCACCCATAGGAGGGACCTAGCAGGTAATCCAGCCCCTTTTCCTAGTATAAGTATAGGAGCTGTGTCCACAGGACTTTAGATTATCCTGGAATGAAACTTTGATACAGAACTCTTGGACCTTCGACATTCTATTCTGACTAGAAGATGGAAGACATCTCCCTTGTGACAAGGAGTGACCTCCCTGTTCAAACAGGCACCACCAGTAACTTGCCGGTCTGCTTTGTCGACGCTCCCGCCGGAACCCGAAGACTCGGCAAATAAGGGCTGGACTTCCAGACTTCGCATACTCCGACCTGCATCCACAGCAAAGCTGAGACCCGTGGCAGGCACAAGAGACGTGGGACCAGACTCCCTGGACATCCTGCATTTTGCTGACTGCATCGACTCCTGACGTTACTCGAAGTTGTGCATTGGGGCATGAGAAGCCCCACACCCGAGCACCATTTGCACCGAAGCTCAGCCCTCCACACTCCATGAGTGCTGCGTGGGGCCTGCTCTTGCATTTCAGCTTGATGCATCTTCCTGGTTCCTAGTCCGTTTGCCAGTGAGCCCCCCAAAGACTTACTTTTAAATTTACACTGCTGGCCTGGTTACTCCTGGCTTGCTCCAGCTTCCCTCCAAAGGAGAAGCGGCCTAGACCTTGCTGGTCTTACTCGAAGCCAATCTTCACTTCCTGCGTGGGTTGCGTTTGCCAAGGCTTCTTGGGTCCAATACAGATACCGACACCGCAGTCAACTGGATCCTTTGTGGGACAGCTGGAACCCTGCTCCTGGTTGTTGTCGACACCTCTTGGTTGTCGTGGCTGCAGAGACAAGCTTAACCTCTTCACCTGAATCGACGCAACATCACCTTGTTCCTATCTGGTACCTTCCTGGTCACTGGCTAGTGAGCCAGACTCTGTCCCCTCTGCTTTCAGGTTCTTCAGATCTTCGATCCACCCTTGGATCAGCCCGGACACTTTTCCTCTGGTCGCCTGCAGCACTTCTTTGCAGAACTCCATAGAAAACATCGACGAAACCCGACACCAAAAGACACCTATGCACCCGGCTTCCCTGGGTGTGGTAACTCGAGTACTCCGGTGCTCCCGTGGGTCAACTCTCGAAGTGTCCTAGTCTAAAGGGGTTTTGTCGTAGTCCATCCGGAAGTGCCCTTAAACAGTAACTTTGTAACTTTTACGTTCTCCATTATAAGTCATTGGTAGCTCACGGCTGTGTTTAGACACTGCACGCGTCTCCCGTGGGTCTCCTACTTCCTAACCTTTGGTCGTTTAGTGTAGCTCCAGCGATTCCCTAGGCCCTAGGCCTATTCACTATTTCTGTAGTGGCTCTTATACCACTATTTTAGTATATGGTTTGTGAGGCCCCTAGGGCAAAACTGTATTTGTGCAACTTATCGTATGCTAATTAAGTAACTTGTGATGTACTTTTACCTCTGACCTCATAAAGAGTGCAGAGGGGTTGTGTTTAGAATAAATACATATATATTTGATTTATACCTTGTGTAGTGTCCACTCATTTGGTATTCAAGGGATTATAATTGATAAAACAAACAGCCTCAAATGCTCTTTGGAGTTTAGCCTAAGACTGCTGGTCCATGCTACCACTAGGATAGCTTGTCTATAAGGTTGACTTTACAACCACCATCAAAAAGGGTCGATTTAGACTGGTGCAAGGAGCCACTAGAACTAGTGACATCATATGCCAGGCTAACTTCTCACATTGGTGGCAGCGGTGGGATGAGAGCTTGCATTTAATTTACCATATAATCTTGAAATATCATTTGAAAGATCACATTAAGGTACCTGTAGGTACATATAAATCAAGTTCTTATAATACATAAATTCTACTGAACTTAGCAGTTGTAGGATTTAAGGGCTTAGCACACCCTGACTACAACTACTTGATAGGGTCCAGTAGAAAACATTTTGTGTTGGGAGGTGCACACACCACACCTCACTAGAAAATGTCCTTGGAAGCAGGGCCTAGTGTGCCTCTGCAAGAAGATGCCCCTAGGGTACCTTCTAAGTATGACAAATTCACTTTTCAAGAACTGAGAAGTGTGTATTCAGTCAGGAAACTGAGACAAGGACAGCGTCCAACCTTTAACCACCTGGTAGATATCTTAGTGGAGTATGATGAAGAACAGGCATCAAATCCAGATAACCATGGTCGTATAGAGGGGGGCCATCCCTCAACAGAGGATCCCATTGATGAAAATCAAGGGGGCACTGATGATGATGTGGATGCTAACCAGGTAGAAGTCAGGGAACTGCACCAGGTTAACCTAGGACTACATGGGACTGAGAATGGAAGGATCCAATCCAGACCCCAAGGTAGGACTAACACTGAGCACAGAAAAGAGCATAAAGCTAGGATGAGGGAATCCAAGCTTAGAATCAAGAGGCAAGAAGTTGCCATTGCAAAAGAGACCTTGGCTCTTGAGAGAGAGGGGAAATTGTGTGACTAGAGTCCACTGGTGGCAGCATAATTCCTAGTGATAAGGAAAGGTCTTATGGCCATAGAAAACTGAGTGAAATTGTGCCCCCCTATCAGGTAGAGGATGACATCCACAAGTGGATCACTGCTTTGGAGAGGGTCTGAAAGTACAGCAGGTACCCCAGAGTCAGTTGGCAGCAATTTTAGGCTCTCCTTTGCAGACAAAGGTAGAGATAAGCTGCTAACAGTTAATGAACAGGATGCTGCCAACTACACTGTCCTGAAGAGTACTCTGATAGAATGGTTTGGCTTAACCACTGAGCAGTACAGGTTGCTGTTCAGAGATACCCAGAAGACACAGACTCAGGACTGGACTGACTTTGTAGATTGTTCCACTAAGGCTCTGGAAGGCTGGTTACTGGGCAGTAAAGTAAGTGACTATACAGGATTGTATAACCTTATTATGAGAGAACAGAGTCTTAATAATTGTCAGAACCAGTTATTGCATCAACACCTGATTGACTCTGATTTGACCTCTCCCCAAGAATTGGGTAAGAAGGCAGACAAATGGGTCAGAACCAGGGTGAAGCAGAAGGTACAGAACCAAGGTGGCGATCAGAAGAAACAAGACCAAAAGGGTGGGGAGAAAGCAAAATACCAGAATTCTTCTCAATGGCCCCAAAAAGCTTCTACTGGTGGGGTTACCCAACCATCCAAAAAGAAAGAAGGTCCTAAGAAACCATGGTGCAAAGTTTGCAAATTAAGTTCTCACTGGACCTGTGATTGCACCAAAAAGGAGGCAGCTCCAGCCACCATTGCCCCTAAGGCAACTGTTCCCCCTAGTACAGCTAATAGTGGTGGTTCTCAACAGAAGGGTGTAGTAGGATCAACCCTGGGAACTGAGGTGGATTCTGGCCTAGTCAGAATACCAACTTAAGCTGTTCTTGTCTTTGATGTGGACATGGTTATGTTCTCTACTGTGAGCCCCAGTAACTTGGGTAAGTACAGACAGACTCCTTTAATTAATGAAAGAGTGGCTCAGGCCTACAGGGACACATGTACTAGTGTCACAATGGTGACGCCCAGCGTTGTGAACCCTGGACAGATCATACTAGGTTAAAATGATCTAGTGACCAATGCAAGCAATGTCACTACCACCCATAGTATGGCTATGGCAAATTTCTCCTGGGGGGGGGGTAACTGGCCTCAAAAGGGTTGCTGTTAGTTCAGACCTCCCTGTAGAATGTTTGCTTGGCAATGACCTAGAATCTTCAGTCTGGTCTGAAGTGGAGTATAGGACTCATGCAGAAATGTTAGGTATATCAGCACATGTCCTTGCTGTGACCAGGTCACAGGTCAAAAATTGCAACACTGAACAGGCCCTGGATCCTGAAATTATGGACCAGTTGCCTACCAGGAGGAGAAGCAGTAGGGTTAAGGCAGTGCCTCCCCCCCTTGCCTCAGAATGAGGATCAGCCTTCTGAGGAAGCTGATTGTGAGACCCAAGAAGGAGCTGTCCTAGAAGAGCTTGAACCTGATCAGGTTGAGTTTCTTGGGACAGGGGGACCTTCAAGGGCAGATCTGAGGCAGGCGCAGTTGGACTGCCCTTCTCTTGAACCCCTCAGACAGCAAGCTGCTGCTGAGGCTGCAGGGAATGCTAATGGAACCCATAGAGTGCATTGGGATGAAGGGCTCCTGTATTCAGAGGCTAGAGACCCCAAGCCTGATGCTTCTAGGAGGTTGTTCATACCTTTGGCATTCAGTGGCTTCCTTCTTACATTAGCCCATGATATTCCCCTTGCAGGACATCTTGGCCAGAACAAGACTTGGGACAGGCTTGTCCCTCACTTTCACTGGCCCCACATGTCAGAAGACACAAAGGAGTTTTGTCGCTCCTGTGTCACCTGCCAAGCCAGTGGCAAATCAGGTGTCACCCCAAAGGCCCCCCTGATACCACTACTTGTGGTGGGGGTTCCCTTTGAAAGAGTAGGGATTGACATTGTTGGACCAATGGATCCCCCAACAGCATCTGGGCACAGGTTTTTCTGGTGGTAGTGGATAATGCCACCAGATACCCAGAAGCTATTCCCCTAAGGACCACAACAGCACCTGTTGTGACAAGATCCCTCCTGGGAGTTTTCTCAAGAGTGGGTTTTCCGAAGGAGGGTGTCTCAGACAGAGGTGCAAACTTTATGTCTGGATATCTGACTGCTATGTGGAAGGAGTGTGGAGTGAACTACAAGTTCACCACACCCTATCATCCACAATGCAATGGTCTAGTTGAGAGATTTAACAAGACCTTAAAGGGCATGATTAAGGGTCTCCCTGAAAAGCTCAGGCGGAGATGGGACATCCTACTGCCCTGCCTTTTGTTTGCTTACAGAGAGGTCCCACAAAAGGGGGTTAGCTACAACCCTTTTGCACTTTTGTTTGGGCACCCTGTAAGAGGGCTCCTTTGTCTGGTGAAGGAAGGATGGGAGTTACCTCTCAAAGCTCCAAAGCAAGACATTGTGGATTATGTACTTGGTCTCCGCTCGAGGATGGCTGAGTATATGAAAAAGGCATCCAAAAACCTTGAGGCTAGATAGGAATTACAAAAAGCCTGGCATGACCAAAAGGCTGTGCTGACTGTTTACCAGCCAGGGCAGAAAGTGTGGGTGTTGGAGCCAGTGGCCCCAGCAGCTCTCCAAGACAAGTGGTCTGGACCCCACACTATTGTTGAACAGAAGGGAGAGGTAATCTATTTGGTTGATCTTGGAACTCCCAAGAGCCCCCACAGGGTGCTTCATGTCAACAGACTGAAACCATATGTTGACAGGGTTTGACATGGGATTGCTCATGGCTACTGATGAAGGACAGGAGGAAGAGAGTGACCCTCTCCCAGACCTGCTCTCTCAGAACCCTGATGATGGGTCAGTTGATGGTGTAGCCCTTGGCAGGCAGCCTCACTGATCAGCAGCAGAGGAACTGCAGACAAGTTCTGCAGACCTACAGACATATGTTTTCACTGACTCCAAGTCAGACTACCTGGTGCACCCATAAGGTGGACACTGGGGACAGTCTGCCTGTTAAAAGTAAGATTTACAGGCAACCTGATCATGTCAGGGACTGTATCAGGACATAGGTCCAAAAGATGTTGGAGTTGGGAGTAATTGAGCCCTCATAGAGCCCTTGGGCCAGTCCTGGTGCCTAAACCTCACACCCAAGATGGTAAGAGAGAGATGAGGTTTTGCGTGGATTACAGAGGTCTCAATGCTGTCACTAGGACAGATGCCCACCCAATACCTAGGGCAGATGAGCTCATTGACAGATTGGCATCTGCCAAGTTTTTGAGTACATTTGACCTAGCAGCTGGCTACTGGCAGATCAGACTAGCTGATGATGCAAAACCCAAGACAGCATTTTCAACCCCAGGAGGACATTATCAGTTTGTGGTAATGCCCTTTGGTCTGGAAAATGCCCCAGGCACATTTTAAATGTTGGTGAACCAAGTCCTCACAGGCCTTGGATGACTACTGTGCAGCTTATCTTGATGATATTGCTGTCTTTAGCCCCAACTGGGAAGATCACTTGAAGAATGTTTTGGAGACCCTGCAAAAGGCAGGTCTAACTATCAAGGCTACCAAGTGCCAGATATGGCAGAGTAAGGTTGTGTACCTAGGCCACCTGGTAGGTGGAGGTCAGGTTCAACCATTGGAGAGCAAGATCCAGACCATAAAGGACTGGACTGCTCCCACAACCCAGACACAGGTCAGAACTTTTTTTGGGCCTGTCTGGTTACTACAGGAAATTTGTCAAGGGGTATGGGTCCATTGTGACACCCCTGAATGACTTAACTTTCAAGGAAATGCCAAAGAAAGTTCAATGGACAGTAAGCTGTCAAAAGGCATTTGATGACATGAAGCAGGCCATGTGCACTGCACCTATTCTGCAAAGTCCAGACTACTCCAAGGAATTCATTGTTCAAACAGATGCTTCTGAGTTGGGGGTAGGTGCTGTTCTTTCACAACTGAATAAAGATGGTCAAGACCAGCCAGTAGCTTTTATTAGCAGAAGGCTGACCCCTAGAGAGAAACGTTGGTCAGCTATTGAGAGGGAGGCCTTTGCTGTGGGTTGGGCCCTGAAGAAGCTGAGGCCATACTTGTTTGGTACTCACCTCAAGATTCAGACAGACCATAAGTCTCTCTTGTGGCTAAATCAGATGAAGGGTGAAAATCCCAAACTGATCAGGTGGTCCATTTCCCTACAGGGGATGGACTTTACAGTGGAACATAGACCTGGGAGTGACCATGCCAATGCAGATGGACTCTCCAGATATTTCCACGTAGAACATGAAGACTCAACTGGTCAAGGTTAGTTTAATGTCCCTGTGTTTGTGGGGGGGGGGGGGGGTTCGTGTAGGACAGTAGGGTCTGCTTCCTATGGTCACCCCCACTTTTCGCTGTGATTTTCTGGTTTTTCGACTTTAGACTGCCTGTGGGCCTGCTAATCAGGACCACAGCCTAGCTTTTCTCTCTCTAAATTGATACCATGTACTTTAGGTACATACCAGATTGGTTACTGGGTCACCCTTGCGAGCCCCTGTATAGTGTACCCTAGGAACCCAGGGCACATGTGCATCCAAGGCCTATCAGGGGCTGCAGCATGTATTATGCCACCCCTGGCTGGCCCTCCAAACTGACACCACAGGCTGATCACTCAGCTTGGGTAAGGTAGTGTAATCACCCCTTACTTAGATATAGTATACCTATATCTACCTTATATATAGACACATATGCACCTATAAGTCACTCCTATGGTAGGCCTCGACAATCCTGGAGGCAGAGTGCTTGGTTTTATGTGAGAGGGTGCCCTAGCATGAGCTGAGCCCCTCTGCAGCTTTCGGAACCATCTCCTTATAGCTGTTCTATGATATAGCCATACCATATACTCTTACGTGCATTATAATCCTCGTGGTTAATGCTAACTTTGGTTTGGCTTTATAAAAACATGTTGTGTAAGGTGTCAAACACTTTGGAATACTAACCCCCCTCCCCCCAGTTCTGGTGGCGGGGGTAGCATTCCACTCTTCTAGAGGGAGAAGACATGTAGTTACTGCTAACCCAGGTTAAAGTAAAACAGAGCCTCAGCATCACAAAATGGATGCTGCTGCCACAGACACGAGTCTGACCTCCTGCTGTTGGACGAAACTCCAGCAGGGGAGGCCTGGACAATAGGTTTTCTGTCAGGGGCGGTGCTGGAACCACCCCAGACAGGCTTTAGTTTATTGGGTCAGGGAGGTCTGCATTGACAAATGCTTTTCCAGACACTGCCTGGGGCACACAAGGTGCTCCATGCAAACCAGTTGCTGGGGCAGTCCAGCCCCGCTCTGGCGCGAAACTGTACAAAGGGAAAGGGGAGTAACCACCACCTTCCCAGGTCCATCCATAGGAGGGACCTATCGGGTAATGCAGCCCTTTTCCTAGTATAAGTATAGGAGCTGTGTCCCCAGGACTTTAGCTTATCCTGGAACGAAACTTTGATACAGAACTCTTGGACCTTCGACATTCTATTCTGACTAGAAGACGGAAGACATCTCCCTTGTGGTCAAGGAGGGACCCCCTTTGCAAACAGGCACCACCAGTAACTTGCTGGTCTGCTTTGTTGATGCTCCCGCCGGAACCCGAAGACTCAGCAACCAGGACTGGTCTTCCAGACTTCACTGGCTCTGAACCACATCCACAGCAAAGACGTGGGACCGGACTCCCTGGACAGCCTGCACTTTGCTAACTGGATCGACTCCTGATGTAACTCGAAGTGGTGCATCGGGGTACGAGAAGCACCATACCCAAGCACCATTTGCAATGAAGGTCAGCCCTCCACACTCTACGAGTGCTGCGTGGGGCCGGCTCTTGCATTTCAGTTTGACGCGTCTTCCTGGTTCCCAGTCTGTTGGCTAGTGAGCCCCCTGAAGACTTACTTTTGAATTTACACTGCTTGCCGGGTTGCTCCTGGCTTGCTCCAGCTTCCCTGCAAATGAGAAGTGCCCCAGACCTTGCTGGTCCGACTCGAAGCAAATCTTCACTTCCTACGTTGGTTGCGTTTGCCAAGGCTTGTTGTGTCCAATCCGGATACCGACACCGCAGTCAACTAGATCCTTTGTGGGACAGCTCGAATCCAGCTCCTGGTCATCGTCGACACCTCCTGGTCCTCGTGGCTGCAGAAACAAGCGTCATCTTTTCACCTGAGATCGCGACATCGCCTGGTTCCTTCCTGGTACCTTCCTGGTCACTGCCTAGTGACCCAGACTCTGTCCCCTCTGCTTTCAGGTTCTTCAGATCTTCGATCCACCCTTGGATCCACCCGGACACTTTTCATCTGGTCGCCTGCAGCACTTCTTTGCAGATCTCCATAGAAAACATCGACGAAACACGACACCAAAAGGCACCTATGCACCCAGCTTCCCTGGGTGAGGTAACACGAGTACTCCGGTGCTCCCGTGGGTCTTGACTCTCGAAGTGTCCTAGTCTAAAGGGGGTTTGTCGTAGTCCATCCGGAACTGCCCTTAAACAGTAACTTTGTAACTTTTACGTTTTCCATTATAAGTCAATGGTAACTTGCGACTGTGTTTAGACACTGCACGTGTCTCCCGTGGGTCTCCTACTTCCTAACCTTTGGTTGTTTAGTGTAGCCCCAGTGATTCCCTAGGCCTACTTACTACTTCTGTCATGGTTCGTATACCACTATTTTAGTATATGGTTTGTGAGGCCCCTAGGGCAAAATTGTATTTGCGCAACTTATCGTATGCTAATTGAGTAACTTGTGATGTACTTTTACCTCTGACCTCATAAAGAGTGCAGAGGGGTTGTGTTTAGAATAAATACATATATATTTGATATATACCTTGTGTGGTGTCCTTTTGTTTGGTATTCAATGGATTATAATTGGTAAAACAAACAGCTTCACATGCTCTTTGGAGTCTTAGCCTAAGACTGCTGGTCCATGCTACCACTAGGATAGCTTGTTTATAAGGTTGACTTTACAACCACCATCAATAAGGGTCGATTTAGACTGGTGCAAGGTGCCCACTGGAACTAGTGGACATCATATGCCAGGCTAACTTCTCACAACTTGTCTTTATACAGAAAGCTTGGGCTGTACTGAACTTCCTGAACTTGGTAGGTGGCATTTAGAAACTTGCCTCAATTCCTACGTCGAGGAATTTGCTCAACCTCGATGTCTTATATGGATCCTAAGCTCCCCAACACTAAAATATGACTGTGAAAACTCAAAATAAAAACCCTAATCAGCAAGGAACAGTTCATGTTAATGTTTTATTACCGGTAGACAGTACTGTACGAGCAAATTTCTTTCCTTGAAATGGTGCTTGATCAATTTTTAATGGGTCACCCAATTTGTTGAATATTTTGGTGGTTGTTATTATCTATAAATAAAAGGGACAAGAACTATCATAGTTCCTAGCTGTACCCTACATATAGATCATAGATGGAGAACCTTAAGATCGTCTGGCATTAGTGGGCTCTTATATGCAAACAGCCCAAACTCTATTGACACCATATCCCATGCAGTCTGATACCCCTGGATGAATTTGTTACTTAAGAAGGGGGGGGAAGACTGTTAGATTAAATTACAGACATCCCGTGTCCTCTCTTTACAGAGATTATTGGTGAATATTATAGCACTCCTACCCGTCTTTTATTTTTAGGGTACACACACCCTCAGTCTTAGTTCCCTGCTGGTTTCGCCTACATAGCCCACACCATATTGGCATATGAGGAGGTATACTACATTACTGCTACTGCGTTATTCAGGAAGTTTGTTGTAAACTTGACTCTCTATTATGTAGTATACCTCCTCATATGCCAATGCGGTCCAGGCTATGTAGCATTACATGGGCATCGATATGTAGTGATTGTATTGCACAACACTGCAGGTTTCCTACAAATAATAAGCAGGGAAACCAGAGAAAGAAAACACCTCTTGGCACCTGGACTAGAAAGAGAAGGCCGGGCAGAGGAAGTTTTATCTGTATTAAAGGGCGAGTGTAAAGGGTTTGTAGAATGATTGTAAGAGAAGTGAGGGTTTAGAACCACTGGGTGTTTTGACAAAAATGTAACTGAGAAATAACTGATCCATATAATTCTAAGAAACTGAAAAATGGGGAAGAGATCGTGACAGCACCTGAAATGTAGAACTTTCATCTGTGCATGCTAAGGTACGGGGTCCACTGCCAACACCCAGAGATCTGGGGAGAGGAGTTGGCCTAACGGCTAGGGTGGTTGACCTCGAATCTGGGGAACTGGGTTCGAGTCTCGGCAACAACGCTGAACATCCTGTGATTCTGGGCAAATCACTTAATCTCCCCGTGCCTAACTGTGACAAGGCTCGTTCGCTGAACCCGAAACGTGAGCCCGATGTAGACTGATGGACTGCATTGCCTCTACCTTCCCCTTCTCAGCAGGACGAGTGGAAGATACAAAACGCAACTTTGTTGACACCGAAGGAGGACAAAGACGAAGTCGGCTCCTTTAACTGGGGCTTCCAATATGACGAGGCCCCGTCCCCGGCAGACATTAGCGCGTACCCGATGATAAGATTTAGAGAAACCGGGAAGTCGTTGTGCATCAACACCGGAGTGGAGAACGGAGACTTGGAAGTAGGAGCGGTTGCGGCAAGCCAAGGAGAAGACGAGGAAGGAGGGAGAGACGAAGGGACGAGACCATCAGGAGCCCGGGCTGAGCCAGGAGGCCACCGTCTCACGGGGGAGCGTGGCTTACACAGGTACGAAACAAGGTCTCGGGGTGGGTTGGGAGGAGGGACGGCGCGACTTCGTAAGCGGGAGCCCCAACAATACCGCAAAACCTCACAACCTGTTTTTTTTGTTTATACTCGCGCACTGATCACTGATCACCCTTCCGTTTTTGTTTGAACATGCACAAGAGTGTCTGGTGGATCCTTTACTCCCCGGCCCTGTAGTTGTGGACGTTACACTGGACCCTATCCTGACACATTGTTTCTTTATTCCTTACATGCCACTTTACCATGATCGGACTACAGAGACAACTTACCGGACCCTGGGAGAAAGAGACAAAGTCCTCACGAGGGAGCCAAGAGACATCCAGCACCACGGATCCCGCCAAGTTCGCCGCAGAAAGACTTACCAACCGTCATAAACGAGTTTTTGGCAAAATAAAACCCTATCTAACTAGACCTGGCCTCCGACCTGTTACTTCTACCCTGCCACGCTAACCAAAATGAATGGGTGTCCTCATGTAACGTAACTGGTGCCGTGTAAAGCACTCTAATACCCAATTCGGGTCAACGTTCTATATAAAACTCTAAAGATTTTTTTTTCTTCTGAGATATAACCACTTTGCTTTGGTAGAAGGGGAGAGGGGTTAGGCTACCCTGTATCATATAATAACACCTTTTATGATTTATGGACTACTTACATTGTCTGCATTTGTGTTGGGCATCTTCTTACTTATTGTGGCACGTATACTGCATACAAGAGTACAATAGTTAAAATAGACATTTTAAACTTTTCTTGTGTCTCTGTCAGATCTTATTGTGTACTATTACAAGTGTGAGAGCGAAAGGGTGTGTCCTGCAGTCGCGATTCCTAAGAGAATCAGGAGTGTTGTGTCCTGGGGTGTCTAATCACTTGTAGTAAAGTTAGACTTTAGGTCTAAATGTAGACTTTTGGTCGACGTTTACCTTTGTGAATCAGACATTGGGCTTGTGCAGTTGTCCCTTTAGCGATTCTTTTCTGTAAGTGGGACCACACCCTACCGATCTTTACATATTTCTTGCACTCTCATCTCTGCAGGTAAAACTTCAAGAGTGGCTGCGTCTTCTGAAGAAAGAGGAGGAATATATTCTGGAGTCTAAAGTCAAGGAAGAGGAACAATATAAAACCTTGAGGGTGAGTGGCTGCAGTGAACCCTGTGGGTCAATTCATGTCTGCGCCTTTGTCTCTGTGTGGACCTGATAAGGTTCCAAACATATGAAAACTGACGAGTCACCCAAAAGAATGGGTTATCATCCCCACCAGGTAAATTCACTGACCGGAGTCACTGCCGTGGATATTGGGGCTCACATTTTCCAAGGGTTGTCCTCAAATAAACAAAGTGTAGTGTGCTCAAAGACATTTTTTACAATAGAGATTTTCTCCGTTCCTAAAGGCTATTTGGTGGCCGACCGAAGGTCAGACCAAAATGTATATGTATTACGTTTCAACATAATAGTTGGGGTGCACCTAAATCAAACTTAGCTGCCTTGTAATGTATAATTTCTAAAATAAAAACACGAATTACTCTGCTGACCTTAAGGTATTTGGTGTGTAATAGTGTGTGTATGTTCAATTGTGGCATTATCTAGCTGTGAGTATGTACTAGTTTGTCTAAGCATGTTCATGCTTGTGTGTGCGTGTCTTAGGATGTGTTCATATGTAGATGGGTCTGGAGTTATCTTTGGGAGTGCATTTATGTCTGCACATATCTGTTTCTGTGGGCATAGGTAAGTGTGTGTGTATGCATTTATGGATGTTGAGCCACAGAGTATGCAAATTCATGTGCACATTTCTGTGTATGTGTATTAGCGGGTTGTGTATGCTTTGGTCTGTATTTATTTCCTGAGTTTGTACTTGCATTTGTGAATGCCTGTTTATAGGTTTGCATATTGCAAGGTCCGGTAGTGTTTGTGAGTATGTAAGTGCATGTGTGCTTCTTTATGAGTGTGTGCACTGAGAGTACGTGCGTGCATGGGTGTGTCCATGCGAAAGTGGGTATCTGTGGGTTGTGTAAGTACTGTTTAGAAATATTAATCGCTATCTATGCATCTGTGTGTCCACACTCTAATGTGTGCATCTGCGTGAGTGGGTGCCTCTGTAAGGTTTTGTATGCACGGAGTTCAGATATCCATCTGTGAGTATGGGCAAGAACCTATGCATCTGTGAGTGTGAACACTAATGTGTGCATCTCTATGAGTGTGTGCCTCTGTGAGGTTATGTATGTATGGAGCGGAGATATCCATCTGTGAGTATGTGCATGCGTCTATGCATCTGTGAGTGCGTACACTAATGTGTGCATCTGTATGAATGTGTGCTTCTGTGAGGTTATGTATGCACGGAGCAGACAGAGATATGCATCTGTGAGTATGTACATGCATCTATGCATCTGTGTGCAAGTGTGATCATGCATTTGTGCCTATGTAAGAGTGTGTGCCTCTGTAAGTTTGTGTATGCGTGTATCGGAACACTGTTCAGAGGGCCACGCGGCTACTGGACCCAACTAAGGTGTCTGAGGCCTTTTACTCGCGATGTCCCAGGGCCCGCCCTCCTATGGATCCTGTTCACCTGGGTCAAGCACCTCCTTCTGCTACTGAATCTCAGTTGGGTAGTGTAGGTCAAGCAGTCAAGGCTCCTTTGGGGGAAGCTCAGATCAGTGAACATGACTCATAACTCAACGTGCGAGCAGTGTGAACAATAAGGGCCAGATTCACAGAACTAACTTAAGACAAAATCCTAAACTTTCTACTTTTGGTATTCACAGAAGTTAGGATTTTGTCTTAAGTTTGTCTTAAGACAGACTTAAGACCGACTTAAGACAGACTTAAGTTAGGATTTTGTCTTAAGTCTGTCTTAAGTCTGTCTTAAGACAAACTTAAGACAAAATCCTAACTTCTGTGAATACCAAAAGTAGTAAGTTTAGGATTTTGTCTTAAGTTAGTTCTGTGAATTGGGCCCTAAGTCAATGTTTTTACAAAAAAAAAGAAGTATTTTAATTCTAACTACACAAAAAAGGTAAACAACATTCAAAAGCAATATTACAAAAAGGACCTAATACGATACCTACTGCACTTAAAATCTATCTACTGTTTTATATATTGTATGCCAAAGAGCTGCACAAAGGTATTTACGGGTGAGGGCATAGCCGTTATCATTGTATATTACGAGGCCACCTCTCCTCCAGTGCCAGCGCATGGAGTCAGACTATCCTTCCAAATAGCATACCAATTCGGTTTGTATACTACAAGGGGCATTTTTCCTTCTTTCTGGCATGCCAATTTTGCATGAATTAAAGAAAACAAATAGGCATACAATGTGAGAAGTTGGCCTGGCATATGATGTCCACTAGTTCTAGTGGCACCTTGCACCAGTCTAAATCGACCCTTATTGATGGTGGTTGTAAAGTCCACCTTATAGACAAGCTATCCTAGTGGTAGCATGGACCAGCAGTCTTAGGCTAAGACTCCAAGGAGCATGTGAAGCTGTTTGTTTTACCAATTATAATCCCTTGAATACCAAATGAAAGGACACCACACAAGGTATATATCAAATATATATGTATTTATTCTGAACACAACCCCTCTGTACTCTTTATGAGGTCAGAGGTAAAAGTACATCACAAGTTAATTAATTAGCATACGATAAGTTGCACAAATACAGTTTTGCCCTAGGGGCCTCTCAAACCATATACTAAAATAGTGGTATAAGAACCATGACAGGAATAGTGAGTAGACCTAGGGCCTAGAGAATCGCTGGGGCTACACTAAACAACCAAAGGTTAGGAAGTAGGAGACCCACGGGAGACACGTGCAGAGTCTAAACACAGTCGCGAGTTACCATTGATTTAATGGAGAACGTAAAAATTACAAAGTTACTGTTTAAGGGCACTTTTGGATGGACTACGACAAAACCACTTTAGACTAGGACACCTCGAGAGTCAAGACCCACGGGAGCACCGGAGTACTCGAGTTACCTCACCCAGGGAAGCCAGGAGCAAAGGTGCCTTTTGGTGTTGGGTTTCGTCGATGTTTTCTACGGAGATCTGCAAGGAAGAGCTGCAGGCGACAAGAGGAAAAGTGTCCGGGTGGATCCAAGGGTGGATCAATGATCTGAAGAACCTGAATGCAGAGGGGACAGAGTCTGAGTCACGAGCCAGTGACCAGGAAGGTACCAGGAAGGAACCAGGCGATGTTGCGATGATCTCAGGTGAAGAGGTGAAGCTTGTCTCTGCAGACACGAGGACCAGGAGGGGATGTATGACGGTACCACGCGTACTTTTACAACGCGTACCGTTACCACGCTACTTTTACCACGCAAGTCGTTACAACGACTTGCGTGGAGGGGCGCTGGATAGTAAATTATTTAATTTACTATTCCAACTCCAGTCCCCGTGGACTCTAGGGAAAGGAGTTGGATAGTAAATTAAAGTATTTACTATCCTGGAGCGCCCCCCAGCGCATGTCGTTGTAACGACATGCGTGGTAAAAGTAGCGTGGTAACGGTACCGCGTTGTAAAAAATGCGTTGTTACCGTTGTATACCCCAGGAGGTGTCGACGACAAGCAGGAGCCGGATTCGAGCTGTCCCACAAAGGATCTAGTTGACTGCTGTGTTGGTATCTGGATTGGACCCAACAAGCCTTGGCAAACGCAACCCAGGCAGGAAGTGAAGATTGGCTTCGAGTCAGACCAGCATGGTTTTGGTCGTTTCTATTTTGGAGGGAAGCTGGAGCAAGCCTGGAGCAACCAGGCCAGCAGTGTAAATTCAAAAGAAAGCCTTCAGGGGGCTCACTAGCCAACGAAATAGGAACCGGGAAGACACATCAAGCTGAAATGCAAGAGCAGGCCCCACGCAGCACTCGTGGAGTGTGGAGGGCTGAGCTTTGGTGCAAATGGTGCTCGGGTCTGGGGCTTCTCGTACCCCAATGCACAACTTCGAGTTACCTCAGGAGACAAAGCAGTTAGCAAAATGCGGGACGTCCAGGGAGTCTGGTACCACGTCTCTCGTGTACGCCACAGGTCTCAGCTTGGCTGTGGATGTGGGTTGGAGTCTGAGAAGTCTGGAAATCCAGTCCTGAGTTGCTGAGTCTTCAGGTTCTGGCGGGAGCGTTGACAAAGCAGACCGGCAAGTTACTGGTGGTGCCTGTTTGCCCAGGGTGGTCACTCCTTGTCACAAGGGAGATGTCTTCCGTCTAATAGTCAGAATAGAATGTCGAAGGTCCAAGAGTTCTGTATCAAAGTTTCATTCCAGGATAATCCAAAATCCTGGGGACACAGCTCCTATACTTATACTAAGAAAAGGGGCTGGATTACCTGCTAGGTCCCTCCTATGGGTGGACCTGGGAAGTGGGTGGTTACACCCCTTTCCCTTTGTCCAGTTTCGCGCCAGAGCGGGGCTGGAGTGCCCCAGCAACTGGTTTGAACCAGGTTATGCATGGAGCACCTGTATGCCCCAGGCAGTGTCTGGAAAAGCATCTTTCAATGCCGCCGTCCCTGCTCCAATACACTAAAGCCTGTCTGGGGTGTTGCCAGCACCTCCCCTGACAGGAAACCTATTGTCCAGGCCTCCCCTGCCGGAGTGTCATCCAGCAGCAGGAGGTCAGACTCGTGTCTGTGGCAGCAGCATCCATTTTGTGATGCTGAGGCTCTGATTTACCTTCACCTGGGTTAGCAGTAACTACATGTCTTCTACCTCTAGAAGGGTGGAATGCTACCCCCGCCACCAGAACTGGTGGGGGGGGGGGTAGTATTCCAAAGTGTTTGACACCTTACACGACATGTTTTGATAAAGTCAAACCAAAGTTAGCATTAACCGCAGGGATTATAATGCACTTAAGAGTATATGGTATGGCTATACCATAGAACAGCTATAAGGAGATGGTTCCGAAAGCTGCAGAGGGGCTCAGCTCATGCTAGGGCACCTTCTCACATAAAACCAAGCACTCTGCCTCCAGGATTGTCGAGGCCTGCCATAGGAGTGAATTATAGGTGCATATGTGTCAATATATAAGGTAGATATAGATATACTATATCTAAGTAAGGGGTGATTACACGACCTTACCCAAGCTGAGTGATCAGCCCATGGTGTCAGTTTGGAGGGCCAGCCAGGGGTGGCATAATACATGCTGCAGCCCCTGGTAGGCCTTGGATGCACCTATGCCCTGGGTACCTATGGTACACTGTACAGGGGCTCACAAGAGTGACCCAGTAACCAATATGGTATGTACCTAAGGTACATGGAGTCCATTTTATATGGAGAGCAGATAGCCTGGGGCCCTGAATAGCAGGATCCCAGGCCAACTAAGTCAAAAACCAGCAAAACACTAGGCAAAACGTTGGGGTAACCCTATAGTCAGATTTCCACCTTCCTACAAAACCCCCGCCCCAAACGAAAGGAGATAAGGTTATCCTTGTCCACGTACGCCTATATTGCCTAAGTGGCCATATAAGGAAGTACCTGCACTAGCATGCTTACCCCTGTCTAATGGTCCACTAAGCAAGCCCTCACCCTGAGGGTATCAGAGGGTCTCCACCATAGGGAATCTCTACCTGTGGTGTGTTTTGGCAAAGTAAAAGGCTGGTGCTGGGATGGAGTACCAAAGTGAGGCTGCACTAAGATTGGGCTCAGCTTCCTCCAATCACTATCCACCATGTAGGCCTTTCTTTCTATGACTGAGTTGCACTGTGCTCTCAGGGTCAACCTCTGGCTGCCTACAGCTGGAGGCTGGGTCCCTTTGGTTGGACCACTGGAGGGACAGGTCAGGTTGTGGGCCACTGGGTCCCAGGTTTCCCTGTGCCCAGCAGAGTCCATCTGGGGGAGGCTCCTACCCAAGGGTAAGGGGGATCCCTGAGAGGTTGAGGGATTTTCACCTGGCTAGGGTTGCTAGACTGGGTGCCCGTAACTGCTGATGGGGGGTTCCTCTGGACAGGGGGCCTGGGGTCCACTGGTTTCCCTGATCTCTACAGCCCTGGGCTGACTGAGGCAGGGTAGAGAGGGGCAGGTTACCTGCTCCAGACTGGGTCCCACCTTGGAAGGGTCCACTGACATCAGGGGCTCTGCCAGGCCAGGCCTGACTACCTCTAGGGCAGTTCCTTCACAAGGGGTAAGATCAGTTCCCTGAGGAGGCTGACCCTCACCTAATGTCTGGTGGGGGGGAGACTTTTCTTCCTCCCCAATGCTCTCTGTCTGAGTGGAGTAATCCGTAGTTTCAGGCTTCACAACACAAAAATCAGTTTGAGTTTGGGCTGTGACCATCACAGCCCTACCAACCTTTTCAGGAAGGCCTACCATTTTGGAATGGGTTTCTTTTTCTATCTCAGCCCAGGCTGAGATCTCAAGATCATTGCCCACAAGACAATCTACAGGCAAGTTTGTAGACACTGCCACTCTCTTTGGGCCAGTGACACCTCCCCAGCTGAGATTTACTACTGCCATGGCATGATCTTTCTGCACTACATCAATGTTGGTCACCTGGTATGTGAACCCAGATAGAAGCTGTTCTGAGGGGAATAGTCTCTCAGTCACCATAGTGATGCTAGCCCCTGTGTCCCTATAGGCCTCAGCCTTCTGACCATTGATGTGGGGCTCCTGTCTGTACTTTTTTCTAAGGCATTAGGACAAGCAGTGAAGTTGGCAAACCCCACACCACCATCACCGACAAGAGTTGCTGTAGTAGGGGACCTGGTTAGGCCAGAGTCCACCTGAGTTCCCCAAGAATACCCAACCACATTTTTGGGTATACTGCCACCACCTGGGGGATTACTACTAGTAGTAACAGGAGGTGTTGGAGTGTTTCTTGGAGGAATATGTTCCTTACTGTTGGCGTTTGGGTCACTGCTGCCAGTTTTCCAGTGTCCAGGTATCTTACATATATGACAATAAGGTTTCTTAATAGTAGAGGAAGGAGTTTGGGACCCACCCCCTCAGAGGATTTTTGGGGCTCTGTTGTGGATTTATCTTTTGATTTATCCCCACCTTTCTCTTGTGGTTTAGTAGAATCTTTCTTCTGGTCACCACCCTGATCTTTAGGCCTAACCCTGGTTCTGACCCAATTGTCTGCCTTCTTACCCAATTCTTGGGGAGAGAATACATCAGAGTCCACCAGGTGCTGTTGTAGAAGCTGTTTTTGACAATTATTAAGGATCTGCTCCCTCATAATCAAATTATACAATCCTGCATATTCATGTACTTTGCTTCCCAATAACCAGCCCCCAGAGCCTTAGCAGCACAATCTACAAAATCAGTCCAGTCCTGAGTCTGTGTCTTCTGGGTGTCTCTGAACAGCAACCTGTACTTCTCAGTGGTTAAGCCAAACCCATCTATCAGAGCACACTTCAGGGCAGCGCAGTTGTCAGTATCCTGTTCACTAAATCTCAGGAGCTTATCTCTACCTTTGTCTGCAAAGGAGAGCCATAAAATTGCTGCCCACTGACTCTGGGGTACCTGCTGTACTTTGCAGGCCCTCTCCAAAGCAGTGATCCACTTGTGGATGTCATCCCCTACCTGATAGGGGGGCACAATTTTACTCAGGTTTCTATGGTCATGAGACCTTTCCTTATCTCTAGGAATTATGTTGCCACCAGTGGACTCTAGTCCACACAATTTTCTCTCTCTCTCAAGAGCCAGGGTCCCTTTTGCAAGGGCAACTTCTTGCCTCTTGATTCTAAGCTTGGATTCCCTCATCCTAGCTTTATGCTCTTTTCTGTGCTCAGTGTTAGTCCTACCTTGGGGTCTGGAGTGGATCCTTCCATTCTCAGTCCCATGTAGTCCTAGGTTAACCTGGTTCAGTTCCCTGACTTCTACCTGGTTAGCATCCACATCATAATCAGCACCCCCTTAATTTTAATCAATGGGATCATCTGTTGAGGGATGGCCCCCCTCTATACGACCATGGTTATCTGGATTTGATGCCTGTTCTTCATCATACTCCACTAAGATATCTACCAGGTGGTTAAAGGTTGGACTCTGTCCTTGTCTCAGTTTCCTGACTGAACACAGACATCTCAGCTCATGAAAAGTGAATGTGTCATACTTAGAAGTTACCATAGGGGCATCTTCTTGCAGAGGCACACTAGGCCCTGCTTCCAAGGACATTTTCTAGTGAGGTGTGGTGTGTGCACCTACCTACACTAAATGTTTCCTACTGGACCCTCTCTAGTAGTTGTAGTCAGTGTGTGCTAAGCCCTTACCATCTACAACTGCTTAGTTCAGTAGAACTTAAAGTATTATAAGACTTGATTTATATGTACCTACAGGTACCTTAATGTGACCTTTCAAAGGATATTGTAAGATTGTATAGGAAAACAAATGCAAACTCTTATCCCATCCGCTGCACACCAATGTGAGAAGTTAGCCTGGCATGTGATGTCCACTAGTTCTAGCGGGCCCCTTGCACCAGTCTAAATCGACCCTTATTGATGGTGGTTGTAAAGTCAACCTTATAGAAAAGCTATTCTATTGGTAGCATGGACCAGCAGTGTTAGGCTAAGACTCCAATAGGCATGTGAAGCTGTTTGTTTTACCAATTATAATCCCTTGAATACCAAATGAAAGGACACCACACAAGGTATATATCAAATATATATGCATTTATTCTAAACACAACCCCTCTGCACTCTTTATGAGGTCAGATGTAAAAGTACATCACAAGTTACTTAATTAGCGTACGATAAGTTGCACAAATACAGTTTTGCCCTAGGGGCCTCACAAACCATATACTAAAATAGTGGTATAAGAACCACGACATGAATAGTGAGTAGGCCTAGGGCCTAGAGAATCGTTGGGGCTACACTAAACAACCAAAGGATAGAAAGGAGGAGACCCACAGGAGACGCGTGCAGTGTCTAAACACAGTCGCGAGTTACCATTGGCTTATAATGAGGAACGTAAAAGTTACAAAGTTACTGTTTAAGGGCACTTCCGGATGGACTACGTCAAAACCCCTTTAGACTAGGACACTTCGAGAGTCAAGACCCACGGGAGCACCGGAGTACTCGAGTTACCTCACCTAGGGAAGCCGGGTGCATAGGTGCCTTTTGCTGTCGGGTTTCGTCGATGTTTTCTATGGAGATCTGCAAGGAAGTGCTGCAGGCGACCAGAGGAAAAGTGTCTGGGTGGATCCAAGGGTGGATCGAAGATCTGAAGAACCTGAAAGCCGAGGGGACACCCGAGGTGGACCCCAAGGACCCCAAGGACCTCAAGAACTTTCGGCCCATCTCCCTGCTCCCCTTCCCAGTGAAAGTCACGGAGAAGATCGTCAGCAGACAGCTGACCCGCTACCTTGAAGATAACAACATCCTGGACCCATCCCAGTCCGGCTTCCGCAGCAACCACAGCAGCGAGACCGCCCTCATCGTCGCCAACGATGACATCAGGATCTCCATGGACAAAAGAGAAACCGGCGCCCTCATCCTTCTCGACCTATCAGCAGCCTTCGACACAGTCTGCCACCGCACCCTAACAGCATGCCTCCACGACGCCGGGATCCAAGAGAAGGCCCTGGCCTGGACCACATCCTTCCTCTCCGGCAGAACCCAGAGCGTCCGCCTCCCACCCTTCCGCTCCAAGACCACCAAAATCATCTGCGGCGTTCCACAGGGATCCTCCCTTAACCCTACGCTGTTCAATATCTACATGGCACCACTTGCCCATGTCGCACGACAACACAGCCTCAACATCATCTCCTACACCGACGACACCCAGCTGATCATATCCCTCACGAAGACCCCCACACCGCCAAAGCCAACGTGCACAGAGGAATGAAGGCCATCGCTGAATGGATGAAGGACAGCAGGCTGAAGCTGAATTCAGACAAGATGGAGGTCCTCATCCTCGGCCCCACCCCATCAGCCTAGGACGACTCCTGGTGGCCTACATCACTAGGAACAGCCCCAGAACCCACCGACCACGCGCGCAACCTGGGGGTCATCCTCGACTCCGCCCTCTCCATGAGCAAGCAAGTCAACGCCGTCTCCGCGTCCTGCTTCAACACGCTCTGCATGCTCCGCAGGATCTTCAAATGGATCCCCCCCGACATGAGATAAACCGTCACCCAGGCCCTCGTTACCAGCAGACTGGACTACGGGAACACCCTCTATGCAGGAACAATAACTAAGCTCCTGAGACGGCTGCAACGCCTCGGCACGACTGATCCTCGATGCCCCCCGTCGCAGCCGCATCACACCCCACCTGAGAGTTCTGCATTGGCTCCCGTCGACAAGAGGATCACCTTTAAACTCCTCATCCACGCACACAAAGCCCTACACAACGCCGGACCAGCATACCTCAACGACCGACTCAGCCTCTACACCCCCACCCTCCGCTCTGCCAACCTCGCCCTCGCCACAGTTCCACGCATCCAGAAATCCACCTCCGGCGGCAGATCCATCTCCTAACTCGCCGCCAAGACTTTGAACACTCTCCCTACCGACTTACGACAGACCAAGGACCTACTGGCCTTCAGGAGACTTCTCAAGACCTGGCTTTTTGATCAGTAGCAGCCCCCCCCCTCCAGCGCCTTGAGACCCTCACAGGTATGTAGCGCGCTCTACAAATGTAATGATTGACTGATTGATTGATTGACAGAGTCTTGGTCACTAGCCAGTGACCAGGAAGGTACCAGGAAGGAACCAGGCGATGTCGTGATGATCTCAGGTGAAGAGGTGAAGCTTGTCTCAGCAGCCAAAAGACCAGGAGGTGTCGACGATGACCAGGAGCTGGATTCGAGCTGTCCCACAAAGGATCTAGTTGACTGTGGTGTTGGTAACCGGATTGGACCCAACAAGTCTTGGCAAACGCAACCCATGCAGGAAGTGAAGATTGGCTTCGAGTCAGACCAGCAAGGTCTGGGGTGCTTCTCCTTTGGAGGGAAGCTGGACAAGCCTGGAGCAACCAGGCCAGCAGTGTAAATTTAAAAGAAAGTCTTCAGGGGGCTCACTAGCCAATGGACTAGGAACCGGGAAGACGCGTCGAGCTGAAATGCAAGAGCAGGCCCCACGCGCCACTCGTGGAGTGTGGAGGGCTTAGCTTCAGTGCAAATGGTGCTCGGGTGTGGGGCTTCTCGTGGCCCAATGCACAACTTCGAGTTATCTCAGCAGTCGATGTAGCTAGCAAAATGCAGGATGTCCAGGGAGTCTGGTCCCACATCTCTCGTGTCTGCCACGGGTATCAGCTTTGCTGTGGATGTGGGTTGGAGCCTGAGAAGTCTGGAAATCCAGTCCTGAGTTGCTGAGTCTTCGGGTTCCGGCGGGAGCATCGTCAAAAGCAGATGGGCAAGTTACTGGTGGTGCCTGTTTGCACAGGGTGGTCACTCCTTGACCACAAGGGAGATGTCTTCCGTCTTCTAGTCAGAATAGAATGTCGAAGGTCCAAGAGTTCTGTATCAAAGTTTCGTTCCAGGATAATCCAAAATCCAGGGGACACAGCTCCTATACTTATACTAAGAAAAGGGGCTGGATTACCTGCTAGGTCCCTCCTATGGGTGGATCTGGGAAGGGGGTGGTTACACCCCTTTCCCTTTTTCCAGTTTCGTGCCAAAGCGGGGCTGGAGTGACCCAGCAACTGGTTTGAAGCGGGTTATGCATGGAGCACCTTGTGTGCCCCAGGTAGTGTCTGGAAAAGCATCTTTCAATGCAGCCCTCCCTGCCCCAATACACTAAAGCCTGTCTGGGGTGGTGCTAGCACCTCCCCTGACAGGAAACCTATTGTCCAGGCCTCCCCTGCCGGAGTTTCGTCCAGCAGAAGGAGGTCAGACTCGTGTCTGTGGCAGCAGCATCCATTTTGTGATGCTGAGGCTCTGATTTACTTTAATCGGGGTTAGCAGTAACTACATGTCTTCTCCCTCTAGAAGGGTGGTATACTACCCCCGCCACCAGAACTGGTGTGGGGGGGTAGTATACCAAAGTGTTTGACACCTTACACAACATGTTTTGATAAAGCCAAACCAAAGTTAGCATTAACCGCATGGATTATAATGCACTTAAGAGTATATGGTATGGCTATATCATAGAACAGCTATAAGGAGATGGTTCCGAAAGCTGCAGAGGGGCTCAGCTCATGCTAGGGCACCCTCTCACATAAAACCAAGCACTTTGCATCCAGGATTGTCGAGGCCTGCCATAAGAGTGACCTATAGGTGCATATGTGTCTATATATAAGGTAGATATAGATATACTATATCTAAGTAAGGGGTGATTACACCACCTTACCCAAGCTGAGTGATCAGCCTGTGGTGTCAGTTTGGAGGGCTAGCCAGGGGTGGCATAATACATGCTGCAGCCCCTGGTAGGCCTTGGATGCACCTATGCCCTGGGTACCTATGGTACACTGTACAGGGACTCACCAGGGTGACCAAGTAACCATTCCAGTATGTACTTAAGGTACATGGAGTCCATTTTATAAGAAGAACGGATAGCCTGGGGCCCTGAATAGCAGGATCCCAGGCCAACTAAGTCAAAAACCAGCAAAACACTAGGCAAAAAGTTTGTAACCATATAGGCAGATATCCACCTTCCTACATACAATATATATATATAAAACAGTAGATACATTTTCAGTGCAGTAGGGATTGTATTAGTTCCTGTCAAGAAAGCTTTGGGATCGGCTTACGAAACATGTTGACCCAGTAGGGGGCATCTCATTAAAGCATACCCCATACGTCTCTTCCCACATTTTAATATTTCCAGCTAGGGAAGTGAATAAAATTAGTTTTTTTCCACCAGCCAGGGAATTTTTACAACTCACCCCACATTCTTCATAGACCCTACCACTCTCACTCTCACACTACACATAGCCTATTTGACAAAAAAGTGCATCAGCGTCTCCGTAGGTTGAATCACGCCCCCCCACCCCCTGTAGAGGGACGGGAAGACCCTTATGACGAAGCATGACACTAAGGGATTCTTAGTATGTGAGGGGTAGTTTAAAAACACTGTGGGCCCAATTCACAGAACTAACTTAAGACAAAATCCTAAACTTACTACTTTTGGTATTCACAGAAGGCATTTAGTAGTAGTAAAGTTAGATTTTGTCTTAAGTTTGACTTAAGACAGACTTAAGACAAACTTCAGACAGACTACCAAAAGTAGTAAGTTTAGGATTTTGTCTTAAGTTAGTTCTGTGAATCGGCCCCTTAGTGCTTTCCCATGACATCTCATAGATCACTAATACGCCTATTTCTAACCACTAAAAACGAAATATAAACTTCTTTTTGTAGGGTAGAATCTTATTGTTTATCGAAAGTCTGAACAGGAAGTTGATTATATCTTTAGACCTCTTTACTCCCTCCCCCATTTGTTATTTTTCTTCCTACCTATGACCTAGCCATGTAGATGGTATATGCAGTCCCATGACTTCTGGCAAAGCTGTTTACAAAGAGAAACTGACATCTTGATAGTTTTCCTTCTCATAAATTGCACATTATCCAGGGGATTATCTTCTGATTAAAGAAAACAAATATTTATTGTGATTTTGAAACCATGAATAGTTAAGTTCCTATAAACCAAATGCCCTATAATCTGGATACGTTTCAGGATATATACATTCCCTTCTTCAGGACAAATGCATTTCTAATCCTCAAATCGACATGGGCAGAGTACTGTTTAAGCTACTGACTTCAGACATTAGCTGATCAACACAGTCCTCACTTCGAGGTTCATCTGAAAGTCTAATAAATTGGTAATAGTTTGAAGTGGGATAATTTATGCCTGCATTCAACTGCTCTTAGAGGGACAGGGCATACATGAACGGAGCTCCCCAGTAGAACTAGTGTACGCAGTCCTGGCTTATACTGGAAGAAAGGGCAGGCCTGTAACATGGAACCACCATTGGCACATTTATCGCCACTCAGACATAGGAGTTGACTGCATTAAGCCTCATCTTGGACGTGACATTTAAGTGTTCATCGAGGGGGTATAGCAGGAAAGTCAGAGAGAGTTTCAATATAAAGATTTTGGTGGCATCTCATAATCCCTCTCAGAGTTTTCAGGAAGTATTTTCCTAATGTATACCCTTCACTCTGTAGTGGTTGTTATTTCATTTGTCGTTATACACTCAATAGAACTGAGAGCCGACTGACCCGTTCATTGCTGCAAAACTCTGGGCATCAGATCATAGCTCTGCTCACCAGCCTCAGGGTTCCAACTATTCCCCGGAAAACCCGACCAAGGGCATCCCTTTCTGCACTTGACTCTCAGGGTAGCGAGGTTGAGAAGTCAAAGTGTTCTTGGGGAGGTAACCGGGTGCGGCAAGCATTCAGGACTAACCAGTCAATCAACCGACACAGTAATGTTATGTGTAACCCTGTGCTTACTTTTAGTTAGAAAGAAATTCCTTTAAATTCACAGCAAAACAAAAAACACATAATTCAGTAAAGTTATAATTACAGGATTGCTATGTACAATCCCAAGAAAGGTCCAGCACCCCCCCTGGTGCCCTCTTCCCTCCCTAGGAGTTCTAATGTTTATAGTCCCCGGTATGTCGTAGGGACCTATGCATGATTCACACACAGGTTCAGTTCGACCTGGATCTCCTTACTGGCTGCTGCATAGATCAGTTCAATGACTTATGTCTCAATGAGTTCATATGGGCAGAAACTATATTACTCACACTGCAGGTTTCTCCTAAACCTTTGCTCTTTCAGTTTGTTCTAAGTTAGGACTGATTTGTGGCTCTCATGGCATTGGTGGACGTGCTGGGCATGCCCGTTCCTGTATCTGCATCTTCAGTAGTGTTGAGCTGTAACAGCAGCCTCTCTCGGGTCAAGGAGTGTTGACGACAATCATTTCAGCAGGCCTTCACAGTAAGGTTCATCTTTGACAGATGCGGCCTCTCACAGCAGTTGCGACCTAGGGTCGGGTCTTCAGTGAATGACTGTTATTGGCATTTGCGGGTTTCCAGGACGGATCAGTGGTTTTGCATCAACGTTGATGATGGTTTTTCTTGGGGCAGTTCTGACATCAGACAGCGCGGGCACATATTAGGGCACCAGAAGATACAATGTTGATTAGAACATTGAAATGTTGAGCGCTCCATTGAAAATAATGGAGTGCTTCAGACTTCTAATGGCCGGTAGAAGCCCCGAGCATCAACATTCCAATGTTCTTTTCATTTCACAGCTGTTGCTGTGAATAAAGACCTCATGCAGCCCGAGGGGCATTCAAACCCCTCGGGCTCCATGAGGCCTGTGTTTGACTAATTAGAACATTCTGCCTCCTAGGGGTGGAATGTTATAATCACCTTATACCCGTCCGTAGCAGGCTTTACCGGCCTTTAAAGGCCCGCTCCCTTGTTAAAGGCCCTCGCCATCGGTACTGGCATTTAATGCTGGGGAGGGCCTTTAATGGCCGGTAAGGGCCCCCCACGTTGGGCTATAAGGCTACATTCTCACTTGGAAACTTTGGCACAGATTGCTTTGAGAAATGGTCTGAGAGCCTGGAGAACCCACACAACATCATATCTGGCTTTTCTCCTACTGGCTGTCAGCTTTCTCTGGGTGTTTCTCATCCTGAGATTATGCTAGTTTCTCTCCTGGACAGACTTTGCTTCTGCAGGGCCTGGAACTCTCCTTCCGTTTCTCACCAGGCAGGCCTCTAGGTGCTAGCAAGACCTTCAGCTCTTCCACAAGTAGGGCAGACTTCAGGTTCTGTCCCCTCACCCCTGGGAGACTGTCTGTTATGCAGACACCAGCCCTGGTTTCACAGTAATCCTTTGAGTACTCTACATAGCGCAGCCTTCCTTGGTAAAGAAATAATCTACTCAGACCCTTCCCATACCCAGAGTACTATTACCACATGTGCTACACATCCACCGTGCCGACAAGCACTGGACATGCACACGGAGGGTTAGTACAAGGGTCTGAGGCTCACACCGAACAGTACAGTAGACATCTCACACAGGAAAGAGGTCTGGTCATAACTAATTATCCAAAGAACGTGGTACACGGCCACCACCACCTCAGGTGGCTAACTCAGGACTTGGGAAGTCGTGTCATATGGGTAATGGGGTCACGCTTGGCGCGCCTCTTCACATCAGCAAACAGGTTATGAAACTCACATTACCAAGGAAAAGGCTAGGCCTCTTTGCACACATTATATTAGGGGGATTACGGGCCTCACAAAAAGTCAGGGTACCAGTTTCACATGCAGTCAGGCACTCCGTGCAGGGGTACATGCCAGGTTACCATTCTGGAGGCAACTCCTCTCCTAATCTACCCTACTGTACTGTTCACTCAATACCTTCTGTACAGGTACCCTGTCTCGCAATATTTCTTACCCAATCGTGCTGTGGAATGCAGAGGGTGGATGTTTCATATGGTCAACTGGTTCCCGAAACTAACAACCCTGTCCTGACAAAGACCCCATTGAACCACGTAGGCTAGAAACACATCGTGTTGACAACATGGAGGAAAAGTATGAATTCAAAACTGAATATGAAAGGTCTTGCCTGTAAATCATTCCACTCAGGGAAGCATATATTTGATAACCCTTGGACGCTTATGAAAAGCCACATTGATCAGCTTTGATCTCCCTAGAGCACATTCCTTTAACTTGGGTGGACCACAAGTCCCTGCAGTATATATAAAAATAAAAAAATGGTAAATAGGGATGATGATGATGAACTATATGATTCTCGCTTTAATCAAAGCACTATTCCAGTTATATATGCAACAGATATACTAATGATAATACAAAAGAAGCTGCATATTAGATTTGTCTGGTGTGCACCTTTAAATATTTCTAAAATAATTCAAATCAGCCAAGAGACCGTGACAGATCCATATTCCTCTAGAAATGTCTTTAACGCTAACATATTGGAGCTAGTGGTCAGCTCTCTGCATGTTCACTTTTGGTCACTTCTGACCACGAGAGAAATTCCTCACTTGTACTCATTGATGAAACAGCCACAGACTTCCCCAGAGCATTTCACTAAATTCCCAGTTTCAAATGTGTTCACCGAGAGCATTCTGACATGTGTTGCAAATAAACATTTACAAAACAATTAAATGGAAATAAACCTCAGTCCCACCTATGTTTCAGGGAGCTATACCATTACACTTTCACACAACACAGGAACACTTTCCTTATTAGGACTTGTGACACAACACGAGGACACAACCCTCTACCAGGGAGCGAGCTAATAAGTGCAACGCTCTGCCAGGGTTTGTGACACAATACAAGAACTCAACACTACAAGTACTGGTTGCATATCACAATAGCACAATCCTCTGCCTGAAAACTAGTGACACAGCACAGACACACAATCCTCTACCTGTATACTAGTGATACATCACAGGAGCACGTCCCTCTACTTGTGTACTGGTGACACAGCACAGATGCACAACCCTCTACCTGTATGCTATCGACGCATAGAGGAGCACAACAGTGGGTAAACAGCTGGAGACAGACACAGAGAGTGCGATACAGGAAGACTTGTATTCAATCTCTCCTGGTTCCAAACATAGAGGCAGCACGTCTTGGTTTACTTTGTTTCCTTATCGTCAGGTTTTAAGGGTAGGTCTTTTACTGGTTCGTCCTCCGCTTTCATTCAGTTGAGGTTGTGTACCATAAAGAAAGAATGAAAGAAAAGAGGAATAGATGTCACACTAGGTTCTTTACCACACACGTTGCCTGGGTAAAGGAGTGAGGAAAGAACACCCGAACCGTCATCAAATGCAGCACATGAACGCTTGGGAGGGAGAGGCGGGGGGGGGGGGGGTGAGCAGACCAGCAGAACAAGAATATGTGTGTGAAAAAGGCCGCTTTATTGAAACAGGTGCACATTAACAAATTTTAAAACCTCGGCCAATGCCTTACAAAACTAAACCTCACTAATTAATACTAACTTCCTTCATTTCCCCCATCCCACCCCCACCCCTAAAACGTCATTGACCCCGCCCCCACCCAAGCATTACATCATTACAAAACCAACAATGCAAAACCCCGCATAAACATTTCAACTTATCAAACCCTCCAAACCATAAAACAATCTCCACAGTTTGCCCTCAACCCCTCTTGGTCCCCAACGTATGCAACCATCCCAAACCGTCAACATGCCCCAATACCCCAGCCGAATGTGCCAACCAAGTAAAAACCAACCCCAAAACTTACCAAGCCTGACAAAAACAACTAAACCCCGCACAGCACCTGTTCCAAGCGACAAATATAACAAAACAGAGCCCATGTCCACCTGTTCCAAATATAAACGCCTAAAAAGAGAATACAAAGGTAGAAAAAACCCAGAAGAAAAAACATACCGAAAAAAGAAGGAGGGAGGGAGGGAAAAAAATTCTCACAGCTAACTCCCGGCCACCAGGTCACCAAACCTAAAATGTTGGCCGGGAGGAGGAGCCAAAAGCATTTATGCTTGGGCTCCCCTAGTAGTAAAAGGAAGCCCAAATTATGAAAAACCGCCCAAGGCCTGAACACCCACCCCCCCGCCTGCCCCTCCCAAACTGCCCGGGGGGGGGGGACCTCCCAGGGGTCGGCTGCTCCCCCCAAGCCCCCCTTTGGAGGGAGAGGCGAGGGGGGGTGAGAAGACCAGCAGAACAAGAATATGTGTGTGAAAAAGGCCGCTTTATTGAAACAGGTGCACATTAACAAATTTTAAAACCTTGGCCAATGCCTTACAAAACTAAACCTCACTAATTAATACTAACTTCCTTCATTTCCCCCATCCCACCCCCACCCCTAAAACGTCATTGACCCCGCCCCCACCCAAGCATTACATCATTACAAAACCAACAATGCAAAACCCCGCATAAACATTTCAACTTATCAAACCCTCCAAACCATAAAACAAACTCCACAGTTTGCCCTCAACCCCTCTTGGTCCCCAACGTATGCAACCATCCCAAACCGTCAACATGCCCCAATACCCCAGCCGAATGTGCCAACCAAGTAAAAACCAACCCCAAAACTTACCAAGCCTGACAAAAACAACTAAACCCCGCCACCCAGAAAGTGGGGGGGGGGGAGAAATACACCCCCCTTTCTGCCCCCCAAAAACACAAATACACTAAAAGAAGAAAAAGAAGAAGAAAATTAACCAGAAAACTCCTGAACCTTCAAACAACGAGACAAAACTTCGCGCAATTCCAAGAGGTACAAATCCATACCGAAACGAGAGAGGTGAACACCATCATCCCGAAAAAACTCCACTGAATCGTAACGAATGTCACCATGTGACACACGGTCATAACCCAACTCCCTGCAAAACTTGGAAACCTCTGAGTTAATCTTCTTTCGAGCCTTATCAATTGGTTTGGGCTTATTCGCTCCCCGCCAAGATCTTCTCGGGACCAATTCAGTCCAAAAAACGTGACAACCCGCCCACTGCTGCTTCAATAGAGAAAGATCCTTCTTTATAGCACGTAAAAGAACAACTCCCTTTACCTTGCACAGATCATTTTCCCCCAGGTGTATAACTAAAACATCAGGACAATGACCCACACCCAACCAGGAATTCAGAGCAGGAATCAGTTCCTTCCAACACATCCCCCCCCTACCCCTCCAAATAACATTGAAGAGCCGTTCATTAAAACCAAGCAATGAACCAAAATAACAATTTTGTGCTTGAATCTGTGCCCACTTCACGAACGAGTGCCCGACAATCCAAATGGTCAGAGCCGTCGACCGGGGACCAGCCACCGAACCTGGAAAGAGAAAAGCAGCATCAAATTTTACGACAAAGAAGATGACGCAAGCGCCTTGCCCGCTTCAGGACGAACATAGCGCCGAAAACACTTGGATGACCAACGCCCTAAGCGCATTATATCTTGCCCAGACCAACCCCGATTATGTGCTTCAGTGGCCGCCCCAATTCGGAAGGAGTGAGTGCCATATTTCTTTTCATCCAGGCCAATGCTCTTTAACGCTTTGCGTAGTACCATGCGCAATTGATAATCAGTAACCTTGGCGCCATTAGCGTGCTGGAAAACGCCAGCTGCCATATCTCCCCCAGAAACAGCACACCAACTTCTAGCCCACTGCAGGGGGCACGTCACAAGGGGGGATGCTTCCAACCAGACCCCTTTTCCTTTACCCCTTTGATCCGTTTTTGAACGATGCAGCCATACATGAACACCTCTCTCGGACAAATGAACATCCCCCCACCCAACACCCACATGAACTTTAGACCCCAACAACTCAGAACCCGGAATGCTCCAAAAAACATCCACACCATAAGTGTAGAGAACAGACAAACCTCAAAATCATCAGTACAAACATAAGGAAGTGCCTCCACCACCCGGGCCAGGGACTGCCAAGACAAAGGGTTCCGGACAGACTGCTGTGCACTGTGTTCACGGGCCCACCCTTCCAACAATCTTCTGCCGACCTCACCTGCCGAAGGAGAGTAACCCCAAAGGAGTTTTCCCATAAAAGAAATGCCGGCCAACTTCCCCGCGATAGTAACCTTGGATAACCCTTTCTCAATCAAATCCAAAATTAAACGAACCACATCATCCAAACGCCTCCAGCCCGGTTCACGCCTGAGAGCTCCAGATGCCAAAAATTCCCTCCAAGCCAGGTCATATGCTGCTTGAGTAGATGAAGACAAAGAACCTACCACCAACTGTAGGACCCTGTGTTGCCGACCTCCCATAGGTGCTCCGGCATGCGTGTCGGTGTTCTGTCCGCCTCCAAGGCAAGCCCATGGAACCTCTCCCACTGCGAACGAGACAAAGCATCCGCAATGTCATTGTCCACACCAGGAATGTGTAGAGCCCTAAAGCTGATGTCATACCTAAGGCACCCTAACACAAAGACTCGCAGCAATTTAAGAATCTGGGGATCCCTGGCAGACTGCTTGTTAATGATGTCCACCACAGCCTGATTGTCGATTCGAAAGAGCACCTTCTTGTGAGCAAAATCCTGCCCCCACAGAGTCAAAGCAACAACCACTGGAAACAGTTCCAAAAAAGCAATGCTTCTGCCACCATTCATCCATAGTTCCGGCCACTTCTCCGCACACCACCTGCCTTGCCAATAGACACCAAAACCAACACTGCCTGCCGCGTCTGAAAAAATGTGAACCTCCCACAACCAATCCTCCTCACGAGCCAAAGGAACCCCGTTAAAGGAATGCAAAAAGGTAGACCACATCCGCAAATCCTCTTTCACTCCAGCAGTCAATCTCACACGGTGATGGGGTAAATGATGTCCCGACAGAGCCCTGCCCAAACGCCTACAGAAAGACCTGCCAGTCCTCACCACCCTGCAGGCAAAATTCAAATGACCCAACAACACCTGTATCTCTCTCACCGTAACCTTTGGTTTCACCAGCATAGTTTGTAGGAGATCCAACATTTTCACCTTCTTATCTTGTGGCAAACGAGCCTGCATGGCTCCTGAATCAAGCTCAATCCCCAAAAAAGACATGGTCGCGCATGGACCCATGGTCTTTTCCGGAGCCAAAGGCACTCCTAAATACTCCATAAGTCGTTGAAATGTGTCCAATGCTGCCTGACACTCAGATGATCCCTGAGGCCCCACAAAGAAAAAGTCATCCAGGTAATGTGTGACCAGCTCATGACCAGATTGGTGAGTGAAAAACCACTGTAAGAAGGTGCTGAAAGTTTCAAAAAGGGCACAGGAGATTGAACAACCCATTGGCAGTGCTTTGTCCACTTACCATTTACCATGGAAATGGATACCCAAAAGACACCAGTCTTCAGGATGGACTGGAAGCAGTCGAAATGCAGATTTGATGTCACATTTTGCCATTTCAGCCAAGGGACCCGCTGCTACCACCAAAGACATGGCCACATCAACAGAAGAATAGGACACTGAAGCTGACTCCTCATCAATAAAATCATTCACTGATGCTCCTTCTGGCCACGATAAATGTTGAATCAACCTATATTGACCAGGTTCCTTTTTGGGAACAACTCCTATAGGTGAAATTATCAAATCTTCCAAAGGCCAATCATCAAAAGGACCTGCCATTCTCCCTTCAAAAACTTCTTTATTCAGTTTGTCCTGTACAACTGTTGGAAGCTCATCAGCCGATTTTAAATTAATGGACCAACGCCGCACACGAGGGCCTGTATATCCCAATCTGAAACCTTCACGAAAACCAGTTAACAAAATTTCCTGAGCTCGCACATCAGTATACCCCGACAGACTGGCAGCCAACTGGACCAACCTAACCGGAGTATGAGCCTTTGGGCCCAATCCCAGAAGCACTTTTCCCCCCTCTGTTTGCCTGGGATTGTTGAGAGGGGCCAGACGTGCCACCACCCTGCTGCGCCCACTGTTTCCCCCCTGTCGGTCCAGGCCCCCAGCATTTGACTGAAGGGTGTTTCCTACCACATTGAGAGCATTCATGATGAAATCTGCAGAATTCCCTTGAACAGAGCCCCTTGTTAAAATCCCAACAAGCTCCTCCTCCTGACTGTGTGCCTGCCGAGCTTCCCACCCCTCCCCTGGTGGGTTTTCCTTGAAAGGGCCGGTAAACTAACGGTAAGCCACTAGCTGTGAAAATGGTCTTACCACCCACTGAAACACCCATTGTGTGTTGCCAAAGATCAGTGTCCAATTCGCCCCACATGGCATCAGGGTCCCACGCCATACGGGCCCTGAATTCCTCATCATATTGTGCCCAAGCAAAACCACTACCAGTGATCTGAGCTTTCCTGATAACGTCCATGTATTTAAATAATGCAACGCAGCGCTCTGGAAACTTTTCGCAGTACACACTAGCATAGATAAAGAAGGCTGACGTCCAGTTCTCAATAGTCAATGGTACCTTAGGGCGCTTAGCTAGCTCATACTCTTCCTCCTTTGACCCTTCCTTAGAGCGCACCTCCCTATGTAGTAGCTTCAAAAGCTCTACATACTCACCTTTCCAAATCCTTTCTTTAGTGGAAAGCATCAAATGTGCTCCTAAAGGCTTAGTGACACCCATGTAGGGTAATTTCTTAATTTTCAGTTCCTTACTATGCAAAGGATCCTTCCCTTCCCCTACGGACTCAGTGCACATGCCACTGTTGACCTTAGCGGACGCCTTCTCATCATCACCTGTACTTACCCCTTGATCTTTAAAATAGCGGCCCTTAAACAATTTACATCCTGACTCACCCTCTAAAGGCTCACCCCCGGTCCCCACTGACACCATTTTTGGTTTGGCCTGTGGTTCACGAAGCTCACCTGGATTCAACACGGGGGCTTGCCCTGGCCCCGACCTCCATGTCCTTCGGTCCACATTGTCCACCATCCGAGGAACCCTTCCTGCGGGGCCGCGCTCTCGAACTGGTTCAGACACCACCACTTTCTTTGCTTGCACCGCCACCGGTGCCTGTAAAACACTAGGAAAAGTATGAGAATACCCCCCCCCCCCCAGACACAATATCACGTATTTCCCCTTCCTCAGGGCTGTCCTCATCATAATCCAATAGTAAAGATTCCTCCATCCGGGGAGGGCTTGACGCCAGCAACCTTTTCTGAGCTTTACCAGGCTCTACCACACTGAATTGGGCCTTACCAACCCTCTGTTGAACACTCAAAGGGGGAGCCGACTGTACGCGCCGGTACTCCTCTGACTTTTTACTACCCCTGTAAATATTTGCAGCAGAAAAATCCATCTGTCGTGAATGAGGAAATGTAGGGGCCAGCGAGGTCGCACTGGACCTGCATCTGCTGACCGCGCCGGGATCCCCCGACGGTACGGGACGTGCCGCGCCGGGCTCCACCCTCTCTTCTCCTCGGCAAAAATGGGCTGGACTTCGCCCTACCGAGTCTGCCGTCCCACGCCGGTCCCTAACCTGAAAAGAAAAAGGCTGGACTGATGTGCCGGGACCCTGACAACGAACCACACCATGACCAACTGACCCCTGTACAACATCTCCCTGCATAAACTTTTTGCCTTGCAACACCCCATCACCCGACTGAAAGCAAACCCTACGAGGAGGAGGGGAAGGCTCCACCACTTCCTCCCCACTACTCCAATCCAGCATGGCCTGTAAGATAGCTGACGCAGGACCTTGAACTTGTCCCCCAGACCTAACCTGTCTCTGAACTAAGACATCACTAGCCTCCAACAACTGACTCCCCAAACTAGGCTTATGTAATTGCACCACCTGCCCCGACTCTCCCTGAAAACCAAGGCCCGCTTCAACCTTGCCCCTGGCAGAGTCCCGGATACCCTCAGACCATGAAGGAAAAACATCCAGACCTTCCCAAGACCGAGCTCCCACCACAAGCCCTTTCTGCACCACCCCTGACGGAGAAAGGGAGCCAGCCTGCAACAAATTAATAGGAAGCACCCTGTTAGACTTCAAAGAATAAACTGGCGAAGTTACCCCACTCACTTCCTGTCCATGAGCCCCCACCGACACGTCTATCCAACCCCCTGTCTGAGCCCACTCACCTTCCCCCACCGACCCACTATGAACAGAAAGCACTTCATCCCTAATAGAAGCTGCCGGGGAAAACAACAAAGGGCTGAATTGGCCTGACGCAACCTGACCAAAAACGTCTTCTGCTGCTTGAAAGTGCAACCGTTTTTGCTGCACCATGACCTCCTGGCCACTCGAAATGGGGCGCACATGCTGAAAAGAGCTCACCTCCTCCCTCAACACCCCAGACCGTGGCACCAAGGCAGACCCCAAGGCCCCCCTGAATGCCTGGCCCTCTCCTTCAATCAGGAAGAAATTCTGCTGAGGGAGAGACGGGGAGCACGCGACGCGCACCCGCTCCTCCTCCCCCTCCCGAGCAACCGCTTCAGAAATCAACGCGGAGGCCGAAGCAGAACGCTTCTGGCCTCCGCGCTGCACACCTCGCCTTCCCCGCTGCCCTGAAACCATGCCCGCCCTCACCGAGGCCACAGGAGCAAGATACCGCTCCTGCGGCCCACCAACATACAAAGCCCCTACCGACGCGGGTCTTACCGACAACGAAGACCGCTGGGCTTCGACAACCGCCGCCTCCTCCATCCGTCGCTGGGCCGTTTTCTTCGAGCGGGAACGTCCGCGCTCTCTCAGGCCCCCCGAGCGAGAGCGCTTAGGAGTCACACAGGCCGCCACCACAGCAGCAACACCGTCGAGGCTTGACGGTGAGTCCGTGACGGGCCCTCAGTATTCCCAATGACTAAATCAAGCCTCCCAGCCTCACTGAGAAGCCGGATGGCTTCTAAAATCCTGTAATCTTCAGTCGCCATAATAAACAACGAACTAGGACAAAGTACTAACTACTACACTAAATTATCTCAGACCAAACAATTCTCACAGCTAACTCCCGGCCACCAGGTCACCAAACCTAAAATGGTGGCCGGGAGGAGGAGCCAAAAGCATTTATGCTTGGGCTCCCCTAGTAGTAAAAGGAAGCCCAAATTATGAAAAACCGCCCAGGGCCTGAACACCCACCCCCCCCGCCTGCCCCTCCCAAACTGCCCGAGGGGGGACCTCCCAGGGGTCGGCTGCCCCCCCCAACCCCCCCTTGTGATTTTAGAAAAACAAAACGCCCGTCTAGGAGGTCGGGATCTCAGGGTTCTCCACCCTTCCCTGGGTTGTTACTCAGTCAGTTGTGGGAGCCCCCTTCCGGAACCAACACTGCACTCGAGCACGTACCTCTCGTTCGTAGTACCGGATCGGGTCCGGCTCACTTTCGCATATTCTCCCTCGGCAGCTCCGTTGAGTCTTCGGCGTCTCCTTTTCTCCGTCTCGCACCCGAACACTGGAAACGTCTCCCCACCGGTTGTAGATGTTGTCGGTTTCCCTCGGGCTCCTCCTCCACTCATAGCTTCCGTTGTTCAAGTACGCGACGTCCTTCTCGCTCTCTTCTTTGGTTAAAAAGGCCACCTCCTCGCCAGTCGGGAATTCCATAGGCACATGTGACCCAGTCACGTGGGGCGCTTGCTGCTCCAGGAAATCGGAAGGAGTTGGGTTAAAGGGACCACTACAGTCCTGATCAGGAGTTTTATTTATTTATGCATTTTTTACCCGAAGGCGTCAGAGCGCTTCACAATACGAACAGTAATGATGAGGAGAAAATTACAAGTGAACAAATTACAAAAGTAGACGTTACGTTACATAAGGTAAAAGTGACAATTGTGAGCAAATAAAACACATGAGATAGTAAAAATTGTGATCAACCAAAAAATACATGAGGTAGTAAGGAGTGCACAAGAGGAAAAAGTGACAAGTGTGCAGGATATAAGAGAAAACAAGGTATAGTTTGAGGTATAATACTGCAATATGAGCTAGACACAAAGGCACAAGAACAAGCGTTACATAGGCAAAGGTGGCACTTGTGCAAGTATCAAAGGCAAAAACATGTGAGAGGTAGCAAACCGTGTGTAACAAGGACCAAGTGGTGTGTGCATGTTACAAAAGGGTACCAAACACAAGTACATGGAAAATACTGCATAAAAAATGGCAGGATTTCCAACCACAAGAACACACTGGGAAAGCACTTCCATGGTCATGGAGAGTAGAGTTTTCAGTAGTGGGAGGTCTTCCTTCAAGTCACAAAGAGGACGTGAATTACTTTTGGAGGTGTCTCTGGAGGAGGAGAACTTTGAGGTCCCTTTTGAAGGCCTGGGAGGAGGCGGTGGTCCGGAGCTGAGGCGGTAAGGAGTTCCAGATTCTCACTGCGTTGCCTGAGAAAGATTGGGCCATCGTTCTTTCCTTCTTGAAAGTGGGAGGTTCAAGCAGTAGGTACTCCGCATTGCGTGAAGGTCTAGAGCCTCCAGAGAGTTTCAGTTTATTCGTTAGGTAGCGAGGAGAGGAGGAGTGCAAGGCTTTGTGGGTGATACAGGCAGTCTTGTAGATAGCTCTAGCCTCGAAGGGAAGCCAGCGGAGGGTGGATAACATCGGTGTGATGTGATCGCTTCTTTTGGCCCCATAAATGAACCGAGCTGCTGAATGGAAAACAGACTTAAGTGGGGACAGGTGAGTTTTGGGGAGGCCAGTAAGAAGAGAATTGCAGTAGTCTAGTCTGGAGAGGACCAGCGATTGCACCAGGGTTTTAAGGTCCTGCTCCGGGAAGAAGCGACGGATTCCCCAAAGAAGGCGCAGTTTGTATCGAGCAGATTTTGCAATGGAATTGATGTGGGGAGTTAGATTGGTTTGTTGTTTAGTAGATTCATCTGATCCATCCATGATTGAACCGGGGGAAGAGAGAGTGAGGAGGAGAAGAGGATGAATTCAGTTTTGGAGGGATTCAGAATCAGTTGATGAGTGGACATCCAGTTTTGAATGGAGTCGAGAGTAGAACTTAGGAAGGTGAGATCGTGAGTGGAGGCAACCTTGAGGTAGAGTTGAGTGTCATCTGCATAGAGATGATAGTGAATCCCGGATTTGCTTAGGAGATTTCCCAGTGGTTCTAAATAGAGATTGAACAATGTGGGTGCAAGTATAGAGCCTTGGGGAACACCTTGACCTACCGCCACAGGAGAAGAAAGACTGTTCGCTATTTTGATCATTTGAGATCTGCCCGAGAGGAACGATGCAAACCATTTAAGCACAGTGCCCTCAATGCCCATTCTCTGTTGAAGAATATTGAGGAGGGTATTGTGATTGACAGTGTCAAAGGCTGCAGACAGGTCAAGGAGAATTAGAAGACAGGACCCCCCTGAATCGAGTATCCTCAGCGCGTCATCAACCACTTGCAGTAGGGTTGTTTCAGTGCTGCAGTTTTGGATGAATCCGGATTGACAGTTGTCAAGAAGATCATTGTCCTTGATATGGCGATAGAGTTGTTCTGCTACACATCTTTCTGTGATCTTCGCAAGGAAAGGAAGGTTAGTGATGGGGCGGAAGTTATTGAGGTCATTCGCATCAGCAGTGGGTTTTTTGAGCAGAGGGGTGACCTGCCCAGTTTTGAAGGAGACCGGAAGGGAGCCTTGCCAGAGGGAGAGGTTGATCAGAGTGGTCCAATAGGAAAGGGAATGGGTATAGAAGTCAATGGCAATGGCACTGGGGATGGGGTCAAGAGAATGGTTGGAGGGCTTTGTTTCGCGTATGCACTTGAGAAGGGTATCCTCAGATATGGGGTCAAAGCTCTGCCAAATGGCTAAGGATTTGGGCTCCTCTGGAGGGGTAGGATGAGCGACCTGATCCACAAGTGATTTCACTTTTTCCTCGAAGAAGATAGCGAAATCCGCTGCTCTCTTTGTAGAATCATCCACCTTGGAGGTTGGGGGAGGGCAGCTAGGAATCTTGATGAGATCGAAAAGTTTTTTGGGTCTATTTTTGGCAGAGTCAAGGAGGGTTTTGAAGTGCGCCGCTTTCTCAAGGAAGATGTGAGAGAGCGCAAATCGAGAAAAAATTAGAAGTGCACCATATTTACAAGCACGTTGCATTAGTTTAGTAAAGATTACATAAGAGTGTCGAATTTATAGAGTGAGAATACATAAGAGTGTTTAATCAAAATAGAATGCATATATCTGTGTGAAAAGCTAATATAGAAGTGTGTAGAGATGTTATAATGATGTTGAAATACCATGTTATGTGGCTGTTGTAGAGGAGAACGTAATAACTGATAAACGTAGAAATGTGTAGGCCACATGGCAGTTCACGGAGAATGAAAGGTGATGTTATACTTTCACGTGATATGGATTTTAATGTTGTAATTCAAAGTATTATTGATCATAGAACTGAAATATATGTTTTATTGAAGTGTTTCATATAACCATTGTGTGTAATAAGTTAGAATACTGTTTAGACTAAGAAAATTAAAGGTTTACAGAGTGCACAGGCCCGTTTCATGTAATTCTAAAAAGGCCTGAATAGATAAGTTCATTTCTTTTGATCTGCATGTGTTAGTTAAAGGAATGTCATGTTAAGCATAAATTGCGGAGCCTGCTCGATGGTTTACGACTTAGAAGATATGGTGGAGGCCGGAATTTGGGGCCCACTGTACAAGTGTCTGTTTGCAGGTGCGAGGAGGTTCCAATCAAGAGAGTGATGAATAGGGTTTTGTTAAGAGAGCCAGGCACAGGCCTGGAGGACGCTTCAGGAATTTCCTGGGGGGTACCGTCCTGCCGGAGAAGAGTCTGAGAAGCAAGGTCAACGCTAACGATGGGCCCAGAGGAGTATCAGCATGGAAAATGCCAGAACCAACACCACGTGAGGGGCGTCTCTAAAGGGCGTTTCTATTGTAAATGTGATTTTTGTATTAGGGACAGCACCCCTGGGTGGAGTTAGGGCAGATGGTCTGAGGAACCTAAGAGAGCGGATGGGTAGGCAGATAGGTTAACTGCGAGACACCGATTTACAACGAAGACTAAGGGAAGTGAGTGATCTTCTTTGGAAGTCACCACGGCTGACACCTTTTTAGGTTAAGATTTTGCTAAGTAGGGATGTCACTTAGTCTAGTGTAGGGACAGTCTAATCTGAATTTTCTTCTTTTCTGTAAATGACTCATAAGCTACAGCTTGTGTCTATTCGCCGGGATGCTCCTTCGCTGGAGTCGCTGTGCGCATAACAAATTGTTATAACATAACATAACATAACATATTCTTGCAACTCTGATGATTTTTGAATTGGTTTTGGTGATATTCTTCTGCCGACTAAGAGCATTTAGAAAATTTATGTTTGTATTGATACCAGTATTTCTTTTGAACCTTATTTTGAGATGTTTGTATCTCCAGTTAACTTTGGCTTTATAATAAACGTTTAAAACTTATTCGTAGTAAGTGGTTCTTTAGAGTGGTGTAAATCCTTAATTGATTGACCTAGTAGTGGATTGCCTTTTACTCTATGACAGGTATCAACAGTTCAGTCGACCCGAGTTGGGATCTAGACCTATAACAATAGATCAGAAATCCCGCCGTAACAGTTGGTAGCAGAGGATGGTTACCTTCTAGAGGAAGGTGGTCTAGACTAGGTTAAGATTACCCCAAGGTCCCTAGAGATCGAGAGATGAGCAGCGGAAGAATCGCCTGCCGAAGAAGGTGCTGACGGTGCGAGAGAAAAGCAGCAGGGTCGGACGAGAGTGAGTATAACAAGGGTCATGCGTTGACAGATTGCGGTGTTTTGTGTTGTATTTGTATTGTAATGTCATGCGGAGTTGAATGCCTGTAGTGTGAGTGAGAGAGGGTTGTGAGCGCGCGCAACCTGGCTGGGAGAAAATCTTAAGTACGGGGAAGAGCTTAAGTGGTTCGGGTGTATCGAACATCCAGAGTAGTTGTCGACCAGAGTAAAGGGGGTCATGAGGTACCATTGATCGCCCGCAGGACCGAGATAGGGGGAACGCAAGAGTGAGTGTGTGGGTAACGGATGCAGGTCGAAAGTTACCGTGTGTAAGTAACCTATCAGTTAAGGCGATTGTCTGGACGTACACGGAAAGACATTTCGTCAGTTAAGGTGACAATTACAGTTAGACTGTGGGCGTACAGTCAAGGAAAGTGATCGCTTGGTCGGAAGTAATCATTTTTCAGAGTATGAATGGGACGCATGCATGACCGGGAGACGAGCGGAGAAAGGAGGGGAACTGCTGCGAAGGGGGACGAGTGACGTCAGCGAGAGCCGCGCTGAGATAGGCCGGTTGGTGTGAAGCCGCGCTGTGATAGGCCGGTAGGAGTGACGTCAGCGAGAGCCGCGCTGTGATAGGCTGGTTGGTGTGAAGCCGCGCTGTGATAGGCCGGTAGGTGTGACGTCAGCGAAAGCCGCGCTGTGATAGGCCAGTTAGCGAGAACCGCGCTGGGATTGGTGGATTGTCATCAGGAAGTAAACGAACGCGGAGAAAATAGAAATTTTGTAGATTTGAACATGAAGTGTTTTAAATGTTTGAGAGCGATCTTTAAGAGAAAAAGAAGGGAATCTTATTACGGGGAAGAGGCACCGCCAGAGGGTACACCAGCTCACTATATGGCAACGAATGTTGGGTTGCATACTATACTGTGGCTTGGTACTTGGAGTAAGATTACAGAGGGGAATGAGGAACTGACTTTTCCGAAATACGGAACGTTTAGATTAGAAGTGTTGCATCAGCTGAAAGCAGTTATGTCCTCATTGAGACCTTTGCCTAAACCAACACAGTTTGAGGCGCTTAATGCGTGGATTAGGGCGGCGCACGACAGGAATCAGAACAGGCGCCAAGAAAGGGTAAGGCGATCAGTAAGGGCAGTGCAAGATGCCAAATGGGATGCGGAGGCCAAGAGATGGAGGGTACAGACGATTGAAGTGGATAAGTTGTACCCAGTGAGAGAGGTTACAGGAGAAAAGAGACCAATAGAAGAGGATGAAGAGAGCGAGTCGGAGGATGGCCTAATAAATAGGTTGTTGATAGATAGACCACCTCCGGACAATAGGGAGATCGAAGGTACTGAGCTCCCAAGGGAAGATAGGGTTGACATAGAAGAGAACAGGCCACTCCCTATAATGGATTGGGTACCTACCAAAGGTGAGGAGACACCTCAACATAGTCCTGTACAGAGAGTAGTCGGAAGGGTTGTGGTGCAGAAGATGCCAGCAACAGAGAGGGTTGAGTCTTATGGATTGCCAGATGCTCTTCAAGTACCCGTTACCATAGGTCCTATAGTGTCGGTTTATCACCCAGAGAAAGGGAGAGAGGAAGAACAGGTACGGCTAGACAGAGAAAGAGTTGAGATGGAAAGGAGGAATAACATAACAAACGCCTGGAGGAAACTGCCAGGACCGATAACGTGGAGCACCCCATTGGATTCAGCAGTGGATCCCGTAGCAGAGCAGGGGGGTCAGAGAGGACCGATGGACCTGAGGGGACCACGGCCAAAATCCTATAAAGAGTTGAGGGCTGACTTGAAGGAATGGGATAGGTCCACAGAAGCACAGAGCAACAGGTCAAGAGCAGAAGCTGGATGGGGAAGTCGAGGCAACGGGACATTATCTCACTGCGGGGCTAGCGAAAGCAGTCAGGAGTGGGATGGTAAAAGTCGGGAGAGTAGAGGAGTTACACGTCATATTGACGGTGGAAATGGGCAGGAGCAAAAAAGGTAGAAGTGCGGAGTGTGGAGAGACGTCTCGTCTCATTCAAAGTGAGGGAGACCAAAGGACACAAGAGTACAGGGATAGATTTAAGTGCACTCTCCACGCACCTGATGGTAACGTACAGTACTGGAATTGTGGGAACATGGGGAACCGCGAAGGATCTTGCCATGCGTCGAGTGATCAGAGATCACTGGCAAATTGCGAAGGCATGGGGAATAATGGAATGTCTTACCATGCGCCCAGAGAAACTAGGCAGAACGGGAAATGTGGGACTATGGGAAATAGAGAAGTGTTTCACTATACACCCAGAGAGGATGGAACTGCATGGGACCTGGAGAGATGGGAGCATGGGAAGACTCTCCATAACACGCCTGAGCCCAGACGTAGGACTCAGAGCTGTGATGGGAGAGATGTAAATGGACTCTCTAGAGATAGCATACTGAAAGCTGTGATAAAAGCCAAAAGACTCGATGTGACCAGCTTAAAATCTGATCTGGACGAGATAATTGATGGTGTGTTGCCTTTAGAAAGGATTGACATGTACGAACAAGATGAGCTGCTGTTTATAGCAAAGGATGTTACTCAGAAGGCAAGAGCAACTCATGAGAAACTGTCTGAACTGGCAGACAAGTATATGGTAGATTTGTCCAGAACAAAGGCATTGCAGGGTAACCATAGGTTGCATTATTCAGATCAGGACCTAGATGAGAGAAGGACAACTGGATTAAAAACACACATAAGGGAACTGATCACAGTAATAAGAGCATGGAGAGATCTGGACAAATGGGAAGAGAGGTGGTCCAAAAAGGGAACTGTCAGGCGGAGCGCAAATGTGATGTCACCGGAGGGAAGGCTACTGCAGATGGAGGCATTCCCTTTGCGAGAAATAGCGAATGGGAGTTATGTACATGTGCCCTGGAGTAGGGGAGATTTGGCTGCATTCACAAACTCATTTCCGAAGTTAAGGGAAAATCCCGTAGAGTGGTACAAGCAGGTAGAGAGGTTTGTCAAGATTTCAAAAGTATTGTGGATTGATTTGAACACTTTATTTGACATTGTGGTCCCGGGAGACTTGTGGATAGCATGCAAGGTTAGTGTCGAATGGCCAACCTCAGAACCAGAAAGGGATGGACGTACTAATGGACCATCAGAAACCGTAATGTTAAAATATAATAGGGTGATGACATGGCTGAAGGAGAAGGTGCCACCACAAGATATAGATTGGTTAAAAATAGACCGAACAAGACAGGAACCCAAAGAGACAGTTCATGAGTTTTATGAGCGATTGCTGAAAACGTTCAAACAATACAGTGGATTAGATGTAATGGATCCCAAAGATATAGGACAGTTTGTATCGAAGTTTGTTTTGGGGTTGAGACCTGATATTTGTTTGATGATTCAGCAACATTTAATTTGTTGGCAAAACAAACCATTGGATGAAATTTTGAGATACGCAAGGTATTGCAGTGATGAAATAGATTCCAAAGCAAAGAAATTAAAAGAGAAACTGATGATGGTGCAGATGCAGTCGGCTGGAAAGGGTGGACAGCAGCAACAGGGAACAGGGACAATGGGACGGAAACCAAATAGTCAGAATAAGGACAGCGAGGAAAACTCAAGACCTAGAATAGACATTGCTACTTTGAAAAAAACGACGAAGTGTCACCAGTGTCACCAGGTGGGACATTGGAAACGTGAGTGTCCCTATAACCATGAAAATGGAGAGCTAGAAGTAGAGGAGGAGGAAGTTCAAGAAGTTCCAGTTCAAAGGGTGACAGTGCCAAAGAGTAAGGTGGCCAAAGGGGGGACTTCGGCTCCACGAGCCCAGTTCCCGCAGCCACCAAAGATTACGACAGGGGGAAAAATCTATAGACAAATGCCTCTTTTTATAGACGAAGAAGAGTGTTACTACGTTGATCCATTGACGGGACGACGTGTAAGTAGAGAGGAGGACTGTACCCTCGGGGCAGTTCTAGAGGTGGATCAAAGAGGACCGTTTGTAGAGGCTGAAGTGGCAGGGTGTCCTACAACATTCTTAGTAGATACCGGAGCTACTCGATCAACTTTGAGATCAGCAGTGGTTCCAGATCTACCAATGTCGGGGGAAACTATTCAAGTGGTAGGAGTCGCAAATAGGAGAATGACCAACCCTTTGACGGAACCAGTGCTAGTGAGAATAGGAAACCACAACTATGAACATCAGTTTGTAGTATGTGATTCTAGTCCTGTGTGTCTGTTAGGAAGGGACTTATTGTGCAAACTGAACTGCACAATATACTGCACACCTCAGGGAGTAGAGGTACAGACTACAGACGAGGATGCTACTTTTAAAGTTGCAAATTCGAGAGTATGCGTAGAACTGTATCCTACCCTGACTGTGGGGGACCTTCCTCGGGACTTGCGAGATACAGTGTCATCAGAGGTATGGGATTTTACTGGAGAAGAGATAGGATTGATCAAAGGAGTAGAACCAGTGAAGATCATGGTAAAACCAAATGTTGAATATCCAAGAACGCCTCAATACAAATTGACCCCGGATACGATTGCAGGAATAAAACCCGTAATCGACTCCATGATTCAACAGGGAATACTGAAGGAAATCGTGGGTAGTCCATGCAACTCCCCGATCATGGGTTTGCAGAAACCTAGTGGGAAATTTAGAATAGTGCAAGATCTTCGAAAGATTAATAGCATAGTTGTTTCATGTTGTCCAGTGGTACCGAATCCATCAGTGATATTGTTTCAGATACCATTCCAAGCTGAGTGGTTTACCGTGATAGATCTTTGTCAGGCTTTCTTTTCAATTCCATTAGATGAAGAAAGCCAGTATCTTTTCGCTTTTAAGCTGGAAAATCGTGTCCTAACATGGTGTCGTATCCCACAAGGGTATACAGAAAGCCCATCAATTTTCAACCAGCTATTGAAGAAAAATCTTGAAAGTCTAGTACTGCCACAGAACTCGGTTCTGGTCCAGTACATAGACTACCTACTTGTCGCGTCAGGAACGGAAGAAGCTTGTAAGGTGGATACCATCGCCTTGCTGAACCACTTAGGTGAAAATGGGCATAAAGTATCCCCGAGCAAATTGCAGTACTGTCTGACAGAAGTACAGTACTTGGGTCACCGGATAGAAAAAAGAAAGCGCAAGGTGTCACCAGATAGGATAGAGGCGATAATGAAGATGAACGCGCCTACGACACAGAGAGAAGTCAGGATGTTCCTAGGAATGGTGGGTTATTGCCGACAGTGGATAGCTAACTTTTCCCTGAAAGCAAAACCCTTACAAAAACTGACGCACAAGGAGGTGAGTGATCCGGTACCATGGGACAAGGATTGTTTGATGTCGTTCCTACAGCTGAGAGAGGACTTGTGCCGTGCTCCAGCTTTGGGGATGCCTGATTATGAAAAACCATTTTCACTTTACTGCTGCGAAAGAGAGGGTTGTGCTTTGTCAGTTTTAGTACAAACTCATGGAAATGCCCGTAGACCAGTTGCATACTTTTCGGCTACTTTAGATCCGGTAGCCGCAGCGTTGCCCGGATGACTCAAATCCGTTGCTGCAACAGGTGTCAGCATTGAAAGGTGTGAAAATATCGTTATGGGACACCAATTAGTGGTGTATGTACCTCATTCTGTAGAACTGTTAATGACCAGGACCAAGACACAGCACTTAACCAATAATAGGCTCACGCGCTACGAGCAAGTTATTCTTGCTGCGGAGAACGTGACCATTAAGGGGTGCTCTGTTTTGAATCCTGCTACATTGATGCCACTTCCTAATGATATAGAAGGCGAAGAATGTGAAGATCACGATTGCCTTGATGTGACTGAACTATGCACCAAGCCAAGACCAGATATTGTGGATGAGCCGTTGACTGACCCTGATGAAATTTTCTTTGTTGATGGCTCATGTTTAAGAGACGATACTGGTCGGTTGAGAGCAGCTTATGCTGTTTGCACCATTACTGGAGTTGTGGAAGCCGCTTGCCTGGAAGGAGTACACTCCGCTCAGGTAGCCGAAATCATTGCATTGACACGTGCCTGTTTAGCAGGTAGCAAAATTAGAGTCACCATTTAGACCGATAGCCAATATGGTTTCGGTGTAGTTCATGATTATGGGCAATTGTGGTCTCAGAGAGGTTACATGACCTCCTCTGGTTCGCCTATTCGAAATGGGGAATTTGTGCGATTGTTGTTAGAAGCATTACAAGGTCCAGCAGCAATTGCGGTCGTTAAATGTATAGCCCACACCAAAAATACAGATTTTGTGTCGCAAGGTAATCGATATGCAGATGAAGTTGCCCGCTACTGCGCGGAGCAAGGATATTCTTTCACGGAAGTGGAAGTAGGAGGGACTCAGGAAAAGACAGAGTTAAACATGATGCTAGAAACAGTTGATACTTGGGATGATTTAAAAGACCTGCAAGAGAAAGCACCTGATTCTGAGAAAAAGGCATGGGAAACAGCAGGTTGTGTGAAAGGTGAAATGGATTTGTGGGTTTCAGCAGATGGAAGGGCAGTATTACCTGATGAACTAGTGAGTCCAATGGCACGACAGATACATGGTCCAGTACACTTAGGAAGAGATGCCATGCTGAGGTTATTTAGGCAGACTTGGTATAATCCTAGGTTTAGGATAGCAGCAGAAGCAGTGTGTCGGAGGTGTGTCACATGCCAGCAATTGAATGTAGGGAAAAGAACACCAGTTACAATGAGTCACATTGGGAGGTCTGGGGGGCCTTTCAACAGAATGCAATTAGATTTTATTGAGATGCCAAAAAGCAACCGCCTCAGGTATGTTCTGGTGGTTGTATGCATATTTTCCAGATGGGTCGAAGCATACCCTACACGCAGGTGTGATACACTCACAGTAGCAAAGTTGTTGCTTAGAGAGTTGATCCCGCGCTTTGGGGTGCCGACCTCTTTGGAATCAGACAGAGGAACTCATTTCAACAGCGAAGTTGTGAAGATGCTTTGCTCTGCATTGAACATTGATCAGAAGTTGCACTGTAGCTATCGACCAGAGGCTTCAGATATCGTGGAGCAGATAAACGGAACTCTAAAATCCCGAATAGCCAAAGTATGTTCATCAACGTCCTTAAGCTGGCCTGATGCTTTGCCCTTGGTACTCATGAGTATGCGTAGCACACCAGACAGGAGGACAGGTCTCTCTCCACATGAGGTTTTAATGGGGAGGGCAATGAGACTTCCGTCTGTTCCAACTACCGCTTTGTTGAATATTACAGATGACCTGATCTTGGATTATTGCAAGGGACTTTCTGGTATCATTCATTCTGTGTCTCTTCAGGTGCAGGCTGCTGAAGTTCCATCTTCAAGAGACCTATGTCACGACTTGTGCCCGGGTGACTGGGTGCTTGTCAAGAAGCACGTCCGGAAGAACTGCCTAGACGTGCGTTGGAAGGGGCCCTACCAAATAATCTTGACAACGAATACGGCTGTAAAGTGTGGAGGGCTGCCAAACTGGATTCATGCTTCCCATACTCGAAGAGTTCCAGCACCCTTAGAAGAAACAGCTCCTCTCACAGATGAAAATCCAGCTGTGGACGGCGAACCACTAGAGGGGATCAGTCAAGCTGTGGGGGTGTCGGAAGAAGTTGGGAGTGCTACAGATCCAGAAGAAGAAAGACAGGACGACAGTGAAACTGAAGTTGCCACCGAAGGAGAAAGTTGCTGTGAATACGGCTCAGACACAGGTCAAGACAAGAGTGATCAAGAACCGAGTGTGAGGACAAGAAATAGGAGAACAAGGCGTGGAGAAGCTAGTTGGCCTGAAAGAAAGAAGAGGTCGAGCTTGAAGCCAACTCCAGAGAGAACTCTTGCTCCTATATCTGAAGACTCGGATTTGGCCGAAGGTGCACAAAGACAGGAACAGGAAGGTCCGAGAAGATCGAGGAGGGTGCGAGTGCCCTGCAGAAGATACGCTACTCCTGAGTGGACCTACCTAGCTGCAGATGTCCAGTGCACGGAGATCTGGGAGGGTGAGGGAAGTGACATTGATCAGTACTGACTCAATCATAACAGTGGAAATAGTGTTGGTGATACCCGGAGTGGAGGTCGAAGGGTTGCTGACACTCACTATCCCCAATTCTCCTTATCTGAGCGGGATAAGAGACATGGTTTTAAACAGAATCGAATTTCCGACCTTTTGTTCAACGAGGCCAACGCATGAGTAGATCACTCTTCGTTTGGAAATATTAGAATACGTGATTAGAGCCGCTGGAACACGTCTGATTCCAGATTGTTAAAGACTTTGTAAATAAACAGATTGAAAGATGACCTAGCGCCAAGTGGAAGAAGAAGAAATTTAGGGGCTTCCCATTTAGTGGACGGAGAAGGGCTAGGGTTGTCTGTTGCTATAGAACTCAAAGACTGATCTTGCGGAAGGGATTATCAGCTTCCAGGTGTGGTTCGGAAAGACTGAATAAGCAAAGAAAAGAGACTTTGTATCGTGAAAGAAAACCAGAACTACACTGTCTTGAGATCATGGAGGCTGGCAACTCAAACCGCAGGACAAAATGCATAGTAGGCACACTTTTAGTGGGAGTAATTTTTCTTATAGTTTTAGTAGTTACTATATCATATGTAGTGGGACATGAAAATGAAGAAAAGGCTACAAAGGAAGCAAAAATTGTATCGACACAGAAACGTAATACTGCTGGTAAAAAGGGGGACAATACAGAGAAAGATAAAGCTTTACTAGCAGCAGAGACTCGTAGGTTGCATGTGGATGAATCACAGGGAAATTTCAAATCAAATGCATATGCTAAGTTGCTTTACGAATATATTGATGCTATGGAGGCTAAAGATTGCTACGTGTGTATGCAATTGCCAGCCTCTGTAGACGAAGGTATTAGATATCATCATCTTCCATTGACTTATGGAATCACATGTAGTTTGTTGCTTAGTATATTTTATGAACGTGATGGGTTTGAATATTATTTTTCAAACTTTGATGCTGTTTTACCAGAAGTTCCAAACTACAAGCACATGAACAAGTGGGATTATTATAAGAGTGAAGATAGACTAAAGACATTTTTCATTCCTTGGAAAACGTTAGATACTTCACATGCCCGAAGAAATAATTTGACTTGTAAAGTGTCAGAAATTGAGAAAAGGTTTATAGGGCAGGTGGATGATCGGTACAGGAGACAGAAGATCTTAAAAGCTTCAGGTCAATGGAAAACAGATTGGACAGAGGAAGAAAGGTCACACCAAAGAAAGGGTAGTAATGGTCCAATAGCTTTGGATCGAGAGAAGAAAGAGAAACTGTGTATATATAGGGGTAAAACCTATGATGAGAATGTGTTTGTGGGAGAAGTAAATTGTGAACATGCTTTCCAATTAGAATATTATACCAAGGATTTCTTGAAGGGAATGCAGGTGATCCCGAATGTATATTTTGTTTGTGGAAGAAATGCATACGTGAAACTACCGGATAATTGGTATGGATCATGTTATTTAGCAATTGTCTTCCCCAAAATATACCATGCTAAGGATTTAGAAATTATAGAGGGAAGAACTCAAGTTAGAGGAAGAAGGGATGTAAGCGATGAGGAGGTAGTTGGAGACGTATTTGGTGCTATGTTTCCTCTTTTAGGGATAGTACTGAATGATGTCAAAATCAGAAGATAGGTTGTCCGCCAGTACTGCTAGATCATTAATGCTGGTGGAGGGAGAGATGCAATCGATAAGGGCAATGGTTCTTCAGAACCGACTTGCTCTAGACGTTCTGTTAGCCAAAGAGGGAGGAGTCTGTAAGGCTTTGAAGGTTCAGGAATGTTGTACTTACATTCCAGACAATTCAAAACCTTTAGAAAAGTATATACGGAACATCACTGAAATTCATCATGAGATTGAGGATTTGACACAGGTGAATGTGTGGGAAAAAGTAGGTCATGGAATGGGTAAAGTTGGAAGTTGGTCTGCCAACCTAGGAAAGGGTTTCATTTGGTACATACTGAAACCTATCATCATAATAGTGGTTTGTATAATCACTTTGTGGGGAATGGTGCGGCTGTACCAATGGTATAGATCAAATAGATTGCAGAGATCCATGAGAGAGCAGGAGAGGAGATTAGCTGCGATGCAGGATAATCAGTACAGGAGTCTGAGGGCTCTAGAGATGATGAAACGAGAGAGTACTGCAACGAGTTCAGTTTGATTTAGGTCATACCTCAGGGATGGTGTTGTGATGGTGATGACTACTAAAAGTCATCAAAGTGGGGAACTGAGAGAGCGCAAATCGAGAAAAAATTAGAAGTGCACCATATTTACAAACACGTTGCATTAGTTTAGTAAAGATTACATAAGAGTGTCGAATTTATAGAGTGAAAATACATAAGAGTGTTTAATCAAAATAGAATGCATATATCTGTGTGAAAAGCTAATATAGAAGTGTGTAGAGATGTTATAATGATGTTGAAATACCATGTTATGTGGCTGTTGTAGAGGAGAATGTAATAACTGATAAACGTAGAAATGTGTAGGCCACATGGCAGTTCACGGAGAATGAAAGGTGATGTTATACTTTCACGTGATATGGATTTTAATGTTGTAATTCAAAGTATTATTGATCATAGAACTGAAATATATGTTTTATAGAAGTGTTTCATATAACCATTGTGTGTAATAAGTTAGAATACTGTTTAGACTAAGAAAATTAAAGGTTTACAGAGTGCACAGGCCCGTTTCATGTAATTCTAAAAAGGCCTGAATAGATAAGTTCATTTCTTTTGATCTGCATGTGTTAGTTAATGGAATGTCATGTTAAGCATAAATTGCGGAGCCTGCTCGATGGTTTACGACTTGTACAAGTGTCTGTTTGCAGGTGCGAGGAGGTTCCAATCAAGAGAGTGATGAATAGGGTTTTGTTAAGAGAGCCAGGCACAGGCCTGGAGGAGGCTTCAGGAATTTCCTGGGGGGTACCGTCCTGCCGGAGAAGAGTCTGAGAAGCAAGGTCAACGCTAACGATGGGCCCAGAGGAGTATCAGCATGATAAATGCCAGAACCAACACCACGTGAGGGGCGTCTCTAAAGGGCGTTTCTATTGTAAATGTGATTTTTGTATTAGGGACAGCACCCCTGGGTGGAGTTAGGGCAGATGGTCTGAGGAACCTAAGAGAGCGGATGGGTAGGCAGATAGGTTAACTGCGAGACACCGATTTACAACGAAGACTAAGGGAAGTGAGTGATCTTCTTTGGAAGTCACCACGGCTGACACCTTTTTAGGTTAAGATTTTGCTAAGTAGGGATGTCACTTAGTCTAGTGTAGGGACAGTCTAATCTGAATTTTCTTCTTTTCTGTAAATGACTCATAAGCTACAGCTTGTGTCTATTCTTGCAACTCTGATGATTTTTGAATTGGTTTTGGTGATATTCTTCTGCCGACTAAGAGCATTTAGAAAATTTATGTTTGTATTGATACCAGTATATCTTTTGAACCTTATTTTGAGATGTTTGTATCTCCAGTTAACTTTGGCTTTATAATAAACTTTTAAAACTTATTCGTAGTAAGTGGTTCTTTAGAGTGGTGTAAATCCTTAATTGATTGACCTAGTAGTGGATTGCCTTTTACTCTATGACAGGTATCAACGGTTCAGTCGACCCAAGTTGGGATCTAGACCCTATAACAATAGATCAGAAATCCCGCCGTAACAGATGTGTTTGTGGTATTTGGATCTTGCTGAGCGAAGCATGGCCACATTGTCAGTGGAGGGCACTTGCCTCCATTGTTTCTACAGGAATCTTAGCTGCTTCCTTTCCTCATAAAGGGATTTGTTGAACCAAGGTGCTGAGGGAGTGGGCCTTGTCTTTTTGCTTTTGAGTGGAGCGACGTTATTAATTTCAGCTGCAAGAACTGTGAGGCATTGGGAGGTGAGATCGTCAACAGCTAGGTTTGGGTCTAGCCTTGGAAGTGATAACAAAGCTGATTAACAGAGGGGACCGACATCAATATTTTTGGCGTCATGGAACCAGGAGATGGCCCTCTTGGGTTGGCCAAGAGTTATAGAGTGTGAAAGTTGAAGAGAGAATGGGACGAGGAGGTGGTCAGACCAATCTACATGAATTGGGGTAGTGGTAGAAAGCATGCCTGCTTTAGATATAACGAGGTCCAGGATTGCGCCCTTAGAGTGTGTTGATTCAGAACAGTGTTGAATAAGATCGTTTGCAGAGAGGAAGGTGGCCAGTGAGTTCGCAGAGGAGTCTTGCGGTACGCCCCAGTGGAGATTGAAGTCACCCACGAAGGTCTGATTGACACTTTGCGAGTATTGGTCGCTGATGAAGTCAGTGAGATCTTCCATAAACGAGGGGCCACTACGGGGCCGGCGGTAAATGACATGGAATCTGAGGGGTGAACGGTGTTGCAATTGAAGCTCAAGAGAAAGGCATTCAAAGGTGTGGGAGGAGCTGACAGGAGAATCCTTAAGTTGGAGGGCGTTTCTAAAGATGACTGCAACACCTCCCCCCGTGTTGTTGTCAATTCTGTCATTCCTCAATATAGAATAGCCTGTGGGTAATAGGAGATCAAACATAGAGTGAGAGGTATCTTTGAACCAGGTCTCTGTGAGGAAGAGCATGTCAATATTGTAAAGGGTGATGGTATCGGAGATTTCAAGTTTGTGTTTTACTGCAGATCTGCAGTTGTGAAGCATACAGCGCAGCTCTGTCAAGACTGTTTTGGTAACGGGGGCACTTGGGCTCTGAAGGGTGATTGGGATATTGTACTTATGCGGAGGTGCTCGGGAGGGTTTAGGTGGATGCTTTGTTCTGACAGAGGTGATGGTCGGAATAGTGTAGATAGTGGGGTTGCTAGGGTATGCCGGATGAAGAGGGGTGGCGTTCAAGGGCTTGTGTGAGTTAACTAAGTTTGCAGACGAAAGGTTGAGCTTGGCTGAATTGGGGTGAGGGGGCGAGGTGCATCTCGTGGGAAGTTGGAAGGGAGTAGAGGTGCATGGAGGGGTGGAGATCTTAGAGCATAAGTGTGAAATGGCAGCTGTAAGCTGGGAGATGGAGGTGATAAGAGAGCCTAGCGTATTTTCCAGTGAGAATGAGGCAGAGCACGGAAGGTTGGGTGGCTCGATTGAAACAAAGGGGGGTGGAACTGGTGGTGGAAGGCAGGGAGAGGTGGGGGGACCGGAGGTAAGTTGGGGTGTGGTGTTCACAGATGGGGGAAAGGTGGAGGTTGAGAGCGGGAGTTAGTGAGTTGGAGGTTAAGGGGGAGTTGTCCTTGTTGGTGTTGCAAGAGGGAGAAGAGTTAAGGACAAGTTTAGGGGGAGAAGGGTGCGTAACACGGCGGTAGGGAAGAAGGAGAGGGGAGGCCTGTGTGGAATCATGGGAATGTGGGAGGTTTGGGAGGAGAAGAGGTGCAGTGGTTGTGGAGGTCCTGTCAGTTAGGAGAGGCGGCTGTGAGGGAACGGGCATATGGCAGAGTGAGGGGGTTGAGAGAAAGGGAAGTTGAGGAAAGGAAGTGGTTCTGCTGGGCTTGAGGGAGGGAAATGGAAGGGATTACTAGGAGGGGAAAGGGAGTAGTGCAGCAGTACTGGAGGAGTAGGAGGGAGGAGAGAGATGCAGTGGAATTGTGGAGAAAACGGGGTGAATAACGAGGGGATGGAAGGAGGGATATGGGGAGCCTATGGAAAGTTCATTGGGGGAGAGGGTTGGAGGAGAGGTGGACTAAAAAGGGGGGTGATGGGGAGGAATATGGTGGAGGAGAGGAGATTGGAGTATCGGGATGGTGAAGATGGGACGAGGAGCGTATTAGCTAGTGGTAAGGCTGAAGTAATGTAGGAGGGGACATACTGTGAGGGGGGAGGGATAGGAGAGGAGGTCAGAAGGGAGGGGAAGGGAAGAATACCGACCTGTGCTTCTCGAGAGTGCAGCCAATTGAAGTGAGGTGGGGTCGGCGGAGGAGAAAGGGAGTAATGGGTGGAGCTGGAAGGAGAGTCAGGGGGAAACCCGGTTGCAGAGGAGGGGAGTAAGGAGGGGAAGAGGAGGTCAAAGAGCGAGAGGCAGGTGTCTTTGCCTTGGATCATGACAGTACCGTTGTTATATAGTGAGATAGTGAGGTAACCTTTGAAGCGCGCAGAGGGGGACATTTTTAGTTGTTTCCCATATGGGATAGAGGAGGAGGAGGTGACGTTAAGGGAATTGTAAAAACTGTTGGACCACGAGGGGGTGTCGTGGGTGAAGAAAATGAAATCGTTTTTACACCTCCCAAGACTAACATTGTAAAATTGGTCAACAAAAAGGGAGTCCGGGAAACGTTCAATAGTGTTATGCTTCAGTCGTTTAATTGTAGCTTTAGTCTGGTCAGGAGGATAAATGATTCTGTAGCAATTGGCTCCAGACTTAACTCGTGAGGTGGCCATGTTGGGAAAATGAGGCGGAGGAGGGTGGGGGGGAAATGAGAGGAGTGTTACTGGGAAAGCGGAGGTGAGAAGAAGTAAAAGGGCAAAAAGGGGGCGCATAATCCAGATGTTTAAGGTGGAAAAACCGAGCTAAAGTGCTGTCCGGGAAGTGAGGTGGGTATTTGTTGGGCCCTTCATCTAGGAGTACAAGGTGCCACCTGTCACTCGAAAAATTGACCGGGGGAATGTTTGCACATAGTAGGACCAGGGAGTCATAACTCAATTTGAACTGTCCCCACCGAGAAAGCTGCTTAACGGGTGCAGCAGGCACTACTAGATGCGCAGCCGTAAAAGGTCTAAACAATGCAGCAGGCACTCCTGGCTGTACATCTGATTGATGACCAAAACGGTGTAGCTGGCACTACTTGCTGCGTAGCTGTAAAAGGCCTAAACGATGCAGCTGGCACTACTTGCTGCGCAGCTGTAAAAGGCATAAACGGTGCAGCTGGCACTACTTGCTGCGCAGCTGTAAAAGGCCTAAACGGTGCAGCTGGCACTACTTGCTGCGCAGCTGTAAAAGTGTACAAGATAAATACCACACATTTAAAGTGTTAAGCGGATAGCGTTTAAGATGGAAAAATTCATTACTCGCAGACGCCCCCAGGGTTGACTAGTTGCTGCAGGAGGCACTGGTCGCAAAAATGTAACATCTGGAAGACAGGCTGTGAGCTCACTAAATACGGCTCAGTAATAAGGAGTATTCCGCGGTGACTGAAAGCAAACGACAGGAGAGACATAAGGAGGAAACTGGTCACCCTTCTCATCTCTTACCGGGTCTCAGTAGGCACATTGTGACAACAACCCTTCACCTGTATGCTATCAACACATACAGGAGCACAACCCTCCAGCCGTATTCTAGTGACGCATCACAGGAGCACAGCACTCGACCTGTGTACGAATGACACATCACAGGAGCGCAACCCTCTACCTGTATACTAGTGACATATCACAGGATGCAGCCCTCTAACTGTATTCTAGCGATACATCACACGAGTACGTCCCTCTACCTGTATACTAGCGGCAATGCACAGGAGCACAACCCTCCACCTGTATTCTAGTGACACATACAGGTGCACAGGCCCCCACCAGGGGTGGAGACATACCTGGCTCCACAATATTCCTCGGTCCAGCTCTTCATGGTGACGCTTGAGAGACAAACCTCTCTCATCAGCTGCAACCCTCTATTCCAGGCTGGGGTGTGATCTACTTCACCTGATGGCTCACACCCTGTTATTCTATGCTAGGATGTGAGATACCTTATCCGGTAACTCAAAGCCTCCTATCATAGGATAGAACAAGATGTCACACCAACCTCCTCGCCCATCCTCTGTAGGAATTTGTTGGGAATTCCCTGAAGAAACTGGTGCTGTAACATTGATTTATCTGGTAATTCTTGATCTCTCGTGTTCATAGCACAAAACCCATAATCCTGGTATAATTGTGAGTGTGAAATTATTACATTAGTAATTCTTCATCACTCTCAATGGGGGCGATAGTAGGATACCCCCAGAGCATCTCCTGGGCGAACGCAGCAAATGTCCTCACAGCACAGGGGCAGCCCGCACTCCTTAAGTGTCGTGTCTTTCATCCCAAGTGCTGAAACTTCCTGGCCCCATTACTTTTACATTCTCCCGTGTGAGTCACATTTACTCGCGCTTGACTTCTGCCAGTCTCTCCACTCAGCCTGTCTCTTGGTCTTAGTCTGTCTCTGCCTGCAGTGGGTTCTCTTCCTTGCACTCGCTCCATGGATCGAGCGTCTCTGCCTGCAGTGGGTTCTCTTCCTTGCACTCGCTCCATGGATCGAGCGTCTCTGCCTGCGGTGGGTTCTCTTCCTTGCACTCGCTCCATGGATCGAGCGTCTCTGCCTGCGGTGGGTTCTCTTCCTTGCACTCGCTCCATGGATGGAGCGTCCCTGCCTACAGTGGGTTCTCTTCCTTGCACTCGCTCCATGGATCGAGCGTCTCTGCCTGCGGTGGGTTCTCTTCCTTGCACTCGCTCCATGGATCGAGCGTCTCTGCCTGTGGTGGGTTCTCTTCCTTGCACTCGCTCCATGGATCGAGCGTCTCTGCCTGCAGTGGGTTCTCTTCCTTGCACTCGCTCCATGGATCGAGCGTCTCTGCCTGCGGTGGGTTCTCTTCCTTGCACTCGCTCCATGGATCGAGCGTCTCTGTCTGCAGTGGGTTCTCTTCCTTGCACTCGCTCCATGGATCGAGCGTCTCTGCAGCTTTACAAATTCTGACCTCTTTACAGTTCGTGAGGTGTCTGAGGGAAAGAAGAGGGAAGGAGTATGAGAAGGATGGAAAACGCTAGAAGGGAAGGTAGTAGGAGGCTGCAGTTCAGAAATTAGGAAAAGCACGCTAGTGTTGTTAAGAAACTATCAACCTCCCAACCTCCCTCTGGACTCCCACTCTAAGGACGGCTTGTTGGAAGCTTTTTTTTATAACTAACCAACTTTTCTTTGCTCCTGACAGGACACGTTAAGAATTGAGAAGCAGAAAATTGAATCTGAGATTGAAAAACTGCAGAAGCTCCTGAAAGAAAATAAGCAAACATTGCATGAAAAACTGGAGGAGATGGAAACTAAAATTAACATGGTAGAAAATTCAAATATTGCCAAACTGTCTAATCAAATCGCCTCTCTAAAGGCCCTGATAATGGAGATAGAAAGGAAGTGTGAGGGGTCAGCGTGGGAACTCCTGAAGGTGAGATACTGTTTGGTAAATGCAATAAAAGAAGGAAGTGAATTATTCATACTTTGTGTGAAGTGTTACATGTGTTGGCAGAACACACATAATCTCCGGCCAGGGTCCATCCACAGTGACGCCATGCACTCTGACAGGCACACAACATACAGACAGACATTTTTATACTGTCCCTTTAAATGCTGAGAGCGCAATTCAATATACAAACCGTTGACTTTACATTAACTTCTTACAGTGTCACATACATGTCACTAACCCATCTAATTATGAAGACGATTTGTTTCATATGTATGCATTTTTTCTATTAGGGGCGATGCTGCACACCAACCAATCCCAGTGACAGTAATTAACATATGGAGACAAAGAAGCCAAATGTAAAACAAGCAGAATAAAGATGTGCAGCCTAGCTAGGAGCAAAATCTGAGAGAATTGGAAAGAAACCACATTTCTCAGAAGTGTGAAAACACTTCTTTCTCTTCTACAGCGCTTACTTTTCTCCTAATGAAGGACACTACACATTTCAATTTGCTCCAACCTCACGTTAGGGTGAACAGTGAGCTATATAATTAGACATTTGAAAAAGTTAATGATTTCTTTAATAATATTTCTTTATTGGCATTTCTTTATATCACAAGAGCAGATCACAGATATATATCAATAAATATATCGGCACTTAAGTTCACACTGGAAACAGTAGTATGACAATATATCAGCGAGCAATATAGAAGTGGAATCAGTGTACATGGAAACGTGTTGTTCCAATACTATAGCAAATGGAATTAACAAAGTCGTTAACGCTCCATCAGGGTGATGCCAAAAATATAAATTTACAGTTATAAAAACTGACAACAGATTAGGTCCTCGGGGCGGCAACTGAAGCCCAATAACACGATCACTGTAAGAACAGGGGCCTCACTTATGAGGTTTTACCGTAGGGCAGCGCCGCACGCCTTCCTGCTGCGCTGCCCTACGGTACAAGAAAAGGGAAGCAATGCACCGTATCTATCAGATACCGCACATTCCTGCCCTTTTCCCCGGCGCCGGCGCACAATGGGCTGCTGTGCGCCAACGCAGCACCTTTGCACCATGGTGCAAGGGGCCTGCTTTGTGTGGATGATTATTTCTGTGCAGGAAGGGAAACCTTCCTGCATAGAAACAACCCGAAGAGGCTTTTTTCTCTTTTTATGTGTGTTGCAGAATGACAGTAAATTAAGGTATTTCTCCTCGTTGTGCCTCCAGCAATGCTAATGCTAGAGTTTTCTGAATTGTCTCCGGTGAGAAAGCATTAAACTTTCTTAAACTGGTGGCGCTGTCCGAGTGGGGCGGGATGAAATTCATCTCCACACATGCTTGCTCAGACAGGCTAGGGGAGTTCTGAGGGATCACTTTGATTTTGTCTTCAAAGTGGTTGGACAGAGAATCACAAAGAGCTTGTGATGCATGTATTTCTTGAGAGCAAAGTCTAGGGTTTATGAAAGGGTTAAGCACTTCAAATAGCACTTTGGAAGAATATACAGCCTGATGGATTTGGTTAGAAATATATGTTTTCTTGGCTCTTTTTATGTTACGGTAGGTCCCGTGCTAAGGCTGCTCTATGGGCCTCCTTATCAGGTATATTGTTGGTTAGTCGCCAATGACTATTAAATTATTTACAAGCAGCTTTCTCTGTCATTGGTTCTGATGTGTACCAGAGAGCATGAGATCCATGTTTGGAATTTGGACACAATTTAAGAGGGATAATCTTGTCTAGAGACAAGTTTAGGGCTCTATGATGGTGTAAGTCTGATCGACGTCTGCGTCTATCGATATGGTGGTAAATTCGAACCCTTAGCCAAAGAGTCCGAAGTGATTTCCATCAGTGTGTGGATAGTTTTTTATGGGCTTTGGACGTTTTATCATAATCTTTTTGCATCGGAATCCAGAAAGGAATAAGTGAATGGTCGGTCCAGAGTAAAGTTTCAGGTGGTTCACATGTTAGAGATATGGCATTGGTAAAGATTAAGGGCCAAATTACGATGGTGGACGGAAAAGCCCTCCGAACGGCATGGTGATGGGAAAACACCCCATGCATGACCCGCAGCATTTCCGTCGGTCAAATTATGATGTAATGTACGCAAAAACTGACTGCGGCGGACGCATGCCACAAAACACCATCCACCACAGTCAGAAAAGCCGCAAATCTGACTATGGCGGATGGAGAAAGTTATACAATGGCACGAAAAGGCCGCTCCTGCCGCGACATGACCGGACGGCCAATTACGATGAGAATGTGGAGCTGGCGGACCGAGCACTGCCTCTGACCGCCGCGCACGCACATAGGCCAAATGAATGATGGACGGAATCAACCCCACAACAACGCCCGAAGTGTGCCTGTACTCCCTGCCACCGTCAATCACAACACACACCACAATGATAAAGCCCAACTTGCTCCTGGTAAGGAAACCCATGTGCAGCATGGAAGAGACGGAGGTCATCACTCATGCGGACACACCCACATACCATTATAGAAAACCAACCTCAACCTGGACCAGCAGCCTTTGCACAAGCCGAGAGAGACAGGACACCATTGTCATACACTGCACAACATCACACCCACCTATCTCCACACAATACCACTTTCACCCACACACCTCACACACTACACATATCTCCAATATTACCCTGCACCCTGCACCACTCATTAATTTGCACCATGCCCCCCAAGAAAATGCCCAACTTCACTGACTCAGAATTGAAAATGATGGTAGACAAGACAATCCGGGCAGGACCACATTTATTCGGGCACTTGGTCCAACACACCCCACGTGCTTGCAAGAATCAGATATGGGCAAGGATCCACAGCAAAGTCAATGCTGTAAGTGACAACCCTACGCACTGTGCGTGACATCAGGAAGCAGTGGGGCGACCTCAAGGGAGGGAACAAGCATCCAGCCCAGAGGAACCACGCGGGGGCCCAGAGTACTGGTGGCAGCCCTCCCATTCCACCACTAACCTTCACTGAATGGGGCAAGAAGGTGCCTGCCATAATGCATCTAAGAGTCTCACATGAATCAAGGGGTGACTGGAGGCTGGTAATTACCAACAAAATGATCACATCACACTACAATACACCGTTGTGCACAACAAGTGAGCTCCAATCGCCCGCACACATCAAACTCATGTGGAATGCATGCTTACAATATGAATGTGTCTCAAGGACAGCATTTCCGTAATCAGTTCAAGTTCACAGGTAGGAGGTCAGCTCATGCACCCTGGCCTCCCTCTCAAACAGCATGGCTCACCCTCCCCACCCACAGCCATGTGGCAGCTAACACCGTCGACAGTGCCTCCCAAAAGGTAGCTAGCCATCTTACTGGGGAGTGGTCATTGAAACCTGACAGCAAGAGCACGACTCCCACAAGGCCCTCTGTCTTCCCTCACAAACAGCATGGAGCCAAATGACCCACACATCCCGCAATGGGTAGCCAACTCCGGAAACCCCCAAAAGTGTATAGGCTGTGCACCAACAGCTTACACCATCGAGAGGCCACATAATTCAGAGTGTAACTGATGAAGTCACATGCAACTGCAATGCAGAATGCAAGAACGCTTCCCCAAAAAGGCAATGTGCAAGTCCCATAGCCACAAAACAAAAAGACTTGGGTCAACACATCACATGGAAGGACGCTCTGTCAAACATCACAAAACCACAGGAGGCAAGCACAAAAAGCACAACACAAAGCATGAGGTAGCGGCAGAGTAGTCCATGTTCTCGGAAATTCTACATCGGCACATATGAATGGCCCTTTAGCCACGTCACATCGCTAACGAGCAATGTAGGTACCCAGGTCTTTAAGTGGGATGACAAAGCTGGGGGTGGGGGGGACCCTCAAAGGAGCCTGGCCAATATAATTAAGGGTGTGGCCCAAAAACCTCCGACATTAATCTGGTCTTAGCATATTGGGCTACCCCACTAGCATTTTCCTGTCACTGCCATTGCACCCAGATATATGAGACAACAAGGAACATGATACCTACTACAATTCCAGTCAACTGTCCTTGGCAATGTTTATCAGTTGCTTAAGATAAGCAAGCTTCCACTATGGCTTGCATCTAACGTTGGAAAATCTTCCACTGAAACCCCTGATGACACCATGACAATGTTGCTGCACATGAGTCTACAAAGGAGTGATTTCCCGAGACAAAATGAATCCACAAAGGATTTCACTTCCCCACAATGCTCACCTGGCATGACGTCATGCTGTAACTACTCCACCAGTGAGAAGTGAGAAGTGTGACCATGAGCACCTCGATGTGCCTGCTGGCTATGCATTCCAGCAGAAAGAATGGACTGCCTGTGACAGGGCACAAAACAGAGCACAAAAGAAACCAGCACCGGGGCCCACTCAGAAAAAGGGACGGTGCATAGCACCGATGAGAACCGGCCCTGTGAAACATGAGCATCTAAGTTGTGCTGTGTGCATAACATGCTCACAAAAGTGACCTAACTCCAAAAGGTGACTCGATAGCAACAGCAGGCGACCGTGCCATGGATGAGCCCAGCCAACCCCCTCCCCCCCACCTGGACGGTGAAGTCTTGGATGCATAGTCCCTGGTCTGTTCAGGTGAGGAGGACCTACATGGCCCCTCCTGCGTGCACAGGCCAGGCATTACGCATATGGGAACAGTTGCACAGCGTGTCCTTTTTGTGCCAATGTTCTGCTAACTCCCCCATAAGTGATTGTGGATAGTCAATCAATCAATCAATCAATCAATCCACTTTATTCGATTTTTTGTAAAAAATCATAAAAGTACAACAACAAAAAAATACAAAAAGAACAACACATCCTTTAGAAACCTTTGGGTCATCTCAAAATACAATGATTCTACAATAGTTTTAAAAAAGCGAGTATACAAGTTAAAAACATTACTGTTGCAATTTATACACAGTCTAGTTCAGGACCTCTTTTTTTCTTCAAACGGACAGCAGCAACAAGAAAACAAGCAACAGTAAAAGTATCCCAGGGGTTACTCAGCATTTGGAGGTAGAGTAAGGCCGGTCTTACTTGTCCAAAACCCTTACCCCTCAATAATGGCATTATGAACTTCCTCCTAATAACATTGTAATAATCACAGAACATCATAAAATGTAGGGTGTTCTGTTCAAAAAATTATCGCAATGGCAGGGTTCACCCTCCTCTAGCTTACACCACCCCCGGAAATCACCCAAAACCAAGTGGATCAAATTGAAAAGGAATCTTGTCAGGAGCCAGCGGTGAAAAGGTTTAGTCACCGTTATCAGGTAAGGTTCAATTGACAAGGTGGTTTTAGTCAAACAATGCGCCCTAGCTGATGGTTTCTGTAGCTCCCGCTCTTCCCGCTCCAACATTAAAATATTTAAAAAATTTATTTTGACCCACTTCAAATCCTCCTTACAAATCCTATCAGGGGATTCAAATAATTCTGGCCGTCCTATTTTAAAAAACATATGTTTAACATATGTCAGCCACTTAATTTCATTGGCTTTATCCAGATTGATAATATCTTGCAGAATCAACTGATTAAATGTCAATTCTGGAGTAAGCCAAGTTTTGATCCAGCACAAAAGTGAAGCTAAGCTCATAATATCTGATACCTAGCCCTGTCCTAATTCCTGATGAATTGCATAGGTGGGTGTTGATTGAGGGACAGACAAAAGGCTACGGAGAAATCTATTTTCGACAATCTGGACCCCTGGCTGTTGTTTAAGACCCCAAATAGAGGAACCATAGGCGGCGATAACCAGACACTTCGTTCTATATATTTTCAGGATTGCCTCAACTGGCTTAGCCCCCAGACGTTGAGCAAACCCTAATAAGGAAGTCGTCAACCTACTTACAGCCAGTCTCTTAGCTTTATCTTGGGGGACCCATGAGCCAAGAAATAAACCAGACGTGGCTCAATGCCCATTTCTAGCAGTATGTTCCACAGCCTAGACCTGTTAACCATGTCAAAGGCTGAGGATAAATCCATAAAGGCCATGTGCAGTGTGCCTTCTTTGGCCACAGTGTACTTGCCAATTAATAAATGCAGATTGAGGCACTGGTCCATAGTACTTCTTCCATGCCTAAAGCCATACTGCAGGTCTGATTCAATCTTGTTTTCGTTAATCCAGTCTGTAATCTTAGCTAAGACCACTTTCCCTAAAATTTTAACCGCAGAATCGATCAACGATATAGGTCTATCGCATTGCGGGTCCTCTCTCTGACCTTTCTTAAAGACTGGGATAATGATAGATTGACTCCAAGATACCGGGAACCCATGAGTGCCAGAGGCATTGAAGACATTAGCCAATATTTTTTACCAAAAGTTAGGGTCGCATTTATAAAGGTTCACCAGGACCCCGTCAGGACCTGGGGCTTTATTACCCGCTGTCTCCTTTATGGCTTTCTCAATGTCGATCTCATTGAACATAAAAGGGTCAGTTTCCAGTCGAGGAGGATGGCTGGTAATAGGGATCAGCGTGCTAGTGGACTCATAGATTGCCCCAAAATGAGCTAACCATTGTGCCTCTGTTATATTACACTCCTGCACATCATTCTCAGCAGAGAGAAAAAAATGGGGCATTTATAATAGACCAAAATTTGGAACTATCTTTTAAAATCTCTACTGACATAAGTGCATTCAAAGCCTCTGTTTTAATTTCTGCTTTCCGAGATTGTACCGCTAGCTTGTACTGCTTACGGAGGCTCGCTACCCACGCCCTATCTCGTGGTATGCTTTTCAATGCTAAAATGCATAGTCGATGTGCACTCGAGCAGGTGTTGTCAAACCACCTAGTACCCCGAAACCCTTTGGTCTTCGAGTCAGTCATAAGATCTGCTACAATCTGGCTACATATGCCCTCAAAGGCTTTGAAGATCAAGTTTTTTGGATTGGAGGAGTCTATACACATAGCAAGATTCCCTTCCACCTTTAGGCAAAGGTCCGCAAAAAGGTATCAGGGGTTATTTTAGACCATTTAAGCCTCCTCCTCTGGGCGCATGTTGCCAAACTTTTTGGCCCATATTTCCCCCCACCCAGGCCCATGATGCCAGCAGGGCCGGACTGAGAACCCAAACCGGCCCTGGCAAAGTGCTCGGCCGGCCCCCCCAACGCCGGGGGGGGGGTGGGGGGAGGTTGGGGGTGCGACCGCGCTCGTTGCCAGGGCCGGTTTTCGGCCGTTTTTGTTACAGGGCCGTTTTTGCAGCAACACTGCAAAAACGGCCCTGTAACAAAACCGGCCCCCAGAGGCCCAAAACCGGCCCCCACCCTTGCGGCGCACCGGGGGATTGCCCGGTGCCCGCAACGGCCAGTCCCACGGTCCAGTACTAATATAACAGGATTATGGTCACTATATGGTGACAACCTGGCATTATAGGAAACTACTTTATCTAACCACCTGGAGTACAGAAATATGAAGTCAATAATGGTGTCTTTATTCCTATGTTTAAAGGTAAGACACCGCTCTGTCTGGCTAAAAAAGCCGGGTTCAAAGAGGTCTGCTTCGGCCAAAAGATCCTCCAAGACCTGCCCCCGGGATGAAGGTTCAGAATGTGGAGTCTCCGAGTTACTTTGTCCTAAAGGATCATTTATAAGACAGTTTAGATCACAAGGGTGTACATTAAAATCGCCCATTAATAAAATATAATAAGACGTGGATTGTTTTGACCTATATTCTTCTAAAAAGGAATTAAGAAAACACAAGTGTTGGTTCCTAGAGTCCGATTCCCCAGAATTATAAAAATTTACCAATAATAGCATTGAGCCACTAGGCCTGGTTACCTCTACCACCAGACAATTTGGAGAATCAGCCTCTAACATTTTAAGAGAACCCTCTATTCTAAGAGAAAGAAGGAGGACTAGCCCTCCTGTTGCTATTCCGGCTTCAGCAGGGCATACAGGTTTGAAAAAAGACCTATACCCATCCACCCAGAAGTTTGCCGCGTATCCCTTGTTTCCTGTAGCGCTATTGTAACATGGGATTTAATAAAATCCCGCCATAAGCGATCAGCTTTTTTTGATCTCAGTCCCGCGATGTTCCAACTGAGAATGTTACAGTTTCGTGAAATTTTGCCTCGAGCATCAATAATGAGAGGACCCTCCGAAGAAAGGGCAGCATTACCACCCACCTTATCATTCAGTCAATCATTCTCATCCAATTGTGCTAAAAGTCAAAATCTGTTTGAGAGGGGTAGCTCCCCCTCAACCAACTGGGGCGGACACTGGGCCAATTGTGATGGCACACATAATTCCCTAGTATTATTCTCTAAGCCTAACGTGGCATAACTTCTAATAGGGTGATTCATTGATGGCTTGGGACAGCTCCTCAAATCCGCAACCCTTACCCCATCTCCAACTTTTGTAGAAATTTTTAGAGGAGGGTAAAAAAAACCAGCGGAAATGCCTTAATGTCGTCCCCAGATACAGTGGAGGAGTCCCAAAACAGCCTGTCTGCAACATCCCGTTTATTAAAATGGAATATAATACAGTGACCAGGTACTTGTTTAGGACCATTTCCAACCCAGGACACCCTACTTGCCATTATAATATGTGTTGAGATCTCAGATCAATATTGAGCACACCAATGTTTTGTCTTTCGTATAAGGGCCATTGTGGATTCACTGTCTGGATCCCTCTCAGGGGGAACCCCAACAAGAACCGCAACCAAAGGGGTTGCTTCAGGAGGAAGATTAATTCTATCACCTTTGCATTTTCCATTAGTAATTTGAGGTACACATTTCTCAGTGCCTGTTGCCATTAGGCCAGAGGACAATGAATTATCTGGGCCACAGGTGATTTGACGAGACTACATTAATTTTTGATTTCCCCCCACATCCCCCTCAATGTTAGATTTTACCCCTCCACATGTAGATGGATATAGTTGATAACCTAAATGTTTCTCAACAAAATGAGTGCTTTTTAGGTCCCGCTGGCGTTGCAGCACGAAGCGCTGCTGCCAACGAGCCTTATAGTCGCCGTGTTTCCTCCCAAGGGAGACAGACCTGGGTACGAGCCGATTCAGGTCTGGGCACGAGCCGATTCAGGTCTGTGAACGCGCTTCACAGTGGAACAGCTTGTGCGCGTTAATTAATGCGCAGCACGTCAGGCGCCGCAAGTAACAATTATCACAGCATGAGACCCCACTTATCACAGCATGTCAACAGGCGCCCCAGGCTGCTGGAGCACTCAACTATAATTAATGCGCAGTTGAGTGCTCCAGCTGCGTGGGGCGCCTCTCGGCATGCTGTGATAATTATTAGGGCTCGCCTGCGTTGCAAGTGATACAGACCGGTGCACGAGCAGACACCGGTCTGTGAACGCGCGAGCCGCAGGGACCAACGTGCACGCTCACTGCGTCACGCTCCTGCCCTCCCGCGTCTCTTCCAGGGCGCTGCAGGCCGACTTGTTTTAAGGATGGCAAAGACCTGCGGTTGTAGTGGCAAGTAAGGAAAAATCTAATTAATAATAATAATTTGTCGAATAATTGAAGTTTGACTGGATTGTGGCTTTTTGTCAACAGGAAAGCCGTCCCTATCCCTTCCCCCACCACTACCCCCATCCGGTAGTCCCTGCATTGGTGCAACTATGGGCACTTTTTTCCCCTTGCTCTCACTCCACCCACAAACACTACAGTTGAAACAACAGTTGATGCTGTTCTAAATAATAGTGGGTTCTGTCGTGGAGTGTTCTCAGTTGTGTTGCTGAGACATTAAAGCACAGTAAAATGTAAAACTGTTATTGAAAAAATGTGCCCCATAGAGTGCACGGCCAAATTATACCCTTCAACCAGACGCAACAATAATATAAGGCGACTCCATCATACCCACTCAGCCTTCTATGCTCCACTAGCTGCTTCAGCCCAGCGACTTACGTTTCAGGAGCATCCCTGCAGTCATCACGCCTGACACTCAAACACAACAACAGCCACATCTTTCAGACAATCACAACCTACTGTGCAGGATGCTGCCTGTCTGCTAACGAGCTATGCTTCATCGTCTGGGATACAAAGCGATGCAGAAATGCATCTACTCTATAGCGCCAGCCATCTTGAGTGGCATCGACAATAAATATCTTGCATTCAGATGTGGTGTTCTCGTGGCATGTGCCCTGCTGCCCACCTTACTACTTCCTTACACTGTAACACTCGGGATCAAAGGTTTGATAATCACTGCAGGCTGTTCGTTATTTTCGCATGGGGCAGACAGGAAGAGGGCCAGCTTCCTGCAGTGTTTTGTTCCTTCATAATATACACACACATTGAATTCTGAAGCTTTCAACGGATAGTTGTGATTGGACAGAGTTCTGAACGGAGCCCGGTCGTGTTCACACATGACTGCTTAGGAACGGAAGGATGTTCTTATTGCAGATAGAAAAGTTAAAAATACCCCATAGATGTGTGCTGCACCAACTGAGTAGCGAGCCCGAATGGACATTCATTTGTAATTGGGAAGTCGAGCTGCCACGAAGTCCAGTTTAAAAAGAAAAGAAAGATTCTCCAACATTGTTTGGGCCTTCTGTTTATTTCAGTAAAGATTTAGCAAGTGTTGGGGAAATCCTTTTAGGTACGTCTGAAGGAATCTGTGTAAAGTTCCGGAGGAATCCCTCAAGACTTTGTAAAATGCGTATCACAACAATGAAAAGATTGTCCCTTTTCTCATGAACTGAAAGCACACATGTTGACTCATTCAGCTTCCTCTCTCCCTATTGCGTCTTCTGTTATGTGGTGTTGAGCTGAAGAAAGTGGTGTTTAAGCAGAAGAATGTGGCAGGTTCCTGTGGAAGTGGCTTGTAAAGAATTTGCCTGACTGGTGCCATGGAAAACTGACAGCGTGTTCAGGAAGACAGCTGTGCGCGCAGGGAGCGGGGGGCTGTGCAGGCAGGGACTGGGGTACGTGCATGTAGGGAATGGGGTTATGCAGGCGGCCGGTGCGTGTGCTGAACCAGCCTGGGGAGGGCGTCTGAGCAAGTTAAATATACATATTGGGCTCTTTAATTAACACGAAATATCCGGAATTTTGTTGTTAATATTTTCAGTTAAGTTAGCCCCATGTACGGGAAGTGAGGCAGATAGGGTAGAAACGTGCGGATTAAAATCGAGAGTTTATGAGCACTCCGTATGATAAGATGGTGCATTGGTTAGCGCCGTATGCAGATAATAATAAATGTGTTTGCCACGTTGGGTACCTACTTTTTATTATATTTGAGAGGTTAGCGCCTGGATCCCCCATCCACCCCCCCTCACATACACACATTACCTTGAATGCGGACCGTTTACACCATGTTAATTGCGCGCGGGTGTGTATTGATAGAGTGACAGAGGCAGGCAGGCCTATTACGTGTACCCCTGTGACAGCTTTTCAGTACTGCTGCGCTGCACTCCGCCCCCTTCATGTCTCTTCTTGACTCAGCACTGCTTGATTCAGGGCTAACTTTATGCGCCAAGCTGGGGTTCTTATAGCTCGTCCCCACTCACACGTGATGCGCAAATCTGCTCTACTTCATGCCCATGCAGACAGCTCCCCCAGAAAGTAATCCCCTGAAGGGATCTTTTTTAAAGCTGCAGGTTTCAAAATCATTCCCAGGAATGACGTGAAATGATATTGTTTTATAAAGTGCACTAAAACCCAAGGTACCAAAGCGCTATTGCGAGACAGACTAATCTACAGAGTCAAACCAACCAAGAAGTAAGGGAACTGTAGTGAGAAAACCAAGTTTCCAAATGCGTTTTAAGGGAGACCTGCTTCAAAATTGTGAGTGGGCTCTGCCTTTCATCCTTCTGAAGTAGATAAAGCAAGCATCATGCATCAGAGCCACACCTCCCTCATTTACTGATCTGATTGGTCCCAAAGCAGGTTTCTTTCGCTTTGCCAACACCAGCCACAATGTTTGGAGCACGTCTTCGAACCGCATGTACAGAAGACCTCTCTCCCATCCGTCCAGTATATTACAGATGGTACACAATATTTCATGTCCCTTCAGCACCCTCACACACCCTCTCATACCCTCACCCACTCTCTCACACACCCTCACTCACCCTCACACCCCCTCACCCTTACTCTCACACCCCCCACCCTTACTTTCCCACCCACTCACCCTTACCCTCACTCACCCTCACACACCCTCACTCACCCTCACACACCCTCACTCACCCTCACACACCCTCACACACCCTCTCACCCTCACACACACCCTCACACACCCCCTCACACACCCCCTCACACCCTCTCACCCTCATTCACCCTCACACACCCTCTCACCCTCACACACCCTCTCACACACCCTCTCACCCTCACATCTCCTCACCCTCACATCTCCTCACCCTCCCATCCCCTCACCCTCCCCTCCCCTCACCCTCCCATCCCCTCACCCTCCCATTCCCTCAATCCCTCACCCTCTCACACACCCTCACCCTCTCACACACCCTCACCCTTCTCTAACTCCCTGTTCTATTCTCTTCTCCTGTGCTGATCTGCTGCTCTCTTCCACCCGCTGCATTCTTTAACTCCCTGTTCTCTTCTCCTGTGCTGATCTGCTGCTCTGTTCCACCCCACCACCTTCTTTAACTCCCTGTTCTCTTCTCCTGTGCTGATCTGCTACTCTCTTCCACCCGCCTCCTTCTTTAACTCCCTGTTCTCTTCTCCTGTGCTGATCTGCTGCTCTCTTCCACATACATCATTCTGTAACCGCACACACATACATACATACAACCACGCACACACTCACACATACAACCACACAACCACACCACACCCAATCTCACACACAACCACACACACACAACCCCACACACAACCCACACACAAACATCACCCCACACACAAACACACATCACCCCACACATCACCCCACACATCACCCCACACATCACCCCACACATCACCCCGCACATCACCCCGCACATCACCCCGCACATCACCCCGCACATCACCCCACACACTTAGCCACACACACACATCTATCTATCGCCCTCACGCTATCTATCTATCGCCATCACGCTATCTATCTTTCGCCCTCACTCTATCTATCTATCGCCCTCACTATCTATCGCACCACCACAGCATCACTGATCGCTACAGCATCACTCGTCGCCACCACAACATCACTCAGCGCCACCACAGTATCAATCTGTGCAACCATTCAACAACAACTGGTTCAAATATGTTCTCTCAATGTTTCAAGCTTTATTACAAATGCCACAAAAAAGATGTTAATATTTCACTCCTGTTCTTGGATTTTCATCACAATAAAATACACTGAACATAATCTTCACAAAAGTTATTTACAAAAGTTTAAGCTATTGCCATTATAAATTACAATAACTTTTATTTAAGCATTAATTATTTAAAAAAATTAAAAGCCATTGTTATTTGTAGTATCAATACATCTAAGTCACGTAAATACAAAACATGTTGCATTACAAATGCTATAGGTGTCACATTTGCAAAAGATAAAAATTTTGGCATTGTAAATGACAAAGCTATTAATTTCGCTATTTTCAAAACCAACACATAAATAAAAAACGTGTCATTTACAAGACCAATAGCTCAAACTTTCCTAATGCGAGACCTATTGCATTGCAAATGCTTGTTACTAAAGAGGGATTAGGCTACAAACCTTCATTGGGGATAACTTCTATAGTATGTTTTTTGTCCATTAAAAAGGAATCAAGTCTCTCGCATTTTTTCTTGAGGTCGCCAACACATGTATTAAGAGTATCAATAATATCTTTGGATATACCAGTTAATATAGACTCAAACCGCTCACTAAAGATCTCCTCAATCAAAGTCCGTAAAGTTAATTCTATATTTTGGTCTAACTTAATAGTCGATTTAGAGGGACCTTTTTTTGCAGCTTTTTGCCTATTGGCAGCCTTTTCTCCTCAGGGGCCCCAATTGAACCTGTTATAAGGCGGTCCTTAACACAGGATGGAGTCTCTGTAGGAGAGTAGGGTCTGCTTCCTATGGTCACCCCCACTTTTTGCTGTGATTTGTGGTTTTTCGACTTTAGACTGGCTGTGGCCCTGCTAATCAGGACCACAGTCTAGCTGTTCTCTCTCTAAATTGATACCATGTACTTTAGGTACATACCAGATTGGTTACTGGGTCACCCTTGTGAGCCCCTGTATAGTGTACCCTAGGTACCCAGGGCATAGGTGCATCCAAGGCCTACCAGGGGCTGCAGTATGTATTATGCCTCCCCTGGCTGGCCCTCCAAACTGGCACCACAGGCTGATCACTCAGCTTGGGTAAGGTGGTGTACTTAGATATAGTATATCTATATCTACCTTATATATAGACACATATGCACCTATAAGTCACTCCTATGGTAGGCCTCCACAATCCTGGAGGCAGAGTGCCTGGTTTTATGTGAGAGGGTGCCCTAGCATGAGCTGAGCCCCTCTGCAGCTTTCGGAACCATCTCCTTATAGCTGTTCTCTGATATAGCCATACCATATACTCTTAAGTGCATTATAATCCTCGCGGTTAATGCTATCTTTGGTTTGGCTTTATCAAAACATGTTGTGTAAGGTGTCAAACACTTTGGAATACTACCCCCCCCCCCCCCAGTTCTGGTGGCGGGGGTAGCATTCCACCCTTCTAGAGGGAGAAGACATGTAGTTACTGCTAACCCCGGTTAAAGTAAATCAGAGCCTCAGCATCACAAAATGGATGCTGCTGCCACAGACACGAGTCTGACCTCCTGCTGCTGGAAGAAACTCCTGCAGGGGAGGCCTGGACAATAGGTTTCCTGTCAGGGGAGGTGCTGGCACCACCCCAGATAGGCTTTATTGTATTGGGGCAGGGAGGGCGGCATTGAAAGATGTTTTTCCAGACACTGCCTTGGGCACATAAGGTGCTCCATGCATAGCCCGGCTCAAACCAGTTCCTGGGGCACTCCAGCCCCACTCTGGCGCGCAACTGGACAAAGGGAAAGGGGTGTAGCCACCCCCTTCCCAGGTCCACCCATAGGAGGGACATAGCAGGTAATCCAGCCCCTTTTCTTAGTATAAGTATAGGAGCTGTGGCACTAGGACTTATGATTATCCTGGAACGAAACTTTGATACACAACTCTTGGACCTTCGACATTCTATTCTGACTAGAAGACGGAAGACATCTCCCTTGTGGTCAAGGAGGGACCACCCTGTGCAAACAGGCACCACCAGTAACTTGCCTGTCTGCTTTGTCGATGCTCCTGACTGAATCCAAAGACTCAGCAACTCAGGACTGGACTTCCAGACTTCTAAGACTCCGACCCACATTCACAGCAAAGCTGAGACCTGTGGCGTACACGAGAGACGTGGTACCAGACTCCCTGGACGTCCCGCATTTTGCTAACTGCATCTACTCCTGAGGTAACTTGAAGTTGTACATTGGGGTACGAAAAGCCCCAGACCCTAGCACCATTTTCACTGAAACTCAGCCCTCCACACTCCACGAGCGCCGTGTGGGGCCCGCACTTGCATTTCAGCTTGATGCGTCTTCCCGGTTCCTAGTCTGTTGGCTAGTGAGCCCCTGAAGACTTTCGTTTGAATTTACACTACTGGTCTGGTTGCTCCAGGCTTGCTCCAGCCTCCCTTCAAAGGAGAAGCGCCCCAGACCTTGCTGGTCTGACTCAAAGCCAATCTTCACTTCCTGCATGGGTTGCGTTTGCCAAGGCTTGTTGGGTCCAATCTGGATACCGACACCGCAGTCAACTAGAACCTTTGTGGTACAGCTCGAATCCAGCTCCTAGTTATTGTCGACACCTCCTGGCCCTCGTGGCTGCAGAGACAAGCTTCACATCTTCACCTGAGATCAACGCGACATCCCCTGGTTCCTTCCTGGTACCTACATGGTCACTGGCTAGTGACCCAGACTTTGTCCCCTCTGCTTTCAGGTTCTTCAGATCTTCGATCCACCCTTGGATCCGCCCGGACACTTTTCCTCTGGTTGCCTGCAGCACTTCTTTGCAGATCTCCATAGAAAACATCGACGAAACCCGACACCAAAAGGCACCTATGTACCCGGCTTCCCAGGGTGAGGTAACTCGAGTACTCCGGTGCTCCCGTGGGTCTTGACTCTCGAAGTGTCCTAATCTAAAGGGGTTTTGTCGTAGTCCATCCGGAAGTGCCCTTAAACAGTAACTTTGTAACTTTTACGTTCTTCATTATAAATCAATGGTAAATCGCGACTGTGTTTAGACTCTGCACGCGTCTCCCGTGGGTCTCCTACTTCCTAACCTTTGGTTGTTTAGTGTAGCCCCAGCGATTCCCTAGGCCCTAGGCCTACTCACTATTTCTGTCGTGGTTCTTATACCACTATTTTAGTATATGGTTTGAGAGGCCCCTAGGGCAAAACTGTATTTGTGCAACTTATCGTATGCTAATTAAGTAACTTGTGATGTACTTTACCTCTGACCTCATAAAGAGTGCAGAGGGGTTGTGTTTAGAATAAATACATATATATTTGATATATACCTTGTGTGGTGTCCTTTCATTTGGTATTCAAGGGATTATAATTGGTAAAACAAACAGCTTCACATGCTCTTTGGAGTCTTAGTCTGAAACTGCTGGTCCATGCTACCACTAGGATAGCTTGTCTATAAGGTTGACTAGCGGTAAGAATTTTTATAACTCTGATATTTTGAGTATAAATACATCGACTAGGTCTCTTTGATTGTAAGTGTCTCTTTTATATCTACGCATGCGGCCGTAATCAGCCAGCATACTACATTTCCCGACAGGTTAACGCGCGTGATCGAGCGCGTCACTATTCCGGCATGCGAACTACAATTCCCATGAATTTTGTAGTTTTTGGCGCATGCGACGGAGTCCGTCATGTGACTCTCCCGTCGGGCCACGAAAAAGAATTCAAATACCCACTGCCTGTCCGTCCAGGTACCTCCCACTGACAGCCAAGACGGAGGCGAGGAGTACCGACGGACAGGTAAGGGGTTTGGGAGACCACGTTAGCAACGATGCGAGCTCGAGTGATTAGTCCTTGCTGAAAGGCTGTTAGCTTTGGAATGCGACTCGAGCGCATTAGAGAGCACCGCCGGTACTTGTGTTCAGTAAAGGCACCCGTTTTTAAAAAAAACACATACGGGTAATTTAGACGACTCATTTTGTACTAAAAGTAGCTCGAGCGCATACATCTCCTACAAAGTGCCAAACTTGATTGTATTTAATTTAAACATCATTGACCTTCCCCATACCACGCTGTAACACAAGACTGCTACAAACCGAACAGGTTGGGGAAAGGGTGTGTCTGTGAAACTAGCTCTAGAGAGGTCCTCCTCTTTCATGGTGTTTTTCTCTTTTTACATTCACTAGAGCGGTGCTCCATTTGTACCTGAGCTGTAGCCGGGTGAGGTGGAGAGTTCATTCCCCAGATTTTGGGTGAGTGAATACTGAGATTTATTTTGTTTATCTCCACTTGGTCATTTTGACCTTGCTACCAGATTGACTAGAGAGCAATCAGTGACCAATACTGTTTGGCATAACATGTAATATCACGAGAGTTTGTCCTTGTGTCTAAAGCCATCTTGTTTAACTAAGTGCATTTTTTCTTCATTTGTTTGTGTATGTTTGTTCGTCTACCTGACGTTGACCATCTGGATCACTCTGTTTGGCGACCTCAGGTGATATGATTTAATCACTACAAACACTATTACCAGCAGTAGCATTTTATTGTGAAGGTCCTGATGAAGCAGACAGGCATCGTGTGAGCCTACAAAATCTGCAGAAACATGTCGACCTAGATTACACCTAAGTAGTTATTTGTTAACACTACTTTGCACTGTTTTTTAACCTTGGGTGTGGGTAGGATCCTATTAAAAGTCTTTCTTTCCATTCCTACAACCCAATATTAAATTCACTTATTCACATGCTACACATAGCATTTTCTGCACTGCTAATTATTTTTTACCCCCTGATACCAATATAGTTTACATTAATCCATCATTGTATCCTTCAAACACGATTAGGACACAATCTACCTAATCCAAAGTGGAATATATTCCACTTCCTTCTGGTGAAGGATCCCAAATGATGTAGGGTGGTACAGGACGGGTATCTGATGGGAACATATTTTTCACCATGTATACTTTGGATTCATGGATTGTATCCTATTAATAGCACATAGTTGTTCTGATGGCTTTTCTCTCTGTTTCTTGACCCGTTGTTATACATCGTTTTTCACTGTGCTTAGGGATAACAATGCAAGGTCAGTAAATATTTCCCTCATACGCCCTCTCTAATGTATCAATGACTTTACAACCACCATCAATAAGGGTCGATTTAGACTGGTGCAAGGTGCCCACTAGAACTAGTGGACATCATATGCCAGGCTAACTTCTCACAGTCTCCACAAAAACAAACTCTGGCAAAGCAGGCTTAGGGGCTTGGACTTCCCTCCTTGTATTTGAGGCATTAATCAAGACCACCGATTCCAAGGGTGTGGGAGCAGATAATTGTTGTTCAATAGCCGGAAACCCCCACTGCAAGTTTGGCTTGAACCCAGCCCCAGCTCTTTTTCTGCATTAGCAATCTCTTTGTTCAGTTCTCCCAAAGCAGAAGTCAAGTACGAAATTATTGAGGGAGTCATTGTGTGAGTCTTTCTGGGAACTTTGGCCTTTAAACCCTCCAGCTCCACATTACCCACATATTTGCACTTACCCATTTGGCAGATGTTAGAGGGGGGCCCAGCCCACCCTCTGTCAGGCTTTGACGGGCGCTGACGGGCGCACCCTTGGCCAAGGCAGCGACCGGGCATGCCCGCGCACGCCCCGCGGTGTGGGAGGGCAGCGCTGGCTATTAGGGCCTCCGGCGCCCTCCAATGTCATCACTCTCTGTCGCCCCACAAGGCCCCCTGGAGCTTGTAGTTGCTTTTTGCTGTTCCCCTCACGGCGGATTCAGAAAGGTGCAATGGCCAGGCAGCCGTTCCCCTCACTGCGTGGAGCAAGACCAGGTAAGGCGGTGTGAAGGTGGTGAGCTTCGTGAAAAACGCTGTTCCCCTCACAGCAGCCTCTGAATGAATGCGCGTCAATAGTGGATAGTCAATTGTGGCCTCACATTCCCACCTTCGAAAGCATACTACCATGAGTGTGCATGCACAATGGACCTCTGTTTAGACAAGTAGTCACTCCCACACCGACTTGTGGGCTCCGGCCTTGTCTCTTTCTTCCACGCTTTTCCAGGCATACCAGCAGGTGTCAGTCCTCCAATTAGCACACTGCATCTCGTGCTTCCTGATCATAAGTTTGGCTGTACACTGAGCGTTGGTTCAGAGATTGCTCTCACGCCATATCTGACCATCCAGTGGGCCAGGCCAGCCCGGTCAATAGCAACTGTGCTGTCCCCACATGCAACTTCTTTTTTGGACGTGTCCCACTGGCAGGACGTTATAGGCTAACGTTCCTCCATGCCTATTTCAGCTGCGTGCAACCCGTCTTTTCCTGCAGAAGATGTCTGTTCGAGTGGGCCACGGATGTCTGCCGTTCAAATACATCCCTTGGTGACCTGGATCATGAGCTGTGGATGACTCCTTTGTTGGTCTTCGTGCAAGACTGCTTTGGCGAGACACTTTTATGGGATGTGTCAGGCAGGCTGACAGCTGCACCTGTGCATTTGCGCAATGGCTCCTGTGCAATGCCTACATCGAACCTCTTCCAGGTTGCGATGGGATGCACCTTGCAACCTTGTGGTGCGAGGAGCACATCTGTTCCTTCATACTGCTGGATTGGATGGCGGTCCTCTTCGTTGAAGATTAACTGGATCGTCTCTTGGAACTGGTTGCCTTCGGCCTTCGAAGCTGCCTGTGCCTTCTTGGATCCGTAACTACTTCACAGCAACAGGAACTGTTGGTTACTAATGTAATCATCGATTCCCTTTCTTCACGCCTCCTGACAAGAATTGGCAACCAGCTGACTGACTTTGGCCCTGTCTGCATTGCCTTGGACTGCGCTGTGCTCTGAGGTCTATTTGGCTTGGTACCACAGACCAGAGCAAGTGGAGGCTGTCATCTGACCATTGTGGACATTGTCGTCTGGCATGAGTCCGGCTTCCATTATGCGGCTGTTGCGCACGAAGATTACATGGCGTTGTTGTTTTGCAAGTACCCAGGGCTCGAGTCGGGGGTACATGCAGGTACACTGTACCCCCCTTTTTGCACGGGGTGGATGCCGTCCCCCCTTCCAGGTCGTTGGTCCCCACATGGATATGCTTAATTTGTCCCAGTGTACTCTCCACATACCGGGAAATGTTCTGCAGCACCTGCACATTGACTGCTGTCCATTCTCAGCCGCAACGTGCATGCAGCGAGTGAGCCTTATCACACCTCCAGTCTGGCCGAGGTAAAGGGGTCATCCGGCCTCCTTTTGCTTGTAAATGCTGACTGGGCTCCGCCTTGGACCTTACATTTAAATGTAGATGCCACAGAGAGAAACATATGCACACAGCTTGCTGTCTCTTCACAGATACTTAAGGGAGGCATGCTTTTGCCTTCGTTCAGTCCCTGTTTATCAATACAGACACTGTTAGACTGTCAGATGGGTTAGTCTGTCCCAGTATTTACACAAATCATGTTAGTCACACTATTTTATTTCTTTCATAGTGCTACGTCGTGACGTTGTGAGGTCATTTGCATTTTGTCCTATTTGGTCAGTCCCCCCACTTATTTTTTTAGGACTTCTGCCATGCAAGTCCCTTAGTACATGTCTGTCACATGAGAGGTGTCTGCAGAGCTTGTTCACTGCGCAGTCCTGGAGTACTGTTTGGACATTATGTCCATGGTCTGAGAACCTTGTCCCTTTTCATTCAGTTCTGTTCAGGCCATTGCACCCAGACTCAACAAAGTCTCACTGCTGCAGGAGGACATGGATCCCCTTTGAATGACATGGGATTGCGGGCCAGATGCCCCACACTTGGAGGGTGATATATCCAGTGATGAGTGCGACACAGCCAATGTGGTTTAATTTCACCATGTATAGGCTGAGTAATGGGTTCTGCTGACAAGGACCGTGGACCAGAGCCATCCCATAAATCTCCTTCCTACATGGGGTGGAGGGATATGCATGTGGTTCGACGTCCAGGGGGATTATTGATGCAACATCTGGCTTCATGTTAAATGGATATGTCACTGTGGTTACTGGTTGGATACTCTTGCATTTTCAACAATGTGTGGGACATATGTTGCATGTTGTGACACTGTAGTAAAAACTTCACTTTTGGAAGAGTTTCTTGTCTTCAACTTGTCTGCTTGTGTACATGCGCTTGGATGCCTCAGAGTGATTAGGGGAGCGAGTGAGGCAGTATGGTCATGGTGTCCTGTGCCTAAGGGTGCTTCCAGGTGCTCATTCCCTGCATGCATCTGTTATCTAATCTGGCGCATTGTCCAGTATGTGCACGAGGTCTCTGGAACATTTGTCAAAGTCTGTGAGACAACAGCAAGGCACACAGACATAGTCATAGTCACTCATTATTGCATCACACTCAACGAAAGTAGTTGACGATGAGCTTTTGACGCTGGTCAAGGCCTTCTTCCTCACCACTGTCATCGTCACTGGGCATGTGTGGGTTGGGAGCGGGGGAGATGTTGCTGGTCCGCCAGATGTAGCAGTCATGTGCTGACACTGGATACTCTGCACACATGTGTGAGATGATCTGCTCCTCTTGTCATACCACTTGCACGTTGATAGTGTGGTAGTGTTTGCAGTTCCTATTGATGGGTTCACTTGCCTGTGGTGGTACGAGGCCAACGGGTTTACCATCAATGGCTGCCACCAACATTTGAGATGCCTCCAAGGCAGACCCGGCTCAAGGAATCTTTATTTGTGTAGTCCAACTAGGCACTCGGTTGGGCCACTGCTTGTCCGATTTGTCATTTATGTCTCTCGCCAGGGCTGCTTCAGGGCCCTCCTGTATCTCTCCTCAGTTTGACAAGGGCTAGGGAGACGCATCCTTTCCTTTCAAATTCTGTTTCTAGATGTTGTCACTCTCAAGAAATGTGTTTTTTTCTTAAAAGGTACTCCTGATGGAAGGAGGAGGTTTCCTGAGGTGGGAGTATCAGGCAAGTGACACTACTCATGCTCTCAATCCTGCCCTTCTCCTCAGATTCCCTCTCTGCCACCCTCGTCCAGCGCCCCTCATCTATCCATAGCCACTCGCTCATGTGCATTTCGTTTGTTGTATGGCGCTACTGATATGAGTGTAGGGTGTGACAGTACTTTACAACACGCACAGATTGTACAAAGACAATCAGTAATGCAGGTATGTAAGTACATCAGTCTACAGGGAATGTCACAACAGCCAATGAGGATTGCAAGGTGTGGTAATCACATGTCGTACATACAGGTGGGCAGGATTTTTGAGGGTGTTTGGTCTGGAGAGGCACTGACTTGGGACGTGTGTGGGGACATTTACAGGCAGTGGCAGCTGGGCACACTGCATGCCACACCAGTATGTGTGTTGGAAGTGCTAGGGATTGCACGTATGTCTGATTCGCAGACAATGGACACCTCTGGTTGTCTGCCTACGCCACTGACCCTACACAAGATGACCCCTGACCCAGAGATGCCAGTTAGATGTCAAGGGATATTCAAGAGGGGTACACAGGTTGGATGTTTCAGTACTCAACATTGGACCAGTGCGGGAGACCTTTTTCCTTTTTGACTCCTTCCCTCATTTAAGTACATCTGGCCATGACGCATGGCTATGTATGTAATTTCACTCTCCTTTCCTTGGACATTCCATGTGTGTGAAGACTTGGCTCCCGGGTCACACTCTCTCATCCCTTCCCAGTGTAGTGAGCAGCTGGTCACCGTTCTACTTGTTCTGATGTACCAGCCACTCCCAGGGGGCTGGCTTACCCCGACTCCACAGCCACCCAGCGCAGGCGTCACTGGACATGTGACCCTGCCAACAAACGGAGCAGGACGCAGGTGCCCTGGGCCGGTTCTCCTATACATGTACGGTGTCTGTGTGGTTACTTTATATGCATGGGGGCCTCATGCCATACAACATTACACATGGGGTGCACCAATCATTTTTGGCAAATGAGTTGTGATGTGTGATGTGTTGGCAGGGCGCCAATGCAAATGCAGTATGTGTTCGCATGCGGGTTAGCTGGCATTCGCAGCGATGACACGCATTGGCCCCACTTGAATGTTGCAGGGTTGCGGTCGCAGCTTCCGGACCGCCAGTTTGTGGCACACACTATGCGGATGAGCCATCAGCCTATGGGTACATTCGGCATACATGTTTAGATGTTGCTGTGTGTATGCTCTTCAACTGTGAGGCTAGTCATTGGCCCCAATGCCTTCGGGGGCACCAAGGGGTCACTCATGGGGATTGAGTGGGCCTCGCACTTTGCATTTGGCAGGTTTCCACAATCATCGTGGTGCCGCCACGCTTGCTGGGAGTTGAAGTTGTTCAGAGGTTGCATGCGTGGAAATGTTTGGTAAGTACCTCTGCTGTTGGGCATCTTGTCTGCAGGTGGTACAGCAGGTGATGCAGCGGGAAGGCCTGTTGTGCTGGATCCATGGCGGCTCCGGAGGTTTAGATGGCTTCTGTTTCGGCTCTTCCTCTCCATAGTTGTGTTTCCGCCATCAGCAACATGGTGGATTTTACACTGCGATGGGAAGGCCTGTCTGCAACATTGGCGGAAGGAACGTGTTTCCGCATGCTGGTCCTGCCCTGTTGGCTCTGTCCGCCACTCTTGTGTATGCAAAAAGCGTGCGGAGTCTGACAGACTGCGCGTGAGGACAATGGCCTCTGCGGGTCCATTTTGATTTCTTGGTCGCAATGACCGCACCTGGGGCGGAAAAAATGACGGTTTTCCGCCACCAGCACAGATGGCCTTGCGTCCATCATCGTAATGAGCCCCTAAGTCTAATGTTTGCCCTGCAGCATGGGTAGTTCCATTGACTTTTTGGGTCAGGCAAAGTGTGGCTAAATCAGAAATAAGCTAATTTGCCTCTGTATTAAGCGGGTCTTCCTCTTGGTAATTAAAATCTCCCAGCAAAAGAAACGGTTGCAATGCCAGGATATAGGATGCAATATATCCCGTTAGGCGCTGTCTGAAACATTTTTTAGGCCCTGGTGAGCGATACACTAGGGCACCTTTCCAACAGTCCTTGGGGGAGAGTTCAAGTTTAAACATACAAATCTCAGCCCAATCCACCGGGGAAGTGTCTATTAATGAAGATTTGGTGGTATCTTTAAAAATAATGGCTATCACACCACCTGTCTTGTCTTCCCTGCCCAATCTTGGCATGCAATAGTTATCAGTAGTGTGGTGGGGCTCAACCAGGTTTCAGGAAGGAAACCACCCTCAGATGACATTTAGGAAAGCAAGTCCCAAAGCTTGACCACACGCTTTGGTAAAGACCCGACATTGACAAGGAGGCAGTCAGTGCCCTTGGGGGGCTAAGGAGTCAATAGGCAAAGGGGGAGTGCTGTGTGAGTCTATGGGGGTGTCAACTGCCTTATGTTTATTGTTGTTAACCCGCCGTGCTGACATGCTCGTGTCTTTTAAAGCCTCGTGAAGACAGTGAAATCTACATTCCATGGTCTACCACTTATTGTAAATCTGTGAATGTGTCAATATCCATTAGTTTTGTGTCACCCATGCACCACCCATCGAACGCCTCCCTGGGGCAGAGTAACACAACGCAGCGATGCGTGCTGCGTTACTTTGCTGTGGATCTATCAAGCCGCTCAGGGCCACAGAAGCTGGTCATGCGTGGCACAGTTACGGGTTGTATTGTGGTGCAAAAGCAGCTCAATCCATTCTTAAATATGGCCCTAGGGATCATCTTTCTCTGGTTCCTGCCCAATTCTGAAACAGTCTGCGGTGAATTTGTTTATTCTGATCATGGCCTGCCAATGTTGGTACAGAAATGTGTTTGACCTAATAAAGTTAGCCTAAATGCCATTTCTGCTTCTAGGAAAATTATAATAATAATAACAATAACGAGCATTTGTAAAGCGTGCGACTACCTCAGACGAGGTGTCCTGGCGCTAACATGGCAGACAGCAGAGCAGAGGGACCCGTTGCATAAAGAACCAGGTTTTCAGAGCCTTTCTGAACTCTAACTCCGAGTTCAGCATGCATAAGTGTGGAGTAAAGTCGTTCCACATCTTGGCCGACCCCACCGAGAAAGACCTGCCCCCTGGCTGACTTTGGAGAAGCCGGGGACAGTGAGGTAACTTCGTAGATTGGATCTTAAGGTCCGCACTTGGTGGTACGGAATCTTTTCCTCAAGTAGCCGGGGCCCAAGCCATGGTAGGTGAGGAAAGCCCTTGCTAGAGCCTTGTATTCAATCCTCTTGGCTATAGGGAGCCATTGGAGTTGTTTGAGGTGTTGGGAAATGTGCTGGTGCAGAGGGAATTGGATTAGCCTGGCTTCAGCGTTCTGTACCAATTGGAGCCTCTTAATCAAGAATCCATGAAACCCAGGTAGAGGCCATTTGCATAGTCGAGATGAGAAGTCACAAGGGCATGAACCGTCGTTTTTCTGTTTTCTTCTGGCAAGAAGCCCAAAAATGTTCTGATGGTTTTCATCTTCCCAAAGCAGGCTGCCGAAACTTCCCTTACTTCGGCCGAGAGGGCTTAGTCCTTATCCCACCTGACTCCCAGGTTTTTTACCAAGTCTTTCGGTGCAGGTGGGGAGCCGAGTTCCACCGGCCACGATAGGCCTGAAGGAGGTGGAGGCTTGATGAATAAATAAGACCGCCATCTTGCCGGCATTTAGCTTTAATCGGTTTTCGTTCATCTAGCCTGCTATGTCTCGTAGACAGTCTTTGAATGAGTCGAACGCTGCAGCAGTTTCACTAAGGAAATGAACGGGCGAATATGGACTTGTTGTCCTCGGTCAGTGAGATAAGAAGCAATCCACTCCAGTACGATCCCCTGTACACCAAACTGCTTCTGTCTGTACAGCAGAATCGGGTGTGAGACAGTATCAAATGCAGCGGAGAGATCTAAAAGTATCAGCATGGTACCATCAATACCAGCATTATAGCTAAATGTTTGTGAATCACTTGAGCTCACTTGAGAAGGGGTGTGGCCAAGCTTGTGCTCACTGTAGACCCTCATCTGATAATGAATCCATTTTGCCTGGGGTGATCAAATTTGGGGCTCAAGGCCTCCACCCATGAAGATAAAAATGTGGATTACCATCTCTTTTCTTCTGATTTCAAAGTATTTTATTAAAGGTTTTTTATACAAACAATTGTCATTGCTTTATCGTTACTGGGTAACAGCCCAAACTGGCTGCGTTTCTCAGGATCAGGTAAGTGGTATATATGTTTGGCTGTCTCCTTTCCCACTGTCTTGCTAAGAGAATAAGAGTGAAAGTGAAGGGGAAAGATAGCAAATAAAAGAGAGAGAGTAAGAGATAGTAAACAAGAAGATTATTTCAGTTGTGGGTCTGTTCTAGGGCTATGGGGGTATGCTCGCGGTAAAACGTTCTGCTCCGGTTTAGCTCATTGGGGTTCGTAGAGGTCCAGGAACTCATCCAGTGATGCCCACATTCCTCTGGTTGCTGGCTTCCAGGATGAGTTCCGCAGGGCTGTACTGTCTGCACCTCTGAGGTACGTCACCCAGTTAAGCCATCCTTTGAATGCCGCCTTGGCTATATCCTTCCATTTGGACAGTATTATTTTCACTGCCGCTGTCAGTAGGAGATCTAACAGGTCCCTGTCGTGTTGTGAGTCTAGCTCCGCGGTCATAAACGCGGTGGTAAGGGTAGAGAATTCTGGCTTTAGTGTGCATCCCAACGCTTTTTTTATGAACGTGAATATTTTCTACCAGAATTTTTTTATTTTGGGGCAGTAAAAAATGAGGTGTGCTAAGTCCCCCTTTTCTTTGTTGCAGTTCTAGCACAGGTCGTTATGCCTGAGGCCCTTTGCTGCAAGGCGAGCCAGGGTCCAGTGAGTATTGTGTAGTAGCCAGAATTTTGTCTGAGCAAGTACTGGGGAGATTTTGTTTCTTGAGGGGGAGGCCCAGAGGAGGTTGAGCTCGTGCTCGCCAAGTGCAGTGCCAAGTTGTTTTGCCCAGTAGTCAGCTGGTTTGCCAATAATTTTGGTGGCGCTAGGGCGTAGTAGCTTGTATATGTGCAATACTTGGTACCCTACTCTGTTGAGGTTTGTCATGTATTGTATTATTGATGGGCTGTGTGTATCTAACTTTGCTTTGGTCAATACTGTCCTGATCTTTAGGCAGTTGTATAGTTCGATGTCAGGTAAGTTATATTTCTCTTTTAGCGAGGAGAATGTGACGTGGCCGCCTCCTTCTTCTAACTGAGCTGGGTAGGAGATACCTATTGACTTCCATGTCTCCAGGGAAAGTGGTTTCCCCCTGTATTTAATCTTGGTGTTTGCCCATAAGGATTCCCACTTCGAGTTCTTTATACTGTGCTTCATTTTCCCATCTATTTTGAGCAGGGCTATTTTTGTGTTTGAGTATTGGATTGGAGGTGTGTGTGTGTTTATTGGCTGTAAGGAGTACCAGTGGTTCCAGGTTGTTTATGATGGCGCGCTCGACTATTAGCCATACCGGCGTGTACCCCTGGAGGGGTGACAGCCAATAGGCTCCTTGTTTTGCTAGGAATGCGGTTTGGGAGGTTCTGTAGTCTGCTAAGTTTAGTCCACCCAGTTTTTTGTCTAGTCTTAGTTTTTTTATGCTTATTCTCACTTTTTTGTCCTTCCATAGAAATGTATTAATCATCTTGTCTAGCTTGCGGTGGAAGTGGTCAGTGAGCAGGAGTGGTAGCATGCTTAGCAGATAGTTAACCCTCGGGGTGATCATCATCTTGACTGTTTCTATTCTACCCCACCATGCTATAAATTTGGGGGACCAGGATTCTAGAAGTGACTTTATTTTCTCTAGCAGTGTCTTCTCATTTTCATCTAGCGTGGATTTAAGGTCATTGCTGAAGTGCACCCCTAGGTATTCGATGAATCCCGTTTGCCAGGCCAGGCTTGATCCTCCCATCATGTCTTTAGTAGTGTGGATGATGAGTGGTTTACATTCAGACTTGTCCTTGTTGATTTTGTACCCTGAGTGGCTTGAGTACGTTCCTATAATTTCTATGAGGGCCGCGATGGAGGTCCCAGGTTGCTCTGTCACTATGAGGATGTCATCCGCATGTGCGGCTAATTTGACTTCCACTTCGTTGATGCTGATGCCCCTCACTTCCTAGCTTGCCTTGATGTCCCTAATCAGGGGTTCCAAGGCCAGCAGGAATAGCGATGGGGGCAAGGGGCAGCCCTGTCTCGTTCCACGCCGTAGATCAAATGCGTCGGCCATTAACTACAATGCGTGCTCTGGGGTTCCTGTACAATGCCATTACCTTCCGTGTGTATGTGTCCCCAAGGTTAAATGCTTGCATGCACTGCTCTAGGAAGCCCCAAGATACCCTGTCAAATGCTTTCTCAGCATCTAGTGTGATCGGCACCGCTGGTTCATCTGTTTTGGAGGTACGTTCAAGGATGTGGCATAGGAGTCTGGTGTTATCATGTGACATACGGGTCTTAAGGAATCCTACCTGTGAGGTACTTATTAGTCCTGGTAGTATGGGGTTTAGTCTTGAGGCCAGGATTTTAGCATATAGTTTGCAGTCCACATTGATTAGGGATATGGGTCTGTAGTTTTTGGGTAATAGTACATCCATGCCCTCCTTTGGGATTACGATTATATTCACCTCCGACACGGATTGGGAGACAATCCCCTCCTCTGCACAGTAGTTGAACACTTTTTTCATGGTGGGTTTCAGGTGCGTTAAAAAGGTTTTGTAGAAAGCAACCGTGTTTCCATCTGGACCTGCTGCTTTGTTATCTTTTAGGGACTTGACCGATATCTCTAGCTCTGCCGAGCTTATTTCCTGTCCTAGTTTATGTGCCTCCTCATCCGTTATCTTTGTCTAGGTATTTTGCACACCCATCTTGGTCTAAGGCCTGGTCTTTTTAGGTCTCACCTGGCAAACGCAGCGCAAAAGCGCTGTCGCCAGCGAGATCTATTGTTGCTGACTTGCCTCAGAAGTGGGACAGGAGATGGACACGCGCAGGGCAATTTAGTGATTGGAGCCTGTGAACGCGCTCGTACAGACACGCGGTGTGCCCATCTCCTTTCCCCCTTCGATCCACTCAAGCCAGCTGCATGCAGTAAGTGCGCCAACAAACACACACACACCTACCAGCTGCCCCCAGCCAGTGCACGTGTACTCGTCTCCCTCAACAACAAACATACACACACACACACGCACCAGACACCCCCAGCCAGTGCACGCATACTCGTCTCCCTCAACGCGCGCATGGCATGCTTTTGCTTTTCCTCCCTCCGGCTTTTCAGCCCACGCTCTCCGACCTGGCCCGCTCTCACCTGCTGGACTCCAGCAGCGCCTGCTTCGCCGAGTTCTATGCGTCCTGCTTTTTTGTTGCTTTAGGTGCTTTGGCGGGCCTTCCCCCCTCGGCCGCACCAGCCGCGCAGCACTTATTCAGGCGCCGCCACTGGGCACGAGCCGCAGGCCACGCTAATGTGCATGCTCAAGCCGTGCCTACAACGAGCGCATGGCGCTCTTTCGCTTTCCCTTGTTTTTTTAACCTTATGTCACTCTTTGCTGGTCGTTCTCTTCCTCCGACTTTGAACCTATTTTGTTTGTCTCTTTCTTACTTTGGGGTCTAAAGTCGGGCGGCGCCACAATTTCAATGATGGCACAGCTCGCAGCACTCCTGCAGGCAGTTCGCACCGGCCCGGGCCGCCGTGCTAACTCAGCTGATATTAATTGTACCCCCGCCGAATGCAGCCAATTCAGAAAAGGTACCCAGGAATTGTAGCGCCAAGTGGCCTTGAGGAAAGTATCACAGGCCGCCCCCACTGAACTCATGAGGAGTCTGTACAGCGGCACCCCAATCACTGTGTGGAGGCCGCAGCCAGGGTGGCAAACAGTGATGGAATAGCGCCCTCGCCTGAGCTCAGCCTGTCTGCAGTGCTGCAACCAGCCCATGTAGACCAGAGTGCGTCACTGCCTCTCAGCGTCATCCCCCTGCAGCTTCTGGACACTCAGACTCATCTGCGACCGGGCCGCGGCCCAAATAGGTACCAGCCCAAAGCCTCTGTTTTAGTCCATAAGATGGATCATGTTATTTCTTGTCCTGATGCTTCAGTTCCTTGATGCTTCATTATTGCCCTCTATGATGCCTCATTATTGTGTCCGGTATATGGTTTTTGCACTCGCTGGTGCCATATTATTGTTGTGTCTGGATAACCTCACAGGGGCCTTATTATTGTCCTCTTTGATGCCTTCTTATTGCCCCTGTGATGACAATATAACCCCTCTGATTTGCTCTGCTCCCCTCTCGGATGCCCGATTATTACCCCATCTGAAGCACCCCTTTATACTCTTGGACGCCCTGTTATTGTTTTATGTAATTTGCTATTATTCCTGCCATGCTCTGGTATTGACACCTCCGAGGCCCTATCATTGTACTTTCTGATGCCATGTTAACCCCCCTGATGCCCTCTTAACGCCCCCTCAGATGCAGTATTATTGTTCTCTCTAAAGTAGTATGACTTCCTTATTTATTGCCCTGTTGTTAACCCATTCCAGGTGATAATATTGTCCTGCCTTATGCCGTTATTGCCTGCTCCATCTCTCTGTTAATACCCCCTATGATTCCTTATTACTGCCAACTTTGATGCCAGTGTTGCCCTCTCTATTGTTCTGTTAATGTCTCATCTGAGGTCTCATTATTGCCCCCCTGATGCGTTTTTGTCCGCTCTATTCCCTGTTAATGTTAATGCTCCCTCTGATGCATTCTTATTGCCCCCTCTGATGTAGTTATTGCCCTTTCTGAGGACCTGTTATTGCCTCCACTGACTCCCTTTTATTTCCCCCTCTGAAGCCCTGTTATCGCCCCCTCCCCTGGTCACTGCCCTGTCCCTGGTTTGTTTATTTTGAGACCTTGAAGGAGGAGGGAGGGGGTCAAGAGAGCAGTAAGGAGTTTTTAAGGTTGGTAATGATGGTGGAGCGGTTAGCCGTTGCAATTAATGAAACAAAATATATTTTACAATTTATTAAAAAAAATGTGAGGAACTACAGTACTCTGGGACCTCATGCACACCAACTTTAGAAATCCTAAACTGTCCTTTGTTGAATTTGGTGATCTAATCTATGTATTACAATACATGTATGATTTTCTATTTTGTCCCATTCACGTTTTCTTCCTAGCTTCTCTTGATAAAGTGTCACATGATAGATGTAAATGCCACTCATAAGTAGAGTATACAAATAAAAATGTCATTAATATGCATGCTAAAATCTTGGCAGCTATATGCGTTAGTCAAACCCCTGATGGGTGGTACTTGGCAGGGCTGGTGAAATTTGCATTTATATGTTTCCCTCGTCTTCATTGCTTCATTATGCTCGGGAGAAAGTGTCACTCATAGTTCTTTACATGTCTCTCATAATAACACTGAAATTATGAAAATGTCACACATAGCAATCTGAAACCTTGGCAGCTATGCCACAGATAGAGCAACCACTGCTAAGGGGCAGGCGCCCCCCCCGTGTTGGTAATTGGTAGTGACTCATGAGTCTAAGTGGGATGTGTGTCTGAATTAAGCCCTGCGGCGCCGCGGGCCACAGGCTGCCGGGCAGATCTGTTACATTGTAGCACTCTCAGCCACTCCAAAGCTGAGAGCACAAATTTAACTATTTAGCTTACTGAGCCCAGCTGCTGGCAGCACGTCTGCGGGAGCAGCAGAGACGGCGCAAAGCAATGGCGGCGCACGCTGGCACCCTGCGTAGCCAGGTGTTTCAGATTTGTATTAAATGCGCGTGACAACGCATTTGAGTGCGGTGATGCAGAACACCACACTGAAATGCGTGAGCGTCACACCTGATGCGTGATACTTGGCAGGCCTGCAGAGAGTCACCCATTCACCCCTTAAATTACCCCCTAACTCCCACTCACTGGTCGTTTCACACCTACTTTACGTGGTGTGCCGCACCAAAGGGCATATGACAATTAAATTTTCCCCCCCCCGAAAAACATGTGAATTTATCAAACAACTGACAGCGAGAAAATCCAGCAAATATTTGTTTAGGTTCTGCTTTTTGCATATCACGCCGTGTACACCGACGCTCATCATCGAGTCTGGTGCCTCCGTGGACGCCACGCTTTCACCTTAGGGTGTGCGCTTCACCCCACAGTCACAATATTGAACCCCGGCGGGCCCAGCCATCCTCTGCTAACTCCAGCCAGTGCAGTTGACACCTTGGCTAACTCAGTGACACCCAGTACAGGTGGGTGGAACACACCGGGGGTGGGGGTCTGTCATCACCTCTGGCACCAGCTGCAATGTGATTGTTTGGCATAACTTTATCCAAACAACTAACCCCTGCCTTTCTAGACGCAGGGCCTACCCGGGCCATTTTTTTGGCGTAGAGGTTGCAAACGTCTCTGTTTGAAGCGTTCAAAGTGAAATTAAAAGTAATCCCATCAAAAGGACGCTGCTGGGACAGATGGGAATTCAAACATGGCAGTTAAAACATACTTACTGTAACCAGTTTGGCAATTTATATTTCCCACAATTCCTGAGTAAAATCAAACACTCCAGTTCACCAACAAAAAAATACTTGTTTCAAGTGATCCGTTTGTGGTAAAACGGTTTTCCAGCATCAAGCGGATGGGATTATTTTTTCTATGGTGGTGCAATTTAAGTCAAAAAAGCACACAAGCCACAGTCAAACTTATCAGAAATAATATGAAGCTGGCACTTAGGCCTGAGGAAACACTCTGAGCGAGAAGAGAGGTGGCTCGGGCAAGTAAAATGAATAGTCACATAGAATGATTTGGGTAAATGAGAGTGATATTCAGTGCGCATTGGATGACTGAGTGCGCAGAATGAGTGAGCAGGTGGGGGGAGAGGGATTGGCATTATGAACAGGACACGAGGAACGTGGGTTCCCCACACTACACTTCAGTGTTTACCTCGGGACAAAGTCTCCTCTCCTTCACACACACATCAGTGTTTCACTGATGGCAGAGGGTTGCCTCCTGCACTAATTCACACCTCTCCCTTTAACTCCCGAAAAGGGCACCCCTTCCTCACACACCCACACATCACTGCATAACTCATGGCAGAGGGTTGTCCCCTATTCTAATTCACACTTGAGTGCCTAACTCGTACAAAGTCACCTCTCATTCACCCACCCACCCAGAAGTGTGTCTCATAGCAGAAGGTTGTCCCCTATACTAATTCACACATAAGTGACTAACTTCCGAAAAAGAATTTGCAATGCAATAGGTCTCGCATTTGCGAGGGTTGGAGCTATTTGCATTGTAAATGACAATGCCTTTTATTCATTTGTTTTGAAAACCTGCAACCGATGCATAAACACGCACTTTGTACGCATAGTCCTTGCTTACGAAAAGCAAGGCTGGCAGTAAAACAGACTGTACAAAGTGCTTGTTTACGCACAGCTTGCAAGTTTTCAAACGCATAAATAAAAGGCATTGTCATTTACAATGCCAATAGCTCAAACTCTCGCAAATGCGAGACCTATTGCATTGCATATGTTTGTTTGTAAAGTTCTTGATAGAAGTCTTGGAATACCCTTAGTATTTCTTTATGCCTAGTGTACGTGTTGTTGTGTGCATCGGTGATTGCTGAGATGGTGAATTGTCTTTGTTTGTGCTTTAGGTAGGAGGCTAGAAGCTTCCCCGCTCTATCACCAGATTCAATCTCAAAGACCCATGGCGACTCCAAAACCCGGACACCAGAGACTACACCTTCTACTCCAACCCGCACAACTCATACAGCAGGTTAGACTACATACTAATCCCAGGTCCACATACACACCTAATAGAGCACACTGACATTGCACCTATTTTACTCTCAGACCATTCGTGCATCAGCTTACAGCTGAGCGGACACCACAACGAAGACATTCCCTGTAGGTGGAGGTTCAACAGCGACGTCCTGACAGACCAAGGAAACAAAACCAAAATAGAGGAGGCCATAAAGGAATACCTTACACATAACAACACGCATGACACTGACCCCAAGACCTTGTGGGACGCACTTAAGGCATCAATCAGAGGCACAATAATAGGGATTAAGGCCAAAATCAACAAAAACGCTAACCAACAACTGACCCAACTCGAGCAGGGCATCGATAGACTTGAGATAGAACATGTCGGAGACACACAGAACACTAGCACCCTAACAGGGCTCACTATAAAGAAATATGAATACCGTTTCTTTTCAACGCTTACAAGAGAAAGTGGGAGACTTATCCGTCTCAAAGATAGGGAAACTCTTGCCTCCTGTTAGAATGGTGGTCCGTAGCCCGTTAATGTGACCTCTCGAGGAATCTTTAGAAAGACTGGGTGAAACACCCTGAGAGTTCCTTGTATTTCTCTCACTGAAGACCACTAGGAACAGTATCCTGAGCATTTCAAAGCGACCTCACGGCCTCCTATATATCTTTAACTCTGTGAATTTAAGATACAAGACCGTGCCTGGGTCCAGGACCACAACAATAACAGCCATAAAAAGCAAAGATATCGATGGGAGATTGGACCCCTTCACAATACCCGCCGCAAATCTTGCTTACTATGCTGGTTGCGTGTATGCCACTAACACATCCCTATATGCAAGTTAGTTCTTACTGCATGGTTCTTGCATGTCAGTGACCCATCCAATATATATGTCAGTTCAGCCCACGGTGATGCATGCATGCCAGTAACCGATCCCAGTATAAAGGTGAGTTCAGCCTACAGTGTCCCATGCATGCATGTCACTAATCCTTCCAATATAAAGGTCAGTTCAGGCTACGTTGTCCCATGCATGTCACTAACCTATCCCAATATAAAGCTGAGTTCAGCCTACAGTGCTGCATGCAGTTACTAACCCAGCCCAGTATATCACTGTCTCTGCTATGTCATGTGACCCCTTTCAGAATATTACAGATTGAGCTGTGTCATGGGATTTCCATCCAGGATGTCACCGCCTGTGCCAACAGAATATCAGACGTTGTACGCGGCTGTGGGGGCAGCCCCCAATGTCTTGTAACTAGAGATAGAAGAGTTCAATGAAGCTTAGATTTCCAAACACATTTCACTTCTAAAGTAATATTAAATGTTAACATCTTCTGTGGAAACTGATCTCACTGTATTTCTTTCTCTGTTTTGCAGGATGTCAAGAGCACCCTGAGCAGGTAAGGCTGATGTATTATCCTCCTCTCAGTGTGTAAGAAGCATGCCTTGCTGCTGCAGTGTGCAAAGGCCACTGCTGAGCTCACAAATCCCTATCCTGCAAAAGAAATATGTCAAAAAGCTAATTTTGTAAAAAAAATATTATTCACCTATGGTCCTCAGAAAGTTAGGTCCAGAAGTTTGAAAGATCTAAACTGTACCTGCACTATTGTCCCTGGTCTCAGAAGCCACAATATATCCACACGTTCTTTCAAACCCTTTATTTTGTCTTAAGAAATCTTCAGATCCTCATAAAAGTTCATTGAGACTCAGAAATCTCACCTGAGTCCCCTGAAAACATCCGTGAGTCCTGAGAATTCTCACTCGCATCCTCTGGAAACTCGTTTGAGTGCTGAAATAATTGAAATAGTCCAGCACAAATGAACGTCTATCTTCATAAAACTTCTTTAAATTGTGTTAACCTACCACAAGTCTTATAAAAAGTGCCATGAGCCACAGCAAACGTCATTGCATTCCTGGAAAACCCCTCAAGTTTTCTGCCAGGCTTAGGGGTGGTGCACAGCTGGTCCTCGATGCCAATCCCAAACCTCCCGTCACATATCGCTCAAAAAGGCCTTTGAAAAACAGTTTCCAAGGATATTATCAAATGGGGAAAGTGGGGATAGGGTGGAGGGATCCGCACGGGACTCAGTGGGTCCCTGAGGGTGAGTGTCACATGCATGAAGCTCTGATGAATGGTAAAGGCACAGACTCATAGATCAGAAAGTAATCACACTGCAGACCGAGTATTGTGAAACATACCTGACCATATGATTAACTCCAGATCAGCTCCCTTCCCACTTCAATGTATAAATGCCCCAGTTTTAGGCCTTTGCTGCTTATCCACACAGTAGGTGATCTTGAGCCCAAGGGTGACAGGGTACAACCATCAAACCCTTTGCTGTACAGAAAAGATAAAATGTGAAAAACAGGTACAAAAGCCAAATAAACTAAAATGAAGGAATCAAAGTAAAAAATGAAACAAATGAGAGCACAGCCAGCCACAACTACTCGGACAAGGAAGAATGTAACAGCACTCAAAAGCTGCTCGGCAAGTTGTTTCTGAGAGTTGTTTCCAGCGGACTCTGCCTGAATAGCCCCAGAGACTTTCTATCTCTACCTCTTCTCTGGCCTGTGTCTCTTGAGCTCCATCCTCAGTCTGTGCCTCAGGCTCCACAGGCCCATTGTCAGCTCTTCCAGTGACCTGCGGCTGTTCTTGTTTTATAACCCTGTGTAATATTCTTTCTACTCTTGCGGTTGCAAATCTCAAATTCTGACATGGCTGAGATTGTCCTTTTATTTGACACAATTCAAGATGTTCCAACAACTGGGTCAGAATTTCCTAATCATGACAATCCTCAAAACATCAGTTTTGTGCTTCCAAATATAATTATAATTTGGTTAAAGACAAGTACTTTGTCCAGTTGGCTCCTTGTGATCTGAAGAAGTCTCCTCCAGTTCTCATAAACCTCATTGTAATCCTTAGATCTGCCTCTAGACCTGTTAATCTCTCTCCAGTCTTCCTTGTCCTCCCTCCTGTCCATCCTCTGGGGTCTCTGGAAGCCTTGTTTCAATCCTCAAACCTCTGCCCAGGTTACTCAGTGCTCATTCTAGGGTGCAAATGCTTCAAGTCCCCGGTGTCTTCCTTTCAGTCCATCTCTTGGGTGTTTAAAAGCCTCATTCCAATCCTCTAACCTCTGCCCAGGCAATTGACCACTTGTTCCAAGCACCAAATGCTTCTCCAAGTCCTCAGTGAGTTCCCTTCATACCTCAGCACCCTGCAGTGTCTTCAGACGCCTCTGTGCAATCCTATAAATAAGTATCCAAACCCTCTTCAAAGAGATGACATAAGCACATTACCTGCTGGTTTACTGACTAGTCTGGATGAGGTAATATTAACAGAGCTTAATGAGAATAAGAGCTGGGATAGTGCGGGGGAGAAACACACAAAGATAGAAAGAGAGAGTGAGAGAAGTGCAGAGAGGGATACCTAAAGGATATAGCCAAAGAGAGAGGAAGGAGAAAATGGGGAGACAGAGTGAAGGAGAAAGAGAGAGATGGAAAGGGTGGGGCAGAAGTAAAGGGAAATGGAAACAGGGAGGGTGAGAGAGGGACAGAGATAAAGACACAGGGCAAGAGATGAGAGGGAGGGAGAGGAAGAGAAGGAAAGAGGGAGACCGAGAGACAGAGAACGAGAAGGAGATTGACCCAGGGGAAGGAGAGCGAGGAAGATACATCAAGCGAGACAATGGTAGACGTAGAGCGACATCAAGAGTAAGATTTAGAGAGAGAGAGATACAGAGACGGGGAGAATGATATATATTCCCTCTTGTGTGGTGCTATCCTTGAGGGGATATCTGCATATTGTTTGATAGTAAATCTGTAAGCAGTTGCGGGTCACAGCAGAGGGGTCACCCACCCAGTATTACACAGCAGGGAAAGCAGGACAGAGAAATGCAGAGATTTCAGTGAGCACGACCTCATGGATTCCAGGTGCAGGATTTCAGAGATTCTGTGTTACAGGGCTTCAGAGATTCCAAGGTGCAGGAAAACACAGATTACAAGGTTCAGGACTTCAGAGATTCCAGGGTGCAGGACCCCAGAGATTCTAATGTTCATGGCACCATAGATTCCAAAATGCAACACCACAGAGAGATTACAAGATACAGGACACCAGGGTTTCCTTTCTCTAGAACCCCAGAAATTCTAAGTTACAGAACTGAGAAAGTAGAAGGGACAGGACCTCAGCTATTCCATGCCTCAGAGATCCCAAAGAGTGAGCCTTCATAGATTTCAAAGGCAGAGGCCTTCAGAGCTTCCAAGGCACCAGACGAACGAGATTCCAAGGCGCAGATTTCAGAGCTTCCAAAGTGCAGTGCTGTGGAGATTCAGAGGTGCAGGGCTACGGAGACATGCAGCATTGCTGAAATTTCGAGGCGCAGGACCTTGGAGATTTCATGGTGACTATCTTCAGATGTTTAAGAAGGCAGAATGTCAGATTCTCTGAAGTGCATGACTTCATTGTTTTGAAAGAGCAGGCTGGACTTCACAGACTCCAAGATGCAGGGCATCAGAAACTCCCCAGTGCAGGACTTAATAGAGTTCAGGGTATAGGTGCAGGACCTCACAGGTATGAGATGGGCATCGTCAAATATACTACGGTGCCCGAGCCTCTATTATTCCAAAGCGCAGGACTGGGACGATTCTATGTAGAAGAGCCTGAAAGATTCTGAGGTGGAGTGTTCAGAGTTTCCATGTTGCTGAAACGTGTTGGTTCAAGTAGTCAGGGCTTCGGAGATTCTAAGATGTAGGATTGGAGATATTACAAGGGTCTGGCCCCCAGAGACTCCATGGTGCATGTCCCTATACAGAAATCACAGGGATCAATAGCTCAGTGCACATGCCCTGGGTGTTGTATTCTATAATATATACATCTCACAATACAATTCATTATAACATACCGGCCATTTCATACTAATGAAAAATACCATGAATACCATTGTTAATATGGCCTTTGTTGATTACAGGTTGGACACGAAAAAGAAAGTATACTCTTTGCCCCTAGATGCAGTCGGTTACATGCATCTGTTGTGTATGAACTAGACACAGCCTAACGCGCAGTCATAGGACCACTGAATCCTAATTCCCTCTTGATATTCTTTTTAACATCCCGACTTCTCCACTAATAAAGAGATACCCTGGAGAGAGACGGAGGATTTTTAATCTTTATGCCCCCTGGTCTCATTCTTTTATCTGCTCACTGGAACATGGTGGAGCCCACCCTGACCTTTAGGAGTCCCATGACGCATGACACTATTAGAGTGTGTGAGGGTTATTTAAATAAAGGGAATAATTGAATTGGACCAGTTTGAATCTAGCGTTGCTGAATGGTCTTTTTACCCATTGACAGGTATCATTGGCTATGGCCCTTCTTGATTGCTAGCATCGTGGCCCGGGTTTGTTCCGTATTCTGTGCTTTTAGTTGGGTTTTCACCAGTTATCTTCACCCAACTACTGCTCAGCAGGGTGTAACTGGGTTGCCATGTATCATTGGAGCTTTGATTGTTGTGTGTCAATAGTAGCAGGCGCTGTGCACTGGTCCACAGGAGCGCCTGGGATTACAGGATTATATTTCTAATAACAGGCGGTATGTGGTGTTCCCTATGTTATCCTGTAAACTGTGTTTGTTCTGTAACACCAACATGATTTATGTGCTGTTTCAGGTGTAATAATGTGAAGCCTCAGTGCCCAGAGATGGTGAAGAGCTATAAAGGTAAATAGAATTGGGTTTATTATGCATGTTTGATACTGTTTATGAAAATTATATAGTGTTTTATAGCTATATGCTTGATAAAGTGCGCACACATGCCAAAACAGCAAAACATCTAACTATACACACAGCTCAAGAAAAACATTAATCAGGTCAACTCAAGACAGCAAAAGCAAAGTAACTTAGAAGGTATTTTTGTAATGACAATTCGCACTAGTTCTCAAATAAAAGTCCAATTGCACGCCACCCGCAAGCACCACCAGCTCATCCACACCACCAAGAAGAAATCACTGAAGGAACGACTGGACAACAAAGCCCAAGACAGCAAGGAACTCTTCAGCATCGTCAAGGAGTTCTCCAACCCCAGCACCGGCACCAACGACATCACTCCCTCACAAGTTCTCTGCGACTCTCTCACCTCGTTCTTCCACCGCAAGATCGCCGACATCCACAACAGCTTCGGCGCACCATCCACGCACCCAACCGTCGAACCAACGCCCCCCACCACCACCCTCCGCACCTGGACCACGGTGACCACCGAAGACACAGCCCGCTCAATGAACACCATCCACTCCGGATCTCCAACCGACCCCTGCCCCCACCACGTCTTCAACAAGGCCGACTCCACCATCGCACCCCAACTCCGGAACATCATCAACACCTCCTTCAACACCGCCACCTTCCCGGAGAGCTGGAAGCATGCCGAGCTCAGCGCCCTACTGAAGAAACCAACGGCGGACCCCACCGACCTCAAGAACTTCCGCCCCATTTCGCTCCTCCCTTTTCCTGCCAAAGTCATCGAGAAGATCGTCAACAGACAGCTTGCCGCCTTCCTCGAGACGAACGGATCCCTCGACCCCTCGCAGTCCGGTTTCAGAGCCAACCACAGCACCGAGACCGCCCTCATCGCAGCCACCGACGACATCCGATCCCTGCTCGACAACGGGGAAACAGCGGCACTCATCCTCCTGGACCTCTCCGCAGCGTTCAACACTGTCTGCCACCGCACCCTAGTTCAACGCCTCAGCAACATCGGCATCCAAGAGAAGGCACTGGAGGGAATCATCTCGTTCCTCGCCGTGTGGTATATAAATAAATAATACCTGATCTAGGTTTGTCTGGACATAGCAATAACAGATAGCTCAATAAATAAGAGTCAAGATTCGAGGTAGTAGGAGTTTTGCAGGTTTTAATACAGCATAAAGGACAGGAACAGGACAACCTGCACGGGAACAGAATGGCAAGCGCTGCCGGGGGCAGGATCTGGAATGGCTAGCAACTTTTAATAACAGTGCACAAGTATATATACATTAGAACAATTACATAGCACTTCATTGCAACAGGCGTAGCAGTGGGTGGAGCAGAAGGCGTGACGCGTAGCAGTCGCGAAAGATAAGGGTGAAAAGAGGGTGTAACAGGGCGTATACATAGACATGTGATGCGAACGTAACAGAATATGTCATGAATGGGGCGGAAACAATGGAGGGGGCTACCTAAGGAGCCGGGACCTCTAACCTAATGGTGCACGCAAACTGGCAATGACGTGTTACTAGGAGAAGCTGGGGGCTATGAACTCTGTGCTAGGAGCAGAGACTGAAGTCTGGAGGGTCGGAGCGACATGTACCTAAACCCTATCTAGTATCTAATGTTTAGAGAACATGTTGATATAAACTAAGAATCAGGAGGGGAAAGGCTAACAGACTCTAAGACTGGAGCATGCATTATTCTACATGTAGTGCGTGATGGAGAATATTAAATGACCATTAATACAGTATTTCTCTTACATGGAGCCGTAAAGGCTAGACTATGACGGTAACTATTGATGCGATTCAGTAGCTTTAGGAATGCAGAGAAGGAGGGCTGGACTGATAACTAGAATCATAACATACTCTTGGCAGACTCAGAGGTAGAGCCAGGCTGAACCGGGCACTGTGAGGCAGGAAGTAAGTGAAGGGTCGAGGATACAGGTGGGGGCTGTATCGCTCCTTAGCGAGGGCTCAGGAGACAGGAGCTGAATCTGGTGTCCGGGCCCTTTTGAGGCCTAGAAACGGGGACTTTACAATGAAATAACGTGCACACTGAGAAACGTGGCAACGTAGCTTTACATAGGTCTGATATTCGTAGTATTCACGAGAACTGGAAACTGGCATACTAGAGGTGGACACAACTATAATTGCGTCTTTAATCGAACATGGGGAATACATATGCATATTAATCATGCACACATAACATATGATGGAGGACGCGTAGGGACACAGAACATGGCAAAATTTACTTTTCCACATTCCCTCCTTGTCACTACGTTTCCATCAGGAAACATCAATATTCATGATACCATCTATCATTTCATACAGTATCATTTGCTCGTCTCGAATTCTTTTTGAACGGGATTTAGAACGGGACTTGGGACTAGGAATACATGATGTAGCACAAATGCCGCAAATCGCAGGGCCACATTGTATACAGAGGCAGCAGCTGAATATGATCGCTACTGCTATACCTAGAAATGACAATACTTTCCATCCCCAGGCAGAAATTATACTCCAGAGCCAACCGGACCATGTCCAGGTGCCTGGATTCTGGTGTAACATATGGGCAATTTTATGAAGTCTGGTTATAGCTGAATAAACAGACGGCGCGTTATTTGGAATGAAAATGCAGCAACTAGATCCGATGACTCTACAAGCCCCGCCCCTATCGGCCAGTATGACGTCAAGGACGAGACGATTTTGCAAAACTACAAATCTCATAGCAGATTGCTCTTCGGTTAAGTTACCTAGGGCAGAGGCAGTCTCATTTACTACAGCTTCCAGGGTTCTGGTTAATCTACGGATTAGCTTACTATTCTGGATAGGTCCTATAAAGAAGAAGAAACCTCTATTGAAATCTGTATACTGTTCTAGAGCAGTTTCAGTATAATCGACAATTGGGGACTCGATCTCCCTTCTATGTCTAATGTGTACTAGATGTGTGTTTCTATGATAATCAGATGGGGCTAAGAAAACTGGTGGCAGTAGGAAGGCAATGTAACAGGTTCCCTCCCAATCGAGGGGCAGGCGAACATATGCGGTCTGACCACAAATAAAATATGAATGACGTGAAGCTTTGAAAATAGATTTCCCACTGTCACTATACTTGACAATAGTAGTACAATCGCTGTGTCCTACATGTACGGAACCATTCTTTCGGACACATAATTTGCCTTTGACTGGTAGTACTGAAATAGCAGGTAAGTCTGGAGTAGTATCAGACTGAACATTCAGGACCATAAAATTCGAAGAATAATTACCTAAATTGTAAACTTCATTTTCTAGATCTAACCCGGTTCTGTGGGGAAGACCTTGCTTGTCTGGAAAACATGTACTGTTAAGAAAAGACATATCTGTTGAGGATGACGTTAACGTGGACCATGCTCCACACGAACCATTATGTGAAAAAGGATAAGGAAAGAGTGGCAGAACTCCCTTCGGTGTCTGAAAAGGGGGGAGTCGACCACATACCCAACAATTAGTGGCATTGCTGGTCTGGTGTGAATAATGTAACATGCGGATAAAAGAATTGTTACGCATAGCGAGGCGGTAAGAGAGTTCATGAGGGGGCAGATCACTAAACGTGTGCTCTACCGTAACATTAGTAGACTTATTTTCATGAGAAACTGGAAAATACAGGTAAAATGCATAACTGGTGCAGGAAATCATAATGCTGAGAAACAAAACGAAACTTAGAAAAACGATACATCGGATTGAGTTTTGACTAACTCTCTCACTATGGGGGTCTATTTTATACATGTCAGAAACAGTCTAACCGTTTCACCTAGGGGAGGACTTAGACAATCAAACTGGCTGACTTATTTTACTAGACCGGAGTTTCAACTTATACTCCTGCTGCGGAGTTTTCTCTAACAGGGAGGGTGCAGTATCAGTGTCTTTTGCGGGACAGTCCTTGAGAACAATTTTTTGGCAGTCTTTCAAATGCCCGGAAATGTTCTTTGAAACGGGCTTCAATCCATAAAATTTCTTGATATGCGAAAGATGCACCCAGCCTTTGCGTCCCTCCAACTTCACGGCTGTACGGGTGGCCAGGAGGACCTGTCGGGGCTCCTTCCAGCGAGGCTCCAGCGGACTTGAACAATCGAAATTTCTCACTAAGACCATGGATCCGGGAACGATTTCATGCGGTGCCACCTCGGTATTGTCTGGAAATGCGGCGGCAACCTGTGAACGACAAGAGTTGAGGGCAGACATCAAGGAAGCTAGGTAATCTGTCAGCATATTACTTGAAACATCGGTAATACTTCGGGGTCTGGGTGTACCCCACATGTTAGGGGGGCGGCCGAATACGACCTCGTACGGGGACAGACCTGATCTGGAATGTGCGACCATGCGCATGTAAAATAGAGCAACTGGCAGAGCTACTAGCCAGTCCACACCTTTCTCTTGACAAACTTTTGCAATTCGAATTTTCAGGGTCTGATTATGTCTCTCTACGAGACCTGCTGCTTCAGGATGGCGTACACAATGGAACTTCCACTGATATCCTAACAAAAGGGAAACATGTCTCATCAACTCAGATGAGAATGGCTGGCCGTTATCAGAATATACGACCCTAGGGAGTCCGTAACGGGGGAAGAACTCACGAACCAGCTGCTTGGCAGTGGTCGCGGCTGTATAATCTGGGACTGGATATGCTTCTGTCCACCTGGACAAAGCGCATACAACTACAAGAACATACTTGAAACCTCGACATCGCTCCATCTGAATGTAATCCATCTGGAGGACTTCAAAAGGGTGGTCAGGAGGTTGGAATCCCCCTTGTTCCACCGGGACACTTTTACCTGGATTAAACTGACAACATATCATACAGGTACGGACTTTCTGCTTGGCTGCAGCTCGTAAATGCTTGTTGAACCAAATGTTCTGGATACTGTCTAACATAGCTTTTTCCCCTAAATGTGCTGGACTATGTGCGGTATTGATAATGACTTGAACCATAGAGTCGGGGAGAAACCATGTGGCTTTTCCCTTCGTCACCCATCCTTGATCTGTCTGGACCCCTCCTTGTTCGGACCATTTCTTGATTTCTTCGGGGGTAGCATGTAACTGGATATCTATGACATCTTGAGTAGGATCCTTAACTGTCATACATGTAGTCGGGTCTGGAGTATGTGTCTGTGTCGAATTAACTGGAATGTCTGGAGTCTGAGCTGTAAGCTTGGCTGTGCGATCTGCTAGATCGTTACCTTGAGAAATAATGTCAGTGACTTTCGTATGTGCTTTGCATTTCATGATAGCAATGGATGTCGGTAAATGTATTGCATCTAACAGAGCTTGAATAAGGAGACCATGCTGAATCTTGGTTCCATGAGAAGTCATGAAACCTCTCTCCTGCCAGAGCACTCCAAAGTCGTGTACGACTCCAAATGCGTAGCGTGAATCTGTGTAAACATTAACTTTCAGGTTCTTGGCATGTATGCAGGCTTGAGTCAGAGCAACTAGCTCTGCTGCTTGAGCAGACAGGGTGTCAATACGGTGTGTCTCAATAACTTCAGTATCAGTAGTCACTGCATACGCGGCGACTAGTTCTCCTGTACTAGTTCTCATGCATGAACCATCCACATAAAGTGTCAGGTCAGGGTCTGGTAACGGAATATCTGTCAGATCTTGTCTTGGTTTCGTCATGATGTTAACTACTTCCACACAATCGTGTGTGGCCGGATTTGGATTAGCTGATGGTAACAGTGTAGCAGGATTGAGAACGTTGCAGCGTCTGATTTCTATGTGTGGCTGGAACAGTGTCAATTCATAACCTGTTAAACGTGCAATTGTCAAGTGCTGAGTTTGTGTTCGATTTAAAAGAACTTCCACGGAGTGTGGAACTTGTACTGTCAGGGAGTGTCCTAATACTATGGAATCACTTTGTCTGATAGCTAGTGCTGTGGCTGCAACTGACTTGAGGCACGCAGGCAGAGCCTGGGCTACAGGATCTAATGTGCTCGAAAAATAAGCACAAGGCTTGTATTGTCCTGCTTGATCTTGTGTGAGAACAGATAATGCTGTACCTTCACGTTCAGTAACGAAAAGTGTAAAAGGCTTACTGTAGTTCGGTGTGGCTAGAACTGGAGCTTGGCATAAAGCTTTCTTTAACTCATTGAAACTAAGTGTATGTTCAGATGTCCAAGGGAGGACAGTCGGTGCGGCTGCCTCCTGTGTCGTTAACTGTATCAGTGGCTTGGCTAGAAATGCATACTGAGGAATCCATTGTCTGCAATAAGAAGTAAGGCCGATAAAAGCACGTACCTCCTTCTGGGTCTTGGGCTGAGGAAGACTCGCTATTAACTGGATACGGTCTGGTGTCAACTGCCTACCCCTCTTGGACAGTAAGTGTCCTAAGTAGACCACTTGCTGGACACAGAATTGAAGCTTCGAAGGGGACACCTTGTGCCCCATCTCGGCTAGGAAATACAGAACCGTCAGTGATGCTCGCTCGCAGTCACGTTCAGAACGGGCTGTGATCAGTAGATCATCAACATACTGGAGCAGGGCAGTGTCAGTTGGCATGTGAACATTATCAAGTTGTCTCTTAAGTGCTTGACTGTAAATACTAGGACTTTCTGTGAAACCTTGAGGAGCTCGTGTGAACTGGTAGCTCCTTCCATTTAAACAGAATCCGAAAAGAAACTGGCTGTCTGGATGAATTGGAACACTGAAAAATGCGTTCTTAAGGTCGATTACAGTAAAGAACGTGGCTTCGGAATCAATGGCTGTCAATAGGGAAGAGATATCTGGAACAACTGGGTACTGAGGAATAATACATTTATTAAGTTCTCGTAGGTCAATCACTAATCGATATACTGGGGGTGCATTTGGATCTGTACGTTTCATGACTGGAATGATCGGAGAATTGCATACATTGGAGTCAGTTTCTACAACTACTCCTTGAGCGATAAGCTCGTCAATAATTTTGGATAAGGCTGCTACAGCCTCAGGTGGCAATCTGTACTGTCTGATTCGTGGTAACACTACACCTGGCTTGAGAGTCACACGATGGGGTGTGATTTGCATATAGCCAACATCAGTCGGACCTTGCGCCCATAGATGCTGCGGAACATTAGACAATCTTGGATCAAAATCTCGTAACACATAGTGACCCTTAAAGTCACGTAGGAACAGACGTATTCCCTCTGGGGAACAGCATATAACTGCACCTAACTCTTTCAGTGTTTTAATGCCTAATAGATTTTCTGGACATGACTTAGTAAGTAACAGATCAGTAGTACGGGACAATGGACCTACTTCTAGAGTAACTGGCTTTGATATTTCATTTACAATGGGTTTTCCTGAAAATCCAAGGGAAACATTTCTAGAGCCTGAGAGCGGAGCCCCTGGAACTTCGGCGTGACTAATTGTGGTCCTACTTGCCCCTGTATCAATCAAAAACTTTCTGTCTTTCCCTAATACTTGACTGTGAACATAGGGACCTTCTTGATCTACAGGTACCTCGATGAGAGGCAAGCCTACCTCCCTCTCTAGGCTGTTTCATGAATATGGCTGATACTCTGGATACTCAGACTGTGCATACTGGTACATCTGCTGTGTGACATGCTGTGTTGCAGCAATAGGCTGCGGTACTGTAACTGTCTGTGATGCATTCTGTGGCTGAGGAGTCTGTGAAACTTGTTCTTGTCTAGGTGGACGTGGTCTTTCTTTAGTCTTACCGGTAGCTATGTTGTGTTTCAGAACTGCACACTCGTTTATATAATGACCTGGCTGTTTACAATAGTTGCAGGTCCCTTTAACGGGAGCTGCAGGATGACTGGCTTGATTCGAACCCCTCTTCTGGCTGTCTTGTGGAATAGATTGTGCAACTAATACTTTCATTTTCGTGTCTTTCATACGTTTCCTTTCGTGATCTTGTTCCTCTCTGATTCTATTCTGGTGATATTGGAGCATCTGTAACATCTGGGACGGGGTATTAGCTTGCCAGGTACTTTCGACTTTCAAAACTCGATTTTTAACTTGGGGACTTGAATTCTCGACTAATTTAGTAACAAAGAGATGAGGGTATGACTCACTACTGGTCTTGAGGCCACTGTTGATGCTAAAGCATTTCTCAAATCTAGAATAAAAATCACTAATGTCTTCGTCTTGTTTCTGTTTACAGGCTGAGATGGCATCCCAGTCTTCCTTTTTAGTTGTTAGTAATCTGGGTAAAACTTGAATCAATAATTCAGGTAATTCTTTACATTTTGCTCCAAGACCGGTACCTGGTACTCGTGCCTTATCTTCAGCTTCTAGAACTGCCCAATCTATCTTTTTCTCTCCCACCTCCCATTCTTTTTCCTTGAGCTTTTCATACACCCCTGCGGGCAACAGAACTTTTAACATTTTAATTATATCTGGATACGTGTATTCTCCCATACGGAGCATGTCTTTTAATTCTCTATGGAACCCTGCTGGATCTTTATCATGACAGGGAATTAATTTTTTCATCTCTAAGAGTTCCATCTTTGTAATCGGGGTGTAAACAAACACTCGTTCTAGTTCGCCACCCGTTCCTCTAACTGGGTGGACTTCTCGTAACGGATTCTGTCTCTCCATGTAAAATGGTTTACTTTCTGGGGGTGAGACATGAACAAAATGCGGGTTCAAAAACGTTCTATATTTGTGGCGCTGTTCTAGAATGACACTAATCAAATCGGTACCTAAACCTTTCCATCTATACTGGAGTAGCTCGTTCAGGATATCATGTAACGGACCTGGATCAGAGTGCTGACCCTCATACAGAGTAATGAGGTGCTGGATCATATACATACCCACCAGTCGTTGCTCGGCTGGGGGCAGTTTCAGAAACATTTGTGCCACTATTTCGTCTGGAAAAGTGGTAGAATCAGTAGTCCATCGGATTGCTGATCGGGCTAGTTCCTGTTCATGCATAGTACTTAACTCACTGTAACCGATTCGTGATTTCAGAATGTGATCGGTAGCTTGAAACACTTGTTCTAGAGAACCTTGTTCTAGTGCTGGATGATGGGAAGTTGACTTGTGTTCTAGGCGTAAATGGCGGTCTGGAAATCTGGATTTTCCTACATACGCTATTCTGGCGGGATTCTCGTCCTCTACCTCTTCCGCAGAGTCATTTTCTTTCTCGCTTACTTGTGCTGCTTTACGTTGTTCGTGTAACCTTATTATTTCTTTACGAATTTTCTTGTACATACTCTCTATACTACTGATAGTCTTGTGCTTACCCTCGGCTATGTTCTCACTCCACCTTGTCAGGATTCTCATTTCGGCCGGATCTTTAGACGGGTAATCTTGTTCTCTTATTAGACAGTTAATCAGGAACTTTAGTATCATGAGCTGGATCTCAGCTTTCCTTTGAGACATGGCCTCCCCAATGCTCTCTGGATCATCCCCTGTACGGATGAAACGATATATTCTGTCTAAATCTTCTTTCATATTCGGTAAGGTAACCAAATACTCGGACACCTGCCTAACACGCACGGAAAATATAACCATACTATCCTCGCCTGGAACTGGATCATAACAGCATTCAGTAAGAGCTCGCCTGATTTCTGCAATGGACTGATATTTAGGCGTACGCTGTGATGCACGTTCATGTAACTCGACTGCTCCTGCGCGTCTATTTGGCGGCGGGGTCTGAGGAGGACCTCCTCCCGCGGCTCCTAGACTGGAATCGTCGACTGATGCTCTTCGTGCTGGCAGAGTGGGAATTTGAAATGCAGGCTGGATCTGGGGTACCGTAGCAGGTACTGCAAGGGGTGCCCCGGTGTCTGGAGGAGCAGGAAGTGCCTGATTTACAGGGACTGGCGGAGCGGGATTTGTATATTCAGGGACTGTGTCGTCCAAATAGGACGAAATGAAAATATCAGCTGCGGTCGGTTTATGACGTATCTTGGTCGGAACTAATGGTGGCGGAAAATTACTGGATGCCTCCGGGGTCGCTTTTGGCAAGCCCTCGGCAAGAAGAGGATACATACCCTTAATAAGGGCGTTCCTCTGTCTGTCTGACTGTTCGGTTTTAACTTGTTCACCTATCTCGATTAATTCTTTTTCTTGGGCTCGCTCTAAGGATTCTCTACTTAGTTCTGACTTTCTGATTTCTTTTTCGGTTCTTTTATGAGATTCTTTGCGCCATAACTCGATGGCATCTTTCTGTGACTGTCTGGCTTTCTTTTTCCATAATGCCTCTTCTACTCTCATGATGCACTCGGCATCCCACGTACCTGATACGGGCCATCTATACTTTTCCTCTAAATCTTTGGTATACTCTACCCATAAATCTAGATATAATATGGCACTTATGCCATGCTTCTGATACATAAAGTGACCTGGACTGTCCCTGGGCGGGACGGGAACTGCTGCTTCCAGCAGACCTTTTCTGGTTTTTAACTGACGTAACTTAGAAAACAAGGGCATGGCTGAACTGTAACTTAGACACAATACGATACACAATGAACACGATAATTACTCCACATTCATACCACGACAATAACAGTTCGAACAGAATACTACCTGGAATACTGAGAACAGAACACATGAATTTTCTCGAGAACAGAACTGACTAGAACAGAAACGAGATGCACTGCTAAAACAGTACGAAACTTACCGGTCTCATAAAGAGACACGTCAGGACCCGCATCCACCGAAATGGACACTTCGTTTTGGGTCTGTGTACCACCAAACCCCGGACCAGAGACAATTAGATTGACCCTGTCTAGATACTACCCCAGCAACGGTACTCACCGGGCAGCAAGAACGGAAGGCCTCGGACTGGACTGGACTGCTACGACGACGGACGACGAACTTCGGACTTCAGTTACGGGTGGGCCTCCGGATACCTCGGACCTTGGACTCTCGGCTTGGGCTCTGGTCGGGACTCGCCGCGTTCCTCCACCGCCTCGTCTGGATGCTGGACCGCCTCCTCCGTCTCCTCCGTGGGCCTGAGGGATACTTGAAGCAGAAATATCTGCACGTGCACGGTATGGTTCCGTCACGGCTGCAGAGGGTCAGGGGGCCGGCGTGGCTTCACCGGCGCGTGGGGAAAGGGCAAGTCCCTATTCGGGCGCCATTATGTGGTATATAAATAAATAATACCTGATCTAGGTTTGTCTGGACATAGCAATAACAGATAGCTCAATAAATAAGAGTCAAGATTCGAGGTAGTAGGAGTTTTGCAGGTTTTAATACAGCATAAAGGACAGGAACAGGACAACCTGCACGGGAACAGAATGGCAAGCGCTGCCGGGGGCAGGATCTGGAATGGCTAGCAACTTTTAATAACAGTGCACAAGTATATATACATTAGAACAATTACATAGCACTTCATTGCAACAGGCGTAGCAGTGGGTGGAGCAGAAGGCGTGACGCGTAGCAGTCGCGAAAGATAAGGGTGAAAAGAGGGTGTAACAGGGCGTATACATAGACATGTGATGCGAACGTAACAGAATATGTCATGAATGGGGCGGAAACAATGGAGGGGGCTACCTAAGGAGCCGGGACCTCTAACCTAATGGTGCGCGCAAACTGGCAATGACGTGTTACTAGGAGAAGCTGGGGGCTATGAACTCTGTGCTAGGAGCAGAGACTGAAGTCTGGAGGGTCGGAGCGACATGTACCTAAACCCTATCTAGTATCTAATGTTTAGAGAACATGTTGATATAAACTAAGAATCAGGAGGGGAAAGGCTAACAGACTCTAAGACTGGAGCATGCATTATTCTACATGTAGTGCGTGATGGAGAATATTAAATGACCATTAATACAGTATTTCTCTTACATGGAGCCGTAAAGGCTAGACTATGACGGTAACTATTGATGCGATTCAGTAGCTTTAGGAATGCAGAGAAGGAGGGCTGGACTGATAACTAGAATCATAACATACTCTTGGCAGACTCAGAGGTAGAGCCAGGCTGAACCGGGCACTGTGAGGCAGGAAGTAAGTGAAGGGTCGAGGATACAGGTGGGGGCTGTATCGCTCCTTAGCGAGGGCTCAGGAGACAGGAGCTGAATCTGGTGTCCGGGCCCTTTTGAGGCCTAGAAACGGGGACTTTACAATGAAATAACGTGCACACTGAGAAACGTGGCAACGTAGCTTTACATAGGTCTGATATTCGTAGTATTCACGAGAACTGGAAACTGGCATACTAGAGGTGGACACAACTATAATTGCGTCTTTAATCGAACATGGGGAATACATATGCATATTAATCATGCACACATAACATATGATGGAGGACGCGTAGGGACACAGAACATGGCAAAATTTACTTTTCCACAGCCGGAAGAACGCAGAGAGTCCGCCTCCCCCCGTTTCAATCCGAGGCCACCAAAGTCATCTGCGGCGTACCGCAAGGATCATCACTCAGCCCCACCCTCTTCAACGTCTACATGAGACCTCTTGCAGCCATCGCACGCCAACGCAACCTCAACATCATCTCCTACGCCGACGACACCCAGCTGATCCTCTCCCTCACCAGAGACCCCGACACCGCCAGAACCCGCCTACACGAAGGGATGAAAGACGTCGCCGAGTGGATGAAGAACAGCCGCCTTAAACTGAACTCAGACAAGACGGAAGTCCTCATCCTGGGACCATCGCCCTCCGCCTGGGACGACTCCTGGTGGCCCCCAGCCCTGGGCACCACTCCCAAGCCAACAGACCACACACGCAACCTGGGCTTCATCCTGGACTCCTCCCTCTCGATGACCAGACAAGTCAACGCCGTCTCCTCATCATGCTTTCACACCCTACGCATGCTTCGCAAGATCTTCAGATGGATCCCGACCGAAACCAGGAAGACGGTCACCCAGGCCCTTGTCACCAGCCGACTGGACTACGGAAACACCCTCTACGCCGGAACCACAGCCAAGCTTCAGAAAAGACTCCAACGAATCCAGAACGCCTCCGCCCGACTCATCCTGGACATCCCCCGACGCAGCCACATCTCCGGTCACCTGAGGGACCTGCACTGGCTCCCCGTCAACAAGAGGATCACGTTCAGGCTCCTCACCCACGCACACAAGTCTCTCCACGACCTGGGCCCCAAGTACCTCAACGACCGCCTGACCTTCTACACGCCCACCCGCCAGCTACGGTCTACCAGCCTCGCCCTTGCCGCCGTACCACGCATCCGAAGAGCCACCGCCAGAGGCAGATCCTTCTCCTACCTGGCGGCCAAGACATGGAACTCCCTCCCCATCCACCTTCGGCTGACCCAGGACCATCTCGCCTTCAGGAGACAACTCAAGACCTGGCTGTTCGAGCAGTAGCGGACCCCTTCCCCCAAGCGCCTTGAGACCCTTCCGGGTGAGTAGCGCGCTATACAAGTGCTATGATTGATTGATTGACTGATAGTTTGTATCTCTACCTTCAAACTATTCTAGAAGTTCTAAAGACTTTTTGGGAATTCATGCCTTTGAAATATAGTGTTTTTTCAACATTGAACATCTCCACAGTTGATAGATCTACTGACCTGGTTCCCGTTTGATTCATGCTTCCACCCATTGGATCTTAAGAAATTCTACTGCTATAATTTTGCTCTTGAAAATACTGATACTGTTACCGATAATTTCAGGCTACACATTTTGCAGTATTCTGAGATGTTCCCTATAGAACAGAAAAGTAACTCAGAAATTGTTGTTTCAGAACGAATCATTACAGACACCTGATTGTTGTTAGAAAGCAATTTTTTTCAGGAGCAATCTGGGCACACCATAGTTTTATTGTCACACCTGCTAATATGTATATATGTATGTTTGTATGTATGTACATGATATTTCTAAATCGCAAACATAGCTAAAAGGCAGTGCAGCCTCATCCTTAGCGCCCTTCAGTCCACCACCAGAAGAAACCCTGAAATTTCACTTCTGATCCCCCCAACCTATTGGTTGTCTTACCTGCCCATCCACCACCTTCTTAGCACCTCTGTCACCTTCTCTAAATAAAGTGTATATCACAGCAAAGGTGAATGGACACTATCATGTCTAAATTACTGTGGGTTCTCAAACAATGGCTGCATGCCTCACTACTGCTACCCCCTGCGCCTTACAAAGTCCAGACACCTCTCTGTTCACCTCCTGCCATACCTTATAGCTGGGCCGTAGGTATCCCATAGGGCAGGCTGCTGTGAAGGTAAAAAGGTAGGACATGTCCTAGTAGTGATAAACATCCAAATTCATTTTTCACTACTGTGAGGCCTACTCTCATAGGTTAAAATTCTGATTTCCTTATTACACTTTTAACTGTAATTCCTGATTGAGAAGGAGTAGTCATGTCATGTTTTATGTCTTTGAAATGGTAATCATAAATTCTCTTTACTGGTAAAGTCAGATTTAACATTACCGTTTTACAAATTCCACTTTTAGAAAGTCGACATTTCTCTGCTTTTATAGCTCTGTGTGTCTGCAGCCTGTCTCCAATACATGTGGGTGGGTAACAGCTTCACTTTGTGCATTCCCTGTAGACAGCCACATACAAAGGGAGGGTAGGTGTGTCTCAGTGCACATCTGCATCCTAATGGCTCATCCTGGGCAAGATGGGAGGGAGGAGCTGACACTTACACCTGAATAGGCAGTGTCCTTTCACCATACAAAGGGCTGATTACCCCCTACAGATAGTCTGAAGCCAGGACTGAGAAGAAAGAATGTATGTGCACTTCAAAGACCCTTCTTTGAAGTTGCCTCCTATTCAAAGGCACAACTGGATATAAGCACTGGGGGGCCGATTCACAGAACTAATCTGAGATAAAATCCTAAATTTACTACTTTTGGTATTCACAGAAGGCATTTAGTCGTAGTAAAGTTAGAACTCCTAACTTTACTACTACTAAACTGGGAGGCGTGACATGCCCAACAATGGCTGATGGCCATAGGCTGTCAATGTATGCTTGTAATGCACAAGGACATGCCAAGTTTTTGCGCTGAGATTCAGGCAGAACGATCAGTGCACAAGTAAGATTACTGATGCATGCTGGATCTTGTAGTATGCTGCACCCTGTATCAGAAAGACATTTCTTTTTTATAAAATTATTAGCACTGGTAGCAAGGGTTTTGTTTTCTTTTTCTTCATTTTTTTTTTTAGTCATTACAGTGTTTATGGGGTACTCAAACAAGGAGCGGCACTATAACGGTCGTGTCTGAGCACAGGGTTCTAAGCACATACTGGTGGTGTGCTGAATATTTACAGTGCATGATGACTGATTTGCAGAGTTGGTTTACTACACTGTTCCGGGCATTTCGCTCTTTCATGCCATTGATAGAACTAGATTATTTTAGAAACGAGTCATGTTCCTTACAATGTGGTAATTGGCATGTTATTGGGTTTACAGCTGCCCGTGAAGAAGGGTGGAATAATCCGAAATGCATTGGTAATTACACACAAGTCATGATTTGCCATTCTGTTAATAACTTTAGGAATGTATTCAAAGTAAATAATAATGTGAGGCAACATTGTTGGAATATTATGCATTGACAAGGGTGTAAAAAAGGTGTTCATGTGTTTTACAAAAGAAAGCTTCTTGAAACCAATCAAAAATAAAATGAGTACTATTTTTTACATTTGCCTAATGCTTTGAATATATTGTAGTCTACTGGCTCATTTCATAGTGCGCTTTATTTCTAGTTTATTTTAGGGGTGGTTGGCATGGGGAGAGCATGCTGAAACTTGGAAAGTGGGGAACAGGGTTCATGTCGCTACCTACAGATGGTGTGCTACATGTTTAGCTGCTGTGATAATACACAGCTACTTTCAAAACATTAACATTTCAAACAAATACCCGATTTAATCCTACCCCTACACACCCTTCAAAAAACAATATTGTGCTTATAAGGTCCCAAAGGCGAGACCCATTGGCTATGCCAATGCTTGTTCTGTCTTGTCAGTGTTCTCTGTGGCCTCTTTCTACAACCCGCTAGCCTCTTCGCTCAGCATCCCCCTGACAAGTGGTGTTTGTTCATGATGGTGCCTTTATCCGACGGTCTGGGCTACTCTTTCCCATCCTTATCCTTGCACACATCTTTGCCACCAGTTCCCTTTTTAGGTCTTGCGTGCGTTGCAGGGCAGAGCCCTGCTCCGCCTCCGTGAGATATTTTGTAGGAGAGGATTTTCAGAAGAGGGCTTTAAGCCTCGCCCCTCAATTCCATTGGCTGGCGTCACCGTTTATGCTAAACGGTGGCCAGCCACTGGAAATGAGCTATGTATGTTACCTCCCTTTGGCTTTTTGTGCCGGCCCACTTGGACTGGCTTGCCTGCTTTCCTTCTGTTGTTAGTGATTTCTTATCTTTATGGGGCCATGTGAGTAAACAAAGTGTTATCTCCTCCTCACAGCTTCTCCAGCTCTTCTTCTTGGCAGTCTTCTTGGTCCAAAAGAGTTCTAAGGTTCTGTGGTCTGGGCATCAGTACTTATACCACAAAATCCTTTGTTCTCTCAGGCAGAGAGTGTCTTTGCTTAGTCCAAACCAGTTCTGTCCTCTCTATCCCAGCTCCCTGGCAGGAGGTGGAGACAGCATTGTGGAAGGCAGACCAGGCCCATTCAAGTGAAAGGAAATCTCCCCCCTACTCTAAATGCAGCCCAGAATTATTCAGCCCAGTTGTGACTCATCACACTCTCTGGAGCCACAGTACCTCCCCATCCTGTCACCCCCAAAGCCAGATAGTCAATACACATACTAGCAGAGGCACAGTGGATGGCTAAGCAAGAAAATACCTACTTTCTAATAGTGTTATTTTCAAACACAGAATGTAAACACCACCTTCACTAAAAGATGCATTTTAACATTCTGAGTTCAGGCATACTAAACGTTATTTTCCTACCTGGTTCCCAGGGGTAGTTATGTTTATAAGATGTTATAAGCAAGCTCCCCATTCCATCCTATGGGAATAGGTAGCCTTGCAATAGTGAAAAACGAAATTTGCAGTATCTCACTGTCAGGACATGCCACACACACCAGGGTATGTCCTACCTTTCACATAAAATGCACCCTACCCACATGGGGTACCTTGGGCCTACCTTATGAGTGACTAACATGTAAGAAAAGGGAAGGTTAGGGCCTGACAAGTGGGTGCACTTGCCAGGTCGACATGTCAGTTACAAACTGCGCGCAGACTCTACAGTGGCAGGTTTGAGTTACCTTTAAAGGGCTACTTCTATGGGTGGCACAATCAGTGCTGCAAGTCCACTAGTAGCATTTGATTTACATGCCCTGGCTTCATCATGGAAACACCAATCCATAACATAATTTACAACAGAAAGCATATGCACTATAGCACTGATCAGCCATGGTAAAGTGCCCAGAGTCCTAAAACCAACACAAATAATTCAGAAAAAATAGGAGGAAGAAGCAGAAAGTTTTGAAATAACCCTGCAATAGGGCCATTTCCAACAGAGAGTGTGTGGGATTTTCCAGCTTGCTAGTTTCTTCCAGAGCCTTGCTTGATCTATGTTGTCAAATGGAGCCCTGAAGTCTATGAAACAGATATGCAGTGCTTGTTTGGTTACCTTGCCTGTGTCCATGAGGAGAGATATGGTTAGAATATTGGTTGTTGTGCCAGTTGCTTTGTAGAACTCTGTCTGGTTAAATAGAATAATTGTGTGTTCCATGGCCCAGTCTTGAAACTCGGTTAGTAAAGTGCCGTCAAAGTATTTTGGCTCGATGTAAAGCAGGGCAATAAGGTGGTAGTTTTTTCGTGGAGGATTTATCGCCTGATTTATGGATTACAGACATGACAAAGCCCTTCCAAGAAGCTGGAAGTTGACCCATCTTCCTGTTTTCACAGAAGATCGGGTAACGTAGCTGCCCAACAATCTATGTCTTGTTTAAAAATGGCTGGTGGAATTCCATTTGGTCCTGGCACTCCCTCTTGTCTGCCCTTGGAGATCTGGTGCTTGATTATGCCTAAGCGAGTTGGCTTGTATCCTGGTATAGAGTGATGGTGTAAGGAGAGTCATTGTTCTGTTGGCTTCCTGGCTGGTGGAGGTGGGATTTCAGGAAGTGAGTTCAGGTCTCCTCAGAAATATGAGATGTCACTCCTCCATGTAACGGGCGCATTGCTTTTTTCACCAATGCCCAGAAGCGCATACTGTTTTTAGTTTTGGAGTTGTGAAGCAGTTTAGCCTAGAATTCATCATCCCTGGATCTCTTAATGTCCCATCTTATTTTTTTAAGCATAGACCTTTGTTGCCGCAGTGAGTGATTGAGGTTTAGATCTCTGGGAATGTGCCTCAATAGTCTGAGGATCTTATTGATCAATTGTTTTACTGTTGTTACCTGGTGCCGCTGTCCACTGCTGATCCATCCGGCTTTCTTCGCTTCATGGGGTGGTCTGCATTTGATTGTTGAAGAGAATATGCTGGATAGTTTGACGGTGGAAGTTTCCCAATTGCTGGCAAAGTTGTTTTTCTGCTCTTTGCTGTTATGTAGCAGGTCCTGCCTGAAGTACTTTCCCGGTATTTGCTAGCGAGGATTTAATTCTTTTATGATTGATTGTGTAGTTGGAGCAGGATCCCCCTGGTACAAGTTTGCGTTGTGCGGTAATGGCCTAAAGGAGTACCTCTTGTGGCCGATGGTCCCTGTCCCCCTTGTCACAGAGGGAGAACGAGACCACACTGTGGAAAAATTAAAGGGAGACCAGAGTGTAATCTAATGTGGAGCATGCGGTCTCAGTGTAGTATGAAGCTGCTCGTGGGGAGTCGGCGGGGATTCTGCTATTTGCTACCCGAACATTGATTTTTTTTTTTTTAAACTCTTTATTCGTGACTGGATCAGATATTACATATTGTAATACATTTCTTTTAACATACTGTCAGTCTTTTCCTTTTTCTGAAACATAACTTTGGCGCAGTGCTCCATACATCAAATCGTACATCACGGTTCGTGAAATTCCAGATATCAAATCAGAGTATCGTATATCACTTATTACATGTCAGTAGGATACTGTATCGCCCAACCATTCCCCGTTCCCTCCCACCTCCTCCCACCCCGTTCCCGTCTTCCGGTCATTCCCTTGTACAGTTGCATAACGCTCGTCTAATAGTGATGTGACGGTGTAAATGGACAGTACAGGGCATAGGTGTGGTCACCAGTGTATCTAGGCAGTCGGCCTCACACATCTCCTCCCCCCATCTCCAAGGAGCACTCAGGTACCCTCCTCCCCGGGCAAACTCAGGTCCTCATCCTCCAATTCCAACAGCATGCGATCCCAATCCTGTGCTACAGGGTATTTCCGGTGGCCCTTCTCCTCTTCCCTACGCAATTCCGTTGCCTCCGCCTTCCCCCACTTCAGCATATCGGATCTCCACATCTCTATGGCTGGGGGCCTAAGGGACTTCCATCTCATAGTGAGGGTCCGGAGTGCCAACAAGAGGGCTAGGTCTTTAATTTTCAGCTGTGCCCTACAGGCCTTGGGTCTCTTCCGATTCCCTATCAGGCAGGGTAAAGCGCCCGCCGGGACCTGCATACCCGTTATGGTGTGAAGTGCGTGCCGGATTGTCTCCCAATATGTGCGCAGTCTCGGGCACGCCCACAGCATGTGGACAATATCAGCGTCATCACCCTGACACCTAGGGCAGCAGTGGGAGACGGTGGGAAATATCCTATGCAATCTTTGTGGAGTGAGGTAAGCCCTATGTAGCACCATGGCTTGTATAAATTTGAATTTAGCATTCCTGGACACTCTCCTGGGATGTCCGAGGATGATCTTCCATTCCCCGTCTGTAATTCCCTCTCCTGTGTCCGTGCTCCAGGCCTCCCTAAGTGGGGTGAGGGATCCAGCTGCGTGTTCTCTAATGCCCACATATAGCCATTTTACTAAATGACCACCCGACCCCATATAGTGGAGAAGATGGACCAATTCGTGTTGTGGTGGTTTAGTACGTTGTGTAGCCCAAGTGCGCCTCACAAAATGGGAGACCGTGGCGTGTAGAAGATACAACCGTTGCGGGGCTCCCGTGGATTGTGTAAAAGTGGCATGGTCTAGCAAATTGTCGTCCCCAAATAAGTCTCCAACCCTGTCTACCCCAGCATCTATCCAGGGTTGTAATCTACGTCTCGTCAGGGGTCCCTGTGGAGTCGGTAGGCCCAGTAGAGGAATGTTGTCTGCATAAGGAGGGGTCCCTGCCGTGTATTTAAGTGCATTCCGCCAGCACTTCAATGCCACGAGCAATAAGGGGTGGCAGTCTCTCGGAGTCTTGGCCGCAGGCAGCAGAAGGGAATGGAGAGCCCCTCGCGCCAGCTCTTGTGGTGTGAAAGCAATCTCGTGAAGGTTTCTGCCCGCCACCCACCTAGCCAGCCACTGTAGTTGGCTAGCGTAGTAATAGCCACGTAAATCAGGCACTCCCAGGCCCCCTTGTCTGGTAGACAGTTGTAGTTTCTTGAGGCTTATCCATCTCCTCCCCGAACCCCAAACCAGGGTGATCAATAACGAGTTCAACATGGTAAAAATGGGTTGTGGCAGAAGGACTGGTAGATTCACAAAATAATACAGGATTCGGGGAAGCAGGACCATCTTTGAAAGTGCCACCCGACCCATGACGGACAGAGGCAGAGACGTCCAGAAGTTCACACTACCGCGGAGGCCAGTAATTGCTCTCCGCACATTACCCTCAATTTGATCGTCAGGGTTCCGGTAAACATTAATGCCGAGGTACTTGAAGGTAGTCGGGGCCACCTGGATCTCGTGCTCCCCAAACTGTATGTGGGTGGGTAGTTGCCCGTCGCGGAAAAAGAACCCCAGTGATTTCCCGGGGTTAATCGCCAGGCCCGATATCCGTTCGAACCGCTCAAAGGTATGCGCCAGGAGGGTATGGTCGCCCTGCAGGTCTCGTAGGAACAGCAATATGTCATCAGCGTAGACGGAAACCAGATTATGGGGGTCCCCAACCCGGATTCCCGTCTCCGCCGCCCTAGTCCGGAGTGCAATTGCTAGGAGTTCTAGCGTAAGGACAAATAACAGCGGTGACAGTGGGCAACCCTGTCGGGTGCCCCTGTGTACGCCATAACTGTCCGACGTGTGTCGGCCGGTGCGTGCCCGGGCCGTTGGGTTGGTATATAGTAGACAAACCCATTTGATTAGGGCGTCAGGAAGACCAAAGCGACGTAAAACTTCAAACATAAAGTCCCAGGTCAGGGAGTCAAACGCCTGCCGCAGATCTAGGGTTATACATCCAGCCTGCGGCAAGTCCGGGGGGGGTCGTGGACATGAGGGCATGGAGACGTCTCGTATTTTGAGAGGTGCTCCTCTCCGGGAGGAAGCCACACTGATCTGAGTGGATCAGGCCAGGGAGGTGGGCTTGTAGTCTCAGGGCTATAATTTTACTAAGGATTTTATACTCCGAGGGGAGCATAGACAGAGGCCTATAGTTACTCACGTCCAGTGCATCCCTGCCGGGCTACGGGATCGAGATGACCAAGGCCTGCATAGTCAAAGCCGGTAGGTGGCCAGTCTCGTACGCTGTTTTGTAGATCTTTTCTAGAATAGGGGCTAGCGTATCACAGTAAGTTTGGTAAAACTCACCCGGCAGACCGTCCATGCCTGGGGTCTTGCCTCGGTTTAAAGAGTGGATGGCTATTTTAATTTCTTGCTGTGTAACAGACCCCGCTAGTATTGTCTGTATATCTCGGGGGAGGGCCGGGATCGGAAGCTCATCCAGGAATTCTAACATGGCATCTCTAGTATCAGTATGGGGTGGGGCGTACAGTCTCTCCAAATGGGCCTTAAACACATTATTGATCTCTATCTGCGTATTTACCTGCCTGCCCTTGTCGTCTCTGACACTCGTGATTACCGGGGTCTCAGGGGTGTCTCTAATCAGGCGAGCCAGCAGCGCACCCGACCTGTCCGCCTCCGCCTGTTGCCGTCGCAAGTATTCTCTGTAGTCCATTACCCTTAGGGTCTCCAAGAGCTCTGCATGTTCAATATTGCACAATTGGAGATCCCCCCTACGTTCCGGGTCCGTCCCCACTGCGGTCTCAAGCATTGCCAGCCTGTCCTCAGTCGTACGGAGTCTATCATATACCTCCTGCCTGGCACTCACCAGCCGGCCAATCGCAGCACCCCTCACCACCGCCTTCATAGCGTCCCACACAACCAGGTTCGAGGACGCAGAGTCCCAGTTATCCCTGAAGTAGTCTGCCAGCGTGTTCTCCAGGTGGGCACGGAACGGGCCATCCTCAAGTAGTGATGGGTTGAGCCACCAGGTGGGCACCGGAGAGGGGATCCTGCCCCAGTTCAAGTCTAGCGTTAGCGGCCTATGATCCGAAAACGTCTTGGCGAGGTAGGCCGAGGACGAGCATTGTGCCATCAGGGACCTGGTGCAAACAAATCTATCCAGGCGTGTATGCAAGTTATGTAGTGGGGAATAGTATGAGTACTCCTTGTGTGTCGGGTACAGTGTACGCCACATATCTGCCAACCCCCACCCTTGAAGCCATACTCGAAAGGAGTCAGACAATTTGTGAACCCCTGCCCCTTGAAGCGGAGGGTGCGATCTGTCCAGCCCCGTGTCCAGTATCATATTCCAGTCCCCACCCAGGATCCAGGGGATGTCCGCCCAGTCTTCTAAGGCCCTACTCACAATTGGGAGGAATCTGTCCTGGTCGTGATTTGGGGCATAAATACTGCCCAGGACTACCAACACCCCATCCAGTGTGCCCTTAACCAGAAGGTATCGCCCTTGGACATCTGTCTTCCTATCTACTTCCACGAAAGGGACACCATAGCGCACCCAGATCGTAGCTCCTCTAGAGAAGGCAGAATATGTTGTGGAAAAGACAGTCCCCCTCCATTTCTTCCGCAGGGTGTGTACTTCGGGCTGCATCAGGTGGGACTCCTGGAGGAACACAATGTGTGCTCCCTGGCGGAGCAGGAAGGCGGGCACTCTGTGTCGTTTCTGTATCGCCCCTAATCCTCTCACATTCCACATAACCAGCCTATACTTCCCTTTCGTGTCAGCCATAATCAGATACCGATGTTCGAGTAGACAACAAAATATAGTGCAGTGTGTGCAGTCGCCACGGTGACCAGAAGACGGTTCCCTCCCATCCCCAAACCCCAACTCTGGACGCGCAGCCTTGGAACCCAGCTGTGCCGAACATGAAACAAAACAACAAAAGCAAACAATGAACCATGCATACGCTCTTGGGGGGTCTGCTGCACTTAAGCCACATCCAATGGACCATGTCAATCGGTGTCGCCTGCTCAACAGCGCCGCCGGGAGGGACATTACTTATAATCAGTCACTGTTACCGGCCTTCACTTGGGAGGGGGGCCCCCTTTTCAATCCCGCAGAACCAGTGAGGTATGTCAGTGATAAATCAGGGTGGTGGCCTAGTTCAGTTCACCCTGTAGGGGGCAGCAGACAGGATCATAACATTGCAAGAGCACTCGTTTACTGCAAAACAACATGCATGTCTCCTGTTCTCAGGGTCCCTCGCACCCCACTCCCTCTCCTCCTCCCCCCCCCACGGAGCCTCATGAAGGTTACAAGAGTAAAAAGGATACCAGGGGGACTCAGCGAGTCAGAGTACATTCACAGCAGTCATTATTCCAAGGCAGTGTCCAAGATTTCATCCGCCGCTCGGGGCGTCACATTCGGGAAAAGTACCAAGCTGTTCTCAGAATCCGAATGTACAGTGCTGTCCTCCGTGTCCGTATTCACTTGTTCTCGGTCTTCTATGAAGGAACCCACCATCGCAATGGCGTCCACTTGACCCTGTTTTTGCTCGTGGGCCGGAGGCCTCCGACCCCTCGATTCCGAGCCTCCCAGATCCGCTCCGCCAGTCTTCGGGCCGCTCCGTCTCTAGCTCCACTGGACATCGGTCCCTGAGTCTGGGTCACATCTCGTTCAATGTCCATCACTTCCAGCCACTCTTCCGCGTCTGTAGGGCTGTCAAAGAAGTGGGTCTTATTGTCATGGATTACTTTGAGTCGCGCCGGGAACAGTAGGACGTAGCGGAGCCTGGCTTTCTGGAGTTTCCTCTTAATCTCATAATATGAGGACCGCTGTTTCTGCACTAGATTGGTGTAATCCGGGTAAAGTGAGATGCGTTTGTTTTCATATTCTATGACAGCTTTTAGCCGGGCCTGTCGGAGTAACGTGTCCCTATCCCGGTAATTGAGGATCCTCACAATCAGGGGCCGGGGCGGTCGGCCCGGGCTCGGCTGACCCGTAGGAATCCTGTGTGCCCTCCCCACACAAAAGTACGGGGACAGGCCGTCCGTAGCAACATGCTCCCGGAACCAGGCCTCCATGAATTCCGCTGCGTGGGGCTCCTCACAACTTTCCGGCAGGCCTATGACGCAGATATTATTTCGTCTATTGCGTCCTTCCGCATCTTCCACCCTGTCCAAAAGAGTCTGTACCTGACGCTGGATACGCTGAATAGAATCTGTGTGCTCAGCCACCGTCGGGGTAAGATCCGTCAGCGACAGACCATGGTCCTTGACTTTGTCCGACAACTTGGAGTGATCGGCTTTAAGCAGGGAAAGATTTGAGGTAAGGGTACGCAGTTGCATCTCCATCACAGTTCTGGAATCCCTAATTTCTTTTAGGATTAGGTCTAGTTTGTCACCCTGTTGGCTAGTAGCCGCAGTCCCGGGCGCGGGATCGCCGGGGGCCTCATCCGAGACATTGTCCTACTCCATCGCCTGGCCAGGGCAGGAATTGGGGGAACAGCATATACATGGATTGAATCCTTTCTAGCCGGACGGTCATTTCAGGTGTGGGACGGCAATTTTCGCTCTGACCCCTTCCCTCTCACGTGTGGAGTTCCCCAGGGGTCCTCGCTTAGTCCCACCCTGTTTAATGTTTACATGGCCCCCTTGGAAGATGTCGTGACCCCTTACGGGATTAAAATTGTAAACTATGCTGACGACACACAACTCGTCGTCTCTCTTTCGCACCTTGACAAGCACCCAGATAATCTTTTGAACTGTCTGCAGGATATCCACACCTGGATGTGCGAATCCTCCCTTATGCTCAACGGTGCGAAAACCGAAATCATGCTCCTAGGCAACAAATGGTCTTCCATCCCCCCATCAGTGTGGCCGGAGGCCTTTGGGAACATCCCCACGCCAAAGAAAGAAATTAAAACACTAGGTTTCTGGCTGGAGCAGGACCTCTCCATGAAGACCCAGGCAGCAAAGACCGCTGGAACGTGCTTTGGCCTCATGAGGTCAATCCGTAAGATTCTCCCACTCCTTCCCCCCCCATCAAGGAAACTATTGGTCCAGGGGCTGATACTTGCCCGGCTTGACTATGGGAACGCCGCCTACCTTGGAGCTCCTGATTTCACCTTGGCCAAGCTCCAACGTGCTCAGAACGCCGCGGCAAGGCTCATTCTGAACCTCCCGCCCAGAGCCTCGACCAAGCCGGCCCTCAAAGCTCTGCACTGGCTCCCTGTGCGCCAGCGTGTAGAGTTCAAGGCCCTGTGCACCACGCATAAACTTATAAACGGGGCTGGTCCAGCTGCCCTTAAAAACCTGATCATCCCCTACAAAGCCCCCAGAAATCTCCGCTCTGACAGCGAACACCTGGCCATAGTTCCTAAATTCAAGAAGTCGCGTACTGGTGGCCGCCGCTTCTCGGTCAATGCCTCCGCAAAATGGAACGCTCTCCCTCGCAACTTGCATCTGGAACCTTGTCTCCCACACTTCCGTAAAAAACTTAAAACCTTCCTTTTCCCTAAATAGTCCCCTCGGTCTTCCTCTCCAGGATCTCACAACTCGATAGCGCGGGGATGCCTTCGGGTCACCAGGCGCTCTACAAAACACAAAAATAAAAATTGTCGGTAGGAGTACCATCTTTAAGATCGGCCGCTTTTACCCCCCTCCGCCCCATACTGTTTGTCGTAGGGCAACCTCCTAATCTCCTTGCAAGGTGCAGGGGTCAGTATCTCAGCCCTGTCCGTGGGCACTGACCAGTCTCAACAGTCTGGCCGCGTCGCTGTAGCCCTCACGTTTGAAGGCACGAATATGCAGGGGGCCAGGGGGGGGCGGGGGGCTGCCGCTGTTCGGTGGCCTGCTGCGTAGGCCTGGTTCAAGTTCAGCCCACAAAGCTCCTCACAAGTCGCGGACCTGTGCTCAGTCCGCTGCCCCAGCCGACGCAGCAGAATCAACAGGGCGCCGCAAGCTCAGTCCTCCAGCAAGCGCTCTCCTCGTAGATGGAGAGGGGGTGGGGGGGAGCCCAGGGAGGGGGCCGCCGGTTTAGCGCAGCGCCAGCCTCCGTGTCCCCAGAACCCTCCAGAAAAGATGGCTGCCTCGTCTCCAAAGTTACATCCAGGAGGCCCTCGGGCCAGGGGGGAGGGCAGGGGGTCAGTCAAGGGGTGGCCGCCAAAGGTGTGGGGTCGGCTTCCCCAATCCCGCCAGATGCAGGGTCGACCCTCGTACCTCAATGGGCAGGCGGGTCCTCCGCGAAGTAGCAAGAGGCGACGCCACGGCCCGGCCGCCGTCCGCGGCCGAATCCGGAGTAGTCCGTTCCTCTATCAGGCTCCGCCGGTCTTTCCTCGTAGTACTCAAGCGCCTCGGGGGCCCTCCATGCAGGCGGATCTCCGCAGGTAGTTCCGGTCACCGCGGAGCAGCTTCCAGCCCCACGTAGGCCGCATCAGATCTCGGGCAGGTCCGGCCGGCCGCAAACTTGAGGCCCCGGCTTTCGGCCAGGGACTAGGCCGCAACAGCGCCCGGACTCGCCGCACCGCCCCCTTGTCTGCCGGAGGCTCCAAACTCGGCTCAAAGCTCCCGGGAGGGCAGCGCAGTCATGAGCATCCTTTCCTGGGCAATGTTCAGCTCCGTAGCGGCCGTCGCAGGATAATGGCTTCCCGGCAGCACCGGAGCTCTAACGACCTCCGACCGCCATCGTGGCCAGCTAGCCACGCCCCGCCCCGAACATTGATGTGAGATAGGTCTTCTAAAATACGCTTGGACATCTAACTTGCTCTGCCGTGCTGGCTCCCCTTTTGTTCGGGAATGTTCCACGCCGATGACTGAGCCAGTGTCTCTTCTGCAGACGAAGAGCCCAAAAGATGTAAATTGAGATACCCTGTGAGAATAAGGTTTGGGTTATCCTGTTACATTATGATTTTCAAAAGATGGTCCATCATATGTCTAGCATCTTGGGTTTTTCGTTTTGGGTTTATGTAAGCATTAAAACATTTTTGTTTGATAATCAAATTTATTTGCATTTATATAAAACAGGTAAACAAAAAAATGTAGATAATTGCACAATAAGTCAAAGTCCATCTTTAGCAAATAGCAAAAGTTCCAGCCACAATATACATCCTTCAAGTCAGTCCCGGCATTAGAAGAACAATAAAACAGTATAGGAGAAAGAGCAGACACATATTTCAAGACAGTAGATTCAACCATTTGCCCCATATCTTATTAAATTTCTCGGGACATCCCTGGGACTCAAAGAGGGGTTCTTCTGTAGCAGCACACCAATCCACCCCTCGTTGCCACATTCGTATTGTAGGAGGTTTGGCCTAAGCCCATGCCGCTGCAATGTCTCGCTTGGCCACCGCTGTACCCAGGAAGCGTTTGTCGGGTCTGGAGCCGTCCAGGCCATCGAAAACTCCCAGCAGAAGGTGCATGGGATTGTGAGGGATCTGCCACCGTACGGTCTGTGTAAGCCCAGACCCTACGTCCGACCAGAACGAGGCAAGGGCAGGGCAGGACCAAAACATGTGATAGAAATCGGCCGGTACTTGGCCACAGCATGTGCAGTCTGGACAGGCGCGCATCCCTGCCCTATACAGGCATGCAGGAGTGAGGTAGGCAATGTGTAGATAATACAGTTGGATGAGACGCAATTTTGAGGAAGTGGTCAGGGTTTTGGGGGCCATAAGGGCATCGGGCCAATCTGCTTCCTCCAGGGTACCCACCCAAGCCTACCAGCGGGTTCGCAGTGAGTCCAGGGTGGCAGGGCCGTTGTTAACGAGGGAACGATATATCCAGGACATCCCCCCTCTGCGCAAGTCACCCATCATAACCTGAGCCTCCAGCGGGCTGAACTCAGAAAAGAGAAGGGACTGATGGAATAGGGCTAGTCTGGGTGTGACACTGTAAAATTCGGTGGTGTGAAGGGAGTAACGGTGTCGCAGATCTGAGAAGGCCCAGACATGATTGCCCACCCAGACATCTCCAAGTAACGAGATTCCGATCTGGTCCCACTGCCGAAAGCCCTTGAGGGACGATGTTTCACTCAGCCACGCGCTGTGCCACAAAGGAGTATGTTCGGAGAGTCCCTTGTTGTCCCATCCCGTGTAATGCAGGGCGGAGCGCCAGCCCACTAGAACTCACAATTGCTTTGCTCGCCTATTTTCCATACCTTGTACCTGCACCTCTCTCCTTCCTACCCCGGTCCACCACGGGCTTCGCCTGATTGTTGTGAAAGGTAGTGAGGGCGACCGTGCATCACTTTCGGTGGCGAGGGCGGAGTCAGGGGTTAGCGGGCTAGACTATTTAGTTCCATGCAGTTCATGACGCGCAGCGGACGTGCGCTACTACTGAGGTTGGTTCGCGCTAGCTGCTAGTCCACTGCTAAAGTTTTAAAAATTGATTTTATCCTGTATTACTGCTCACAATTGCTTTGCTCGCCTATTCTCCTTACCTTGTACCCGCATCTCTTTCCCTCCTACCCCGGTCCACCACGGGCTTCGCCCGATTGTTGTGGAGGGTAGTGAGGGCGACCGTGCATCACTTCCAGTCGCGAGGGCGGAGTCAGGGGTTAGCAGGCTAGACTATTTAGTTCCATGCAGTTTACGACACGCAGCAGATGCGCGCAGCAGGCGCGCCGCTGGCGTGCCAAAGGCAAGCCCGTCTGCGCCCATCCCCGCCTGGCCCGCGACTAGCGCCAGCTATACTGCTGGTTGCCCCCTGACTTCCCGACTCCGCTGGTCCAGGTCTCAGCTTCTGAGACTGAGATACGGTGCTTGTACCCCTGAAGTATGATGCAGTCTTTCTGGGCTTGAAATGCAGCATTTTAGATGCTTGCATTGCTCCTTTGTATTGGAACCCCCCAGAAAATGTACCAACATGCAGGTCAGAAATTCCAGGCCATCTAGTCTCCCTGTGACCTTCAAGGCTGGGCTGCTTAACTGTCGCTCTCTCCCCGCCATGCTAGTGATATCTGGCTATCACTCTCTCTACCCACGTTTGGGATATCCTGTTTTTGGCAGAGACTTGGATTAAAGATTCTTCCAGTCCTGATATTAACCTGGCTACCCCCCCAGGCTATCGCTTTGTGGGAATAAATCGTGAGGGCACGAAGGCGGGTGGGGGATCGCTATTATTTTACAATCTCATTTAAAAATGACTACCAGGAAAATCCCTAACTTGGGCCTCATTGAAGCAATGTACTTTACCATCCTGGATACTTCCTCCGTCGTTTTAGTGGGTGTCTTGGTGTTAACCCTCCTGGTGCTTTACCCTCCTCACTTTCTACACTCGTCGCCGCGATTGCGGACCTCTCACTTAAGCACCCCCACTTCACTGTTCTGGGAGACTTTAATCTCCACGTAGATGTGGCCACATGCACACGGGCTAGTAATTTCCTGGACTCTATGCTCAGACTGAACCTGACTCAGCTGGTCCAGGGCTCTACACATTTAGCAGGCCACACCCTTGATCTCGTTTTCTCTAATCATCCGGGCCTAACTACTCTTGCCTCCCTACCTCTTACTTGGTCGGATCACTACCTGATCCCGATTGAGCTGACTATGCCACATCCATCTGGCTCTCCATCAAAAGTCAGGGATCTTGGTAGAAAATGGTACAAGGTTACCTGTAATGCCCTAGAACCCATCTTTACTAAATTGATAGGGCAGCCCTCCAATGATCTGAACTCAGACGTATCCAAGTTCAACACCTCCCTTTCCTCCTCTTTTGATCTCATCGCTCCAATGCTACTGATAGCTTCCTTAAGATCAAAGCCGTCTGCGCCCTGGTTCTCTATGGCATTACGTGAGGAAAGGAGCAGATGTAAAAAATTAGAACGTAACTGGCGAATGACGTATGATGTTGCCGCAAAAACCATCTATAGAACTGCACTAAAGAATTTCCACAAACTTAAGCGCGCCACCATGAGGGAATATTTTGTAGAGAAAATCAAGACTGTCAGAAATTCATCAAAGACCTTATTTAAGATCATTAAGGAATTTTCTAATCCCCCAGCCTTCGCCTGCCCGATTGCCCCCAGCCAGACCCTCTGTGATGGTCTCTCTTTTTATAGGATAAGATCATTACTATCTTATCCACATTCAATCAGGACTGGGCTCCTCCCTTGCCTGATCCTAAAGCCATTCAGGAGGAGACATTTGTCTCATTTAAGAATCTAACCATGGTGTCCGCCCTGACTTTGTTACGCCGGTGCAAATCTGGGTCTCCCCTTGACCCGGTCCCAGCACAAGTTTTAGGCAGCCTTGCCCCCCTGGTGATTAGCCCCCTTCTCTCTATCTGGAATACCTCACTACTCACAGGTCAATTCCCCTCCGCATGGAAGCAGGCTATGCTGATCCCAATCATTAAGAAGACGCTGACCCGTCACTGTTCAGCAATTATCGGCCGATATCACTCCTCCCCAAGCCAGCAAAAATTCTCGAGAAAGTGGTGCAGGAGCAATTAGCCGATTATCTTGAATACAAACAACTCCTTCATGACTCCCAGTCCGGTTTTAGACCAGGTTTTAGCACTGAGACTGCACTACTTGAGGTGTCGGAGTCCATTCGAGAGTGCGTGGATGTGGGTGAGAAGGCCATGTTGGTCCTCCTCGACCTGTCCGCGGCTTTCGATACCGTGTCTCATGACATACTATTGGACCGTTTGCGTAATATTGGAATTGGGGGTACTCCTCTGGCCTGGGTTAGATCTTTTCTCATGGGTAGATCTCAGCAGGTCTTCCTCCGGCCATTTGTATCCAAAGAGAAACCTCTGCTCTGCGGTGTCCCGCAGAGCTCTGCACTTAGTCCTGTGTTTTTTTACTATTTACCTCACTCCTCTGGTAGAAGTGGTTGAATCCTGGGGGGTCAGAGTGATCTCTTACGCTGATGACACTCAGCTCGTGTTTTCTTTTAGAGATCACTCTGACGGCAGCCTGACCAACTTTCGCTGCTGCCTCATTAACATATCCTCTTGGATGACTTCCAACAATCTCAAACTTAATACAGACAAGACCGAAGTCTTGTTCTTCAATCAGAATTCTCCAATCTCCTCCACACTGTGGTGGCCTTCGGAGTTAAACCCTTCACCGGTTCCAGTTCAAGCAGCTCTCAATTTTGGTTTCCAATTTGACAACGCTTTATCTTGTAAAACCCATATCATCAAAGTTACCGCAGCCTGCTTTGGTAAACTCCGCATGATTAGGAACATTTTCCCTTTCCTCCCCCTTGATTCTCGCAGGACCGTTATACACGCCTTAATCACTTCTCATCTCGATTACTCTAACAGTTTGTACGTAGGAGCTCCAGCTTACCTGATCAAGCGGCTGCAGATTGTGCAGAACGCTGCTACCAGGTTGATCTGTAACATCCCTTACCGCCATTCGATCACCCCGTACCTGGTGAAGCTTCATTGGCTGCCAGTGACTTGTCGCATTCAATTCAAAGCATTGGTCTTTGCCTTCAGGGCCCTCAATGGCTTTGGCCCGGTCTACCTGAGAAATAGGCTCAAACCTGTCCACTCTACCAGAGCTCTCAGATCCAACAATCTTCGCCTTCTCGCTACCCCGTGCTTCCGCCGTTCTAGAATGGGGGGTAGAACCTTTGCTATGGGGATGGCTAAACTCTGGAACAACCTCCCATTGGACCTTAGGCTCACTACATCGGAACCGCTGTTCCGGAGCAAACTGAAAACTTGGCTGTTTTCCAATCACTAGTTGCGTTCATTTCCTCTTGTTGCCTGCTGTCTGCAGCGCCGGCACACCCCCGCTGGGGCTAGCCATGTGCTTTATAAGCTTCAAAATAAATAAATAAATAAACTGCCCTAGTGATAGGGGGAATCGCCTGTGGGATGGCAGCCCCGTATAAATAGGCTTGGATTTGCGGAAAGTCCATTGTGTGGAGTCCGGTCCGATATGCTGGGTCCGACCAGCTGCCATTGAACCAATCATGGACGACAATATGTCTGTTGGCCTAGTAGTAGAGGTGAAGATTCGTCATTCCCATGCCACCATCAAAGGGAGGAATGTGGCATCGGGCCAGGGCTATACGTGGTCTCCCACCTCCCCACAGGAACCTGGTAATTATCTCATCAAAGTCTCGGAACCAACTACCCGGAAGGTGAAAGGTGGCGTTCTGTAAAATGTATAAAAAACGGGGGAGAATCATAATTTTAAAGAGTGCCCCTCTGCCAAGGGGATTGAGAGAGAGAGAGAGATTGCCATCGCTTGAGGTCTTGTTTGGCTTTCGTGATCAGGGGTGTAATGTTGAGGGCCCATTCCAACTCCGGGAGCAGAGCCACCCAGATCCTGAGATATTTGAACAATAGCCTCCGTAGGGGGATGTTAGACGGCCAGTCAAAGCAGGCCCTCGAGGGATTGAGGGGGACCAAAGTGGACTTCTTCGGGTTAAGTCGCAGGCCCGAGGCGGTCTTGAAAGCCTGGAGCACCTCCAGGCAACGCGGGCTGCTGCTCTCCAGGTCGTCCAAGAAAAGCAAGACTTCATCCGCATAGAGGGCAATCTTATCCACCTGGTGAGGGTCCCAGGTCCAACCTCGGATTAGGGAGTCGTTGCGTATGAGGCAGGCATGGGCTCCATCGCCAATGCGAACAGGAGTGGCGAGGGAGAACACCCCTGGCGCGTACCTCTCCGAATTGGAAATGCTTCCGAGCGGGCACCGTTGTTCAAGACTCTGGCTTTGGGATCGAAATCCAAGACAAGGATGAGGCATCTGAAATGGGGGCCGAACCCTATCGTGGTGAGAACATCCTGCAAGTAGCCCCAATCAACCGTATCAAAAGCCTTCTCGAATTCGATGAGCAACAGGGCCAGGTATGGCGTGAGGAGATGGCGGTGGGCCAAGGCAAGGTCAAGGCGTCATATACAATGCCGAGTACCGCACACTGGCATGAAGCCACATTGGTCTGGATGAATCAGTTTGTGCAACAATGGACAGAGACGCTGGGCCAGGGCTGTGGCAAATATTTGCATTTCTGTATTAATTTAAGAGATCGGACGATAATTCGCACTAGAGGGAGGTAGTTGGGTCTTGGGGATGACCACTATAGTGGCGATGTCAGTCTTGGTGGGGAAGGCACCCCTCTCCGCCACATGGTTAAAGAGGTCAACCAGATGGGGCACCAATAAGTCTCTGTAAGTTGCATAGTACTCTTGTGGAAATCCGTCAGGCCCTGGCGTCTTCCCAGAGTGCAGTAGGGAAATAACCCCATGGATTTCCTCTGGGGTAAGAGGAAGCTCCAGGTCTGTCGGTTTGGCCTGGGCAAGGCCGGGTAATTGGACCCCTACTCGTTCCAGTAAGTCAACCAGAGAGGCCCTGGGGAGCCGAGCCGAACAGAGCTGTGCATAGTAGCCTGCGAAGGCTTAGGCAATGACTCTCGAGGTGCATTGGTGGGTCCCATCTGTGTCTCGAACTTTAGGAATGATTCTGTTAGCCCTGGGGTAGGAGACCAAGTTATGGAGCAACTTTCTGTTTGTGTCGCCCCAACCATACACCCGTGCCACAGAGGAGCGCCATAGCATCTTGGTTGACTCCAGGGAGATCTGACGGATCTCATCTCGAATTGCCGCAAAATGTCTGGCCGGCTGAGCATCCTCAGTCCCCCCAAGTGTCAGTTCTAGCCGCATAAAGAAAAACCAAAGGTGGTGATGGACGGAGTGTTGACAATACAAACACTCACCCCCAGTCAACTGATCTGGGTTTAATCCATCACCGTTCTTTAGCTCACTCCGCCACCCCAGTTCAGACATGGCCATATGCAAATAAGTCTGACCCTGTGCCTCATGGGAACAGTCCAGCCCGAACTGCCAAGCCATGTCTTCCCTGGACCGGAATCAAGCTTCCCAGGACCGGTTTCTGGCATTACAGCCGTCTTCAGCCGGGCTTGCTTGACTCCAGTGGCAAAGTGAGCAAGGGACTCACGTCTGAGCATACCCTGCCAACTTAGGGCGAACAAAGAAAAACCAAAGGTGGTGATGGACGGAGCGTTGACAATACAAACACTCACCCCCAGTCGACTGATCTGTGTTTAATCCATCACCGTTCTTTAGCTCACTCCGCCACCCCAGTTCAGACATGGCCATATGCAAATAAGTCTGACCCTGTGCCTCATGGGAACAGTCCAGCCCGAACTGCCAAGCCATGTCTTCCCTGGACCGGAATCAAGCTTCCCAGGACCGGTTTCTGGCATTACAGCCGTCTTCAGCCGGGCTTGCTTGACTCCAGTGGCAAAGTGAGCAAGGGACTCACGTCTGAGCATACCCTGCCAACTTAGGGCGAACAAAGAAAAACCAAAGGTGGTGATGGACGGGGGCGTTGACAATACAAACACTCACCCCAGTCAACTGATCTGGGTTTAATCCATCACCGTTCTTTAGCTCACTCCGCCACCCCAGTTCAGACATGGCCATATGCAAATAAGTCTGACCCTGTGCCTCATGGGAACAGTCCAGCCCGAACTGCCAAGCCATGTCTTCCCTGGACCGGAATCAAGCTTCCCAGGACCGGTTTCTGGCATTACAGCCGTCGTCAGCCGGGCTTGCTTGACTCCAGTGGCAAAGTGAGCAAGGGACTCACGTCTGAGCATACCCTGCCAACTTAGGGCGAACAAAGAAAAACCAAAGGTGGTGATGGACGGAGCGTTGACAATACAAACACTCACCCCCAGTCAACTGATCTGGGTTTAATCCATCACCGTTCTTTAGCTCACTCCGCCACCCCAGTTCAGACATGGCCATATGCAAATAAGTGTGACCCTGTGCCTCATGGGAACAGTCCAGCCCGAACTGCCAAGCCATGTCTTCCCTGGACCGGAATCAAGCTTCCCAGGACCGGTTTCTGGCATTACAGCCATCTTCAGCTGGGCTTGCTTGACTCCAGTGGCAAAGTGAGCAAGGGACTCACGTCTGAGCATACCCTGCCAACTTAGGGCGAACAAAGAAAAACAAAGGTGGTGATGGACGGAGCGTTGACAATACAAACACTCACCCCCAGTCAACTGATCTGGGATTAATCCATCACCGTTCTTTAGCTCACTCCGCCACCCCAGTTCAGACATGGCCATATGCAAATAAGTCTGACCCTGTGCCTCATGGGAACAGTCCAGCCCGAACTGCCAAGCCATGTCTTCCCTGGACCGGAATCAAGCTTCCCAGGACCCGTTTCTGGCATTACAGCCGTCTTCAGCCGGGCTTGCTTGACTCCAGTGGCAAAGTAAGCAAGGGACTCACGTCTGAGCATACCCTGCCAACTTAGGGCGAACAAAGAAAAACCAAAGGTGGTGATGGACGGAGCGTTGACAATACAAACACTTACCCCCAGTCAACTGATCTGGGTTTAATCCATCACCGTTCTGTAGCTCACTCCGCCACCCCAGTTCAGACATGGCCATATGCAAATAAGTCTGACCCTGTGCCTCATGGGAACAGTCCAGCCCGAACTGCCAAGCCATGTCTTCCCTGGACCGGAATCAAGCTTCCCAGGACCGGTTTCTGGCATTACAGCCGTCTTCAGCCGGGCTTGCTTGACTCCAGTGGCAAAGTGAGCAAGGGACTCACGTCTGAGCATACCCTGCCAACTTAGGGCGAACAAAGAAAAACCAAAGGTAGTGATGGACAGAGCGTTGACAATACAAACACTCACCCCCAGTCAACTGAACTGGGTTTAATCCATCACCGTTCTTTAGCTCACTCCGCCACCCCAGTTCAGACATGGCCATATGCAAATAAGTCTGACCCTGTGCCTCATGGGAACAGTCCAGCCCAAACTGCCAAGCCATGTCTTCCCTGGACCGGAATCAAGCTTCCCAGGACCGGTTTCTGGCATTACAGCCGTCGTCAGCCGGGCTTGCTTGACTCCAGTGGCAAAGTGAGCAAGGGACTCACGTCTGAGCATACCCTGCCAACTTAGGGCGAACAAAGAAAAACCAAAGGTGGTGATGGACGGAGCGTTGACAATACAAACACTCACCCCCAGTCAACTGATCTGGGTTTAATCCATCACCGTTCTTTAGCTCACTCCGCCACCCCAGTTCAGACATGGCCATATGCAAATAAGTGTGACCCTGTGCCTCATGGGAACAGTCCAGCCCGAACTGCCAAGCCATGTCTTCCCTGGACCGGAATCAAGCTTCCCAGGACCGGTTTCTGGCATTACAGCCATCTTCAGCTGGGCTTGCTTGACTCCAGTGGCAAAGTGAGCAAGGGACTCACGTCTGAGCATACCCTGCCAACTTAGGGCGAACAAAGAAAAACAAATCTGGTGATGGACGGAGCGTTGACAATACAAACACTCACCCCCAGTCAACTGATCTGGGATTAATCCATCACCGTTCTTTAGCTCACTCCGCCACCCCAGTTCAGACATGGCCATATGCAAATAAGTCTGACCCTGTGCCTCATGGGAACAGTCCAGCCCGAACTGCCAAGCCATGTCTTCCCTGGACCGGAATCAAGCTTCCCAGGACCCATTTCTGGCATTACAGCCGTCTTCAGCCGGGCTTGCTTGACTCCAGTGGCAAAGTGAGCAAGGGACTCACGTCTGAGCATACCCTGCCAACTTAGGGCGAACAAAGAAAAACCAAAGGTGGTGATGGACGGAGCGTTGACAATACAAACACTCACCCCCAGTCAACTGATCTGGGTTTAATCCATCACCGTTCTTTAGCTCACTCCGCCACCCCAGTTCAGACATGGCCATATGCAAATAAGTCTGACCCTGTGCCTCATGGGAACAGTCCAGCCCGAACTGCCAAGCCATGTCTTCCCTGGACCGGAATCAAGCTTCCCAGGACCGGTTTCTGGCATTACAGCCGTCTTCAGCCGGGCTTGCTTGACTCCAGTGGCAAAGTGAGCAAGGGACTCACGTCTGAGCATACCCTGCCAACTTAGGGCGAACAAAGAAAAACCAAAGGTGGTGATGGACGGAGCGTTGACAATACAAACACTCACCCCCAGTCGACTGATCTGTGTTTAATCCATCACCGTTCTTTAGCTCACTCCGCCACCCCAGTTCAGACATGGCCATATGCAAATAAGTCTGACCCTGTGCCTCATGGGAACAGTCCAGCCCGAACTGCCAAGCCATGTCTTCCCTGGACCGGAATCAAGCTTCCCAGGACCGGTTTCTGGCATTACAGCCGTCTTCAGCCGGGCTTGCTTGACTCCAGTGGCAAAGTGAGCAAGGGACTCACGTCTGAGCATACCCTGCCAACTTAGGGCGAACAAAGAAAAACCAAAGGTGGTGATGGACGGGGGCGTTGACAATACAAACACTCACCCCAGTCAACTGATCTGGGTTTAATCCATCACCGTTCTTTAGCTCACTCCGCCACCCCAGTTCAGACATGGCCATATGCAAATAAGTCTGACCCTGTGCCTCATGGGAACAGTCCAGCCCGAACTGCCAAGCCATGTCTTCCCTGGACCGGAATCAAGCTTCCCAGGACCGGTTTCTGGCATTACAGCCGTCGTCAGCCGGGCTTGCTTGACTCCAGTGGCAAAGTGAGCAAGGGACTCACGTCTGAGCATACCCTGCCAACTTAGGGCGAACAAAGAAAAACCAAAGGTGGTGATGGACGGAGCGTTGACAATACAAACACTCACCCCCAGTCAACTGATCTGGGTTTAATCCATCACCGTTCTTTAGCTCACTCCGCCACCCCAGTTCAGACATGGCCATATGCAAATAAGTGTGACCCTGTGCCTCATGGGAACAGTCCAGCCCGAACTGCCAAGCCATGTCTTCCCTGGACCGGAATCAAGCTTCCCAGGACCGGTTTCTGGCATTACAGCCATCTTCAGCTGGGCTTGCTTGACTCCAGTGGCAAAGTGAGCAAGGGACTCACGTCTGAGCATACCCTGCCAACTTAGGGCGAACAAAGAAAAACAAAGGTGGTGATGGACGGAGCGTTGACAATACAAACACTCACCCCCAGTCAACTGATCTGGGATTAATCCATCACCGTTCTTTAGCTCACTCCGCCACCCCAGTTCAGACATGGCCATATGCAAATAAGTCTGACCCTGTGCCTCATGGGAACAGTCCAGCCCGAACTGCCAAGCCATGTCTTCCCTGGACCGGAATCAAGCTTCCCAGGACCCGTTTCTGGCATTACAGCCGTCTTCAGCCGGGCTTGCTTGACTCCAGTGGCAAAGTAAGCAAGGGACTCACGTCTGAGCATACCCTGCCAACTTAGGGCGAACAAAGAAAAACCAAAGGTGGTGATGGACGGAGCGTTGACAATACAAACACTTACCCCCAGTCAACTGATCTGGGTTTAATCCATCACCGTTCTGTAGCTCACTCCGCCACCCCAGTTCAGACATGGCCATATGCAAATAAGTCTGACCCTGTGCCTCATGGGAACAGTCCAGCCCGAACTGCCAAGCCATGTCTTCCCTGGACCGGAATCAAGCTTCCCAGGACCGGTTTCTGGCATTACAGCCGTCTTCAGCCGGGCTTGCTTGACTCCAGTGGCAAAGTGAGCAAGGGACTCACGTCTGAGCATACCCTGCCAACTTAGGGCGAACAAAGAAAAACCAAAGGTAGTGATGGACAGAGCGTTGACAATACAAACACTCACCCCCAGTCAACTGAACTGGGTTTAATCCATCACCGTTCTTTAGCTCACTCCGCCACCCCAGTTCAGACATGGCCATATGCAAATAAGTCTGACCCTGTGCCTCATGGGAACAGTCCAGCCCAAACTGCCAAGCCATGTCTTCCCTGGACCGGAATCAAGCTTCCCAGGACCGGTTTCTGGCATTACAGCCGTCGTCAGCCGGGCTTGCTTGACTCCAGTGGCAAAGTGAGCAAGGGACTCACGTCTGAGCATACCCTGCCAACTTAGGGCGAACAAAGAAAAACCAAAGGTGGTGATGGACGGAGCGTTGACAATACAAACACTCACCCCCAGTCAACTGATCTGGGTTTAATCCATCACCGTTCTTTAGCTCACTCCGCCACCCCAGTTCAGACATGGCCATATGCAAATAAGTGTGACCCTGTGCCTCATGGGAACAGTCCAGCCCGAACTGCCAAGCCATGTCTTCCCTGGACCGGAATCAAGCTTCCCAGGACCGGTTTCTGGCATTACAGCCATCTTCAGCTGGGCTTGCTTGACTCCAGTGGCAAAGTGAGCAAGGGACTCACGTCTGAGCATACCCTGCCAACTTAGGGCGAACAAAGAAAAACAAATCTGGTGATGGACGGAGCGTTGACAATACAAACACTCACCCCCAGTCAACTGATCTGGGATTAATCCATCACCGTTCTTTAGCTCACTCCGCCACCCCAGTTCAGACATGGCCATATGCAAATAAGTCTGACCCTGTGCCTCATGGGAACAGTCCAGCCCGAACTGCCAAGCCATGTCTTCCCTGGACCGGAATCAAGCTTCCCAGGACCCATTTCTGGCATTACAGCCGTCTTCAGCCGGGCTTGCTTGACTCCAGTGGCAAAGTGAGCAAGGGACTCACGTCTGAGCACACCCTGCCAACTTAGGGCGAACAAAGAAAAACCAAAGGTGGTGATGGACGGAGCGTTGACAATACAAACACTCACCCCCAGTCAACTGATCTGGGTTTAATCCATCACCGTTCTTTAGCTCACTCCGCCACCCCAGTTCAGACATGGCCATATGCAAATAAGTCTGACCCTGTGCCTCATGGGAACAGTCCAGCCCGAACTGCCAAGCCATGTCTTCCCTGGACCGGAATCAAGCTTCCCAGGACCCGTTTCTGGCATTACAGCCGTCTTCAGCCGGGCTTGCTTGACTCCAGTGGCAAAGTAAGCAAGGGACTCACGTCTGAGCATACCCTGCCAACTTAGGGCGAACAAAGAAAAACCAAAGGTGGTGATGGACGGAGCGTTGACAATACAAACACTTACCCCCAGTCAACTGATCTGGGTTTAATCCATCACCGTTCTTTAGCTCACTCCGCCACCCCAGTTCAGACATGGCCATATGCAAATAAGTCTGACCCTGTGCCTCATGGGAACAGTCCAGCCCGAACTGCCAAGCCATGTCTTCCCTGGACCGGAATCAAGCTTCCCAGGACCGGTTTCTGGCATTACAGCCGTCTTCAGCCGGGCTTGCTTGACTCCAGTGGCAAAGTGAGCAAGGGACTCACGTCTGAGCATACCCTGCCAACTTAGGGCGAACAAAGAAAAACCAAAGGTAGTGATGGACAGAGCGTTGACAATACAAACACTCACCCCCAGTCAACTGAACTGGGTTTAATCCATCACCGTTCTTTAGCTCACTCCGCCACCCCAGTTCAGACATGGCCATATGCAAATAAGTCTGACCCTGTGCCCTCATGGGAACAGTCCAGCCCGAACTGCCAAGCCATGTCTTCCCTGGACCGGAATAAAACTTCCCAGGACCGGTTTCTGGCATTACAGCCGTCTTCAGCCGGGCTTGCTTGACTACAGTGGCAAAGTGAGCAAGGGACTCACGTCTGAGCATACCCTGCCAACTTAGGGCGAACAAAGAAAAACCTAAGGTGGTAATGGACGGAGCGTTGACAATACAAACACTCACCCCCAGTCAACTGATCTGGGTTTAATCCATCACCGTTCTTTAGCTCACTCCGCCACCCCAGTTCAGACATGGCCATATGCAAATAAGTCTGACCCTGTGCCCTCATGGGAACAGTCCAGCCCGAACTGCCAAGCCATGTCTTCCCTGGACCGGAATCAAGCTTCCCAGGACCGGTTTCTGGCATTACAGCCATCTTCAGCTGGGCTTGCTTGACTCCAGTGGCAAAGTGAGCAAGGGACTCACGTCTGAGCATACCCTGCCAACTTAGGGCGAACAAAGAAAAACAAAGGTGGTGATGGACGGAGCGTTGACAATACAAACACTCACCCCCAGTCAACTGATCTGGGATTAATCCATCACCGTTCTTTAGCTCACTCCGCCACCCCAGTTGTGGTTCTGAAAAATATGGATCCGTAATAGTACCGGACTCGAGAATAAAAACTTCGTCGAAACAGGACTAATTTGGTATCAAAAGACCGGAAATGACGAGTACATCAAGTACATGTATTTTCGGCATATTCGAGTGACAATTTCACCTCGAAATCGTCATTTACCTTCTGAACCCTTAGTTGCATGTTGCCCTCTACATAGGCCTTAATCCAGTCGAATTTGATTCCACAAGGACACATACTCCTTAATCGACTTCTTCCTGACCCCAGTACAAGTTAGAACCATTGCCCCAGGCCGAGCTCGTTAGGTCAGTTCCCTCCCAGTGGCCGAGCAAGATAGTATCTAGGCCCAACCAGCCATAAAGCCATTTCAGCACGCACACCTGCCATATCTCGCTCACATCTTTCTTTTCTCCTTTTCCTCACTTATTTTATGGTGGGGAGGTGACCATTTTTATTAGGGGTCCAGCGATATCTGATGAAATGTTGGGCCTTGCCGGATGATTTGTTATGGGCAGCACGACGTGAAATATGTACATGTCATCATGACTCTGTTTTCTTTTTGTAATCGGTAACCATAAATGAAATACCACGCACCCAAGGAATGTTTCGCCAAAGGGTAAATATTGTGTATAAGAAGAGAAGCCTAACTTTGTGAAAGTGTGCAGTCTCTTGAATATACTGGCATTGTACTTCTAGGACCCTGTCACCTTGGTTGCAGCCAATAAACGAATCTTTGACTTCACCTGGAAGACTCTGAAGTTTCTGTGGGTCTGACTCAGGAGAACCCGAGGTCTCTGGTGTGTTGATCCCCTGGCACCGCTGGGTTACCGGTTCGGTACCGGTTCATAAAAACCCAGTACCTCATTTGGCGCCCAGCGTTGGAGCGATTCCAGTGGTACCAATCAGCCTGAAGATCGTGAGGAGCTTCGTGTGAAAATTCCGGAGGAGGGCCCACCACCTCATCGACCCCTGCATGTCGACGTGGTCCGAAGGTCTTTACTACGAGGTTCCCCGCTTCTCGACGGCTACAAGGACTGCTGCCCTGGCTATCGCCCTGACGTTGGACCCTTGACATTTTCGGTAGAGCGAAACGCTGAGACGAGTCTTCTGGTGAAGCCATCGATAATTTTCAGTTAAGTATAAGTGGAGCGCCTCCTAGTCCTTAGTTGGACTTACTTTGTGTCATCTTAGAGATACATAAAGGTTTTTATTGGTTCTTGCAAGCACCATAACCGAAGGACTCGTGTTTTCATGAGCAATATCGTAATCGATAACTCCTTTGAAGTTTTGGAACTAGACTAGAGAGAAAGGATGCCTAGTCTTAAAATCAGGAATGTGTTTTGTCTTGGTAATAATAATAGGGACTCCCGATTGGAGGACTCATGTCCGGTTCCTCCAGTTGGAACTCCGACTTACGAGCTGTACGCTAAACATGGGGTAGGCCCCATCGTTTACAACGAGGTATGGATTAAATACACTAGGAAAGATGGTGTTTTAAAATGGCCCCAATATGGTAGCTTTGATTCTGAAATCTTAGACAACCTTGAAGTTAAACTCTTCAAAAAGAAAGCCCGGCCGGCGATGTTTGACTCTTTCCGCATATGGCGCAAAGAAGCCAAACAAAAAGAAATTAAATTAGCTAAGCAAAATAAGAGAGAAGAGGGACTTTCAGTAATGTAAGCTGCTGTGCAGTTTAAAGATAATGAGGAAGAGCAGATAAATGAACAATTGCACAGGCAACGTAAAATGGCAATAGATAAGTGCTATCCAGTTTTGCCGTCTCTTCAGCAAGGGACAGGAAAAGAGCGTGAAAAAGACCAATTAATGTCGCAATTGTTAACTTCGCCACCGCCCTATGCGCAGAATGCTACAGCACCCCCGCAACCCTTAGTTGCACAAGCTGCGCCTCTGGCTTTTCCACAGCACCCACCAGCTGTTCTCCAGCTGGCTCCTACTTCTTCGGTGCAGCCTCCTCCAGGCCCACCGACCACTTCTGTTGCTCCTGTGTTTTCTACGATTTTGCCTACTGTACTTTCTACAAATGCCCCTTCTATGATTTTGCCTAGTACCACATCTATTATTCCTCATACCTCTTCTGCCATCTCTGCATCCGCTTTACCTCACCCCGTTCTTTCATCTGTTTGTTCTTCCGTTTCACCTTCCCTTCGGCAGAAAATGGCCAGTACTGTTACTAATCTTCTTTTACCACTTTTCGGGTCGCCTGCCACGACCCCTAACATAGGAAGAAGACAGTTGCGAAGTCAACTGCCCGATTATCAAGAGAGAGATTCCCTGAATAGTTTAGCTCGGAAATGGGTCATGGACACTGCAAAATATGATTTACAGTCTGTCATGGAAGTTTTCCATCAATGGGAAACAGCGACACAGAGATATGTGTTCGAACAGATGTGTGTTTTTCTTTGCGAAGATTTAGAAGACAATGATCAGGATTGCCTCCCACAAGAGATGTGTCGTATAAGGTTTAAGTTTAGTCTGGGTATGATTGTAGGTCCCGATGTGGAAGAAGCAGTTGAAATGCTATTATCACATCGAAGTAAGGGAAGTAGTTCTGGGTCACCATCGGAATCTAGTGCATCTAGTAGGAAAAAGGCACGACAATACCCTATGAGAGAAGTTCCCCCACAGTGGAGAGAGGGTGACGCGACAGCTGTCCCACCTGTCCTGCCCCACTTTCACCGAGTATGGGTACATGTTCCATGGAAGCGAGCTGAAGTTTTAGCACTCAAACAAACACTACCAGATCCGCGTAAAAATCCTGCAGGGTACTATAAAGAATTGTCGCAAACTGCTGGGTCATGTATTATGAATTTAGCCGATATCGATATGTTATTCGGGAACGTCGTTCCACAGCCTTTATGGGGAAAAATTCGTCATGAAGATCATGACCAGGAATTAGGTGACACGTGGGCTAATATTACTGTTGCAGATGCACGACAAGTTGGTGGTGCCAAGCCTGAGCCCCTGATAGCAGAACTACCTGGTAGGATAGTAGATTACATGAAGACAATAATGCCTGCGATACGTGTAAATTGGGATAAGTTATCTGCATGCAAGCAAAAGAGAGAAGAAACTGTGTCAGATTTCTTCACCAGATTTGAAGAAACATTCATTGACCACAGCGGTCAAGATATGACCACAGAAGGTGGCCAGAGATTGTTTGTCGATAAATTTGTGCACAATCTGCTTCCAGACTTGTGTAGAAAATTGAAAGATTCAGAAAGCTCTTGGGCAGTCTCATCTTCAGCCCAGATATTAGCTACCGCACAGTACTACGAGAATAGAGATAAGGATGAGAAAGATAAAGTAGAGAAGAAAACTAGAGAACTCAAAACGAAGGTTTTGCTACAGCAAGCCTATCCTCCACGTGGTGGTGGTAATAAAAATAATAATGGTCCGAATCACTACCGGAACACTTTTCAGCAGCCGCAGAGAAACTTGCAGAGATTCGATTACAATCAAAGCCGTGTAGGTCCCAACCAGTGTTTATACTGCAAACAAGAGGGTCATTACAAATATGACTGTCCTGCCCTGCCGCAACGTACAAATGAATTTTCTGGCGTAAGAGGTCGTGGTAGTCAGCAAGCGCCTAGAGGTAGAGGGCGTGGAAACACCCCTCAGGACGCACGTCCCCTTCCACCACAAAACTCTATGAACAGGTTTGACCAGCAAAATAACGTATCTGACAGGACAGCGCAATACTACGTCGATGAGTATTACACAGAAAATGAGCAGTGGGAGAATAATGATTGCTAGGACAGCCTTAGACAAGGAGAGGGAGTTGTTTCAGTTCCAGTAGATCAGAGTGGACCTTACGTTGAGGTGATTACATCGGGTGTGTCAGAACCTTTTCTGTTGGATACTGGTGCTACAAAGAGTTCTATTATGCACTCCAAACTCCCTGGCGCACCTTTGTCTGGCGAAATGAACGTTTCCGTAGGTTTTTCTGGCGCCCCGGTTAGAAATCCGATTTCTGACCCTTTATCTCTTTCTGTTGGTCCTTGTGAATTCGAAGCACCCCTTATTTTGACAACAGGTTGTGGTGAAAATTTGCTAGGATTAGATTTGCTGAAAAGACTGTATGCGACTTTGTACTGTTCTCCCTCAGGAGTACAACTGACTTTAGGTAAGAAAGTGGTTTCTCCCATGTATTTGTCGAGAAATACGCTTCCAACAGAATTGACACTTCTACCGGATATTCTTTGGGCTACTGGTCCGAATGATGTAGGTCTTTTAGAAATTCCACCGTATATTGTAACGTTGAAGTCGAATGTCAAAATGCCACGAATTCCCCAATACAGAATATCCAATGAGGGCGAAAAAGCTTTGCTAGCGATTGTTTACGAGTTGATTGAGAAAGACGTAATTGAGGAAACACGAGGAAATGTTTGCAATAGTCCTGTTCTGCCTGTTTTAAAACGAACTGACCCTTCTCAGCCACCTGTGTATAGATTCGTGATTGATCTTAGGGAAGTAAATAAGATAGTGGTGCCACAATTCCCAGTTGTCCCCGACATTACAACATTATTGACTGTGATTCCAGCATCCGCATCCTGGTTTTCGGTGATTGACCTGAAGAATGCTTTCTTCAGTATCCCGATCGCTGAGGAAAGCAGGGATATTTTTTCCTTTAGTTTAGGTAGTCGCAGTTTCCGCTTTAAACGCGCTCCTCAAGGCTACTGTGAGAGCCCCTCAATATACAGTCAAGCTCTGAAAAGCCAGCTCGACGCGATGGTTTTGCCCAAAGGTTCCACTCTCGTACAATATGTGGACGATTTGCTCATAGCCGCGGATACTGAGAAAATATGTAAAATGGCCACATTGGCACTACTGCGTCATCTATGTGATCTACATCACAAGGTGTCACTTTCCAAGCTCCAATATTGCCGACAAGAAGTGACCTACTTAGGTCATCTCTTATCGAAGGAGGGAAGGAAACTGACCCCAGAAAGAATTCAGGCAATAGCGAAATTAAATGTGCCAAAAACGCAGAGAGAAGTACGCGCTTTCTTGGGCATTACATCGTACTGTAGACAGTGGATTCCAAATTTTTCGTTATTAGCCAAACCCTTATTGGCACTAACGTGTACAAATACACCCAATCCCATTCCTTGGTCCGATGAGTGTCAGAAACGTTTTCTCGAATTACGCACAGCATTATGTTCGGCCCCTGTGTTAGGTAACCCCAACTACAGTAAACCTTTCACATTATACGTCCACGAGAAGGAGGGTTGTGCATTGTCTGTGCTGACTCAGTTATACGGAGATAGACAACGGCCATGCGCCTATTTTTCGTCAACTTTGGATCCGGTAGCACGAGCATTGCCAAGTTGTCTAAGGGCCACAGCAGCAGCAGCTGTTTCTATTCGACAGTCTGCAGGTCTAGTAATGAATAATACACTAATTGTGATGGTCCCGCATGCAGTAGACACATTGTTAAATAGGACTAAGACACAGCACTTAACTAGTGCTCGACTGTCCAGTTATGAATTGACGCTACTAGCAAGCCATGTGCACATCAAAAGGTGCAGTACTCTAAACATAGCCACATTGTTACCAATTGCTGAGGAATCGGATGCTTCAGAACAGCACGATTGTTTCCTCAGAACAGAGGAGGAGACCAAAGGGAGAGTTGATCTATTCGATACTCCTCTCGCCGAATGTGATGGTACATTATGGGTGGATGGTTCATGCTTTAAACTCCCAAATGGTAACGTGACTACAGCGTATGCTGTCACAACTCTGCACACAATCGTTGAAACTGCGCGAATACCACATGGTTCGGCTCAAGCCGCCGAACTCGTGGCGTTAACAAGAGCATGTGTGTTATCAAAAGTAATGAAAGTGACTGTCTATACCGACAGTCAGTATGCTTTTGGAGTGGCTCACAGTTTTGGACGATTGTGGAGAGAACGTGGGTTCCTGACTTCGCATGGAGCTAAAATTCAGCATGGTCAGTTGGTGAATGAGCTTCTTGAATCACTGACGTTGCCCCTGAAAGTAGCGGTCGTGAAATGTAGTGCGCACAAGAAAGTGATCGATGATGTTGGTCGTGGAAATGCATTTGCTGATGAAACTGCTAAAAGAACGGCAAAGAATGTGATGAGCCGAATGTATGTTGCGAGCCCAGAAAGATGGACTGGTGATGTTGGAATATGTGAAGACACGATAGAAAGTGTGAAGTCCATCCAAGCTGAGGCCACGGAGAAAGAGTTAAGCATGTGGAAAGAGAGTACAGGGAGAATGGATGCAAATGGTTGTTGGATTGAATCGACAGAGCAACAAAGATGGATGTTACCCGATGCATATGTGCCTGCAGTGGTTACAATGGCTCATGGGATGGCCCATATCAGCGCGAAAGGGATTTGCGAGTTGTTGACCCCAGTGTGGAAGAATTCAGGGATTCCCAAGTGTGCAGAGAATGTTGTCCAGAATTGCATGGTATGTCTGAAGCACAATCCTGGTAGGGGAACCCCAACTCCAGCTGGTCATTTCGCACCTCCTACGTATCCGTTCGAGGTTTTGCAGCTAGATTTCATACACATGGAGAGGTGCAACAACTTAAAATATGTGCTCGTGGTTGTTTGCGCCTTCTCAAGGTGGGTAGAAGCCTATCCCCTAAGGGACAATACTGCCTTGTCCACAGCGAAAGCCCTTGTGAAAGAGTTCTTCCCCAGATTCGGAATGCCTAGAATGGTCTGGTCGGACAACGGAAGTGAATTTGTGGGTTGTGTGATGAAACGAGTGTGTGAAGGGCTAGGCATTAGTCAGAAGTTCCACGCTGCAAATCACCCCCAATCAGCTGGATTAGTGGAATGTTACAATGGCACGCTTAAACTTAAATTGGCCAAAATCCAAGCGAGCACGGGTCTTAAATGGCCCGACGCTCTACCCTTAGCACTCCTATCCACCAGAATGACTGTGCATTCGCGAATGAAACTCAGCCCTTATGAAATAATCTTTGGTCGGCCAGCCAACATATGGGGAGTGCCTAGGCCCACGAAGTTTAGCGAGCTGCAACACCCCATTTTGCTCGACTATCTGTATGAATTGACGGCTAAATTGCGTGTTTTATATCAACAGGTCCACAACACCTTGCCTCCGGTTTCCGAGACACCGGGTCACTCCATTGACCCTGGCTCCTGGGTTCTGGTCAAGAATTTCCAGAGGACAAGGAACGACCAGCCCAGATGGACCGGACCACACCTCGTCCTCCTGTCTACAAGGTCGACTGTTAAAGTGGAGGGGAAGGCCAATTGGGTCCACGGGATCCATTGTAAGAAAATACCTTTCCCTCTGCCACATGACTAGTGGGTCCGGACAGGAGGCGCTGACTCAAAACGCACAACTGATGAACGTGTAAAAGAAGCTAAACGTGATTGTGACAGTAAGAACATTTTTCAAGAGACTACGCCGCCATCAGAACAATTGAACTCTGTGGAACCTGAGCTACTATTTCCGGACCAGACAGCACCCGGGAAAAGACGCTATAATTTGCAACCGAGAAAAACAGACTAAAGTAAAAGTGATTTATTTTTATGATCCGAGAGAAAAACCTGTGGACTAATAAAAATAAGTTTTTCCTTCCAAAATGCTATTTTTGAAAATGCAGATTCTCCCATCTAGGTAACTTGCTTATTTTTGTTTTTTTCGAACCGCCATCCGGGTTCCGCTGCTAGGGTCGCGGTTGATAAAAGACTTTTGGGTGCAGCTGACAACAATAGGTTGCTGGTTCCAGTTGGTCGAAGGGAGCCACCCTAGACTGACGGAAGCATCCTTTAGCAGAAACAAAGTACCGCCGCGGGCAGCACCTTAGAGAGGATGGAGTTTCCTGATGTGGAGAGAACTGCCAAACAAATGAACTTTAAGCAGAGACTTTTGAAAGCAATGAGAAAGAAAATTTTTATAATAATGTGTATTTTTATGCTATTTAGCGTAATGGTGTTTTTGATAAGCTATGTTTTATTCTCTTTTCATGTGACATTCACGCCTACTGCATCACCCATACCTCCCCCTACTGTTTCCTCTCATTCTTTCCACTCTTTGCCTGACCACGAATCAAATAGGAGATTAGAGTTCATTAATAACTCCTTCGTTCAGCTATTACACCAACACCAACTTGTAATGAACACAACCAACTGTTGGGTGTGTGGTCTCATGCCCCACACCACGGATAGAGGTATCCCCTATTTGGTCTTGCCATTTAGTCGCAATGGGTCAGTATGGGCATATAGGACAATGTTCATATATGCACGAGAAATCCAACCCCTACGTTCTGTAAAAGACAACCTCAAGACTAGCGCCCTAGTCAAGGGTATAATTGACATGATCAAGGAAGTAACTTCTTACGAAGATACCCCAGATGATGAGATACTTGCATATGTAGGTTGGAATGTGACCGGATATGGCGCTACATTAAGTGAGAAACAGCAAGCCAAGAGATCGTCCCCTATCTGGATCGTACCCCATCAAGGTCACCTGTGTCTGCAAGGTATTGGTAGGAATCCCAGAGCTCAGCTAGGGAAGAGTGTCTGCACAGAAACGTACGTTTTTGGATCTCAGACTTCCCCTGCCTTTTCAGCCGCAAAGGGTACTTACTTTATCTGCCACGATAGAGCCTATACATGGTTGCCCCCTGACTTCTCGGGCTCATGTTTTGTTTCATTCCTGTTACCTCCCACCTACACAGCAGCGGCGGATTACCATCGGACAAGGATAGTTAGAGGTGTTCTGAGTAAAGAAGACACTGCGGGTCAAGAATTTGGTGACTTTGCAATGGGTGTTCTGCCGTTCTGGGGAGCCATGGTTAACAGCAGAAACATAAGGCAATTGACAAGGGTAGTTGAATCCACCGTGATTGAAACTGCTGGTGCCCTTAGTAACCTGACTGCTGAGCTCCAGTCGGATCGACTGATGACCCTTCAGAACCGGGTCGCTTTGGATGTAATACTTGCGGACCGGGGTGGAGTATGCAAATTGATCCAGTCCAGTTGTTGCATTTTTATTCCAGATAATGCTCCAACAGTGTACGGGGCCATCTCCAAACTACATAAGATTTCCGAATCTATTCATGTGGATAAAGGAGATTGGTCATTAATGGGATGGTTCTGGGGACTGATATCTGCCTGGGGATGGAAAATTCTGATGGTCATTGGGATGGTCTTAGCCATTCTTTTCCTGTTCTGTCTATGCATACAGTGTGCTCCTGCAATATGTGGCCTCTGTGCTACATCATGTGTAAGGAAGCCTGTGTCAAGACACGAACTCAGCACTAGAATGATGTTGCAGCAACATCTCAATGACTTTAGGAATATAGATCTGGACTCAGATTAACATGAGGATAGATTAATTGCCTATGTAAGGGCAAAAGGAGGGTCTGTGGTTCTGAAAAATATTGATCCGTAATAGTACCGGACTCGAGAATAAAAACTTCGTCGAAACAGGACTAATTTGGTATCAAAAGACCGGAAATGACGAGTACATCAAGTACATGTATTTTCGGCATATTCGAGTGACAATTTCACCTCGAAATCGTCATTTACCTTCTGAACCCTTAGTTGCATGTTGCCCTCTACATAGGCCTTAATCCAGTCGAATTTGATTCCACAAGGACACATACTCCTTAATCGACTTCTTCCTGACCCCAGTACAAGTTAGAACCATTGCCCCAGGCCGAGCTCGTTAGGTCAGTTCCCTCCCAGTGGCCGAGCAAGATAGTATCTAGGCCCAACCAGCCATAAAGCCATTTCAGCACGCACACCTGCCATATCTCGCTCACATCTTTCTTTTCTCCTTTTCCTCACTTATTTTATGGTGGGGAGGTGACCATTTTTATTAGGGGTCCAGCGATATCTGATGAAATGTTGGGCCTTGCCGGATGATTTGTTATGGGCAGCACGACGTGAAATATGTACATGTCATCATGACTCTGCTTTCTTTTTGTAATCGGTAACCATAAATGAAATACCACGCACCCAAGGAATGTTTCGCCAAAGGGTAAATATTGTGTATAAGAAGAGAAGCCTAACTTTGTGAAAGTGTGCAGTCTCCTGAATATACTGGCATTGTACTTCTAGGACCCTGTCACCTTGGTTGCAGCCAATAAACAAATCTTTGACTTCACCTGGAAGACTCTGAAGTTTCTGTGGGTCTGACTCAGGAGAACCCGAGGTCTCTGGTGTGTTGATCCCCTGGCACCGCTGGGTTACCGGTTCGGTACCGGTTCATAAAAACCCAGTACCTCATTGTTCAGACATGGCCATATGCAAATAAGTCTGACCCTGTGCCTCATGGGAACAGTCCAGCCCGAACTGCCAAGCCATGTCTTCCCTGGACCGGAATCAAGCTTCCCAGGACCCATTTCTGGCATTACAGCCGTCTTCAGCCGGGCTTGCTTGACTCCAGTGGCAAAGTGAGCAAGGGACTCACGTCTGAGCATACCCTGCCAACTTAGGGCGAACAAAGAAAAACCAAAGGTGGTGATGGACGGAGCGTTGACAATACAAACACTCACCCCCAGTCAACTGATCTGGGTTTAATCCATCACCGTTCTTTAGCTCACTCCGCCACCCCAGTTCAGACATGGCCATATGCAAATAAGTCTGACCCTGTGCCTCATGGGAACAGTCCAGCCCGAACTGCCAAGCCATGTCTTCCCTGGACCGGAATCAAGCTTCCCAGGACCCGTTTCTGGCATTACAGCCGTCTTCAGCCGGGCTTGCTTGACTCCAGTGGCAAAGTGAGCAAGGGACTCACGTCTGAGCATACCCTGCCAACTTAGGGCGAACAAAGAAAAACCAAAGGTGGTGATGGACGGAGCGTTGACAATACAAACACTTACCCCCAGTCAACTGGTCTGTGTTTAATCCATCACCGTTCTTTAGCTCACTCCGCCACCCCAGTTCAGACATGGCCATATGCGAATAAGTCTGACCCTGTGCCTCATGGGAACAGTCCAGCCCGAACTGCCAAGCCATGTCTTCCCTGGACCGGAATCAAGCTTCCCAGGACCGGTTTCTGTCATTACAGCCGTCTTCAGCCGGGCTTGCTTGACTCCAGTGGCAAAGTGAGCAAGGGACTCACGTCTGAGCATACCCTGCCAACTTAGGGCGAACAAAGAAAAACCAAAGGTGGTGATGGACAGAGCGTTGACAATGCAAACACTCACCCCCAGTCAACTGAACTGGGTTTAATCCATCACCGTTCTTTAGCTCACTCCGCCACCCCAGTTCAGACATGGCCATATGCAAATAAGTCTGACCCTGTGCCTCATGGGAACAGTCCAGCCTGAACTGCCAAGCCATGTCTTCCCTGGACCGGAATCAAGCTTCCCAGGACCCGTTTCTGGCATTACAGCCGTCTTCAGCCGGGCTTGCTTGACTCCAGTGGCACAGTGAGCAAGGGACTCACGTCTGAGCATACCCTGCCAACTTAGGGCGAACAAAGAAAAACCAAAGGTGGTGATGGACGGAGCGTTGACAATACAAACACTCACCCCCAGTCAACTGATCTGGGTTTAATCCATCACCGTTCTTTAGCTCACTCCGCCACCCCAGTTCAGACATGGCCATATGCAAATAAATCTGACCCTGTGCCCTCATGGGAACAGTCCAGCCCGAACTGCCAAGCCATGTCTTCCCTGGACCGGAATAAAACTTCCCAGGACCGGTTTCTGGCATTACAGCCGTCTTCAGCCGGGCTTGCTTGACTACAGTGGCAAAGTGAGCAAGGGACTCACGTCTGAGCATACCCTGCCAACTTAGGGCAAACAAAGAAAAACCTAAGGTGGTAATGGACAGAGCGTTGACAATACAAACACTCACCCCCAGTCAACTGATCTGGGTTTAATCCATCACGTTCTTTAGCTCACTCCGCCACCCCAGTTCAGACATGGCCATATGCAAATAAGTCTGACCCTGTGCCTCATGGGAACAGTCCAGCCCGAACTGCCAAGCCATGTCTTCCCTGGACCGGAATCAAGCTTCCCAGGACCGGTTTCTGGCATTACAGCCGTCTTCAGCCGGGCTTGCTTGACTCCAGTGGCAAAGTGAGCAAGGGACTCACGTCTGAGCATACCCTGCCAACTTAGGGCGAACAAAGAAAAACCAAAGGTGGTGATGGACGGAGCGTTGACAATACAAACACTCACCCCCAGTCAACTGATCTGGGTTTAATCCATCACCGTTCTTTAGCTCACTCCGCCACCCCAGTTCAGACATGGCCATATGCAAATAAGTCTGACCCTGTGCCTCATGGGAACAGTCCAGCCCAAACTGCCAAGCCATGTCTTCCCTGGACCGGAATCAAGCTTCCCAGAACAGGTTCTGGCATTACAGCCGTCTTCAGCCGGGCTTGCTTGACTCCAGTGGCAAAGTGAGCAAGGGACTCACGTCTGAGCATACCCTGCCAACTTAGGGCGAACAAAGAAAAACCAAAGGTGGTGATGGACGGAGCGTTGACAATACAAACACTTACCCCCAGTCAACTGATCTGGGTTTAATCCATCACCGTTCTTTAGCTCACTCCGCCACCCCAGTTCAGACATGGCCATATGCAAATAAGTCTGACCCTGTGCCTCATGGGAACAGTCGAGCCCGAACTGCCAAGCCATGTCTTCCCTGGACCGGAATCAAGGTTCGGGTGGCGGAGTGAGCTAAAGAACGGTGATGGATTAAACCCAGATCAGTTGACCGGGGGTGAGTGTTTGTATTGTCAACGCTCCGTCCATCACCACCTTTGGTTTTTCTTTGTTCGCCCTAAGTTGGCAGGGTATGCTCAGACGTGAGTCCCTTGCTCACTTTGCCACTGGAGTCAAGCAAGCCCGGCTGAAGACGGCTGTAAAGCCAGAAACCGGTCCTGGGAAGCTTGATTCCGGTCCAGGGAAGACATGGCTTGGCAGTTCGGGCTGGACTGTTCCCATGAGGCACAGGGTCAGACTGATTTGCATACGGCCATGTCTGAACTTGGGTGGCGGAGTGAGCTAAAGAACGGTGATGGATTAAACCCAGATCAGTTGACTGGGGGTGAGTGTTTGTATTGTCAACGCTCCGTCCATCACCACCTTTGGTTTTTCTTTGTTCGCCTTAAGTTGGCAGGGTATGCTCAGACGTGAGTCCCTTGCTCACTTTGCCACTGGAGTCAAGCAAGCCCGGCTGAAGACGGCTGTAAAGCCAGAAACCGGTCCTGGGAAGCTTGATTCCGGTCCAGGGAAGACATGGCTTGGCAGTTCGGGGTGGACTGTTCCCATGAGGCACAGGGTCAGACTGATTTGCATACGGCCATGTCTGAACTGGGGTGGCGGAGTGAGCTAAAGAACGGTGATGGATTAAACCCAGGTCAGTTGACTGGGGTGAGTGTTTGTATTGTCAATGCTCCATCCATCACCACCTTTGGTTTTTCTTTGTTCGCCCTAAGTTGGCAGGGTATGCTCAGACGTGAGTCCCTTGCTCACTTTGCCACTGGAGTCAAGCAAGCCCGGCTGAAGACGGCTGTAAAGCCAGAAACCGGTCCTGGGAAGCTTGATTCCGGTCCAGGGAAGACATGGCTTGGCAGTTTGGGCTGGACTGTTCCCATGAGGCACAGGGTCAGACTGATTTACATACGGCCATGTCTGAACTGGGGTGGCGTAGTGAGCTAAAGAACGGTGATGGATTTAACCCAGATCAGTTGACTGGGGGTGAGTGTTTGTATTGTCAACGCTCCGTCCATCACCACCTTTGGTTTTTCTTTGTTCGCCCTAAGTTGGCAGGGTATGCTCAGACGTGAGTCCCTTGCTCACTTTGCCACTGGAGTCAAGCAAGCCCGGCTGAAGACGCCTGTAAAGCCAGAAACCGGTCCTGGGAAGCTTGATTCCGGTCCAGGGAAGACATGGCTTGGCAGTTCGGGCTGGACTGTTCCCATGAGGCACAGGGTCAGACTGATTTGCATACGGCCATGTCTGAACTGGGGTGGCGGAGTGAGCTAAAGAACGGTGATGGATTAAACCCAGATCAGTTGACTGGGGGTGAGTGTTTGTATTGTCAACGCTCCGTCCATCACCACCTTTGGTTTTTCTTTGTTCGCCCTAAGTTGGCAGGGTATGCTCAGACGTGAGTCCCTTGCTCACTTTGCCACTGGAGTCAAGCAAGCCCGGCTGAAGACGGCTGTAAAGCCAGAAACCGGTCCTGGGAAGCTTGATTCAGGTCCAGGGAAGACATGGCTTGGCAGTTCGGGGTGGACTGTTCCCATGAGGCACAGGGTCAGACTGATTTGCATACGGCCATGTCTGAACTGGGGTGGCGGAGTGAGCTAAAGAACGGTGATGGATTAAACCCAGGTCAGTTGACTGGGGTGAGTGTTTGTATTGTCAACGCTCCATCCATCACCACCTTTGGTTTTTCTTTGTTCGCCCTAAGTTGGCAGGGTATGCTCAGACGTGAGTCCCTTGCTCACTTTGCCACTGGAGTCAAGCAAGCCCGGCTGAAGACGGCTGTAAAGCCAGAAACCGGTCCTGGGAAGCTTGATTCCGGTCCAGGGAAGACATGGCTTGGCAGTTTGGGCTGGACTGTTCCCATGAGGCACAGGGTCAGACTGATTTGCATACGGCCATGTCTGAACTGGGGTGGCGGAGTGAGCTAAAGAACGGTGATGGATTAAACCCAGATCAGTTGACTGGGGGTGAGTGTTTGTATTGTCAACGCTCCGTCCATCACCACCTTTGGTTTTTCTTTGTTCGCCCTAAGTTGGCAGGGTATGCTCAGACGTGAGTCCCTTGCTCACTTTGCCGCTGGAGTCAAGCAAGCCTGGCTGAAGACGGCTGTAAAGCCAGAAACCGGTCCTGGGAAGCTTGATTCCGGTCCAGGGAAGACATGGCTTGGCAGTTCGGGCTGGACTGTTCCCATGAGGCACAGGATCAGACTGATTTGCATACGGCCATGTCTGAACTGGGGTGGCGGAGTGAGCTAAAGAACGGTGATGGATTAAACCCAGATCAGTTGACTGGGGGTGAGTGTTTGTATTGTCAACGCTCCGTCCATCACCACCTTTGGTTTTTCTTTGTTCGCCCTAAGTTGGCAGGGTATGCTCAGACGTGAGTCCCTTGCTCACTTTGCCACTGGAGTCAAGCAAGCCCGGCTGAAGACGGCTGTAAAGCCAGAAACCGGTCCTGGGAAGCTTGATTCCGGTCCAGGGAAGACATGGCTTGGCAGTTCGGGCTGGACTGTTCCCATGAGGCCCAGGGTCAGACTGATTTGCATACGGCCATGTCTGAACTGGGGTGGCGGAGTGAGCTAAAGAACGGTGATGGATTAAACCCAGATCAGTTGACTGGGGGTGAGTGTTTGTATTGTCAACGCTCCGTCCATCACCACCTTTGGTTTTTCTTTGTTCGCCCTAAGTTGGCAGGGTATGCTCAGACGTGAGTCCCTTGCTCACTTTGCCACTGGAGTCAAGCAAGCCCGGCTGAAGACGGCTGTAAAGCCGAAACCGGTCCTGGGAAGCTTGATTCCGGTCCAGGGAAGACATGGCTTGGCAGTTCGGGCTGGACTGTTCCCATGAGGCACAGGGTCAGACTGATTTGCATACGGCCATGTCTGAACTGGGGTGGCGGAGTGAGCTAAAGAACGGTGATGGATTAAACCCCGATCAGTTGACTGGGGGTGAGTGTTTGTATTGTCAACGCTCCGTCCATCACCACCTTTGGTTTTTCTTTGTTCGCCCTAAGTTGGCAGGGTATGCTTAGACGTGAGTCCCTTGCTCACTTTGCCACTGGAGTCAAGCAAGCCCGGCTGAAGACGGCTGTAAAGCCAGAAACCGGTCCTGGGAAGCTTGATTCCGGTCCAGGGAAGACATGGCTTGGCAGTTCGGGCTGGACTGTTCCCATGAGGCACAGGGTCAGACTGATTTGCATACGGCCATGTCTGAACTGGGGTGGCGGAGTGAGCTAAAGAACGGTGATGGATTAAACCCAGATCAGGTGACTGGGGGTGAGTGTTTGTATTGTCAACGCTCCGTCCATCACCACCTTTGGTTTTTCTTTGTTCGCCCTAAGTTGGCAGGGTATGCTCAGACGTGAGTCCCTTGCTCACTTTGCCACTGGAGTCAAGCAAACCCGGCTGAAGACGGCTGTAAAGCCAGAAACCGGTCCTGGGAAGCTTGATTCCGGTCCAGGGAAGACATGGCTTGGCAGTTCGGGCTATACTGTTCCCATGAGGCACAGGGTCAGACTGATTTGCATACGGCCACGTCTGAACTGGGGTGGCGGAGTGAGCTAAAGAACGGTGATGGATTAAACCCAGATCAGTTGACTGGGGGTGAGTGTTTGTATTGTCATCGCTCCGTCCATCACCACCTTTGGTTTTTCTTTGTTCGCCCTAAGTTGGCAGGGTATGCTCAGACGTGAGTCCCTTGCTCACTTTGCCACTGGAGTCAAGCAAGCCCGGCTGAAGACGGCTGTAAAGCCAGAAACCGGTCCTGGGAAGCTTGATTCCGGTCCAGGGAGACATGGCTTGGCAGTTCAGGCTGGACTGTTCCCATGAGGCACAGGGTCAGACTGATTTGCATACGGCCATGTCTGAACTGGGGTGGCGGAGTGAGCTAAAGAACGGTGATGGATTAAACCCAGATCAGTTGACTGGGGGTGAGTGTTTGTATTGTCAACGCTCCGTCCATCACCACCTTTGGTTTTTCTTTGTTCGCCCTAAGTTGGCAGGGTATGCTCAGACGTGAGTCCCTTGCTCACTTTGCCACTGGAGTCAAGCAAGCCCGGCTGAAGACGGCTGTAAAGCCAGAAACCGGTCCTGGGAAGCTTGATTCCGGTCCAGGGAAGACATGGCTTGGCAGTTCGGGCTGGACTGTTTCCATGAGGCACAGGGTCAGACTGATTTGCATACGGCCATGTCTGAACTGGGGTGGCGGAGTGAGCTAAAGAACGGTGATGGATTAAACCCAGATCAGTTGACTGGGGGTGAGTGTTTGTATTGTCAACGCTCCGTCCATCACCACCTTTGGTTTTTCTTTGTTCGCCCTCAGTTGGCAGGGTATGCTCAGACATGAGTCCCTTGCTCACTTTGCCACTGGAGTCAAGCAAGCCCGGCTGAAGTCGGCTGTAAAGCCAGAAACCGGTCCTGGGAAGCTTGATTCCGGTCCAGGGAAGACATGGCTTGGCAGTTCAGGCTGGACTGTTCCCATGAGGCACAGGGTCAGACTGATTTGCATACGGCCATGTCTGAACTGGGGTGGCGGAGTGAGCTAAAGAACGGTGATGGATTAAACCCAGATCAGTTGACTGGGGGTGAGTGTTTGTATTGTCAACGCTCCGTCCATCACCACCTTTGGTTTTTCTTTGTTCGCCCTAAGTTGGCAGGGTATGCTCAGACGTGAGTCCCTTGCTCACTTTGCCACTGGAGTCAAGCAAGCCCGGCTGAAGACGGCTGTACAGCCAGAAACAGGTCCTGGGAAGCTTGATTCCGGTCCAGGGAAGACATGGCTTGGCAGTTCGGGCTGGACTGTTCCCATGAGGCACAGGGTCAGACTGATTTGCATACGGCCATGTCTGAACTGGGGTGGCGGAGTGAGCTAAAGAACGGTGATGGATTAAACCCAGATCAGTTGACTGGGGTTGAGTGTTTGTATTGTCAACGCTCCGTCCATCACCACCTTTGGTTTTTCTTTGTTCGCCCTAAGTTGGCAGGGTATGCTCAGACGTGAGTCCCTTGCTCACTTTGCCACTGGAGTCAAGCAAGCCCGGCTGAAGACGGCTGTAAAGCCAGAAACTGGTCCTGGGAAGCTTGATTCCGGTCCAGGGAAGACATGGCTTGGCAGTTCGGGCTGGACTGTTCCCATGAGGCACAGGGTCAGACTGATTTGCATACGGCCATGTCTGAACTGGGGTGGCGGAGTGAGCTAAAGAACGGTGATGGATTAAACCCAAATCAGTTGACTGGGGGTGAGTGTTTGTATTGTAAACGCTCCGTCCATCACCACCTTTGGTTTTTCTTTGTTCGCCCTAAGTTGGCAGGGTATGCTCAGACGTGAGTCCCTTGCTCACTTTGCCACTGGAGTCAAGCAAGCCCAGCTGAAGACGGCTGTAAAGCCAGAAACCGGTCCTGGGAAGCTTGATTCCGGTCCAGGGAAGACATGGCTTGGCAGTTCGGGCTGGACTGTTCCCATGAGGCACAGGGTCAGACTGATTTGTATACGGCCATGTCTGAACTGGGGTGGCGGAGTGAGCTAAAGAACGGTGATGGATTAAACCCAGATCAGTTGACTGGGGGTGAGTGTTTGTATTGTCAACGCTCCGTCCATCACCACCTTTGGTTTTTCTAAGTTCTAGCCGCATAGCCTGAGCCTCAAGCTGGGTCAGGCGATCAGTCTGCGCCACCCTTTTTGTATGTACCAAACCTCTGGCTACACCCCGTAGGGTAGCCTTACCAGCCTCCCAAAGTGTGCGCGAGGAAGGGACCGAGCCCTGGTTGGCAAGAAAATAGTGCTGCAACTCTACTGCAAGTGCGTCCTTAATGTCCGGGTCCTGCAAAAACCAAGCGTGCAGTCGCCAGACCGCTCACACCCCATCAATGGTACCGCCCAAACGGAGGGAGACGGCAGAGTGATCTGAGACACCACAGGGTAGAATAGAAATGGTAGAGACCTGTTGGCAATCAGGTGCAGCCAGGAGGACCAGATCGATATGGGAGTGGGTATGGTAGGCCATTGTAGTGTGAGTGTACTGTTTTGCCCGGGGGTTCCAAACCCTCCAAGCATCACAGAGACCAAGGGCAGCTGACCAATCAGACAGTTGCTTAGAACTGGCAAGACGCGATGAAGACGGATTGCCCGATATGTCGAGTGACGGTTACAAGACTGCATTGAAGTCCCCTCCAATTATGATCTGGCCCAGGGGTAGGGCGGAGATCGCCTCCATAAGGTGACAAAGGGAAGAGGGAAGTGTGGCAGGGGAAATATATGCTGATAGTAGGTTCAGGACATGACCCTCATGCTTACCGGACATGGCAATGTAGCGGCCCTGTGTGTCGGTCTTCGCATGGATAGGAGTAAAGGGGAGACCGCTCCGAATCAAGATGACCACCCTGCGAGAACCCCGCATGAAACCGGAGTGCCACACCCTATCAAACCAGTATTTTGCTAGAAAGGAGCAGTGAGTTCCCAGGAGATGAGTCTCCTGTAGGAGGAGCACATCCGGCGCAAGACTTTGGGCGCACTTAGGACCGCCGTCCACTTGATAAAGTCCAACAAGCGATTCACATTCCATGACAGGACATGAAGAGATCTTCCGTGAGTGGACATCTGATGATGACAATGTCATGTGCAAGTGGCAGGATGACAGAAAAGGAAAAAACAAAGGCTCAAACAGAGCTGTAAGAAAAACAGTTCAGAGGGCAAAATTGAAGCCGCTGTCGCGCTAAAGGAAAGCAAACCAACAATAACAAATAACTATTCTAAAACTTAGTAGGGCAGTTCGTGGCAGTGATGGGCCCCTCCATATTAAATGGATGTCACAGTGTCATCAGCTGCACAGTAGGCTTAAAGTATTACAGAAGTTCTGCTGGTATCCCGGCCCGTGAGCCTCCAACAGTCAGAGTCCAACATCCTCACCGGACCCCTGGAGCGCAGGGCTTCTGGACAGGTCAGAGTCAGACAGGGCAGGGCGCAGCGCCCCGGGTGGGTCCAGGCCCCGGTTCAGGTCGCGCATTGAACTGGTTTGGCTGTGGTTGGGGAGAGCTGGAGGAGCCTCGGAGGAGATCAGCAACTGGCACCCAGGTTCTGGTGACCGTGTGGACCTTGCCCGCTGGTCTCCCCTCCGGCGGGACCTGGTATGTCTCTCTTGTTGCTTGGGAGGAGACGAACGTGCTTGTGGAGGGTCAGACAGGGCGGGAGGGGAAGCAGATCGGATCCGCACAGGCTGCTCCTCAGTGAGCCAAGTCCAGGCAGCCTGTGGGGTGTAAAAAACACAATGTCTTGCCCTGAAAGACGACCCTGAGAGGGGCCGGAAAGAGGAGACCATATCGAAGTCCCAGAGTGCGGAGTTTTTGTTTGTTTAACTTCTGCATACGTTCATTGCTTGGCCTCCACCTATTGCGTGTAGTCTGGAAGAGCATGATCATGCTGTTCTGGTATTTCAAGGGGCCCTGGGCCTGAGCCTCTCAAAGGATGGCATCTCTGACCCGGAAGTTGAGAATTCAAAAGATGAGGGGGCGGGAAGGGGCCCCATGAGGAGGTTTGGGCGTCAGGGAGCGATGAGCACGCTCGACCACAAACCATGCAGAGAGAGAGCCTTTGGGTATCTACGATTTCACCTAGGTCTCCACAAAGATGTCCGCCCGTTCCTGTTCGACCCCTTCAGGGAAACCCACCAGGCGTATGTTGCTCTGCTGCCAGTGGTTTTCTGCATCTTCTGCCCGACGGTGTAGTTCCGAGGTTGGATTCTGCAGGCGAGCCACTTGGATTTTCAGTTGTCCCAGCTCATCTTCGGCCGTGGATAGACGCGACTCCGCTTCCGACATTTGCGCCGTGGCGTTGCGAATGTCTTGGTGGATAAGGGCCATGTCCACCCGGACCTCGCCGATCTTGCTCTCCACCGAGGCCTGGGAGGTGCCAATAGCTTGCAGGATGGTCGAGAGGTCACCCTCGGCATGGGGGGAGCCACCGGCAGCCCCCTACGCTGAGTTCCGCTTGGAAGTGGTGTATTGGTTCATTTTAGTTTGAGTCTGCGGAGCGAGTGTCTTCGGGCACGGTCCCTGCCCATTTCGGCCACGAATGGGACCCATGGGTAGGCAAGCCGGCTGAGAGGTAAAGGCTCCCGGGGCATGTGGATCCCAATGGGGGAGACCCAATGCCCAAGCCATCGATACTCAGGCCCAGGCACCAAACCCATCCCAGCACAAGCTCAGCAGCGCCAGACACAGGCCAAAGCAGGGCCGGGCACCCCTTCCTCCTCTTCCCAAGGCGACGGCCGATCCAAGGAGACTAAAGCCTCACCCAGCTCGGGACGGGCGAAAGCCCAGGCACTGACGACTCCTTGCCGCTCGATGAGCGTGGCCGAAACTGCCCCCTCCGCCCACGATGGTGAGAACGTCGCTAGAGTGGGATCCATTGATCCAGGTGCGTGCGCCCCAACGACTGAGGCCCACCACGAAGTAGGGGGGTTGTTTCAGGCCCATAGTGATGGCATATGGCCGATGGAGGAGGCCCACTTCCAGGGTCCCACGCCGCCCGACAAGTGCACCCGAATCCACCTCCCTCAGCGTCGGCACTTACACCCGGGGTGCGCCAGAGTCAAGAACAAGGATGGGGAGCCGTAGGGAGGATCCACACCCGGTCCTCCATTACTCATTATGAGTGTCCGATTTCACCGCGCAATAGGTGGACTATGGCTCCCTAAGCATCATCTCAGGTCGGCGCGATAGACCAAAGCCCGGTGGGTCCCATGCAACAGAAGAACAGGCGCTCTGGCCGCTGAGTCCCCAACCAGCCCAGATGTGCGACGGGCCGGGGTAGAGCCAGCGCTGGACGTGTCAGTAGAGGGGGCCAGGCTGTACCAGGGTGGGCCAGGTCTCAACAGGAGGGTGGCATAGCAACTGAGGGGGAGGCAGGGTGCGGGATTTCAGGCTCACAAAAGGGGGGGCAGCCCAGTCAAAAAGCCCCCCCCCCCCACTCACCCCCACCACAGGTGTAGCACACTCACCCCTTTCAGTTAACTGGTTCGTCGCTGGGCCCAATGCAGGAGGCTGGTGGAGAGCCACCCAGGCTGACCCCTGAGCTTCACCACAGGAGGCAAGGTCCCAGGACCGTGACGGGGCAAGGTAGGGATCGGGAGCACTGATGTGGCACACTCGGTGGCAGCCAGGAAGAGGCCTCACATCCCTAGGTCCCAGTAGCAGCAGGGATGACACAGGCATGCCCCAAACACCGGGACCCGAGTGCAATCAGTTGGCAGCCTGGCTCCAGAGACAGCCAGGCCGCACCTTCTCCCCAAGGCAGCGGGCAGGGAGCCGGAGCGAAGTCAGGACAAATGGTTAAAATTCAGGACAAAGCTTCGGGACAAAAGGTACGTTTTACAGACACGTCAGAGGTGGTCGTGCAATAGTATATAAGTAAGTAAATTAACAACCACCTAAGTACAAGTCTAAATAAGTTTATATTAGGTTGAGACAATCATGAACTTCACGATTTTTCAGTATGCCCGCAGCTTGCTACCGTAGACGATTCAAAATTCGCACCTCGCTCCAGCAGGTACATTAGTCACCAGACAATGGTGAACCGCACCGGAATATAAGTGAGGCCGCTTTTATTGTTGATTGAAAACTACTGGCTATACAAAGAATAGAACTACGTATAAAACTGTAAGGGTGACGCGACAAGCACTGGGAGAAAATCAATATATTAATGACAGTATACTGTAAGTAGTCCGTACGCTCTTCTTCCTTGGGCCTACCGTTTAAGGCCCCAAATGATCCAGACAAATGAAGATTAAGGAAGTTCAATTCAATGAGATCCACTGTGCCTTACAGAATAAGGAGTCAGATTGGATTATTGAATCCACATTCAACTAAACTTTTGTGCTGTTGGAATAAATCTTTGATTGCTGATATTGGATGAATTTTACAATAATAAAACTTTGGAACACAGCATTCGAACTGAAGACTTGTTTATGAACACAACACTCCTTCCTTAATCTTAATTTGTCTGGCTATACAAGGAACTTTGCAGTGCCAGCCCCCAGTAACAACCCCCCCCCCCCTTTCCAGCCTCCCAGTGAAACACCCGATGCTCGGTCCGGCCTTGCTACCACCCTCCAATGGTGCCCCGCATCTTCACTTAGACGGTCTCTCATGTGTATTTAATTTCTTTTATAGTGTTACTCATCCCAAGTATGTAGGGCAGGGTGTCGGAGTGTGTTACATCACACACACATCATATAGAGACAATGACTCATATTAACATGAAAGTCAATGTATAGAAAATGTTACTTAAGCTAATGGGTGCTACAAGGTATAATCATTCTTTCATCCATCATTCAGTCTTTCGCCATTCATTCTGTCCTTCCATCTGTGTGCCCATCTATATCCAAACATATTCAACCGTTTGCAAACCTATCCACCATATATCCTTCCATCCATCATTTCATTCATCCATCCCTCCATCCACCCTTTCACTCATCCATCCATTATTCATCTACCCACCCTTTCACCCCATCCATCCATAGTCATCCATCCACTCTTCCACCTATCCATCTATTCACCCACCCATCCAGCCATTCACCCACCCATCCAGCCATTTATCCTTTTACCCATCCAGCCATCCATTCACTTACTCATCCATCCACCCATTCACTTACTCATGGATTGGTGTCACTATATCGCGGATTATTACAACGCATTCCGTTACATCGGAATTTTTACAACGCAGGATCTATTACATCGGATGCCATTACAACGCATGGCATTACATCGCAGATGCTATTACAACGCATGGCATTACATCGTAAGTATAGGTAAGTATACTTTTTAAAAAAAATGTAATTAATTTAATTTAATTAATTTAATTTATTTAATTTAATTAAAATACATTTTAAAATAGTAATTAATTTAATTTAATACATTTAAATCTATTTATTTAATTTAATTTTAATAAAAATTGTAATTAATTTTAATTAATTAATATAATGAAATTATTTTAATTTAAATATGTTTAAAATTGTAATGAAATTAAATTAATTAAAATAATTTTTTAAATGTAATTAATTTAATTAAAAATGTAATTAATATAATATAATTAATTTAATTTAATAAATATATTTTAATTAATTTATAAATGGTAAATATAATTTATTTAGCCCTAATCACAAACCCAACCCTGAATCCTAAAAACACCCCTGTACCCCAAAACCCAAACCCTACCCTGAAACCTAAAAACACCCCTGTACCCCAAAACCCAAACCCTACCCTGAAACCTAAAAACACCCCTGTACCCCAAACCCAAACCCTACCCTGAAACCTAAAAACACCCCTGTACCCCAAACCCAAACCCTACCCTGAAACCTAAAAACACCCCTGTACCCCAAAACCCAAACCCTACCCTGAAACCTAAAAACACACCTGTACCCCAAAACCCAAACCCTACCCTGAAACCTAAAAACACCCCTGTACCTCAAAACCCAAACCCTACCCTGAAACCTAAAAACACCCCTGTACCCCAAAACCCAAACCCTACCCTGAAACCTAAAAACACCCCTGTATCCCAAAACCCAAACCCTACCCTGAAACCTAAAAACACCCCTGTACCCCAAAACCCAAACCCTACCCTGAAACCTAAAAACACCCCTGTACCCCAAAACCCAAACCCTACCCTGAAACCTAAAAACACCCCTGTACCTCAAAACCCAAACCCTACCCTGAAACCTAAAAACACCCTTGTACCCCAAAACCCAAACCCTACCCTGTAACCTAAAAACACCCCTGTACCCCAAAACCCAAACCTAGCCCTGAAACCTAAAAACACCCCTGTACCCCAAAACCCAAACCCTGCCCTAAAACCAAAAAATACCCAAACACCCCAAAACATATACCTCAGTACACCAAAACATATACTCCTATACTCATACTTATTTAAAAAATTACTTAAATTAATAAATTTAATTTATAATATTTAAAAACATAAATAAATATTTTTATTTATTTTTATTTATAATTAATAATAATTAAATCAATTATATAATATTAAATAAAATAAAAAAAATTATATACTTACCAATACTTACGATGTAATGGTATGCGTTGTAATAGCATATGCGATGTAATGCCATGCGTTGTAATGGCATCCGATGTAATGGATCCTGCGTTGTAATAGCTGCGTTGTAACAGCATTACGACGTAAAAGTTGCGTTGTAAGTGTGCATCACCCTTACTCATCCATCCACCCAGTCACTTATCCTTCCACCCATTCACCCTTTCTGTCATTCATCCTCACTTTCTCTCTCTATCCCCCTTTCACTTATCCATCCATCCATCCACCCATCCATCTACTCATACATTCATGAATCCATCCATTGATCCTATTACTCATCCATCCATTCATGAATCCAGCCATCCGTTCTCTCATCCATCCACCCTTTCCCTCACTCATCAATCCTTACATCTACCTTTTCGCTCATCCATCCATTCACCCTTTCATTTATCAATTCATCCATCCACCCATTCACTCGCCCATCATCTACCCTTTCACTCCTCCATCAATCCTTTCACACACCCATCCACCCTTTTACCCATCCATCTACCCTTCAACCATACATCCATTTACCTTTTCTTTCATCCATACTTCCACTCATTCACTCATCCATCCATCCTTTCTTTCATTCTCTATCCATTCCCCCTTTCATTCATCCATTCATCCTTTCAGTAATCCATCCAGCCATTCACACATTCCTTCACTTATTTACTCACCCACCTTTTCACATTATGAGCCGAGCCTTTTTCTGCAGAGTTGCAGACAGAAGAGGCCCATCAAGAACTCCACCTCGCTGTAGTTCCTAAAGAAAGGGGTGGGGGAGGGTTCACTATGCCCCTGCATACAGGCAGTCTAAAAACGTAGAAGTCATGAGTCATGTATGATGCACAGTGCCAGGATGTGAGGTGACTGTGACATGGTGTTGTTTCCAGGGCTTCAAGTGGTGTAAAAAAACTGGTAGGTCTCTTCAAAGGGGGTGTTTCATGTAATTAAGAGCGTGGTTTAAAAAACCAAGGCTAAAAATATGTGCTTAGCATAGTGTGTCCCGTGACTGGTATTGTTATTTCTGTCATTGCATCCTCCAGATATATAATACAGCAAGTATCATTACACCAACAACAAGCCAGGATTATTGGCTTTGTCAATGTTTGCTAGTTCCTTAAAATAAAAAAGCAGCAACCATGGCTTTGTTGAATATTATATTGAAAATACTTCAGTTCTAAAATGATGAGACAGTGAAAGAATGATAACCCGTTCTTTTTAACATCTTTTACTGGCTTCTTTAAATGAACTGTTCTCTTAAGTTGCAGCATGGGCGTTTCACCTTTTATCTAACTTAGATAAAAGGTAAAACGCCCATGCTGCAACGTCTAACAGAATGCCCGGCCCTAGACTGAGGCAGGAGGAGGCCGCCACAAGCTTTTACCACCCCAGACTGCCCCATTGTCATTCTGTATGTGGCAATTATCAGCCCCATACAGAATTTCAATGGGCGGGAGGGGCTGCTCTTGTGCCCCAGGAGGAGTGCAAGGCGCGCCATCAAGGGGGGGTGAGGCCTCTCACAGGGGAGCAGTGCTGCTCCCTGTGACGGCCAAAATTACGGACAAAAGGCGTCCGTAAAAGGGATCCTCACGGACAACGGACGTGAGGTCCCAATTACGGACTGTCCGTGAAATTTACGGACGGTTGGTCACCCTAGACTGGGGGGTCAGGTCTCAGGGCCTCAACCGCCTGATCCAGCGGCCGATCGTCCGCAGGCAGAATGCGCCGGCCACCGCCCATGGCCCCACAGGACGAGCCCAGGAAGGCGGAGATGTGGCCAAGCGAGGGCAGGGAGGGCCGCTTCCTCTCTGGAAGCGCCACAGCCTCAGGAGCATCCAGGGCGGGCAGCGCTCAATCCAGCAGGTCTTCGTGCAGGGGCCCCCCCCAGGCAGCACGCAGAAGGCGCCGGAGCAGGAGAGGAAGGGTCGAGCGGCGAGGGTTAAGACCTGGGCACCGCCATCTTGGAATCCTGTAGGCCGGGTTATATGGTGAAGTATCCCCGCTACGATGGCTCCGCGAGCTGTGCCGTCTTGCAAGGCACTCTCTGCAACAGCAGGTAAGGCAAGGAGCCAGGGGGGGTTTGTAGGAGCACTGATGGAGGTGGATTCCGACACGGATGATGGAGTGGTGTGCAGCACGCTTAACGTGCGACCTTCATCCTGACGCATCGGCCATGCCCCCTCTGTATTGTCAGGCATTAAAAATGATCACTTATTCTTTTTTCCCTTTGATCTTGAGGGAGGTCTTGATTGTCCTGACCGACGATGAGGAAGAAGGAATTTCCTTTGCGGTGGATATGCTTGTTGTTGACAGGTTGCCAGCCCGCCTGATAGATGCCCACATTATGCTTTTCTGATTGTGGGTGTGTGAAAGCATATGAAACCATGTAGTTGATAGCAGTGGTGGTTTTACCATGGGGGCGTTTGGGCGCCGCCCCCCCTGTTTTCTCGCCGTGCGAGAAGAAGGCAGAAACAAATGGTAGTTATTTATTTATAACTACCATTTGTTTCTGCCTGCCCTTCTCGCACGGCGAGAAAACAGTCAGCAACAAACTTCCTGTTCACTCGAGCCTCAGGGCAGGGGGGAGTGGCTTGGGGGAGTGGCTTGCCCACTGTTGTGAATACGGACTGTTTGGACAGCCTGAGAGGCTGTCCAAACAGACAGTAATAGCAACAGTGGGCAAGCCGCTCCCCCAAGCCTCCTCCCACTCTCCGTTCTGCAGCATGCAGACCAAGAGGAATGACGTATTTAGGGCAGCCGGCCGAACCAATCAGCGCCGGCTGCCATGGAGGGGAGGGCAGCCTTCAGTGACGAGTCTGACGACTCTGGTGACGAGGCATTTCAAAAATATCCAGGATGGCGCGCAGGAGTCTGCAGTTTCGGCCCTCGGGACAGGACTCGAGCCAGAGCGGGAAGCCAAGCCAAGGTAAGTTTTTTTACTTTTATTTTTATTATTATGAGGCAAGGGATTATCGCTCCGGGTCTCAAGAGCCTCCTCGTCTCCTTGTTTACTTTTTGGGGATGCGCTCTTGATGCAATGTGGCGTTTTAAATCACTCGGTGCTCTCAGTATATCCATCATGGTATTATGGTCAAATCAGAGTCGGTCATAACATCTTGAGTACAGTGTGCAAGCAATCTGTGGGAGACATATTTAATCGTGACACCCGTGGCAGAATTATACCCCGGGACGTTTCAGTTTAAAACGATTTTCAAATGATTAACAGCGTATTACATCATAGATATTGGTGGAATGGGCGGTGTGCCAGCTCGCGCTATTTCCACCAGTGCTGAGTTCTGGGATACGCTGTTTAAGTGCCTGGATGGTTCATTAACCTGCTGCATGCATCACTGGCTGGCGGTGATGAGTGCGACAAACAGTGCTGGCTGTCTAAGAAGACAGGGGTAGTGTGGAAAACAGCACGAGCCCGCCATTTATTAACATACGTCATGATGTATGTAGATTCTTCCTCAGATATCCACACTGTTATTTCTGTCCAATGCTTTTATTAAAACAGGGCTCCGATCTTAATAGAAAAAGGCGTTTTATGCAACTCAGTGCAAATTAGGTGTTTCTGTCCAATGCTTTTATTAAAACAGGGCTCCGATCTTAATAGAAAAAGGCGTTTTATGCAACTCAGTGCCAATTAGGTGTTTCTAGTCCAATAAAAATATAACCCGGCTCCAGAGGGCCTCCTTCACGCTGGTGCAGTAAGGTGTGCTGAGATCAGGAATTACGCCCCGCCTATTTCAAATGTCACCAGCCGCGACTGTTGATGAGGTTCGGCCGTCCATGCTTCCTGTAGCGGCACTATGTCATATGATCTTATGTATGATACAAACTCTGGGTCGCTGCCTTGCCTCTGAGACCATGAATATTCCATGAGCTAACCCGAAGTGTTGACTCGGTCTGCAGAACCCTCCCATCCTGTTGTACATTTTGTCATTTCGTGGGGCGGTTAATAGTTCTGTAGATCTGCTGATTGTCTGAGTTTGCAGGTAATGTATATGGTAGCTGCCTGTAGTGGCTGGAGCGGTCGACAGTGAATGGCACTGCGCTCCACTTAGCACTGAATGAAGGATTCCTCTGCAGCTGTTTTTTAGGTTTCGCCTGGCGTCCGCTGCACAGCAGCGTTCGCGCAGGCGAAATCTGTTGGTCTACACTATGGGGCTATGTCCCGCCTCCGTCTACCATTGGCTAGCTCCATAAATGGAGGCTAGCCATTGGAAGACCTTGTTGTCCGTCACTCTTTCCCCCGTCAGGACGCGAATCGGGGGCGTTCCCGTGCCTTTTTTAAGTCCCGCCCCCTTTTTCCGTCACCCGCCCCTTTTTTCGTCACGGCATTTTGTTTTGGTGTTCATTACCCGTCTTAGAGGTAAGCCGTGTTTATTATTTATTTTTATTAACTTTTTTTTTAGAGTTAAGCTATTTTGACTCTGCTTTTAATGTTTTTTAGGCTTTCTGTGTCCCGTTGTGCCTGGCTGTCGTCTCCGTTTCCCGTCGTGCATGGATTCCTTTGCCCGGTATCATTACGCGTCTTAGAGGTAAGCCATGTTTATTCCCGTCGTGCCTGGCTGTTGTCTTCGTTTCCCGTAGTGCATGCATTCCTTTGCCCGGTATGTATGCTGATGTTCGCTAGACAGCGCAACAATGAACAGAAATCCTCCTAATGCAGCCACAAACAGATTATTAGAGTGCGCTATACTCCGAGTTCTTTATTTATTGGTGGGAGTACTTTAACCAGTATACACCACTAGCCTACAACATGTCGCGTGAACACCAGCCCTAAAGCACTGCTATATGCACATCTGGATTGCTGAGGTAGCCTTCCATGTGTCAACAGCTGGATCTCCGGGCCAGAGGTGCGTATCGGCACCTATTGATCCGAGCCTCCCTAATGAACACGAATATCTGTTTATCGATCAGACTGGACGCCGTCATTTAATCACCGGTGAGCGCGCGACACAACCCCCGGGCCCGTCACTTGTGACAGTGACTGCGACCCGAGCACGAGGGCGCACCAGGACACGTCTTCTGTTAGACTTAAAGCACTGTCCCCCCCGGGGGTATGGCGTAGAGTCCTGCGCGCGCACGAGCCCTGCAGACTCGGTGCTCCCCAGTCACAGGGCTGCGGATGGGGCGTCGAGGGTCACGTAAAAGACATTATGGAGGTCTATAGCACTACACGGCCCTGGCGTGGTTCCTGAAGCTGGGAGATCTCTTCGGGAACCTGCTGCCGTAACAATATCTATTGAGCGTCATAACACAGCCGTCGAATGAAAAGCAATAATGGAGCTCGGCATCCTGGCCGCTCACCTGAACCAAATACGTAATACTTTCATTTTTGGAAATATTTTAGGATAGAAGTATAGCATGGCAGACACGCACAGAGATAAATAGTTATATACGCACACTCGCACATTTTGCAAACGTAGCATTAATATATGCTCATCAATATATATTACTCATCAGTTTTCAAACATAAACAAAAAAAATTTGTCATGGAGATTGTCAATAGCTCTAACTTTTTGAAAGGCGAAACCGTTGCATTGTAAATGCTTGTTTTCTTCATGTTTCCGAGCAGCAGAAAGGGGTATCCTACTATTCGGTAAGGTGAAATACCTATCCCCCTTGACTTGAATGTTTCACTTTCGTTTAGCACCTGGTTGGCGAGGGAGGGAGACCTTCATGTGGATTTGCTGACCTCTCTTCCTAACTGTCAGTCCCGATGAACTCAATTGAGAGCAAGTTGGTTGTTTTTATGTCTCTTTGGGCTGGAATTGATGCGAGTAACTGGAGAATATTGCATCCTTTAGGATGTCACAATCCCCTTTTGATTTGATCTCAGGTATAAGGAGCAGTGCGCAGGGCTCTGACTGCTATCTGAACGGGTTCCCCAATGATCGACTTCCTCACCTTGGTGCTGGTTGAATATTTGCTGATTCTGTGCCCTGTTATCACGATCTGTCTGACCAGATGTTATACGATGGTTGTTGGCCAGTTGTGGTCTGATGCCTTCTGACTGCCAGTGGGGGCCTTCTGTGTCTTCCTCTCCCTGCACTTGTCCTCTTATACTTTCTGGCAATGGTAGAGGGCCAGTGCTGGATTTTGGGTCATCCACTATCGCTGTCCCCCGGCTCATATCGTTTGTCTCTAGTAGTGTTGAGGCTGTGTTATTTGTGGTTATGCTAATTGTAGCTGGTAGCAGATGTCTGTTCAGGTCTCTCTCCGAATACTGCACTTGCGCAGTTTCTGACTCGTTTATTGTAGTGTTTGTTGATCTAAACCTTGAACCCACTGGGGAGGATTTAAGCCTGCTTCTCTTGTACCTCTAGTAGGACTTTCTGCTTTAGGGTTTGACACAGCCTGGTTGTGTCAGTCTCCTGGCTGGTGGGATCTTCATTGCCTGCTGTTTGAGGCGTTAGGCTAGGTTTAGTTCCCTCTGTGATATTTTGTAGTGACCTTTCCTCCTGAGTTGGCGCCTTTGCTTGGCATTGTAGGCTGGAACATTTCCAGTTTGCGACGCTGGAGGACTGGTAGTGGGAGATTCCACAGATGTGCTGCTGTTTGCTTTGGTGTGTGGGATTTTATTCTTGGCTTCCACCTGGCCTCATGGTTGGCTCTGCATTTACATTTAAGCCCTCCTTGTTTAGACTCCTGTTTCAGTTTGTTTAGTAAGTTCGACAACATTGATGGAAGGGATGCTAGTTTGTCTACTATCGGTCCACAGCCATAAGTTAGGTTTGCCTTCAGTTAGGCTTGGATTATTAGTGAGTTTAAGATCCCCAGTTTTTCGTCGATCACTCCTACGAACAGATCCAGGGTTTTAAGGAGCTCTAGTCAGACTGGTACTGTAGCGTATCTACCATCCGTTGCATGGTGTTTAGCAGAGTGTCCCACACGTTGGTGGTTCCTGGCATGGCTTTGTCTCGTTGGTGGCCCTGCAACTGGGACCTGCAGCCGGGTTTTCTTCATCCTTCTGGATTGCATTGGTTTGAGTCGATCTGTGCAAGGGCCCGCCTGTGGTGTCTAGTAAACAGTATGCCACCAGATCGGCCCACTCCTGGGAGTCTAAATATGAAAGATCTTCCTGGTTGTCCTCCAACGATTCCAATGCCTCTGCCGTCCTGCGGGTTTTAACATGTCCTTGACCCGGCGGCTTCAACTGCGACTCAGATGAAATCCGGTTGGCCAGGCTGCAAGAAGCTGGGTTTCTGTTGCAGTAACCCCCACACTTTTTGCCATAACTACTGATACACTTTATCTTGATGTGCCCTGGGTCACTGCTAATCAGGTTCCCAGGGCTTGTGTTCTTTCCCAGAAACTGTACCACACCCAATTGGCACCTGGCCACAGGTCAGCACTTGGTAAATGGTACAGCAGGTACCCAGGGCACTGTGGCCAGGAAAGGCCTCTAAGGGCTGCAGCACTTATTGTGCCACCCTTAGAGGCCCTGTACCTTTAAACACACACTGCAGAACAAAGTGAAAAGTCGACATGGCACAGATCCCTGTGTGCCATGCCTACAACCCACTGCCCTGGCATTGAACAGTCACCCCTCTAGCTGGGTGCACTATACCAGTGGTGAGGGTACGGGTGCGTGAGCCCTGTACCCCTACAGTGTCTAAGTCCATTCTTAGACATTGTAATTGCAGTGCTACCATTAAGAGTATATGGTGCTGGGCATTTGTCATTACGAACTCCACAGCACCATGATGGCTTTACTGAAGTTTGGTATCAACCTTCTAAGCACATTAAACCCACACTGATGCCAGTGTGGGGTTTAATGAAAAATGCACTCAGAGGGCATCTTAGAGATGCCCCCTGAAAAATGACCAGCCTCTGGTGGGTTCCCTGACAGGTACATACCAGCCTGCCACTACAAGACATGTTTCTGGACCCCTGGAGTGGTAGCCTTCGCTCCCTGAGCCCAGAAACAAAGCTTTTCCTGAGTAGAGGTGTTCACACCTCCCCCAGGCCGGAAGAGCCATCTGTGGCAGGGGAGCTTCAAAAGCAATGCACCCTTTGTAATGTGACCACCGCCTTTCCTGCTATCAGGAGCAGGCCCCTTCCTGTCTCCCCTCCTTTTTGGTGGGAAGACAGGCGGGAATAATCAGAGCAGCCGAGATTCACGCCCTGATCCTCCGGGATCCGACGTAAGGGGTCTGGTGCTGGCGCTTCCTGCATCCTATCTGAAGACAAATTGCCCAGCCAGCGACAAATGCGAATTATTCGCCTGCGCTGAATACAACAAGGAATCCCAGCAATACAACATAGAGGACAGCCATTGAGCTTCCCAGAATTGCTGAAACTCACACGCTCTATAGGGAACACGGCCGCGTTTCTTAGTGAGTACATATTTTAAATTCACCTGCACATGGTTCCTCACTCACAGCACTATTATTCTAGCAGTTCGGCAATCAGATGTCCCCAAAATTGTAGGTCCTGAAGAGACCCTACATCCCTATTAGGGTTGAAACGCCGTCGACAACTAAGAAAAGCGAACTGCTGAAACCGGTATTCTATAACCATATATATGTTATGTATTGTGAAAAATTAGAGTGGTCGCTTTTTTGGATACAAAAACTTTATTTGAAACCTTTCACATATTGTTTCACAAACGTTATTTCTATGTTTGTGGTTCATAATTGGACTTGGGACACATTACACAACTGTAAATAACCGTTGATATTTAGTGTAAATATTGCCATCACTGTATACTCATATCTAAATACAACTTATGAAAAACGCAATCTGTGTTTTCGGCTTGTTTTTTCTATTTGACATCTCACCTAAACCCTGCCTATACATGAACATTTTCGCCTCCTCTCCATTCTATTATTGAGTATTTTCTCCACAAGAGCCATTGTTTTTCTTATAATACTGAAGCAATTAGTGGCCCCAGACATAGTGCCCAAAAATGGGCACCCTTTGACTTGGTGATTGGAATGGGTCTCTTTTGACTTTGGCTGTGGGACCTGGGCACCTCCTTATAAAAAGTTCTCTGTCACTCCCCCTTGTCAGACTGCCCTGCCCCTGGGGCGTGGCCAGCCTACCCCACCCTGGGGGATCAGCAGCAGAGTGGGGTCCCATAGGATTACCCCTTGTTGACAAACTTATTGCAGACCCCAATTGACACAGCTCTCTGCAGTTTTGAATTTCTAGACTCAAGTAAAAATGTGAACTTTCACTGCAGTTAGTCCTTTTTAAGTCTCGGCAGAGACCTATTGCAGCCGAGTTCGCTCTCAAGGGAGGACAGAGCGGTGCACGAGCCTACCAGGGTCTGAGGACGCGCACACACACACAGGCAGGCAGGCAGGCAGGCACGCGCCAGACACACATAGACAGACAGACAGACACACGCACACACACGCACGCACACACACACACACACACACACACACCCTCTCTGCCCACTCCCTCTCTGCCGCCCCCCCTCTACCCCCACTCACCGGGCTCTTTCCCTCCGCAGCGGGTCAGTCACGGCAGCAGGCAGACTCGGTGTCTTCTCCGGCGATCTTCAGCTGATGTGCACGCCCACGCTGCGTCTCCTGCGCGCCCACCACGCTGTTTTGCGCCCGTTGATACTCAGCTTGTGATTACTACTCCTTCTAACCCGGATTTTAAATGACTATTGCTTGGTTCTCTAACTCCACTCTGTTGATTCGTAACAAACTGATATTCAGCACATTTCACAGTCTCACTTTTGCTTTTCATAAATACAATAAGATTATTTTAGGAAAATGTCTACCCTTCATTTGGTCCTGTGCCTATTATGCTTCGGACTATAGAGTTTTAGAAAGTGCGGTGGAAGATTCCATGATATCAGCGTGCGGAACCTGGGTGTCATAGACATAGAAAAAGACTGCCCATATGCCAACCTGTGTGCTGACTCCAGAGTGTGAGTGCAGAGTGTGAGTGCACAGTGTGAGTGCACAGTGTGAGTGCAGAGTAGTGAGTGCAGAGTAGTGAGTGCAGAGTAGTGAGTGCAGAGTAGTGAGTGCAGAGTGCAGATTAGTGAGTGCAGAGTGCAGAGTAGTGAGTGCAGAGTAGTGAGTGCAGAGTAGTGAGTGCAGAGTGCAGAGTAGTGAGTGCAGAGTAGTGAGTGCAGAGTAGTGAGTGCAGAGTAGTGAGTGCAGAGTAGAGAGTGCAGAGTAGTGAGTGCAGAGTAGTGAATGCAGAGTAGTGAGTGCAGAGTAGTGAGTGCAGAGTGCAGAGTAGTGAGTGCAGAGTGCAGAGTAGTGAGTGCAGAGTAGTGAGTGCAGAGTAGTGAGTGCGGAGTGCAGAGTAGTGAGTGCAGAGTAGTGAGTGCAGAGTAGTGAGTGCAGAGTGCAGAGTAGTGAGTGCAGAGTAGTGAGTGCAGAGTGCAGAGTAGTGAGTGCAGAGTAGTGAGTGCAGAGTAGTGAGTGCAGAGTAGTGAGTGCAGAGTGCAGAGTAGTGAGTGCAGAGTAGTGAGTGCAGAGTAGTGAGTGCAGAGTAGTGAGTGCAGAGTGCAGAGTAGTGAGTGCAGAGTAGTGAGTGCAGAGTGCAGAGTAGTGAGTGCAGAGTAGTGAGTGCAGAGTGCAGAGTAGTGAGTGCAGAGTAGTGAGTGCAGAGTAGTGAGTGCAGAGTAGTGAGTGCAGAGTGCAGAGTAGTGAGTGCAGAGTAGTGAGTGCAGAGTAGTGAGTGCAGAGTGCAGAGTAGTGAGTGCAGAGTGCAGAGTGCAGAGTAGTGAGTGCAGAGTAGTGAGTGCAGAGTAGTGAGTGCAGAGTGCAGAGTAGTGAGTGCAGAGTGCAGAGTAGTGAGTGCAGAGTAGTGAGTAGTGAGTGCAGAGTAGTGAGTAGTGAGTAGTGAGTGCAGAGTAGTGAGTGCAGAGTAGTGAGTGCAGAGTGCAGAGTAGTGAGTGCAGAGTAGTGAGTGCAGAGTAGTGAGTGCAGAGTGCAGAGTAGTGAGTGCAGAGTGCAGAGTAGTGAGTGCAGAGTAGTGAGTAGTGAGTGCAGAGTAGTGAGTAGTGAGTAGTGAGTGCAGAGTAGTGAGTGCAGAGTGCAGAGTAAAGAGTGCAGAGTGCAGAGTAGTGAGTGCAGAGTAGTGAGTAGTGAGTGCAGAGTAGTGAGTGCAGAGTAGTGAGTGCAGAGTGCAGAGTAGTGAGTGCAGAGTAGTGAGTGCAGAGTGCAGAGTAGTGAGTGCAGAGTAGTGAGTAGTGAGTGCAGAATAGTGAGTGCAGAGTGCAGAGTAGTGAGTGCAGAGTAGTGAGTGCAGAGTAGTGAGTGCAGAGTAGTGAGTGCATAGTGCAGAGTAGTGAGTGCAGAGTAGTGAGTGCAGAGTGCAGAGTAGTGAGTGCAGAGTGCAGAGTAGTGAGTGCAGAGTAGTGAGTGCAGAGTAGTGAGTGCATAGTAGTGAGTGCAGAGTGCAGAGTAGTGAGTGCAGAGTAGTGAGTGCAGAGTAGTGAGTGCAGAGTAGTGAGTGCAGAGTGCAGAGTAGTGAGTACAGAGTAGTGAGTGCAGAGTAGTGAGTGCAGAGTGCAGAGTAGTGAGTGCAGAGTGCAGAGTAGTGAGTGCAGAGTAGTGAGTGCAGAGTAGTGAGTGCAGAGTAGTGAGTGCAGAGTAGTGCGTGCAGAGTAGTGAGTACAGAGTAGTGAGTAGTGAGTGCAGAGTAGTGAGTAGTGAGTGCAGAGTAGTGAGTGCAGAGTGCAGAGTAGTGAATGCAGAGTGCAGAGTAGTGAGTGCAGAGTAGTGAGTGCAGAGTAGTGAGTGCAGAGTAGTGAGTGCAGAGTAGTGAGTGCAGAGTAGTGAGTGCAGAGTAGTGAGTGCAGAGTGCAGAGTAGTGAGTGCAGAGTGCAGAGTAGTGAGTGCAGAGTGCAGAGTAAAGAGTGCAGAGTGCAGAGTAGTGAGTGCAGAGTAGTGAGTAGTGAGTGCAGAGTAGTGAGTGCAGAGTAGTGAGTGCAGAGTGCAGAGTAGTGAGTGCAGAGTAGTGAGTGCAGAGTGCAGAGTAGTGAGTGCAGAGTAGTGAGTAGTGAGTGCAGAATAGTGAGTGCAGAGTGCAGAGTAGTGAGTGCAGAGTAGTGAGTGCAGAGTAGTGAGTGCAGAGTAGTGAGTGCATAGTGCAGAGTAGTGAGTGCAGAGTAGTGAGTGCAGAGTGCAGAGTAGTGAGTGCAGAGTGCAGAGTAGTGAGTGCAGAGTAGTGAGTGCAGAGTAGTGAGTGCAGAGTAGTGAGTGCAGAGTGCAGAGTAGTGAGTGCAGAGTAGTGAGTGCAGAGTAGTGAGTGCAGAGTAGTGAGTGCAGAGTGCAGAGTAGTGAGTACAGAGTAGTGAGTGCAGAGTAGTGAGTGCAGAGTGCAGAGTAGTGAGTGCAGAGTGCAGAGTAGTGAGTGCAGAGTAGTGAGTGCAGAGTAGTGAGTGCAGAGTAGTGCGTGCAGAGTAGTGAGTGCAGAGTAGTGAGCAGTGAGTGCAGAGTAGTGAGTAGTGAGTGCAGAGTAGTGAGTGCAGAGTGCAGAGTAGTGAATGCAGAGTGCAGAGTAGTGAGTGCAGAGTAGTGAGTGCAGAGTAGTGAGTGCAGAGTAGTGAGTGCAGAGTGCAGAGTAGTGAGTGCAGAGTGCAGAGTAGTGAGTGCAGAGTAGTGAGTGCAGAGTGCAGAGTAGTGAGTGCAGAGTAGTGAGTGCAGAGTAGTGAGTGCAGAGTGCAGAGTAGTGAGTGCAGAGTAGTGAGTGCAGAGTAGTGAGTGCAGAGTAGTGAGTGCAGAGTGCAGAGTAGTGAGTGCAGAGTAGTGAGTGCAGAGTAGTGAGTGCAGAGTAGTGAGTGCAGAGTGCAGAGTAGTGAGTGCAGAGTAGTGAGTGCAGAGTAGTGAGTAGTGAGTAGTGAGTGCAGAGTAGTGAGTGCAGAGTAGTGAGTGCAGAGTAATGAGTAGTGAGTGCAGAGTAGTGAGTAGTGAGTGCAGAGTAGTGAGTGCAGAGTAGTGAGTGCAGAGTGCAGAGTAGTGAGTGCAGAGTAGTGAGTGCAGAGTGCAGAGTGCAGAGTAGTGAGTGCAGAGTAGTGAGTAGTGAGTGCAGAATAGGGAGTGCAGAGTGCAGAGTAGTGAGTGCAGAGTAGTGAGTGCAGAGTAGTGAGTGCAGAGTAGTGAGTGCAGAGTAGTGAGTGCAGAGTGCAGAGTAGTGAGTGCAGAGTAGTGAGTGCAGAGTAGTGAGTAGTGAGTAGTGAGTGCAGAGTAGTGAGTGCAGAGTGCAGAGTAGTGAGTGCAGAGTAATGAGTAGTGAGTGCAGAGTAGTGAGTAGTGAGTGCAGAGTAGTGAGTGCAGAGTAGTGAGTGCAGAGTGCAGAGTAGTGAGTGCAGAGTAGTGAGTGCAGAGTGCAGAGTAGTGAGTGCAGAGTAGTGAGTAGTGAGTGCAGAATAGAGAGTGCAGAGTAGTGAGTGCAGAGTAGTGAGTGCAGAGTAGTGAGTGCAGAGTAGTGAGTGCAGAGTAGTGAGTGCAGAGTGCAGAGTAGTGAATGCAGAGTGCAGAGTAGTGAGTGCAGAGTAGTGAGTGCAGAGTAGTGAGTGCAGAGTAGTGAGTGCAGAGTAGTGAGTGCAGAGTGCAGAGTAGTGAGTGCAGAGTGCATAGTAGTGAGTGCATAGTAGTGAGTGCAGAGTAGTGAGTGCAGAGTAGTGAGTGCAGAGAGTGCATAGTAGTGAGTGCAGAGTAGTGAGTGCAGAGTAGTGAGTGCAGAGTAGTGAGTGCAGAGTGCAGAGTAGTGAATGCAGAGTGCAGAGTAGTGAGTGCAGAGTAGTGAGTGCAGAGTAGTGAGTGCAGAGTAGTGAGTGCAGAGTAGTGAGTGCAGAGTAGTGAGTGCAGAGTAGTGCGTGCAGAGTAGTGAGTGCAGAGTAGTGAGTACAGAGTAGTGAGTGCAGAGTAGTGAGTACAGAGCCGTGAGTAGTGAGTGCAGAGTAGTGAGTGCAGAGTAGTGAGTGCAGAGTAGTGAGTGCAGAGTGCAGAGTAGTGAGTGCAGAGTGCAGAGTAGTGAGTGCAGAGTAATGAGTGCAGAGTAGTGAGTGCAGAGTAGTGAGTGCAGAGTAGTGAGTGCAGAGTAGTGAGTGCAGAGTAGTGAGTAGTGAGTGCAGAGTGCAGAGTAGTGAGTGCAGAGTAGTGAGTGCAGAGTATTGAGTGCAGAGTATTGAGTGCAGAGTAGTGAGTGCAGAGTAGTGAGTGCAGAGTGCAGAGTAGTGAATGCAGAGTGCAGAGTAGTGAGTGCAGAGTGCAGAGTAGTGAGTGCAGAGTGCAGAGTAGTGAGTGCAGAGTGCAGAGTAGTGAGTGCGTGCAGAGTAGTGAGTGCGTGCAGAGTAGTGAGTGCAGAGTAGTGAGTGCAGAGTAGTGAGTGCAGAGTAGTGAGTGCAGAGTAGTGAGTAGTGAGTGCAGAGTAGTGAGTAGTGAGTGCAGAGTAGTGAGTAGTGAGTGCAGAGTAGTGAGCAGTGAGTAGTGAGTGCAGAGTAGTGAGTAGTGAGTGCAGAGTAGTGAGTGCAGAGTAGTGAGTAGTGAGTGCTGAGTAGTGAGTGCAGAGTAGTGAGTAGTGAGTGCAGAGTAGTGAGTAGTGAGTGCAGAGTAGTGAGTGCAGAGTAGTGAGTGCAGAGTGCAGAGTAGTGAGTGCAGAGTGCAGAGTAGTGAATAGTGAGTGCAGAGTAGTGAGTGCAGAGTAGTGAGTAGTGAGTGCAGAGTAGTGAGTAGTGAGTGCAGAGTAGTGAGTAGTGAGTGCAGAGTAGTGAGTGCAGAGTAGTGAGTGCAGAGTAGTGAGTAGTGAGTGCAGAGTAGTGAATGCAGAGTAGTGAGTAGTGAGTGCAGAGTAGTGAGTGCAGAGTAGTGAGTAGTGAGTGCAGAGTAGTGAGTAGTGAGTGCAGAGTAGTGAGTAGTGAGTGCAGAGTAGTGAGTAGTGAGTAGTGAGTGCAGAGTAGTGAGTGCAGAGTAGTGAGTAGTGAGTGCAGAGTAGTGAGTGCAGAGTAGTGAGCAGTGAGTAGTGAGTGCAGAGTAGTGAGTAGTGAGTGCAGAGTAGTGAGTGCAGAGTAGTGAGTAGTGAGTGCAGAGTAGTGAGTGCAGAGTAGTGAGTAGTGAGTGCAGAGTAGTGAATAGTGAGTTGTGAGTGCAGAGTAGTGAGTAGTGAGTGCAGAGTAGTGAGTAGTGAGTGCAGAGTAGTGAGCAGTGAGTAGTGAGTGCAGAGTAGTGAGTAGTGAGTGCAGAGTAGTGAGTAGTGAGTGCAGAGTAGTGAGTGCAGAGTAGTGAGTAGTGAGTGCAGAGTAGTGAGTAGTGAGTGCAGAGTAGTGAGTGCAGAGTAGTGAGTAGTGAGTGCAGAGTAGTGAGTGCAGAGTAGTGAGCAGTGAGTAGTGAGTGCAGAGTAGTGAGTGCAGAGTAGTGAGTAGTGAGTGCAGAGTAGTGAGCAGTGAGTAGTGAGTGCAGAGTAGTGAATAGTGAGTGCAGAGTAGTGAGTGCAGAGTAGTGAGAGCAGAGTAGTGAATAGTGAGTAGTGAGTGCAGAGTAGTGAGTAGTGAGTAGTGAGTGCAGAGTAGTGAGTGCAGAGTAGTGAGTAGTGAGTAGTGAGTGCAGAGTAGTGAGTAGTGAGTGCAGAGTAGTGAGTAGTGAGTGCAGAGTAGTGAGTAGTGAGTGCAGAGTAGTGAGTAGTGAGTAGTGAATGCAGAGTAGTGAGTGCATAGTAGTGAGTAGTGAGTGCAGAGTAGTGAGTAGTGAGTGCAGAGTAGTGAGTGCAGAGTAGTGAGTGCAGAGTAGTGAGTAGTGAGTGCAGAGAAGTGAGTAGTGAGTGCAGAGTAGTGAGTAGTGAGTGCAGAGTAGTGAGTGCAGAGTACTGAGTAGTGAGTGCAGAGTAGTGAGTAGTGAGTGCAGAGTAGTGAGTAGTGAGTAGTGAGTGCAGAGTAGTGAGTGCAGAGTAGTGAGTAGTTAGTGCAGAGTAGTGAGTAGTGAGTGCAGAGTAGTGAGTAGTGAGTGCAGAGTAGTGAGTGCAGAGTAGTGAGTGCAGAGTAGTGAGTAGTGAGTGCAGAGTAGTGAGTAGTGAGTGCAGAGTAGTGAGTAGTGAGTGCAGAGTAGTGAGTGCAGATTAGTGAGTAGTGAGTGCAGAGTAGTGAATAGTGAGTGCAGAGTAGTGAGTAGTGAGTGCAGAGTAGTGAGTAGTGAGTGCAGAGTAGTGAGTGCAGAGTAGTGAGTAGTGAGTGCAGAGTAGTGAGTAGTGAGTAGTGAGTGCAGAGTAGTGAGTAGTGAGTAGTGAGTGCAGAGTAGTGAGTGCAGAGTAGTGAGTAGTGAGTGCAGAGTAGTGAGTGCAAAGTAATGAGTGCAGAGTAGTGAGTAGTGAGTGCAGAGTAGTGAGTACAGAGTAGTGAGTGCAGAGTAGTGAGTGCAGAGTAGTGAGTAGTGAGTAGTGAGTGCAGAGTAGTGAGTAGTGAGGAGTGAGTGCAGAGTAATGAGTAGTGAGTAGTGAGTAGTGAGTGCATAGTAGTGAGTAGTGAGTGCAGAGTAGTGAGTAGTGAGTAGTGAGTGCAGAGTAGTGAGTGCAGAGTAGTGAGTAGTGAGTGTAGAGTAGTGAGTAGTGAGTGCAGCGTAGTGAGTAGTGAGTAGTGAGTGCAGAGTAGTGAGTGCAGAGTAGTGAGTAGTGAGTGCAGAGTAGTGAGTAGTGAGTGCAGAGTAGTGAGTAGTGAGTGCAGAGTAGTGAGTGCAGAGTAGTGAGTAGTGAGTGCAGAGTAGTGAGTAGTGAGTGCAGAGTAGTGAGTGCAGAGTAGTGAGTAGTGAGTGCAGAGTAGTGAGTAGTGAGTAGTGAGTGCAGAGTAGTGAGTAGTCAGTAGTGAGTGCAGAGTAGTGAGTGCAGAGTAGTGAGTGCAGAGTAGTGAGTGCAGAGTAGTGAGTAGTGAGTGCTGAGTAGTGAGTGCAGAGTAGTGAGTAGTGAGTGCAGAGTAGTGAGTGCAGAGTAGTGAGTAGTGAGTGCAGAGTAGTGAATAGTGAGTGCAGAGTAGTGAGTAGTGAGTGCAGAGTAGTGAGTAGTGAGTGCAGAGTAGTGAGTGCAGAGTAGTGAGTAGTGAGTGCAGAGTAGTGAGTAGTGAGTAGTGAGTGCAGAGTAGTGAGTAGTGAGTAGTGAGTGCAGAGTAGTGAGTAGTGAGTAGTGAGTGCAGAGTAGTGAGTGCAGAGTAGTGAGTGCAGAGTAGTGAGTAGTGAGTGCAGAGTAGTGAGTGCAGAGTAGTGAGTAGTGAGTGCAGAGTAGTGAGTAGTGAGTGCAGAGTAGTGAGTAGTGAGTGTAGAGTAGTGAGTGCAGAGTAGTGAGTAGTGAGTGCAGAGTAGTGACTAGTGAGTGCAGAGTAGTGAGTAGTGAGTGCAGAGTAGTGAGTAGTGAGTGCAGAGTAGTGAGTGCAGAGTAGTGAGTAGTGAGTGCAGAGTAGTGAGTAGTGAGTGCAGAGTAGTGAGTAGTGAGTGCAGAGTAGTGAGTAGTGAGTGCAGAGTAGTGAGTGCAGAGTAGTGAGTGCAGAGTAGTGAGTGCAGAGTAGTGAGTAGTGAGTGTAGAGTAGTGAGTAGTGAGTGCAGAGTAGTGAGTAGTGAGTGCAGAGTAGTGAGTAGTGAGTGCAGAGTAGTGAGTGCAGAGTAGTGAGTGCAGAGTAGTGAGTAGTGAGTGCAGAGTAGTGAGTAGTGAGTAGTGAGTGCAGAGTAGTGAGTAGTGAGTAGTGAGTGCAGAGTAGTGAGTAGTGAGTGCAGAGTAGTGAGTAGTGAGTGCAGAGTAGTGAGTAGTGAGTGCAGAGTAGTGAGTGCAGAGTAGTGAGTAGTGAGTGCAGAGTAGTGAGTAGTGAGTGCAGAGTAGTGAGTGCAGAGTAGTGAGTGCAGGTGCAGAGTGAGTGTGCAGAGCAGTGAGTGCAGGTGCAGAGCAGTGAGTGCAGGTGCAGAGTGAGTGTGCAGAGCAGTGAGTGCAGGTGCAGAGCAGTGAGTGCAGGTGCAGAGCGGTGTGTGCTGTTGAGTGCAGAGTGCTGTGTATTGGCAATGTAAATGACAATACCATTTATTTATGATTTAAAGAAAAAAAAGAAATGTCATGAGCAATGCCAATAGCTCTACCTTTAATGATGCCGAGACCATTGCATTGTAAATGCTTGTTTGATCTGGTACTAGTTGTAGAAGAAGAGGGTAAGTTGGTGCTAGTTATGTTTTATAATCGGAGGTGAGATACTGGGGGTTAAGTTGTTGGGGTAATTCCTACTTGTGCCTGGTGGTTTATGTTACTGCTCATTATGGCCCTGTGGTTGTGTGAAGGCGCTACCTCCCCACACTCTCTGCTGTTTCCTCGTGCTCGCCCAGTTTCTGGATCCCTGCTGTCATAGTGTGGTGACAGACGGACCTCCCTGCAACTGGATATAGGGTACAGTCTGATTACCCTGTGCTTGGGGCTGAGGATGGACGTTCTCGGGGTTTTGTGGTGGTTTGCCCTGGCTCGTTAATCTCTGCTGCTTTTGCTGCTCATGTTATGCCTTTAACCAGCCTCTCTCTATCGGGTGACCCTGCCTATGGCAATAGTGGCATTCCCTACGGTCTGGTTGCTGCCACCTCTCTGGCCTCTACTACCATAGCCGGTTTGGAACCCTATGGAGTTTTGTGGTGGAGCCCCCATTGAGACTGGTGCCACCAGCACAGTTGCGGCTATCGCTGCCCCCTAATCTTACCCCTGTTTCCTGATCTATCACAGCGGACGCACCAACGAAAAAGTGCCTCACTGTCTGGGATGGGATCCTCCTTTGCATGGCTGATCCCATCGGGTCTGTATGCTGCACAGTCATGAATCTCTTCTCCCTCCTGCACTTTATGAGCTATAAATATTTGTGTCCTTTACCTAGCCTGGAGTACGGGGGCGATGAGTGTACTGTACCCATTGCCAAAAGTAATTGCAAAGGCCCAAGAATTTTTCCATGCTCTTTGTCATCAAGTCTGCCTTAGTGAAGGCAGTCTGCTCGTCCTGCAACACCACAGCTCCACTGTGGTGGCGTTTTAATAATAGAAGTCTTGGGGATGAAACCCCTGGAGCGGAGAAGGTCATAGTCTCGTCAGAGAACTGAATGGTCAGGTCTAACTTGGCCATTAAATCTCGTCCCAATAGATTAGTTGGGAACGAGGGATAATGTAACAGCTGCACCAACACGCAGATGCCTCCAATATCCAACTCTAGGGGTTTGGTGAAGGGGATGCTTATCAATGTACCTGAGAACCCTTGAGTGACCATTGTGTCTTCTGATATGGGACCTATCCCCTCGCTTAGGCAAGACCTCGTCAATAAGGAAGCTGTATAGTGTGTTGTTATAAGTACTGTTAGTATGGGTTCTTCTGCACATTGGCAAGTGGCTGAAAGTACGGAGCATGTGTGGTTTGGTGCCTTTACTATCTCGAGCATCAGTTCACGTCTCTCTACCTCTTGCCGTCTGGCCTATTCCCTTTGCTCATAGCTGCATGCTTTAGTTAACTGGCTTCACCCTCAACTTCGGTCTCCATTCCTTCCTTGGCTCCCTGGTCATACTATGTAACCCCATCCTCGTCGTTGGCTCCCTTCACACTAGTAGCAGGACCTCTTGTCATCACCTACTTAAACACGCGCTCTATGGTGAAGTATCAGCTCCAAATCTTTCAACTGCTCGACGCCGACAAACCTGACATCTTACTCTTGTCGGAAACCTGGCTCACGGCTGACTCTATCCCCGACATCCTTGCAGCAACACCTACTGGCTATTACATACTCCAAGCAAATAGGGTGTCGGGTAAACCAGGGGGTGGAGTGGCAGCTATTATCCATCAAAACACAAATTTACCACCCTAGAGATCAATAGCCTACCTCATGTTGACAGCCTTATTTTAAAATTTGACTCCCCCAAGTTTTCTTTAATTTGTGCTTTTTTTTACTGACCCCCTGATCATATGCCCCTGTTCCCTCAATTCTTCGGTGAATTAATTTCCCAGTTAGTCATCAATCATGCCAAAATTATTATCCTCGGCGATTTCAACTACTGGCCCTCTGATATTCGTGAAAGTGCCTCTTCGGTCGAGTTCACGGACTCTTTATTAGGCATGAACTTTACCCAACATGTCCACAAAGCTATTCTCGCCATGGGGCATACCCTGGATCAAGTGTGGACCTCTAACATAGATATCACACACCCCCCAGTTTCTCCCTGCTCTTGGTCTGATCATTTTCTTATCTCCTTTACTATGGCCTATACTCCCTCCATTATGTTGCCCTTGGCAGGTAACCTCTCGGCAAGAAACTGGAAAAGGGCTAATATGGGTGAATTCCACACACTCTTAACAGCCACCTCTCCCTATGAACAGGCTTCTAACCTTGATCGCTGGCTAGAATTAGCCAGTGACAAGGTTGCCCCTCTGAAAAAAATCAAACTTAAACGCCCCCACGACGCCCAACGCTGGTTTTCTGAAGAAAAAACTGGCCCTCATGCAGGCAGAGCGCTGTTGGCGGTGAGCCTATGCTTCTGAGGAGAAAGCGGCATATGTAGCCCTGTTAAAAGATTACAAAGACTCCATCCTTCAGACTAAGTCCGCCTATTTCTCCCAAAAAATTATCAACTCATCCACAAAGGTTAAAAATATATTCTTAATTGTCGATGAACTTACACAACCTGATCGGGTGACTGCGAAATCTGTCCCCTCACAAACACTATGTGACTCGTTGAACTTATTTTTCATGGACAAAATTACCTCCATTAAGAATAATATCCCTACCCTCACTTCCACTACCACCCCTCTCATACCCTGTAAGAACCCCCTCACGCTTGATCAAATTCCCCTGATTTCTAGAGAAGAGTTCCTGACTCTTCTGAACAAAGTGGGATCTGGTTCTCCTAATGACTGTTGTCCCCCTCACATTCTGAAAGAGGCCTTCCTTGCCTGCCCCGACCCGCCGCTTTCACTCCTCAACAACTCTCTCAAATCAGGCATTGTCCCGGACACCTTCAAATGCGCTGTAGTTGTCCCCATATTGAAAAAATCCAACGCAGATCCCTTGATGCTGAGCAATTTTCGCCCCATTTCCTTGCTCCCCTACCTCAGCAAAATTTTAGAGGCACACGTCACAAATTGCCTTAGCTCATTTATTGAGCACTCCCAGTTTCTCGACCCCCAGCAGGCGGGTTTCAGGCCAGCCCACTCCACAGAATCTGTCATCCTGGCAGTCATGAATGAGCTTAGGAGAGGAGCTGACAAAAACATCGCCTAGGCCCTGGTGCTCCTGGATCTATCGGCGCTTTTGACACGGTCGACCATGAACTTCTGATCGACCGTGTCAGCAATGCCGGCATCCAGGGTCTGGCCCTTAAGTGGATTACATCCTTTCTACATAGGCGCTTCCAGGCTGTTCGTCTGGCCAACTTTTCGGCAGTGAAAACAAAACTGACCTGTGGGGTCCCCCAGGGCTCGGCTCTATCGCCTCTTCTATTCAATTTATATATGCAACCCCTGATTGTATCTGTACGCAATAGCCCGGCCGCAATCTTCAACTATGTCGACGATCTCCAGTTGGTATTCAATATAGACTCCACCAATACATCCATCAGTAATTTACAATCTACCATGATCTTCATTAGTGAATGGATGTATTCTAGTCAACTAAAGCTTAACCCCGACAAAACAAAGCTTGTCCTATCTGGAGGGCCCATCAACCCCTGGAACTGCAGTTTCTGGCCTTCATCTCTGGGCACTCCACCCCGCCCAGCAGACTCTGTAAAAAGTCTTGTTGTCATCATCAGCAGCGACTTGTCCCTGAAACCACAAATCAATGCTGTAGTCTCTTCCTGCTTTTTCCATCTCTGCAGAATCCGGAAGATCTGTAGGTTCTTGACCACGGGAGCCCTCACTCTTGTCACCCTGGCCTTGGTCACCTCTCGCATTGACTATGCAAACGCTCTTTATGTTGGCATTCCAGCTTACCAGCTTCATCGCCTACAGCGCGTACAAAATCAGGCAGCTAGGCTCATTTTCCGCCAACCAAGCACCAACATGTTAGCCCCCTGCTGAAGAGCCTTCATTGGCTCCCGGTAGCCAAACGCTGTGTATTTAAACTTGGCTATACCATCTTCAAAGCACTCGCTGGTCAGGGCCCTGTTTTCCTCTCTTCCAGGATCCAACGTTATGTTCCCTCACGTGATCTCCGCTCTTATCACCTCAACTTGCTCGTCATCCCTACCTTCAAACGAAAAAAACACGAATGGGTATCCTATCCATCTTTGAGGTGTCACATGTCAAGTTTGGTGGACAGGAAGTAAAGCTTTTGGGGACCTTCCCTAGGAACTTGGGCTGTGCTGGAGGTGTCTGTGTCTCTTGGGCTTAGACCTGTCTAACGATCTTCTGGTGGGGGGCTCATCAGCTTCTACTTTTATTGAGTTTGAGTCCTAATGCAGGGTGAGTGGGTGTGAGCACGTCCAGCCCTGCATATGTTGCGGGAGGTGCTGAAGTCTTTCACGTCACTGGTGGAACTCCCGGGGTTGCCCACTTGGGACGTCTGCTGCTTCGTCGTCTACACAGGATAAGAAGTATCTGAGCCCTCCTGGTACCACAACTGCGTGGAGCGCTTCAGCAGCACACGCTCGCCAAAGGTTGCCAAGTCAACTTTTATTTTATTGTTTTCCACCCCCTTGGATGTCGATAATATCAGATTCAGCCACCTCAGGAAAATCCTATGCTACATAAGAGGCAGCCGGGAGCGGTGATGGTGTAGCCTGCTCAAGCCAGGTCTAGGCCCGCAGATAATAAACAGAGTGAAGCTGTTCTTGTGACTTGCACACACGAGGCATGCATGCCATCCCGTTTGTCCACTTTCAGAATAAAGTTGCAGAGACAATTTTAGGGAAAGAAAACGCGCAGATTTTGTGTATAAACAAGTGACATTAATCTGGATAGAGTGAAGTAAAGAAGCATATCAGGTCGTGTCAAATAAAATGGAAATATTTTGCCCCAAGTTGTCACTGCCCATGAAACAAGCATTGGCAAACTGAGCATGTTTGGCTTGCTCTTGGAGTCTTAAACCAGTGCTTTAAATGGGCAATACTGTCCGGTCCCGAGTACCTGCGCTTTTTAATTTGAAAGGGAGAGTACCGGCACTTTTCAGAAGTGCTGCAATACATTTAATTGGGGAGTACTGGCACCCCTCAGGAGCAAGCAGGTACTCTAAATAGTAAGTCCCTGCACTTCTATAGTTCCCTTCAAAGCACTGTCTGCAAACGTTTATGATAAAAGGAAGGGGCTGCTGTCTCCTCTGGTCCTTTATCTTTCACGGAAGAGGCATCGAATTCAGGAAAAGAAGGCACACCTGGAGGTCTTGTCAAAAGCAGGTAAATCATCGGAGGGGGTTAGTGGGTGGGGTGCTATTTGTTTGATGTCACACTTCTGCTTCATTATAAGACTATGTGCAGGTTCCTGCTCTAGTTTTTGAAATACTTGAAACTGTTTGTGGTAGTGGCACGCATGCAACAATCACTTTTACACTATTTGGCTAGGTAGGCAGACCCCGATCAGACGGACATACACACAGACAACCAGAGCAGCGGAAAGTGTCCTACGTACGAAGGTAGATTAGACAGACATTCCTGGGAGACAGGCGGCCATGATGCAAGCAGGCAGAAACAGAAAATGAGAGAGAAAGGGACGGACACATAGCATTAATACGGTGCACAGACATAATATCGACTCCAAAATATCGTCTGGACAGAATATCGAGTTTTAAATATCGTTTGGAGGAAATATCGACTAGACAGAATATCGACAGCCAAAATATCGTTTTTAAGGTAAGTGAAGTAATATCGACTGTAAATAATATAGACAGTGAAAATATCCAAGTATATAATCTAGATAGTAAAAAATATAGTTTTTTAAATAATATTTAATTATTTATAGTGTGTTTATGTTATAATATGTGTGAAAAGTGTCAATTTATTTTATTATTTTTTTAAATTAATTATTTTTTTAATTATTGTGTAATTTAATTCTGTAGCGGGTTGTGGGTTTATAGGGGAATAGGGTGGGAAGTAATTTAATTATAATTAATTAAATATGTAAATTTATTAATTGGTAGTAATAATTAATTAATTGGTAATTAAATAATATATGTTAATTATTTAAAATTTAATTGGTAATTAATTTTATTTAATTGATTAATTGCTAATTTTGTCAATTAAAATAATTTATTTTCTCTAGCGGGTTGTGGGTTTATAGGGGAATAGGGTGGGAAGTAATTTAATTATAATTAATTAAATATGTAAATTTATTAATTGGTAGTAATAATTAATTAATTGGTAATTAAATAATATATGTTAATTATTTAAAATTTAATTGGTAATTAATTTTATTTAATTGATTAATTGCTAATTATGTCAATTAAAATAATGTATTTTCTCTAGCGGGTTGTGGGTTTATAGGGGAATAGGGTGGGAAGTAATTTAATTATAATTAATTAAATATGTTAATTTAATAATTGGTAGTAATATTTAATTAATTGTTAATTAAAAATGTTTGTTAATTAATTAAAATGTAATTGGTAATTAATTTTATTTAATTGATTAATTGCTAATTATGTTAAATGAAAGGGGTATTTTTAGGGTTCAGGGTCAGTTTTTAGTTTTTGGGTAAAGGGGTATTTTTAGGGTTCAGGGTCAGTTTTCAGTTTTTGGGTAAAGGGGTATTTTTAGGGTTCAGGGTCAGTTTTCAGTTTTTGGGTAAAGGGGTATTTTTAGGGTTCAGGGTCAGTTTTTAGTTTTTGGGTAAAGGGGTATTTTTTGGGTTCAGGGTCAGTTTTTAGTTTTTGGGTAAAGGGGTATTTTTAGGGTTCAGGGTCAGTTTTCAGTTTTTGGGTAAAGGGGTATTTTTAGGGTTCAGGGTCAGTTTTCAGTTTTTGGGTAAAGGGGTATTTTTAGGGTTCAGGGTCAGTTTTCAGTTTTTGGGTCAAGGGGTATTTTTAGGGTTCAGGGTCAGTTTTCAGTTTTTGGGTAAAGGGGTATTTTTAGGGTTCAGGGTCAGTTTTCAGTTTTTGGGTAAAGGGGTATTTTTAGGGTTCAGGGTCAGTTTTCAGTTTTTGGGTAAAGGGTTATTTTTAGGGTTCAGGGTCAGTTTTTAGTTTTTGGGTAAAGGGGTATTTTTAGGGTTCAGGGTCAGTTTTGGGTTTTTGGGGTACATATACAATATTGCCTATTATTTAATTAAATGTTGTTACTATATATATATGTTTTAAGAAATATGATTAAAAATATATTTTTTTTTTACTTTCATTAAATATTTAATTATTAAAAGTTATTTTAAGTATTGTTAATTATATTTTAGTAATTAATTTTTTATATTAATGTAATTAAACATTGTTTTTAGTAAAGTCGATATTTTTTACAACGATATTTTTGTAAACGATATTTTGTAGTCGATATTTTTGTACTTACCTGTTTGTACATACAAACTCGATATTTTTGTAGTAGATATTTTCACCTCGATATTTTGGGTACTCGATATTGTGGTAGTCGATATTCTTTCAGTGATCCCATTAATACACAGGCACCAAGAAGCCAGCAGGGACAAAAGCCCGGAAGACAAATATAGACAACACACTTAACGATGTACTGACTGACAAACAGTTGTACACCGAGGTAACTGGATAGACAGAGATAAAAAAAAAATACATTGGCAAATACTGAAAAAGTTGAAAGAAAAATATAAATGCATACAGCTTGTGTATAGTTTATGTACTGGTTGAATGACAATATCTAGTTAAAAGGATAGACATACTGCCAAAAAGACAAAGGGGAGGGAAGGATAGAGAAAATATACAGAAGGAACCCACATTGGCAGACGTGGATGGTCTGAACACATATTTGACTGTATTATCTCTGCAGACAGACAGACAGACAGATAGACGAACAGACACATAGACAGACAGACAGATGGACGGATAGAGATAGATAGATAGATAGATAGATAGAAAGATAGATAGATAGATAGATAGATAGATAGATAGATAGATAGATAGATAGATAGATAGATAGATAGATAGATAGATAGATAGATAGATAGATAGATAGATAGATTGATTTATTTAAATTTGAGATGTGCTGATGGATGGGTGCATGAATGGACGGGTTATGGGTTTGGGAGCTGGCTGGGTTTGAGTGGGTGTATGTATGAAAGGATGGATGAGCTTAAGGGGTAGCTGGATGGGTTTGAGTGTGTAGATACAGTGGATGTAAGTTCATGTGGATGGATAAATGAATGGATGGATGGATTTATTTTACTTGGATGCTAGATGAGTGACACTATGGGTTGGATGGATGGGCTTAAGGGGTAGCTGGATGGGTTTGTGTGTGTATAGCGTGTATGTAAGTATATGTGGATGATGAATGGATGGATGGATTTAGTTTACTTGGATGCTAGATGAGTGACACTATGGGTTGGATGGATGGATGGCTAGGGAATGGATGGGCAGATGGAGGGAGGGACGGGGGGTTTGTAAACAGACATAGTACTAGTTTCTATGGCAATGCCAGGTCATCACAAACTACCAAGCATACTGTCGTTCACTATCATGCCAACCAACCCACAACATGAAACGTGCACACACGGAGGCTTGCCCTCATTCTGGCAATGCAGTACCTGTTCGGTGGTTGAGGAAGCGTGCTCCACTAGTGCAGTAAGAGTTCCATGTATGCAATGGTGATTTACTTTGTGTTAGTGTGGAATCGTGGACTGCCAGCGCACTCCCTTTTCTCACAGTGATATGAATTTGTATTCCAAAGGGCAGCGGCTGGTACCCTTGGCTGGCACTGCCCATTTTGCATTACCCTTACTCAAAGGTCATGAGGCAGCAGAAGGAACAGAAAAGAGTACACCACCTTTACTGTTTCCTCCTTCTCCATGTCTCTACTCAGTACAGGGGAGGCTGGAACAAAGGGTCAACCAGGTGAAGTCATGGGGCGGGGGGCTGTTAAATGGCGCAATGTCACTTCCGTTTCCACTGGTTTTTTTGTGAACTGGCATCGCTGCTGCACGGTTGAGTGGAGGAGGGTGGACGGTTGTGGATTCGTGTCGCACATGCATTGTCCGGCGGGGAAAGCTTGTACTGCTACTTACCAGGGTGTACTTGTGGGTTTGTGAATCTTGATGCGATTGTCGGTCTCTGATCGCGTGTTTGGTTAGCTAGGGAGCCAACCCTCTGCCAATGCAGAACTCCCAAAGACATGGTCATAGCACAGTCCCAGGTCTCCAACCAAAGCGGTTGCTGCACGGTCACATCAGTAATGTAAGCAACAGAAGATCCGTGTATTAGAAACCTAAGGAGGGGCCACAAAGCGCAGCCTTGCGTTCTCTAGAAGCACTTGTATTATATATCTGGATGCAATGACAGAAGCAACAAAATATCAGTAGGGTGGCACACTATGCGATGCACATATTTTTTGCTTAATTGCTTTTAAGCCACACCCTTAATTGCATCGGTTACGCCCCTTTGAAAGATCCCCGAGTATTTTCATCCCACTCAAAGCCCTGGTCTACACACCCGGTCTGGTTCTTGGCGCATATAGCCTTGGCTGCAGCGCACAGAGACCTTACTCTGCCGCACATAGAGGAAAATAATTAGAGGAACATTGCTGACCAGTACAGTACACCTTGGAGTAGGTATGTTACAGTGTACTGTCTAGTACAGTATGCCTTTCAGAAGCTCTGTCACTCTGTACCATCTAATGCAGAGGGATGTATGACGTTACAACGCATACTTTTACATCGCATGCCTTTACAACGCGGTTTTTACATTGCATACCATTACAACGCATAATGCTTTTAGGCGCTGGATAGTGATTTATTTAATTTACTATTCCAACTCCAGTCCCCGTGGATAGTAGGGAAGGTGTTGGATAGTATATTAAATACATTCCCTATCCTAGAGCGCCCCCCAGCGCTATGCGTTGTAATGGTTTGCGTTGTAAAAGTTGCGTCGTAATGGTAGTGCGTTGTAAAAGTTTCGTTGTAATGGATGTTTCCCAATGCAGAGTACTGATTAATGCAGTATATCTTTTAGAACCTCTGTCACACAATACAATCTAATGCAGTGCACTGACTGGTACAATATACCTTGGAGTACTTCTGTCACACTGTACCATCTTATACAGTATACTGACTACTACAGTACACCTTCTAGTGACTGTAAAAATGGGCCTGTGCACACGTCAATGGTGTGTACTGAGCAATTTCTCTGTGTCAAGGTTCAGCAGGTTGGAAATACAATGTTATACAGTCAATTCTACATATCGAAGAATACTCTGGAGTATTGTTTGTTCTTTTTTTCGTGAGACTGCACAGCCAACACGTGTTTCGTCTGGGGAATACCCCAAGACCATTGACCTGTGCACAGGCCCATTTTTGCTTTGTTGACCTTGTGTCAGTTTTCAGGGGGTTTAGGGACACCGCCTACCTGTGGCAACGTTGCACAACTAGTGTTGTCAAATACTTACATACCCCCGGTTCAGGCGCCACCACCTACCGCACACTTCAAAACCCTACTCCTTGTACCTTCTAGTAACTGTCTTACTCTGTACCATATAATGAGGTGTACTGACTAACACAGTGTACCTTCTAATAACACTGTACCAGCTAATACAGTGTACTGACTAGTACTGTATACCTTCTAGTTGCTCTGTTACTCCGTACCGTCTCATACAGTGTACTGACTAATTCCGTATACTTTCGACTAGCTCTACCACTCTGTACCATCTAATACAGTGTACTGATTAGTACAGTAGACCTTTAAATGTATTTGAAAAGTTTTATAAAGCGCGAACAAGACCCTTACGGGTATCAGAGCCCTGTACCGATGTGGTGAAAGCATGACTAAAACCAAGCACAAAGTTACAAAAGGTATAGTTGAGTCCACAAAACGATAATCAAAGAGGGAAACAATCAAGGTCAAGGGTTGGAGAGATGGCCCGCCCGAACATTGTCAGAATTGCCCTAGAGAAAGATACCCATTCAACAGACAAGCATACAATACATCGAAACAATTGTGTAAAATAAGGATCACATTTGTAGACAGCGCATGAGACCAGGATGATGATGTCAGTGTTCACTCAAGAATAGCCGTTTGACCTGTTTCTTGAAAGATGCCTCGGAAGAATTTGATCTGATCTCAGGAGGTAGAGCATTCCATATTCCTGGAGCAAGACCGGCGAAGGTACGATTGTAAGATCTTTTCTTTTTGAATTTGGGAGGTTTCAAAAGTAGGGTGGATGTACTTCTTAAGATCCGACAAGAGCCCGATAGTTCAAACTTGTTTGCCACGTATACCGGGGTTTTGTGATGTAAGGCTTTATGCGTCAAGCAAGCTACCTTGAAACGTATCCTAGCTTCAATAGATAGCCAATTTAGCTGCAAAAGGTCGGGGAAATGTGGTCATGTTTTCTAGAGCCAGTGATGAGCCTGGCCGATGCTTTAGATTAGCTCTGAGCGGGGCCAAGCAAGTTTTGTGAAGCCCAGCAGAGGTCATCAAACCATATTCCAGACTAGAGATAACAAAGGATTGTACAGCAGGCCTGATGTCTTCGGGAGGCAGGAAAGGCTTGATTTTCCTAAAGGTGTTGAGTTGAAAGTTGGCTCCCCTGATAGTTTCACTGATGGGTGCTTGCATATTTAGGTATTTGTCCAAGGTGATGCCTATCGATAACCACATGAGGGATGCAGTTAAGAGCAGTGAGATGATTAAGCCAGAGCAGGGTAGGTTCAGAGTGGTTGGGGGGAGCAATCAGAAGGAATTCAGTTTTGAGAGTGTTTAACAGAAAATGATTCTGGGCTCACCATTGTTGAGTTTGTGTGAGAGCATCATTTAGCGTTTTTATGTCTTCTTGAGAGGAGATCTTGAATTGTGTGTCATCTGCATACATGTGGTACTGAATGTTAGAGTGGTTCAGAATGACGGTAAGTTGGTCCATAAAAAGGTTGAAGAGCGTGGGGGAGAGTGTGGATCCTTGCGGAACTCCAATTGTAACAGGGGTACTGGTTGCAAGGGCGTGGTTAACTTTGATCCTTTGTGAGCGCTTATGTAGGAAAGAGGCACGCCAATTTAGGGCCGGGCCCGAGAGACCCACCCTATGTTGAAGAAGAGCAATCACGTTTTAAAGTTTGATGGTATCGAATGCTGAGGACAGGTCAAGAAGGATCAGGAGACAAGGGACATTTTGATCAAGGGATCATAAGGCATCAGCCACAATGTGCGTTAGCGCTGTTTCAGTACTGTGCCCTGTTCTGAAACCCGACTGGTAGAGGTCAAGTAGTTGAAATTTCTCAATGTGGTTGCATAACTGTGAATGTACGCATTTTCAAGCAATTTAGCCAGAGTCATGATGCTGGTGATAGGTCGGAAGTTGTTAGGATCAGATACATTTAGAATCGGGCTTCCTAGGGATGGGAGTAACTTGACCTGTAATGAGGCAATCAGGGATCCTTCCCTGTAAGAGAGAATCATGAATGATCCGGGACCGCAGAGGGAGAATGACCAAATTGAGATCTTTAAAAAACTTAGCAGGTAGTGGATCACTGTAATGGTTGGAAGGTCTGAGGGGCACCATGTTGTGGAGCAGCTCCGTGACATCTGGAAGGAGAAAGGAATTCCAGGCACAGTGTTGTTTTTGAGAGAACAACCAATGGGTAAGGACACTGACGAAGGTTCTGCCCACTCAGCTGATGATGCAGTGAGGTTCAGAGATCGCAAAGTGGGAGTGTCAAGAAGCAGCTCCAGTTCAAATTTCTTATCTTTTTTAGCGAAGTGTACTGGGACGTCCTCCCCACTAGGAAGCAGGGAGAAGGGAGTCGAGATAGAGTTGGAAGAGTGGTTAGCGTGTTGCTTAATGATTTCAAATAGCTTTTTGGGTCTACACTTAGCGCCATCCAGCTAAGCTAAGGTGATCTGTTTTAGCAATGCGGATGTGTCTCACCTTCCTTAGCTGAAAGAGGCTTAAGGAGGAGGGTGTGTTTCTCCAACGTCTCTCTGTGTGTCTAAGATTACGCTCCTCATCATTTAGGGCATCATTAAATCAAGGTTTGGATTGTTTGACTGGAATCCTTTTTAGTTGCTTCAGTGCAATAGTATAAAAAATGTTAGCATTGTGTTAATTTCGTGATCAGAGAGATCGTCAAAGTTGATCGTGTTCGGAGGGGGCTGAAGCCTATTTTTGGTGATGGATAATTGAGCATTGATGTTGATGTCTCTCAAATGCGAGAGAGTTTTGCTTTAATAGGTTGGCCCTGTCTGCACAACACCTTTTCCAATGTGTGGAAGGAAATTTGATGATGATCTGACCAGTCACAGGGTAGGATGTCACCCAGTTGTAAGCTATTGTCTTTGGCAATGATAAGGTCGAGAGTGGCACCCTTGTTGTGGGTAGGTCCCTTACAGACCTGTGAGAAGTTGAGATCGGAGAGGAAAGCCTTAAAGAAGCAGACTAAAGGATCATTTGTGTCATTCCAGTGGAGGATAAAGTCTCCAAGGAAAGAGTTGGTCTGATCTTGAGCTAATGGCCTCCATGATTTGTTCTATAGAGATCAGATTATTACCAGGAGGATTGCAAATCGAGTGAAGCACACAGGCAATCTTGCCCTTATTTAAAATTTTGCTCAAAGGAAGACATCAAAGTACTTTGCGGTTGCTTAATAGTGAGGTTGGTGCAATGAATGCATGCAACTCCCCCCCCACCGTTTTAGTGAGTCGATCGCATATGAAAACGGCGTAATCAGGGGAGATGAAGATGATGAGGACAGGTGAGGAGGCATCATTGAGCCAGGTTTCAGTGAGTATCAGAAGGTCCGAGTCTCGCGAAATGATGAGCTCTGAAATATCCGCTGCATGTTTCACCGCTGATCTGCAGTTGAGTAGCATCGATTTGATGTGATGGTTGGTAGTGATCACTTCATGATGAGAGGTAGTTATTTGAAGTAGGATTTCCTTGTTAACTGATCTAAGATTGACACTAGGTTCCCTGTCAGGGTCCAAGGTAATAGTAGGGAGAGGCCTAGACTTCCAGCTAGAGCTAACAGGTGAGTGGATAGAGGCTTGATTGTCACTAGTGTAGAACATTTTCCGTGGCTTGTGGTGATCGGTCCACTGGGAGGAGTGTGTATTTCAGTGCTTCTCCATCTTCATGGAGAACTGTAGAAGGGTCTGCATGATGTCTTTAACAGCAAGGAGATCCTTCTTGAGGTCAGCAATCTTCTCCTCAGGGCAAGGGCACAAATTGCACTCCTCAGCAGACCCCTAATGAGACAGTGAGTCTGACCCCACTGAGGGAGAGGTCTTCGAGGGTAGAGTACATCCCAAACCACAGTTACATGGGAAGATAGAATCCCGCTTGCTAAGGATCTCAAGCTCCCTCCAGGAGGAAGCATTAGCCTGGCGGGGCTTAAGATTAGGTACACAGGGGAGCTGAGCAGTTCCAGGATTGGGAGTAGTGATGGGAAGGTGGATTTAATAGAAGAGATAGGTGATGCACAGTAGGAAGAGGAGGGAGTGTGTGGGTTATGAGGCTAGACTGGAGACAGCAACTAGCTCCAAGGATCTTGAGTTGGAGACATCTGTCCTAGGGGTAGAATAGCCGGGTTATCATGGATGTTAGTGCTGGTGTAGTGCCCAAACCCACTGTTTTTGGAGATCAAGGAGCGAACATTGGGAGACGAGGGTGACACCAGATTTGACGATAGGAGAGGGAAAGGAGGAGAGATATTAGGGCCAGCAACTTGGTGGTAGGCACTCGAGTAAGAAATATCAGAGTCCAGGTGAGGACTAACAAGGTTGTCCGGGCTGGGGGTGTGGGTTATATACACATCCTCCGTGGAGTTGGAAAGAGTACACAAGGATGGGGACCCAGAGTTGGGTGAAGAAGAGGCAAAAGGCACAGAGGGTGCAGATAATGTGGGTTGACAGCTTAGATGGAGAGTGGCAGGGTTGTGGTTATTAAGTGAGTTCTTAATCGTCAGAAAGATATAGTCAAAGTGCTTGAGGTTCAGGTTCGAAGCTTGAATAAGGATGTTCCCAAAGGGAAATCGTCAATTCAGCTTTAAGGGCAGGTGAAGGTAGTGTGGTTAAACGGAAACCGTGTGGAGTTTTGGTCAGCTGTTTGGATCGAAGCTCAGAAGTTGGAGACTTTCTCCACTGGGCTCTTCTGTTAGTGTAGAAAATGAAGTCTGTCACCACAGTGCCCTTAGCAGAGATGTATGTGTTAGAGATAAGGGTTTCAGGACATCGTTTGAGGAGATTGTGTTTGAAGGTCTTTTTCGCATTCTTCGACAAGTTGGAGGGGTAGATAATCTTAAAATAATTCAGACCTACTTGTGCAAGGTGGTCAGAGGAGCAAGAGCTGTGTTGGGCCATGATGAGGGTAGTGGACAGAGAGAGGAGGTGAAATGGACCCGTTAGAGGAGAAAACTCAGAGAAAGAGGAGGAAGAGAAGTAAAATTAAAGGAGAGCGCTTAAAAGTGAGTAGAGGGTTGGAATTAAAGGAGTGCGCTTACAAGTGAACAGAGGGTTGGGAAAAAATATACCTAGAATTCCAGTGGTAGCATTAGTCCTATTATTTTTTTCACTGGGATCCTCACTGAGATCCTAGAATGCCAGAGGTAGACTTAGTCCTATTTCTATTTCCAAAGTAGACTTCACAGGTACAGAGTCCTATATTCCTTTCGGCTGCCCCTAGAGGCCATCTTAATTAACTTCTTGAGGAGGCCCGGGAAGCGAGGAGCAGGATGAGGGACCCCTAAAATGGAGGCCAAGAGTTCAAACCACAGAGATCAGCGATGCGTGCAGACAGCCGCAAGCAGCCTTATACACTTGCAGGTACTCAAGCCTTAGCGGGCTTTGCCAAATGTAGAGCAGGCAGAGGGAGAGGAATCCCTGACACCAGAATCAACATCATAAGTAAAAACATGATGGCTCCAAGGGAGGCAATCAGGCCGTGGGTTTAGGCTGTGGGGAGGTCCCCATAAGATACAGGCAACAGCCTGCCACTCCTCTCATGGCCATCCCCCCTAAACACCCCCCCGGAGCGGCGGAGATGACAACAGTACAGCCGCCCAGGGACCCACAGTCAACCTCCAAAGCTGCAAGTCACATCCGAACATACACAATGGCAGCAGGAGCTCTCCTTTCCCATCAGCCCTACGCCTCGGCAAACAACTGCATGGGCCGACTCGAGCTGGCATCCCCGGGTCAAGTCAGCGCGATGAGTTTTAGAAGTTTTCTAGAAGGTTTTCCACCCCGTTCTATCTAATATAGTGTACTGACTTGTTCAGTATACTTTTGACTAGCTCTGGCCCTCTGTACCATCTAATACAGTGTACTGACGAGTACAGTAGACCTTCGTGAAGGTTTTCCTCCCTGTACGATCTAGTACAGTATACCTTCAACTAGCTCTGCTACTCTGTACAATCTAATGCAGTGTACTGACTAGTACAGTAGACTTTCGAGAAGCTCTGCTACTCCATGCCATCTAATATACAGTGTAATGATGAAGTTGGTCGCAGAGTCGGAGTCAAAGTAGAGGAGATCAGATGTTAGAGTTCTGAGGGGGAAAGGAGGGATCAAATAATGCTGATTTCTGATCCAGCCAGGAAGTGACAAGGGACAAGCGCTTCCGGTAGTGTGGTGTGGCAGGCAGTGCGAGGGATGGATCGGCGCGAGCCCCGGCTGACTAAGGCACTCGACTACCCGGCGGGCTTAGGCAGACTAAGGCATTTGACGGTGTCGGTGACAGTGGTGTTGATCGTTGGTGCCCGCAATCAAGAGGGGAGCCTGAGGCAGGAGTGGGACCAAGCGCTAGTCTCATAGCGAGTCTCGCTGAGAGTGAGCCCAGCCCCTCCAGCGGAAGCTGCCTATCCAGGTCTGGGTGCGGCTTGCGGGTCGACTCACTAGGCTCCCGCTGGCAACCAAAAGCGAGCTAGCAGTGTGACTGTCAATGCGTGGAAGCGGCTAGAGCAAGGCTTGAGCAAGAAGTGATACAGAGGTGTTACATTGAGGAGGGGGGTAATTTATGCGGATTTAGCGGTACAAAATGGGGTGGTGATGGACGGAGCATCTGAACCAATCAAACACTCACACCCAGTCAACAGATCTTTTTTTTTTTTTTAAACTTTATTTTTTATTTTATTGCAGAAACACAAAACGGTACATCAGATTGAGGAGCCCAATGACTCCCCATGCAGGAAAACATTGTTAAAGGTACATTTATCACACGGCCCTTCAGCCCGCAACCCTGGGGTCGGGCGGCAATTCTCACGTCTCGTCAGACGGCACTTTCACAGTATACCATGTATATCGGCAAAACACTCGAAATTTTCTGCTTTTTTCCCAGTTTACGTTTGTTAGTTATCCCGTTTTGGTTTCTGACTTTTTAATCCCCAACACTCCCTCCCCCCCAACTGTACACTGTCAACACACACCTGTGCCTGTGCTTCAGAAGCGGGCCTGTCACACAGTTCAATCTGTAATTTCAGAAGGTATCCTGAATACTTTAGCAAGACAGTACGGAACATCCCCACCCCACCACCCCCCAGCACGAGACAATATGGCACAATATCCGATCCCCCCACTCTACGCCCCAAAAATCCTCCGTATCCCCAATCATGGCTCAGTGTCATCAGCAGTACATTAGTCAAGTCAAACCTGCAGTTTCACCCCCCCCCTTCTCCATTTGGGGTCTCCCCTTGCACTCCACCCTCCAGCCCGTGGTATTGCCTCCATTTGGCCCATACTCTGCGGAACTTTTTGGGGCAGCCCCTAGCTTTATAGGTCACCCTCTCGGCCGCCATGTAGAGGTCCATCCCCCTTCTCCATTCCTCGATGTCAGGTGTCTCTGCGGCTCCCCAGTGCTTAGCAATGTCCCTCTTAGCTACCACCAACGCTAACACCAGGAAAATGAGTTGTGGTCGTGGTAGGTCCAAATCGTTTGTCATGCCCAGTAGGGTCAACTTAGGGTCTAGTGGCAGTTCCGTTACCAACACCGCCCCCAGTTCAGTAAGAATGTGTTGCCAATAGATGTGTATTTGAGCACAAGCCCACATAGTGTGAAAGAAGTCCCCCTGTTGCTGGCGGCAGCGCAGGCATGTCGGGTCATTTATCTTCCCCATTCTAAGAAGCCGTTTTCTATCATAGTAAGTCCTATGAAGCACATTCAGCTGTATGAGGCGTAGCCTTGATTTTATTGCGACTTCCCGGGGGTGCATGAGGACCAACTCCCAATCCAGATCTTCCATCGCTCCCAGCTCTGCCTCCCATACGCCCCTTAATTTGGTCAGGTCACCCAGTATGTTGTTGGTGAGGGTTTTATATGTGAGGGATACCGCCTGACTACATATCCGCTCCTGAAGGAGTCTGCCCTCCAGAGGCGAATATTCCGGCATTTCTGCAAGCTCGATGTTCTGGGCCCTCCATGCGTGTTTGAGCTGCGTGTATTTAAACATCTGTGTGTGGTGTAATCCAAATTCTGTCTGTAGTACCTGAAATGTTTTCAGTTCTCCCCGTGAGACCACATCTCCTATGGTAGAAATACCAATGTCATCCCACCTCCGGAAGCCCCTTAACTTACAAATTTCGGTCAACCATTGGCATTGCCACAACGGTGTCTGTCTAGTGGGTCTGCCCTCCCACCCCATGCGTTTTGTGGCTTTGGACCAGGCCCTCAGTGTGAGTTTCGTTGCCGGCAGTAGCGACTTACGTAACCCCCCACCGTAGAGGTAGTATAGTATAGTTTTGGGTGACATCTTGTGCCTTTCGAGTGCATAAGTCGGGTGGTCTGCCGGGGCGTGTATCCATTCATTTATGGGGGTCAAGTGCTCCGCCCAGTAATATGCTTCTATGTTGGGTAGCGAGATCCCTCCGCTATATTGGTGGCGCTGGAGTGTCTGTAGCGCTATCCGTGGCTGCTTTCCCAACCACAGGAAGGAGCGCAGGTCTGCATGTATCTTTGGCATGGTGGCCTTCTGGAGTGGGTAATATTCATTTTGGAGCACATAGAGGAATTTTGGGAGTACGATCATTTTATACATGGCCGCCCGGCCCAGAAGAGTAAGCGGCAGTTGTTTCCATCTGGTCATATCCGCCACCGCCTCCCCCATGATCCGTGCTACGTTCCTGTTGAATGATACCGCCTCATCTAGGGTGATGTAAATGCCCAAGTACTGAAATCCTACTGTGGTTGTTACCAATGCATCGGGCAAGGTCCCCCACTCCCCTGTTCCACGCGGGTCATACAGCACCGACTTATGCCAGTTGATCCTATGCCCCGCTCTCGCCCCATAACCGTCCAGTTCCGCAAAGAGCGCCTGTATAGTAGTGTCAGGTTGAGTGATGTATAGCAGCACGTCGTCTGCATACAGGGATATTTTTTCCTGCACGACATCTGCGGTTCCCCTAAGGAAGCCATGAATCGCTGGGTTCTGCCGAATCTTTGCGGCCAGGATTTCGATCGTCAGCGTAAATAGGAGCGGCGAGAGCGGGCACCCCTGGCGCGTACCCCTTTTAATCTTGAATTCACGAGACAGTTTCCCATTTACCCGTACTCGCGCTCTCGGTGCCGAGTATAGCAGGCGTATCCAGCCCTGGAACTTGGGGCCCATGCCAAATTTCTGGAGCGCCGCCATAAGGAAGGGCCAGTGTACCGCGTCGAATGCCTTTTCTGCATCGAGGGAGAGGAACCAATGTGGTTCACTCCTCCCCCTGACCTCCTGAAGCCAGTTGTGAGTCCGCCTGAGGTTTAGTTTAGTCGCTCTGTCTGGCAGGAAACCCGACTGGTCCATGTGGATTAGGTTCGGGATCACTATTCTTAGGCGCTGTGCTAGTATGGTCGCTATGATTTTCACCTCCATATTAAGGAGAGAAATGGGACGGTATGAGGCGCACTCCTCCTTCGGTTTGCCCTCCTTATAGACCGGCACTATGGTGGCTAGCTGGAGGTCTGGTGGAAGGGTCCCCTCTTGGTAGGATTCGGTGAATAGGACTTTAAGGTGTCGCGTCAAGAGATCAGTCGCTCGTTTAAAGAATTCCGCAGGGAATCCATTCGGTCCCGGCGTTTTCCCTGTTTTCAGTTTAGTTATAGCGTCCGAAATCTCATCTGATGTGACATCCGCGTCTAACACCGTGCATTCATCAAAGGACAGTACGGGCACCTCCGTCAATTCCATATATTGCAGCGCCTCTGCCTCGTCCCCTAGGTCCCTGGCCACATAGAAGCGTTCGTAGTGGGACGCGAAAGCTTCCGCTATCCCACCGTCATTGCGCACTATGGGTCCTTCTGCCAGCCGGATGCATTCCACCCACCTAGCCAGTCTATCCCTCCTACCCAGCCATGCCAGCAGCCTTCCTGATTTATCTCCGACATCGTACAGACGATGGAGAGTTGCCAGGGATTGTGTCCGTGCCTCATTGGATACTACCTCCCTATATTCATTCTGTGTGTCTAGCAGGCGTCTCAGCGTCACCTCCTCTCTATGCTGCAAATATTTCTCCTCTAAACTTAAGATTGCCGCTTCCAAGTCTGCCACCACCACTAGCTGTTTCCGATGCTCCTCCCCCAGCCTCCTCCGTATATTATCCCGCATGACCGGTTTCATCGCCTCCCAGAATGTGACCCCTGAGGCCACCGACCCTTCATTCTCGGCCACATACACCTTAATGTCTGCCCTAATGCCGCGTGCAATCTCTGGTTTTTGGAGCTCCCAGGCTGCCAGTCTCCATTCCGCACCCCTCCCCTTTCGCACCCCACCCACCTTGGCAAACAGGGGCGAGTGGTCCGAGATACCTCGCGCTTTGTATTCTGCTACGTCCTCTGCTGTGAGGTATTGTCGTGCTATAAATATATAATCAAGCCTAGAGAAGACCTTATGTGCCCCTGAGTAAAATGAATATGCGGTCTCTGTAGGGTGGCGCCAACGCCATATGTCAGTGAGGCCAATTGTGTCCATCTGCTGGAACAATGCTGTCTGGGTGGTTACTTTCCGGTTGTGGCCAGTTCTGTCTTGCTCTTCAGACATGACATCGTTAAAATCCCCTCCCACTATTTGGATTGTGTCAGCTGTGTCTAGAAGAATGGACGCAATTGCTGTGAGTGTACGTTTTTGGAGCTTCGGTGGTGCATATACCGAGAGTATGGTGTATCTAAGCCGCCTCCACGTTCCCTGCACTCCCACATAAGTTCCCTGTGAGTCACTCCATGTACGAGTGATACAAAACGGTGTAGACTTTTTGAGAAGTATCGCCACCCCCCTTGAATCTGTCGTGTACCCTGCATGTGCCAGGACCTCATACCTCCCTCTCGCTATGAACGCACAGTTATTCCCTCGCAGGTGTGTTTCTTGCAATAGAATTATGTCTGGCGCCATTCTCTTGAGATAGGCCGTTACCAACCCACGTTTAATTTTAGATCCCAAGCCATTCACGTTCCAGGTGAGGATGGAAACTCCCCTGTCTTCCCGATGTGGTGAATCTAGTGTATCTGCCATTGCGAAGTTTGTTGCTCTTCTGCCAGTGTTGTCCGCCTCGGACGTAGGCACCGGTGTGTCAAAGTGTGTGAACGCAGTGTCGCCTCTCTTGTACCCCAACTAACACGAACTTCTCCCCCCCCACCCCACCTCCCTCTCCATCCAGGTGTGCCCTTAGCACGGGCATCTCTTTCCGAAGGAGTAGGCCTGTCGCCCACCCAATCCCCCCTCCCTAACAAGACCCCAACAACCTTACAATCGTGTCAAACACAACACAAAAAAAGGGGGGGAAGTGTCAACTTGCGTGTGTCCCTTCAGCTGACTGCCACTCCACATTTTTCCGCCTGCCCTCGTATGAGTCAGTAGTCTATCATCGGAATGTCCCTGGGTTGATGATGCCTTGTTCGCCATACGTTGCTACTCTTCAGGATTTCGATTCTTGAGATTCAGATTCCGGTGCACTGTGAGGGTCCGATCCGTCCCGCTCCAGTACCCTGATCACTTGTACCAACGGATGATCCGATTGTATGTCATCTTCGTCCTCTTCACCTCCACCAGAAGTGGGACCGTCGAGCGCGTCCTCCTCTTCACCTTCAGATCTCGCCGTGGTGCGTAACACTTCGTATCTTGAAGCCGAGGCTGCTGCTCCTCCCGGAGAGGCCGACCGCCCCTTCCTTGCCTGCCCCATGTCGCGGCTATGGTATGGCGTCAGTGGCGTTTGTCTCCTGCCTCGTCTAGATTGCATTCGCCGCGGCTCAGGGAGTTCCCATTGCGTCCTGTTTTTCAGTGCCTTGTCTAGCTCCTCTCGTGTTGCAACCTCCCTACTGTTCAGGATTGGACGTTCCTCCAACCACTGCCACGCGTCTTCCGGGTGGGTGAAGAAGAGTGTTTGGTTATTAAATAGTACTTTAAGTTTCGCAGGGAACAGTAGCATGTACGGAAGTTTCATGTCTCTGAGCTTGGCCTTCACTGAATCAAAGGATCGCCTCTGCTTTTGCACTTCTTGGCTGTAATCCGGAAAGATCATGATGTGTGAGTTTTCAATCCGGATCTCGCCTAATTTTCTCGCCTCTCTCAGTATCAGGTCCCTGTCAGCAAAGTTCAAAAATCTTGCAATCACCGGTCGCGGCCGGGCCCCCTCCGGCGGTTTCGCAAGGAGCGCCCTGTGCGCCCTCTCTATTATGAAGCACTGCGAAAATGGCGCCAGTGGGAATGTGTCTCGTAGCCATGTTTGCAGGAAGGACACCATGTCGGTCTTCTCAATTCCTTCCCTAAATCCCACAAAGCGTAGATTGTTGCGCCGCGCCCTATTTTCGGCGTCATCCACTTTCCACGCGAGTTGGCGGTGCGATGCCTGGAGCTCTGCCACATCCTTTCGTAATGTTGTGATGGTGTCTTCCGCTTCCCCCACTCGTGATTCCACCGCCGTGACCCTGTCTGAGAGGTTGCGAAAATCCTGTCGTAGGAGCGTCACCTCCGATCCCACCTCACCTATTTTGACCTCTAATGCAGCTCTGGACTCCTGTATGTCCGTACGCGATGCCTGGATTGCTGCCAAGAGCCGATCCGTGTCAGAGTCTGTGGTAGGGACTGTTGGGAGGCCCTCCGCCCCCCGGCGCGGGGCCGCGTAGTTGTCCATCGGGCCCTGTTTTGCTCCTTTCAGCGGGACATTTCCCCTCCCCATGACTTCCTCGAGCGTCCGCTAGCCCAACAGTCCGGGGGGCGGAGAAACCTCTCCCCGCGGGTGGCAGGTGGCGTCGGCAGGCAGTCCCCTGCTCTCCAGACGGCGTGGCCCACTCCCTCAGCCCCTGCTAGTATCTTCGGTCCCACAGGGGTAGCGTCTCTCTGTAGCGCGTGGCCGAGTCGACCCTTCAGCGCAATGGCCCCTGCCAGACCTGTGATGGTGGTCTTGACTAGCTAATATTGCATGGGGGGGGGTAAGTTCCAGTGCCCTCCCAACTGTCGCCGGGTGTCTCTGTCTGCTCGTCCTTGTGGGCGAGATCTACCCTCAATGCGGGGTACTCTATAGGTGTGGACGGGTCTGGTACTGCTGCGTGGCTGTGCAATGGGGGCCAGACGTCCGCTCTCACCTCCCGCGCCCCAGCGCACGTCCGCCTCCGCAGGACCACCACTGCCAGGCGGTAGGATCGGTGGGCGCACCTCCACGTGGGGCCAGGTCCCCTCAGTCTAGGCAACGGCAAGGGGGCAACCACTCACGTCTCCCGCCACTCCTCTCGCCAGCAATCTGCGCCTTGGGTCTCCGTTCGCCGGCCTGCACGCGACTCTCCTCACTCCGCTCAAGTCCGCGGGGACTTCTCCGTCTCTTCGGGCGCCATCTTGGTGCAGGCCATCCCGTCGCCGCCCAGGTCCTCAGCTGCCGGCGGGAGACCGAGCATTCACCGGGTAGTGCCCGTGGATGTTCCTCCGGCGTGTAGAGCCTCTACCCTGGCAGGGTCTCACACAGGGCAACGGCACGAGTCGGCTGACTGACCCCACAGCGCTCGGCGCCCTTAACCACTGGCCGCCATCTTGGTGTAGGCAGCGCACGATCTCGGGACTCCGCTGCAAGTTTCACGGCGCCAACACCACCGTTCTTCTCACCGCTCCTCGCAGCGGGTGCAGGACACCTTCAGCCACCGGTCAGGATGTATCAGGGCAGTTGCGGTCTGTTTTAAAGACGGATCATGCGGCTGTCGCCCAGGAGCTCCGCAGTCTCACTTCCTAACCGGCCATGCTGCTGGCCACGCCCCCCCCCCAGTCAACAGATCTGGGTTTGATCCATCACAGTTCTTTAGCCCACTCTGACACCCCAGTTCAGACATGGCCATATGCAAATCAGTCTGACCCTGTGCCTCATGGGAACAGTCCAGCCCGAACTGCCAAGCCATGCCTTCGCTGGACCTGACTCAAGCTTTCTAGGACCGGTTCTGGCATTACAACCGTCTTTAGCCAGGCTTGCTTGAATCCAGTGGCAAAGTGAGCAAGGGACTCACGTCTGAGCATACCCTGCCAACTTATGGCGAACAAAGCGGTACAAAAGGGGGTGGTGATGGCCATGTCTGAACTGGGGTGGTGTGGTGAGCAAAAAAACGATGGATTCAGGCCCAGATCTCTGTACTGGGGTGAATGTATGACATTGTTCTGCATTCTGTCCATCAACTGTTGTTTTTGCATTTGTCACCCCGAGTGGAACGGGTATGCTCAGACGTGAGTCCCGTGCTCTCCATGCCACTGGAGTCAAGCTATCCTGGCTGAAGACGGCTGCTAGCCAGAAACCGGTCCTAGAATGCTTGATTCCATTCCAGGGAAGACATGTCTTGGTAGTTCGGGCTGGACTGTTCCCATGAGGCACAGGGTCAAGGCTGATTTGCATATGGCCATGTCTGAACTGGGGTGGTGTGGTTATTGTGTTTTTATCTAGGAGCCTAAATCGATATTTCTATTTTATGCCCTTGTTCGGTTATAATCAATAATATCCATATAACGGCATAGTAATCATATCCAGATTCAGTCGTAGCACATGCTGTCACATTAAGCAAGGCAACTTCCCCAGACTCCTAGAAAGCACGAGTTCTCTAAACAAAACAAACCTCCAGCAACCTGGGAAATCCCCCTTGATTTTGTTTTGATTTCGTCCTAGAACTCCTGTAAAGCACTGTAAGAACGGCCAGTTCTTAGTGACATCTTTATTGACGTCATATGTCCACCCTTACGTCAAACCCGGCACCTTTCAGGTATAAATATACCAACGTTGCCTTAAGCAAAGAGACGGTGGTGGTTTTGGAGCAGAGCAGCTATCTACTTGCCCGAGAGCCCAGCTGATGCGAGAGCCCACGGACGCTGCTCCTCCCTTTTGACGCACTGAGAGAGACGCTGTCTTTTCTCCTGCCGAGAAATCCAGCTCCGGTGTTTCCAGATACCTTCGCGGGTTACTGGGATATCGAGTCCTGAGAGAGAGATACAAGACCTCCTGCTTTACCCAGGTACTGAACTGACTAAACCCTTGAAGAGAATTCTTGAGTCAGATTCTTGGCAAAACCAACTTAACTTAAACTGCTACTTACTTATTCCTTCCCACGTATTAGGCTTAGGTCAGGTACACCGGGGTAGGCGTATTTAGAAGCACCAGTTGAGTACGTTAGTCAATGTATATATGTATGTATATATTTTATCTATTTTAAAGTATCATATGGCTAAGAAACCATATAAATTCTTTTACAGTATTATTTTATAATCCTCCTTTTACTGTACGCACTTTACTTTACTATAAGTATTGCAATTGTGGCAATTCATTTCTCTTGTATGAGGAAGAAGACTGCTCAATAAATTACACCTTTTATTGAAAACGCCCGTCTTTCTTTTCTCTGCATTCTGGTGAAACTAAGTACGCACATTTGACTGAGTGAAATAGCTGTCTATTGTTTTCACACAACTCTAGAGATACACTCTTATTCTGAGGGAGCAAAGTTGTCATGTTATATGGTTGTCGGAAGCTAATCCCTTCTTGTTTATCCAGGGAGGTTAAACTAGCTGGCAAACCTTAAGTCTAATATAGTCAGTAGAGACCTAGTCGACCTCAGTCCTACGTCTACACTGCTGAATATATTATTTCAATGCGCAGAGCCTATTGGGAATATAGGAACTACACTACATGGCGCCCAACGTTTGGTAAGGCGATAAATCTAACGCAAGACGTTAAAGTAACTCAGTCGTGCTTTTTCACACCGACCCTTTTCCCGTAAAAACTCCAATAGACGTCTGGAGTGGGTAAAAGGTTAAAATCCGCCGGAACTTAGTAGGAAGAGATTCCTATGTATAGTTTTTGGTTTAGTCAACGTTGAAGGATACAGTGTTCCAAAATATTGTGCACCTAATCTTTGTTTCCTTGAAACCTGATCTGCAACGAAAACCTTTCTGTCAGTAATATGTCGGAAAGTGAAGACGAAAGGGAGGCAGCTAGAATAGCAGCTCAACTCCTTGCGGATGACAGAAGTCTCCTGCAGAATGAAAGGAAAACTATAACTCTTAAACTTATAGAAAATGAACTAACACCAAGAGGTGGAATAGTCGTATTCGTAATTGAGGCCCATGAATATCGGCAGACAGAGGTATTCTATTCATGGATAAACTTTCCTGCAGCAAACGCTGTCACACACGACTTCCGCTATTACAAAATAGATGAACCTCCGGATGAATACACTCCTTTCGAGGAGGTTGAAATCCCATTAAAATACCAAGAGCACCTGCTCTGGTTTAAAGGCGCCCTAAAACATAATAATCACATCACCAGGCTCGGTCCACTAGGTAGACCAGGAGCAACGTGGCCGGTCCTAGCCAGCTACACACCACATCCCGACATAGAAAAATGTCAGACCAGGGAACTTTTAGCCCAGCTAAAAATACTAATTAAAATACATAGACAATTAGTCCAATATGTAATGCGGACTTCAACAGTCCAACCAGCTAATAACATTCCACAGCTGACCCCTCATCAGGGGAACACAAACAAAATTACACCACAGAACATACAATCATGTCTTGGTAAAGTACCCTCAAAACGGGATCAAATTCCATTCTGGTTAGCACAAAAAATTACTCAAATAGAGGCAGTATTTCCGGATACTACCCCTACTGAGAAACACAGAATTCTGACTATCTGCCTTACAATGGGGATCGCACCACATGTGGAGGACTGTGACACTTGGGGCACAGTCTTTGCTTCAATTTACACGAAAACACATGGTCTTCCGTCTATGGCGATAATACCAGATGTGCTAAGACAGATTCAAAATGAATACAGTCCAGAATCTGCTTTAACTCTGGGTATGAAATGACTGAAAGACTTCAAGCAGGTCTCGGCTATATTATTAGCCAACATAAAAGGGGAAGCAGCCTCTGTGGCGATCCGCCAGAAATTGAAAGAAACAGATATAGCAGACCAACCAATTGAACTTGCCAGAATCATAGAAAAATCCTATGAAGAACTATGAAGAGATAGTTTGGGTGGGAAACCAGTAAAACCCCAACTAACTGAAAATCCTGGAAAGATATTTATAAAAAATAATCTAAACACTCCAAAAAAGAACTGGGATAGAAATAAACAATCCACTCCCAAAGAAAAAAGATTCCAGTCCAGAGGAAGGTCTCCTCGGCGGAGAGAAAGATCTCCGGACCAAGGACACAAGTCTCCCCAGAGGGAGCCCTCTGAGAAAAGATACAACCTTAGAAATAGGGATAATCTAAAGAAAGCTGATAGATATCAAGATATTGATACACGTCCCTCTCGATCTTTTCAGACTTCCTCGCAGAAATCGGAAAGAAGAGGACGGTCAGAACACAGGGAAGAGCACGCCAAGTCCAAAGACAAAGAACCTGCTCATCAAAGTAAAAAATTACAATTTCCAAAAAAGAAGGTAGCCAGTATTAAAATAATCAAACATGCCAAGGATACTGAGGACACAGCTGAAAAACAGAGAGTGGGCCCAGACAATGCTAGACAGCGCAGCAGAAGTTACAATAGCTCGCAAGATCCTGATGAATCATCTGGAGACAGTGGACACGAATGAATACATTCAGGTGGAAACTGCAGATACCAGAGTTAGCAAACCTCATAAAATATACGAAATAACATTACGTATAGAGGGAGATAAGACTAGGAAAGTAAGGGGTCTATTTTGGGATAACCTTTCCAAAGGCTATGACATCCTTTTAGCTGAAAAAGATTGGCCACCAGAGTTTGTCAGGGAGTGCCCTCATGGCGAAGAAATGATTATGCCTGCCTTCTCAAATCACATTTCAAATCATAGAAAAGCATCATATGCAAGAAAATGGGCAGTAGCTCAAGCTCCTGCATTATATAAAAATCATGTAGGATGGGATGAGGACTCTCCTCCTCACAAAATCCAGTTAAAATGTCAACCAACTGCACAAAGGCAGTACCCAATTAAGCAAGAAGCTAAAAAACAAGTCAGGGAGATCTTAGATCAACTTGAATACCAGGGGGTGATTGAAACATGCACCTCACAAATGAACAATCCTTTGTTTCCTGTCTCCAAGCCAGACGATTCATATCGTCTAGTTTTGGACTACAGACACCTTAACTCATGTTGCAAGACATTTGCAGTCCAAAACTCACACAGTGCAGCACTGATGAATAATATTGTGCGCAAAAAATACAAAAAAAATTAGACATTTCTAATGGATTCTTTTGTCAAAACATTGCACCTGAAAGCAGGTATTTGACTGCTTTCTCAATAATGGGGTCGCAGAAAAATTTCTGTCGACTCCCATAGGGATTCAAGAATAGCCCAGGATTATTCTCAGCAAGAGTAACAGAGTTACTACAAATATATGATGATGAGGCATTATCATATGTCGATGACATCTATCTAACAGATGATGACTTGGATACTCACTTGAAAAGAGTGAACACCATAATACTTGGGTTCGCAGCAGAGGGTTACAAATTCAACTTTAAAAAGTTACGAATTGCCCAACTAACAGTCCTATTTTTAGGTTATGAATTATCAAGTGAAGGCAAGAGCCTAGCAGGCAATTTCTTAGAGAAATGCGCTGTACTCCAAGCACCTAAAACGCTGAGGAACTTACAATCAATACTAGGTTTCCTGAATTTCTGAAGAACTTACATTCTAAATTATGCAGAGAGGGTTAAACCTCTCTATGAATTAATAAAACCTGATTTTAAACCAATCAATTGGACTCAAAAACACACATAAATTTTGAGATCATTGCAAACAGACATGTTAACTAAAACAAAATTGCAAACTCGCGATAACACACGCAACCTTGTAATCCGAGCCATCCCAGGAAGATGCGGATTCACGTACCTAACCTCTAATGAGGGAGAAACGGTACCAATAGCTTGCTTACAAATCACATTTGTACACACAAGCTGAAAAATCATTCAGTCTTGCGGAAAACATTGTAAATGCAGTTCAAACCGCTGTTGCAAAAGAAAGAGCCCAAGCCCAAGGCAGACAGATAACTGTTTTAACAGCAGAATCAGCCTTTGAGGCATTAACAAGCCCACGCAATTTGACTACCGTGGCATTAGATCCAAAATGGATAAAATGGGAAAATTCTCTTGCTACAGAAAAAGTGAAATACTATTTTGACCCGAACATGAAAAAACTGAAAGATCTAACATATAAAAAAAAATATCCTCTGCCAATCGAAATTCTGCCCATACAACTTTACGCCTGTGTAATATATACGGACGGATCTGCTCAACCCTCAGTTTGGGGAAAACAAGCTTATAATGCTACGTGCAAAATTGTTAAATGCCGGTGGCACGAAGGTAAATTGAGACCGCTGGTAACAATGTCTAAATCTATAAAAGACAATTCAGGTCAACAAACTGAATTATTGGCTTTAAAAATGGCACTCGATATTGCCGATCGAGAATTCCCGACACTAATAGTGTGCGATTCGCATTACTGCGTCAAATCCTACAATAATGACTTGTAGAAATGGGTTCAAAACGGCTACAAAGATGACACAGGTGCCACAATCAAGCATAAAACGCTTTGGGAACAAGTAGTTCTTTTACAGAAAGAACTACAAAAGACTCACGTGATACATACACTGAGTCATCAGCGTGATGGCGTTCACGTTGCAGGGAATTCATTGGCTGATACAGCCACAGCGGAAGCAACTAAACAGGCTTCCGTAGCCACAAAAAAGCGTTCAGAAAAATACATAGACGGGGAAACCATGCTGGCGGTAAAAACGTCTTCAAAAGGCGACTGTGCAGCACTACCCGTGAACTATCCACTCAATTATACATACATAATCGATGCAAACTCCGTTCCTTTTGCTCAAATCCCTGGAGTGGGGGATAGAGTAATTCCAAACACGAACAGGAGAATCTTGTTAATAGCAGATGCACACATGGGTGAGGGTCTAAGACACCAGAAAATCAAGGAATCTCTGAAAGAATTGTCATCAGAATACTGGTGGCCGGGAATGAGCCTGCAACATCACAAATTTGCAATAAGCTGTCCAAACTGCAAGAGTGATCGCAGTGGCGAACCGGCCGGTGTATTGCCATGGCTCTTCTAATAGATAACGCACAAGGCTATCTATACACAAAACCCAGCAGGAAAAATGCGTCACATTAACATTTAAGACTAGATTCACTTAAAATGTAGACACCAGCGCTCGGCTGACGCCAGAACTGTTATAAAAGATTCGCGAGTCTATATCGGCACATACGCAATTGGCATGCTACATTCTGACCAGGGTCCTGCTTTTAGTTCTCGAGCTTATTAGAAGGCCATGACCAGCATGGGCATTGCATTGCGGTACTCTTGTCCCTTCCATCCTGAGGGAAATGGGATTGTGGAAAGAAAAAACCGAGACATAAAGCAATCTATAACGGCGAGGGTATTAGGTTCGGGTGATGGGTGGGTCCAACATTTAACAAGTGCCCAACGTAGTCTTAACAATCTGCCAAGAAATTCTCTAAAAGGTTTCAGTCCGTACTAACTATTGTTCGGGACTAGAATGCATATTCAGGACTTAGATAGTCAGACTTCAGTGGTAAAAGAAAAATGCTTTGATATCAAAGATCGTTTGGCTATTTTACAGGACTTAAATGAAACAAGAAAAGACCTGAGCAACATAAAGTTAAAACAGCAGCCAACAGCCACTGGAGATAAACCACCTGTCCCAGTAAGGCCTGTCTGGATTCCAAAGATTGTGGATCTGGTCAGAGAGAAGATCGCGGTGAAGAAGGAATTTGGGCCTTCTTACATAAAAGCAGTACCTGTTTTAGCTGTCAGCAGAAGAAGATCAGTTGTGCTACCGCCCCTTGCTGGTAAAAAGGAGAACCGAGTTGTATCAATCGACCTGGTAAAACCACAATCATGTGGCCAATAATAAGTAGTAGGCCCAGTGGACTCCCAAGAAGTAGCAGAACACCTAAACTTGCTACAATACAAGAGGTTCAAACTGAGAGACTAATCACATTTGATAAACCTACAGTGAATCAAAAAGGACTATGCAACAAAGCCATGGAACTTATGCCTTTTAAAACCCAAATTGCAACAGTTCGTCAAGAAACACCAGTCTACAACGATGTAGCCTCAGACTATGCTAATGAAACAAAGAAAATTCCAAAAGCAAATGAAAATCCAGAAGCGATTCCAACAATTGACAGAACTGCATCAGGCTACTTCATCAATTTCGATGACTTTTCTGAGGATCCAAGCGAGCCTGAAGAACAGCCAACAACAAAAACTTTTAAAGACAAAACAACAGAACTCTTTCATCAACTCAAAGAAACCTACCTGATTTCTCCATGGATTAAATTTTGGACTGTGTTAGGTGTACTTTTCCTCCTGCTTTGGCTCATCATGGTTCTCTGTTTGGGAAAATTAATTGAGGGAAAATAAGTCATCTCACATCGAGAAAAGAGAACTATCATCAGTGAATGTCACAGCCAATCCAATACCCGGTGGGGTAGCTTGGGACATAACTGATTACGATATCTATGGCCCGGTCGAACTTTTGAAGTATCCACACCAATTTAAGGTTTCATTAAGTGACTTTGTAAAACCGAGCACATTCTCTGATGATTGGGACTTTGAAAGTATTAATGATATGATGTCAGATTTAGTAATGTCAGCAAAATTTACAGAACATGATTGCTTACAGGGTTCATCTAATTATGAAGAAATGTACTGCTACAACCACTTTGCACATCACTATTTGCATAAATCTGCTCAACCTAGAAATGTTTTTAATTATAATCAATGGGAACATTGTGCAACTCCATCGAAAGGTAGTTCAAAAACATTTTATGAGAAATTCCCATACTTCTCAGGGTTTAACACAAGTAAGGCAGAAACGTTTTATTTCAAACTGTTAAATAAGACAGGGATAAAAACTATGCTGACAAACACTAAATTAATCTATTCAGAAACATTTTATGAAAAAATGAATACATTTGGTTTTGATTTTTGGAAAAACAACATTGAAAAAAAAACCATCTGGGGTACCAAAGATTGGCAGGTACAAGGTTTAGAAGCGTTATTTAGAGCCTGCATGATCCTAGAACAAATTATATTCTTGAATGACACCATTCAACAGACAACCTGTCTTGGCTTAGCCAAAATTAAAGACTTAAACAAACCGTCTATTCCAAAGCCAACACCTGACAGTAATAGCACTACAGATGTTGAGATAGACGTATCCCATATTTTTAACCAAAACAAAACACATCCTGATTGGAAAAAATGGTTGATCTGGCCCACAGACACAAATAACTGTCAAGATAGATTCCTGAACAAAATACAGGGGTTCAAATTGACCAGGCCAGACCCTCGATACTCCCAGAGACAACATCCAGGGATAGTTACAACATACAGTGTAGGAAAACTCTGCCTCGAATGGCTACAGAAATCCACACTGGCAGAAATTAAGCAACACTTGACTTTACTTAAAGACGGTGCTGACTTGTGTGATTTCATTATGGGACCACGCAAACAGCGTAAAAAACGTTTCATAGCGGCCGGTATATACGCTGCTTACAACGAAGCTTGGAAAGAAACGCAAATTGAAACAGCAGACAAAATACGGGAAATTGACCGTATTAATTTGGAAAAATCACTTTCTGTTGTGGACAATGGGTTAATGACTCTGTCCTCCAGAATATAGTCACTGGACAGTATTGTATCATCTGCTATTGGTATAATAGAGCAGGACTTACTAATGTTACAACACGGTCAGTCCCAATTACGTTCTATTGTACCGCTTGGCTGAACGTTGCAAAACCTGCGTTCAGGCTACGTGCCCTGGCGTTTAATCAACACAACGTCATTATTCTCTATCTTTAACCTTACTGATACAAAAATTAGTTTGGCACAAAAAGGAGCAGATTATACAATTGTGAGCATTGAAAAACTTGAGAGATTACCATTGACAATGTCAGAAAAACCTGTCATTGAATGGATAATACACGGGATTATAACGATTCCGATAACAACTTTCCAATTTAAATACTGCCAAGAGTATATACCAGCAGGCCAGTATGAAAGGTTGGGTAAAGGGTACATTAAGTCATCATGGAAATTGCCTTACACACACACATGTTATAGTGAAAAGAAACAGAATGTATTTCTTAGTGGTAACAATTGTAAACAATCACTAAGCGGTATACTTCTGTGTCAAGGTAATAACTTGCATGGGGCCTGTGAGGGGACTTCAAATAACCTTTCATGCCACCAGCATGGCACACCTGCAACACGAATAGAGCCATTCTTTAGACGGCTTTCTAACGGGAGCTATATTCTAATAGTGGACCACAGCTGTTGTGGCATGGTGCCAGGAAAAGCTTATCTTGTGAGCGTTAGTTCCATGGTCACTTGTTGTATGCAAGTATTGTATCCAAACAGCACTCCAGACACGGAGGCGAAAATTTGGCCTTCTTTGAAAATCTCTTCTATTCGAATTGATACTTTAAGCAGAATGAAGTCTGTTCTTTTACAGACAACTGTGCCCTTGACGTCATCAAAAGAAACGTATGATCTGCAAGTTGCAAGGACAACGGCAGAGATACATATCCTTTATTCAACAAATTGCCCCCTGCATTTCGCAGAAATGCTAAGCCAAATCCTAAATATGTCTGCTACCAGTGGTATCCCACATATATTTAAGACAATTTTTTCAGGACTGTTAACACCCTTCAAAACAGTTCTGGGCATTTTTCCTAATTTTGTCCATTCTGTCTTTGGCGGCCTACCACTCCTTTTGGGACTCGTAGCAGGAATTTTATTTTTGATACTTCTGCTTCGATATGGCAAGCCAAATCGCAGACAAGACTCCAGCAACGATGGAAGAAACAATCCTGGCTATACGCTATCGGGGCCAAATAACTAAAGTCCTTGGATTAGCCCGGCTAAGAGATCTGAATATGACCTGGTTTCTTTCATTCAGACCCATCTGGCAGAACTGCATCTTACCTGTGCTTCGATGTATGCTATGCGGAGAAGAATGCATGTTGGACGTCTGTCTTACACCACCATCAGCAGTACCATTGGATACAGATACTTTGCTAAGTCCTGTAACGGCTCATGCATCGTGTTGTCCCCAGCGGTTACCCATCCTGATGACGGAATTCGTTGAAACTTCTACACTACGATTAGGTGGTAGTGAAGTACGAGATGAGAGCAACATCACCCAGGTACGACCTTCTGTGAGCATTGCTGATCCTGACATCGAAGATAGCAATCATGCTCAAGACTGCACAGTTGCGGTATTTTCAAACTTGGTTGAACTTTCACCAGAAGCTGTAGACAATTTTTTTGCGAGTCTGTCTGATATGATGTTCTCCCCTGAACAGAAAGAATAACTTTTAAGCAACAAGTACACAGCGTTCCCTGAACTCTGAATTCGGCCTTCAGGTTTGATAAACAAAAGCTACTGAAAATATTTGGAACTATTTTTTCCCCTGAAAGCGAAATATTTTTTTTTCTTCTCTTCCCTTCCAAAAGATTTACCTAATTTTTTTGGCACTTGTACTCTGTTTAAAGTAGAACTATTCTTAGAGAACAGAGCTTCTATTTTTAGGAAATCTAGAGACAATATCTTACCTCAGCCTCTAGCACATTTACAATAACTATATTTATATGTGATGGAATGGTCTCGACCTTCTTTTCTGTATTAAGAGACATTTCATGTGTAAATTTCGCAAATCGTTCAGCTAATTATATATATGCATCGTTTTAACTGAATGATTACACTGCTTGAAAAGCGTACATTACCAATATATTTTATGTATTTCGCATACACCATTTCAAATGCAAAACTGTATTTTGGGGTGGGTTGGAATACATATGCACCTTTAAAATGTTTACTATTGCTTAGTTTTAGTAATGATGGACATTAGATCGTGGAGTGGGTATTGTGTTTTTATCTAGGAGCCTAAATCGATATTTCTATTTTATGCCCTTGTTCGGATATAATCAATAATATCCATATAACGGCATAGTAACCATATCCATATTCAGTCGTAGCACATGCTGTCACATTAAGCAAGGCTACTTCCCCAGACTCCTAGAAAGCACAACAAGTTCTCTAAACAAACCAAACCTCCAGCAACCTGGGAAATCCCCCTTGCTTTTGTTTTGATTTCGTCCTAGAACTCCTGTAAAGCACTGTAAGAACGGCCAGTTCTTAGTGACATCTTTATTGACGTCTTATGTCCACCCTTACGTCAAACCCGGCACCTTTCAGGTATAAATATACCAACGTTGCCTTAAGCAAAGACACGGTGGTGGTTTTGGAGCAGAGCAGCTATCTACATGTGGAGAAGTGTGGCTCAATGGTTAGAGCGGCAGACCATGATGCAGAGGTCTAGCCCGGGACCAGGGTTCGATTCCCCGCCTCGGCGGGTCTTGGGCTCAAAATTCCACGGACCTGATAATTCTCGCCTCAGTGCCTATTCCAATCATGGAGTCCCACTCTGCAACTCTGGGCAATAGCTTGCTTAATCTCCACAACGGCCCCCACATTGCTAAGGATGTCTGGCCTCTACCTTGGGGGTGCCCAGGAGTGGACACCTCACAGGGAAAGCCAGGATGGGTTCCACAGCGGTATTTGTACAAGCACCTTGAGACCCTTGCGGGTGAGTAGTGCGCTATACAAGTATCAATATATATACTTGCCCGAGAGCCCAGCTGATGCGAGAGCCCACGGATGCTGACCCTCCCTTTTGACGCACTGAGAGAGACGCTGTCTTTTCTCCTGCCGAGAAATCCAGCTCTGGTGTTTCCCGATACCTTTGCGGGTTACTGGGATATCGAGTCCTGAGAGAGAGATACAAGACCTCCTGCTTTCTATTACCCAGGTACGGAACTGACTAAACCCTTGAAGAGAATTCTTGAGTCAGATTCTTGGCAAAACAAACTTAACTTAAACTGCTACTTACTTACTCCTTCCCACGTATTAGGATTAGGTCAGGTACACCGGGGTAGGCGTATTTAGAAGCACCAGTTGAGTACGTTAGTCAATGTATATATGTATGTATATATTTTATCTATTTTAAAGTATCATATGGCTAAGAAACCATATCAATGCTTTTACAGTATTATTTTATAATCCTCCTTTTACTGTACGCACTTTACTTTACTATAAGTATTGCAATTGTGGCAATTCATTTCTCTTGTATGAGGAAGAAGACTGCTCAATAAATTACACCTTTTATTGAAAACGCCCGTGTTTCTTTTCTCTGCATTCTGGTGAAACTAAGTACGCACATTTGACTGAGTGAAATAGCTGTCTATTGTCTATTGTTTTCACACAACTCTAGAGATACACTCTTATTCTGAGGGAGCAAAGTTGTCATGTTATATGGTTGTCGGAAGCTAATCCCTTCTTGTCTATCCAGGGAGGTTAAACTCCTCCTCGTTTATTCGAGAAAGTTTCCAGTGACCTCTGAGCTAGCTGGCAAACCTTAAGTCTAATATAGTCAGTAGAGACCTAGTCGACCTGAGTCCTACGTCTACACTGCTGAATATATTATTCCAATGCGCAGAGCCTATTGGGAATATAGGAACTACACTACATGGTGAGCAAAAAAACGATCTCTGTACTGGGGTGAATGTATGACATTGTTCTGCATTCTGTCCATCAACTGTTGTTGTTGCCTATGCAGATTTAGACCACTCACTGCTGCTGATAGCTGCTAGTAGCTGAGCCCAGACTGCTCTCCTGCCCCTATCAGCTGCAGAATCTCTAGTTTTCACCCCCGCGCACAGCTCTCTCATCTCCATCGCGGTAAACTGTTAACTGGTAGCTGCATATCACCTAGCTCGCACAACCGGGCTCCCCCCTAAAGAGGAAGCATGGAGGAATGTTGCAGGGGGATTTAGCTTTTGTTTCTCACAGAGAAATATAACTTAAGGCACAATTCACGGCACAACATTAACTGAACGAAATAATAAATTCAACAAAACACAAGGGATATAGATTAAAAACAATTCCAGAGGAGAAAGCATTAAACAACTACTTATATTGCTCCATACTCTTCTCCATAGTCGCTGAACGGATAGGGCCAGGGACAAGAGGCAGGTGGCCCCAGAAGGAAAAAAAGATGAGATCCGCCAGAGTCAGGTGGACGCTGGGTCAGAAGACTACAAGTCTAAAGCAAGGTGTAAACAAGCATTTACAATGCAACGGTCTCGCCTTTGCAAACGTTAGAGCTATTGGCATTGTAAATGACAAACTTTTTATTTATGTGTTGGGATTTGAAAATAGATAAATAAATGGCATTGTCATTTACAATGCCAATAGCTAAATCTCTCACAAATGCGAGACCTATTGCATTTGCACCCACACACAGAGAGCTACACACACACACACACACAGAGACACACACAGAGCCACACACAGAGCCACACACACACACACAGAGCCACACACACACACAGAGCCACACACACACAGAGCCACACACACACACACAGCCACACAAAAACAGAGCCACACACACACAGACCCACACACACACAGACCCACACACACACAGACCCACACAGCCACACACACAGCCACACACACACAGCCACACACACAACCACACACACAGCCACACACAAAGCCACACACACAGCCACACACACACAGAGACACACACACACACAGCCACACACACACATAGCCACACAGATTCATTATTCAGCCTATCCACGTGTTAGCTCATATATGCATTCATCCATTCTCGAGTCGTGGCTCAAGCCTGCAAATGGGACATAAAGGGCTTAGTTGATTCAATTCAACTAGTCATCCATCCATTCAACAACTGAGGAAGGCAGCGCACGCCCTCCACCCACCCCTCTTAAGAACCGACAAGGTGCCGCAGTTTACTCTATCTGGCATGCATTTGCGTTGCGTATTTTTTTCTAGGGACCCCCGCCACTGGTTAATTGCAAACTTATATATAAAGAAACTTTGCTATTTTCAGCGCCAATATTAAAATTTAACTAATGTGAGACCTACTGCATTGCAAATGATTGTTTTACGTTAATTTTCAGACACTAGGATTCGAAACGCAGACAGGACAGGCCTGGACCCATCCCAGTGGCGCTGGGGCACAAAGTGGCAAAAGGCACCCTACCACCTGAAATGTGCCCTCTGCCGCTGCAGGATCCTACCCCCCACCCAATTAGAAAGAAATGAGTAATACTGTTATCAAAGCAGTGCCCGGGCCGGGGGCCGGCGAGGGGTCACTGGAAACAAAGCCGCACACCGCCCCGCCCCTCCGCACACTCAGGAGTGCATCAGTGCTTTACATTTAACTGCTGACCGAGGTAGGCGCTATTTACATTCTCCAGCTCTGTATATATTCAAGATATGCAAAGCAATGACCCCAACAGATGGCAGCTACCCGCCCACAAATCGAACTTTTCAAATTAGATGTGTAATTACCACACCATTCAAATGCAGACCTCTTACCCACAGAAGAATGAAGTAATGAGACAAAGCGTGAGAGGCTGGCCAGGGGCGCCTCGAGGCGCACAGATGCCTGCGCTGATTCAATGGGTTGTTTTACCAGTGAGTGAACGTGCGAGCAAATCAGTGGCGCCGTGATGGTGTGTTTAGAATCACACAAGGCGCTGGGTGGCTGCGAGGTAAGAGGGGGCACCTGATTCGAAGGGCTAATCATGAGAACGCTTCAGTTCACTTCAAGCCCCGGCTGCCATCCCACGCTCGCCCACAGATACCCATCTGAAGCCGGGACTCTCACAGCCCCGGTCCGTTCTCAGCGGTCATCCCCCCTCCCCCACAGCCAGGCGGGGCTTCGCTTTCTTCTCAATAGCCAGGGAAAGCATACACGGAGGAGGGCTGCGGGCAGAGGGAAGGGGGAGGCGAGAGGAGCCGAGCAGCTCCAGAAAGAGCCGAAGTATGGCGGGGGAAAGACTGGGGGCAACAACACGAGGACAAAGAGCAGAAGTTACCTACTGATTGTTACATGCAGCACAGGAACACACCAGAAAGATGCTTTCGTTCTGGGACACAGGCTCCAACACCACCATGTTTCTCCGAGGCGAGGCAGAAATGCCTCGGAGAAACGCAGCCTCATTTTGGGATTCGCGGGCGTGTTTTTCGTTCTCTCCTCTTCCCATTGCCTGGAAGGTAAAATTCCAGCCAATGGGAAGAGGAGAGAAAGAAAAGAGAAAGAAAGTTAAAAACACACCCCCGAATCCCAAAAAGACGGGGCTTGAATGGAGTGATGCCCCTCTCCTCCAATGGCTGGCCTCCGTTTAGGAAGCCAGCCAATGGAGAAGAAGGGCGGGTTCAAGCCCCACTCTCTAAAACATCAGTTTTCTCCCAGCGAACTGCGCAAGCGCAGCCTTCTCTAGGCGAAACCTAAAAAACAGAATAAAAAAAAAACTACCAAAGGAGTTATCTAATCTCTCCAATATTAATAGTGTTTAGGAATACAGAAAAAAGCAGCAATGAGAACTTAAGCTCTAGGATTCTCCTTCCTCAAAGATCCTGGGACTATAATATATTCAATGTCAGGAGAGGTACCAGGTCTTTTGACACCAGTAGCCCCTCACAGGACAGTCTACAGTGCAACTATAAAAGAGACGGGAAAAGGGGATAGGAGCAAACTGCCATCATTTCTCAGCGTCATTACCTCTAGGCACAAGAGATGCAAAAGGACCTTAAGCACAGTACAAAGGACTCAAACAGCCAGGCAAATTCTCACAACTGCAACCTGGTAGGAACGAACTTGGCAACCCCGGAGGCGGAAATAAAGAAAAGGGCATTGATAGCGGAAAATCAACCTTAAATAAAGAGCCACATATAAAGCAAATAATAAAGGGCTTAAACAACAATATTGATGATATAATAGAAAATAAGATAGAAGCATGGGCTAGAAGAGAGCAATGGTGGAAAGAACATAAAAATAAAAATATCGACAACAAACTCATTTATAAGTCAAGAAAATCTGATTTACTCCACCCCTAAGTCTGCAATAAATTCTGAACCAACACAAAGGTTAAAAATAGTAGCACAGGTACATCAGATAGATCAAGAAGACTCAGAAGGATTGGACTCTTCATGGCTGAGATCAACAAGGCTTGCACCGAATGAGGAATCCCCACACACTATTGACATCAAATCAGGGTCAATGAGCGGAGAAACACATAACGTTTCAACTCAAAGCAACACGGAAACAAAGGGCATAAAAACCACACAAAATAAAAACAATTTCACCCACTCACCTCAGGAAATCAGCCATTTAAATAATCAAAATCAACTAATTAATCTGAAATCAAAACCTAAATCAACACAAGGGGAAACACCGCGTGACCAAAGCAGCTACTTGGATCTCTTTAGAACATTACTACATACACTACAGATATCGACACAGGCACTTAATATGCAATCGAATGAACTGGGCATTCAAATGGAATTCTTGAACATCACTGCTCTACAGATCACTGGGATAAACACAAAATTGGATAATCTGAACAATCTAATAACAAGAGCTCAATCTAAATACTCACACCAGCTACAGCCATGTGCATGTAGCCCGATAATTGACAAACTGAGCCTCCTACCAATTTTGCTAGAACAGATAATAAGGCTAAAAAAACTAAACTTGCCTACTATTGAACATACTGCCTCTGAGAATGAAGAACAAATTGTAATTCCCCACAAGCTTCACCAAAGGAAGACCAGAAGTTAACAAAAACATAATTTGATTCACAAAGACCACAAGATTCATAAAGACATCTGGAAACAAAGGAAGTACCTCCAAAGACTACGCAAGCTGATTCACTCCTAGTAAATCTGTAAGAAAACAAACCAACTAAGCAAACTAGAAGACAAGTAAAGCGTGAAAGAAAAGGAATAAATAAAACAGCAAGCAGCCAAAGCATTTACCATATTTAGCTCAACTAGGGTGACCAGGGTAAAGACGGACCTGACTAGGTTTTTCAAGAAGTTTGTCTGACACTTCTAGTGGAAATCAAAATGACTGGGACACAGAGAGCGACAGCCTAGAAGAAGCTAATCAGAGCATGTTAGATTTGGGGGTCTCTAGTTGGCAGAGGTAGGTACCTTTGTCCAAATAGGGACCCTTGCATATAGTCAGGGTAGGGGGCTACACTCCTAAAATAACCCCTGCTCACCCCCTTGGTAGCTTGGCACGAGCAGGCAGGCATATCTCAGAGGCAGTGTGTAAAGCATTTGTGAACACATACAGTAATACAGTGAAAACACTACAGATGGATACCAGACAGGTTTAGAAAAATAAGTATTCTTTACTGGACTTATCACAAGACCAAACGACAAAAATCCACAATACTGTAATCAAAAATAGACTTTAAAATGATAGGAAATACATTAGTTCACTTGAGATTTCAAATGCAACACTTTACTCTCAAAGTACCTTGGATGCGTAATGCAAAACAAGCAAAAGGGTCGCAGGTAAGGTGATGCGTCGGTTCCTTACACTCAGGGGAGTGGGTGCGTTGTTTCCTTACTGCTGCGCAGGGGAGTTGATGCTCGCTTCCTTACTGTGTGGGGCGGTGATGCGTCGGTTTCTTACTGCTCTGTGGTACGATGCGACAAGATGTCGCCTTGATGCGATGATCCGGTGCGATGCGACAAAATGGTGTCTTGGTTACGATGCGACAAAGTTGATGCAATGCATGCATGACCGACGGCCGTGCGGCAACTCGGTGATCTTCAGAGCCACAAAAGGCCCTGTGACACGCTTCTCCGGTGACGCGACGGCAACCTCTGTGGCGGCGGCACTCTTCTCTAGGGATGCGACACGCTTCAGTGAGGCAATGGCGACCATGGCAGCGGTGGCACACTTCCTCGGCAATGCGACAGCAACTGCTGTGGCGGCAACACGCTTCTCGTCCTTGAGTCACGCTTCGAGCTCCCAGCGACAAGCAGTCTCTCAGAAGGCCCAGCACAACAAAAGGCACTTCAATTCCCAGCAAGGACATTCAGGTGGGAGCTGGTGGTGAAGGTTTGTATCCCTGAGACTTTAGGCAGGAGGCAAGCTCAAAGTTTAAGCCCTTGGAGATCTTCTTCAAGATGATGAAAGCACACTCAGTCTTTTTCTCCTTTCTTTGGCAAAGACGCAACCACTGCAGGACAACCCCCAAACAGCACTCAGCACAGGGGTAGTTTCCTCCTTCAGTTTCCTGGTTCTTCTCCTCAGCAAAGGTTTGTCTTGATTCCCAGATGTGATATAAAGTTCTGGGGTCTGGGTCCCCCTTTTTGTACACACAAATCCTTTGTCTCTGAAAGCAGAGAGTGCCTGTACCTAGTCCAAACCAGTTCTGGGTGCATTCTGCCAGTCAGTGTGGGCCAGGGTCATCAGACGCACCACAGGAGGTGGAGCCAGGATTGTGGAAGGCAGGCACAGCCATATTCAGGCCCAGGTGCCTCTCATCCCACCACTCCCAATGCAGATAGGTCTATTCAGCCTAGTGCTGACTCACCCTGTCTCCTGGAGCCACCCCAGCACCTGTCACTCACAAACCAGACATGCAATACACAACCTAGCAGAGGCAGGCTGGATGGTTAAGCAAGAAAATACCTACTTTCTAAAAGTGGTATTTTCAAACACAGAATGTTAAAACCAACTTCACTAAAATATGTATTTCATCATTCTGAGTTCAGGCATACTAAATTCGTATTTCCACCATGTTCCATGGGTCAGTTATGATTATAAGATGTTAAAATCAAACTGCCCATTCTGACCTATGGGGACAGGTAGCCTTGAAATAGTGAAAAATGAAATTGGCTGTAATTCACTTTCAGGACATACCACACATACCAGGGCATGTCCTACCTCTTACATACAATGCTCCTTACATTTGAGCCTACTTTAGGGGTGTCTGATATGTAGAAAAGGGAAGGTTTGGGGACTGGCAAGTGGGTGCACTTACCAAGTCAACATGGCAGTACTAGACTGCACACAGGCTCTGCAATGGCAGGCCTGAGACACACTTTACAAGTCTCTTCTGTGGGTGGCACATCCAGTGCTGCAAGCCCAACATCAGCATTTGATTTACAGGCCCTGGGAACACATGGTTTACTGTACTAGGGTCTAACAAGTAAACCAAATAAGCCAATCATGGAGTCACTAATCCATTACAACACTTTACACTAGGGAGAGCATATGCACTTTAGAACTGATCAGCAGTGGTAAAGTGCCCAGAGTCATAAAACCAACAAAAACAGGTCAGAGAAAATACAGGAGGAAGGCAAAAATTTCAGGGATAACCCTTCAAAAAGGGGCAAGTCCAACAGAGCAAATTTAGGGGAATAGACACACACATCGCAGTAGACTCTGTATTTGGGGGAAAACAATTACTCCCATTAGGGGAGACTTGGAGACTACATTAAACAAGCATTTACAATGCAACGGTTTCGCCTTTGTAAAAGTTAGAGCTATTGGCATTGTAAATGACACATTTTTTATTTATATGTTGGTTTTGAAAACAGATAAATAAATGGCATTGCCATTTACAATGCCAATAGCTTAATCTCTCGCAAACAGTAAAAATGATTAATAATAACTAACCTTCTTATCAAAGGACCAAAAACCCTGCCTTAAGTTGCAGTCATTAAAGAGCTTGCTGACAATTAGGAGCTCCCTGAGTGATGGTGTGTGGTTTGTAGGTGTGTGTGTGTGTGGGGGCCGGCGAGGGGTCACTGGAAACAAAGCCGCACACCGCCCCGCCCCTCCGCACACTCAGGAGTGCATCAGTGCTTTACATTTAACTGCTGACCGAGGTAGGCGCTATTTACATTCTCCAGCTCTGTATATATTCAAGATATGCAAAGCAATGACCCCAACAGATGGCAGCTACCCGCCCACAAATCGAACTTTTCAAATTAGATGTGTAATTACCACACCATTCAAATGCAGACCTCTTACCCACAGAAGAATGAAGTAATGAGACAAAGCGTGAGAGGCTGGCCAGGGGCGCCTCGAGGCGCACAGATGCCTGCGCTGATTCAATGGGTTGTTTTACCAGTGAGTGAACGTGCGAGCAAATCAGTGGCGCCGTGATGGTGTGTTTAGAATCACACAAGGCGCTGGGTGGCTGCGAGGTAAGAGGGGGCACCTGATTCGAAGGGCTAATCATGAGAACGCTTCAGTTCACTTCAAGCCCCGGCTGCCATCCCACGCTCGCCCACAGATACCCATCTGAAGCCGGGACTCTCACAGCCCCGGTCCGTTCTCAGCGGTCATCCCCCCTCCCCCACAGCCAGGCGGGGCTTCGCTTTCTTCTCAATAGCCAGGGAAAGCATACACGGAGGAGGGCTGCGGGCAGAGGGAAGGGGGAGGCGAGAGGAGCCGAGCAGCTCCAGAAAGAGCCGAAGTATGGCGGGGGAAAGACTGGGGGCAACAACACGAGGACAAAGAGCAGAAGTTACCTACTGATTGTTACATGCAGCACAGGAACACACCAGAAAGATGCTTTCGTTCTGGGACACAGGCTCCAACACCACCATGTTTCTCCGAGGCGAGGCAGAAATGCCTCGGAGAAACGCAGCCTCATTTTGGGATTCGCGGGCGTGTTTTTCGTTCTCTCCTCTTCCCATTGCCTGGAAGGTAAAATTCCAGCCAATGGGAAGAGGAGAGAAAGAAAAGAGAAAGAAAGTTAAAAACACACCCCCGAATCCCAAAAAGACGGGGCTTGAATGGAGTGATGCCCCTCTCCTCCAATGGCTGGCCTCCGTTTAGGAAGCCAGCCAATGGAGAAGAAGGGCGGGTTCAAGCCCCACTCTCTAAAACATCAGTTTTCTCCCAGCGAACTGCGCAAGCGCAGCCTTCTCTAGGCGAAACCTAAAAAACAGAATAAAAAAAAAACTACCAAAGGAGTTATCTAATCTCTCCAATATTAATAGTGTTTAGGAATACAGAAAAAAGCAGCAATGAGAACTTAAGCTCTAGGATTCTCCTTCCTCAAAGATCCTGGGACTATAATATATTCAATGTCAGGAGAGGTACCAGGTCTTTTGACACCAGTAGCCCCTCACAGGACAGTCTACAGTGCAACTATAAAAGAGACGGGAAAAGGGGATAGGAGCAAACTGCCATCATTTCTCAGCGTCATTACCTCTAGGCACAAGAGATGCAAAAGGACCTTAAGCACAGTACAAAGGACTCAAACAGCCAGGCAAATTCTCACAACTGCAACCTGGTAGGAACGAACTTGGCAACCCCGGAGGCGGAAATAAAGAAAAGGGCATTGATAGCGGAAAATCAACCTTAAATAAAGAGCCACATATAAAGCAAATAATAAAGGGCTTAAACAACAATATTGATGATATAATAGAAAATAAGATAGAAGCATGGGCTAGAAGAGAGCAATGGTGGAAAGAACATAAAAATAAAAATATCGACAACAAACTCATTTATAAGTCAAGAAAATCTGATTTACTCCACCCCTAAGTCTGCAATAAATTCTGAACCAACACAAAGGTTAAAAATAGTAGCACAGGTACATCAGATAGATCAAGAAGACTCAGAAGGATTGGACTCTTCATGGCTGAGATCAACAAGGCTTGCACCGAATGAGGAATCCCCACACACTATTGACATCAAATCAGGGTCAATGAGCGGAGAAACACATAACGTTTCAACTCAAAGCAACACGGAAACAAAGGGCATAAAAACCACACAAAATAAAAACAATTTCACCCACTCACCTCAGGAAATCAGCCATTTAAATAATCAAAATCAACTAATTAATCTGAAATCAAAACCTAAATCAACACAAGGGGAAACACCGCGTGACCAAAGCAGCTACTTGGATCTCTTTAGAACATTACTACATACACTACAGATATCGACACAGGCACTTAATATGCAATCGAATGAACTGGGCATTCAAATGGAATTCTTGAACATCACTGCTCTACAGATCACTGGGATAAACACAAAATTGGATAATCTGAACAATCTAATAACAAGAGCTCAATCTAAATACTCACACCAGCTACAGCCATGTGCATGTAGCCCGATAATTGACAAACTGAGCCTCCTACCAATTTTGCTAGAACAGATAATAAGGCTAAAAAAACTAAACTTGCCTACTATTGAACATACTGCCTCTGAGAATGAAGAACAAATTGTAATTCCCCACAAGCTTCACCAAAGGAAGACCAGAAGTTAACAAAAACATAATTTGATTCACAAAGACCACAAGATTCATAAAGACATCTGGAAACAAAGGAAGTACCTCCAAAGACTACGCAAGCTGATTCACTCCTAGTAAATCTGTAAGAAAACAAACCAACTAAGCAAACTAGAAGACAAGTAAAGCGTGAAAGAAAAGGAATAAATAAAACAGCAAGCAGCCAAAGCATTTACCATATTTAGCTCAACTAGGGTGACCAGGGTAAAGACGGACCTGACTAGGTTTTTCAAGAAGTTTGTCTGACACTTCTAGTGGAAATCAAAATGACTGGGACACAGAGAGCGACAGCCTAGAAGAAGCTAATCAGAGCATGTTAGATTTGGGGGTCTCTAGTTGGCAGAGGTAGGTACCTTTGTCCAAATAGGGACCCTTGCATATAGTCAGGGTAGGGGGCTACACTCCTAAAATAACCCCTGCTCACCCCCTTGGTAGCTTGGCACGAGCAGGCAGGCATATCTCAGAGGCAGTGTGTAAAGCATTTGTGAACACATACAGTAATACAGTGAAAACACTACAGATGGATACCAGACAGGTTTAGAAAAATAAGTATTCTTTACTGGACTTATCACAAGACCAAACGACAAAAATCCACAATACTGTAATCAAAAATAGACTTTAAAATGATAGGAAATACATTAGTTCACTTGAGATTTCAAATGCAACACTTTACTCTCAAAGTACCTTGGATGCGTAATGCAAAACAAGCAAAAGGGTCGCAGGTAAGGTGATGCGTCGGTTCCTTACACTCAGGGGAGTGGGTGCGTTGTTTCCTTACTGCTGCGCAGGGGAGTTGATGCTCGCTTCCTTACTGTGTGGGGCGGTGATGCGTCGGTTTCTTACTGCTCTGTGGTACGATGCGACAAGATGTCGCCTTGATGCGATGATCCGGTGCGATGCGACAAAATGGTGTCTTGGTTACGATGCGACAAAGTTGATGCAATGCATGCATGACCGACGGCCGTGCGGCAACTCGGTGATCTTCAGAGCCACAAAAGGCCCTGTGACACGCTTCTCCGGTGACGCGACGGCAACCTCTGTGGCGGCGGCACTCTTCTCTAGGGATGCGACACGCTTCAGTGAGGCAATGGCGACCATGGCAGCGGTGGCACACTTCCTCGGCAATGCGACAGCAACTGCTGTGGCGGCAACACGCTTCTCGTCCTTGAGTCACGCTTCGAGCTCCCAGCGACAAGCAGTCTCTCAGAAGGCCCAGCACAACAAAAGGCACTTCAATTCCCAGCAAGGACATTCAGGTGGGAGCTGGTGGTGAAGGTTTGTATCCCTGAGACTTTAGGCAGGAGGCAAGCTCAAAGTTTAAGCCCTTGGAGATCTTCTTCAAGATGATGAAAGCACACTCAGTCTTTTTCTCCTTTCTTTGGCAAAGACGCAACCACTGCAGGACAACCCCCAAACAGCACTCAGCACAGGGGTAGTTTCCTCCTTCAGTTTCCTGGTTCTTCTCCTCAGCAAAGGTTTGTCTTGATTCCCAGATGTGATATAAAGTTCTGGGGTCTGGGTCCCCCTTTTTGTACACACAAATCCTTTGTCTCTGAAAGCAGAGAGTGCCTGTACCTAGTCCAAACCAGTTCTGGGTGCATTCTGCCAGTCAGTGTGGGCCAGGGTCATCAGACGCACCACAGGAGGTGGAGCCAGGATTGTGGAAGGCAGGCACAGCCATATTCAGGCCCAGGTGCCTCTCATCCCACCACTCCCAATGCAGATAGGTCTATTCAGCCTAGTGCTGACTCACCCTGTCTCCTGGAGCCACCCCAGCACCTGTCACTCACAAACCAGACATGCAATACACAACCTAGCAGAGGCAGGCTGGATGGTTAAGCAAGAAAATACCTACTTTCTAAAAGTGGTATTTTCAAACACAGAATGTTAAAACCAACTTCACTAAAATATGTATTTCATCATTCTGAGTTCAGGCATACTAAATTCGTATTTCCACCATGTTCCATGGGTCAGTTATGATTATAAGATGTTATAATCAAACTGCCCATTCTGACCTATGGGGACAGGTAGCCTTGAAATAGTGAAAAATGAAATTGGCTGTAATTCACTTTCAGGACATACCACACATACCAGGGCATGTCCTACCTCTTACATACAATGCTCCTTACATTTGAGCCTACTTTAGGGGTGTCTGATATGTAGAAAAGGGAAGGTTTGGGGACTGGCAAGTGGGTGCACTTACCAAGTCAACATGGCAGTACTAGACTGCACACAGGCTCTGCAATGGCAGGCCTGAGACACACTTTACAAGTCTCTTCTGTGGGTGGCACATCCAGTGCTGCAAGCCCAACATCAGCATTTGATTTACAGGCCCTGGGAACACATGGTTTACTGTACTAGGGTCTAACAAGTAAACCAAATAAGCCAATCATGGAGTCACTAATCCATTACAACACTTTACACTAGGGAGAGCATATGCACTTTAGAACTGATCAGCAGTGGTAAAGTGCCCAGAGTCATAAAACCAACAAAAACAGGTCAGAGAAAATACAGGAGGAAGGCAAAAATTTCAGGGATAACCCTTCAAAAAGGGGCAAGTCCAACAGAGCAAATTTAGGGGAATAGACACACACATCGCAGTAGACTCTGTATTTGGGGGAAAACAATTACTCCCATTAGGGGAGACTTGGAGACTACATTAAACAAGCATTTACAATGCAACGGTTTCGCCTTTGTAAAAGTTAGAGCTATTGGCATTGTAAATGACACATTTTTTATTTATATGTTGGTTTTGAAAACAGATAAATAAATGGCATTGCCATTTACAATGCCAATAGCTTAATCTCTCGCAAACAGTAAAAATGATTAATAATAACTAACCTTCTTATCAAAGGACCAAAAACCCTGCCTTAAGTTGCAGTCATTAAAGAGCTTGCTGACAATTAGGAGCTCCCTGAGTGATGGTGTGTGGTTTGTAGGTGTGTGTGTGTGTGTGTGTGTGCACGTGTGTATTGCTGACATGCAATGCTCACATTCAGTTAGGAGCTCCCTGAGTGATGGTGTGTGTGTTTGTAGGTGTGTGTGCGCGTGTGCATGTGAGTATGCACATGTGCACGGGTGTGTGTGCATGATCATTGTGTGAATGAACGTTCATGAGTGTGTATGAATGTGCGCATGTGAGTGAGTGTGCATATGCATGGATCCACAAGGCATGAAAATGTATGTGCCACTCTAGTTCGTTGGCCTGCAAGGATTTTTTCATCATGCCCTCTGAGGCAATCATGGACCAGAAACAATGTTTACTGCATGTGTGAGTGAAAGCAAGTGAATGTCAGAATGCATATGTTTGTATCTGTGGCAATGTGTTGAAAGTGGTGCGTGCATGTGTGAGGGTAAGTGTGTGAAAGAGAGAGATAGTGTGCAAAAGGCCTTGAAGGGCTGGTGTCAATATGCAACAAATGTCAGCAACTCATTCTCCTGCTCATCGATGCAATCATAAACCAAAATGTACGTGTGTGTTCGTGCATGTGCACTCGTGTAAGTGTGTGTCTGTGAGCATTTGTGGAAGGATGCACAAATGTATTAGAGTTTGAATGTGTGAATAATGTGTGCACCACTCTAGCTAGGTGGTCTAGCATATTCGGCCTCCCATTAACATACTCACTGAAGCAAACATAAACTAAACCAAATCTTGTGTGTGAGCTGTAGGGTCTGTTTCCCTTGCGAAAATAAGAGGTGTGAAGCAAATTACCACATGGGAGTCAACCCTGAGCTCCCAAAGTGTCATTGCCTGCAGGGGAATGAAATCAAATTGTGATGCCTATTACCCCTGTCCCTAATCTTAAGGTTCCCAGGTCCACTCCATAAGCAATCCATTGTGTCCTTGTTATCGCGTTTCCTTAAACCCATTGAGATGGACCGAGCAAACCCAATTACACAGATAATGCCTGCGGTAATTTCAGCTCTGGGGTGGTGTCGAGGGGACTGCAGGGCCAGAAACAAGGCCCGCTCTGCTGCCCCTGGGCCGAGGCACACCTCATCCCTGCTCCCGCGTCACTTTCTCTGCCACATACACACACATGCACACACAAACAGGGCCACAGAAGCAAGGCGCTCAAACAGCACAACACCAGCATGAACACCCAACATTCACGCAAACACGCACACTCAAAGTACACACACTCAAAAGGAAGTGTGAGCCCAAAACACAATTACAGGAATACTTCACCGAAGCACACACATACAGCAATCAAACCATGCACGCCTATAACAATACAAACTCCTGTGCATTCGGGGTAGGCACACAACCACAAAACAAAAACAAAAACTTACAAACATATGTAACACAAATCACAGCGATAGATGCACAACCAATCACTCATACATAATGCATACATTCGACACACACGGAACACTCTTATGTCACATAGACATATACATATCAAAACGACATGTGCACATACCCAAACATACATTGAACACAATTATAAACTAACAAAGGCACACCAATGCAGTTTAGCATACAAGACACGTATGGCAAAACACCAAATACAAACTAAACACACGCACCAAACACATACACATATCTACCAAAAGTAACGAAAACAGGTAACACAAAACCACTGGCCCATAGCACACTGCGCCCCTCCAGCTCAAAGACAGCTTATGGCTTTGCAACGGACAGGAACGACTTCCGCAGGTACTAGGGGAGGGGCAGCAAGGTCGGAGATCCGAAAGGACCAGCACAGCAGTATTTATTTATTTTTAGTTAGGGCATTTTTATATAGCGCGGACATTACCCAAAGGAACATTAAAAAAGCAGTGGAGGGGGGGTGGGATCGGAGACACGGACAGCGGGAGGGGGTGTGGGGGAAGGCAGGACAGCAAGCACGAACGCGGGGGGCAGGACAGCAGCAAGCACAAACTTTCAAAGGCGCACCAATGCAGTTTAGCATACAAGACACGTATGGCAAAACACCAAATACAAACTAAACACACGCACCAAACACACACACATATCTACCAAAAGTAACGAAAACATGTAACACAAAACCACTGGCCCAGAGCACACTGCGCCCCTCCAGCTCAAAGACAGCTTATGGCTTTGCAACGGACAGGAACGACTTCCGCAGGTACTAGGGGAGGGGCAGCAGGGTCGGAGATCCGAAAGGACCAGCACAGCAGTATTTATTTATTTTTATTTAGGGCATTTTTATATAGCGCGGACATTACCCAAAGGAACATTAAACAAGCGATGATACTGGACGGGTGGGCATTGGGCAATGTGGCTGGATGGCACTGGGGGCGATCGACAGGAGGCGGGCAATCCGGGAACAGAGGACGACGGCAACGAGACACGCAAAGACGTAAATAAACAAAATGCTGCTTACCTGATAAGGAGAGGACTGAAATCGCGCAACCCACCCCTGCAAAACACACGTCCAAAATGGGCAAAACATCACGGGGGAAAAAAAAACCACCCGCCCACCGCCGCATGACATTTTAAAAGGGGCGGAGAGGGAAAAATCGCCGGAACGCCCACGAATCGCCTCGGACAATGACGGACAGATCTCTCTTCCAATGGCTAGCCTCCATTTATGGAGCTAGCCAATGGAAGAGAGAGGTCAGACTAAGCCACATACTGTTCTAACATAAGATTTCACTTGCGCGAACGCTGCTGCGCAGCGGACGCCAGGCGAAACCTAAAAAGGAGCAATGCCAAATGCCTGTGGAGAAGAACGAACCAAAGAAACACGCACTTATGGAAAAAGAGACAAGAAAATATGCATGATGAAAGTGAGCCACAACCATTAGGTGCCTAGTTCAGTATAGCTTGGAGTAGCTATCTTACTCTGTACCATCTAATGCAGCATACTGACTACTACAGTATACCATCTGGTAGCCCTGTCTCTCTGTGCCGTCTAATTCATGCTGCTGAGTAGTGCATCTTTGAGTACCCCTATCACTCAGTAACCTCCTAATGCAGTGTACTGATAGGTATTGTATGAACAATGTGAACCAAGGAGTGTCAAAATAAACAACTAATTTTTAGCACAATTTCAGCTATTCATTTGAAGAAAAAGAATTCTCAGCAGGCTTGCTTCATGATTTCATCCAACAGTCTTTTTTATTTTCATTGCTTCATAACATCCACTTGCATTGAAGAATCAATTTTCAGTCATTCATAGATATTTTCAAAGGCAACAATTATTTTCCAACTGCTACAGCCTACGCGTATCGTCCCCTCAGGGACATCATCAGGGCTGTAAAAAATATAAGAAAAACAACCATAACCAACATAATCTGATAACAAACCCAATCAATCCATAGTTGGAACAAGAAAAAAAATATATATATATATATATATATTTCCTATTCCTGCCTGTATGCCATTCTTATACCTTTCCTTACTCGATAGTGTTCAAGGCACAGCCTGCCTATATATCATTCTAACTTTCCATCCACATTATTAAGGAATTACCGGACACTTTCATGGTGGCCATAGTATAATTAAAACATTTTTACACTAAACAACAGCAAAATTAATTTCACGTCTTACTCCCTTGTTAATGTACCAACTTTTAGGATATTCACCCAGTACCTAATGTCATTATCCACACTACTTATATATCCCTATGCATTATCCTCACCTTAGAACAATATTATGTTGTTTTCATCAATGAGTCCATGTTATGTTATGAAGCAATGCAAATAAAAAAGACTGTTGGATGAAATCATGAAGCAAGCCTGCTGGGAATTCTTTTTTTTTCAAATGAATAGCTGAAATTGTGCTAAAAATTCGTTGTTTATTTTGACACTCCTTGGTTCACATTGTTCATGATTTTTTGTAAGTGGTTGTTGCGGTGGGCCACTCCAAGTAGTAGTGTCACAGCAATTATTGAAATAAGTGATGTCAAATTAGGATAAAGCAATTAATACATCTCACTGTGCACAAATTAATTCCCTCATCGCAGAGCTAAAGTTTCATTGATAGGTATTGTATACCTTGTAGCAGGTCTGTCACTTTGTTCCAACTAATGCAGTGTACTAACTAGTACAGTATAGGTTGGAGAAGCTCTGTTACTCTGTACCATTTGCGGTATTGTACTGACTAGTACAATATACCTTGGAGTCGCTTTGTGACTCTGTGCTATCTAGTGCAGTGTACTGACTATTACTGTTTATTATGGATTACCCCTCCTACTCTGTACTGTATACATTCTTGTATCCCTGTCCCTTATTTCCTACTAATGCATAATACCTACTAGTACCTTTAAGTGGCCCTATCACTCTGTACCATGTAATACAGTGTACTAATTAGTACTGTATACCATGTAGTAGCTCTGTCACTCTGTACCATCTAATGCAGTGTACTGATTAGTACAGTATCCCTTCTAGTAACTTTGTTACTCTGTACTATCTAATGCAGGGTACTGACTAGCACTGTTTACCTTCTAGTAGCTCTCTTACTATGTACCGTGTAATGAACTGTACTGGTTAGTACAGTGTACCTTGTAGTGGGTCTTTTTCTCTGTACTATCTAAGGCAGTGTCCGGTCTAGTACTGCATGCCTTCTATTAGCTATTCACGTTGTACCATCTAATACAGTGTACTGACTAGTACAGAGCCCTGTCTGCTGCAGTGTTTGGTGTAGTACAGTGTGCAGTCTAGCACGGTGTGGTGTAACGTAGTATTCTGTGTTGTGTAGTGCAGTGTGTAGTAGAATGTGCTGTCTATGTAGTGCAGTGCTGTGTCTGCTGCAATCTTTGGTGTAGTGCAATGTGCGCAGTATGTGTGTGTGTGTGTGTGATATGCTGTGTGGCACAGTGTAGTGTGTAGTAGAATCTCCTGTCTTTGTACTGCAGTGTGCTGTTTGGTGTAGTGTGTGCTGTGGTTGAATGCGCACTCTAGTGCCGTGCGCTCTCTAGCGCCGTGTGCTCCTTCCAGATGTGGTGTAAATTAATCATATGTAAAACAGAAACAGTAATTGTGGCCTTTATTTGTGTCATTAAATCTCTAATTGTGATTCTCTTCTCTGCAGTGATGGTGACTCTGGATCCTGACACAGCTCATCCGCGGCTCCTCCTGTCTGAGGGGCAGAGACGTGTGAGACGGACAGACACAGCACAGCGCCTACTGGACACCCCCAAGAGATTCACCCTCTACCACTGTGTAGTAGGGAATGAGGGGTTCATCTCTGGCAGACATTACTGGGAGGTGCAGCCGCTGCAGGAGGGGGGTGGGTGGGAGGTGGGGGTCGCAGCAGAGTCTGTGAACAGGAAGGTCAGCTTCACATGGTCACCTGAGGGGGGAGTCTGGGCTGTGCGGGGGAGGAAGGGTCAGTACTGGGCTCTCACTTCCCCTCAGACCCCTCTGTCCCCTCATGAGAAGCCCCTGAAGCTGGGGGTGTATCTGAACTACGAGGGGGGGCGGCTGTCCCTGTACAATGCTGACTCCATGGAGCTTCTCTATACCTTTCTGCAGGCCCCCTTCACAGAACGGCTCTTTCCGTACTTCGGTCTTGGGGACAGAGCGGAGCTGAGGCTGGTGTGAGAGCTGCAGGGAGCTTCAGACCCTCATCCTTCCCGTGCACCCCTTATGCAGTGACAACAATGTGACCAGGAGCACAAGCAGAGACACTTTTAAATAATAAAACGCTCCCTTTTGGGATGAGTCTATTGGGGGGTGGGAGGGGGGCAGTAACTCAGATGACTGGAAAAGAAGGCTTCTTTCATGTAGATTTATTCATGTATAGATGTCAGCCGACCCCATGTACAGAGCCCCCCTCAACTGTCATCCCAGTTTAAACACACACCAACATTCCAAGAACCTTCTTCACAAGAACCCTCCCACATGTTGCTATGACAACCAGAAACCTCTTGTTAAACTGGCTACTATGTATCTATTTTCCTTGTACAATTTTAACCCCTTCGCTGCCAGGCTCCCCCCCCCCCCAACACATGCCACCCAATTTTGACTATTTGGGGTAGCTTTCTCTTACACCCCCATAACGTTTTGTCCACATATGGTATCCATGCCAAATTTGCCTCCTTTTCTTCCAACATTTTGAGGATTCTAAAGGTACCCAGGGTTTGTGGATTCCCCAGGAGGGGGGGAGGGGGGTGGCGAGAAATTGGCCAAAATACAGCAAATTTTTGTTTGTTTTAGGAAAAATGGGTGAAAAAGTGCTGCAGAAGAAAGCGACAGTTTTTTCCCTGCAAAAGGTATCAACAAAAAATGTGTGGTGCTAAAATCACCATCTTCCCAGCTTTCAGAAACAGACAGAATTTTTTCATAAAAACTAAATTTTCTACACAGTTTCGGCATTTTCCTGGGACATTGCCCATTTTTCCTATTTTTTGTGCTTTCAACCTCCTTCCAGTTTGAGGCAGAAATGTGTGTGAAAGCAATATGTATCCCAGAGAACTATACATTTCTGAAAAGTAGACAAAATTCTGAATTCTGTTTTGGATCACCAAACCAGCACAAATTTCCGACCAGCACTTGTTACATTGCATAGTAATACCACACATTCCTTTACAACGCGGGTATTACTACGCGATGTCAATTACAACGAGTACCATTACAACACAAACATTTTCCATGACTATACCTTTACCACGCATGCCATTACAACGCAAAGGCATGCATGGGAAAGGTATACTCATGGTGAAAGTTTGAAAGGTAAGTGACTCTACCCTACCCTAAACCCTAAGATAGTACCCTTGCATGACCCTCCCCTGACCCCCAGTCTTCTACCTACATTTACACGACACTGCACGACCCCTGACACTACACTAAACCCTAACACACTACCCTACACTACACAAACACCACAAAACTACCCTAAACCCTAAAACACTACCCCCCTGCACAACCTTCCCCCTACCCCTAGTCTGGTCCCTACACTCAAACACTACCCTGCACGACCCCCCAACACTACCTTAAACCCTAAAACACTACACTACACAACACAAACACCACAACACTACCCTAAACCCTAAAACACCCACCCCCAGCACGACCCTCTCCCTACCCCCAGTCCACTCCCTACACTCAAACACTACCCTGCACAACCCCCGACACTACACTAAACCCTAAAACACTACACTACACAACACCACAACAGTACCCTAAAACACTACCCCCAGCACATGCCTCTGCCTCGCCCCCAGTCCGCTCCCTAAACTGAAACACTACACCCAGCATGACCCTCCACCTACTACCAATCCCCCTTACCTCACTCTCTTCGTGGTTCCTCTCTCCTTGTTCCAGCGTCCTCTGAGGGGCAGTGGACGTCACAACGTCGTTGTGAGGAAACGGAAGAGCCTCAGTTTCCTTACAACAATGTTTATAGCCATTACATTCAATGCATTGTTAAAGCGCATGCGATGTAATGGTATGTGTCGTAATGCTACTGGTTGTTACATCGCATGCGTTGTAACGCATGCGATGTAATGACTTGCGGTGAAACAGTCAAGTTGTAATGGCTGTTCACCCAAATTTTCTACCACCCAGCGTTCCCCTTGGTCTCCCGATGAAAATGATACCTCACTTGTTTGGGCATCCAATGAACAATCGCCTAAAAACATATATATACAAAAATATATAGCGCTTAGAGCTCCCTGTGCTGTCCCCTCAATATCTATGTTTTTGGCCTTTCCCAGTCGCAGGCCCTTGGCCCACCCACACAAGTGAGGTGTTATTTTACTCGGGAGACCGAGAGGAACGCTAGGTGGTAAATTTGTACTGGTGCAGTTATCCCAGATAGAAATGTGAGGTAAATGTGATTTGAGGTTTGCAGGGGATACTGAGTAAGAAAACGATAGGGGATTCATGCAAGCCACACCTCCCTGAACTCCCCCAGGTGTCTAAGTTTCAGAAATGTCTGGGTTTGGTAGGTTTCCCTAAATGGCTACCTAGCCATGTGCACGCACACAGCGAGACATGTGCCATCCACACTAACCGCTAGCCAAGAGACAGCCAACACACACTGCCAGCCAAGCCCTAGTCCACACACACTGCCAGCCAAGCGCCAGTCCACACACACCGCCAGCAAAATGCAGATTCACACAGAGCCAGCCAAACGCCAGTAAACACAGACTGTCACCCGAACTCCAGTTCACACACACACAGAAACTTTCGCTAGTGTCTAGTGGTTTTCTTCCCCCCTTGGGAAAAGGTGTGCCTAACAAATCATATCACTGATCTGCCCAAGGTGTTCACAAAGAAAGGGGAGCAGCCCTTTCCTCGGTGACTGTTCCCTGGCTTGTCCATGAACATATCTCTGGTGCCTAGTCGGATTTCTGACCCCCCCCCCACCCGGCTATTGTCCTGGGGCGGGCAGAAACACTGTGCCAATTTGTGGGTGGGGTGGTGACATTATAATGCCCTTTAGTGCAGCCCCATCCCTATGTTTTCACCAAAAAAAGAATCCCCGGTGTCTAGTGGGTTTTCTGCCCCCCGGGGGGCAGATTGGGGGTGATAACACCCTTTTGTGTTGGGGGTGGGGGCGTTGACATGTCTATTGTTCGCTGCCCCCACCCTTCTTATGTATTAAAAAAAAGTCATCCCTGGTGGCTAGTGGGCTTTCTGCCCCCCGAGAGGGCAGATCAGGGGCTATTCCTTCATCTGCACTCCAGGGGGAGTGCAGAAAGACTGTGCCAATTTTTGAGGGGTGGGGCGTTATAATGCCCATTTAGGGCAGCCCCCACCCCTAAGTATAAAAAAAAAATCCCCGGTGTCTAGTGGGCTTTCTGACCCCCCCCCCTGGAGGCATATCGGGGGTAATAACCCCCATCTGCCTCCTTGGAGGGCAGAAAGACTCTCTCTTTTGTGTAGAGGGTGGGGGCACCACTCTTTTATAAAAAAAATTAAAAAACATCCCTGGTGCCTAGTGGACTTTCGCCCCGCCTGGGAATAGAACAGGGGCTATTGCCCCATCTGCACCAGAGGGGGGCAGAAAGACTGTTGCTAATTTTTGGGAGGGATGGGGGCATTATAGTGCTCATTTATGGTAGCCTCCACCCCTAAGCAATAAAAAAAAGAATCCCTGTTGTCTAATGTGCTACGTAACCCCGCTGGGAGGCAGACTGGGGGCTAATGCCCCCATCTGCCTACCTGGGTGGGGGGGGGCAGAAAGACTCACTATGTCCATTTCAATATGGGGGAGCAAAGACCCTTGCCCATCGGGCCGCTCCCTACTTCCTGGTGCCTAGTGGGTGGATCGCCCTCCTGGGCCGTTCCCTAAGCAGGGATCCACTGGGGAGGGGTACCATTGGAAAGGGGAGATTCTCCCCTTTCTAACGATACCTCTGCTGTGTGTTTCGATGCTCGATGGGGCTAAGATTGCCACATGTGCACCGAAGCACTGGAACTGAAACTAATTTTCAGTTTCAATTTCATTGTAATGACATCAGCGCGCCATGTGCACGATCATCATTGCCCACCTCCCGAGGCAAAAAAAGAAGCCAACGGAAATCCCTCTTCTGTTTACAACGGAGGGATTAGGTGTTGGTGTGCCAAGGACGTAAAGGTAATGTCCTCGGCACACCAGCGCCACTGCACTCAAGGGGTAAAAACAGAGACATTTTAAGGCATGGGCAAACTGGGCTCTGGCCCAGGGCGCCAGCCTTTCAGTGGGTCCCCTGATAGAGCTAGCTCGGTTCTGCAGAAAGTCTTGTCCTTGTCACCTTGCGTAATTTTTAAACAGATTGTTATAAATAATGTTTTCCTTAAATAAATTTATTTTTAATGTGGTTGTTGTATGTGTCTAATACAAACATTTTGCAGAGTAATTTTGTGTTTAGGTTTAATACAACGTCCATAATTTTTTTTTTTAGATGAAACAGAACCTCACATATGAGAAATAGGAGACTGTCATAGCGATTAGTTGCAGCAATATTACACGTCCCAATCCCTGAAAATTAGATGTAAACACATTTATAATTTGGACGAGTGCGACCTGGCCAAAAGGTACATTAAAAAGCTGAAATTGGATCGTAAATTGAAAGCTATTCCTAGCAGGGGCCCCCAAAATAAGTTTGGCCCAGGGCCCCCAAAATCCTTAAGATATCCCTGGGTAAAAACAAGCCCAGGAAATGTTCGCCAATTGAATCATACACCAAACATCATGTAAGAGATGATAAAATCTCTGTAAGAATAAAAAAAAATTATTTCTTTCACACGTGGAGCTTTGACATTAATATGCACATTATAGCGCTGCGCTGAGAAGTACTTATTGAGAGTGATTCTTTTTAAGCATGACCTTAGAAAGCTTTCCTGTCCCCGCCCCATCGATAGCTCTATTATTAATGACCTCAGAGGCAAGACAGTTGTCACGTGAATCCTGTATGTAACCCAGATTCAGGGCGTCTTTCGGACAGTGCGACCGGTGCAGCTGCACCTGGACTGACCTGGGAGAGGCGCTGTGTGCAGAAATAACTTTGGGTTTTAAAAGCACCTGCTGCTTCCTTGTGTGTCCAGCAGGTTTCAGGCAGCAATAAAAATGTCAAGATAACGCAGGTGCTTAATGTTTCTGCTGGAAAGAGATGGAAGGTTTGTCTAGTGGCAGTTTTGACTCCTCATAAAGTAGCGCAGAGGGTTAATATGCCGGCTGCGAAGAATGTGTCCATACAGAACACAGAATCGCAATCCTCATTGGTTTGTATAACATTTCCTGTAGGCTGATTTACACATTGCCTCTTTATAATGTGTGTTTGGTGTAAAGTGCTCTGACACCCCATGGTTAGTATGCGCAGCGCTATTGAACAATAAATGCGTGTGGACCTCAGGCTTTGTAGAGATGAGTGGAACTGGTGGAAGGTGGGAGTGAGGGAATCTTTGGAGAAATCTTTCATGGGGGCAGGGGTGGGGCTCCAAAAAAGACTGTCGCACCTGGCGCCTCTAACTCTAAAGCCGCCCTGCCCAGATTCTTATAGAATAAGCAACAATATATGCAATTAAATCAAACAATAGGTTTTTGTATCACTGATATTCTAAACTCAGAGATTTGGAGGTGCTCTCATATGGGATAGTGAAGAAAATGGAGGATCGGTAAAATCAAATATTTGCCTAAAATCACACAATTTTATTATGCAACGAAGCCGTGATTAGTCTAGGTGTTCTGGTTTCATTTTGTACAAATCAGCCACTAAATGGGTTTCTATGTGTCTCTCCTTTTTCCCTTAAATGTTAATGATTTTGCGTCCCATCACCCGTGAATTGTGCTGATATTTCTGTGCCGGGTTTTAACACTTCTTTCTGTGGACAGTGTTTGTAACATGAGCATGACGAGGTCAGTGAAGATATATTTTAATACAGAACTATTTTAAAACATTACGGTGCCTAAACTGTAAAGATTCCATCACAAATACGGCCCACTATGTATAACTTGTTTTCTTGTGAAATATCTGCCCGACTGCACAAGCTATTATTGTACTGTAGGCAATGTGTATTGTGCAAATGTATGGCTTTCTTGTAAAGCTGATCCAATAAACTTGGCTTAACTAGAGAGTGTTCTCACTGGACTCATCAGGGGGCGCCACTCCACTAGTGCAGTCATACACAGCTCCCGGGGCATCCAGGCTGACTGTCTCAGCCCTGCCATGAGCACTTATCTCCGTGGGTGTCCAATGCACATGCTTCAGTCCTGGTGTGGGGGTGAGAGAGAGAGTGGTAGAAGTGAAAGTAGTCCAAAGAACTATGCGACAGCTTCGCCAGTTTCTTCAACGATAAGGTCCTAAAAATCGAGCTATCTCTAGACATCAACAATTTATACCTCCCGAAGAGCAACGCGGCCATCCCACAGGCCCTCCCTTCCGGCCCCTCTCCCCTCCTTTGGCTAAGCTTTCGCCACGTGCAGGAAACTGAGATAATCTCGCTGATCTCGACCTCCAAACCATCAGCTCACATCTCAGACCCCATTCCTCCCTCACTAATCAAAAAAATGAAGCTCACCTTAGCACCTATCTGGAGCAAAATCATAAACAGCTCACTACAAAGCGGAGTGGTCCCCGACTGTCTAAAAATGGGACAAGTCACCCCTTTGCTGAAAAAACCCGGTCTTGACTCTACTGACTTGAACAATTTCAGACCGATATCTAACCTCCCTCTACTCGCCAAAACACTGGAACGCTGCGTTTTCCTGCAATTGACTCATCATCTGGATAACATCAATCTCCTGGACCCCCTCCAATCCGGCTTCAGACAAGGCCGCAGCACAGAAACTGCGATGCTGAACATCATAGACGACATTCACGGTTCTCTTGACGCTGACAAGTGCTGCCTCCTCATACTCCTTGATCTATCCGCAGCTTTCGACACGGTGGACCATAAGCTCCTCATCAAGACTCTGCAAGCAAGAGCTGGCCTCGGCGAGGTAGTTCTTGATTGGTTTTCTTCCTTTCTACACAACCGCTCGCAAATAATAAAAATGAAGAACTTCAGCTCCGAAACCCAGCAAGTCAACAAGGGTGTCCCCCAAGGATCAGTACTTTCTCCTCAGCTTTTCAACATCTATATGGATGGAACCGCTCGCCAAACTACTCAGGAATGCCAATATCCTCTTCCACCTCTACGCGGATGACACGCAGATCTACCTGGAAACCTCTTCACTTAACGACATCCACAGACTAAATGCTGTCTTAAACGATGTTCAAGACTGGCTGACAAAGAATCACCTGAAACTCAATCCCGACAAGACCGAAACTCTTCTCATCTCAAACAAAGAAGACAATCCTCAAATCATTGAGTGGCTGAAGTCGATCGATGCTCTTAAAGGTTCTCTCACGCTAGCTGATTCCGTTAAATCTCTGGGTTTCACCCTAGACCCCAAACTAACCTTGACAAACCACATTAAGAACTCGGCAAAAAGTGCTTTCTTTAACCTCAGACTTCTGAACAAAATCAAACCTTTCATTCCAAGCAAGGACCTTAAACTAGCCACGCAATCGCTAGTTCTATCTAGACTGGACTATGGGAACTCAATCCTAACAGGCGTCCCCAAATCGCACTTGGCTCCATTAAAAACAACACTACATGCGGCAGCAAGAATGATCACAGGATGCAAAAAATCTGACCACATCTCCCCAGCACTCAAAGAACTTGAATGGCTCCCGGTGGAAATGCTAGCACCTTCAGAACGGCCTGCCTAACCCACAAGGCCCTCCACACCGGAAAACCAGAATACTTGGCAAACAAGCTCACAAAAGCAGGCCAAAGTAGAAATTTGAGAAGCTCTAACTACCTGTTGCTCATCCTACCAAAAACCAGAAAGAAGAAAACTGCGGACTGCTCCTTCACTGGAAATGCCCCCAAATTATGGAACTCTATCCCCCCGCATATCAGAACCATACCGTCCTATGCGGAATTCAAGAACCAACTCAAATCCTTGTTCCTCATCCGTTCCCTAGGTCCTGGGTAACTAGGACCATCCCCAGAACTATGTGTTATCTCTGTATCCTACTACCAATAAGTCCTACTGTTACGAACTTTTCCTCCTCCATTATTGTCTTTCGATGATCGCCTTTATTTGTTACGTGCCTTTTTGTTCACTTTTTCATTCCTTTTACTGTAAAGCGCTCTGCTACCTTCGGGTCTTGTTAGCGCTATAGAAAACTTCTAAATAAATAAATAAAGTGATGGGAAGAGAGGGGGCGAGAGAGAGCACAAGAGAGTGGAAAAAGTGGAGGGCAATGGGGTGAAGAGTGTGTGGTAGAAATGGAGGGAGAGGGATAGAGATACACTGTGAGGGAAGGTGAAAGAGAGAGAGTCAGAGGGGGAATGGTGGGAGAGTGAATGTGATAGAGCCCTGATCACCGCCATGGACAACAGCCGCACCCTACTCGACAGAGGAGAATCGGCCACCCTGATCCTTCTTGAGCCCTCTGTATCCTTCGACACTGATTCCCACCACTCACTCATCAAGACTGCACCAGGTTGGAATAAAAGGAGACACACTCAGATGGATGGCATCATTTCTCTCAGGAAGCACACAGAGAATCCGCCTCACCCTTCACCTCAGAACCCACGAGCACCATCTGCGGCATCCGTCAAGGCTCAACCCTCAGCCCCACCCTCTTCAACACCTACATGACACTTCTAGCCGACAGCATGAGAAACAACGTCAACATATCTTATGCCGACAACACCCAGCTCATCCTCGCACTCTCTGCAAACCTCACCACCCCAAGACCTACTTCCATAACACATGAAAAACGTCGCAGCCTGGATGAAAGAGAACTGTTTGAAGCTCAACATGGACGAAACCGAAGTATTGAACTTTAGCAACCGGAACAACACCTGGTGACCCACTGAACTCATACCCAACCGCACACCAAAAGACCACGCCTAAAACCTCAGCTTCATCCTGGACAGCAAACTCACCAAGAAACTACAGATCAACACAGTCTCCTCTGCCTGCTTCCACACTCTCTGCATGCGCTGCAGAATCTTCAAATGGCTCCCCATAAGCATGAGAAAAACAGTCATGCAAGCCCTAATCACCAGCCGTCTGGACTATGGCAACGCACTGTATGCTGGTACCACCACCAAACTCATGAGAAGGCTCCAGATGATACAGAATTCAGCGGTCAGACTAATCCTCGGCCTGCCCAAACAGACCCTCCACCTGAGGGACCTCCACTGGCTCCCCGTTTAGAATAGATGCCAATTCAAACTACTGACAAACACATACAAAGTCCTCCACGACCAAGGACCAGTATACATGAATCACCACCTGAACGACCACTAACCATCTAGAAACATTCACTCCGCCTCCATCGCCCTGGCTCAGACACTGCGCATCCACCACACCGGTGGCCACTCGTTCTATCAACTCGCTGCCAAGTCCTGGAATGCTGTCCCTCTCCACTTCCATACATCACCCTCCCTGACAGATGCCGTCCCTCTCCACTTTATGCATCAGCCTCACTGACGGACGCCGTCTCTCTCCACTTCATTCATCACCCTCGCTGACAGACGTCATCTCTCTCCACTTCATTGATCTCCCTTGCTGAAGGACGCCGTCCCTCTACACTTCATTCATCACCCTCGCCGATGGACGTCGTCCCTCTCCACTTCATACATCACCCTTGCTGATGGACGCCGTCCCTCTACACTTCATACATCAGCCTCGCTGATGGACGCCGTCCCTCTACACTTCATTCATCACTCTCGCTGATGGACTTCAGGAAGATACCCAAGACCTAGCTTTTTGACTGATCCCAGCAACCCAAGCACCTGGATACCCTGTACACATACAGATTTGTTGACTGATTGATTTGAAGAGGGGGGAGGTTGCGAGTGAATGTGAGAGAGAGGAAGAGGGTGGCTGGAGGGAGAAAGAGAGAGAGACTGCCAGCAGTCAGTTTGCAGGACTAGTGCATGCTCAGATGAAGGCGCTGCATGTCTGAAGGTTGACCGGCTCCCATCGTCTGTGATGGCCTAAGCTGACCTGGGCCTTTCGCCGCTGCATTAAAAGGACACCATGCTTATGACCTGGCCAGCTATACCGTATGGACTATCAGGGTCCATAATCTAGTGCCTATGTTATTCAGTTTTGGGTTCGTAGCAACCCACTTTTGTTATGAACATACCTAAAACCAGTCTTTTTTCCTTTGTGTAAAGGCCTTTCATTGTTTGAGTTCCCACGAGCCTGTTTTCCATGTTTGTCCTTGTCACGGACTTGTGTTTATAGAAAACTAGCTTACCCGTCGCGCGTTGCTGCGATCTCAAAAGAAAGGAAACTTAAGGAAACTTGTTATGATAACATTCAATTTACATTGTGTCATTTGTATTGAAACTTATTCATTTTAACACCTTGGCTGCTATAGATATTTTCCTCCTGTGCTGCATTCCCAGATTTACCATTGTTCATGACAAGGTCAGCTCGTCATGAGCACAGCTCAACCGTGCCTCATGACGAGCTGAGCTCGTCATGAGCAGCAAAGGGGTTAATATGGAAAACATTTTAAAGTGTTGTTTTAATTCTGTTTATTTATTCGAGTGCTTGTGGATACACGGTTGTAACGCTGGGAGCGGGTGGCAGCGCAGCAGGGATAGGCAATAGTCGTGTTCTGGGTAAGAGGGGTTTTATTGAGGCAAATAACTGGTCGGTACAACTCTTTCTCGAAGAAGGGGGTCTTCTGGGAGACCGGCTTCTGCTTCTCCTCCGGTGGCGGACCTTCTCGGTTCTGCGACTCCCTTCCGGTACTCGCGGCGGGGGTTCTTCCTCCTCGGAGTCCGTCACGCCGTGGGGAGTGGCTCTCCAGCCCAGAAGTAAAAGAGAAGACAAGACCTGTGTAAGAGTTCCGTCCAACACAAACAGGAAAGGGAAGGGAGTGAAGGGAGTTCACACCGGTGCTCTTTTTCTACAGTGCCCTAAAGTGAGGGGGGATAGGTGCACAGGGAAAGGGTACCGGGTGGTCAGACGTCCCATGGGTTTGTACCTATTGTACTCTTGTTTACTACCCAGCCCTTAATCCGGTCACGCACCTGGCTGAGCCACGCACCTCCCCTGGGTGAGTGGCTTGGCGGCTCACAGGAACGGTGGCCTCCTGGCTTTCCTCCGTCCGCTGCAGGCGCCGAGTCTGCTCTCGTGATGTAACGGGGTCTCTCGCATCCACTGGCGCGGGTGGGCTCCCTCCGACCTCCTTCCTCCGAGGTTTCGCTCCTCCCGACCTCCTCTCGTTCTGCCTCCGATGTTCCTCTCCTTTCGTCCTCAGTTCGTCCTTCTTCCGTCTTCTCCTCTTGCAATTCCGCACACAAAACACTCCTTCCCGCCGACCTCCGGGTGAACAAGCACACCTGGTCCTCGGTATGCTCACCTTTTGTCGGGAAGCGGTGATAGGCCGGCTCCTCCCACTCCGAATCAGTCCAAGAGTTAAAGGGCCACTCCTCGCATTCCTGATCCGTCGCGCTGGCTCCGAGGTCCTGCGATGAGGGAAGAGAGAGAGGGGGGGGAGGCACAAACGTTAAGTCAGGGTTCCCCTCGGTCCGCCCTCCGCCTTGGGGGTAACAGGCACCAAGTTTCTGTGGAGACATGACATCCCCCGGAGCCCTCCTGTAGACCCCGTTACAACGGTATTTTTTGTTTTTCCGTATGGTGCGTACACGAATAAATCAGAAGGTTTTCTGACACGTGAGCTGGCCACATACAGTTGTCCATGTGAGAAGCACGGATTCTCCAAATCTAGTCCACACACTTGCAGCGATTGTCCTTGAGCTTTGTTGATGGTCATTGCAAAAGCGAGTCGCACCGGAAACTGTAAACGTTCAGTATTGGAAAGATTATGAGGGCCCTGGTGGCGGGGGGGCTGATATTTAACGAATTTTTGTTTGTTTTTTGTGGGTTTTTTTGCCAGAAACCTTCGCGGGAGTGTACTCAACAACTTTTAACAATTTTTTTATATTTATTTATTTTTAATTTTTTTGCCAGAAACCTTCGCGGGAGTGTACTCAACAACTTCCCGAAGTTTCATGCCGATCGGATGAATGGTGTAGTAATGCACAAAGGACAAACAGACAGACAGACAGACATACATTCGTTTTTATATATATAGAAGATAGGCACTTTCACTACTGTTACTGTGGCTTTGACAATGACCGGACCGGTTGAAAAGCATCAGCTTAATAAACTTCTTTGAAGAATCGGTTGGAGTTCGGGCGTCTTCTTGCGCGTCAGCGAGATTACAATTGTGCACCAATGCAGGAGTCCTACCCTCGTCTTGCCCTGCACCAACCCCATGAGGTGGAAGAGGTTGGAAGAACTGCAGGGAGCAGTTTCATGGTTCAGTGAGTCAAAAACCAACAGCGACTATCAGGAGACATTCCTGTCCTAACATCTTATTATTTTAAAATTATTAGGTACACACATCTCTTCCATCATCCTTCAATACTCACCTGTAACTCTTGCCCTTCAGAAATAGCGGTCAACTCATAACACGGCCACCTCACCTAAACACGTGATCACTCCATCACTAAAGCTGCCGATGGGGGGTTACACGTCTTTACTAACAAAAGGGAATGAATCAACCTTAAAATTGGTGCCAAATCTCAACAGCTCTTGAGCATAAAAAGAGACCACACCACTGCTCTTCCCGCATTTATTATCTACCTACTCACTGATATCACGTATGGGAGGTGTTGGTCGGTATCGGATGCAGGGGTATCTAGGGAGTGAGGGCTTGAAGATGAATCAGTTGCACTGAGTGATGGAAAAATGGCAAGGGAACAAGAGTCAGGGGGCGCATAGGGGTCAACGGGGTCAGATGCAACATCAGCAGACAAGACGGATAATGTTGCTTGTGAAGTTTGTCCGAGGAGCAGAAAGGAAATACAAGGGGACGAGAAGGGTGGAAATACAGGATCGAGAGCGAGAAAGAAAAAAGATTGTCTAAAATGGGAATAACAATGCCTTTGGGAGCGCATTTATCGAACTATAAGAAGAAGAAATGGAAGGGAGAGTGTGTGGATGTTTCCTTACGCTGATAGAGCCTCTGTATAGTAGTGTATACTGAAAGCCTTACGCTGATAGAGCTGTTGTACACTAGCCTTACGCTGCTAGAGCCGCTGTATACTAGTGTGTACTGAAAGCCTTACGCTGATAGAGCCGTTGTACACTAGTGTATACTGCAAGCCTTATGCTGATAGAGCCGTTGTACACTAGTGTATACTGCAAGCCTTATGCTGATAGAGCCGCTGTATACTAGTGTACACTGCAAGCGTTACACTGATAGAGCTGCTGTATACTAGTGTATACTGCAAGCCTTATGCTGATAGAGCCGTTGTACACTAGTGTATACTGCACGCCTTACCCTGATAGAGCCGCTGTATACTAGTGTACACTGCAAGCCTTACGCTGATAGAGCTGGCGTATACTAGTGTATACTGAAAGCCTTACGCTGATAGAGCCGTTGTACACTAGTGTATACTGCAAGCCTTACACTGATAGAGCCTCTGTATTCTAGTGTATACTGAAAGTCTTACGCTGATAGAGCCGTTGTACACTAGTGTATACTGCAAGCCTTACGCTGATAGAGCCTCTGTATACTAGTGTATACTGAAAGCCTTACGCTGATAGAGCCGTTGCACACTAGCCTTACGCTGATAGAGCCGCTGTATACTAGTGTATACTGAAAGCCTTTCGCTGATAGAGCTGTTGTACACTAGTGTATACTGCAAGCCTTACGCCGATAGAGCCGCTGTATACTAGTGTACACTGCAAGCGTTACGCTGATAGAGCCGTTGTACACTAGTGTATACTGCAAGCCTTACGCTGATAGAGCCGCTGTATACTAGTGTACACTGCAAGCCTTACGCTGATAGAGCCGGCGTATACTAGTGTATACTGAAAGCCTCACGCTGATAGAGCCGTTGTACACTAGTGTATACTGCAAGCCTTATGCTGATAGAGCCTCTATATACTAGTGTATACTGAAAGCCTTACGCTGATAGAGCCGTTGTACACTAGTGTATACTGAAAGCCTTACGCTGATAGAGCCGTTGTACACTAGTGTATACTGAAAGCCTTACGCTGATAGAGCCGTTGTACACTAGCCTTACGCTGATAGAGCCGCTGTATACTAGTGTGACTCAGTCAGTCAAAATACTTTTATTCAATTATTAGAAATCAAAAAAAGACATAGATACAAATACATCACAGGGAATAAACAGCAGCAGTCCATCGAATACAAATATAGAATAAATATAAATTACACATAAATTAGAACATGATTAAAAATGTTCTCAGTATTTCATTTAAAAACAACCAATGTGCAATTAATTCATATGCTAAAAAGGAATACCCTGTAACCAACGACGCTTCTTATTGATACGGACACACGCTACCAGATAACTTGCTACATGGAAAATGACACGTGCGCTACATAGGAGTTGCAAAAACAAGAGAGCGGGCCTCACCTGGAGAAAACCCGCCTCCCTCAAAATCGGCAACAGATATTTTTTCCTAGTTTCTGCATAGTGATCACAAAACATCATGAATTGTTGCGTGTCCTGTATTGAAAAGTTGTCACAATCACAGGGTTTAGCCTTTTCTGGTGTGTCCCAGGTAAAAAAGAACCAAGCATAAAATGTATTATATTAAAACAAAATCTAGTTAAAAGAAACCGATGGTACGGTCTCGTTACCAGAATAAGATAAGGTTCAAGGCGAGGGGCAGTTATTAGTGCATAATTTCTTCTTACAAATGGTTTTTTCATCTCCATTGCCTCCCGCTCAACAGTAAACAAATTTAACAGAGCAATTTTAATCTCCCTAACATCTTCTCTTTTTATACACCCTGGAGAATGAAAGAGCTCTGGTCTGCCTAATTTCATAAACATAGCCTTAATATAGACCAGCCATGGGATCTTGTGAGCTCTATCCAGAGCAAGGCAATCCTTAAGAATGAAGTGGTTTAAGGAGATTTCCTGGTTAAACCAGGTTTTAATCCAGCAAATTACGAGGGTGGATTTCAATAGGTCTCTGACAAAGCCCAGCCCCAGCTCTGAGTGAGTTGAAAAGGTGGGGGTGGACTGTGGTACGGAAAGGAGGGATCTTAAAAATGTATTCTCCACCTTCTGGATGTTATCCTGATTTGTATATCCCCAAATAGCAGAGCCATAAGTGGGTATTGCCAAGCATTTTGCTTAGTATACTTTAAGTATAGCCTCCATTGGTCTCGCTCCCATCCGTTTGGCGAATCCCAACAGGGCCCCAGACGACCTGGCTACTGCGTTGCTTTTGGACTTCTGTTGGGGACCCCAGGTTCCTTTATCATCAAAGATGATACCCAAATAAGAAAAGATAGGAACCCTCTTTACTTCTTCCCCCCTACAAAAAAAAGATTTACATTTCCTTTTCCTGCTAAAATCTCCCACCACCATGACCTGGGATTTTAAGGTGTTAATTTTCAGATCTAACGATGTCATGAAATCACCAAAGGATGCTAACAGTCTATTCAGGGCCACACCCGATCGTGCTAAGAGAACTGCGTCGTCCGCGTATAGGAGGACCGGTATGTTGGTTATTCCTACCCGCGGTACGTCCACAGTTGCCTCTACTAAGGCTGGCTCTAAGGCATTTATGTATAATGTAAAGAGAAGGGGGGCCAGGATACATCCTTGCCTGACCCCCCTCTCCGACTTAAAGTGACTTGTGCACCTCCCCGCTTGGGTGACTCTGACTGACGCTAAGAGACCACAATGGAGGTCGGCTAAAAATCCAACTAAAGGGGGATCAATACCTATTCCCAAAAGGACCTTCCACAGTTTTGACCTATTGACTAGGTCAAAAGCTGAGGAGAGGTCCATAACAGCCATATATAGAGACCCCTCCTTAGCGATCTTATATTTTCAGATTAAGAGTTGGAGATTCAGACACTGATCCAAGGTGCTTCTCCTGGCCCTAAAGCCGTACTGAACGTTAGACATGATCCCACTGTCCTCAAGCCAGTCTGTCAGCCTACCTAGTATGACTCTGCCTAAGATTTTGACGGCAGAGTCAATTAGGGAGATGGGCCTATAGCAGGCAGGCTGTATACTAGTGTATACTGAAAGCCTTACGCTGATAGAGCCGTTGTACACTAGTGTATACTGCAAGCCTTACGCTGATAGAGTTGGTGCTTCCCCCGAGTACATTGATGTTATCTGGGTCTTAGCTTAGAATGGAGACACTGAGGAGTTCAGAGCTCTTTTGAGCATCTATAGAGAGAAGTCCTGAGGGGGAAGTTGATTCAGAGCTGTGGTTGCAGTGGATGGCACATAAGGTGGTGTGCCGACTCAGAACCACGCTTTCTGGGTCGTCCCTTCGGTGGGGGGTGGGAAGCTATGGAAGAGGACAGCCTTTGGTCCAAAAAGTGTCATGTTGGGATTTTTTTTTTATTTCAAAAGATTTCATTATTTTGAAAGAGAACATAAGGAAATAAGGTACAAACAATAGTGATACCATTGAAATCAGATAATGACAAAACAACATGTGAGGCTCAAAATCAATTAGCTCGAGAAATACTGCTAGTACACTAGGTCTACTGAAGTCAAATACAAAGTCAACTAAAGATGAAAAATTCATATGTAGCAGACATAACTATCAAAGGTAACACTATCAGGTAGTAAAATGAGGGGAAGAAGGGAAGGAGAAGAGAGGATAGGGAAAGATGAAAAAAGGAGAAAAAAAGAGTAAGAGGGAGCAGGGAAGCAAAGGAAGAAAAAAGAGGACAGAAAAAGGAAGAAAGAAATGAGAGCAAGAGAAAATGGACTTCCAAGGAACCATCCACAAAAAGAAAAAACACCATTAAACAGACATGTCAAAGGGAAATTGAGCAACCAACCCTTTCGAGGCTAAATCCATGTACGAATCTAAGGCACACCAAACACCCCCAGATATGGAAGGAGAAAGATGAGCATGATCAACCGAAGTATGGGCACTCCGTAAAAAGGAAACCCAAGCCCACCAAGTATGATAAGAGATTGAGGAAAAAGATTTCCATTCCATGAGAATGACTTTCACTGCAACAGTCAGCAACAAGTCTAACAATTGCAATTCCATGGGATCCAAAGGGAGAGGGGCCGGGGAAGCTAACGGACCTAAAAGAATTAATGGAAAAGAAAGTTGAAACTGAATACCAAAAATAAGCATAAGATGTTTGTGTATTAGATCCCAAAAGGGTTGGAGAAGAGAGCAACCAAAGAACATATGTTGAAAATCACCAGGTAACAAACCGCAACTCCAACACAAGTTATCCTCTTTAAGATTCAGCGAATGCAATCGAGTAGGAGTCCAGTGAAGGAGATTCATAGAGAAAAATTTAGATTGCATTAGTGAAGGGGCAATTTTATTACTAAGAGAGAGCTTGCCAATAGTCTGCCAGGTATCAGGAGAGATATGATTTGTAACACTATGATCAAAATGATGCAACCATTTCCGTTGAGCAACAGTTGGGACAGGTAATAAAGAAGATGATAAGAATTTATAAATTTTGGAGGCTACATGCCCAGACCGTATCCAAAGTTGAAAAAGGGTGATCGTGGGGGAAGAAGGAAGAAGGCGCACCTTGGCAAGTGCTACTTTAATTTTAAGGAAGGTATAAAAATCCAAGTTAGTTAAAGAGAATTGGTTCGCTAAGGAAGAAAAAGGCAATGGTTGATCCTCAGCATCATAAAGATGTTTAACAAGCTATATCCCTTTGTTAGCCCAATAAGACATCAAAGAAGGATCAATATCGATTTTGATTCTAGAATTCCGCCAAATAGACGACCATCTAGATTTATGCAATGGAACCGCAACCTTTTTATCAATCTTTTGGACCGCAGCAATAGTATCTATAATAATGGAGCGGGAAAAAGGGATAGAAAGGGTGTTCGTAGTCATAAAAGAAGCAGTCGGTAAAGGGGAGGCTAGAGTTGGTTCTATTAACAGCCAAGAGGGAACTTGAACAGAAGGGGAAGAAAACCAGAAAGCGCCTTGAGACGCAACTTGGTATTTCTCCCAGTCAGGAAGATTACACCCTCCCATGTCACAAGGTTGACGTAAGGATTTATAGGCAACCCTAGCCCGTTTATCATTCCATAAGAATTTAGAAGTAAGAACATCGATTTCGTGAAAGAAGGATGCAGAAAATTTAACCGGAAGCATGGAGGAAACAAAATTAATAATAGGGGTAATCATCATCTTAAGCGTTTGCAGGCGACCCCACCAAGAAATATGTTTCGGAGACCAGGTTTCCAAAAGACGCCGCACTTTAAGAATGGTTTGAGATTCATTATAAGAGACGGTAGCAGAAAGGGAAGAACAAAAATAAATACCCAAATATTTTAATTGTTTAGATTGCCACTTAAAGCCAGCAGAGCCCATATGGTGAGAGAAACAATACGCATTCAAAGGGAACATCTCAGTCTTGTCCCTATTCAAGGTGTATCCAGAAACCTTAGAAAAAAGAGAGATCGTGTCAGAAATAGCAGGGATGGCCAGTGCAATGTCTTCAGAGAAAATAAGGACATCATCTGCGTAAGCAGCTGTTTTTAGACAGTGAGAACCAAAAGAAAAACCTTTAATATCTGGGTGGAGGTCAATCAGTCTGAGAAGAGGATCAATGGATAATAAAAATAAAAGAGGGGATAAAGGGCAGCCCTGTCTAGTACCTTGGCGAAGGTTAAAAAAAGATGATGTAGCACCATTAACTCTTATGTTAGCTCTAGGGCGAGAATAGAGAGACATCACCATCTGAATGAAGGAGTCCCCAAGATTATGAGCACATAAAATAGCACGCAGGAAAGGCCAAGAAACCTTATCAAAGGCCTTCTCAGCGTCGAGTGCCAATGCCGCTGCTGGAAGTTGAGAACGTTTAGCTGAACCGAGAATGTGACAGAATGTTCGAATATTATCACGTGCCAGCCGACCCTTTACAAAACCCGTTTGAGAGGGATGTATCAAATGAGGAATAAAGGATTCTAAGCGCTTAGCTAAGATTTTCGCAAAAATCTTAGCCTCCATGTTAAGAAGAGATATAGGACGGAAATTTTTGGGGTCAGAATGATCCTTACCCTCTTTTGGAATCACTACAATTGTAGCATCAGCGGCAGAACCAGAGACAGAGCCATCCTTAACAAAAGCATCAAAGACGGATTGTAGTTTAGGAACAATTACAGGAAGAAAGGTTTTATAAAACAGAATAGGGTAACCATCAGGACCTGGGGCCTTCCCAGAACGAGTAGCTTTAATTGCAGCAGTAATTTCGTCAGAAGTAATTGGCCGATTCAAAAAGGAATTCTCCTCCACTGATACCGATTGTATTGGAATTGTTTTTAAAAAGTCCTGACATTGCTAAAAAGAAGCCTGATCAGAGGGAGTATATAATTTATTATAAAAATTCCGAAATACCTCAAGAATCTCCTCAGTCTGAAATTTCTTATTACCCAAGTGGTCATTAATAGAAGAAATCCGGGAAGATTTACAAGAAGAGTCCTGAAATTTTAATGTAGCCGCAAGAATCTTGCCAGCTCGATTTTTTAATAAAAGCGCTTTAGATTTTTGAGCTTGAATTCCAATATGAGCTCTTCTGGTAACAATAGTATTATATGTATATTTTAATTGTTTAATGGATTGTAAACAGGATTTATCTTTAGATCGACGAAAAAGAGATTCTTGGCTTTTAATCTCACCAGCTAAATCTGTTAGTTCCTTTTTAATAGCAGCATTTCTCCTTGACATACATTTAATGACCTGACCGCGGAAAGTACATTTAAAGGAATCCCAGAGCACCACTGGGAAAGCAAATGAGCCATCATTTTCAAGGAAAAAAGTTTCGATCTCCTTAGAAAACTCAGAAACCTGGGAATCATCATACAAAATTTCGGTATTTAGTCTCCATGAACGAGATCTTGTCGTGGGAGCAAAGGACAAAAGCGTGAAAGAAATCGCCGCATGATCGGAAATCAAAATAGGATGATTAAGAGGAGAGGAGGAAGATTGAAGAAGAGAGGAGTGAACCAAAAGGTAGTCAATACGCGAGAAAGTAGAATGAGGGCAGGAGAAAAAGGAAAAATCACTACCAGAGGGGTTAAAGAGACGCCAGACATCCTGAAGATGGAGGAGAGAACACATATTAGTCATTTGTTTATGTGACTTCGGGGGGCGATAATGAAAGGCCGAATTCCTATCTAGGATGGGATCCATTGGTAAATTAAAATCTCCACCAACAATAAGATTACCAGAATGAGGAGTGTCATGCAATTTTTTGGTTACTGATTTCCAAAACAACGGATCATCCTTATTAGGAGCATAAATATTCATGACAAATAAATCAACAGTACCATCAGAAAGCTTAGATAATAGCCAACGACCCTCCGAGTCCTGTTCAGAAGAGACAATAGACAAACCAGACTTTTTAGAAATCAGGGTAATGACCCCATTTCTTTTGCCACACGCATCTGAACAAGCAACATCTAATACCCACTCCTTTCTCAGGAATAATGCCTCCCTACCCGAAATCTTTGTTTCCTGTAAGAGTACGAGATCTGAAGAAAGAGATTTGCAATAGTCCAAAATTTTCGACCTTTTTACTGGGTGATTCAAACCCTTAACATTAAGGGATAATACATTCAAACCAGGCATGGTCTATGTAGGAGATAAAAAAGAAAATACCTAGAAAATAATATATAAACAAACAGAATAGATGCAATCCTCCAAACACGAAACAAAAACATTAAAAAGGGGAAGTTCAATAAAGAAGTCCAAGAAGAGAGAAAGGCGCAGACAGAGGAGAAAAAAGAGGACAAGATAGGTGAAAAAGAGAAAGCAAGAGAAAAGAAAGAAGAAGGGGGAAGAAGAGCAAGGAAGTGAGGTCTGAAAAAGACCAGATTCATTCTAGGGGGAACGTGAAAAGGGGGATCAAGGAAGCCGATATGAGGAGAAATAGATTCAGCATGATCAGCCCAATAGAAATCATGTCGTGAAAACAGATAAATGACAGAAAAATATCTTGAAGAAGCATCAATAGTAAAAAAACATATTATAGCAATAGACTATCATGTAATTGCAATAAAGAGTAGATATAGATAACGAAGCTACAACAGAGGAAGGAAAAAATAGAATATAAATACAATAAAGTAGGTATATTGTAGAAAAAGCAGGTAATAAGTGCTCTAAGTAAGAAACAATGAATCATGAGTGATAATAGACACTTTAAATAAGAACATAGTAAATAGGCAAAAAGCTAGGGGAAATCCATACATCAGCAAACATCCTATTATACAAAACTTATTATTATTAAGTAGAGAAAGAAGGAACCTCATAAAAACAGGTTAACTTTAAACAGAACCATGTGAAAGCAAACCACCGATTAAGTCTAGAAATTAATAATAATGTATAGGGTTACGTATCAAAAAAAGAAGAGAAAGTGCTATAATAAAAAAGAACATGACCTAAGGAAAAAGAAATAATCAATAAGTACTAAGTACTAAACAAAGTAATGCATGAAGCTATAGAACAACTAGTGCAAGGAATTAATGCTTCTAGAAAATAGATAAACACTAAGAAGAAGCAGACTAAACATTAGCTAAATAACTGTTTATGGGCATAGAAAGCAAATTAGAGCTAAGATAAAAGAGAAGAAGCATTTTACACATAAGGCAAAATCCAGGAAATTAAGACGGAGATATACCAACATGGGAGACAAGTAAATAATAATGAAATAGTATCAGTGGAGTATGAGCAACCGAAAAAGTAGTACTAACTGAGATGAGGACACATGCAGAAAAATTTAGAAAGTCATGAAAAGAAAATACAAAAGTGTGATAAATAAAGAAAGAACAGGCATAAAAGAGCACACGGAGAAGGATAGAGTAAGCAATAAGGAAATAAGAACCGTAGCTAGAGACATAGAAAAGGTAAGAAGCAAGTCATATACAACAAAATAAGATAGGAGAGAGAAGAACTTACAGTAAAAAGAAGAAAATAAGAGACGAAAACAGGATCAGAAGAGCCATACCAAGGCCAGACAGACAGGCCCACGAACAAGACAGGAAAAGAAGAGCAGGAATAGGGATGACATGAGAAAGCGTCAATGTCCAAACTAGTGAGAGAAAGACAGAACTTAGAGATGAACAAGATGAACAAAATAACAAACATCTACCCCATAAAAGGAGAAGGAAGAACAACCAACAGGAAACAAAAATCAAAACTCCATTGATAGAGCCACAAACAGACAGCACAAATATACCAACCACAGAGGAACATAAACCACCATACAGATCCTAAGAGACAACTAAGTCAATAGATCTGAATAAAAAAGAGAGAGCAAAGGAGGTACAGGTATATACTTCAAGTGCCAGAAGCACCAGGATCAAGCGAAGCAGCCATTTGAAGCTCCATCTGCAGTTCCATCAGATTGTCCAAGAAAGAAGCTAGATCTGCGGGTTCATCAAAAATTCTGGAACGACCTTTGAAGGTAATACGAAATTTCGACGGACCAGAAAAAGAAAAAGGAATGTTCATCTCCGAAAGACGTTTCCGAAGATTAAGAAAGCCCTTCCTCCTGATCACTGTATCTCTGGTGAAGTCCTGAGAGATTGAAATTCGATGACCTTCCCAGGAAACAGCTTTAACCTTCCGCATGTGGGCAAGAATCTGCTCCGTGTGTTGATGACGCAGTGGTTTAAAAATTACCGCTCTTGGCTGTGTGGCAGATTTAGAACGGAAGGTGGGGACACAATGTGCCCTTTCCAAGTCAAAGTCTCTCTGGAAAGAGATTTGCAGAGTAGAAGGAATCCATTGGTATAAAAAATCAATCATAGAAGAGGATGTTTTCTCAGCATCTTCCGGCAGACCAAAAATGCGCAGATTAGATCTGCGATTACGATCTTCCTGCTCAGTGAGATCTCTTCGCAATGCCGCCAATGAGCGCTCCAAGTGGGTAAGAGACCTAGATTGCTTCTGCATATTATCCTCCGCACCACTAATACGTGTCTCCGTGGCCGAAACACGAATAGAGAGAGCCTTGAAGTCATTCCTGATAGCGGACGCCTCCACTTGCAGTAAGTCAGGTTTAGTCTTTGTTGACTGCGCAATATCATGAACCTCATTGAGTCGCGTTAAAATTGCGTCAAGAGTGGTATTGGTGTCTGTTTGAGAAGACTCAGGCGGAGGAGACAATGATTTGAGTCTTTTAAGAGAGGTACTAGAATCTTTTGGATCTTTAGTAGTCGATGAACGGCCCATAGTTGCAGCCATGGAACAACGGCCACAGAGAAAAATATAAAGCCACTGGAGGTATAATAGGGGCAGGCAAAAAGGTCAAAGGGAGTGTATTCCCCACCAAAAGGAAAAGAAGAGAGCGCACTGAAAGCAAACAAATCAAAAGAAGCTAAAAGGCGGACTTATATGGCATGCAATCGCAGGAATTAGTAAAAGCACCTTCCAGAAACCAGCAGGGCAAAGCAGAGGCACACAGACTAGGTGAAATGCAGCTCCGACATCAAACTGCTTCACTAAGGCAATCCAAAACGCCTGCAAGCATAAATAGCCACACAATAACCAGCTAAGCAGTGCGAGGAAAAAAAGTGGAGAATAAAAAACCAAAAAGTAGCCAAATGTAGTCAATAGCACCTGATATCTCGCTGAACTGGCAAGAATGTATCCATGTCGTCTTTTCTGAGGAGAAATGCCGAACTCCGTCACAAGCAGGTAAAATGGCGGCCGCCCGTCAAGATAACGAGCGTCAGTGCAGCCTGTCAGAACTCACACAGCCGTAGCCGGAATCCGACGGAAATGCGCACAAACGGCTCCCAGCATATTCCGACGACCAGGAGAGCTTTTGCGCTGAAGAGGGGCACTTGGAAGCGGGTGAAAACCTCCAACGGCCCTCAATCACCCTGGAGTTCAAGCAAAGCTCGCCATGACACAGCGGCGCGCAAGCCACGCCCCCGTCATGTTGGGATTTTAAAAGTGAAAAGTGCTTCTGCCGGTTTTGCCGCTGTTGGTATGAATGTTGTGGCAGTGTGGGAAGCCGACTGCTTACATAATGTTTGGGCTGCTGATGGTGGCGGAACAGTGGGAGTCGTCCTGGTCCAGGGAGTTGCAGTCTCAGCCTTAAATGTGGGGTTGTTTGGCATGTTATCCAGAGAGAGAAGTGGCTGAAAGACTCAAAGAGGGTTTCAGTGAGGGCTCTAGAGTAAGATATCAAGGCCCCAGACAACAGCGCTGGTCAGCTTCTGTCAGTGTTGAAGGAGAAAATAAGCATAGAAGTGGAGCAATCCTTTCTTGATTGCAGGTCCAGGTTTGAGTGTTCATTGCCAGATTTGATGGTGGACATTTTGGGGGTAGTTCCAAAGAAAACCCCAGGGGAATATTGTTTAATTCACCGTTTATCGTGGCCAGAGGGGGCATAAGTGAATGGCTGCATGACTCAGGAAGATGCAACAGAGCAGGGTGCTGCATCAGTTGATACTATTACGTTTGGGGCTGAATATGCAAATTGTGACATTAAGTCAGCATTTCACATAATGCCAGTTCAACCAGTGGGCCTTTCTTTGCGGGGGATGCAGTTTGAAGAGGGCAATATATGCAGACAGAGCTTTGACTATGGGTTGTGTGATTTCTTGTTCTCTGTTTGAATGTTTCCACGCCTTCTTACAATGGCGGGTGTCAAGAAGAGCTGGTCACAGGCTAATTTTCACGGATGATTTCCTATTTGTTGGGAAGGGAGGTTCAGGCAATTGCCGAGAAGTGTTGGACATTTTTCAGGACTTGGCAGTGGATTTTGGGGCAGAAAGAATTGTGACGTGGATTATGGAGCATTCATTGGTACAGTGGGCTGCAAAGTTATAAGACAGCAATCCATATGGCCGCTCCTTGGGACTACCAAGTAGTAGACATGCGGTATATTGGTGGCGTAAAGAGTGGGAAGAGAGGGAGGCAGCTGTTGCCATTATTGTCTGAACTATTTGTGGGCGGAGGATGTCCTGATTTACTAATAATAAATGTTGGAGACAATGATCTGTGCCCCTACTGGGCCTCTCTTTGCTGAAGCGGTACAAAAGGGGGTGGTAATGGACTTTTGTACCGCTTTGGCCACCATAAGTGTGGCAGGGTATGCTCAGACGTGAGTCCCTTGCTCACTTTGCCACTGGATTCAAGCAAGCCGGGCTGAAGACGGCTGGAATGCCAGAAACCGGTCCTCGGAAGCTTGTTTCCGGTCCAGGGAAGGCGTGGCTTGTCAGTTCGGGCTGGACTGTTCCCATGAGGCACAGGGTCAGACTGATTTGCATATAGCCATGTCTGAACTGGGGTGGCAGAGTGGGCTAAAGAACGGTGATGGATCAATCCCAGATCTTTTGACTGGGTGTGAGTGTTTGATTGGTTCAGATGCTCCGTCCATCACCACCCCCTTTTGTATCTCTTTGCTGAAGAGCATGAAAGAGGACTTGGTGAGGCAGAAGGGCCTTTGGGCTGCACGTGCATCGTATGGACTGGATTTGTTCTGTGGTGGGATGACTAGAAACACCGTCTGTTGTGCAAGCATGGGGATAAAAGAAGAGGCCATGGATGTCATTGAGGAGTTGCTGAGGGTGGAAGCTGCGACCCCTGGCTCGCCCCCGTGCGACCCCTGGTACTGCCTTTGTGACCCCTAGCACTGCCCTTGTGACCCCTAGCCTCAGAGGGGGAAAATTCAGTGTGTAGGACACTGGGACAGCTTTGTAATCAGTACTGTTTGCCTTTTTTTATTATAATTGTGAACAATTGCTTATTATGCCGGGTCTGGTGGCTCAGTGGACTAAAGCATCCACTGCAGGGGCCTGTGTTCAACCTCATGGTCACAGGTTCAAATCCCGGCGGGTCCACTCAGCCTTTCATCCATCTGCGGTCGATAAAATGAGTACCATTGAGTTGGGTAACCATAAACATCTGTTATTCAGCGCCAGGACACCTACGGGTAATCGTGCGCTTTACAAATACACCTGTTATGTTATGTACTATTAGTGGAACAAAAATAGAGCACATTCAGGACTTTTGTTGGCAGCTGTGGTAAGTAAAAATGGTTTTAACTGTATGTTGTATGCATGCTTACGGGTGAGATTGTGTGTTTGTGCGAACATGCGTCTGTATCTGTAAGAATGTGTGTGTGAGTGAAAGTGAGTGAGTCTCCTTGTCAAGCAGTGAGTGTGAGCATTTGTCTGTATCTGTAAGGATGTGTGTGTGAGTGAAAGTGAGTGAGACTCAGTGTCAAGTAGTGAGTGTGAGCATGTGTCTGTATCTGTAAGGATGTGTGTGTGAGTGAAAGTGAGTGAGACTCCGTGTCAAGCAGTGAGTGTGAGCATGTGTCTGTATCTGTAAGGATGTGTGTGTGAGGGAAAGTGAGTGAGACTCAGTGTCAAATAGTGAGTGTGAGCATGTGTCTGTATCTGTAAGGATGTGTGTGTGAGTGAAACTCAGTGTCAAGTAGTGAGTGTGAGCATGTGTCTGTATCTGTAAGGATGTGTGTGTAAGTGAAAGTGAGTGAGACTCAGTGTCAAGTAGTGAGTGTGAGCATGTGTCTCTATCTTATAATGTGTGTGTGAGTGAGACTCAGTGTCAAGTAGTGAGTGTGAGCATGTGTCTGTATCTATAAGGGTGTGTGTGTGAGTGAAAGTGAGTGAGACTCAGTGTCAGGTAGTGCGTGTGAGCATGTGTCTGTATCCAATATTGTGTGTGTGTGAGAGTCAGTGTCAAGTAGTGAAAGTGAGTGAGCATGTGTCTATCTGTAAGGATGTGTGTGTGAGTGAAAGTAAGTGAGACTCAGTGTCAAGTAGTGAGTGTTAGCATGTGTCTCTCTGTAAGGATGTGTGTGTGAGTGAAAGTGAGTGAGACTCAGTGTCAAGTAGTGAGTGTGAGCACGTGTCTGTATCTGTAAGGATGTGTGTGTGAGTGAAAGTGAGTGAGACTCAGTGTCAAGTAGTGAGTGTGAGCATGTGTCTGTATCTGTAAGGATGTGTGTGTGAGTGAAAGTGAGTGAGACTCAGTGTCAAGTAGTGAGTGTGAGCATGTGTCTGTATCTGTAAGGATGTGTGTGTGAGTGAAAGTGAGTGAGACTCATTGTCAAGCAGTGAGTGTGACCATGTGTCTGTATCTGTAAGGATGTGTGTGTGAGTGAAAGTGAGTGAGACTCAGTGTCACGTAGTGAGTGTGAGCATATGTCTGTATCTGTAAGGATGTGTGTGTGTAAGTGAAAGTGAGTGAGACTCAGTGTCACGTAGTGAGTGTGAGCATGTGTCTGTATCTGTAAGGATGTGTGTGTGAGTGAAAGTGAGTGAGACTCAGTGTCAAGTAGTGAGTGTGAGCATGTGTCTGTATCTAATAATGTGTGTGTGAGTGAGACTCAGTGTCAAGTAGTGAAAGTGAGTGAGCATGTGTCTGTATCTGTATGGATGTGTGTGTGAGTGAAAGTGAGTGAGACTCAGTGTCAAGCAGTGAGTGTGAGCATGTGTCTGTATCTGTAATAATGTGTGTGTGAGTGAGACTCAGTGTCAAGCAGTGACTGTGAGCATGTGTCTGTATCTGCAAGGATGTGTGTGTGAATGAAAGTGAGTGAGACTCCATGTCAAGCAGTGAGTGTGAGCATGTGTCTGTATCTGTAAGGATGTGTGTGTGAGTGAAAGTGAGTGAGACTCCGTGTCAAGCAGTGAGTGTGAGCATGTGTCTGTATCTGCAAGGATGTGTGTGTGAGTGAAAGTGAGTGAGACTCCGTGTCAAGCAGTGAGTGTGAGCACGTGTCTGTATCTGCAAGGATGTGTGTGTGAGTGAAAGTGAGTGAGACTCTGTGTCAAGCAGTGAGTCTGAGCTCGTGTCTGTATCTGCAAGGGTGTGTGTGAGTGAAAGTGAGTGAGACTCCGTGTCAAGTAGTGAGTGTGAGCATGTGTGTTTATCTGCAAGGATGTGTGTGTGAGTGAAAGTGAGTGAGACTCCGTGTCAAGCAGTGAGTGTGAGCACGTGTCTGTATCTGGAAGGATGTGTGTGTGAGTGAAAGTGAGTGAGACTCAGTCTCAAGTAGTGAAAGTGAGTGAGCATGTGTCTATCTGTAAGAATGTGTGTGTGAGTGAAAGTGAGTGAGACTCAATGTCAAGCAGTGAGTGTGAGCACATGTCTGTATCTGCAAGGATGTGTGTGTGAGTGAAAGTGAGTGAGACTCCGTGTCAAGCAGTGAGTGTGAGCACGTGTCTGTATCTGCAAGGATGTGTGTGTGAGTGAAAGTGACCGAGAATCCGTGTCAAGCAGTGAGTGTGAGCACATGTCTGTATCTGCAAGGATGTGTGTGTGAGTGAAAGTGAGTGAGACTCCGTGTCAAGCAGTGAGTGTGAGCACGTGTCTCTATCTGTAAGGATGTGTATGTGTGTGTGAGTGAAAGTGAGTGAGACTCCGTGTCAAGCAGTGAGTGTGAGCACGTGTCTGTATCTGCAAGGATGTGTGTGTGAGTGAAAGTGAGGGAGACTCCGTGTCAAGCAGTGCGTGTGAACATGTGTCTGTATCTGTAAGGATGAGTGTGTGAGTGAAAGTGAGTGAGACTCAGTGTCAAGTAGTGAGTGTGAGCATGTGTCTGTATCTGTAAGGATGTGTGTGTGAGTGAAAGTGAGTGAGACTCAGTGTCAAGTAGTGAGTGTGAGCATGTGTCTGTATCTGTAAGGATGTGTGTGTGAGTGAAAGTGAGTGAGACTCATTGTCAAGCAGTGAGTGTGAGCATGTGTCTGTATCTGTAAGGATGTGTGTGTGAGTGAAAGTGAGTGAGACTAGGTGTCACGTAGTGAGTGTGAGCATATGTCTGTATCTGTAAGGATGTGTGTGTGAGTGAAAGTGAGTGAGACTCAGTGTCACGTAGTGAGTGTGAGCATGTGTCTGTATCTGTAAGGATGTGTGTGTGAGTGAAAGTGAGTGAGACTCAGTGTCAAGTAGTGAGTGTGAGCATGTGTCTGTATCTAATAATGTGTGTGTGAGTGAGACTCAGTGTCAAGTAGTGAAAGTGAGTGAGCATGTGTCTGTATCTGTATGGATGTGTGTGTGAGTGAAAGTGAGTGAGACTCAGTGTCAAGCAGTGAGTGTGAGCATGTGTCTGTATCTGTAATAATGTGTGTGTGAGTGAGACTCTGTGTCAAGCAGTGAGTGTGAGCATGTGTCTGTATCTGTAAGGATGTGTGTGTGAGTGAAAGTGAGTGAGACTCAGTGTCAAGTAGTAACTCAGTGTCAAGTAGTGAAAGTGAGTGAGCATGTGTCTGTATCTGTAAGAATGTGTGTGTGAGTGAGACTCAGTGTCAAGTAGTGTGAGCATGTGTCTATCTGTAAGAATGTGTGTGTGAGTGAAAGTGAGTGAGACTCAGTGTTAAGTAGTGAATGTGAGCATGCGTCTATATCTGTAAGGATGTGTGTGTGAGTGAAAGTGAGTGAGACTCCGTGTCAAGTAGTGAGTGTGAGCATGTGTCTGTGTCTATAAGGATGTGTGTGAGTGAAAGTGAGTGAGACTCAGTGTCAAGTAGTGAGTGTGAACATGTGTCTGTATCTGGAAGGATGTGTGTGTGAGTGAAAGTGAGTGAGACTCAGTGTCAATTAGTGAGTGTGAAGATGTGTTTGTATCTGGAAGGCTGTGTGTGTGAGTGAAAGTGAGTGAGACTCAGTGTCAAGTAGTGAAAGTGAGTGAGACTCAGTATCAAGTAGTGAGTGTGAGCATGCGTCTATATCTGTAAGGATGTGTGTGTGAGGGAAAGTGAGTGAGACTCAGTGTCAAGTAGTGAGTGTGAGCATGTGTCTGTATCTGTAAGGATGTGTGTGTGAGGGAAAGTGAGTGAGACTCAGTGTCAAGTAGTGAGTGGGAGCATGTATCTGTATCTGTAAGGATGTGTGTGTGAGTGAAAGTGAGTGAGACTCAGTGTCAAGTAGTCAGGCCCGGACTGGCCGTTGCGGGCACCGGGCAATCCCCCGGTGCGACGCAAGGGTGGGGGCCGTTTTTTGTTACATGTCCGTTTTTGCAGGACCAGTGTCCAGTAGTGAAAGTGAGTGAGCATGTGTCTGTATCTGTAAGGATGTGTGTTTGAGTGAAAGTGAGTGAGACTCAGTGTCAAGCAGTGCGTGTGAGCATGTGTCTGTATCTGTAATAATGTGTGTGTGAGTGAGACTCAGTGTCAAGCAGTGACTGTGAGCATGTGTCTGTATCTGCAAGGATGTGTGTGTGAATGAAAGTGAGTGAGACTCCGTGTCAAGCAGTGAGTGTGAGCATGTGTCTGTATCTGTAAGGATGTGTGTGTGAGTGAAAGTGAGTGAGACTCCGTGTCAAGCAGTGAGTGTGAGCATGTGTCTGTATCTGCAAGGATGTGTGTGTGAGTGAAAGTGAGTGAGACTCCGTGTCAAGCAGTGAGTGTGATCATGTGTCTGTATCTGCAAGGATGTGTGTGTGAGTGAAAGTGAGTGAGACTCCGTGTCAAGCAGTGAGTGTGAGCATGTATCTGTATCTGCAAGGATGTGTGTGTGAGTGAAAGTGAGTGAGACTCCGTGTCAAGCAGTGAGTGTGAGCATGTGTGTTTATCTGCAAGGATGTGTGTGTGAGTGAAAGTGAGTGAGACTCCGTGTCAAGCAGTGAGTGTGAGCACATGTCTGTATCTGCAAGGATGTGTGTGTGAGTGAAAGTGAGTGAGACTCCGTTTCAAGCAGTGAGTGTGAGCACGTGTCTGTATCTGCAAGGATGTGTGTGTGAGTGAAAGTGAGTGAGACTCCGTGTCAAGCAGTGAGTGTGAGCACATGTCTGTATCTGCAAGGATGTGTGTGTGAGTGAAAGTGAGTGAGACTCCGTTTCAAGCAGTGAGTGTGAGCACGTGTCTGTATCTGCAAGGATGTGTGTGTGAGTGAAAGTGAGTGAGACTCTGTGTCAAGCAGTGAGTCTGAGCTTGTGTCTGTATCTGCAAGGATGTGTGTGTGAGTGAAAGTGAGTGAGGATCCGTGTCAAGCAGTGAGTGTGAGCACGTGTCTGTATCTGCAAGGATGTGTGTGTGAGTGAAAGTGAGTGAGACTCCGTGTCAAGCAGTGAGTGTGAGCACGTGTCTGTATCTGGAAGGATGTGTGTGTGAGTGAAAGTGAGTGAGACTCAGTCTCAAATAGTGAAAGTGAGTGAGCATGTGTCTATCTGTAAGAATGTGTGTGTGAGTGAAAGTGAGTGAGACTCAATGTCAAGCAGTGAGTGTGAGCACGTGTCTGTATCTGCAAGGATGTGTGTGTGAGTGAAAGTGAGTGAGACTCCGTGTCAAGCAGTGAGTGTGAGCACGTGTCTGTATCTGCAAGGATGTGTGTGTGAGTGAAAGTGAGTGAGACTCCGTGTCAAGCAGTGAGTGTGAGCACGTGTCTGTATCTGTAAGGATGTGTGTGTGTGAGTGAAAGTGAGTGAGACTCCGTGTCAAGCAGTGAGTGTGAGCACGTGTCTGTATCTGCAAGGATGTGTGTGTGAGTGAAAGTGAGTGAGACTCAGTGTCAAGCAGTGCGTGTGAGCATGTGTCTGTATCTGTAAGGATGTGTGTGTGAGTGAAAGTGAGTGAGACTCAGTGTCAAGTAGTGAGTATGAGCATGTGTCTGTATCTGTAAGGATGTGTGTGTGAGTGAAAGTGAGTGAGACTCAGTGTCAAGTAGTGAGTGTGAGCATGTGTCTGTATCTGTAAGGATGTGTGTGTGAGTGAAAGTGAGTGAGACTCATTGTCAAGCAGTGAGTGTGAGCATGTGTCTGTATCTGTACGGATGTGTGTGTGAGTGAAAGTGAGTGAGACTCAGTGTCACGTAGTGAGTGTGAGCATATGTCTGTATCTGTAAGGATGTGTGTGTGAGTGAAAGTGAGTGAGACTCAGTGTCACGTAGTGAGTGTGAGCATGTGTCTGTATCTGTAAGGATGTGTGTGTGAGTGAAAGTGAGTGAGACTCAGTGTCAAGTAGTGAGTGTGAGCATGTGTCTGTATCTAATAATGTGTGTGTGAGTGAGACTCAGTGTCAAGTAGTGAAAGTGAGTGAGCATGTGTCTGTATCTGTATGGATGTGTGTGTGAGTGAAAGTGAGTGAGACTCAGTGTCAAGCAGTGAGTATGAACATGTGTCTGTATCTGTAATAATGTGTGTGTGAGTGAGACTCAGTGTCAAGCAGTGAGTGTGAGCATGTGTCTGTATCTGTAAGGATGTGTGTGTGTGTGAGTGAAAGTGAGTGAGACTCAGTGTCAAGTAGTAACTCAGTGTCAAGTAGTGAAAGTGAGTGAGCATGTGTCTGTATCTGTAAGAATGTGTGTGTGAGTGAGACTCAGTGTCAAGTAGTGTGAGCATGTGTCTATCTGTAAGAATGTGTGTGTGAGTGAAAGTGAGTGAGACTCAGTGTTAAGTAGTGAATGTGAGCATGCGTCTATATCTGTAAGGATGTGTGTGTGAGTGAAAGTGAGTGAGACTCCGTGTCAAGTAGTGAGTGTGAGCATGTGTCTGTGTCTATAAGGATGTGTGTGAGTGAAAGTGAGTGAGACTCAGTGTCAAGTAGTGAGTGTGAACATGTGTCTGTATCTGGAAGGATGTGTGTGTGAGTGAAAGTGAGTGAGACTCAGAGTCAAGTGGTGAGTGCGAAGATGTGTCTATATCTGGAAGGCTGTGTGTGTGAGTGAAAGTGAGTGAGACTCAGTGTCAAGTAGTGAAAGTGAGTGAGACTCAGTATCAAGTAGTGAGTGTGAGCATGCATCTATATCTGTAAGGATGTGTGTGTGAGGGAAAGTGAGTGAGACTCAGTGTCAAGTAGTGAGTGTGAGCATGTGTCTGTATCTGTAAGGATGTGTGTGTGAGGGAAAGTGAGTGAGACTCAGTGTCAAGTAGTGAGCATGTGTCTGTATCTGTAAGGATGTGTGTGTGAGTGAAAGTGAGTGAGACTCAGTGTCAAGCAGTGCGTGTGAGCATGTGTCTGTATCTGTAATAATGTGTGTGTGAGTGAGGCTCAGTGTCAAGCAGTGACTGTGAGCATGTGTCTGTATCTGCAAGGATGTGTGTGTGAATGAAAGTGAGTGAGACTCCGTGTCAAGCAGTGAGTGTGAGCATGTGTCTGTATCTGTAAGGATGTGTGTGTGAGTGAAAGTGAGTGAGACTCCGTGTCAAGCAGTGAGTGTGAGCATGTGTCTGTATCTGCAAGGATGTGTGTGTGAGTGAAAGTGAGTGAGACTCCGTGTCAAGCAGTGAGTGTGAGCATGTGTGTTTATCTGCAAGGATGTGTGTGTGAGTGAAAGTGAGTGAGACTCCATGTCAAGCAGTGAGTGTGAGCACGTGTCTGTATCTGCAAGGATGTGTGTGTGAGTGAAAGTGAGTGAGACTCCGTGTCAAGCAGTGAGTGTGAGCACATGTCTGTATCTGCAAGGATGTGTGTGTGAGGGAAAGTGAGTGAGACTCAGTGTCAAGTAGTGAGTGTGAGCATGTGTCTGTATCTGTAAGGATGTGTGTGTGAGTGAAAGTGAGTGAGACTCAGTGTCAAGTAGTCAGGCCCGGACTGGCCGTTGCGGGCACCGGGCAATCCCCCGGTGCGACGCAAGGGTGGGGGCCGTTTTTTGTTACATGTCCGTTTTTGCAGGACCAGTGTCCAGTAGTGAAAGTGAGTGAGCATGTGTCTGTATCTGTAAGGATGTGTGTGTGAGTGAAAGTGAGTGAGACTCAGTGTCAAGCAGTGCGTGTGAGCATGTGTCTGTATCTGTAATAATGTGTGTGTGAGTGAGACTCAGTGTCAAGCAGTGACTGTGAGCATGTGTCTGTATCTGCAAGGATGTGTGTGTGAGTGAAAGTGAGTGAGACTCCGTGTCAAGCAGTGAGTGTGATCATGTGTCTGTATCTGCAAGGATGTGTGTGTGAGTGAAAGTGAGTGAGACTCCCTGTCAAGCAGTGAGTGTGAGCATGTGTCTGTATCCGCAAGGATGTGTGTGTGAGTGAAAGTGAGTGAGACTCCGTGTCAAGCTGTGAGTGTGAGCATGTGTGTTTATCTGCAAGGATGTGTGTGTGAGTGAAAGTGATTAAGACTCCGTGTCAAGCAGTGAGTGTGAGCTTGTGTCTGTATCTGCAAGGATGTGTGTGTGAGTGAAAGTGAGTGAAACTCCGTGTCAAGCAGTGAGTGTGAGCACGTGTCTGTATCTGCAAGGATGTGTGTGTGAGTGAAAGTGAGTGAGACTCCGTGTCAAGCAGTGAGTGTGAGCACATGTCTGTATCTGCAAGGATGTGTATGTGAGTGAAAGTGAGTGAGACTCCGTTTCAAGCAGTGAGTGTGAGCACGTGTCTGTATCTGCAAGGATGTGTGTGTGAGTGAAAGTGAGTGAGACTCTGTGTCAAGCAGTGAGTCTGAGCTCGTGTCTGTATCTGCAAGGATGTGTGTGTGAGTGAAAGTGAGTGAGGATCCGTGTCAAGCAGTGAGTGTGAGCACGTGTCTGTATCTGCAAGGATGTGTGTGTGAGTAAAAGTGAGTGAGACTCCGTGTCAAGCAGTGAGTGTGAGCACGTGTCTGTATCTGCAAGGATGTGTGTGTGAGTAAAAGTGAGTGAGACTCCGTGTCAAGCAGTGAGTGTGAGCACGTGTCTGTATCTGGAAGGATGTGTGTGTGAGTGAAAGTGAGTGAGACTCAATGTCAAGCAGTGAGTGTGAGCACGTGTCTGTATCTGCAAGGATGTGTGTGTGAGTGAAAGTGAGTGAGACTCCGTGTCAAGCAGTGAGTGTGAGCACGTGTCTGTATCTGCAAGGATGTGTGTGTGAGTGAAAGTGAGCGAGAATCCGTGTCAAGCAGTGAGTGTGAGCACGTGTCTGTATCTGCAAGGATGTGTGTGTGAGTGAAAGTGAGTGAGACTCCGTGTCAAGCAGTGAGTGTGAGCACGTGTCTGTATCTGTAAGGATGTGTGTGTGTGTGTGAGTGAAAGTGAGTGAGACTCCGTGTCAAGCAGTGAGTGTGAGCACGTGTCTGTATCTGCAAGGATGTGTGTGTGAGTGAAAGTGAGTGAGACTCTGTGTCAAGCAGTGCGTGTGAGCATGTGTCTGTATCTGTAAGGATGTGTGTGTGAGTGAAAGTGAGTGAGACTCATTGTCAAGCAGTGAGTGTGAGCATGTGTCTGTATCTGTAAGGATGTGTGTGTGAGTGAAAGTGAGTGAGACTCAGTGTCACGTAGTGAGTGTGAGCCAGGAGGACCTGGCTTGGCAGTTCAGGCTGGACTGTTCCCATGAGGCACAGGGTCAGACTGATTTGCATATAGCCATGTCTGAACTGGGGTGGCAGAGTGGGCTAAAGAACGGTGATGGATCAAACCCAGATCTTTTGACTGGGTGTGATAGTTTGATTGGTTCAGATGCTCCATCCATCACCACCCCCTTTTGTATCGCATTAGCACAAGATGGCTGCAAGAAAGGCTACTGAGAAGCAGCCCGAGGGCGACGGGTATGCTCAGACGTGAGTCCCGTGCTCTCCAAACCCCTGGAATCAAGCTATCCAGGCTGATGAGGGCTGAAAGCCCGAAACCGGTCCTTGGATGCTTGTTTCCAGTCCAGGAAGGACCTGGCTTGGCAGTTCGGGCTGGACTGTTCCCATGGGGCACAGGGTCAAGACTGATTTGCATATGGCTGGGTTCAAACTGGAAAGGCATGGTGAGCAAAACAACGATGGATTTAGGCCCAGATCTCTGTACTGGGGTGAATGTATGACATTGTTCTGCATTCTGTCCATCACCTGTTGTTTTTGATCTTGTGCTAATAGCAACTCGACGCGCTAAAGCAGTGTCTTTTAAATGGGGGAATGGAGAGGAAGTGAGCACCATTGAGGTGGGTGACAATAAACATCTGTTACTCAGCACCAAGACAGCCCTGGGTGAACGTGTGCTTTACAAATACACCTTATGTTATGTTATATACATCTGTGCCTCTCCGCGCCTGCCGGGTTGAACAATACATGCATCAGTAATTCTCATGGAAAGTAGCCCTCCTAGTCGCCATAACCTCCCTAAGGCAAATTAGGGAGCTACAGGCTCTTGCCATACAAAAGCCTTTTAGTCGTATAAGATAGGGTAGTTTTTAGAACTAAGTCCATTGCCACAGGTGATTTCTCCTTTCTACCTCAATTACATCATTGAACTTCTGTTCTTCTTCCCACAGCCTGATTGTGTCTCCACCTGCTCTAGATGTTAAAAGAGCCCTTATGTATTACTTTGATAGAAGCAAACTATTTCGTAAATCAGGCCACGTGTTCGTACCATTCAAAAAACCTCACAAAGGACAGGAAATATTCAAACCGGGAATTGCCTGATGGATTGTCAAATATCAAAACTAGTCATATAAAAGCCAAATTAGTACTTCTTGCTACTCCACGGGCACACTGTACTCATAAGAAAAGGCCCACAATTACCTGCCTAGGTAACATCCCCATAGCTGACATCTGTAAGGCAGCTACATGGTCAACACCACACACAGGGTCCGATTCACAGAATGAACTTAAGACTAAATCCTAAACTTACTACTATTTGGTATTCACAGAATCCACTTACTACTTTTGGGATTCACAGAGTGAACTTACTACTTTTGGGATTCACAGAATAAACTTACTACTTTCGGTATTCACAGAATAGATTTAAGACTACTAACTCTAAGTCCGAAATCGGGGAGTAAATTCCGGCCCGGAGGCGGAGCTTCCGGCGTGGGGGCGGAGCTTGTGGCCCAGAGGCGGAGCTTCCGGCCCGGAGTCGGGGCTTTGGGCCCAGAGTTGGAGATTTCAGCATGGCAAAAATCCCCACCTCCGAGCCGGAAGCTCCGCCTCTAAGCCGCAAGCTCCGCCTCCGGGTCGGAAGCTCCGCCTCTGGGCCAGAAGCTCTGCCCCCAAGCCGGAAGCTCCGCCTCCGGGCCGGAATTTACTCCCCGATTTCGGACTTAGAGTTAGTAGTCTTAAATCTATTCTGTGAATACCGAAAGTAGTAAGTTTATTCTGTGAATCCCGAAAGTAGTAAATTCACTCTGTGAATCCCGAAAGTAGTAAGTGCATTCTGTGAATACCAAATAGTAGTAAGTTTAGGATTTAGTCTTAAATTCATTCTGTGAATCGGGCCCAATTTTACTAAACACGAGTGTGTGGACATACTACCCCACCAAACACTATTTCAGACCTCTGCATCATCGACGCGCTAGCCACTGCTATGGGGAGCCTACTGCTCTGGACTCTAAGGTAAGCATGTATATGTACAACCACGTATGCTATAAACAGAAAATGCTGCTTATCTGGTAGGCATCTGTTCAGAGCGTGTAGTACTATAGATTCACATGCACCCCTCGTTCCCCAGGGACTGGTGCAATGCAGACCTATACAATTAATTTCTTTGCAGCATATATTGCTCATATCTTTCGTTCACCCTCCATACAGCCTTACACCCGCTGTGTGGAAAAAAAATTGAACAAGGCTTTAGTGCCCATGTGCAATGTGCGTTGAGAAGAGGAGTCACTCTGCACCCCCTGACTCTAGATCAGAGGTCTTCAAACTTTTGGATGCCGAGACCCCCTTGTCAACATTTTGAGGTGTAAGGACCCCCTCCTGACAAAAATTTCTAAACCTGCAGGCAGGGCTACTGGAATTATGAGGCAGTTGAGGACCAAATTACTCAACAGGCTTGACTAAATTGTGTGAGAAGAAAATGTAAATGATGTTATGTGAAGCAGCGTATTTTGGGATGGCATTGCTTCAGTATTTTGAAATTAATTTTTTACACACAGTAACACTGAGGAAAGATTTCACCCCATCAGTACCTGTTTATAACCAAAATACAGAAATTAACATCAGAAAGATTTCTAGTCAACCTTTGTGAAGTGCTGTCTACTCCGTAGGAATACATGCTGCCACATTAGAAGCTCACCTGGCCCTGGCCGGGAGAATCAGGGGTCCCTTAAAACCCTGGCGGTTTTCTGCAGAGTTAAGCAGTTTACCCATGCAGTTTTCCTCTCACTTCCTCCCTTCCATCCCTCTGTTATGTTATGTTATGTTAACAAGTATTTATTGAGCGCGCGTACACCCTTAGGTTTCATGGCGCTGAGAGGAGAAGGCTGTTATGGCCAAAACGCTTAGCCAGCCGCTTGCACGAATAGCCATGTTATCAAAGATTTTCTGAAGCTGATAAGGTCTATGCAGCTTCGGAGTGCCAGAGGCAGAGAATTCCAAAGTTTTGGAGCCAGATGGGAAAAGCTACAGCCACCCAGACGTTTCTGTCTAAAAGACGAGGTGGTAAGCAGAAGGTGGTGGGCTGAGCGAAGGCAGCGCCTCGGGATGTATTTGGTAAGCCGGCTGCTGATAAATTTGGGGCAGTTGCCGTGCACAGCTTTGAAGGCCAAACAGCCAATCTTAAAGGACACTCTGTAGGCCAGCGGGAGCCAATGGAATTGAGCAAGGCAAGAGCTGGCCGAAGACCACTTAGGAAGTTTGAATATCAGTCTAGCTGCTTGATTTTGGACCATTTGAAGCCTTTTTAGCAGACCAGCAGAGAGGCCAAGGTAGATGAAGTTGGAGAAGTCGAGCCTTGAGAGTATCAGTGCTATTACCACCTGAATCAGGGCAGAGTGAGTAAGCAGATGGGCAATTTTCCTTATTTCCGTATCTGATAGATGCTGGAAGAGATCACAGCGCCCACCTGCCCGCGAAGCGAGATGTCGGCCTCAATGATGATCCCCAAACTTTTCACGGAGGAGGGGACCGGGGGGAGCCCGAGTTCAGGTGGCCAAAAATGCGGGCCCCTGCTGGACTTACTATTACCAGGCAGGACCAGCTCAGTCTTGCCTGGGTTAAGTTTCAAATGATTTATATCCATCCAGCGCTGAATGTGGAGTAAGGTGGCCTGAAACTCGCTTACGGCGTTAGGGGAGCTGAGGGAGAAGATGATCTGGAGATCGTCGGCATAATTGAATAATGTGATGTTTCCGATTTTGAGTGAGTGAATAAGAGGTCTGAGGTAGATATTAAAAAGCAGCGGGGACAGAGAGGAGCCCTGTGGGACCCCGCAGGTAGAAGGAAGTTTGGGACCAGTAAATTCTCCAAGCCTGACTGCCTGGGTACGGTCTGCGAGGAAGGATTTAACCCATTCAAAGGCGGCTCCTCGCAGGCCGGCCTGCTCGACACGGTTAAGAAGGATGGTATGGTCAACCGTGTCGAACGCGGCCGACAAATCCAGGAGCACCAGCACTTGATGTTCCCCTCTGTGCGTTGGCCCTCATGGTGTCCATTACCGCTAAGATCACAGCCTCCGTGGAGTGTGCTGGGCGAAAGCCAGCTTGGTTTGGTTCTAGGTAATCCGAGCGTTCAATGAAGTTGGACAAACAGCTGGCCACGTGGGCTTCCAAGACTTTAGCGAGGAAGGACAGGAGGGAAATAGGACGGTAATTAATAGCGTTACTGGGATCCGCCTCAGGCTTCTTTAGAAGGGGGACGACCGTGGCGTGCTTGAAAGCACTAGGGACCATGCCTTGGGACAGAGATTCATTAAGAAATGAAGCACGCTCTGGGGCAAGGTGGTAAATATGTATTTGGCGACGTACGGGGGACAGCAGTCCCCGGGGGAACCTGATTTGACACGAGTCATGAGTGCTGCTAAGGTTTTAGTATTGATGGGTTGAAGCATATCTAGGGTGCTTTGGTTACTTGCAATGTCTTGTGGAGGTTCCCAGTTAGAGGTGTTGGGAAGAGTAGCTTTAATGGCAGAGATTTTATCGAGGAAATAGTGATTTAAAGAATTACAGACCTCTTGAGTAGGAGTTTGTGTCAGCGTGGTTCTGGTGTCATTGCACAAGTCGTTGACAATTTTAAAAATCACTTTAGAATTATTGGGGGCATTGAGTAATTTAGAGGAAAAATAAGCTGCTTTAGTGAAGAGATAGCAGTTTTGTACTCTCTACGGGAAATGACAAAGAGTTCCCTGTCTTTGGCAGCGTAGCTGGATCTCCATTTCCTCTCGGTATGGCGCAGTGCAAGTTTTTGTTGCTTAAGGTCCTGAGAGAACCATCTATGTGCCTCCGAGCGGCGAGCGCGACCAAATTTCACTATGGGTCATGAATGTTACTAGCAGATATTAGCCAATCAGCAATTTTTCCCTCTATAGAGTTAACATTGCGACAGAAGGAGGGGGCTGAATTCTCCAAGGTTTTAATAAAGTCGGGTTTATTTAAGGAGTTCCACTTCCTGGATTCCCCGCCAGCTAGCGTCGTGGTTTTTTTACAGACAGTGGAGGGGATGGTAAATTGTATCAGGTGATGGTCTGACCAAATGCAAGGCAGGATGTTTGGGGTAGGAAATGAGATGTTATGAGTCCATATATGGTCCAATATGTGACCCCCTTCATGAGTGGGTGTGAGAACTTGTTGGACAAGATTGAGACTGGATAAAAGTTCAGACAACTCAGCCGACTGAGGACCTCCAGATGCGTCGTTGAACCAATAGTTCTCTCCTCTCTCCTCTCCCAACCCCAGATCCCTCTCTCACTTTGCAGGCCATTTTCTTTCACCCCTTTTTACAACTTCTGAACTCTCCCCATTCAACCTCTCACTTCACCTTTAATCACCTCTTGCCATTCTGTCTTTTTACTGCCCTCATCTCTAACAGTCTCTCGCATTTATCTCAGGGCCTCTCTGGCCCCTTCACCACCCGTTCCCCTCAGCACTTCTCATTCACCTTGTCTCTCCATTCAACTTATTGTCTATTTGTATCTTACACCTCTCCAGTCCCCCCATTCATCTTTCACATCTCCCCTTTGTTCTAAGAGAAGCCCTCACCTTTGTCTCACACTCACTTCTAGCGTGTCCACACTACTCTTCTGCAATTTACATTTCTCCTCATCCCTGACCTCTTCAATCAAATTCTCTCAATCCCTTGCTGTCCTCTCTCATCCTCTCATCTCTCCTCACCAAGCATACGGGTCGGGCCTGTATGCTCCTCTCAGCCTGTGCCACTCTGCTTATTGTTCCCCAATTCAAGAAGGCATGAGTTGTCTATCTCGTTGTTTTGGTGCAGGCCGCGTAGTTATGGGACTTGCACCCTCCTTTGTTTCACTCCACCAAGAATCGATTATCCTTTAGGAAGATATAAAAACCTTTCTCTATGCTCTGTAGGTTACCCCATTTGGCTGGTTCTCCGTCTCCTTCTGTGTGTTTCTCATTTGCCTTCAGGCAGCAGATGGTTATTAGCCCCAGACATCTTTTGGTAACAGTAGCGCACTACAAATGTAAATAATAATTGGCAGAAGCAGGGGAGCCACTAGACCTGAACTTCTGGGTACTAACACTCCAGCTAGGGCTCGCCCTAACACTGGTTGCACCCGGTGCAACAGTCTTTTTGGTGCCCCACCTCCGTTTCCTCCTTCTCCATGAATTCCCTCACTACCACTCACCAACAATGCACCTCATCTCTCTATAACACCTTTCTGACAAACATTTCATTTTTTATAGCGCTACTCATAGTTTACTCACACTCATTTCTGTGATCTGCATGGTACATATTCTTTGTAGCAGGCACATTAACCCTCTGAGCTGTGTGGGTGGCAGGAGTGCCCATGTGAGTGCACTCCTGCCCTCGGAGAAGTGTGGCTCAATGGTTAGAGCGGCAGACCCTGATGCAGAGGTCTAGCCCGGGACCAGGGTTCAATTCCCCGCCTCGGCAGGGTCTTGGGCTCAAAATTCCATGGACCTGATAATTCTCACCTCGGTGCCTATTCCAATCATGGAGTCCCACTCTGCAACTCTGGGCAATAGCTTGCTTAATCTCCACAACGGCCCCCACAACGCTAAGGATGCCTGGCCTCCACCTTGGGGGTGCCCAGGAGTGGACACCTCACAGGGAAAGCCAGGATGGGTTCCACAGCGGTATTCGTACAAGCGCCTTGAGACCCTTGCGGGTGAGTAGTGCGCTATACAAGTATCAATTTACATTTACATTTTACATTTACGGTGAGTGATGCAACAGTGTAAGAGTAGGGTGAGAGGAGTGACGGCAGGGTGAGTGAGGTGGCCGTTCGAATTTGGGTGCGGATACAAGTTCAGAATGGGACAAATTAATGTATGATTACTGTTGGGCTTGTTTGAGTGAGTTGCAGATTGAGCGGTGAGGGGGACAGGTGAGTGATGTGTTACATGAGTGCAGGATGAGTAGTGTGCTTGTGTGACTGCAGGGTGAGGTATAGGGTGAACAGCGCAAGTGCATTGTGAGTGCAGAGTGAGCAGGTGAATGGTGTTAGTGCACGGTGATCAGTGTGAGTGCATTGTGATCACTATGAGGGCAGGGTGAGCGTGAAAGTGAAGGGTGTGAAGGAGGAGTGAGTTGTCTGAATGCAGGGTCCATTCCCAGACACTTGAAGTAACTCAGCATGTTATTGACGGTGGCATAGGGTTTAAGATCTAAGTTAAACTATTGCTATTATGGAAGGGTGGAGGAAATAAATAATGTGCTGATCCTGCAACAAACTTATGGATACGGTTGCCAGTAGATTATTTTGATGGCCCAGTTGGTACAAAAATAACAGTCACCTAAAGCTGTATTTTAAGCACTTATATGTGCATATTTCCAACAGCAAATATAAATAGAAAGCACTTTTAATTGTGTTCCAGGACTGCCTCAATGATCCATGACTGATAATTAAAAAGAACAAACACCGAAAAGTCACATAATGAATGAATACATACTTTTTTATTTATAAATCTATTTAGTGTCAAGAGGAGGTCTCTTCAGGCTCTTTAAACAACACACACAGGCATTTTACTTTTGGCAACCCTACGTTATATTCCTTTTCATGAAATCCATCCTCACACTACATCAGTAAATGTAAAATACAAATGTAAGGAATAGGCAGAGTGGAACCCAGGGGGTACTGGAATCAGGAAAAAACCACTTAGCCTCTGTAACCAGTTTACAAAGGCATGTAAATATGTAAATGGTCTTTAAAGACCTGTGAAAAACTCTGATGGGCGTGCCGGAGATAAGACTCCAGCCACTGCCCAGCTGAGGCCCCAGCAGCTCGAGTGACACTGCAGCAGCCCGGGCTGAGACACAGGGGAAGAGGGGGACTGAAGTGTGACTGGGAGTGCGACCCCTCTTTGCATCGCTCCACGGCCCCCCTGGGGGTGGCGCCCCACAGTTTGAAGACCCCTGCTCTAGATCCTTCTTTGAGAAAAACAACTTGAAGATTTGGAAACCATTGATGATGTGGAAAGGGGATAGGGTGGAGATATAGTGGAGGGGTGCTAGTAATGATATACGGGTAGATCCTGCTCTGAGCTAATGGAATATACGAGCAAGAGTTTTCCTTTATGGTATTTACGATTGATTATGCTAAATCATTTTCACTTTTCTTTTTATTTGGGAACAATCTATTCTGTATGGATAAATAACCAATGTGTGTACCTTTTTACTTTTTGTATTTTATGTTATTTACTTATTTTTTTATCTTACTCTATATGCTGTGCTGTGCTATATGTGAAAAAAACCTTCAATAAAAAAATAATTTAAATGAGAAAAACAACTTTTTTTTTTTTTTTTTGTCCTCATCTGCCCAACTCTAGTTCCATGGATGCATAAGGAAACACACCAACCACCTTACTACCTTGGGGAGCAAGGCCCTTACATTGAGCCGCTTCTCACTGAAGACAGTACTTAGCAACATTGGCGGGAGATGTCTTTGCACCTAGTTAACACTTCACTAAGCAACTTCTTGCCTGTTGGGCCAGTTTAATAATCGCGGGATCGGAGCCAACCTCAATACTTGGCCATGAAGTGAATGGGCTTAATCTTCGGACCTTGGGGAAAAAAAAAAAAAAAAAAAAAAAACCCCAACGAGCCTAGACAATGCTCAGTTCCACTCAATCAGTAGGTTCCAAAAGGTGACGCTCTGCGGACTGCATGATCTGGCCAGGTCTAGTTTAGATGTTTCGTACAGGGATGTCAGCCAGGCCGTGTGTGTGGGAGCGATGGTATCTACCCAATGTATACATATCTGGCGTCTAGCTAAGAGAATAGCATAGAATAGGAAAGACCGTGCCACCCCCTTGATGTTATGATCTAAACCAAATATAACTAATGATAGAGTTAGGGATAGATTTGTCTTAAGAATTGATTCCAAGGTAACTTTTACCTCTTCCCAGAAAACTTTTATGTTAGGGCAATCCCAAAACATATGGGAGTCGGAGGCTGCTGGGAGTAAACACTTGTTGCAACATTTCCCTATCTGGTATTTGGATAGCCGTAAGGGGGAAAGGTATGCCCGATGTAGGGTGTACAAATGGTTCCGTCTCAACCAAGCCGGTTTAACAACTTTATATAGAAGCGAAAAGGAATTTATCCATGCTTCCCCATCCTGCAACCCAGTTTCTCTTCCTCATAGCTCCATCGGGAGATTGAAATCCCCGTCCGACTCCTCCAAGATGGACCAATACCAGAAAGCAACCTCCTTACCTCCCGTTTGTCTTCCTACTAAGTGGTGTTCAAGGAGGCTAGCTCTCCCTATGTTAGGATTCTTCCTAGTTAGTTCCCTGGCCCAACTACTAAGTTGCATATATTTGAATCTTGATAAGGTTGGCCCTACTCTCTTTCTGAGCTCTTCCCACCCCACCAGTGTCCCTCCCACAAACAGTTCGCCCCATCTTGAGAGCCCGGCTTCAACCAAAGGGACTGCCAGGCTGTCTTTCAAACACATTGGGAGTCCGGGGGAGTCCCATATCTGGGCGTAGTTGGAGAAGTATGCCAGCCCCACTTTTGCTTTAATTTGCACCCAGATCTTTAATAGTGCTAAAAGAATCTTTAGCCTCACCTTTTTAAAGAACCTTCGATCTCCGAACTTGAATAGAAACCCGTCTAGGGGAAGGTTAGCCCCGACCAACATAGCCTTAAATAGTCTCCCATTTGAGGAATTTACTGGGGACTTTAGGAGCATCCTTGTGTGGGAAAGCTGGAATGCCCACGCATAATACTGCAAGTCTGGCAGTGTGAGCCCTCCCTTTTCCCTCCTCCTCCTTAGTTTTTTCCATGCCAGCCTTGTTGCTTTGTTTCCCCAAATGAAAGAATTTATTTCCTGTTGGCATTTTTGAAGTTGCTTAGAGTCGAATGCCAGGGGAATGGTGTTGAAAATAAAAGTGAATTTAGGGAGGATAGACATCTTCACAATGTTGACTTTCCCAAAAATTGACAATCGGAGACCAGCCCAAGATTTCAATAAGGCCCTACATTCCTGGAAAACCAGATCTAAGTTGGATTTAGCCAGGATGTCTATGTCTTGCGTTATCCTAACTCCTAGGTAACGAATTAAGGGAGTCACCGCAACGCTTGGGTTAGTGATGTTCCATGTCATAAGTTCGGTTTTCTCGGCATTTATATCATAACCCGAGATACATCCAAATTCTTTTGCTCTCTCAACAACTATAGGGAAAGCCACAGCCGGGTCGGTGGTGTAGATAACGATATCGTCTGCATATAGCCCCACCCTTTTTGCCCAACCACCAAAATGAAACGAGGGGATACCTAGATCATCTCTCAGGGATTGTGCAAAGGGTTCTATATAAATATTGAATAGTAGAGGGGACAGGGGACAGCCCTGTCTCGTTCCCCTGCTTATCTGAAAGGGCTGGGTACAGATTCCATTCACCGAAAGACTCGCACTGGGGTTACGATATAAAAGACCTATAGCCCGACAAAAATTGGGCCCAATTGCGAACTTCCTCATTGCCTCGGCCAAATATGGCCAGTTTACTCTATCAAACGCTTTCGTAGCGTCCAGGGTCATAATGGCCAGAGGCAGAGAGAAGGTTGAGGCGATGTCTACTGCCCCTATTAAGTCATAAGTAAGATCCGCAAGTTGCCGTCCTCGAATGAAGCCCTTCTGGTCAGTATGAATGATTGCGCCGACTTCGCTCCCCAACCGAGCCGCCAATACTGCGGCAAAGATCTTATAATCGCAGTTAAGTAGCGAAATCGGTCTATAAGAACCGCATTTAGCTGGATCTTTCCCAGGTTTGGGAATCAAAACGATGGTTGCCTCCCCCCATGATTTAGGTGGCGTGGCCCCCTCTAATAGAATTTCATTAAATACAATACTAAGCACTGGGGTGATTGCGGGCGCCAAAACACGGTATATCTCACCAGGAAGCCCGTCAGGTCCAGCAGCCTTGCCCCGCTTCACCTTTTTGATGGCATCGCTCACCTCTGACTCCGAGATTGGTCTATCTAACCGCTTACTTTGGTCTGGGGAAAGAGTCGGGAGGGATATCTTGTCTAACCACCTACCCCTTACCACCGGGTCATCCAATGTATCTTCACTGTATATAGTGTTAAAGAAATCAAGAAATGCATTCCCTATGTCTGTGGTGGAAGTTCTGTCATTAGGCTCCCCCTCTACTCTGATGAGTTTGATATGTTTTTTGGCCTGGTCGGATTTGATTTTCCAAGCTAAAACCTTGCCTGAGGATTCACCATATTCGAAATTTGAGAGTTTACTAGCTTCCCACCTTTTTGCCACCCTTTCTTGGAGGATATTTTCGAGCTTTCCCTTTAATTCCGTCCGTTGTTTCTGATCTTCTTTAGTGCCTATACTTGGGCCAAGGTTTTGATCAAAGAGGGAAAGTTCTCGTTCTAGACTGGCAATCTTTGCCCTATAGACTTTCCCTCGGTAGGAAGCCCTGTTGGTGATATACCCTCTCAAATTCGCTTTATAGGCCTCCCACACAATCCCCAACGGGGCTGAGTTTAGGTTAATGTCCATAAAAGACTTAGCTTCCTGTAAGAGTAGATCTGTCTCGCTTTCCTCTAACAAGATCGTACGGTCAAAAGACCAAGACGAATGTCCGGTTTGGTGACAAGTTTTTAAAGAGAAAAAAACGGCCGCGTGATCCGATAGGTGCGATGGCAAGTAAACCAATTCCTCCAAAGAGTCTCTTAATACATAGCTGAAAAGGGCATAATCTATTCTGGATTTATGATTGTATTTTAAATTGTGGTAAGATACACCTAGTGCGTTGCCCGCCCTCTCCCTCCACACATCTGCTAACCCAAGCGTTGACATGATCACCCTAAGGGTTTGTCTGGATTTCTCGTAAATCAGGGCCCTGGAATTGGGGGATTTATCCAATTTAGGATTCAGTACTAGATTAAAATCACCCATCCAAATTATTGGGTCTTGAGTTGTTAACAGATGGCTCTGAATTTTGTGCAGGTATGAAGGGTCGTCCTGGTTAGGGCCATAATATCCCACCAGATTGTAGGGTCTCCCCTCTAATTTTACTCTGGTATATAACCATCTTCCACTGAGATCTTCTTCATGCTCGATGATCTGTACCTTGGCTTGTTTTTTGAATATTATTAGAATCCCCCGAATGTTGGCATTGTGATTAGTGCATATAAAGTTGTCTACCCACCTAACTTTCTTCAACATGTCCTTCACCTCTTGTTGGAGGAGGTGAGATTCCTGGATGACAATGACCTGAGCAGGGGAATCTCTCAGATACTGTAATATTCTATGTCTCCTCCCCCTTACACGTAGTCCATTGACATTCCAGGACAAAAACGTTATCCCCCCCATCTAGTGTCTTCCGCCCCCGCCCTGTTCGTCGGGCCCTTCATACCTCTTAAACAGTAAAAAAGCCCACAGTTCCCAAGGCAGATTAAATGGATCTTTAGGAGAAAAAAAATAAAATAATAATAATTTGTGACACGAAGTCCGACAGATGAGGAATTTTTGCTTTTCTTTTTTTTTTCCCTTCCCCCCTCCCCCCTCCCCTTTCTAGAAAACCCCCCTTCCTGGAAACCCCCCCCCCCTTACTTAACCTGGCCAGTTGGTAGCCAGATTCGTCTCTCCGAGGAGCCCCTCTCCCTACCCTGCTACATATATGTATGGAGTAAACTACCCGACAGAGCCCTAGTCGATAGTGTTGGGTGCGTCCCTAGAGAGAGATAATAGTAAAGGAAAAAGGTACAAAGATATGTGAAACAGTGTGTGCCCCCTAAGTACGTTCTTCCTTTTATTGTGATCTCTCTTGTGAGTCCCTCCCATTTTTTTTTTCTAGTTATTTGTTGTTGTGAGCTTTTTTCACCCATCCCATCCCATGTTTTTATTTTTATATATTTTTTTTCTTTTTTTTTTTTTCTCTTTTTTTCCTCCTTTCCCCCCTATTTTTTCTTGTTTTTTTTTTCTCCCTATAAGTAAATTTGGATTTCCTGTGTTCCTATTATACTAGTTATCAAAATACGTTAGCTACTTTAGATTTCTAAAACAGGATTGGTACCAGAGTCAAAGGATAAATTAGTTAGTGCACGGTGGGGGTTAATCAGACGTCTTTCTAGGTGTTATACCGAAGCCGAGTGACTAAATGGCTAACGCGCCCCCTGCTCATAGCCACTGATGTTTGCTAGGAGTTCATCCGCTTCCATAGGGGAGCGGATGTTGTGCATTTTGTTATTATGCATCAAAAAAAAAAAAAATGAGAAAAACAACTTGCAAATGTCGAAGCCCAACACTAAATGGCAGGAGTATCTAACCATATGAATCTACAGCACCACCCGCTACAACGAGATGCCTACGGGGTAAGTAGTAGAATATATAAATATATGTATTTGTAGCACGTGTGTCTGTAGACACACATGCTCTGCATACTCCTGCCATCTAGTTTATCAGCATAATGGCTCCACCTCAGATTGTTTTATCCAGCCATCGGGCTCCAGCACTCGGAATGCTGCTCTGAAGTCAAAGCATCAACAAAATGTTGACAGGCCTTAAGAGGGCTCTGTTTTGGAACCAGCAGCTCTGGAGAAGAACTACAATCGCTTGCACCCAACATATCTGATCTTTATCTCTGTTTTAGTCAAAGGTACTCCACAGGGAACCCGTCTTCTTGTGGGTTGTCGTCGCGAGGTCTTGAGTCGATTCTCGCTCGCGCATGGAGAGGACGCCTTTTCACTGGGCAATGCTAAATACGCTTGTTCCAGCCACCAGAGTCTATGTAACTTGTGCCTTCCACCCATCCAACAGGAGTCTGACTGTTATGGCTGCCTCACACGTGCCTGAAGAAACCCCTCAAGCACCGAGGGGTCAGGCTCTGGGAGCCTTGCAATATGACACCTGAAAGCCGGTCGGATACGCTGCCCGTCTTCAGCTTTGAAGATCTCCGGGCATCGAAGGTCTCCAGAGGGCACAACAAGAGGAGGAAGAGGCCGGTCCATCAACAGGTGATCAGAGGCCTCCTCCGCGAACCTTCTAGCGCCAAAGAGCTGGAAGCGTCAGTGCGCTATAGAGGGCTAAAGTCGACATCTCACATGTGTATGGCGCACGAACGCCAGTATCGAGTCCTGAAAACACCCGCTGTTGAGGCAGAGCATAACCCTAAATCCAAACAAGCATTGAAAATGCAATAGGTCTAGCCTTTGATTAAGTTAAAGTCATTTGCTTTGCTAATGGTATTGTATAGCAAAGCAAATGGCTTTATCTTAATGAAAGGCGAAACCTACTGCATTTTTAGTGCTTGTTTGTTTTAGTTGGCAGGTATGCGGTCTCCGCCAAGTAGTGCCGACACCACCTTCAGATGGACTGGTTGCATGTTGCGGAGCACTGTGGCAACTGGCAGTGTTTGGAGTGCTGCATTCCATTATACAACGCTGCCCCTCAAGTTGGCACAGTGTACCTCGCCCGCCTTCTCCAATCAATGACGTTCCTCCAGGAGGCAAACTTCAGAATGGTAGTTTCGACAGCACCGTCGGTTCTTCTGACAAGCAATCTGGGAACCAAGTGTCCATGTAACAGTGGTTTTATTCTCCTACAGGAAAATGAGCTGCGACCCTACAAAGATGTGACCATTTCCCACTGCAATGGGCGGAGTCACTCACTGTCTGTCGGTGACTGCAGGGGGCGGGATGTAGCTTGGTTAAATCACACCTGATATCAGGCAAGAGGCATGAATGAATGAATGAATGGAACATCTCTAAAGCGCACTCCCACTTGTAGACGAGCATCCTGGCGCTATACTAAGAAGCGATGTGAAACCTTGTCAAGGTCCTTGAACAGGTCAATTTCAATAGGGCATGATCGTGCATATGTTATGCCCACATCTCATATGGTCAGTGGAAACACTAGGTACCATCGAAGGGTGCAATCAACATTGGAGCGAATCAGTGTCCACAGACCCCCCCTACAAATTTGGAAGTCCAGGCGCTAGATGGTTGCAAGAAGAAATGTAGCCAGTGTGTAAAGCGCCCTACAACAAAGAAGGAAATGGGCCCCTGAATGCTGTAGAAATTATAAAATATAGTGATAAATTAGAGTTTAGAGGGCCGCTCTGGGCCCCAGTACCACTGCTCCTGCTGCACCAATTGAAGCTACGCCCCTGGATGGGAGAGCTCCTCTCTCCACTCCGAGTCCTGTGCACATTCATCGACGCACATGGTACATACAGGTCGCAAACCTGCCCTTCGGAATCTGTCGCCCCCAGACAGCCCGCAGCAGATTATCACCACAGCGTTTATACCAACTGATCTCTCCTCCGAGATAGAGAGGGAACTAATGGACCTACTTCTGACAGCTGCGGTCAAACTGGTGCTAACCAACTGGAAAGACACTAGCAAAACTAGCTACAAAGGTTGGATCAACTGGGTCACTCACCTCAGAGGAGCGGACCGCTTGGAGCTGCAACACTCCCCCTGGAAAGCGTCATCAAGGGGACTGTGGGAAACTTTGGACAGGTCCCTCGACCCCTACGAACCTCCATAGGAAACCGACCCGAACACCTACTGGAACGCTCCAAACGCTCCACGGCCCAAGGCACAACAAAAGTATGAACCGGATGGACTCGGAAACTAGCTTAATAGCCTCGAGTTTAGATAAAACGAACTGCAGTTGATATATTGTACGCTAATGTTTAGGTCAAGAATGTATATCTCTCTATTTGCCTGTCCTATCCCCTTTCTCTCTCTCATTTCTAACTTTTCTGTCCTTTCCTCCTTACACCTACTTCTCTATCAAAATCTAGCCAGCAAAGGGGGTAACCGCATAAACAGCACTGTACCAATGTTCTTTGCCAGCGGTGGTTAACCATGCAGCAGCATTTGTGATTGTATACGATTTATAAAAACAAGCATTGGCATAGCCAATAGGTCTCGCCTTTGGGACCTTATAAGTGCTGAGCCATGCAACGGTTGATGGTGTTGCACCAAGGATATTGTGCTGCATAACTAAATACTTATACGGTCCCAAAAGCGAGACCAATTGGCTAAGCCATTGCTTGTTAGTTTTGTGTGGAAATCAACAAGTCAGGTCCTGACTTAAAAGCTTGTGACACACTCAATACACATATCCTACAAGGGTGGTATAAGGAGTCGAACAAACCGGCTGAAGTAATGGCTAATGACTCAATGAGTTCAGCATCAGAAATTCATGACAGGTAACGTTTCAGGCTTCCCATCCCAAATTCATATGTAAACCAGATTAGATGTACTAGGGATGCGTGACTGCTATACTGAGGGGTGAGCACAGTTCTCTCAGGTTGCTAGCCTCAACATCGAATTCACTGGCCACTCTGGGGCATTCATGCCTTGGGCACCACAACTTCACTAGGCAGAGATAGTCAAGGGGTTGCCTTTACGGTACTTTACATTAGAATTAGATCAGCTTCAATCAAGGTATGTCCACAGAATGGTAATGGTGCTAGAAAATATATCTTCCAAGGCAATTGCATTGTCGAGATAAGTTGTTAATTTCCATGCAAAAGATTAAGTGATTTATATTTTAATATACTTTTTCCTAATCAATACATAAACGCAAAGGTGCACCACACAATTCTTAGACTACAATTCTAATAATCACAGACGTAGATTTTCTTGGTTGTGATTTTATTTATTCCAAAAGGGTGTACAATCAAAACACGGGTTTTTGCAGCCGACGCATTTCGTCCTCTAGGGACTTCTTCAGGGAGAATTCTTTTGATCATGGATAGTCGTCTTACTGGGTAGATATTTTCTTAATAACACAAACGTCTCAAAAGGTTTCTTAATTGATAGTGCTGGAATGCCTCTATAGCTGCTATATAGTATTAAGCTCAGAGGGAGATGGTCAGAAAATCGATTGTTCCAGCAAGGGTGACTCTTGATAAAGTCCTATGCTTCCTACACCATCATTCTTCGTACCGCACCGCGTGAGAACGGCTTCCTTCCCGGATTAAGGCACACCAGGAAGCCGTTCTCACGCGGTGTGGGGATTGGTGTCACTACAACGCATGCTTTTACATCGCATGCCTTTACAACGCGGTTTTTACCACGCATACCATTACAACGCATAGCGCTTTGGGGTGCTGGATAGTGAATAGTTTAATTTACTATTCCAACTCCAGTCCCCGTGGACACTAGGGAAGGTTATTGGATAGTAAATTAACCTATTCCCTATCCTAGAGCGCCCCCCAGCGCAATGCGTTGTAATGGTTTGCGTGGTAAAAGTTGCGATGTAATGGTAGTGCGTTGTAAAAAATTCGTTGTAACCGTGCCACACCGCGGTGTGGTACGAAGAATGATGGTGTAGGAAGCATAGGACTTTATCAAGAGTCAAACTTGCTGGAACAACCGATTTTCTGACCTGCAAAAACCAGGCACAACTGTGAGCTACATTCCCTGCAGCAGCCTTCATTTTTCTTTGCGCTCAAAGGTTGTGTAAGAGCACCCATGTCACACCACACCGCACACCGTGTGGAAGACTGTAGCCGATCCTAGTTAATTAACAAGCATTTGCAATACAATAGGGCTCGCATTTATGCAAGTTTAAGCTATTGGCATTGTAAATGACAATGTGTTTTTTTATATTATAAAAACGAAAACATAAATAAAAGGCATTGTCATTTACAATGCCAATAGCGCCAACTCGCGTAAATGCGAGACCTGTTGCATTACAAATGCTTGTTTTCTGTGCCACACTGATCTGATGCGGACCGCGCTGCAAAATAATTAAATAAAGCAGCGCAGGCACTAAAGTGAAAGCGGACCACGCTGAAATAATGAAAGACCATTAAAGAAAATAGTGCTCACCCAGATACCGTGAGAGAGACCATGTAACGAGCCAAATCAAAGGTGCAGTCCTAATGGGAGGTAACAAATGGAGACAAGGCGGTACATAGGAGGGACTAACAAGCCTCAAAATGAATCGGAATTCAGCTTTTACGAAGGACAACAATACCCATATGAGTTTAGAGTGGGCGGGGCTTCCACGGCTTACTCCATTTCAGAATGCCTCGCAGAGGGAGCAGCGCATGCGCTCTGCCGCTAGGCTCAACCTAAAAAGAGAAGCAGCTTGAAAACTTGTCCTTTTCTAGGTGTGCGGCAGGAAAATCCAGCAGGTAAGCGGCCAGAGTTGCCTGGGCCTGTTGTGGGAGCAGGAGACCCTTGCCAAGGCCTCCAGTTGCTTCAATAACGCTCATAAGGAGAGCCGCAGCAGCAGTTGTGCTGGGCCCTGTGTCTGCGTCATTAACAGTAAACTCCAGAACACTGATCATGTCTCAACAACACATTCATGGTTCTTAAGGCAATCCATGTCAGCGGGGAAGTCCCTCTTTCCATTTCCCATGTTTTACTTCATCTTGCAGTCACTCAGATTGTTGACATTTTACAGATGTGTTTCTGGTGATTGTTCATGCTGCGCATGCGCTGAACTGAACCTCTCGAAGTCTAGATGATGCCCGGGTATGAGCGGGTGTTCGTGACAGAGCACCATTAAGTGAGGCTGAAGAAAGGGCGTGGTCCTCACAGTCCCTCGCAGGGCCACGACGGGGTGCAGACTGCATGCTCAGCAATGACTGGCCTTGCAGAGCCATGTTCAGTTGTGTGCCAATGCAATAACTACTTCCTGAGAAAGTGTATGAAGGAGGCACGCGGCTCTGGAAATATGAGCTGGGCCAAAGGAAAAGAAAGTCAATGTATGTAGGTGAGGAGAGAGACAAAGCGCGCTGTGTGTGCGCGTGTTGTTAGTGTTTATGTGTGTGCGAGGGCATGGGGAAGCCGGGTGTGAACACAAAAGAGTGTCTACAACAGGTCCGAGTGAACAGACCGTGATGAAGAAGAGGGAGCTGATGTGTGGAATATGGAGTGGAGCATTCCAGGAAGCCATGGATACAACAGGAAGATAGAATGCGTGGGAAGATGGCGGAGAGGGAATGTTAGAAATGGGATCCCCGGCTGGCCAGGGCTTTCGCCAAAGTCAGTCAGAGACCACCACTCCTAAGTCAGGGCAAGTGAGTTACACGCCAATATAACCCCTGCTCACCCTCTAGGTAACGTGGCGCGAGCAGCAAGGCTAAACTCGGTGGCGATGTGAGTTAAGTATTTGCGCACGCACCCCAGCAACAACTCCCAAAGGCCCACCACAAAGGAAACTCCACACAAGGTTATATAAAAAATAGCCTTTGTATTACACCAAAACACATTAGATAAAACACACACTTTACAATGTGCCAGAGGCACGGGCAGAATTTACAGGGGATCTGTACAAGACAGGGCCACCTGGACCACTGTCAGGAATCAGCACTTTTAGAAGTAACAATACAATACTTGTAGGCCTAGAACTTAGAACATAGGGCCTATCGGACAGTACCTTCCGTCCTGGTTGCGCAGGATAATGCGAGTGACCTCCTTAGTAGGCTTTAGCGGGCGACCGGCTAGCTACAAGCGTTTCTCTGGGGCGACCAATGTGTGCGGCTCAGAAGAGGAGGGGGAGGCAGGATGCGGGCGGCCCAGCGAAGCGGCGCAGCTCAGGGGAGAGCGGAGCGGCTCGAGGCTTGGACGGGCGGCCGGCACGAGCTGCCGAGGGGAGTGAGCGAGGCACACTTCAGCGAGGCCCCAGGGGCCCAGGGAGATCAGACAAGTCCCAGCAATTTGTCAGGGAAGGCACAATAGAGTCCACTGGTCCTGGGACTCTGGTCAGGGGGCGAGCTCAGTATCAAGCCCTTGGAATATCACTTAGACCATAACAGAAAATCACTGTAGCACAATATAAAAATAGAGCACACAACCAGTAACTACTGGTAACCAGGACCTCACTAGCACCACCTGTACTAGGAAGAAAACAACCACCTAAGTATCACAATACCTGTAGGGGTGTAAGAACATAACACATGATGCAATGCATACATTCAGAGGTGTAAGGAAGGAGGCACATGACGCATTATCAACACATTCAGAGGTGCAGCGCAGGAGAACACATGATGAATAATCTACCCATTCCGAGGTGTAAGAGAACCACATGACGCATCAACACACGTTCAGCGGTGTAAGGAACAAGGCACATGATGCATCAACAACAAATTCAGAGGTGCAGAACACAGGGTGCGCAAAACATACTACACATTGTACATTTCCTAACACCCAAAAGCAATAGGACATAGATCATAACAGCATCTAAACCTCAGTTAGCGCATAAATCACCTTTAGCGCAGAACTCACAAAGTCCAGGTTGCGCCACTTGCGCCAGAACCTAAACGTAGCAGCTGCCCACTACTTGCTGGGCAGCTGAGGGACAGAACAGGGGGGGCCTAAACGCTGCCGCTGGCACTAAGTGCTGCGCAGCTGGGGGAAGGCCAGGGATGAAGGAGTGCATCTCACTCCTAAGTTCACAGTACATGTCCCTAGCAAAGAAAGGCCTGCACGGTGCAGCTGCCCACTACTTGCTGGGCAGCTGGGGAACAAATCTTGCCAGGGGCTCTCACTAGCCCCTCAGGAACACTGCGCCCCATTGAGCCATCTGGCTCTCGAAATAACTGGCACTTGAGCCTCTCTGGGCTCGTAAAACAAGAATGCCCCCTGAGCCTCTCGGGCTCTCAAGGAACGTTGGAGCCTCTCAGGGCTCGTGAATAGGGTGGGGGCCTTCGCTGGAGTCCCCCCTCTGGGGACTCGGTATGGCCAAAACGGGTAACGAGCCTCTCTGGGCTCGGAAGCAAGGTGGGGCCCAGGGGGGCCTCTCGTGGCTTGAGAAAAATGGGTGGAGTCCCTCTCGGGGGACTCGGCATTCGGTGAGGCCCCACGGGCCTCTGGGCATAACAAGACTCTCTCTGGAGGGGAGGGGCGGGCACCGGCAATGTGCCCCGACGCCCCTCCTCTCCCGCTCGTCACTCACCGGTCCGTCAGGGATCGGCGGCGGCTCTCTCTCGGGCGGCGGTCGCGCACGGCGGGGCTCTCCCACCTCATGGGAGCCCCGCCTTCACCAATCGCCCAGCCCGCTCTCCAGGGACTCCTTCCCCGGGGCGGGCATCATCTCCGGTCTCCCTCCGCACACGGGAGACCGGCAACGGCAGACGGAAGGCTTCCCCCGGGCAAGGGGAAGCGGAAGTGGCCAAATGCAGGCCCTTCCCATCGTCAGGCGGCTCGGGCCTGGCTTCCGGTTTCGCCGCGGCGGCAGCACCGGCTCCCTCTCGCTTCTCGGGGGCAAGAGGGGTAGGCACCCTCAAAAGTAAATAATAAGCGGTCAAGCGAGGTAGGCACTCGCTGGGGCCCAGGGACCCCTCACAGAACGGGCAAATGCCGGGTGGGCACCGGCTCGAATAAACAGCGCTCCCAAGCGCTTTGGGCATGAAAAGCGCTCTCCAGCGCTAGGGGGTCACGGGACAGCGCTCCCAGCGCTATAGGTGGAAATTAGAGCGCTCTCAAGCGCCAGGGCAGAAATGAAGCGCTCCCAAGCGCTAAGAACAAGAAGAGCAACAAAGTCCTTCAGCGATCCAGCATCTCAGCAGTTCAGGGGCTGGGCAGGGCTCAGGGAGGCAAGCCTTCCCCTGAGCCCAAGCAGCAGCACGCCCCTGGCAAGATTCAAGTTGGGAACAAGAACATTTTCCAAGAGGTCACAGCCTCTTTTTATACAGACAAATCCTTTGTCTTTGGGCAGGGTGGCGGCAGAACCAGGCGCAGCTGGTCTGTGAGCACTGTTGATGGGCTCAACCACCCTCTCTATTCACTGGCAAGGCTAGGGTCATCAGTCACACCACAGGGGGGCGGAGCCAGCATTGTCTGGGGAAAACCCAGCCTCATTCAGGACACAGGTACACTCCTCCCCAGCCATCAGCATGCTAATCTCCCACTCACCACCAGGCAGACCCATCCAGACTTCCTGGAGCCTGGCATGCCAGACAACTCCAGCCAATCACACGCCAGCACCCTCACAGCATATACACAGCCATGTCTAGAAGTAGCACTTCCCCACTAGACACATACAACCCGTACATACCATTTCGCAGCATTCATTCTCACGAGTTCACACATACCAAACTCGAGCCTGCACTCCCCACGCATCAGGAACTACCAGGGACACATACATTCCCCATGCATTCCTATTGGAGGGCAGGCCTATCTCACACACGCACTCAGGGAGCGCACGCACTTTACACTGCGCCACAGTGTCAAAGTGCGCAAAGACCAGAAATCACTATACTTCAAGGCAAAAAGTTCAGGGGTGAACCTGCCAGAAGGCCCAAGTCCAACAAGGAAGAACTGGAGCAACCCCTCAGCTGCCTCTCCCGCAGAACTGTACAATTCGGTGTCACATTTTCAGAACTGAAGCATCTTCTATTCTTGTTATTCATAACATTGTCACTGGTGCTACTCATCATATGATACTTACAATACTTGCAATGAAAGAGAGCCAGGACTGCAACAGGCTGGTGTGAATGGCTGGCTCGGCAGGTGGGCCATATTTCAAATGTGCCTCAGTGGGACTGCCTGAGCTACCAGCCTATCAGGCAGTGGTTAATTTGAGCAGGTGCCTCCAGGTGGGGCTCACCAGCAGTTGGTTTAGGGGCCAGCGCTTAATTTTAATCATCAGACTTTGACCCAGAAGAAGAGCGAGAAAGGCAGAAATAGGTGTAAAAGGAGAAAGAGAATGAGGGACAAAAATGACAAGTGGAGAACGCAGAAATTAAAATAATCTGCAAGAGTGAAAGAAAGGGGCAGGAAGTGTAGAGTGGTGTATGGAAGAGGCATGCGATGGGATCAACTAAACAGCTTTGATAGTCTTCAACCCCAGCATTCTGCGACGCCGGCCACCGGCTTTTAAGAAAAACTTTGGACACCGGCACTTATGATGTTACAAATTAAGCATTGCTATCAGGGCACCAGGCTGTCACAGCTTGTCCATGTCCAGCTATGGGTCAGTCTGCCGCTATCCTGTGCACTCGACCCAGTTGCACCCCCTCTGACCAGGCCTGTCGCTGTATGACAATTTTCTGCTGTCGCGGCGCTTGTTTTGGTCTTAGAACGAAGCCATACTCATTGGCCAGCTCTGTCTCGGCTCTCCCCTTACGTTGTCTCCCTCCAGCACTTCCCTGTAGCGCTCGAGATCTCAACAGTGCCCTGTCCGTGCTCTGGCACCTCGGTAGTGTGAGTGTCCTCCGGCAGACCCATTCGGTGTTCTAGCGCCGCTGCAGCGTGAGCTCCTTTCAGTAGTGCCTCTCAGTATTGAGGGGCTCCAGGTATGTGCACTACCCGCCCGCCCCCCCCCAAAAAGAAAACAAAGAACATTAAAATGAGAATGCTAAAATCTGAGAGCGCTGTGAGAGCAGAGAAGACAGCTCGCGGCCCCAAAGGCAAACACGCACTGTAGACATCAGGGCTGCATTCCGTAGCGCCTGGGGAGGGATTGCATGCGAGGCACTGCCGAGACAGGTGTGACGTTGTGGGCCCTAGGCCCAAATACTGCTCAAAGACTGACACAGACACAGTGGTTATGGCTGATCAACTGGCCTTGAGCACGTACACTCTGGTCTTTTTTATTGACGGGGCACGTCACTTGTGGCACCCGTGATGATGGATGGGTGTGGGGGTGCGGTGTGTCCAGCCCTTAAGGGAGTGGCTGGGATTACAGCTTCCTGCGGGACACTAGAATGTGTCCCGCAAGACACAACATTCCTTCCAAACTTTATTTAAAAAAAATGTTAGTCTAACCTGTGGGGGCAAACAGTTAACTAGAACACCACAGGGTCCATCAGTCCTCTGAGACAGGTGGCAGGAAGACGCCAGACGTGGGCTGATGACTCTGCATGCAGCAGGACCTTCTCAGTTGGCACTCGTAGTTTAACCGAAGGGTTCAGGACACAACCGCCGACTTGGAGATGTCCGCTGCATAGCGTCAGTTCACTTGTGATGACATGTCTTGCATGACTTCCCTTTTTGTTGACGTTGGTGATGGTCTGTGGTGAATTCAACAGTTCTTTCAAGGGGATGTGTCTGAGCATGGATGGAGTTCATGGTGACGGTTCGTGGAGGTGTTGCCCAATCACTTGTCTCTGTGGACCCTTTTGGCTGCAACCGATGACCCGTCGGTGGGGTAAAGTCTCTTTTCACTCTTCCGCCTGGAGAGGCCCGTTGCCGGGGTTGCTGCGGGACTGCAGGAAGGCTACGCTGGGGCCACTTGTGTGCCGACTGGGGGCAGCTGCAGGACCACCTAGGAGCCGTTACTGGGTTGCACGCACAACGATCTAGGGTGGAGGTGTCTTGGCAGATGCATGCTCTCGCTACCGCGGTTCAGGGGTGTGCCCAGTTCACAAATAGCCTCTGGTCTCTTCTCTCGGCTGGTGTGATAACAGCGTGTGGCTCCAGTCCATTGATACTCTGGGAGTGGTGTTTGATGCATGTGCTGATGACCGGGGTGATGGCGGTTGCCAGCCATGTGGTGACTCAGGATGAGAGGTGGTGGTGACTTGCTGGGAGAGTTGGATGTCAGGAGGGACTTGGTAGCCCTGTGCCTCCGCCTTGCTGAGGTTGAGTTTCAGTGATGACGTGACACGTTGAGTGTGTGGATGCTCTCTTGCCTGGCTTGGGGCCGCTGCCGACTACGTCTTGAGGCAGTGTGAGACCTTGTGCTTCTCCGCTCGTCTTTGATGCACCTGCTGGTGTCCAGCTCTCCTGGGTGACACGATTTCCACTCTTCTTCTTCTTCTTCTGAGGCAGTGACATGCACCATGTTCTAAAAAGGCCAACAGGCCTATTAACTTCAATGGTCTCTGAACCATTCCGGCGAACCTTCAGTCGCTCTTCTCGGCTGCGTGGCGGGCAGCCACTCATCTTTAGTGCTTCTTCTTCTAGTGTTCCTTCTCCAGGGAATAGCTTCCACGGACACTGGTAAGCTGTGGTGGCGGCTGGCCACTTGTGGTTTTCGACTCTCCTCTCGTCAACCTTAGGTCACTGACGACTCCTGCTTGTGGCAGTGTGAGGGAGGACACTCTGCTGCGTTTTGGCCTCGTCTGGGTTCCATTGCTGTTGCTGCTGTGGAGATGTATGGGATCTCCCTGCTGGTTTCAGCAGTGCTTCCTTTCTTAAGAAATGTTTTTTTCCTCCTGGGCATTTGCTCATGTCGACGCACCTCGGACTGCGCATGCTTCGTCCTTTCTTGGGTGACCCCTTCTGGCACCTGGCGTGTCTGCTTTCCTTCCTTGTGGTGCTGCTCGTTCACCGCTAGGGGCAGGTGGCGCTCTCTTCTCACTTGCAGTTGCGTTGGGCCGGCGCTGGGGGCGCACGATCTGCACCAGTCGTTTTGTGCGCTGTCAGTGAGGATGGCACCCTCAAGACATTGCTGTGCGACTGGTCGTCCACTCTTGCTAGTGGGGTTAGTGACACTACATCTTTAGTGCTGCTTGAGCTTAGTCGGCGCTGGCTTGGGCAGGCGAAGCTTCGGTCTTCCTGGGAGCCCTTGATGATGTGCCACAGTCTTTTTCCTCACAGTGTCTAGGCAGCCTGTTGGGGTGATATCCGATGCACCCAATCTTCGTGTGCTTCTCTTGGGGCTCCTTGTTGGAGCTGCCAACCTCTTCCTTTACTTTGCCAAGAGGTGGCAGTCAGGACGGGCATGTGACTGTACTCCTTATCAGCCTGACGCTTGTCTGGGCAGACGTCGCTTCGGGCTCTATTGGTGTGGGACCACTTCTGGTCTTTCTTCCCCCCCCTTTTAATAGTTCTCAGGGCTTGCAGTGCACTTGGGGTGCTGTAATTGGGCAGGTCTAGAATTGCCTCTTCCTCCACTGTCACTGTGTATTTTAGCAATTATCTCAGTGCTGCTACCTGTTTCTGTGTGGCGCACCTGTCTTCCAAGTGTGGTGAGGCGACCTGGCCACTAGGTGGCTCTCACGTTCTTCGGGCACGTGAGCTGTTGACCACCCCTCTGGCCTGCTGCATGCCGGACGCGCTCTGATTGCAAGTCGCCACTTGACTTACTGTTCATTTTCTCCTTCCACGCTTTGAGCTCCAGGCAGGCACGGTGCAGGAGCTGGACTTGGACAGAGGATGCTGGAGAGCCAACCCGTCCTTCCTGCTCACTTTACCGCTGTGCCATAATTTCTTCGCTGGGCTGCCTCTCGTGGAACACTGCTGCATATTCCGGCGACCGCTAGGTAGCGCCGTACGCTTCTCTCCAGCCGCAGCAGCCAGGTCTCCGATTGAGGCCGCGATGCCGGTATTAGACGGGCCTCTTCATGCACGGGCAGCGTCTGGGTGCCGGAGGTGGAAACACCTTCTGGGCCGCTTCCCGCAGGCCAGTGGCAACTTGGGGCCGGATCCGGCAAGGCAGCGCTTCATCTATGGCACTTCTTGCGGGGACAGCTACCGTCGGGCAAGACAGCCTACAAGCGCCCAAGCAGGTAGGGGGCGTGGACCCATTTCCCCGTGGTGCTGCTTCACTTTCATGCACTTGTAGGGCAGTTACTGTGTGGGGGCGCAGTGTATTCTCACGGGGCAATTCCAACCCTACCTCAGGAGCTCTTGTGCACCGGTGTAAATAGGCACTCTTCTGTGGCGAGACTCACTAACGCCTGCGCTCCGCTGGGGTGCCGTAGGGTTGCCCCTCTGCACACCCGCGAGGGTGCCTCAGGGGTGTGATGCTATGCAGTGAAACTTTGCCAGACGGCTGACGCTGTGTCTTACCGCCACTGCTCTCGGGGTTGATGCACGCATCTCAGTGGGGGCAGTGGGCTCTTCACGCTCTCGCCGGAGCTGGGTAGCGGAGTTCCCTCTCCTTTTTCACCCACAACAGGGAGAGTGAGAGACAGCCAGGCTTCGGTTGTCGCTCCGTGATGGTGTCGAGTTCGCTCTTCAGGCTATGGGAATGTCACATCCTGGGCTCATTCCCTCCCCATGAGGGACGAGGAAACGCCAGGACACAGCCACGCGGGGTCAGACACACCTAGTCGCCAGTGTGGCGTTGTGGGCCCTAGGCACACATACTGCTCAAACACTGACACAGACACAGTGGTTATGGCTGATCAACTGGCCACGAGCACGTGCACTCTGGCCTTTTTATTGACAGGGCCACGTCACTCGTGGCACCCGTGATGGATGGGTGTGGGGGAGTGGTGTGTCCAGCCCTCAAGTGAGTGGCTGGGATTACAGATTCCTGTGGGACACTAGAACATGTCCCGCAGGACACTACAACAGGTGCAAGGCCACATCAGAGGAATGACTGGAAGGCGTTTGCGTTTCTAGTGACTTAGAGCAGCCAGTGGAGAGGGAGAGGTCTGGGAGAAGGACATTCCATATGGAGGCTGCGTGGGCCGGAAAAGGACTGCCTGGGGCCTCGTTTGTTTTACAGTTTGTGAGCCCGCCTTTAGATTTGCATGTCTCCCGCTAGAAGCTACGGGTGGGTGTGCTGAGCCCGCCTTTAGATTGGCATGTCTCCCGCTAGAAGCTAGGGGTGGGTGTGCTGAGCCCGCCTTTAGATTTGCATGTCTCCCGCTAGAAACTAGGGGTGGGTGTGCTGAGCCCGCCTTTAGATGTGCATATCTCCCGCTAAAAGCTAGGGGTGGGTGTGCTGAGCCCGCCTTTAGACTTGCTTGTCTACCGCTAGGAGCTAGGGGTGGGTGTGCTGAGCCAGCCTTTAGATTTGCATGTCTCTCTCAAGAAGCTACGGGTGGGTGTGCTGAGCCAGCCTTTAGATTTGCATGTCTCTCTCAAGAAGCTACGGGTGGGTGTGCTGAGCTGCCTTTAGATTTGCATGTCTCCCGCTAGAAGCCAGGAGGTGGGTGTGCTCTTCCCTGTGCCACCCCGAGGTGTGGTGCACCTGCCAGCGACGGCTTCTCAGCACTTGCCCAACGGATGAATGTCCAGGTATCTGTAGAGCGCGCACCTAGCTATGCTATGGGGCGCAACAAGGAGGAGCTGCCTAAGGAAAGGCAAGGGTATTCATGCAGGGGTGTGTACAGAAGGACTGCCCAGTTGAAGAACACACAAAGGGAACTAAGCCAGGCAAGACCCTGTATTTAGAAGAAAATACATCTTCCACGTTGCTGCGGCACAGATTCGAGCATGTCCGCCTGCGTCCCGCGCAAGCGGTGTCTCCTGAGGGAGCTCACGTAGGGAGGAGGGGGCGAGCCTGAGGGGTCACTCTTCTGTGCAGCAATTTATTATGATTAAGATGTAACCAAGGAACTATTTTGTGGTCAGCCACCATGAGTGTAATCCGCCTTACAAAGATCAACAATATGAAAGAGAGAACCCAACTCAAGGATGTTTTAATGGAGGGAACTAAACATATGGATATTCTGCGATGGAGAAAAAACTCAACTAGAAACAGCAGAGAGGTCCCGCGTCCTACCAACAGAAGAAGAACAGACAGAGAAAGCAAGAGAAGCCAGCCGTCCAGCGGTTGGACAGCCTACCCAGTCAGCAAAACACGAAACTTTCAATCCCATGGATAGAACCTCTCAACCAACAGGCGTGGTCCCGAAAGTGAAAGAGGACTGCGGAGCAGCCGGAGCATGGGGATCTCTTGTCTTTATGGTGCCATGTGTTTCTAATTTAGAAACACATGGCCCCATAAAGATAAGAAAGTTGTTTGCGACAGAAGCAAAGCAGGCGAGCCAGTCCGGCTCGCAGGTGAAAGGGCGTCTACAGAAAACCCTCATTTCCAATGGCACGCCACCGTTTAGCATAAACAGTGACACCAGCCAATGGAAATAAGGGGCGGGGCTTAAATCCCTTTTCTAAAACTAAGAAAGTGACCACCACAGCGGACTATACAGTGAGCACCTCAAACTTCAGTAGTCCCAAACAGTATTTCGAATTCTGTGCTGTTAAACCTCCAGGACCTGCTGTGTTTCGGTCCCACTGGATTTCCAGGTAACAACTTGAAGCAACGTGGAGGCAGCACCAATTACATAGTAAACAGCTGAAGCATCTGGTTGTATCAAAAATTTCTTTTATTTTTCTTTTTTACTCTCAGAAGTGCACAAAACAGCCAGCGCGTTTCGCTCCCACCCAGGGAGCTTCGTCAGGGCTGAAAACAACGTGAAACATGTAGAAATATAAACATCAAAATGCACAATATTAACAACATAGACACTACAAACATAACAAAATAATAATTAAAAAGCGTTTTTTAGAAAAAAGGAGAAACAGAATGGCACTGAACAAGAAATGGCACAATCACATACAATTCAAGTATAAATACAAAGAAGAACACAAACATAGTCAATAAGTGTATATATATTATAAAAAAAAATTCAAATAGAGGTAGTAACCGAAGACTCCCCCTGGTATTAGTTTATAGAAACATAGGGGTCAAAATAAGTCAAATGGCATAAGAGATTTTGAGAGCAAACATAACATGACAAAATTACCAAAAGACAGGCCCCAAATCATAAACATGAATAAGTGGGCACATCCTGATTTGACACCACAGTCACGTTATTGATCAAACAAGTACAAAAAGGACTATTCAGAAAAGAATAGAAGCTGGTGGATGTCAAAAGGGTTAGCAGGGCCCAAGAGAAAGAATAGATTCTAGTAAGTAAAGTAGACAGAGAAATATATGAAAATAAATGAAAACCAAGTCTCACCAGAGAAAATAATAAATAGGATGAAGTATCCCAAACTGCAATAATGTACGGCGTCAGGTTCAACTTCAAATCAATCAGTGTAACAGCTATAACATAGTACCAACAGAAAAAAGAGAAAGATGTATATATCAAGAAAATGTATACAACTAAGAAGTAGGTTTTTTAACACCAAAATGGTATTTGTAGTACAATGATATTACAAAATTGTCACGTAACTTGGACTGAATATCCAAAGTCGAGGAAGAATTTAGATAACCAAGCCTGAAGATACGACCCCCAAAAAACAAGTAAAAATGACAGCACATCAGTTAAAATTAATAACTAGTAGAGGGATGAGGGTCAATAACGATAAAGACCCCCCATTGCTATGAGGAAAACAAGGCAAAACATACTCACCAGAGAGTTTGAGATAACGGCCGATGTAGTGTGTGACCTGGGGTGAATACTGATTAGCCCCTTATGTACCAATATTGTACGATTCAGGCACCAACCTCTATAAAAAAGAAGAGCGATAACAAACAGAACCAAATATGAGAACCCTCATTAGGTATCCAGAGGGTGGGGATAAAGTGCATGGTTCAAGTATACCTACCGGTGGGATATGTGACTGGTATCAAAAGGATTACTTCTTCGTATGACACCTTCTCATTAAATTAATTCAGTCACCAGGTATCTGTAATGATGGAAAGTCCACACGTAGATTAATAATTAATGATGCTTTATTCCAAGATGTAAAGGGAGACCCCACCAGGAGCATCCAACATGGTGCTCAGCCCAGCCAACTGTAATCTGTCGGGCAGATCACCAACATTCTCAAAGGTGCATCACAGGAACATTCCAATAGAGATAGAGAAGGATAACATAGGGAATATCAAGATACTACATTATCCTCTCTCCTTAAACAGAAAACAAAAAGCTAAAAACAGCAGCGGAGAACAGAAGGAAGTGAAGAAAGTGAATTGAACAAAAGTGGAAAAAGAAGAACAGAAAAGAGGAGATACTTTAAAAATAGAACAATATAGAAGAATGGAAAAAACTGTATTAACCATCCACCCTTCTTACTCCATATAGACTATCCTCTCTTCTTAAACAGAAAACAAAAGGAAAGGACTAAAGGAAGTCAATAGAAAAGGAAAGAACTAAAGGAATAGTAGAGGTGAAACCGCACGAAAACACTATTACCACTAAGCAAAATACAATAATGTAATGAAAGAGATAATAGTGCAAGAAAAGTTGCAATAAAAATACATAGGATCTGAATACATGTAAATCTGAACATATTTAGCATAAAAACATAAATGCACATAAAAGGTAGGAATAAGCTAAATATGATATGAAACTTTTAAAATCTAAATGTGAAAGAGAAATACACTAATGCAAAGGGACTTAAACCCAAGCATAGTTCCCCTGAAGGAGACTAAAAATACACACACCCAAAAGGGCACAAAATCCCTGTGGACAACTGACGTAGTGTCAGGTGGGATTAAGACTCACAAGATGGGACATGAACCCCATAGCAAAAATATAAATTAAGTAGATGGGACTGAAACCCACTACAGCCAAATGGGACTGTAACCCATAGCAAATACACAGAATTAACGCAAGTGGGACTAAAACCCCCTGCAAGCAAATGGGACTTCTGTAACCCATCGCACGTACACAGAAATTGCGCAAGTGGGACTAAAACCCACTGCAAAAATATCTAAATCAAGCAGATGGGACTGAAAACCCTCTACAAGCAAATGGGGCAATGACCCATCGCGAAAACATTTAAATTAACTGGTAGCAAATGGGACTGGGACCCATAGCAAATCAGACAGGTGGGACTGGAACCCACAGCAAATGTAACGAAAACATTATGCCAACTGGCATACTGGGATGATGGGACTCAAAACCCATCCCCAACACAAAAAAAACAAAACATGTTTCAAAAAGGGAGTGGGACAAGAAACTAACCCCTATGCTAACCAGAGCCAGAAAGAAAGAATTTTGTGGAAAGTTAGCATCTTATAGAAAATAATTTTCATTAACTTCAAATGAAGAAATTTCAAAAGAATGCGAATACAAAGTGCTATACTTAGACAAGAAAACACAGCAATTACTGAAATAAACGCGCTGCACTGCCCCATAATGTAAAAGCAGATAAATGCATGAAAAAAAATTGCAGAACAGGAATGCAATCAATAATGTTTACAAACACCGGAGCTCGATTCATGCCCCCGAGAATAATAACTTCAATTCAAATGCATGAAAGAACTGTTACTAGTGAGAGCCAACTTGAAGATAAAAAAAAACGAGTCACAGAGGTTTGGCTTCTTATTTTCCAGAAGGAGTGAATATAACAATGCGATCCTCGGGGGGAGCAGAGCGAAGCAGTCTCCCCCCGCGGATTTTCGCCCGGGTGGACGGACCCGGAGCAATGACGCGATAGGACAGGGCGCGCGCGTAGATCGCTGCGTAGGAGTTTAGTCAGGGGAGAGGCGCCATGGGAGTTTACAGGCATAGGAGGCAGGAGTTTTTAGGCGAGGCAGGCGGTGAGAGCGTTTCTGCAGGCAGGGCGGTGTGTCGCTATTTAATAATTTACTTGTGTGTGTTTTTTACGGTGCGGACTGTGTCAAGGGAAGCCGGAGTGCTTCACAGGGTGAACAGTGATTCATTATTTCTTTCTTTATTTGTGCAATGTGGTGTGGCGCGAACTTGGCCCGAAAGTGTCAGAGCGCTTTACAGGGGAACTGGTTGAGAAATGTAAGGAATTTCGATTACATGTGTTACATACAGGTATATATAAAAAAAAAAAACATTATTGCAAATGTACAAGATGTAGAGTCACATAAGGAGGAGATACATATGGATATACTCTAAGAGTCTCACAGGCAGGGTAGATAGTACAAAGGTCTATTGCATATACTAGTGATTAGAGTTAGCTCTATATACATAGAGAGGCATATGACTGGAGATGTGGGGGAGCATTGCAGCTGAACATCTGGCAGAAGCGAGGGTGGCATTGATTGGGGCGAGGTGACGGTCGTGATAGAACGGGGTACAGGGGTTGGCAAGCAGTGCATTACATAAGGAACAAACTGTTTTATGAGCAGGTTATGAAGCGTACTACGTACAAGTGGTGGTATACTGCTGCAGTGGGCCGGGGACGCCCAACCATGGGAATGCACATGACATAGGCAGTGGCGGCAATGGTGCAGGCATCGTCAGCAAGCAAAAGCGGGTGGTAGACAACTGTGTTACAAGAAGGACAGTTATGTGCAGGTTACCAAAGAGTGCAGAACACAGGTAAAGGGTAGTACTACAATAATGGCAGTCTTATCAAACCTCAAGGACACACGGGGACTGCATTTCCATCGTCCTGGACTTGCTTCGGACGGGGTCGGTTATGGGAGAAGACGGAGGAGCTAAGTGGCCACGGCGTGCAGCGTCAAGAGGGAACCCAGTCTTCCACCTGCCACCCTCAAGTGGACTTTGACTCTGATTCCATGGGGGTGGCTTGTAACAACTGCAGAGACAGAAGGTATCAGCAGGGCTCCTGCGTGGGGTAAGTATATGGCGGTTTTGACCGGAGCGGTTAAAATTTGGTGGCGGACCTGTTCCTTGGGCAGGTCCTAGTTTTTCTTTATCAACATTGTGAAGCAGGAGCGGCTTTGCGTAGGTCACAGTATTCACGAGACTTTACTAGTGCGGTTGTCTCTGCTGCTAATCTTCAATGTGGCCGCTTGGGGTGTGGCGTTACACACTCTGACGTGGGAACTGCGGTGATGAAAGGTATTTCGCAGGGTTACTGCGAAGGCTAAGTATATGGCGGTTTCTAGCTGGAGCGGTTAGAAATTGGTGGAGGACCTTGCTCCTCGGGAGGGTCATAAGGTTGATGGTGTATGATGGCAAATTGGTGAGGGCGAATTGCCAAATACTACGGTACTATTGCAACTTTTCTGGTTGATCAAACTGAGTAAAATTTTGGCTATGAATGGACAGTGGTGTCGATAATATGGGATATATATTGAAAATGCGGTTCCGGTAGTAGTCAATCCGGAATTGGGGTTGGTTTTTTTTGGGGTACCCTCATGTCTGCCAGTATTTTTCGGAGGTCACGAGCGGATTTCACGACGGATCAAGGTCAGCGAGTGGGACATCGGGGGCGTGATGATCCCCAAGAATTTGCGCAGCTAAAGTCAGATAGGTAATAGCTAGTAGGCTGTGTGGGCACGACCTGTAGCGTGCAAAGTTTTGTCATTATACCATGTTTTGCTGGCAAGTTTTCAAAGGTTTTCTTTTAAGGGGCAGTGGTGTGGGGTAGAGAGTTGAAGAGTGTGGTTTTCTTGAAGCGAAGGTTCCAAGTTTCAGTAAGGGGAGGGCTCATTCAGTTTGCTTTAGAGGGAGACAATTTCTTTTGATTGGTTACAACAGCTTCTACGGTACTTGCTCGTTTGCTGTTTTGCTGGGTGGGAGCTTAGTCGTGTTCGGCTGCATATGGTATTATTTCTTTGGGGCATTTTGGTTTCCAGATTTGAGGGGCTTAAGGGGTCCTTTGGGCAGGAAATCTACAAATGTATAGGTTCCAGAAGGTAATTTGTGATTTTGGTCGTGACAGTACAAACGGATCAAAGGGGCAGGTGGGCATGGTTTTCACTGAGTGGGAGTGGTATTGGGGTTCGTTGTCCACGGCAAGAATGGGAATCCCTTTTACTACCCCCTCATTTCAGTCACGGGTGGGATTTTGTCCTGCACACTGGGACAATATCATCTTTTTCTTGTGCTGGAGGTGTTTCCGTAAATTTGTTGACGTTAGTTGGCCAGAATCCCTTATAGTATGGGACCCATTTCTGTTAGAATTGGAGAGGTGAGCGGAGGCGTCATGGTTGGGATGTGTATGTGTATGTATGTGTATGTATGTGTATATATATGTAGGTATGTGTATGTATGTATATATATGTATATATATATGTATGTGTATGTATATATATATACTTGCGCATTGAAATGTAATAAGAGACCATGAAACTTGATAGTACTTCACTTTGAGTGTATGGTCATAGAACTTTATTATTATAATACTTTAATTTGAGTGTATGGTCAAAGAATTTCGCTTAAGGTACTTTACGTTGACTGTACATAATTATGTATATACCTTTACATTAATTTGCGCATTGTTATGTATAATAGATTATGTAACCCTATAATACTTTATCATGTATAGTCAGAGACTTTGACTAATGTACTTTACGTTTATTGTACATATTTGTGTATATACCTTTGAATATATACTGTCCATGTGTATAAATCGTGCAGGGTTGGGTTGGTCTAGATGACCATGGAAATGGTAGAGGGTACTTACACGAACTGCACTATATAAGTAAGGTCTAGACCCAGGGACTCTATGGTCCAGTGGAAGGCAGGAGCCGAAACGCGTAGACCGTCCATTTGATGCACGTTATTCTTTGCACTGGTGTGTAAATAAAACGCTGAAATTCAACTGTTGCTGTGCCGTGATCTTTATTCTACTTAACGTGGGAAGAAGAAAGCTGTGGCCATATTGAACGCGTTGGCTGGAACGCGGAACACAGGCACTCCAAGACGAGGTGAAGCAGCCGTGACCGTTCTTTGACGGAATCCAGCTGATCGCAATTTGAGTTAGAAACGGCTGACGCCTCTACTGCGGATCCAGGCAGCCCGTGAAGAACCGCTGTGAAGAGACTCAGAGCGGGAGAGACGTTAACGGGACAGTACGGAGGCGACCAGCGCTGGGGTAAGTGACCCGCCGTGGAGTTTGTCATATTGCCTAACTTGCTAGCGCAGCGGAGGCTGCGTTCGGGTGGGGTGAGAGGCATTCTGCCGCCGGTTCAGCGAGCCCTGGCGTGGGAAGCCCTGGTGTAGTGTAGCGGAAAGTGTGATAACGAAAATATCAGAATGCATCTTTAAACACACAAAGAAATCACTCACCAGCTTTCTGTAAACGTACAGCCTGGCCATAATCCCGAACGGGAGCTTGAACGTTAACAATTTACCCTGCGAGGAAACCGAGACATCGCGTCATCGGAGAGATTGACGAATCCAGAACATCCTTAAAGGAGCAGTGCAGTATTTTTGGACTTAACGTGGGAGCTCAAAGCGACTCACAAGAAGCAACAGAAAGCGTGTAATTGGGTCCAACAACCTTTGGGATCAGAGGAGTGGATTACCCCAATTGAATACGAGCAAATATAACACCTAAGCAAATGAGTAACAGTGTATCAAGAAGAAGTAATAAATAATAACCCAACCCAGCAGAAACGGACAAAAACACATAATAACATGGCTGATAAAACAAGAAATCGCCAGCAGAGGGCAAGCGAGCTTCTGAATGACGACAATGCACTAACAGCAACCACAGATGCTAAGAGGGATGGGGGAGAGAAAAACAAGGACAGAACATTTGCTAATATTGTCAAAGAACTTCAGAACCTACGTATTCAGGAAATAAATAAGTGGTGGGAGAAGACCTCACTAGAAAAATATATTGAATTTAAAAGAGTTCCTCGAGGTTTGAGGATTTTGATTATGCCAACCCTGAATGACCTGGATACGGATCTTATAAAGTTATGGCAAACGGATACAAATGAATGCTCATATAAACTTATGAGAACCCTCATCATCCATGCGGAGAGAAAACTTGAGAAAATACTGAGCATGATAACAACTATAGAAGCAGAACTCGCAGACATCCCCACATCTGAGGAGATTAAGGAAGCATTAGATAACATGGAAAAGAAAATAGCTAAACATGAGATGGAGGTGGAACAAAGGAAGGCCAACAAGTTCATGAGAGACAGATTGGACTATATGAATGGCCGAATTTACACTTTCGCAAGGAAATACGACACCCTAAGGAGCCATGTGGCCATGGACAAAAACATGGACAGACCCACTGATCCAACTGAAGAAGTAGACAGCTCCGAAGTAAGCTCAGTTGAGGGAGAACAGAGTACAACGCCCTTGGATTTTCAGGGGGAGATCAAATTGGCACACATGATAACGCGACAAAGAGGAAGAGGGAGATCCAATGCCTGGGGAAGGGAACAACGCCCACCGAAGAAACCCCCGACAAACCAAAAACCAGAAGGGGTGGCAAAAGAAGTAAAAGCAAAGCGAAACAAAGGAAAGCCAAAATAAAAGTCAAAAAACAATTGTCCGTACCCAACATAGTGGTAAATTTATCAAATAAACAACTTTCAGACACTCATCTAAAACTTTTAAATAAAGGTCTCTCCTTTTGCCCGACAAAATCTATGAACATACCGAACGCACGCATTGACCTCTACAAATTCTGCAGAAAGGTGAAATTAAAGAAACACTTTGCTGAAAGAAATCGGAACATCAAAAATGTCCGTGCATCTCAAACAAAAATAATATCAACAGTTACACAGAAGGATTTAACTGCTATGATAACTCTGACATCGATCAAAGAAAACCCCTCCTATAGCCAAGAGGATAATACAATCACACCGGAAATGGAAACTAATTTTTGTGAAAGCATTGGTCTATCGACCAACATGAGTGGAAATAGCGGTCTAAAAAAGAATTCTAAATTTTGCCCACAACTACCGCCTGGCAATAAAGTCGACCTGTTTCAAGAGCTTATGGTTGAGGAAATAATGAAAATCTCAAACAAAACCAGGAAAAATGGACAAACTAAAAAACATAACCTCTCCATGGAAGAACAAAAGGCAATGATGGATTTAAAAAATGATGTGTCCATAATTATAAAATCTTCTGACAAGGGGGGCAACCTCGTAATCCAAAATGTCAAGGACTACATCGAGGAGGCAAATCGACAACTCCTTAACCAGGAACACTATGAAAAATTGACCATTAATCCAATGGAGGAGTGGACCAATGAATATCACTCGATGCTGTTAACCTGGAAGGATAGGGGTCTACTGGATTTTGATGAATATAGTTACCTCAAGACCAACAACCCGATAATGGCCACCATATACTTCCTCCCAAAGATTCATAAATCACTAGAGCATCCACCAGGGAGACCCATTGTGAGTTCAATAGGGTCCCTTTTGGAATCCACCTCTAGATTTATAGACATATTTTTGATGAACTATGTGACTAGCTTACCCTCTTTTTTAAGAGACACCATGGATTTTTTGCTGAGAATATCCACAGTTGTATGGAAATCAACCTATCGAATGGCGACCATCGATGTCACTTCACTTTACACCTCAATACGTCATGAGGATGGTATCGAGGCTGTTAAAGAATCTTTAATGACACGATCTGTTAACTTCCTAGAACACTCTCTAATGTTACTGGAGATGCTCAAATACTGCCTGACCCATAATGCATTTCTGTTCCTAGGGGAGACATATCTCCAGAAGCAGGGGACAGCAATGGGGACATCTTTTGCGCCCACGTACGCGAACATCCTGATGGGGCAATGGGAAAGTGAGGTGCTGAAGAGAGATGAGGAGAACCCGGATGGGCCAAAAATTAAACTTTGGTGTCGTTTCATAGACGACTTGTTCGTCATATGGGACGGAGATGAGAACTCATTGAAATCTTTTACTGAATCTCTGAACCACAATCGATTCAGTTTACAGTTTACATCAACAATCAACTCTCATTCTCTAATATTCCTCGATGTAGAAATTTTTGTAAAGAACAATAAACTCTGCTCGAAAATCCACAGAAAACCAACCGCATGCAATAGCATTTTACATGCCAATAGTGGACACCCGACAAGACTGAAGTGGAGCATCCCTTATGGCCAGATGTTAAGGGCAAAAAGAAACTGCTCCGAGGGAGATGATTTGAATGCAGAAATAGAGAATATGGGTTCCAGATTCCTTGAAAGAGGATACCCATTGGAAGTTATTACTACTGCAAAAAACCGAATGCACCTGAAGAAAAGAGAAGAACTTTTGTCCCCAAAAAATAAGAAACTAAAAAGAAACCAAGAACAAGAAATTGATCAGAGCAGAGAGACAACCAGACTAATAGTTGACTATGACAATCAAAGCCCACAAATGAGAAAAGCCTACAGAAAACATTGGCAAGTTCTTCGTCTGGATAACACCCTAAATGAGAGTTTGACGAAACAACCCAGTATAACATATAGGAAAACCTCCTCCTTGAGAGACATACTAACACAAAGTCATTTAGTAGTGCGGGAGGAGAAAAAACAGAGATGGCTTACAACACCTGGCTTCTGGAAATGCCATAAATGTAAGGCCTGTGAACATGGGGTGAACATCAAATCTTATTCACTACAAGATGGCAGAAAAGAAACCATTTATGACCACATCACATGTGACTCCAAGTGTGTGATCTACAGGCTTCAATGCCCATGTGGCAAATATTACATTGGGAGCACTGTAAATAAACTCAAACTGAGAATACTACAACATTTGAGGGCGATAAAAAACAAGGACCCGTGTTACCCAATGGCCACACACTTTGCCCAACATCACCAGAGTGACACCACCTTCCTGAAATACTCTGGAATAAAATTGTGTAAACTACCAGAACGAGGTGGTGACCAGTTGAAACTATTGAGACGCCTAGAATCGAGAATGATACTGAATATGGGAACTGAAGCACCGTTTGGTCATAATTTGGATGCCGAACTATATGTACATTTGTAATTGAAGTTTAAGATAATTCAATGAGATTTTGGGTTTCATATCTGTGGAACTCAACAGAATGTGGAGAATGTTATCCCTCAGATACTGGAATATGTACATGTTAAAAATGATCGATTCTGAACCGAGAAATCATTTAAAAATTCCAAGCATCCCCTCCTGAGAAGCTAATGAATGAAGGATATGATGGTTTATAGGTTATTAATAATAGTTGGATGTCTAGAAGAGAAGAAGCTGATAATATGATTACCTTACACGAATTATGGTTGTTTGCATAGGAAGGTTGGTCAAGATGGTATACAAAACTATATACGATAGGTCATGTAGTACCTTGATAATGACGTCTTATACTGTTTTGAAATTAATCCCTTTGGATATATCGTAGATACTTTATTGTGAATCATGCAACAACTCATTAAGTTTAAAGACCTCAGTTCTCTTCTCGTAAAACTTTAAAGAAATTGATTGTTTCTCCACGAGATATAACCATCTTAAACTCAAGTAATCCTCAAAATTAATATTCTTTTAGGGATGGATGAAATTGTAGACAATGATTTTTTGTATATACTTTAATTCATATAAAAAATCCTCGGTTCCGTATATAAGGGTACTTCACATCAAACTTGCGCATTGAAATGTAATAAGAGACCATGAAACTTGATAGTACTTCACTTTGAGTGTATGGTCATAGAACTTTATTATTATAATACTTTAATTTGAGTGTATGGTCAAAGAATTTCGCTTAAGGTACTTTACGTTGACTGTACATAATTATGTATATACCTTTACATTAATTTGCGCATTGTTATGTATAATAGATTATGTAACCCTATAATACTTTATCATGTATAGTCAGAGACTTTGACTAATGTACTTTACGTTTATTGTACATATTTGTGTATATACCTTTGAATATATACTGTCCATGTGTATAAATCGTGCAGGGTTGGGTTGGTCTAGATGACCATGGAAATGGTAGAGTGTACTTACACGAACTGCACTATATAAGTAAGGTCTAGACCCAGGGACTCTATGGTCCAGTGGAAGGCAGGAGCCGAAACGCGTAGACCGTCCATTTGATGCACGTTATTCTTTGCACTGGTGTGTAAATAAAACGCTGAAATTCAACTGTTGCTGTGCCGTGATCTTTATTCTACTTAACGTGGGGAAGAAGAAAGCTGTGGCCATATATATATATATATATATATATATATATATAAAAAAAAATTTTTAAAACTACTCGGTGGCTGGAAGTTTGATGGTTGTTCCCGTTCTATTCGTCGGTAGTTTGCATGGCATGAATTTCTAAGTGCCATTTGGGGCTTGGGTCTGGCCAAAAAACAAATCTGGATCGTGGGACACTCAATTGTGAAGTGGGTCGGGATTTTTGCTGACCACCAAAGCTAGGGAAGGAATTTGGGTATCCCTGGTGCTGGACATGAACTTTACTGGTGCGATATAGGGGGAATGCGCTGGGAGATTTTGTTCCCTTTATTGGCAAAGATCAGGTATGACAGAGGTGGCCCTGATATGCTAATCCTCCATCTAGGGGAGAATGACCTGGTGGCATTATCGGGTTTAATTTTAATCAACGCATGCAATTAGATTTAGCTATGATATACGAGAATTGGCTAGGGACCAGTCTAGTGTGGAACGAATTTGTGTTTAGATAACAGTGGAGGAATGCAAGGTGCCAAAGCGCCATGGCAAAAGCCAAGAACAGTTAAACAAGGCTATGCAGATTTTCTGTGTGGGTTTGGGGATCCAGGCAATCGCACATGACAGCATCACTGGGAAGGAAGGCCATTTGTTTGTTTGTCCACCTCACACAATTGGGGATGGCGTATTACATACTTGAAATTAGAGACATGTTATACAAACTTTTGAAAGTGGATTTGTGCGTGTCTTCCAGAAGGGAGGAATAATAAAAAAAAAAAAAAAAATAATAAAAAAACAAGAAAAGCGGGCTGAACTGAGTAACAACAAAGTAAGATAAGAATGGTTTTGATTTTCGGGTGGGGTCAGGAAAAATCCAAGGTTTTTCCTGGGTGGCGGAATAGGGGGAGGTCAAGATCTAGAGCGGACTTGACCGTCCTTCATGAGAGAGGGTGGTGGGAGGTACAGGATGGGGGAAAAGGAAAGAAAAGATGGAAAAGTGAAAGATTTTGAAACATGGTGGTGAATTCAAGAAAAAGGAAGTTATATTGATTTTGGAACAATACAGTTATAAACAAACAAGTGCAGAAATAAATGTTATGGTTTTGGTACAATATGCAAATTCAACGGTTCTGAAGATAAGTGTAAAATTACAACTGTTTGAAGGTTTACGGATATTTATAAATTGCCTGATCTAACGAATAAAAGTGGCCTTTTATGCTACCAGTGATGTTTGTCTCATTGCATTGGGTCTGGATTATTTCGGGCGATGCGATCCTCGGGGGGAGCAGAGCGAAGCAGTCTCCCCCCGCGGATTTTCGCCCGGGTGGACGGACCCGGAGCAATGATGCGATAGGACAGGGCGCGCGCGTAGATCGCTGCGTAGGAGTTTAGTCAGGGGAGAGGCGCCATGGGAGTTTACAGGCATAGGAGGCAGGAGTTTTTAGGCGAGGCCCGCCCACCCACCCTCTGATGACAAGATGTTCAATAAAATGGTTTATGTTGTTAACAAGCTTTGTATGGAGAGAGAGAGATGTTAGACATGCAATATGCCACTGTAGGTCAGGCAATTGATGTGTATCCTATTATCTGGGAGTGGCGGAATAGGGGGAGGTCAAGATCTAGAGCGGACTTGACCGTCCTTCATGAGAGAGTGTGGTGGGAGGTACAGGATGGGGGAAAAGGAAAGAAAAGATGGAAAAGTGAAAGATTTTGAAACATGGTGGTGAATTCAAGAAAAAGGAAGTTATATTGGTTTTGGAACAATACAGTTATAAACAAACAAGTGCAGAAATAAATGTTATGGTTTTGGTACAATATGCAAATTCAACGGTTCTGAAGATAAGTGTAAAATTACAACTGTTTGAAGGTTTACGGATATTTATAAATTGCCTGATCTAACGAATAAAAGTGGCCTTTTATGCTACCAGTGATGTTTGTCTCATTACATTGGGTCTGGATTATTTCGGGCGAAATGTTACAGCAAAAGTACCTTTGATTCATGACAGCGCTCCGTAAGACTCTGTGAATCACATTAAGAAAAGGGTAAATGTCACTTCATGAAACTTCCTGCCAGCTGCATCGCATTGACGTGAAGACTGAGAAGGGGAACATAAATTGGATGATAAATGAAACGAATTCCAAATGGCGTTTGAGGCACGAAAATTGTGCTGATTACAGATGCGATGCAAGAACTTCTAAATCAACATGGTGGCACGTACAGTGATGCACAGCAGGATGGCTCACGGCGCTTCGTCACAGCAATTGACATCAGAGAATTAGGAAGAGAAGAGAGACGTCACAGGAGCTTCGAAGAAGTAAACAGGTGAGAGCGTGCACACACGCGCTGAATTTTTTTGAAATGAGGAAAAACAGTTGACAGTTGAGTTTCAGTAGCTCGATTTTGCCCCAAAAATACTTGAATTAAAGTTTTTGTTAGAAAAACGAAATCTCCTCAAAAATAAAGCACTGGCAAATGTTGGTGGCAGATGGGTGAAACAAGCAGAAATCCATTGTTTACATGAAAACATGGACCCAGTTTTGTAATTGAAACGTTTCCTTTTTGGGAAAGACATTAAATAAAACAAATTAATAGTGATAAGTCACTGCTGCCAAATGTACTCATATTTGAACTGTCATACCTCTTCACAGAAAGATTAATGTTTACTCTCACGTGAATGTAAAGCACAGGATGTGCCAAAAATTGTAAAATTTTGAGTTTACTCTAGAGGACACAGTTCCAAAACAGCCAAAAGTACGCTCTTTTTGTAAATAGGACAGTGGCTCTCCTTGTAAATGGGGCGGTGGCTCTCCTTGTAAATAGGACAAAAAACAAAATTGCCCAATAAAATGCTTACCCTCATGTGAGGATAAAGCGTGAGTCCCAAAGTCAATAGAAACAGTCTTACCCAAAAACAGGGCACAACTCCAATTTAAAATTAGTAGACTCACTGTTACACAGGATGACTGCCAGACTGCTGTGGGTGACCGGTTGTAGGTCACTGGTGGGGTCATGCTGGCAGTTGGGGTAACTTTTCTTGTTGCAGAAGGTCCTTTCCTGGTTAGTAGTTTCTTTCCTTAATTTCATACAGCTTGAAGTACTTCCAGACTTGACAAGTGTAGGTTCTTTCTTTAGATCGTCGCCATGTATCCCATCCTCGTCGCCATGAATGTAATGATGGAAAGTCCACACGTAGATTAATAATTAATGATGCTTTATTCCAAGATGTAAAGGGAGACCCCACCAGGAGCATCCAACATGGTGCTCAGCCCAGCCAACTGTAATCTGTCGGGCAGATCACCAACATTCTCAAAGGTGCATCACAGGAACATTCCAATAAAGATAGAGAAGGATAACATAGGGAATATCAAGATACTACAGTATCCATGTATCCCATATACGTCTAATAATCCTAATACCAACAAAAATATAAAATGAATAGGGTACTAATACAAGAACAGACCAATTGTCGGTCAATCCGCAGGAGAGTACAATTAATAAATTGACTCACGTAAATAGAGAATTTTCAGTCCGTAGTCCAATGGTGGTGCCCCAAAAGGTTAAAGGCAGGCCTTAATAAGCTGCTGAGGTGCCACGTTCTAAAATAAACAAGCATTGTAAATATATATAAAATAATAAATATAAGTCCACATATGTTAATTTCTACAAATGAAAACCCCCAGTGTCATAACGAGGCATCCGTATCATGATAGCCATCCGAGCATGCCCCCATATATCCGCCCCCTTTAAAGGAGAAAACTCCTCCTGTTAATGTCATAGCGGCTGTGTGGTCCCCGAATTACATCAAGTGGCATTATCCCCCCAAAAAGGTATCTTGCTGTACACACGTGAGGACAAGCAAAGCGGCAAAGTCAAAGGCTTTCAAGACGGCAACCATAATAAATAAATACATTCAAGTGCCTCCCTCGTCCCGCAAAGTATAGCGTGAGAAAACCAAAACGGCAGGACCCAGAAAAAGCATCCACGGAACGTCTTACCTGCAGGCTGGATTTAGCCGGTAGTGTCCCCCGTACAACAGGACGCCAGACGCCATGTTGAAGCCACTGATAGAAATTGAAGCCGGTAGTAACGAGTCATGTGTCATGTCACGTGCAGCGCGTTCGCGTTTCGTCGTGAAGTATGCTAAGTGAAGGGAGAGCAAAAGCACCATATTTAAACAGGCAAACCGAGCGTAATCGTAACCGCCCGTCACAAATCGGCGGTATGGAATACCCATTGGGCCGTAAGACTCTAGAAAGTAGAACCGTGTATATCATCACGGTGAAGATGTTAAAATTAAAATTGCCGATAATTAGAAAAACGCTTAGATACGCAAAGAATGCAAACCTATATTGATGTAAAAAAGAAAAATATTAATAAGATCCGAATGGGTCAAGTGGCATGAGCAGGCCTGATGTAATGAGATGATCAAAGTAGAAACCACAAACAAGAACATGTGACCCACTATGTCAACGCCATCTTAGAATGGGTAAGACAAGCGAAGACGTGATGAAAGAATCTACGCATTGTTAATTGAAGCCAAAAACATAGCACATAACGTGCCGCACCCATAGTTAAACTCATGATACAAGCACGATACAGGGAGAGTACTAATGCCATATCAAAATTGCCAATTATGAACACGGAAGTAACCCACAATAATGTTGGCAAAATAAACGCACTAATATGAAATAACACCAAGTGGGGTTCACAATAAATCTCGCCGAGACGAGCAACGCATTGCGCTGCAACGCCCCGCGGTTTTAATGGAGTGAAGTAAAAATATGGATATTCTTCGAGTGCCAAAAAACTCAGCAGAGAGGGTCCGCGTCCTACCAACAGAAGAAGAACAGATAGAGAAAGCAAGAGAAGCCAGCCGTCAAGCGGCAGGACAGCATACCCAGTCGGCAAAACACAAAACTTTAAATTCCATGGATAGAACCTCTCTGTTAGACCTGTCAGCCCTAGGGTGTTCTTTCCCTGTTTTTTTCGCCCTTGCCTTATTTTTCCCACCCTCTTTTTCGTTGGCCTTAGATCTCCGAGCGCCTTCCCATTGCTGATCAATGCTAAGGTGCAGGTGCTCTCTTCTTCCAACATGGCTGCCACAGGCCCCTGCTACTGCAGAGTGGTCTTTTTAGTAGCACCCTAGTTGCCAGGAGCTGGCTGGGACCCTAGATACTGTTGCAACACCAGCCCGCCTTTTTCACCCATAGCTAGCCTAGGGAAGCTCCTGGAACCTTCAAGAACAGGGGAGGGATCTGCTTTTGCTGCTTTAGAGTGTGATCACCTGACCTGGGCATATATAAGGAAAGGAGGGAAACTTTTTAGTCAGTTGGGGCATCACTGACCTGGGGTAGCCTACGCAGGAGACTTAGGCGGTAGGGCCTAAAAAGAGGAACTATACCACTGGGGGTGACAGGGCTTAGGTGCTGCCCACCAAGCGGAGTGAGGAACACTGATCTAGCCCACTGATATGGCCCGGCGGGAGGGGAACCCAGGGACCACGGGCAGTGACCTGCTGAGACTATCCTGCCTCCAGCCTCCAGCCTCCAACTCAACCCCCACCTCAAGAAACTACCTACCAAGGGAGAAAGAACCACCAAGCGCCGAGAAGACTACTTTCTTGTGCCACCAGGACCACTGGGGATCAACCAGATATAGGCGCTGTGTCACCCCCTGCGCTCCTTGACTCCACCTGGGTCCCCTTTGCTGTTCTGCCACTGTCGTGTGGCCTGTCCTGCTTGAACTGCCTGCCCTGCCTACCCAGCGATCTCCTACTGTGCCCTAGAGAAGCGCTGTTGACCCCAGCGCTGAGGTGCCCTTGCTAGCGCGGTGACTTCCACCCAGGCACTAGGCTCCTCGAGATCACTGAGCCACTGAATTGCCCCTGGCTCCCACGCGCTGTCTACCGTTTTGCGCTGGAGCCCCAGAGACTGACTGGCCCTGAGCGCCACTTGCCCCCTACTGCGGTCCTGTGCGGCACCGTGTGAACTCACCGCCGCGGCCCGGGACAGCGTTGATGGTGCTGCTGTGGCCCCCGGGGACATCGGAGTGCCCTGGGCCCTGTTGCGACCGCCGCGGCCTCAGAAACGACATCTGCCCTCCTGCAGAGGCCCCCGGAGCCAGGAGAGGGCCACTGCCACATCCCTGCTGCTGCTCGTCACCGTGGCGGCCCAGCGCCTGCTCTGCTGCTTCACCCGGCAGGCCCGAGGCCTGAGAAGAGCGCTAGGGAGTTCCCGAAGGCCGCACTAGGCCTTAGAGGCAAGATCACTTGCCTCACGTGATGGGGGCGCCCGGCCACGTCATCGGCCGCGCCTCCGCCCCTTTACCGCGCAGCCATTGGCCAAGGCTGCTGCGCCCACGAGAACTGCCCTTCGATTGGCCTCTGTGGCCGAGCCCCCTTCGCGCCTCACGCACGACTGGTTCCCGGGCCTCCCACGTCACCAAGGGCTCGGGAACAGGAAACCACACCACCGGAGGGCTCGGAGAAGACCGAGAGCCCTCCCAACCATGAGACATCGCCGCAAGGGCCCCGGAGCGGTCCGAAGAAAAAGGTAACCACTCGGGGGAGGAGGGCAGCCCGCTTGAGTAAACGCGGGGTCTCGGGAGAGCCGGAGGAAGGCCCAGAGATCACCCTCCCCGAGGGAGATTGTTGTTGGGCTCCGTTGGCCCCCGTGAACAGAACTGGGCCAGAGCCCCATGAAACACTTGGCCCTCCCTATTTTGAAGAGGAGGTTAACCCCCGACTAGGGGCTGTACTGATAGTCCTTATTAGAGTGGCCCAATGAATGTAATACTTGCCCTACGCCTAAGGAAGGGTTGAGCCCATGTTTCACGACATACTGTTCTGATGTTTAATGAATTGTTCTTCCCACGCTTAATGACATGTTTACCCTGGCCTGATGACCTTCTTATTCTTACCTGATGAAATGTCTATCTTTACCAGATGAAATGTTTTATCCTTGCCTAATGGAATGTTTATTCCTTTAATGAAATGGCCATTGAGACATGCTACATTGATAATGGAATTTCTCCCTTTGCTCCTCTGATGTAGTGTTTTAATGAGATACTGAACCCTTGATTATTGAGATTGCCCTAAGTGACTTACCGGCCGTGATTTTGATTCTAGATAAAAGCGTATTGTTTTAATCAACCTCACTGTTGTGGTGTCAGGCATTGTGTGCGTTTCCTGGCTCAGTGGAGGTGTGTGCTGTATGGTCACTTTACACCTAAGCTTTCGGGTGCCTACCTGCTCGCGCCAGGCTACCCCATGTGGGATTGGAGAGCCCAGTTCCTACATTGGTGGCAGCGTTGGGATAAGGACCTGTGGCTATACAGCACCCTCCAGTGAGACAGAGTGCGCCGCAATTAGACTAGACACCTATTGTGTACGCAAGCCTAATCAATTGACCCCCACTGTCTAAGTTGAGTGTGCGGAGTCCTGTTTTAACCCGATACTGTTACCTACGTCCTAGTGCCTTTCCTTTGATTTATCTGGGTCCCCACCTGTCAAAATGGAGTTCCAGCTAGCCGATCTTGAAGAGTATTCAGTGGTGCAGCTAAGGGAATTCTGTCAGGGGATGGGGGTGCCTGTTGGGCGGAGAGCCGCGAAGAAGGAGCTCCGTAAAGCCTTGGGGGCATGGGTAAGGTCCCACCCAGAGGGGAGAGGGGATGGGGGACAGGAGGGGCAGGGCGCACATTGGGAGGAGGGCGCTCCAGTAGAGCTAGACCTACTGAATACTGTGGTGAGTAAAAATGTGTTGCCAGGAAGACGTTCCGGGGCAGGCAGTAGTGTAGTGTCTAGGAGGAGTGCGTTGCCAGAAGAATATGAGGACAGAAGGGAGGAGAGGCAACTGAGATGGGAGCTTGCCACGCTACACCACGAGAGGGAGAGAGAAAGGGACGATAGAAGGTTTGTAATGGAGGAGAAGAAGCTGGCGCACGAGCTTCAGCTTAAGGAGTTGGAGCTGCGAGCATTGCAGTTAGGTGCGCTAGGAAATACTAATGGTGGCAGCGTACCAGAGGCTCCACATGAGCCTAAGTTTTACTTACCCAAAGATGTGATAGCTAGCTACACTGTGGGGGATGACATCGCCAAGTGGTTGGAGGCGTATGAGGTGGCCTTGACAGCCCATGGGGTGCCTGAGAGCTACTGGGGAGGTGGCCTGTACCGATACATACCTCCCACAGTAAGGGACACCCTCCTGTACCTAGAGAAGGTGGACCAATTCATATATCCCCCCATGAAGGAGGCGCTACTTAAGAAGTTTGGCCTCAACCCTGAAAGGTATCGCCAGAGGTTCCATGGCAGCCATAAGCTGCCCACGCAAAACTGGGTGGATTGTTTTGATTATGCCTGTAAAGCTCTGGATGGTTGGGTGCGTGGCAGCGAGGTGCATGATTATGAGGGCCTGTACAACCTGTTTTTGAGAGAGCACCTCTTGGATAAGTGTTTTCCGGAGCTGCGCCAACATCCGGTGGACCGCAAGCTGACCAATCCCCGTGATCTTGCGGAGGAGGCGGATACTTGGGTGGGTACCGGGTGTCTCACAAGGGACCCGGGGGAGATGGCCCGAAAGGCGGACAGGGTTTTCCTCAGAAGAAAGAGGGGGGAGATAAAAAGGAGTTCTCATGAGGCCCACAAAACAGACAGTTTGGGAAAGGAGTAGGTACCCCACCTCAGTCCAGTTCCCCAAAGCCCACTCACCCTGACAAGAGTCAGCAGCCAAGAACTGTCCGTTACTATGAATGTGGGGAGGTTGGACACTACAAGGGGGATCCCCAGTGTCGCAAGAGACCCCCAGCTCCCACAGGAGGCAAGAGTCCCCGGGTGGCTAGTGTAGCACTTGGGACGGAGCTGCCCCTAGATAGGGAAGGGGAGTGAACAGGCCTGACCCTGGTTTCACTCGAGGATAGAGGGATGGTCCCAGTGACGCCCTTATCATTGAACACTGCTAAATACCAGCAGAGGGTGCAGGTTAATGGACAGGAGGTGGAGGCTCTGAGGGACACAGGTGCCAGCATGACCACCATAGTGAGGCAGCTGGTGTCCCCTGAGCAAGTGATCCCTGACGTATTCCATCCGGCCGTGTTGGCTGACGGCAGTCTGAGTCACTATCCTGTGGCTCAGGTTCCCTTTGAGTGGGGAGGAGTCAAAGGCCCTTTGAGAGTTGTTGTAAGCCCTGCCTTGCCTGTGGAGTGTCTGCTAGGAAAGGATCTAGAACATACCGCCTGGAAGGAAGTGGAGTTTAAAGCCCACACTGAGATGCTGGGGTTACGGTGGACTTGCGTGGTCACGAGGTCCATGGCTGCCCGGCAAGGAACTCAACCCGGGTTGGAGCCTGAAACTACGGCCCAACCCAATGCTGGTCAAGAAGAGAATGTTGTGGAGGACACGCCCCGTGTGATGGATGGGGAGCCCGCGGAGGTACCCCCGGAGTCCGCAGAGGTGGAGGTTGTTCCCGTGGGGGACTTGTCGACCCTTGCCGAGTGGCATGTGGAAGTAGGGCCTACCCGGGAGGAATTCTGTCGGGTGCAGAAAGAGTGCCCCACGCTTGAAGGCATGCGGCGGTAGACCGAAGCCCAAGCGACCAACCAAGAGACCGGCAGTTACCATGTGTACTGGGAGGATGGCCTCCTTTACAGTGAACCCAAGGTTCCGGTGCATGGATCCTCGAGGGCCTTAGTGGTCCCCCAATGCTACCGGGCCTTCCTATTGGAATTGGCACATGAGATACCTTTCGCTGGACACCTGGGCCAGGATAAGACCTTTGCGCGGTTAGTTCCACATTTCTATTGGCCCAGGATGAGAGTTGCCTCTGACACCTACTGTAAGACCTGCAAGACTTGCCAGGCAGTGGCAAGACTGGGACTAAGGTGAAGGTCCCTTTGGAACTGCTCACAGTTGTCGGGACCCCTTTTGAGCGGGTCGGAATTGACATTGTTGGGCCGTTGGACCCTCCGACCTCTTCAGGACGCCGGTTCATTTTGGTGTTAGTGGACCACGCCACTCGGTACCCGGAGGCTATTCCCCTGAGGACCATCACTGCATCTGTGGTGGCGCGGGCCCTGATGGGGATTTTTACCTGAGTGGGATTTTCCAAGGTCGTGGTGTCAGATAGGGGCACTAATTTCATGCAGGCCATGTGGAAGGAGTGCGGAGTGACCTACCGGTTCTCCACTCCTTACACCCCCAGACTAACGGGCTCGTAGAGCGCTTCAACAAGACCCTGAAGGGGATGATCCGGAGCCTGCCAGAGGACTTGAGGCGGAAGTGGGACGTCCTCCTCCCTTGCCTGCTGTTTTCATACCGCGAGGTGCCACAGAAGGGAGTCGGGTTCAGCCCCTTTGAGCTGCTCTATGGCCACCCTGTTACGGGACCCCTCAGCCTTGTAAAGGAGAGGTGGGAGAAGACTTCCAAGAAGCTTCACCGAGATGTAGTCATCTACATGCTGGCATTCTGCAGCCAGATGGCCAAGCTGTGGAAGGAAGCCTCAGACAATCTGGAGGCTAGTCAAGCCGTCATGAAGGAGTGGTATGACCGCAACGCTCGGACGGTGGAGTTGGACGCTGGACAGAAGGTGTGGGTGAGCTTAGTGTCCTCCAGGACCGGTGGACTGGTCCATACGAGATTGTGGAGCGACGAGGCCAGACCACCTACGTCGTCGATTTGAAGACCCCCCAACAGCCCCATCGGGTGCTCCACGTCAACCGCCTGAAGCCACACCATGAGCGATCTGAGCTTGCTCTCCTCATGGTGACGGATGGGAGCGAGGAGGAAGAGAGTGAGCCTCTTCCTGACCTTCTGGCGGCCCAGGAGAAGGATGGATCGGTGGAGGGAGTGGTCCTCTCCCCGTCCTTGACACCAGAGCAACAGAGGGACTGCCACCAGGTGTTGGAGCAGTACGCCTCGTTGTTCTCCCTTACGCCTGGAATCACACATCTGTGTACCCATGATGTGGACACAGGGGACAGCCCATCTGTAGAAACCAAGTCTTACCGGCTTTCCGAGAAAGTCAAAAACGGCATCCAGGGTGAGGTGGCCAAAATGCTGGAGCTGGGGGTGATCTAGCCTTCCAGCAGCCCTTGGGCTTGTCCGGTCATTTTGGTACCGAAAGCGGCCCCACCGAGCACCACACCAGAACTTCGGTTCTGTGTGGATTATCGGGGATTAAACTCTGTCACCAAAACAGAAGCTCACCCGATCCCACGGACAGATGAGTTAATTGACCGGCTGGGAGCAGCCCGGTACCTTAGTACCATAGACTTGACGTCAGGGTATTGGCAGATCGCCATGGCCGACGGAGCCAAGGAGAAAACAGCGTTCTCCACCCCCGAGGGCCACTTTAAATTTAAGGTGATGCCCTTTGGGCTAAAGAATGCTCCGGCTACCTTCCAGCAGTTGGTGAACCAGGTGCTGTCTGGCCTGGAGTCCTTCTCAGCGGCGTACCTGGACGACATAGCTGTCTTCAGTAGCACCTGGGAGGACCATATGCAGCATCTCCAGGAGGTACTGCAGGCTGTGCAATGCGCTGGCCTTACCATCAAGGCCAGTAAGTGCCAGATTGGACAGAGATCTGTCGTCTACCTGGGACACCTGGTGGGCGGGGGTAAGGTGCAACTCCTCCAGGCCAAAATTGAGACCATCATGGCCTGGGAGCCCCCTAAAACCCAAACTGAAGTACGAGCTTTCCTCTGCCTCACTGGATACTACCACCAGTTTGTCAAGAGGTATGGTACCATCGTAGCCCCCGACGGAGCTGACGTCCAAGAAGCAGCCACGAAAAGTGATCTGGACGGCTGCTTGCCAAGAGGCATTCGAGACACTGAAGCACGCGATGTGCACCGCTCTGGTGCTTGCAACACCTGACTTCACGAAATAATTCATCGTGCAGACGGACGCCTCTGAGCACGGCATAGGCGCTGTGCTTCCGCAACTGAACAACGACGGCCAAGACCAACCTGTGGCCTTTATCTCCAGAAGGTTCCTCCCCAGGGAACAACGGTGGAGTACCATCGAGCGAGAAGCCTTCGCCGTGGTCTGGGCCCTGAAGAAGTTGAGGCCATACCTTTTTGGCTCTCACTTCCTTATTCTGACAGACCGCCTGTGGTAAATTAAATTTACTTATTACCTCATTTCTGAATTTCTATGCTTAATAAATCATAATTTCTTGTCAATGCAAAGCGAGGAGTCCGTGGTGCTCAAATGAAGGAGGAGGAGACCAATAACTCGAGTTAAGGGGAGCGCTTCCAGCGCCAAGCGGGCACAGGAGCAATCTCTCAAGTCCCTCTCTTGAAGTGGGCGTCTTTATTTTCAACAGCAGGACATTTATACAGTCTTGGTCATGAGGCAAAATAGAGGAACAAACAGTTCATGGCAGATAGAGGAACAAAAATTAGCAAGAGGAGCAAATTGTGAAGAAATGGGGGCGTGTCTTAGGCTTTGTGAGGGGACCTGCGATGTGAAATAGTCTGACAGTTGGAAGGGGGAGGCTTCCTCATTTGGGGTTTGTGCTCGTGCTTCATGTCAAAAAGAGGAACTATCTTGTGTAAAACAGAGACCATCTGCTCTCTGGCTTGCAGTAACTATTTCTTAAAACAGGAACTATCTGCTGGTTCTGGGAATTGGCTGAAACACAGGAAGGGGTGGTCAATGAACTAAGATGCCAGGTGCAGGGTGTCTTACAGTTAAGAACAGGAACTATCTGCTGCTGGTTCCCAGAATTGGCAGAACCACAGAAATGTGTGTGTTCACAGTGTACAACCTTGTGCTTCCTCTATTAGTTGGTGTGGTTTCAGGGCCTAACCTCGTGCTTCCTCTTTCAGTTGGGGGTGGTCACAGGGCAGTTGGTGTGACAGGCTGAGTTACCAACAATGGACAGGATGTGGCTGAGTCTCTGGCACACCTGGGGGAGGGCACACAGACAGGCTTCTTGGAATTGGCTCGACCACAAGGAGCAGGGGGTTGTGCAAGATTCAATGGGGATGTGAAGGACAATTTTCAGACAAATTGCTGAGAGCATGTCACACACAAAATGGGTGTTTGTCTGAGAAAAATGGCTGTCAGGCAGAAACAGGGAAATGATGGGGCACAATTGTCAATTTTATTTCCACATTCCCTCCTTGCCCCAGAGTGTACCTACATTATATCTCAATTTGCATGAGATCATTTATACATTCTTGTAACATGATTCTTTCCCTTTCTCTCTGCTGGACAAGTGGTTTAGGAATGCATTTTGCAGCGCATAGACCGCACAGGGCAGGACCACATTGGATGCAAAGGCAGCATCCAGTTATTATCAGGAATATTATACCTGCTGCTGACAGCAGTTGCCATCCCCAGGACGATCTGACATAGGGCACTAGGAGGTCTCAGTGGTAAGTGGATGGGGCCACAAAGACAGGTGGTAACAGGAATGCTATATAGCAAGTTCCCCCCAGTTCAAGGGCAGCTGCACATAGGCCATTTGGCCACAGACTAAATAAGTATGGCGAGATGCTAGGAATGAGGACTTTCCTCTGTCTTCAAAACTTATAGTGGTATGACAGTCACTGTGTCCTAATGGAACAGAGCCATTTTTCTGGATGCACAGGTATCCTTTTACTGGTGAGACCGAGATGGAAGGGGGACCAGCTTTATTTTTTTAGGTTTTTTTTTTTTTTTATTTTATTTTTTTAAACCTTTATTGACATTTCAACCAAATACAAGTATGGGCCTACAACCCCCGGGGCTGGCCGCTAAGCAGTTAGATTAACAGAGAGCAATTTTTAATCACATGCAGCATCTCGGGGAGCAGAATCATCATGTAAGCGTACTCTTGGTCACTGAACAGCACAATAAAAAAAAACAGGATGTAAAAGGTTTTCATTTTATAATATAGGATGGAAGGATCAGGTGCCGAACAATTTCCCAGCAGCGAAAAACGGCAGGCAGAATAGTAAACGCGTCAACAGTAAACAGTAATCGGTCAAATCAATGGCGCTGGAACAGGCGGTTCAGGATGTGAGGGAATATTACGGTCAATTCGCGCCTGCTAGTCACCTGCCCTAAGACCCAGAGAGACCACGAAAATTGAGGCACAGATGAAAAAGCAGTGATTGATACCAAAGGAAACCCACTGCACTGACCCAGAAAAAGAAAAAGACAAAGAAAGATAAGAGAAGAGAAAAAAAGGCCATAGAAACAAAAATAAAAACGAAAAATCCCCCCCCCCAACCCCCCACCCTGCACCCCTGCAGATGACTACGGCCCCCCCCAGCAGTGTGCCTGTCGCCCAAGAACCTAACCCGAAATATAGAAGAAACAGAAAAAGGAGAAAGAAAGGAAACCCCACCCAATGGGGAAGTGGAGGAGGGCGATAGTCTATGCGCTTCCGGTCTCTCCCCCCCGCCCTAACAAAGGGGGCCCCCCTAACCACAAACCCCCCGCCCCGGAATCCGTCTGTTAATGAAGCAGTCTCGTTACCAATAGATCCATCATAAACAATTCAATCCACAATCTCAGCCTTGGCCCCGTCTATCAAAGTTGCCGAGTCCCTCGAATAGGTAAAGCCCCATCCCCGGGAAGTCAAAAGTCACACAGAAGCAGCCGGAGCTTGGGCCAGCAAACGGGAGAGGAATAGCAGATCCCAACGCACACGGCTTGCACAAACGATGTCCCTCCCCGTCTCCGAAGCCAAGCATCGCAACATCCGCCATGTTGGGAGACCGATTGGGGAGAGGGTACGACTCATTCCGATACAGATTATAGTGTGGGCCAACAGTGTCCAGGATGAGGGAAGCAGTGAAATGTTCCGATAACTGTAGGACCGATGTTTCCGAGAACGTAAGAGAGTCACCAATCTCAGCACTCACGATGAGTTCCATTTCCGCGGGGGCAGGCACAGCTTCCAGCACCGGGTCCAAATGCGCCACTAGGGCGCCCAACAGGAGGCAGGTCGGCTGCCAGGTCTCAAAAATCGAGTCAGGGCTTGCTCTCGGTCCTATGATCCCATCTGCTGCCGACAGTAAACGATTGACCTGGGCCTTCACCGTCGCGTGAAGCGCTGCAAGTTCCGCCATTACCATCCGCAAGGAAGGGCCACATTGGGTCCGTTCCGCCAAGTTCCATACGCCGGCAGGCATAACGATCCCCCCGGATAGGCGCCTTCTCCGGGGCAGGATACGTCGGAGCAGAAACAAGCCGTGAGGGACGGGCCAGCGGCACGCAGCAACGCGCGGCGGGACCCCCACCCCGGGGCACCAGCGATGCTAGTGCCGGGCCTCCGGGCCGGGGCCCCCCGCGACACAGCACCGCGCGCCACCCGCCACCTCACCTCAGGTATAGCACCAGGCAGCAGATGGTTGCAAAGTAGTCCAGAGAAATTTTCAAAAGTTCTAAGGACCGGACCCAACCACTCTCCTCAGTCCGTTGTTGTTCACTTTGGACCCGGGTAGACCAGCAATCGAGTCCCCGGCTTCCAGTCTGGGTTAGGCCTCAAAACATTTTCGATGTTACTTCACCCCAGAACATCAGAAAAATTCCGTGGTCACACCATCGGGGTGCCGACTAGTTCACCCACACGAATCCGGGGCAGGAGGTCAGGATATTCGACAGGATAAGCGAGCGTAGGGCGGAGGTCAGCGGAGCCGGGAGACTCTGCGGCCATCTTGGTTGGTGTCGTAGCTCCTCCCCTCTAGGTTAGGTATTTAACATCTTGTAGGACATGGTCATGTTCCCTTGCTTGTATTCTTCACTTTCTAGGACTGTACCTGTCGCCTGAGGATCTCCCTCCTTATTAGGGTAACAGACAGTATTGAGTACCTTGTTTAAATCCCCCCAAGGCCACCCATTCTTGCATGAATTATTTCCGTCAGGGCAGGAGGTGGGGGTAGTATCGTCAGCTGTTATTAGGGCGAACCAGGCTTCACAAGTTCCATTATAAGAGAATGGGAAAGGAAAAAGAGGCATCCCTCCCTTTTTCTGATGAGGTGGGATGCGGCCACATATCCAACAATTGGTGCTACTACTGGCCTGCTGAGTGTGGTGTAGCATCTGTATGAAGGTATTGTTTCGCAAAGCTAGTCTATGGGCTTGTTCATGAGGGGGTAGGTCGTGATAGGTGTGTTCCTGAGTGCTGTTGGGTGTATGAGAGGTGCGTTGTGTTGGAGGAAAAACGTGGAGAATCCAACCAAGACACGTCATAACTGCCATGAGAAAAAATAATACTGTCAAACATATAATAGGACCATTATGTCTTTTTCTAGAGTTCATTTTTTCTTTCTCCCACATAGTCAAGGTGTTAAAATCCATTCCCATGCTCCAACCGCTTCACCACTGGACCGACGCCCAATGGACTTAATTAGCCAGAGTCCGAATGGCAGACCTTAACTTTGATTTGTAATCCTGTTGTGGGGTTAGTTCCAAAGGCAATAAAGATTGTTCAGTCACAATGTCAGTGGGATTGGCAGGGCCATCAGCAACAGTGTCTTTTTGTCCAAAATGTTTCCGGCAGTAGCTTGCGTGGAGCCAGCCCTTCCTGCCCTCGACCTTCACTGCTGTCCGTGTTGTTAGTAGTATGAGTCTTGGCTTCTTCCACCTGGGCTGGAGGGGGCTGGTCCGGTCGAAGTTCCTCACGAGGACCCAGTCCCCGGGTCGGATGGCGTGTTCTTCCGGGTTGGTTTTGTCAGGGAAGGTGGCAGCAACCTGAGAACGACAAGATTGGAGTGCAGACATCAAGGAAGCCAGGTAGTCAGTCAGCATAGTACTGTCAACATCAGTTATTCTTTTAGGCCTTGGCATACCCCACATATTTGGTGGTCTGCCAAAGACCACTTCATATGGAGATAAGCCAGTTCTGGAATGGGCTACCATACGCATGTAAAAGAGGGCAACCGGTAAGGCTACCATCCAGTCCACGCCTTTGTCAGTGCATATCTTGGCCAATTTTGTCTTCAAAGTTTGGTTGTGTCTTTCTACTAGACCTGCTGCCTGAGGATGTCTTACACAGTGAAACTTCCAAGTGTACCCTAACAGAAGAGACACTTGCTTCATGAGTTCAGAGGAAAAAAGGTTGGCCGTTATCTGAGTAGATGACACGGGGCAACCCATACCTCGGGAAAAACTCTCTAACTAATTGTTTAGCAGTTGTCGTTGCAGTGTAATCTGGGACGGGATAGGCTTCTGTCCATCTGGTCAGAGCACACACTACAACTAGTACATACTTGTGACCTCTACATCTCTCCATCTGGAAATAGTCCATCTGGAGAACTTCAAATGGATGGTCAGGGGGTTGGAATCCTCCCTGTTCCACCTTTGTGCCTTTTCCTGGGTTGAACTGATTACAAATCATGCACGTTTTAACTTTTTGTTTGGCTGCAGTTCTCAAATGTTTGTTGTGCCATATATTCTGTGTGCTGTCTAACATTGCTTTTTCTCCCAGATGCGCTGGTCCATGTATGGTGTTTACCATAACCTGTACCATGGCATCCGGTAGAAACCATACTGCTCTTTCAGGTGTCATCCAGCCTTGATCTGTAAGGACCCCTCCTTTTTCCTTCCATTCTAGCAGTTCCTGTGGTGTGGCGTGACTTTGGACATCCTGGATGTCAGAAAAGGGGTCTCGTATTGTATATTGGCGGTGTGGTATACTTAATTCTGTGTTTGCTGCTAACTTGGCTGCACTGTCTGCAGAATCATTTCCTTTTGATATTTCATCTGTTCCTTTTGTGTGCGCTTTACATTTTAGCACTGCGATTTTCTCTGGTAACTGACTGGCCTCTAAGAGGGCAGTGATGAGTGTAGCATGCTGTATTCTGGACCCATGTGATGTGAGAAATCCTCTCTCTCTCCACAATGTAGCGAAGTTGTGTACAACTCCAAAGGCATATTGTGAATCAGTGTAGATGTTAACTGACTTTCCTTTTGCTAAGTGACATGCTCGTGTTAGGGCTATGAGTTCTGCTGCCTGTGCCGACAGTATCTCTATCTTGTGTGCTTCTAAAGTGTCTGTACCATTTGTGACGGCATAGGCTGCTGCTAATTCTCCTGTGGGGAGTCTCATACATGAACCATCAACAAAGAGTGTCATTTCTGCCTTAGCAAGGGAAGTATCTTGTAAATCTGGTCTTGGTTTGGTCACTAAATCAATTATGTCAATACAATCGTGAATTTCTTCAGTAGGAGAGGTCAGTGGCAACAGTGTTGCTGGGTTTAAAATGTTGCAGCGTCTAATCTCAATGTGTGGCTGAAAAAGTGTCATCTCATATCCGGTGAGTCTGGCTATTGTCAGATGCTGTGTTTGTGTTCTGTTTAACAGAAGTTCTACAGCGTGTGGGACCTGAACTATCAGATGATGTCCCAATACAATAGAATCGCTTTGTCTAATAGCTTGTGCAGTAGCTGCTACTGATTTTAGACATGCAGGCAATGCTTGTGCTACTGGATCTAATGTGCTTGACAAATAACCACATGGTTTATGTTTGTCTGCTTGAAGTTGGGTCAGAACTGATAGTGCTGTACCTGAGTTTTCTGTTACAAATAATGTAAAATCTTTGGTGTAATTAGGTGTTGCCAGCACTGGGGCTTGACACATAGTTTTTTAAGAGACTGAAAGGCTTGCGTGTGTTCATCTGTCCAGGGTAATTGTGGAGTAGCGCCAGCTTCGAGTGTTGTCAGCTGTACTAACGGTTTGGAAATGAGTGCAAATTGTGGGATCCACTGTCTACAATATGAGGTGAGACCAAGAAAGGCTCGAACTTGTTTCTGTGTTGTTGGTTGTGGTATTTGTAGTATGAGCTGGATGCGTTCCTGTGTAAGCTGCCTACCCTCCTTTGACAGCAAGTGCCCTAAGTATGCCACTTGCTGTAAACAAAATTGGAGCTTACCAGGGGAAACTTTATGGCCATTTGCAGCTAGGAATTCTAGTACGAGTAGTGATGCTTCAGCACATGCTGCGTCAGATCTGGCCGTAATGAGGATATCATCAACATATTGTAGTATGGCTGTATCCGTGGGCATTTGAACAGTATCTAGTTGTCTTTTTAATGCTTGGCTATATACGCTTGGACTCTCTGTGAAACCTTGAGGAGCTCTTGTGAATTGGAAACTTCGTCCTTGTAAGGAGAAGCCAAAAAGGTATTGACTGTCTGGGTGAATAGGTATGCTAAAGAATGCGTTTTTCAAGTCAATGACTGAAAAATGCGTTGCTTCCGCATCTATGGCTGTGAGTAGGGTGGAGATGTCTGGAACCACAGGGTGTTGTGGAATGACACATTTATTGAGCTCTCTCAAATCCACCACTAGTCTGTAGACAGGTGGTGTTCCTGGTTCCACTTTTTTTATGAACTGGTAAAACAGGGGAATTGCAAATGTTAGAAGTTGTTTCCTTAATCACATCCTGACTGTATTAGGTCCTGAATAATTAACATTAATGCTTGTTCAGCCTGAGGTGGAATTTTGTATTGCCTTATACGTGGTAGTTGGGCTCCCTCTTTCAGTGTAACCTTGTGATGTGTTCTTTCCATATATCCTACTGTGGTGGAATCAGTGGCCCACAGGGTGTGTGGCAAATCTTTCAAACGCTCATCTAATTCTCTACTTGTGTAGTGGCCCTTGAAATCTCGCAGAAATAGTCTGACATCTGTAGGTGAGCAAACAATGACAGCTCCTAATTCTTTCAATGTTTTTATACCAAGCAAGTTTTCTGGACATGATTTTGTTAATATAAGATCTGTAGTTGTCATGAGGGGACCAACCTGCAAGGGCAGTGGCTTTGACGTGACGTTTGTCACAGGTTGTCCCGAGAAACCCAGAGAAATACTTTTTGAACCCGAGAGAGGAGCCTCTGGGACCTCTTGATGGCTTATTGTTGTTATACTGGCCCCAGTGTCTAGTAGAAATTTCCTGTCCTCCCCAAGAAGTCGGACCTCTATAAATGGAGCTGTCTGATCTACTGGAATGGGGATTAGGGGCAGTTTGTCATCTTCTCTCTCTGGGCAACATCATGAGAAATCTGGGTAATATTCAGTGTAGGCGCTGTCTATAATATTCATTTGGGCCATTTGTGTTGTCAGTGGAACTGAAGGTGTTGAACTGTCTAGGGAACCATTCTGTTTTGGCTGATATGGGCGTGGCTGGGTCTTACCAGTAGCCAAATTGTGCTTTAAGACAGGGCAATCTTTAACGAAGTGTCCCATCTTTTTGCAATATTTACAAGTGCTTTTTATATTTGTCTGGCTACTTGGTGTCTGTTGACGCTGGGGTGCAGTTTGGGCTACTAATGCTTTAATCTTTGTGTCTTTCATGCGTTTCTTATCATTTTCTTCTTCATCCCTAATGCGATTCTGGTGATATTGTAGCATTTGTAACACCTGTGGAGGTGTATGTGCTTGCCAGGTACTTTCTACTTTTAGTACTCTGTCCTTAATGGCTGGCAAGGCGTTATCTACTAATTTGGAAACAAACAGATGCGGGTAAGCTTCACTTGTCGGCGTAAGGCCGCTATTTACCACAAAACATTTTTCAAGTCTGGTGTAATAATCTCCTATGTCTTCACCATGTTTCTGTTTGCAGGAGGAAATGGCATCCCAGTCCTCCTTTTTCACTGTTAGTAACTGTGGTAGCACCTTTAAAATAGTGCCAGGAAGTGCTTTTAGTCTGTCTCCTATACCTTGACCTGCTACTCTAGTATTTTTCGTCATTCTGAAGTTCAGTCCATCTAATGTGTTCACCTGCTACTTCCCAATCCTTTTCTCTTAGTTTGTCATATATACCTGATGGCAACAATAATTTCAGAATTGCTGTGATATCAGAAAGAGTATATGTTCCCATCATTAATACATCTCCTAATTCCTTAAAGAATCCAGCAGGATCCTTTGAGTGGGAGGGAACCATCTCTTTCATCCTTAGTAACTCAAGTTTTGTCAAGGGTAGATAAATGAAGACGCGTTGTAGCGCTCCATTTGTGTCAGTTCTGTGGTGGACCTCTCTCATGGGGAACTGGCGTGTTTGAGGGAGTCTATTAGTTGATCCACACGTATTATTGAAAGATTTATATTCAGTCTTTTTCTGGTATTTCTGTCTAAAATCTATAAATGTGTTGAGAAAAACTGAACTATTGTGGAGGAACATGTTATCAGCGCAGTCAGACAGAAAATCTTCGAGTCTTGAATCATGTTTAAAATGAGTGTCATTGAGTGTGATGAGATGTTAATGTTTTCAGGTGCAGATGGCAATACAGGATAAAAACCAGTAGAAATGGCTGATTGTTCCCTTTTATTCCTTTCACTAACTACTTCTTTCCCTATTTCTTGTAACTGTTCTTTCTTGGCCTGCTCTGACATTCTCTTACCCTTTTCAAAATCATGCAATTCCTTCTGTTGCCTCCTATGGGCTTCTTTTCTCCATAACTCTACTGAGTCACTCTGTGACTGGCGGACTCTCTTTTTCTTCCATACCTGTTCCTCTAATTTTATAATACATTCCATGTCAAAAGTACCATTTTCAGGCCATCTATATCTGTGTTCTAGGTCTTTAGTATAATCCATCCATAAATCACAATAAATAAGTGCACCGACACCATGTTTTGCATACATGAAGTGTCCTGGAGTATCCCGAGGAGGAAGGGGAATTTCCTTCTCAAGAATACTCCTTTTGGTTGCCATCTTACGTATTTTCGAGAAAATAGGCATGATGGCAAGACTTTCAAAGATTTTAAAAGTGAGAAAAACACAAACAGAACAAATATCTTTACCGTACCCACGAAAGAGGTGAGTCCGTCTTTTATACTAGTTTAGTAGTCCTCACAAAATAAGTGAGAAACCCACAAAAACATGTATCTTTACCATGCCCACAAGGTAGTGAGTCCGTCTTTTATACTAGTTTTAGTAGTCCTCACAAAATAAGTGAGAAACCCACAAAAACATTTATTTATTTTATTTATTTTATGGAGTTTGTAGAGCGCGCAGCTACCCCCGAGGGGGTGTCCCGGCGCTAAAATCCAGGGGTACCCAAGTGAAAAAAGGGAAGAGAAAAAGAAGGAGATGAAGGGGAAACTAGAGTCCGGAGAAAAGCCAGGTTTTAAGTTTGGCTCGGAAGATGGTTTCAGAGGGACAAAACCTCAGTTCAAGCGGAAGGGAATTCCAGAGTCTGGCAGCAATGACACCAAAACCTCTGCCACCGGTTCTGGACAGTCTGAAACGGGGCGAGATTAGGAGGCGGAGGTCATTGGATCTCAGGGATCTGGTGGAGCGGGATATCGAGACCCGATTTTGCAGGTAAGTAGGACCGAGGTTGTTGATGGCTCGATAGGTAAGAGTGAGGACCTTAAACTGGATGCGGCTAGCCACAGGGAGCCAGTGGAGTTTCCTCCGGTATGCAGAGACAGATTGACGGTACGGGATATTACCGATCAGTCTGGCTGCAGCATTCTGGACGATCTGCAGCCGACCAATCAGGTACTGGGGGGCCCCTGCATAAAGGCTATTGGCATAGTCCAGGTGGGACGTAATAAGGGCCTGGGTAACTGTGCGGCGGGAATCCATGGGGAGGTACGGAAGGATCTTCTTTATCATGCGAAGTTTCATGAAGCATGCGGAAGTAACTTTGTTGATCTGAATTTTACAAGACAAAGAGTCATCAAATTGGAAACCAAGGTTCCGAGCCGAGTGAACCGGGGATGGGGCAGGATCAAGAGCCGTAGGCCACCACCAAAAAGAGGGGATAGAGGTTTTCTGATTAAAGAACAGAACCTCTGTTTTGTCTGCGTTCAATCTAAGGTGGTTCGTAGTCATCCAGCCACTGATGTTAAGAAGGCATTGGCGGAAGTTGAGAAATGCGGAGTCAGAGTGGTCCCGAAAGGAAAACACCAGCTGTGTGTCGTCAGCGTAAGAGACCACCCTGACTCCGTAAGATTCCACCACGTCCGCCAAGGGGGCCAGATAGACGTTGAAGAACAGGGGGCTTAGGGCGGAGCCCTGCGGCACCCCACAAGACAGAGGTTTTTTCTCTGACTTAAAAGGGCGTAGCAGTACCCTTTGACTTCTGGATGAGAGGAAGGACTCGATCCAGCCGAGGGCAGTGCCACCGATGCCTATCTGCTTGAGACGATCCAGGAGGATAGGGTGCGAAACCGTGTCAAATGCCGCGGACAGGTCGAGGAGAACCAACATGGCCTCCTCGCCCCTGTCCACGCACTCCCGGATGGTCTCAGACACCTCCAGCAGGGCTGTCTCGGTACTGAATCCTGCTCTGAAACCGGATTGGGATCCATGAAGCAGAGAGTGGTCTTCTAGATAGTCCGTAAGCTGGAGCTGTACGGCTTTCTCAAGGACCTTGGCGGGTTTGGGAAGAAGGGAAATGGGGCGGTAGTTGGAGAAGACAGCGGGGTCTGCGTCTGCCTTTTTCAAAATGGGAATCACCAATGCCTCCTTCCAGGTGGTTGGGAAGAAGCCATGGTGAAGGGAGGCATTCCAGACGGAGAGGAAAGGGCAAGCCAGTGAGGGCGCCAATTCTCCCATGATTTTAGCGGGGATCGGATCGGAGGGGGCACCAGATTTACAGCCAATGAGTAGTCTGATAGCCTCGTCCTGGTTGAGTTTATTGAATGCAAGGAAGGATGGAGACTCAGGGGGACTGATAGGGGAAACATGTATCTTTACCGTGCCCACAAGGTAGTGAGTCCGTCTTTTATACTAGTTTTAGTAGTCCTCACCAAAGATAGGTGCGAAACCAACAAAACGTGTATCTTTACCGCCCCCACAAAAGCTGTGGGTTCGTCTATATACTTTTCAGCAGTACTCACCGAAAAATAACTGGAAGGCCTCATGAAGATTTTGGAAAAAACGCGGCGCGCAGTTTCAAGGTGGGATTTGTAGAACCTCGGACTCGTCTGCTTCGCAGGTTGGGCTTTGGTTCAGGACGTTCCGCTATTTCCTCACCGCCTCGTGTGGATGCTGGGCCGCAGTCGGTCCCCCTCTTCGCCTCGAGGGAGTTAGCAGGAATTCCCCGCGTTGTGCACTTTTGAAGTCCGTCAACGGTCAGGAGGGGACAGTACCCGGTCCAATATCGCCGGCGCGTGGGGGAAAGGGAATGACCCAATTCGGGCGCCAATTAATGTGGTAAATTAAATTTACTTATTACCTCATTTCTGAATTTCTATGCTTAATAAATCATAATTTCTTGTCAATGCAAAGCGAGGAGTCCGTGGTGCTCAAATGAAGGAGGAGGAGACCAATAACTCGAGTTAAGGGGAGCGCTTCCAGCGCCAAGCGGGCACAGGAGCAATCTCTCAAGTCCCTCTCTTGAAGTGGGCGTCTTTATTTTCAACATCAGGACATTTATACAGTCTTGGTCATGAGGCAAAATAGAGGAACAAACAGGTCATGGCAGAGAGAAGAACAAAAATTAGCAAGAGGAGCAGATTGTGAAGAAATGGGGGCGTGTCTTAGGCTTCGTGAGGGGACTTGCGATGTGAAATAGTCTGACAGTTGGAAGGGGGAGGCTTCCTCATTTGGGGTTTGTGCTTGTGCTTCATGTCAAAAAGAAGAACTATCTTGTGTAAAACAGAGACCATCTGCTCTCTGGCTTGCAGTAACTATTTCTTAAAACAGGAACTATCTGCTGGTTCTGGGAATTGGCTGAAACACAGGAAGGGGTGGTCAATGAACTAAGATGCCAGGTGCAGGGTGTCTTACAGTTAAGAACAGGAACTATCTGCTGCTGGTTCCCAGAATTGGCAGAACCACAGAAATGTGTGTGTTCACAGTGTACAACCTTGTGCTTCCTCTATTAGTTGGTGTGGTTTCAGGGACTAACCTCGTGCTTCCTCTTTCAGTTGGGGGTGGTCACAGGGCAGTTGGTGTGACAGGCTGAGTTACCAACAATGGACAGGATATGGCTGAGTCTCTGGCGCAACTGGGGGAGGGCACACAGACAGGCTTCTTGGAATTGGCTCGACCACAAGGAGCAGGGGGGTGTGCAAGATTCAGTGGGGATGTGAAGGACAGTTTTCAGACAAATTGCTGAGAGCATGTCACACACAAAATGGGTGTTTGTCTGAGAAAAATGGCTGTCAGGCAGAAACAGGGAAATGATGGGGCACAATTGTCAATTTTATTTCCACACACCGACCCCTTCGCTGGCTCATGCAGATGAGTGACGAAAAATCCCAAGTTGCTAAGGTGGTCCATTTCCCTACAGGGGATGGACTTTAGGGTGGAACATCGGCCCGGAGTTGACCACGCCAATGCTGACGGTCTCGTCCGGGTTTTCTGCCTTAGTGACGAGAACTCCCTAGAGGTTGGGTAGCTCACCCCACTTTCGGCTGGGGGGGATGCATGTTAGATCTGTCAGCCCTAGGGTGGTCTTTCCGTGTTTTTTTCTCCCTTGCCTTATTTTTCCCACCCTCTTTTTTGTTGGCCTTAGGTCTCTGAGCGCCTTCCCATTGCTGATCAATGCTAAGGTGCAGGTGCTCTCTTCTTCCAACATGGCTGCCACAGGCCCGTGCTACTGCAGAGTGGTCTTTTTAGTAGCACCCTAGTTGCCAGGAGCTGGCTGGGACCCTAGATACTGTTGCAACACCAGCCCGCCTTTTTCACCCATAGCTAGCCTAGGGAAGCTCCTGGAACCTTCCAGAACAGGGGAGGGGTCTGCTTTTGCCGCCTTAGAGTGTGGTCACCTAACCTGGGTATATATAAGGAAAGGAGGGAAACTTTTTAGTCAGTTGGGGCATCACTGACCTGGGGGAACCTACGCAAGAGACTTAGGTGGTAGGGCCTAGAAAGGGGACCTATACCACTGGGGATGACAGGGCTTAGGCGCTGCCCACCCAGCTGAGTGAGGAACACTGATCTAGCCCACTGATCTGGCCCGGTGGGACGAGAACCCAGGGACCACCTGCAGTGACCTGCTAAGACTATCCTGCCTCCAGCCTCCAACTCAACTTCCCCCCTCAAGAAACTACCTACCAAGGGAGCAAGAACCACCAAGCGCCGAGAAGACTACTTTCTTGTGCCACCAGGACCACTGGGGATCAACCAGATATAGGCGCTGTGTCACCCCCTGCGCTCCTTGACTCCACCTGGGTCCCCTTTGCTGTTCTGCCACTGTCGTGTGGCCTGTCCTGCTTGAACTGCCTGCCCTGCCTATCCAGCGCTCTCCTACTGTGCCCTAGAGAAGTGCTGTTGACCCCAGTGCTGAGGTGTCCTTGCTAGCGTGGTGACTTGCACCCAGGCGCTAGGCTCCTCGAGATTGCTGAGCCACTGAATTGCCCCTGGCTCCCACGCGCTATCTGCCGCTTCTCACTGGAGCCCCAGAGACTGACCGGCCCTGAGCGCCGCTTGCCCCCTACTGCGCTCCTGTGCTGTGCCGTGTGAACTCACCACCGCGGCCCGGGACAGCGTTGACGGTGCTGCTGTTGCCCTTGGGGACCTCGGAGTGCCCTGGGCCCTGTTGCGACTGCGGCGGTCTCAGCAACGACATCTGCCCTCCTGCGGCGGTCCCCGGAGCCAGGAGAGGGCCGCTGCCACATCCCTGCTGCTGCTCGTCACTGCGGCGGCCCGGGCTCCTGCTCTGCTGCTTCCCCCGCCGGGCCCGAGGCCTGAGAAGAGCGATGGCGAGTTCCCGAAGGCCGCACTAGGCCTTAGAGACAAGATCACTCGCCTCATGTGACGGGGGCGCCCGTCCACGTTATCGGCCGCGCCCCTTTGCAGCGCAGGCATTAGCCCAGGCTGCCGCGCCCACCAGAACTGCCCTTCGATTGGCCGCTGTGGCCAAGCCCCCTTCGCGCCTCACGCTGGATTGGTTCCCGGGCCTCCCACGTCACCAAGGGCTCGGGAACAGGAAACCACCCCACCGGAGGGCTCGGAGAAGACCGAGAGCCTTCCCAACCACGAGACATCGCCGCAAGGGGCCCGGAGCGGCCTGAAGAAAAAGGTTACCCCTTGGGGGAGTAGGGCGGCCTGCTTGAGTAGACGCTGGGTCTCGGGCGAGCCAGAGGAAGGCCCGAGATCGCCCTCTCCGAGGGAGATTGTTGTTGAGACCTGTTGGCACCTGTGAACAGAACTGGGCCAGAGCCCCATGAAACACTTGGCACTCCCTATTTCGAAGAGGAGGTTAACCCCTGATTAGGGACTATACTGAGAGTCCTTATTAGAGTGGCCCAATGAATGTAATGCTTGCCCTAAGCCTAAGGAAGGGTTGAGCCTATGTTTCACGACGTACTGTTTTGATGTTTAATGAATTGTTCTTCCCATGCTTAATGACATGTTTACCCTGGCCTGATGACCTTCTTATTCTTACCAGATGAAATGTTTTATCCTTGCCTAATGGAATGTTTATTCCTTTAATGAAATGGCCATTGCGACATGCTACATTGATAATTTAATTGCTCCCTTTGCTCCTCTGATGAAGTGTTTTAATGAGATACTGAACCCTTGATTATTGAGATTGCACTAAGTGACTTGCCAGCCGTGGTTTTGATTCTAGATAAAAGCGTATTGTTTTAATCAACCTCACTGTTGTGGTGTCAGTCATTGTGTGCGTTTCCTGGCTCAGTGGATGTGTGTGATGTATGGTCACTTTACAGCTAAGCTTTCGGGTGCCTACCTGCTCGCGCCAGGCTACCCCCTGTGGGATTGGAGACCCCAGTTCCTACACTCTCAACCAACAAGCACGGTCCCGAAAGTGAAAGAGGACTGCACAGCAGGTGGAGCATGGGGATCTCTTGTCTTTATGGGGCCATGTGCTTCTAATTTAGAAACACATGGCCCCATAAAGATAAGAAAGTGGTTTGCGACAGCAGCAAAGCAGGCGAGCCCGTCCGGCTCGCAGGCGAAAGGACATCTAAAGAAAACCCTAATTTCCAAAGGCAGGCTACCATTTAGCACAAGCATTTGCAATGCAATAGGTCTCGCAGTAACGCAAGTTTGAGCTATTGACATTGCAAATGACAATGCCTTTTATTTTTGTTTTCATTTTTAAAACATAAAAAAAGGCATGGTCATTTACAATGCCAATAGCTTAAACTCACGTAAATGCGAGACCTATTGTATTGCAAATGCTTGTTTACAGATGTTGCATGGTGTTAAAAAATAAACGCAACATGTCTGTACAAAATGTAATACACTCCCACCTGTTACCTGTATTAAAAACAAATTCAAGGAAAATGGTATTTAGAATAATGTATGTTTGCAAATTATTCAAGGTCATCAGGGCACGACTGTGTGGAGATAAGAGCCAAATCTATCAGGGGGCCCCCTGAAAGGCTGGGGCCCTGGGCCAGAGCCAATGTGCCTGTGCCTTAAAACATCTGTGCCCACTGGTCCCTCTGCAAGTCCTGCTGCTGTACTTGGCCCTATTCGGGGCGCTGCTGGTGTTGCTCTTACTCCTGCTCTTTGCCGTCATCAAGCAGCTGAAAAACATGGTGGTGGCCAGCGCTGCTCTGCAGCCCGGCCGTGCCGCTCGGCCCTCCGCGAGCCCTGGGACCTCTGGCTGGAGCAGGCTATGTAAAGCGCACACTTCACCCTGCACCCACCCGGCAGATGAGGGACCCCAGCACGGACCAAAGGAAACACGAGTGGAGCTCTCGACATGTTACACACGGTGCAAGTGGCACTCACTGGCTGCGAGTCTCACTCCTCGGAACACAGATTCATACCCGGAGTAGTTCTAACACCCGTGACGAGTCTCGTAGCCGGAGAGCTGCCTCACGCGTGGGAATGCAATCTGATACCGGGCGAACTATGGCATATCTCAGAGTGCAATCTCACACCTTGGAGTGCAGTCTCACACCATGCAACTAGGGTGCTAACTCTCATCGGCTAGTACAGTCTCATGGCCGAGTGGCTCCCGCATTTGAGAATATAGTCTGACGCCAGTAAACATAGTGTCACGCCTGGAGTGCTGTCATACCTGGTGGTATACTAACTCGCTTGCAGTGCTGTCTCATCCCAGGGATTCAAGTGTCACTTCTGACTTCTTTTTAACATATGGGAGTACAATCTCAGCCTGGAGTGCTGTCTCACACTTGGAGTGCCGTTTGCCATTTGGTAGTGCAGTCTCAAAGCACGAGTGCTCTCTCTCACGCTTATAAATGCAGTCTCACAGAAGGAGTGCTTTCTCACACCTGGAAGTGGCGTCGCCCATTTGGGAGCGTGGGCTCGGTTCTTGGATGCATTCTCACACCTGGGGGGGGGGGGAGTTGTATGTGATGGGCCATTGAGTAAAAGGTGAGTCGAACTCCTGCTTCCTTGGAATTTCCAATGAGATACAACGCATTCGAAGTAGAATTTCGAGGGCCACAGGAGAGGACATTGGTAATGCCTTTTAATGTGAGGAAGGAAATGCAAAAAGGTTTCTTAATTTCCAAAACGACAGGTCTTCCTCCCAGGATAGAGGCAGCTAAGCGGGAAACTGCTACACACCCCGCCCCTTCCCCCCATGTTTACGCAGAAGAGAACAAACAGGTTACAGCGAGTGTGAGCCTCTGCCCAAACCTCCCTTGCCCTCTGGTTGCCTGTTACTCGCACCCTCCCGCCTCACAGTCCCTGGGGGTGTATGGGAATCTCGGGGAGGGGGGGGCGCACCTGTTCAAGGCCATTGCCCTCCATGCATAAGGAGGGATTCATCTGCCCTTTCAATGAAAAGTATTTATAAATATAACATTTTTTATCCATCCTTTCTCCCCTATGCATTGTAAAAGTTTAGAAAAGGAGAGTGGTGAGCCGGGCTCCGAATTAAAGTAAAAAAATAAATAAACAAATAGATCACGGTGTCCTTGAAGGGGCGCCGCGCTCAGCATGCACATACAACAACGAAACAAGCATTTGCAATGCAATAGGTACAATTGTATTGCAAATCGTTACGTTTAAGAGCTGTGGCAGAACATGGGGGCCACCCTTCGCCTTCCTCTGTGCAGAGACAACATTAACATTAAGTGTGCCACGCGCTGCCTATCTGATCTGCCAGCGTTCGTTTGCTCCTGTAAAAACTCCACAAAATAAAACCAGCATTTCCCTGTAGCAGCCGCAGGCGGTGTGAGGCACCGAGGCACTCCTCGCAGCTGCCAACCGGCTGAACAGGAACTAAAAAAACAAGTTGCTCGGACTGAAACCGAAACCTTCAATGGGGCGGGACTTCCGTCTTCGGAAGCCCGCGCACGCGCCCAGGGAGAGAAGCAGTGCTGGTGACGCGGGGCTCCCATGCCCGAGGGAGAGCCCCGCGGAGGCTGCAAGACTGACTTTAGAATGGCGGTAAGTGGGGCTGGGGGGCGCTGGGGGGCGCTGGGGGGCTTGTATGTTTGCGGCAGCGGTGGCGGCGGCCGGGGGGGCTTGTATGTTTGCGGCGGTGGCGGCGGCGGGCTTGTATGTTTGCGGCGGCGGCAGGGGGAGGGCGCTTGTATGTATGCGGCGGTGGCAGTGGCGGTGGTGGTGGCGGCGGCCGGGGGGGGGGGCTCTGTATGTGTGTGTGCGTGAGTGTGTGTAGGTGTGCTCCTGTGTGTGTGCGGCGGGGGGTGCCGGTGAGTGGGGGGGAAGTAGGGGGGGTGCACGCGTGTGTGTGTGTGTGTGCGCCTTCCTGCCTGCGTGTGCATGTGTGTGTTCAGGGAATCTGTGGCAGGGGACGTGCACGGCGCCGGGCTGGGCGTGCGCGCCCACGAGGTCAAATCTCCGGCAGGAAAGCGCGTGACAGTCTGCTGTCCACATTCCCCCAAAAGTGACAACATAAGTTGTATCGCCCTAGACAGCAAAAGCTTCGCTTTTGCTTTCGTCTAGGCGAGACCTAATAAACAGTGACACCAGCCAATGGAAATGAGGGGTGGGGCTTAAATCCCTTTTCTAAAACTCCCTGTTCACAATAAATCTCGCCGAGACGAGCAACGCATTGTGCTGCAGCGCCCTGCGATTTTAATGGAGGGAAGTAAAAATATGGATATTCTTCGAGTGACAAAAAACTCAACTAGAAACAGCAGAGAGGCCCCGCGTCCTACCAACAGAAGAACAGACAGAGAAAGCAAGAGAAGCCAGCCGTTAAGCGGCAGGACAGCATACCCAGTCAGCAAAACACAAAACTTTCAATCCTATGGATAGAACTTCTCAACCAACAAGCATGGTACGGAAAGTGAAAGAGGACCGCACTGCAGCCGGAGCATGGGGATCTCTTGTCTTTATGGAGCCAAGTGTTTCTAATTTAGAAACACATGGTCCCATAAAGATAAGAAAGTGGTTTGCGACAGCAGCAAAGCAGGCGAGCCAGTCCGGCTTGCAGGCGACAGTAAGTAAGTAACTTTTTATTGTTTAGGTTAATTAAAACCATTACAAAAAATACATTAAAACAATCTCCACAAGTAGAATTAAAAGATAAATGTAAAAGCAAGAAATTTTAGTTAAAAAAGTAACATTACTAAAATCAATAAACGTGAATGGCAAATTGTTCATAGCAGCTGGTCACAGCCCGAAATTTCCTCTTTAGCCGACTACCTGGCATGGTAGTTTCCGTTCTGCTAGTATCAGAAATTTCACCAGCTTCCCATTTAGCGGTGGAAGACCAGGATCAAAACAAGCAAGGACTGCTTGTCTGCGTGAGCGGATACTTAGTTTGTTAAAGGCTGTTTTTAACAGAGCTGCTCTCTCCTCGTTCAGCCTCGAGCAAGTGCATAGTAAATGTTCTAAGTCTTCGACTCCTATTCCGCACAGCCGGCATCTAGTCCCATAGTTCGTTCTCAGCCACGGTGGAAGATATGGAATGGCAGGTAGGATCCCCAACCTATGTTTTAAAAAGGCTTCTTTTGTTTTCCAACCATATCCAAGACCAAAATATGCTTGGAGCCCCGGTGTTTTGTATGTCCACAGAGTCATCCAGGCATGACGCCTGTGAGAAAAGGTGGCTTTGTCCTCCACATGAGAATGTCTTTTTAAGCTCTTGTTCACTGCGTGCTTAAATTGTGCATGCGATAGAGGAACCTCCCATAGCTCTTTTAGACCTGTAATACTCAGGGACTCCTCTAAGTATTTTTTCGCCTGCGTTCCAGAGGAGTTGGTCAGGTATTGCCAGAGCTGTTGATTCAAGGAGTTTTCCGGTGAATTCTTTATTTTGTGCCAACACTTTATATATGACCCTCTACGTGCAAGCATTTGGCTCGTCAGACCAAATTCTAAACGAATCTGAGCTTGTGAGGTATAGGATGGCAAATGGAAGAGAAGTCTGTAGGCCTTTGATATAGTTATATCTAGAAGTTTTGCATCAGTACCTCTTAGGGCCTCACTGCCATACGTGATTGATGACTCTATTTTAGTTTTCGACACTCGAAGCAGTGGCAATAGAGTCTCACCACTCAAGTTGGACTTAAGCTGTTTCAGCGTCATGGTTATTAGCATCCCTTTCCTCTTAATGGCTTCTAATTGATTTTGGTAGCGGCCACCTTTATCAACTATGATCCCAAGGTATTTATATTCTGAGCAGTTAGAAATTACTTTTGTGCTAAGGGACCAAGTGTGCAACGTTTTGTTCCTAGTTATGGACAACACTTTGGTTTTGTTGATGTTAACAGGGTGTCTACAGTAAACCCTAATTTTCAATGGCAGGCCACCGTTTAGCATAAACAGTGACACCAGCCAATGGAAATGAGGGGTGGGGCTTAAAGCTATTTTCTAAAACTCCTTGTTCACAATAAATCTCGCCGAGGCTGCAACGCCACACGAGACCTAAAAAGCATTGGCATAGCCTTTGGGACCTTATACATGTTTAGCCATGCAACAGTATTGTGCTTGATAACTAAACACTTATTTGAATTTGAATTTAAAAACACTTATAAAGCGCACTTTTACCTAATGGTTTCATGGCGCTAGGACTGCTAAAAACCTCGGATGGCAACTGGGAAAGGACTAGACAGAAAAGGCTTGCAGAAAAAGATGAGTTTTTAATGATTTACGGAAGTCTAGATAGAGTGAGATGGAACGAACATTGGGGGGAAGAGAGTTCCAGAAAGTAGGGCCGAGCACCGCGAACTTCGCCCCCCCGCCCCATCCTCATTTTCCTGAAGCGTGGGACAGAGAGGAGGGATTGGGAAGAGGAGCGAAGCTCTCTGGCGGGCATATACCTGGAAATTGCCGAGTTTATAAAGGCTGGGGCGGTTCCTGCTTGAGCCTGAAACACAGTGCAACCCAATTTAAAAAGAGCCCTCTCCCTAATAGGTAGCCAGTGCAAGTTCTTAAGTAAGGCAGTGGCATGATGGAATTTAGGGAGGCCAAAGATAAGGCGTGCCGCTTGGTTTTGTACCAGCTGTAGGCGTCGAAGAGCACAGGCTGGGACGCCATTGTAGAGGATGTTACCGTAGTCCAGCCGGGACAGAACCATATCCATCACGATGAGTTTAAGAGCAGGAACTGAATAGAATCTTGAAATTTTCCTAATAGTGCGAAGGGTAAAGAAACAGGAAGACACCACCCTGCTGATCTGGGAGTGCAAGGTTAAATTACAGTTTAACGTAATCCCAAGTGTCTTAACAGAAAACGAGGGTAAAGGAGGAGAACCAAGTGCCGGGGGCCAAAACGTGGGGGACCAGGGACTGGATGCTCCACCCGTCAAGACCAACTTGGTCTTGTCTGGGTTGAGTTTAAGATGGTTAGAATTCATCCAGTCCCTGATGAAAATCATAACTGACTGAAAATTAGAAATAGATTTAGGAGAATCAGAAAGATTGAAAATCAACTGAAGGTCATCCGCATAGTTATAAACGGTGACCTCCAGCTGTTGAAGAAAAAAAATTAGAGGAAAAATATAAAGGTTAAATAAAAGAGGAGATAGAGAAGAACCCTGGGGGACACCGCAGTGCATCTTAAGTGGAGAAGAAGAAAACCCATCAAGATGGACGGCCTGGGTTCGGTCCCTCAAGAAGGAATTTAGCCAAGTCAGGGGGGGGGCCCCTGACGCCCGCTGCCCTGACACGGGAAAGGAGGATGGAATGGTCGACCGTGTCAAAAGCAGCGGACAAATCAAGGAGGACCAAAGCCTGAGGTTGGCCTTTGTCCATTCCTTCCCTTAAACTGTCCAGGACCGAAACCACCACCCTCTCAGTAGAGTGGCGGGGGCGGAATCCGGCCTGACGAGGGGCCAGGTAGCCACTGTCCTCCATAAAAGAGCTGAGGACAGTGGCAACGTGGCACTCCAGAATTTTTCCCAAATAAGGGAGAAGGGAAATTGGTCGATAGTTCATTGGGGAGGTAGGGTCAGCACCGGGTTTTTTTAAGATGGGGATGATTATGGCAGATTTGTGAAGTTCAGGAACTACACCCGTCACCAAAGAGTCATTTAAGAATGTCCAAGGGGGGGCCGGGCAGGCTCGAAAGATTTCTTTCAGAATGGGTGCTGGGCAGATGTCTGAGGGGGAACCAGATTAAACTTTCGCTGCCAGAAAAGACAGTGAATCTTCGGTCAGCAGAGGGATATGGTCCAGATAAAGCCGGTTGGGGGGAGGGTCCGGGGCCGGGGGGAGTGAAGGGGGGGAGGTATATTTGCTTTAATGGCTTCAATTTTCTCAACGAAGAAGTTGTTCAAAGAGTCGCAGAGAGCTTGGGAGGGCAGAGGTTTTAATGTAGTTCTGTCTGAGAGTGCCAGCTCATGTACAGTAGAGAAAATTTCTCTAGACTGATTTCCTGCTGAGAGTATTTTCTCAGAGAAATAGTCGGTCTTGGCTGATAAAATAGCCTTTTTATATACATTAAGTAAGAGTGAGTACTGGGTTTTTAAAATAGGACAATAGGAGCGCCTCCATGCGCGTTCGGCTTGGCGAGCAGCAAGCTTCTTACCCTTTAGTTCAGCAGAAAACCAATGGTTAACATTATGGGCGCGCTTCACCGCAACGCGTTTCAGAGGGGCAGCCTGATTACAAGACCTGGATAACCAGGTATTAATCGCATCAACCTGCGATGATGGAGAGAGTTCCTCCAGAATTGGGTTGGAGTTTTGCAAAGAGGAACACAAGGCAGGAATGTCAGCCTTGCTCCAATTGCGAGCCCAGATGTTTTTAGGGAGAGCTAGGCGTTTGGGACGGTGCAAATTTAGGGTAAACCAAATTAAAAAGTGGTCTGACCACAAACAAGGAGTAATAGTGAGGGGGGACACAGGGATGTTCAGGGACCAGATTTGATCTAACATATGGCCCTTACAATGAGTGGGTGCGGATATAAGGTTCCAAAGGCGAGACCTATTGGCTATGCCAATGTTTGTTATTCCTGGGCGGGGAGGGTGGTGGAGTGAGGTCGTCAGTTGAATGCTGGGCCGCTCAACACGCCGGAGTTGCGACGATTTATGACCTGGTCGCCATAACGATGCGGCTGCGCATTAGTATATTGGCAGAGCATTGGTTAGTTCATGGACCACTGATGCCCATTTGTTAGGTAGAGCTGGGAGGACGGCCTCTTCCCGAACGAGCAGGTCGCCCTTTTTCAGTGCGAGGAACTTGGGATTCTGTCGTCGTCGGTGTGTACTCCATTTCGCAATGCAGAGCTTTCAGGGGTGTCGGAAGGAAAGTTCATTCCTCGCCCTGGTCCCACTATTGCTCATCAGCCTGTTAGGGCCGAGTCTCTTTTCGGAAATTAATGGCTGCCCGTATTGAAGCCATTGGTTATTGCCATGAATGTCTAGGTGGAAAGCAAGGCTCCCCGTGGAGGACCTGATGTATAGAATGTGCTTTATTACAACCCTAAAACGTACTGACATTTAAGTTCTTCTGCAAATAGCATCCTGGTATCAAACTTTAGAATTAGGAGGAAAATGAAGCTGTAAATTAGGGGATGAGTGTACTTTGCATTATGCAACATGATCGGTCGCCCACAGGAAGGCAGCCCTATGTTCCCGCCTTGACTGCCCAGAAATCCCTCCTGTACCTCACCCAGTGGACACCAGCGCTGTGCCCGCTGTCAAGAGTGGGACAGAGAATAAAGAATAGGTTCCGGCCAAACAGCCACCCATTATAATTTCACCTCCTAGCTCAGAAACAATTTAGCATCTCCAAGGGCTTCTGGTTCTGCAGTGCGCCACGATTTCTGTTTGGATTCAGGAGTTACAAAATGGCTGCGACTCAGAGCTGATCAATGATGCTGAGCATGGAGGCCACGGGGCAGCCACTGAAGCCAAGGCCACCTGGTGCAAGCCCACCTGCTTCTTCCTGAGTCCCGGGGGGCAATATTCACTCAAGTAATGACATCCGCGCCTCATGTTGTACAGCGTCTTATGTCAATATATTTAATACATTTGTTTGAGGAGGCCCGCTCAGATTCTGGACCTATACCAATACCTGCACTCCGCCGTTTCTTCCTCCCAGAGGTGCAGCGTTTGTCTCCCTGGCCTCGCAGGTGACAGTGTCAAAAAATATAATGGTTAAGAATCACCGCTTGTCCCAACAAACTCCGCTTTACTCCCCCACACTGCCTCTGGCTTGCCCTCCCCGAGGCAGTGCCGGGTAACTCCATGCTTTAACGGATTGTCCTAGTTGGAAATAGACATTGACTGGGCACTGTATAGGAGGTACAGGAAATGGAGGAATGGTTGAGGGACTGGGGTCTGCAGAGTGTGAGCGCAGGAAGAAAGGAGCCCCGGCTGGAGTCAAGGATGGAGGGAAGAGGAGCAAGAGAAAGAGAGGGCGAAGCCCATCATTAGCTCTCCGAGTGGCCTGACATTGGGAGAGCGGACAGATAGATTTCAAAATTCTGGACACTAATGTACCCATCAATGGAAAGAATAACATTCCATACATCCTATGGATTTCATGCGGCAATGCTTGTCATTTCCACACTTTGTCTTGTGCAGCAAGACAGGAAGCAGGAATGGGGAGGAAGGAGGGTGTGGGGGATGCAGGGAGGGCGCGTTGCTCCTGAACACTGGGCTCTGCATCCAGGCAGTGGTCGAAGTGGGGAAAAAAAAGTAGGGGAACTGTGGGTGGAGAATCAGGGGGCGGGAATAACCGAAGATTGGATCAGTGGGCGGAGTCGGGTGTGGCTAGAAATAGCAAAACATTCCAATTTTTAGTACGTTTAGCATTTCACTGACCAGTTACAGCTTATAACGTTATTTAATTCAAACAATGGATAAACATGTTTATTGTAGGTTTAATTCATGAAAGAGCAAACACACATAGAGAATGCAGGTTTATGTAAAGCGTGCAACATATGCAAATCAGTCTTGATCCTGTGCCCAATGGGAGCAGTCCAGCCCAAACTGCCAGGCCAGGTCCTCCTTGGACTGGAAACAAGCATCTTAGGACCGGTTTCGGGCTTTCAGCCCTCATCAGCCAGGATAGCTTGATTTCAGTGGCATGGAGAGCACGAGACCCACGTCTAGGCATACCCGTCCCACTTGGGGTGACAAAAGCAAAAAGAACAACTGATGGACAGAATGCAGAACAATGTCATACATTCACCCCAGTACAGAGATATGGGCCTAAATCCATTGTTTCTTTGCTCACCATGCCATTCCAGTTTGGACCCAGCCATATGCAAATCAGTCTTGATCATACGCCCAATGGGAACAGTCCAGCCCGAACTGCCAGGCCAGGTCCTCCCTGGACTGGAAACAAGCATCCTAGGACCGGTTTCGGGCTTTCAGCCCTCATCAGCCAGGATAGCTTGATTCCAGTGGCATGGAGAGCACGGGACCCACGTCTGGACATACCCGTCCCACTCGGGATGACAAAAGCAAAAAGAACAAGATGGACAGAATGCAGAACAATGTCATACATTCACCCCAGTACAGAGATCTGGACCTAAATCCATTGTTTTTTGCTCACCATGCTATTCCAGTTTGGACCCAGCCATATGCGAATCAGTCTTGATCCTGCACCCAATGGGACCAGTCCAGCCCAAACTGCCAGGCCATATGTATTCAAGTGTCCTATCATTCGAGAAGTGAACACAAAGCAGTACCCACTAAACTATGCATATAAAATATTGCTCTTTGATATGCATGGTACACGTTCTTTGCAGCAGGCATATTACCCCTCTGCGCTACCTTAGATGAGTAAAACAGCCACTAGACAAAACACACTCCAATCTCTCTCCAGGAAGTAAATTGATCACCAAAGTTATCTTGGCACTTGTATTGATGACCAAAACTTGCTGAATATACAAAGAACTTTGCTGTGTTTTTAAAACTCCTGCACTTGTACAAAACCGGTCCCACCAAACTAAACTGGCCCCTACCCTTCCAGTAGCCCTGGGAAACGCCTGATGCCTGGAACGGCCAGTCCAGCATAGTTACTTTTTCAATGCAATACTGCAGATAAGTATACTTATTAGATATAAACGTCATGGATCACTGTTAGTGTAAGATACAGATTCTTCCTGAATATCCTTTGAATTGGGTTCCTGCCTGATTGACACACATGAGCATGTTTAGTACACAAAAGAAGGTATCTGGGTAGACCTCTGAGGTAAGCACATTAATGTTATTCATAAAGACCCTTATACTGGACCACTTACCCTTTTGATCTTCCTGTTCAATTCCTGCCTGTGCTTAACTATGCATACTCTTTTGGTAGATGTTTTAAAGTTTGCACCTTTAACATAATCTTTCTAACAAGCAATATAATGTTTTTTAACTTCTAGCCAATTTTGTAAATTTTTTAGGGCCATGCCGAACAGAACAGAAGCAAAGGCAAAATGCATTGATGGCATCTGCAGTCCTGTGACTTTGAGTTGAAGAGAAGTTGTATTGTGCAGAGATGGGTTTGGGTCTAGCCGAACCCTTGCGGAGGCAGAGGTTCCTGTGTTGTGCCACAGGCTAAGCTCTCCTCTTGCTGGTTCAGAGACACGCTTGCCATAAGTGGATTGGAAGCAGTGTGACCCAGACGGTGCTTTGTCAAGGCAGAGGATCACCCAGCTCTTTAGAATAGGAACCGTGTGTTCTGCCTCTTCATGGCCTTTCTACTAGTCCCAGATTTGGCGGCACTGTCTAATCCCAAGTCTCTTGTGTTATTCAATGTGTTTCCAGTTTAGGGCGCACAGGTACTCAGTTCAGTGTAGTCAGTTTGTTAAAATAAACTAGTTTGTGTGCCTGTAGATAGAAGGGAAGGGGGAGGAGATTGTGGGCACTCCAGACTAGGGTGGCCAACTGGCATGGGTGCAAATTCAGGATGGTGAGTGTAAGAGTTCAGGACAAGGGGTCAAAATTCAGGACAAACATTTGGGGCAACAGGTATGCTTTGCAGACACATCAGTAGATGTCATGCAATAGTATATAAATAAATAGGCAAGGAACATAAGTACAAGTCACTTCTCCTGCCCTGTCACTTTTTCCTGCCCGGTCACTTCTCCTACGCTGTCACCGCTCCTTCCCTGTCATTTCTCCTGCCCTATCACTTCCCCTGCCCCGTCACTGCTCCTGCCCGTTCAATGCTCCTGCCCGTTCAATGCTCCTGCTCATTCACTGCTCCTGCCCGTTCACTGCTCCTGCCCGTTCACTGCTTCTGCCCGTTCACCGCTCCTTTCCTGTCGCCTCTCCTGTTCTATCACTGCTCCTGACCCGTCACTTCTCCTGCCCAGTCACCTCTCCTGCCCGGTCACCTCTCCTGCCCAGTCGCCTCTCCTGCCCAGTCGCCTCTCCTGCCCAGTCGCCTCTCCGGCCCAGTCGCCTCTACTGCCCAGTCGCCTCTACTGCCCTGTCGCCTCTACTGCCCTGTCGCCTCTACTGCCCTGTCGCCTCTCCTGCCCAGTCACCTCTCCTGCCCAGTCACCTCTCCTGCCCAGTCACCTCTCCTGCCAAGTCAACTCTCCTACCCAGTCAACTCTCCTGCCCAGTCACCTCTTCTTTCCCATCACTGCTCCTGCCCAGTTCACTCTGTGTACAACATTGATAAATTACACAAGGTGGCAAGTTCCCCACAGTACTCTGCTTGGGGAAAGCTATGTAATCACTAACTAGGATTTTATTTATTTTTATTATTTTGAGTTTTATATAGCACTGGCTAGACCCGGAGGTATCAGAGCGCTTTACATAAGGTTCCACAAAATTACATCAGTTACAAGAAAACATTTCAAGAGCTTCAGAAGTATCTAGGACGGCATGAATCACATACTTGCCTGCGTCTCGTCAGCAATGATTCGTCTGAGCAAGAGAGGTCCTAGGGTTTTCCAGGTTCACCAGATTCTCTCCCGACGCTGGCCACAAAGGCACCAGAGTCATTCATGATAGCCCAGTGCAGGTCCTGGAGAAGGATTTGATGTTTTTAATAAAGTTAGTACATGGCTTGACGTGGCTCCCAAAATGTCAGTTGCTGCTGAAGACAAATCTGCTGACAGAAACCCAACTGGAGGCTCCTGATGTTCCTTGGGGTCTGAATGCATGCCAAACAAAGGGTGCCAAAAATCTTCAGCATAGCCTTCTTTAAGGCATCAATTTGTTGAGGCATTATCGATAGCCCAGAAAACTCGGGGCACATCGGAATCAGCTGGGGAATCGGCTTCACAACCAAGGTCCTTAAGGTAGACTGACTTGACATTGTGGCGCCCATGTACCTTCTCTTTGAACAGTGGTGTGGTAGGGTTGAGTCCTACTTCGTAGATTGTTTTTGCATTTGGACTTTACATTTTTGACTTTCCGAAGGTAACCTTCTAGCAGGAACAGCCTTGGGAGCAGCACTGAGTCCATGCCGATAACTTCGAGTTAGACATATGCGAGGGCGAGATACTTTTTTAGGTCGAGGCTAGACAGCGTATGAGATGTTGCAAGACCTGGAGTAAGCAGTATACTGGCGTGGAATCCCACCTACTGCTTGCCGTTGGCTAACTCCTCCGATGCTCTTCTTTCTTGGCTCTGAATAGGTTGGCTGTTCCGATACATGACTTCCGTTGTATCGGAATCAGCACCGACCAACTACGGTTTTGTTACGCCGTACAGTGTCTAGGTCTTTCGTTTGGGACTATTTATTCTGTTTTGTGGTTCCAGGATTTTATCACAACAGCGCCAATCGCTGCACCCGGTTTCATGTTATTTTCTTGTTTTTTTTATCTATCAACATGGCACCCCTTTCATGGGCCACCATGCATATATCTAAAAAATGCACGGGCGCTGCACTTTATAGTTTAGGGCTAGCGCTGCGCCTGCTTTCATCATTATTATCATCTGCTTCTCGTTTTTTCCTTTCACAGGTATACTCTGGTTTTCCTCATGCGAATGATAAATGCGTATTAGCCGAATATTTTTTTTGCCTGTATATGTGTACCTTGAGCGTTTTCGCCGAATGCAAATCGACATTATACCCACACGTAGTATTTTATTGCCATGGTCATGATGTGAGGGCATGAGAATGCTTCTAGTGTAAAAGGGAAAGCATATTACTGCAAAGAGGCATCATTGTGCTGGGAATGTATAAACAACTGAGAATAAAGGAGCGATATGCTCATAATGAAAACAGAAACCTCTTCATTTTGCCCCAATTGTCTGTCCTTCCTTGCCAAACAACGTGCCTTTTTTCTCCCCATCAATACAAAGTTATTTTTGGGAAAATGAAGTTCATTCATGCTGCGTGAAAGGGGCATTTAAGGTTGAGCCGTACCCACACAAAAGGGAAGGCAGCAGTGGAGCCCTGAGAGCAGAAGGAGCAAAAGTTGGTTGATGTTCATTACTCATAGCTTGATGCTGGTGAAGAGGAAGGTGGGGGCAGAAGGATCCCCACATCATTTTGTACCGCTGTATAATGTGCTACGCACACACACAAATGCACACAATCCACACTCACACACAAAGCACAACATAAACAACGCAAAAACACCCACAATAAAAACAAGAATGTGCACACATATAAACACAACACATGCAATCACGCTACACAAAATAAAAACACACACACATACAAAGGCACACAGCACACACACAGACACACCAAGCACACACAGCAGCAGCATACACACCACAGCACATATACACACAGCAGAAATTCCCAATATTTGTTCTTGGCTATGAGTTGATTTATTCCCCTTTTCGCTCTCAATCTCTTGCCTGCTTACAGAGGCACTGGAAAACAGCCCTTATTTTGGTTCCAATCACAGTTGAGTGTACATTGGTATATTTGTTGCACAACGAGCCATGGCCTGCACCCAGAAACCAGAGACACCTCATGCAGATCTCACTGGCATATGCTAAAGGCAGGCAGCGGGCGGGCGCATTGTCATTCCAAATGGGATAATCAGCCTCAATCAGCCTCAATCGGAATGACAATGGGCCTGCCCGCAGTCTGTGCTAGCTCAGGGAGGGGCTGCTGCAGCCTCCGGAGTTCAACAGAGAAGTGCGAGCAGCCCCTGGAAGCTGAAAAAAAAGTTATCATTTTAAGTAGGACTATTCTTGCCGTCCCGGGATGCTTTTTTAAAAGAAAGAAGTAGGGGAACGGACTGAAATTTTTTTTAGAAGTAGGGGCACGCGTGCCCTTCCGTCCCCGCCCACTTCTACCGCTGCATCCAGGACATGTGAGGAGAGGAGAAGAACACAATGTTCCTGCTCGGAAATTAGAATCAGAGCACAGACAGCATTGGGGAGGGGCGAATGGAGCAAAGTTGCCTGGGTGGGGGGGGATATTACCTGTGGCAACGGAGGAGGGAGCACAACTGACTGCCCTGGGCCATTACATAGCGCAAAAGGCAGCGAACGGGGGAGGGTGGGGTGCATCGCCTGCAGCCGCAGGGGAGAGGGAACGGGGGAAGTGGTTACGTATTAGGGGCAGACGGAACTGAGAGCAAGAATCTCTGCCTTGGTGGGAGGTAAAGGGACGGGCGTGTGGAGCCAGCCGGCATCGGGTATTACTAGCAGCGCAGAGGAGAGAGTGCAGCCAGCAATGGCAAGAAAATAGGAGGGGCGGGGGAAGCAGAGAAGAAGGGAGAAGGAGGTGAAACGAGTTGAGAAGAGAATGAATGGCAGAGCTCAGAGTAGGGTGAAAGAAAAGGATGAGTAGAAAAGCAGTGAGGGCGGGAGATAGTGAAGGCAGTAGGGAAAATACGTGAATGAGGGTGCGAAGGACACGAATAGAGCAGTGGCGGTTCTTTAGAGGATAGGCAAAAAAGGTACGTTGAGGACATGAGTGAAATGAGGACAAGAAGAGAGTAACAAGCTGTCGTCACGCAATAGAATTATCAAGTGAAAGCTCGACATGTGCGTTGTGCCTGCCTGAAGCCCTGCCTCCTTTTGGCACGGCCCATCCGGACTGGATCACGGCTTGTTTATATAACACGCCTCGTGAAGATAAGAGTCAGAGTCAGAGTCAAAAATACTTTATTCGATTAACTTAAAATCATAAAAGTATACTACATAAAAATATACAAATATACACATCTGTACATAAATCAATAATACAATTCTATTTTAAGATTTGAATAATTAATAGAAATTATAAGCACGTATTAGAACAATAAAAACAGTTTGGTGAAAAGATTAAAAGGAATTGGGTGAAAAAAGTGGACAACAGTTAAAAAACATTTAGAGACTTCATATACCCTGAATCTAACATATTAATGAGGGTTTATATAAGATTACATTTACCGGGTTACTTGATCCCATAAAAAATTCACCCTTAGAAAGGGCGACTCTTGTCACAATATAATTAGACTAGTCCTGTATACATTCTGGCAATGGGGTTCTCAGTAGTCTGTTCCGTTTAGCTCTCATAGCTGTTACCAAGAAATTTGCAACCCCAAACATCACAATAGGGGACATCATAAGTTGTAAAAACATCAATGCGGGCTTCACCTGCTTGAATTCCTTATCCCTCAAAAGAGGTATGATATATTTTTTTCTGCCCCCAACAAAAAAAGGGCAGAAAAAAACAAAATGTATCAGGTCTTGATCAGTAAAGTTATCACATTTACATGGGACATTTTCATTTGGAGTGCACCATTTCATATATTCACCCAATAAAAAATGCATTTGGTTAAAACGAAACTTCGTCAGAAGCCATCGATGATATGGTCTGTTCACAATAGTCAAATAAGGCTGTATAGTTATGGTTGCAATTAGTGAATAATGTGCCCTTACAGTTGGTTTCTCTATTTCCTGGGATTCGCGATGGATCATTCTGTAGTTCATGAAATATACTTTTAACCAAGTAATATCATCTTTACACAGGCTTTCAGGATTAAAGTAGAGTTCTGGGCGACCCAGTTCTATAGCGATGGTTTTAATATGTGTCAACCATTTTATATCTTTGGCTCTATCTCGCCCCATGCAGTCGGTAATGATTTTGTGGTTTAATGTCAAACTAGGATTCAGCCATATTTTGACCCAGAGAAGTAATGGGGCCATTTTAAGAGTATCCTCAGCATAGCCCATCCCCAATTCTGTATGTATTGCGAAAGAAGGGGTAGAGTGTGGTAAACCCATTAGGGAACGCAGGAATTTGTTTTCTTCTTTCTGAATTGGGGTAGGATCTTTATAACCCCATAACCCAGCGCCATATCTTGCTAGAGCCAAAGTTTTGGCTCTATACAAAGTCAATATGGCTTCTATGGGTTTACCTCCCAGTCTTTTTGCGAAACTCAGTATGGCCGCTGACGATCTGCGCACAGCCATCGCTTTATTTGTGATCTGGGGAGTCCAGGTGCCCAGGGCATCGAATATTACTCCTAAATAGGTGGATATTTTAACTTTCGACAACTCCACACCATTACATCGCAGAGTTTTTGTCATTTTCTTTCCTTTCCCCAGTGACATAACATGTGACTTTTCCATGTTCACAACCAGGTCTAGTTTCTGCATGAAAGCCCCAAAAGAATCGAGGAGCCGCTGAAGGCCATTTGGGGTTCTAGCTATAAGGACAGTATCATCGGCATACATCAGTACGGGCAATGGGGTCCCTCCCATATTGGGTATATCTGGTGTAGCAATAGATAAGATTTTATTCAGCGAGTTGATATACAAGGAGAACAGCATGGGGGCCAGGATGCACCCCTGCCGTACACCTCTGGCTGATCTAAACCCTGTAGTGCATTTCCCGTCCATTGTCATACGCACTGATGCAGTCAGATCCCTGTGCAGGTATGCTAAGAAATTTACAAGAGCCCGGTCCATGCCCAGCTCCAGGAGCATTGTCCACAGCCTCGACCTATTTACTAAGTCGAAGGCTGTGGACAAGTCCATAAAAGCCAGATGGATTGACCCCCTGGTGGCAACAGTATATTTACTGATAGTCATATGTAGATTTAGGCACTGGTCCTCCGTACCTCTCCCACTTCTAAATCCATATTGGGTGTTACACAAAATATCGTTTTCCTTTTCCCACTTATTAATTTTATCTAGGATAACTTTACCTAATATCTTGAACGATGAATCGATCAAAGATATCGGTCTATAACACCTTGGGTCCCCCCTTTGACCTTTTTTGAAAATGGGAATTATGATGGAGTGTGCCCAGGACGCGGGTATGTCAGACTTGTCCATACATGCTAGATTAAAAACATTTGCAAGGACTATAGACCAAACGTGGGAGTGTGCCTTGTACATATCTGCGGGTACCCCGTCCGGGCCGGGTGCCTTGCCTCCCGCAGTATTTTCTATGGCTTTTTGCACTTCCTTCACCGAGATTCTTAGCGGAGATTCTCTGGTGGTAAGTTCTATAGGGGTGAAGGGATTAGTGACGATCTTGCTGCCATAGATAGTCTCAAAATGGTCCAGCCATTGTTTCTCGGTAATATTGACCTCCAACACCTCATTTTCTCTTCCATTAAATAGTGGTGTATTCACTATGGACCAAAACTTGGCACTGTCCCTCAAGGTTAATCTGTCATATAATGATTCCCAGGCCTCAGCTTTGATTTCTTTCTTGCGTGCCTCAACCGTTATTTTATACTCCTTCCTCAGTCTAGTCACTTCAACAGGGTCACGTGGTGTACTTTTCAAAGCCGCTAGCAAGGCTTTATGAGCCTTTGAGCACTCAACATTGAACCACCCGTGCACTTTGCGGGGCTTGTGGTTAGGTTTACACGTGAGTGACTGTGCTACATTTTTACAAATTGATTCAAAGGCATTTATAACATTCCCTGTAACGGTCAATGGGTTTCTACAAATGTTTATTTCTGTTCCCACTTTGTCACACAATTCATTAAAAAAGTCATCCGGGATAATCTTGTGCCATTTAACCCGTCTACCCTGGTCATGCGCCCAAATTTTTGTGGGGTACATGAGTTGCGTTCCAGTATTTATGATGGTTGGATTACTGTTGTTTAATTCCATAATTACTGGATTATGGTCACTAAATGTCGACTGAGAGGCATTGTAGGAGATGACATTTTTAAGCATGCTTGGTGACACAAATATAAAATCTATTATTGTGTTACTACCCCTAGCGCTATATGTTGCAACTCTATCTTTGGGGTTTACAAATTCAGGTTCAGATACATCTATATCAATCAGCAATTCTTCTAAAGCGCCCCCTTTATCTGAGTGTTCAAAGTGCGAGTGGGTCAAATAGTCATCTTCCAGACAAACTCCATATTGACAATTCAATTCGCATAGGTGTGTATTAAAATCACCCAAGAGTATGTAGTGGACAAAAGTAGTTTGACTCATTTTGTACTCATTTAAAAAAACAGTCAGCATATGAATATTATCACTGCCTTGTGTGCCTTCTATAGCATTGTAAAAATTAACATAAATAATTTTTTCCCCCGTGTTCATAAGAACCTCTAAAACTAAGCAATTTGGGGAATTTACATTTAAGATTTTCATCACCCCCGTATGACTCACTGAAATTAGGAACCCTAGTCCTCCCTTGTTTCTCCCTCTATGTGACTCTTGGGCTGGTAAAAAATGGGATACATAACCCTCTACCCAAAAGTTACATTCAGTATCCCAAGTTTCCTGCAAAGCAACCACGTCATGTTGTTTTATAAATTCCAGCCATAGTAAATCATCCCTTTTGGTTCGGAGACCAGAAATGTTCCAGGTCATTAATTTCAGATTCCTGGCTACTGCGATTTCGCAGAGCTGATCCTCCTCCCCCTCTTGAAGGGACAGTCAGTTGTTATCATCAAGGTCTGATAAGGCAGCAAATCTGTTTCCCAATTCCAAGTTAGGAGTGGTATCTACTGTGCACTTGTTATAGTGGCTCGATTGAAAACTAGGTGGCTGTGTAGCCCAGTTAGCTAAATGGGCATTATGTCGAGGGGTATATGATCTGGTGTTTGTAGTCAACAAGGAGGGTTGTTGTACTGGGCGAGGATAAAAAAACCCCAGTGGTACTGCACGGATTTGTCCCAGAGCGATGTTTGTTGCATCCCAAAATAACCTAGAACAAACATAAGGTTTGTTAAAATTTACTATAACGCAGTCATCAGAAAAACATTTACTTGTGGGTCCCAACCAAGTTACTCTTCTTGCCAGGCTTATAGATGCTGAGATGTCCCTTGGGCCCGAGCAGTTTGTATCACACCAGTTCTTTACATTTTCCATAAGGGTTGACTGGGTTTCTAGCTCATCTGATTTGAGTATCGGGACGTTGACCAGTACTGCCACAAAAGGGGTTGCCTCTGGGGGTAAGTTAACCTTTGGTTTAAAGCGTTGTCCAATAGTCGAACCTTGGGTGCTTCTATTGGGATGGCCCTCTACAAAGGGATTAGATCTATTGTTAGGCTTGGGTTTAGGGATATTCTGAAAAATGGATGGCACATTGTCAGTCGTTATAGTTTTGATTGTAGAATCCACAGTGAGAGTATGTGGTAAAGATGTCAAAACAGGCATAGTTGGGGCACTATTTATCTCTTCCATAGGTTGGCCTTGTTGGTTCAGATGCTGCTGTGGATCTAAGGCTAAGTGTTCAGTTACCTTTTTTAGTAGCAATGAATTCATTCTTTCACATCTACTCAATATACCAGAGACACAGTCTTTTAGAGTTTCCACGATATCGTTGGAAATCTTAATCAGTGTTGTTTCAATGGTGTCAGTTAGAACTCTTTCAAGCATTTCCTTTAGCGAACTTTCAAGGTTAGTTGGATTTTGCCATGATGTTGTGTTAGATCTATTTAACTGGGCTTGGATGTGATGAATTTCCGCAGTTTTACTGGATTTTTGCATATTGTGCACTCCCCCCTCTATAGTATAGATATGCTCGGGGGCAACTGTTGAGTCTTCATGGCGTATTATATTTTGATGCTCGAGTATAATGTCATTTACAGTAGTAATGATAGCATTAGGTTCCAGTGGTATCGGTTGTCTCTGGGGTAACGAAATCTCTATTGGGTCCACAGGTGCACCATCCAGCCCGAGTTCCCGTTCTTTCTCGGCGATTACTTTGTTTAACTTCCCCACTTCTGATGTTAGATATGTCATGATATTTCCAGGGGCATTTGAATTACGTGCATGTTTGACTTTACTGGTGCCCCCTGTAATGGAAGTCTGGAGCTTTCTCTTACCCATTTCGGCGATGTGGATGTTAGGGACGTGGCCTGTCCTGTCCTCTATCGTCCCCTGACGGCCACAGACGGCCCGCCCTCTGCCCGGGCTCCGCCCGGCGCAGTCCGCGCACGTCCGCGACGCGGAGGGAGCTGCTTCCTTTTGAGCGCCTCCTGTCGCTGTGGGCAGGAAGTAGGCGGTGTGGTTTCAGTGCAGGCTGTGCAGTGCAGGCTGGGAGCTGTGGTCCGCCCCGCTCGGCGGCCGTGCGATGGAGCTGCTCGGCGGCGGGGGCGACCACAGCAACCACAGCGTCAGGGACCCAGCGGCGTGATGGTAATCTCCAGGTTGGTGTGTTGCACTGTGACCTCCTGTGTCCGTGTTGCAGGTTAGTTCGCCCCCTCGTGAAGATAAGAAAGTCATCCAGTCCAGAGGGGCCATCTCAAAAGGTGAAAGGGAGGCAACCATAAAAGCCCATTTCCAATGGCAGGCCACCGTTTAGCATAAATGGTGATGCCAGCCAATGGAAATGAGGGGCGGGGCTTCAAGCCCTCTTCTCATAGTCCTCGTTCACAATAGATCTCGCCGACCGAGCAGCCCAGGCACTGCAACGCAAGGCGAGACCTAAATAGCATGGACAAAAGGGTATTTTTTATTGTTGTTTTTCCTTTTGACAGTTTTAAATAGTGTGAATTCAGCCCACGATAAAGGCTATTTGAGTGCTATTCATGAGCACCAATTACAGTACACAAGATCAGATTTTTTATTTAAGGGCCTGTGAGATGAAATGATCTGCCTTGAATCACAGGATGTTGAGCAGACGCTGGTACTCAAACCTGATTCACCTTCTCTGCAACTCTGGCCATCAGTCCACACCTGCCCATGCACACGCAAGGCATGATAGTTGGAGGATATTGTTCTTGGGAAGGACACCGGAGCCAAGGTGACAATGACCTACGAGCTGAGCAACTGAAGAACAGCGAAGCCCCTTCTATTACAAAATGATTCCCCAGCCCTACAGCGCAGGAGCACCCGAACAACAGCGAGGCCCCTTCTATTACAAAATGATTCCCCAGCCCTACAGCGCAGGAGCACCCGAACAACAGCGAGGCCCCTGCTATTACTAACCTACTCAGCCCTCTCCGGCCCTCCACTGCCTCAGGGCAATGGCCTGGCAGGGGAGGGGGAAAATCACAAAACACAGCTGCAGGGCCATCCGTGGGGGTGTGGGGAGGCTGAGGTGAAGATGGTGCGAGTTTAAAACATCACCTGACCCCCACAGCCAGACCCATCCTTCCTCGCCCGCTATGCCCTGAATGAGAAGGGCCCTGAGCAAGGTGTTAATGCAAACACTGTTTCTGGGCTGTGTGGGCCCCCAGGGAGGCAGGTAAAAATGGCTTAAAGGCCTGAGTAACACCTGGCCCCCAGGAAGGCTGGCTACACAATCACCCACTACCCAGTTCACCATCAGCGTGATTGCTTGGCAGGGCAGGGGGTCAAGAGAGGGCACAGCTGATAATCGCTGAAGAGCCATATCACATGGCCGCCCCGGCTGCTTTACTCTCCCTGTCCAGTGTCCAGCCTTTGGCTGTGTTGGTGAAGGGATGGGGCTTGTTACTGGTATCGTATGCTGACGACACCCAGTTGGTGATCGCATTTTCCAAAAAAAGGTGCACCAATCTGACCAAGTTCAAAGAGGACCTCTCTGCGATTGCGGACTGGATGGCGGCAAACTGTTTGCAGCTCAACGCCAGCAAGTCCGAGATCCTGCTGTTTGGGAAGGATCGGGGGTTGTTGTCCGAGCACTGTTGGCCGGACCACCTGAAACCTGCCCCCTTGCCCACCGAGACAGTGAAAAACCAAGGCATTTGGTTTGATAGTGGCCTGACATTTGACGCCTAATCCAAGCAGTGGCTGGGGCTTGTTTTGGGCTTCTGCGGGGCCTGAAGGCACTGTTAGGTTTTTTCCGTCCAAAAGTTCACCAAATCATTCTTCAGTCTACAAGTTTGTCTAGACCGGATTATGGTAACTGCCTCTACTTGGGTGCGAAAAAGGCCAGTGTTAAGCGTCTTCAAAGGGCACAGAATGCAGCCGCCCACATGCTGGTGGCCCTTCCGAACACTTGCTCTGTTTCCCACGTACTTCAGAAACTCCACTGGTTGCCGGTGGAAAAGCGCATTCAATTTAAGGCGCTTTGTTTGGCGCATAAGATCTTGTCGCCTCAGGCACCTGTGGGGTTGGCATGGCTTTTAGAGTTCTATGTGCCACGGCGTCCTTTAAGATCCGCCGCCTCAGCTCTGGTTTGCACCCCGCGTGTCTGGAAAGCCAGAGCTGGTGGCCGCTCCTTTCGCAGCCTGGCCGCGCAACTTTGGAACTCGCTTCCTGTTTCCATCAGAGTGATTCAGAACCATCCTGCGTTCCGAAAGGCCATAAAGACCTGGCTTTTTCCGGCTTAATCCTTTCTGATCTCTGGTTCTTGTCTTGGAGTATGCGGTCTGCGCTGGGACGCCCCGTCGCTGGGGCTGCTATACGCATTATAAATCCGATAAATAAATAAATACATACAATTTATACACTAGGAATTGATTAGTCTGGTGGCAAGGTGCAGCAAGTTACGCCACGGGTATTGTTGTTGAAAGAATGTGCATTGACAAAATGATTGGCTAGCAAATAGGTCGCTTGTTTTTAAAACTTATTTTATTTTGTATTAAAAGAAAGAGATGCATATATTCTCATTTATGTGAGAAATAGGACTTATATTTTAGTATATGAACTAATATGATCTTAAATGACCTGCATAGTTTTAAAAAAGATTATTAACTGCGCCGTAGTATTTGATCCGATGAATTATTGAAGATAATTGAGCTGCATATTGAATTTTAATTGTTGTGGCTTGTTTGGCTTAAACAATAAAAAAAACCTGATTTGTGACTGACACTGCCCCAACCCCCATTTCAGCCCGAATAGTGCAATCCACTCCTGAAGTGGGAGGTCAGGTGTCCGGTGGGTCGCATTGGCCAGCAGCATGTTAGACCCCAGAGAGTGTGACTTTAGTGCTCACCTCTTGTGTGACCTCCCCGCCTCCCCATCCCCCCTGTCAGAGGGAGAGGGGGGTGGGGAGGGCCTCACCTCTGGTCTCTGTCCGCCTAGATGGGAACCAATGGCAGAGCTGCAATGGAAGCTGCAGCTCCACCATTGGTGGAATTACTCCCTTGTGGTGAGGGGCTGCCAAGGCCTGGCCCAGAAGAAGAATTTACTACTAGGGGCGTGGCTAAGGATAGTTCAGCAGGTGCAGTGACACCGGGGCTCAGGGGAGTAAAGGGCCCACTGCACCCCAACTATAGATGTGTTTTTTAACTTCCAATGTGGGGCATGGTGCCCATTTGCACTGGCAGCAGTAATGCCCACAGCACCCTCGCTGCTGCACTGATTAGAGTCCGCCCTCTAGTGGTGGGGTGGGGTAAGACTGAGAAAGAAAAGGAACAGCAGGTGAAGATCGAGGCTGGGAGGTCTGGGGCAGGAACAGCAGGGGGTGATGGGTCAGGAGTGAGGGTGCTTGGTAGAGCTGGGGGCGGGGCCTGGTGCAGGAGCAGCAGGGGGTCTCAGCTCAGGGGGGGGGTCCTCGGTAGAGCTGTAACAGCTGTTTACAGAATCTTGGAAAATAACACATTGCTGGTGTGTTTAGTTGAGAAAGGTGAAAAAAGTACAGGTAAAGCACAGGAGACAGTAGTGACAGAATCTATTCTGTGCCTGTAACATGAACCAGGAAGTCCCAGGGCAGGCAGAGAGGGGCAGACGCACAGACACACCCACTGCACCCAGAGGGACAGACGCACAGACACACCCACTTCATAAAGAGAGAGAAATGAAACTTACCTTCACTTCCTGCATTTCTGCATCATGGCGGCAGCAGCTCAGCTCGGGAACCTCCAGGAAGAGGCCACTTGTTCCATCTGTTTGGAATATTTTTCTGATCCGGTGATGATTATTGATTGTGGACACAACTTCTGCCGCTCCTGCATCACCCAGAGCTGGGAGGGAAGAGATGGAAACTTCCCCTGTCCACAGTGCAGGCAAATATCTCGTAGGAAAAAACTCCGACCAAACAGGCAACTGGGGAACATGGTGGAAATGTTAAAACAGCTTCATCTGCCCCCCGTGAGGCCCCCGGAGGAAAATCTGTGTGAGAAACATAACCAGGCACAGCTGCTGTTCTGTGCAGAGGATCAGACCATGATGTGCTGGGTCTGCCGGGAGTCCAAAGAGCATAAAACTCACTCAGCAAGTCCTGTAGAGGAGGCTGCAGAGGAGCACAAGGTAGGTCTGTGGGTTTTCCGGTACAACCAACTCACACCATGAACCCTGTTGAGAAGCCTGCAAGGGTGTAAATGGTGTTTTTTTAATTTTATTTAATACGATTTTCTATAGCGCGAACATTACCCAAAGGTGTCAGAGCGCTTTACAAAAGAACCAGTTGCGATACATAAGGACTTTGGATTACATGAGTTACATCCATACTAATATTATAAAGAGAGAGCCCAAACCTTTGAGGTGGGTAATCTCAGGAACAACAGCATCAATCACAACACCCAATACAGCGTTGGAAAGGACAGTTGCAGCAGAACGACATAGGCTATAGAGATGCCCACCATATACATTGGAAACGTAAAAGAACCTTCCCGGCAAAGTAGTCCTTTGTGGGCGTGGGCGGGGCGCGGCATTCCGACAAAAAGAAGCGTTCCTTGTGTGCGTGGGGAAACAAAACGTGTGCATTGTGCTGGGGGCGTGGCCAATGCGGCATTCCGACAAAGAGAAGCGTTCCTTGTGGGCGTGGGGAAACAAAACATGTCCGTTGTGCTGGGGGCGTGGCAAATGGGCGCGGCAATCGCGCCCCAGCAATCGCGCGGCATTCGTAAATCCTCGAGCGCACAAGTCCTGCAAAAAGGGGCCGTATGCCTTCAGCTGGGGGCGCGGACACACACGTTACAGGGTCACACACTTCGCATTTTCATTTGTGCTGGGGGCGTGTCAGACGTACTGTGGGCGTGTGCGTTGTGCTGGGGCGTGTCAGACGTACTGGGAGCGAAAGCCTTTACAATAACACTGGGCGGTGCTTTAACAAATTCCCATCCTGGAGCTCACAAGTCCTGCAAAAAGTGTCTGTATGCGTTCAGCTGGGGGCGCGGACCCACACGTTACAGGGTCACACACTTCGCATTTTCATTTGTGCTAGGGGCATGTCAGACGTACTGTGCGCGTGTGCATTGTGCTGGGGGCGTACACATTGCACTCATTCTATTTCATACCCGGACAACGTCGGGATGGGCTGCTAGTAAGAGATATAAACAGAAAAGAAAAAAATGCAAATGTACAAGTAGTAGAGTCACTCAAGGTAAGATACAAACAGATAGACTCTAAAATCACATAGGAATGGTAGTAAGTACAAACGTCTACTACATATACTAGTGGTTAGAGTGCTATATTTATATTCAAATACTAAATTCACACAGGATTACATTTTAACAGCGATTAGGCTTGGACAATTATATAATGTGTGTGTGTGTGTGTGTGTGAGTGTTTGTGTTCAGTATGGACAACAGAGGAGCACAAGATAGGTCTGTGGAAATTCAGAGATCAGAAAGTCACTCGGTGCTTCACATCAAGGGGCAGCCTGTGCACAGACCCTGTGTGTACAAATGTTCCGGGGTCACAAGTCACCCTGTGTGTCCCACGGAGGAGGCTGCAGAAGACAACAAGGAAAGTGTGTGAATTTCGAGCTTTCACAAATAAAGACATTGTAAGTTCCACACAGGAAGAGGTTGCAGAGGAGCACAAGGTATGTCTGTGGGTGTTCAGGATTTACAAGTGAATTCACTTGTTAAGTCTTTAAGAGGATACAAAGTATATTTTAGGGGTGAAGGGATCAAAATTCACACCATCAATCCCATAGAGTTGGGTGCCTAAGAGCACATAGTGTGTATGTGCGTAGTCAGTGTTCACAAGTGAAGACACTCAAAGTAAAAAAGAGAAATTCAAGGAATACATGTCAGCTTTCCGCGATGACAGGTTGTATATGTACTGTGTGCTCTTGGGCACCCTTCTCTTTAGGACCTTCAGAGTGAGTTTAGATCAATTAAAACAGCAAACATACTTTTTATCCCCTTAAAGATTTAATGCATCACTTGTGAATCATGAATACCCACAAATATCCCCAGCTTCTTGCTCTGTGGAACCCTGTATGAGGCTGGTCTCTGGTTGTCTATTCTCTGGCGCAGACCTTGTATGGGGCTGGTCTCTGGTTGTCTGTTCTCAGGGATTCCTTTCGTTGGCTCTTTCATGAGGACATGATGAGGAATCTGGAAACTTTTGGCACATTCTCTTTAAAAGCACAGCATGTTGGCGACTGGTTAGTCGATTAGACCTGTGTAGCGCTTTAGATCTCAAAGCGGTATGGTGTGAGCAGCAGTTATAACTCATGAAATATGGGGTGCAGCTCACAAGGAGGGGGCAGGTTTGAGTGCACATTGGCTGCATTCAAACTCTTAGGATGATGGGCTGTGTGTATCCATTATCAGCACTTCGCTAAGTTATCTTGTTTTGTGGTGTCAATGCTTTGCTGCGCCCGTTTGACTTTACAACGTGCTTCCTTTTTCTCCAAACTCGATGTTTGTGTTCCTTTTTTAGATGCTTTTAGTAGTACTGTCACACACACAACCACACACAACCACAACCACACCTCCACACACACAACCACACACACACACAACCACACACACACAACCACACACAACCACACACACAAACACACACAACCACACACACACAACCACACACACACAACCACACACACAACCACACACACAACCACAACCACACATACAAAACCACACACACAATCACACATACAACCACACACACAACCACACACACAACACCACACACACACACACACACAACCACACCCACACACAACCACACCCACAACCACACCCAACCACACAACCACATGCACAACCACACATACAACCACACACACATCCACACACCCCACAACCACAACCACACAGACACACCTACAACCACACAAACACACACAATCACAACCACACACACAACCCAACACAGAACTACACACACAACCACACACATAACCACACAACCACACACACAACTACACACACAACCACACACACACAACCACACACACACACACACAACCACACCCACAGCCACACAACCACACACACACACAACCACAACCACACACACAACCCCACACAGAACCACACACACAACCACACACAACCACACACACAACCACACAGACACACAACCACACACGCAACCACACACACACACAACCACACCCACAGCCACACAACCACAAACACTCACACAACCGCAAACACACACACAACCACACACACACACAACCACACACACAACCACCCACACAACCACACCCAACCACACCACACATCCACACCGACAACCACACCCGGCCCACAACCGCACCCACAACCACACACCTACAACCACACACCCACAACCACACCCCAAACCCACACACACAACTACACACACAACCACACACAACCACACACAAACAACCACACACACACAACCACACACACACAACCACAACCACACACACAACCACACACACACAACCACAGAGACACACAACCACAGAGACACACAACCACAACCACACACAATCACACACACACCCACACAACCACACAACCACACACAACCAAACACAATCACACACAACCACACAATAACTTAGTGAATAGAAATAGAAGAATGAGGGTAGGATTGCTATCAAATCAAACAGCAAGTATGTGGGACTTTGTTCCTATTGTGTTTGCTTTTAGTAAACATCGCAGCTATCATGCCGTATGTCTTTATTGTACTTGCAATTCATATTGAGTGCACTAGGATACCGGCCTATTTCCCTAATTGATTCGACGGACAAGGTATGGGGTGGAATAATACTGGATCAACTGGAAAAATGGGCAAACAGGAATAACATCTTATCTTATCCACCACCCAGTATGGATTCAGACAAGGCATGGGAACAGTCGATCAGTACTTAAACCTCCTTTTAATAATGTGCAAATGTGTGCTTGCCAAGGAAAGATGTCTGTACTTGGCATTTATGAATCTTGTACTTCACTGTGCAGCCTTTCGAATACCCAAATCCATTCTGACTCCAGTAAAGGATCACACAATGAATGTTGGGAATCCGGAATCCGTGTTCTGTAGTGCCAGCACTAGAGCCTTTAGTTCTGCCAGCTGTGCCATGCAGTCACCAAGTGACTGCATGTAGGTGTTCTCTGGATGGAAAGTCCCATCATCCATATGTCCTTTTACTACTGTGCATGCGGCTGAATATTGCTGTTTTGTCCCTAAGGCAGCCTGTGCAGAACCATCAGTATAAATGATAGTCATTGCGATCTAGTGGCATAACTTCATTAGGCAGAGGATATTCTTGCTCGTTTTGGAGAGATACTTGTGTTGGTAAGGTAGAGTCACATCTGTAGTCCACATCTGTTGCAGTGAGGGAGTTTGCCCATTGTATCCAACTTGGATGTAGAGCTTTTGCATTCGGAACACTGGCTCTTGTAACCGCCTCTAAAGTCGGTACCGGGGTCACAACAACAATTAGTTTCCCTTGTGCCAGTGCTTGCTCTCTCACTACAGCAGTGTGAACTGCAGTCAATATTTTTTTCATTTGGTGCAAAATTCATTTCAGCATTTGTATAGAGATGCAATTTATATGCGATCGGTACTGTCTCACCTTCATTGAAGTTGATATTTGTGTATCCTGACGGCCCTGTGATCACACGGATCATGAGGTTCATTGTGTTTACACATGTGTGTGTAAATGTTGGGAAGCTATCATGTCCGCTTGGACGGATCGTAAAGTTTTTGTGTAATTCTTCCATCCAATGTGTGCTCTTAAAATCAGGATGAATGAGGTCATAAAAGGGTTTCACAAGTTCTGTGTAATCAGGAATGTATGTTCTGCCAATATTTAGTAATCCTACTATGGACTGTAACCTGTTTAAAGTGCTTGGTGTTAGGAGCAACACGCATCTCTAAAAAAAAATGGATTGGCAGGCTCTTGCATTCACTTGACATCTCGTATCCCAAAAATAGGACATTGAGATGGGTAGTTTTAGATTTTTTAGGGCTCGGCCTACGTCAAACCCTGCGTCAGCAGGGGAGGCGGAGCTCCGAGCTCTTATGTTATAAAAAAAAAAAAAAGTTTCTTTAGGGGTCCGGGAAAGACACATTCCTTAGTTTTTTCTTATCTGAATGTTGATTGGTCGTCGTGGTACTGTTTTTGTAGTAGTCTTGATGCCATAGGGCATTAGGCGGCCATGTTGGCATAATCTCGGCGGTTTCGCGCACGGCCGTCATAAATATCAATTAGGAGCTGTCAGGGAGGTGCTGTAATGGAATCCAGATGCTGTGTGCGCGTTCACCATTCTGCAGTGCAGATGCCGCCTCCGGGCGGGCGTCGTGTAACCTTGTTCTTAAGTGCTGCTTTGAAAAGGAACGATTAATGTATAACTAGTAAAGTCCACATTCAACCTCAAGATGATTAAAGAGGTGAACATGTCCTTGCAAGTAGGTTTACGTTTAGAAATTTTTACTAGATGTTGCATTCGAAATAAAAGAATGTGTTTAATCCATTCCTCCTCGCTGGTCCTTATGCTCTAGTTCACATAGTTTGACCTTCAAACGACACAGTGTGTCTCTTTTGGCCCTATTGTACATGTTCAGCCTCTACCCAGATTCCCCTCCGCCCCCAGCATAAATCTGCATTCATTTGCATATTTTCAGAAGTAAAAAGGTTAGGATCCTAATAAAAATCTGCATGCTGCCTACTGCCCTTTATCTATAGCTGCAGAATGAAATCACACACCAGAGAAAGACATCCAACTGTACTAAGCTGCAATAGCTCAGTGGGTAGGGGGGCAGTAACAGGGGAATGTGCTGCCGGTAGTTTAGAGGCTGACTTCGAGTTAGGGCTGTGTTAGACTTTAATCCTACCCCAGGCTGTTATTGAGCTAAGGGAAAACATCCGTTTGCACCCCTGGTGGACTGCGTGACTGGCTGGGCCAATCAAAGACCTATGAAATGCGTGCATTAACTGTTGTCTGCATGTATAAGGGGCATTCCTGGGGCGCGGAAGTGCAGAGCAGGGACATTATGCAGACAAGGCAGTGGGAATGTGTGCCGTGTGGCAATGAACAGAACGATTGTTGTGACCCTCACAGCTAAGAGTCTGCTGGACATAACAGCCTAGGCTAATAGACTTGCACGCCCATCACTCGCCTTCGCCTTTCGTTCTGGGTGCAAGGGAGCAATTATCGGGAGTTAACGCCCACAGCAGAGCTCAATAACACTGTCTGTCCCAGAGCGTCAATTCAGTGGTAGGTGTCCACGATATATATGTTTAATATGTATGCTGCTCAGCGTCATCTCCGGGATTTTTGTAGCCCTGGGCAACTAAGTTATATTTTGAGGCGCTCTGTTCGGAACAATGTTGAATTTAGGACTCATTTGGTGCAAACTGAAATGAGCAGAATGATAGAAAAATATTCAACTATTTTCAACTTTGAGAAATGGAATCACATAAAAACTGATGTTACATGCATTGCCATAGGTCCCAAAAATCCTAAAGATTCCACTAGAGCAGGAGAGAAGTTGAGAGAAATAAACAGAGAGCGAGAGAGCAAGAGAGAGAGAGCAAGAGAGAGAGAGAAAGAAAGAGAGAGATCGATCACCATCCCAGAGGGGGGATTCATAACTGGGGGCCCAGGGCAAGTGTCCATTTTGCCTATGCCTTACAACGCCTCGGCAGCTTGCCTCGGTTTGCTGTCGTCATGATCGAGGACATCATGCCATTTGAGTGTGCTCTCTCTAAATGTAGCGTGCATCGACAACCTGCTAGGGGGCACACATGAGCAGTCTGCCTCCCTACTAGCAACGAATGCACAATATGCCTATTGTTGAAGCCTGCATAACGTGCTCAACAGCTGATTGCTCCCGATGCACACTGCAGCAACATTCTGCAAACTGCATTGGCAGCGCTGACTGGCGAAACTGCTTTATGTCGGCCCTCTTTGCAAAGTAGTCTTTAATTAGTGTTTGAAAATGTAACAATGCGGTTCCTAATTCACTATTTGCCAATTAATTTGCAAAGAAATCCTTGCTGAGAGAAACCACAACACCCTCTGTAAAGTAGTCTGTACATCCCACAGAGTAGTGAGTACAGAGTAGTGAGTGCAGAGTAGTGAGTGCAGAGTAGTGAGTAGTGAGTAGTGAGTGCAGAGTAGTGAGTAGTGAGTGCAGAGTAGTGAGTGCAGAGTAGTGAGTGCAGAGTAGTGAGTAGTGAGTGCAGAGTAGTGAGTGCAGAGTAGTGAGTGCAGAGTAGTGAGTAGTGAGTGCAGAGTAGTGAGTGCAGAGTAGTGAGTGCAGAGTAGTGAGTGCATAGTAGTGAGGGCAGAGTAGTGAGGGCAGAGTAGAGAGGGCATAGTAGTGAGGGCATAGTAGTGAGTAGTGAGGGCAGAGTAGTGAGGGCATAGTCGTGAGTAGTGAGTAGTGAGTGCAGAGTAGTGAGTGCAGAGTAGTGAGTGCAGAGTAGTGAGTAGTGAGTGCAGAGTAGTGAGTGTAGAGTAGTGAGTGCAGAGTAGTGAGTGCAGAGTAGTGAGTAGTGAGTGCAGAGTAGTGAGTGCAGAGTAGTGAGTAGTGAGTGCAGAGTAGTGAGTGCAGAGTAGTGAGTGCAGAGTAGTGAGAGCAGAGCAGTGAGTAGTGAGTGCAGAGCAGTGAGTAGTGAGTGCAGAGTAGTGAGTGGTGAGTGCAGATCAGTGAGTGCAGAGTAGTGAGTGCAGAGCAGTGAGTGCAGAGTAGTGAGTGCAGAGTAGTGAGTGCAGAGTAGAGAGTAGTGAGTGCAGAGTAGTGAGTGCAGAGTAGTGAGTGCAGAGTAGTGAGTAGTGAGTGCAGAGTAGTGAGTAGTGAGTGCAGAGTAGTGAGTGCAGAGTAGTGAGTGCAGAGTAGTGAGTGCAGAGTAGTGTGAGTGCAGAGTAGTGAGTGCAGAGTAGTGAGTAGTGAGTGCAGAGTAGTGAGTGCAGAGTAGTGAGTAGTGAGTGCAGAGTAGTGAGTGCAGAGTAGTGAGTGCAGAGTAGTGAGTGCAGAGTGAGTGCAGAGTGAGTGCAGAGTAGTGAGTGCAGAGTAGTGAGTAGTGAGTGCAGAGTAGTGAGTGCAGAGTAGTGAGTGCAGAGTAGTGAGTAGTGGGTGCAGAGTAGTGAGTAGTGAGTGCAGAGTAGTGAGTGCAGAGTAGTGAGTACAGAGTAGTGAGTGCAGAGTAGTGAGTGCAGAGTAGTGAGTGCAGAGTAGTGAGTGCAGAGTAGTGAGTAGTGAGTGCAGAGTAGTGAGTGCAGAGTAGTGAATGCAGAGTAGTGAGTAGTGAGTAGTGAGTGCAGAGTAGTGAGTAGTGAGTGCAGAGTAGTGAGTAGTGAGTGCAGAGTAGTGAGTGCAGAGTAGTGAGTAGTGAGTGCAGAGTAGTGAGTAGTGAGTGCAGAGTAGAGAGTAGTGAGTAGTGAGTGCAGAGTAGAGAGTAGTGAGTAGTGAGTGCAGAGTAGTGAGTGCAGAGTAGTGAGTGCAGAGTAGTGAATGCAGAGTAGTGAGTAGTGAGTGCAGAGTAGTGAGTAGTGAGTGCAGAGTAGTGAGTAGTGAGTGCAGAGTAGTGAGTAGTGAGTGCAGAGTAGTGAGTGCAGAGTAGTGAATGCAGAGTAGTGAGTAATGAGTGCAGAGTAGTGAGTAGTGAGTGCAGAGTAGTGAGTAGTGAGTGCAGAGTAGTGAGTGCAGAGTAGTGAGTGCAGAGTAGTGAGTGCAGAGTAGTGAGTAGTGAGTGCAGAGTAGTGAGGGCAGAGTAGTGAGTGCAGAGTAGTGAGTGCAGAGTAGTGAGTGCAGAGTAGTGAGTGCAGAGTAGTGAGTAGTGAGTGCAGAGTGGTGAGTAGTGAGTATGCAGAGTAGTGAGTGCAGAGTGAGTGTGCAGAGTAGGGAGTGCAGAGTGAGTGTGCAGAGTGAGTGTGCAGAGTAGTGAGTAGTGAGTGCAGAGTGAGTGTGCAGAGTAGTGAGTAGTGAGTGCAGAGTAGTGAGTGCAGAGTAGTGAGTAGTGAGTGCAGAGTAGTGAGTGCAGAGTAGTGAGTGCAGAGTAGTGAGTGCAGAATAGTGAGTGCAGAGTAGTGAGTAGTGAGTGCAGAGTAGTGAGTGCAGAGTCAGTGTGCAGAGTAGTGAGTGCAGAGTGAGTGTGCAGAGCAGTGAGTAGTGAGTGCAGAGTAGTGAGTGCAGAGTGAGTGTGCAGAGTAGTGAGTAGTGAGTGCAGAGTAGTGAGTGCAGAGTAGTGAGTGCAGAGTAGTGAGTGCAGAGTAGTGAGTGCAGAGTAGTGAGCATGCAGGGTGAGCAGTGTGTGAGCGTGCAGGGTGATCAGTGTGTGAGCGTGCAGGGTGAGCAGTGTGTGAGCGTGCAGGGTGATCAGTGTGTGAGTGCGCAGGGTGAGCAGTGTGTGAGCGCGCAGGGTGAACAGTGTGTGAGTGTGCAGGGTGAACAATTCCAATCCAAACCACATAATTCCATTACACACCACATGCATACACTCCATAACACATGGCTAAAAGACATTGCCATTTACAATGCCATTAGCTCTAACTCAAATAAATCCGAGACCTATTGCATTTCCAATGCATGTTTTTAATTGAGTCTGTAGCCCATGTGAGCAAACCCCAGAATTATGTAGTCCACTCTGGTCAAGTGCTCCATCAGGTCATCGTCTGTTAAGTATATGTCATCAACATATGACAATGCTGGAAGCAGGTTGAAGAAAGCTGGTAAAATTATGGTTTTCCCCGTTGGGCAATCCAATACGAAGTCAGGTGGCCAATCCAATACGAAGTCAGGTGGCCAATATTTTTTGTGCAGTAAAATGCATAACTCTGAGTGAGTTCCTCGCAAAAGAGGAGTTTATAAATCTGACTACGTCCCCTTCCAACCATAGCCGGACTTTGTATGAATGGAGTCCTCAAAATCCGGGACATGCCTGACCTTTAGTCTGGCTACCTTCTTTTTAAACTGAGGTTTTGATATTTTAGGGTTGTCTTCCTCTTTATGTATTTAGGTGTGCATTGTGGGTCCTTCCTTTGTTTCAGGGGCTCTTCTGACCTCCACTCTGACCGTCCTCCTTCCAAGGTCTATAAGCTGTATCCTGAAAGGAATGAGACGAACATGTATAAGTATCCTGATATCTATCAGGCGGTTTAACATAATAATGGTTAAGTAAATTGTAATGTTTTTTGGCAGTGGGAGACCCACCCCGTGACTGTTTTTTCTTGTTTTTTCTTATTGTCCCACTTCTTTTTTGTAGAAGAGTCGGGTGATTGCTTAGAATTATCCTGTTCAGAATTACTCTTAACCTGTGGCTTTCCTGGTCTGGCTCCAAATTATCTCTACGAAGCGTAGCATAAGTTTCTTCGCTAATTTTAGGCAATCGGGCTCCTGCTTTGCAGGAGTCAAATCCCTTACGTGTATAGCTAACGCTGCTGTTTCCTCAATAATGTTACTCAACATTATGGCAGCTACTGCGGCAACATTGCCCATCTGTTTCATCCTTAATTGTAGGACAGATACTTCCCCATGCTCTTTCTGCACCTGTTTTAAACTTCAGGTAAAACTGCCAGAGAAGGGATAACATGGACTTAATAATAAACACATTTGTATCACATATGTGAAGACCTTGTACATAATGCTAACAAAATGGGGGATAAATGAACACAGGAAAATACCCTGGCGCTCGCCAATTAACGTGAGGTAAACAAACACAGATGAAGCAGTATTAGCGGTGCTACAGGTGAGGGAAAACCCCTAAACCCTCAGTTGTGGGACCCAAGGGTCGGAAATTTGCTGAAACCAGTTCCTGTTCACCCGCATACAATTCAAATGAAAGTTAAAAGTATTGTTGGCGGAAAGATCGAGGCAAGTAATTTTTCTTGTAGAGTTCTCTTGTCTTTATTCAAAAGATATCGAAAGTCCAGCCAACACGTGTTACATCAATAGGGCATAACCCTTGACTTCTTCAGGGCTGTTACGCAGTGAATGGTATCTTAGACCTAAAGAACGCTGATATAGTTCTGCCAGCTGTGCCATGCAGTCACCATGTGACTGCATGTAGGTCTTCTCTGGATGGAAAGTCCCATCATCCATATGTCCTTTTACTACTGCGCATGCGGCTGAATATTGCTGTTTTGTCCCTAAGGCAGCCTGTGCAGAACCATCAGTATAAATGATAGTCATTGCGATCTAGTGGCATAACATCATTAGGTAGAGGATATTCTTTCTCGTTTTGGAGAGATGCTTGTATTGGTAAGGTAGAGTCTAATCTGTAGTCCACATCTGTTGCATTGAGGGAGTTTGCCCATTGCATCCAACTTGGATATAGAGCTTTTGCATTCGGAACACTGGCTCTTGTAACCGCCTCTAAAGTCGGTACCGGGGTCACAACAACAATTAGTTTCCCTTGTGCCAGTGCATGCTCTCTCACTCCCAAGTGGCACAATCTTTTTTGGGTTAGCCATTCCCATTGGCAAACAAACTGTTAGCATCCTATGTTTCTCCTGCGGGCTGGTATAGGGAAATACGGCTTCAAGCTGGTTTGTTTTTTGTGCAATCCAAAACGGAATTTCTTCCCTTTTGGTGGATATTTTCCCCATTACTGCATTCAAAGTTTGCCGGCTAATGCCCGGTGTAGCTAACTGTGGTGCTACTGCTTGAACAGTCTGGCAGGAGCGAGTGTTAACCTCATGGCTGCTTCTGACGGCCAACGGCCGTCGCGTGCACTAACTCGGTAGTGTTGCGCACGTCCGTTGGCCTTCGTGGCCCCGCCCGCTCAATAGAACGTTCCGCACTAGCGCGTAACGTTCGGCGAAGCTAAGTGGTTAATGTTCTCATCACGTATTGTGTAAGTCTTCCTTATATTGTTACTATATTATTGTAAAATCCCCGTATTTGGCCTACGGTCAGACAATCAACATTGGGATGTGGTGTGTAACTGGCTAGGATTGGCCATGTCGCCCCCTCATTGCTGACTAAGCCCAGTCTCATTGTTGTATACTATGGGGAAGGGCACCTTTAAACCAATTAATATGTTTTTGGTAAGTTAGTGGTATTTCTATCTTCTCATAAGGAGTGTATTGGTCTCATGTTTCACCTACTTCATATTCATGAAATACCTGTGTAGCATCATCTGCAGCAGGGAATTTAATCCAAGATTAAAATACCTCCGTTCTAAATGCTTTGTGTGCCTCTACCACAAAGGTAACATCCCCACCATCTAGTGTGAGGCTGTGTTGTAGTCGTTTCTGAGTCACTACATGTCTGCAGTTCTCGGAAATATTCTGTCCTATGTTATGTAAGAAATAAATTACAGAGCTCTGCTAACACAGTTGGAACTATATCCTATCAAGCTTGAATTTGCCAAAGGTCAATACATAGAATATACCTACTTAGCTCAGCAGGATAATCCCTACCACCATGAACGTCTCCCATTTATAGGTGTGTAGGGATCTCTGAGCACAATTGAACTACCTAGTTGATCCATACAAAATAGGACTCCAGTGGCATGGAGTGCACGGGACCCATGTCTTGGCATACCCGTCACACTCGGGGTGACAAATGCAAAAAAGAACAATTGACGGACAGAATGCAGAACAATGTCATACATTCACCCCAATACAGAGATCTGGGCCTAAATCCATTGTTTTATTTTGCTCCCCCATGCCATTCCAGTTTGAACCCAGCCAAATGCAATTCAGTCTTGAACCTGCGCCCAATGGGCAATACCCCTGACCTCCTGATCAAATGACCTGCTCTTCCCCCGCAGCTCCACTCCTAAGTGCCTTACTGCCGGTAAGTGTTGAGGCCCTCCTCTACCCGCAGACTCTGGCCTGTGCCTCATCCCTGGTGGTCCAGTGGGAGAGCCTTGCTCTTCTGCTGGCCGTCTGTGTCTGCCGTGTGCCAACTCTCTGTTTTCTGTCTCTCTTGTGCCCGTGACTGTCTGTGTGCTTTCTCTGCATTCTGTCTCCTTATCCCCGTGTTCTGCATCCTCTGTCTTCTGTCTACTAATCTAACCTAATCTAATTTTAATTTCTAATCTCTTTTCTGTCCCTCTCTCTATCTTTGGTGCCCGTTTCTCCATGTGCCCTTCCCGGCGCTGCTGCCCCCGCAGCCCCTCCCCCGCTCGCCGTTTTTCCGCCTCCTGCCTCCCAGCTGCGCTTCCCTCCCCCTTCCATTACTTAATGGTGCCTCTGTGAGGGAGTGCAAGCAATTCCCCTGACACCCTGGTCTGAGACCTACTCTTCCCCCGCACCTCTGACCCTAAGTGCTTTACTGCCGGTAAGTGTTGAGGCCCGCCTCCACCCGCAGGCTCCAGCCGGCGCCTCATCCCTGGTGGTCCAGTGGGAGAGCCTTGCTCTTCTGCTGGCCACTGCCATCCGTGTTCCTCTTGTGCCCCTTCTTTGTTTTCTGTCTCCCTTGTGCCCATGTCTGTCTGTGTTGTTTCTCTGCATTCTGTTTCCTCTGTCTTCTAATCTAATTTTAATTTCTAAACTCCTTTCTGTCCCTCTCTCTATCTTTGGTGCCGAAGTCTCCCTGTGTGCTTCCAGCTGCTGCTGCCCCTGCGGCCCCTCACCCCCTCCGGTTTCCCGCATCCCAGCTGCGCTTCCCTTCCCCCTCCCCTCCTTAATGGCGGCTGCTGGGCGGCCGCGCCAAAGGCACGCCAAAGGCAAGCCCGTCTGCGGCCAGCGCCAGGAACGCTGGATCTACGACCCTCCACCGCTACCACTCCGCTGACCTCCTCGCACTCACCCGGAAGAATCAACAACTGCCAGAGATCAGTACCGCACACCACCCACTTCCAGTTCTCATGCCAACACTGCTGACAGTAATTCACCATCCACAGCCCCTCCACGACCGCCGAACCCACGACGGACGCCCGCACCACCGAAGCCCTGACGTGCATCCTCCTTAACGTGCGTTCCCTCCACAGACACACCACAGAGATCTGGGACCTGCTCGACACATTCACACCAGACTTCGCCTTCTTCATGGGAACATGGACCAACGCCACCTCCGCTCCCGACATCGCCACCGCCATCCCTGACGGATACCAGATCCAAAGAAAGGACCGGCCCCACCGCCCAGGAGGAGGACACTCCATCGCACACAAAAGCTCTCTACGACTCTCCACCTCCAGCAAGAGTGATTTCCCCCCCCCCCGTCCAACACAGAGCACCTCCACTTCCAGATCCAAACCGGCCCCAGAACCACGCTGCACGGAACCCTCATCTACAGACCCCCCCGGTCCTCGCACCTCTTCCGGCAACGCACTCCACACCATCGCCTCCACAGACAACATCCTCATCGGACACCTGGACTTCCACCTCGTCAACCGCAACAAACCCGACTCCACTACCCTCCTTGACAACCTCGCCAACCTTGGACTGAATCAGCTTGTCATCACACCCACCCACAGAGTGGGACACACCGTCGACCCCATCTTCGCAGGAGGGAAAAACATCCACTTCAACCCAACAATGCAGTCCCTCTGCACAGACCACCACTGTGTACATGTCACCTTCAACATCCCCACCACACCCAAACCTGCCCGCGTCTGACCCAAAGGAACTAGGGCAAGATCACTGAGGAACACCTCAACACAACCCACCTCCACGACCCCCACCTTCGCCGCGACCGACCCCATCTCCGCAGCCAAAGAGCTACACTGCTGGATCTCCAGTTGCGCTGACAAATTTGCACCCGTACACCTCCCCGTCAATCAGGGCCCCCTGAAGGCTGCCTGGTTTACCACCGACCTCCAAAAAGCCAGGCGCTCCTGCAGACACCTCGAGAAACTCTGGCAGAACAAGAAAATCACCAAAAACCTGACCAACTACAGGAACGCCATGAATGAATACCACCAGCACCTAAGAGCCACCAAGAGGACCTTTATCAAGAACAAAATCCACTCCAATGCAAGCCACGGACGTCACTCCATCCCAGAACCTCTTCAACAAGCTCAGCTCCTACTTCCACTTGCTACAGGCCCTCTACGACAACTTCAGTGAACAGACTCATGATACCACTCCCCTCTCCACCTCCGACAACCAGCCAACCATCACCACCTGGAAACCTGCTACTACTGGAGACACCACGAAGACCATGCAGAAAACCCACTCAGGAGGCCCCACGGACCCCTGCCTACCACACATCTACCACAGAACTGCCGCCGCCATAGCTCCTGAACTAGGCCGGACCATCAAGGCCTCCCTCGAATCCAACATCTTCCCCAATGACTGGAAGCGGGCAGAAGTCAAGCCCCTGCTCAAGAAACCCTGGGCCGACCCGACGGACCTGAAAAACCTCGGGCCATCTCGGTCATTCCCTTCGCAGCCAAAGTCACCGAGAGATTCATCAAAGCCCAGTTGACCACCTTCATTGAAGAGAACGCCATCCTCGATTCCTCCCAGTCTGGATTTCGCAGCAACCACAGCACCGAGACCGCCCTCCTCACCGCTACTGATGACATCCGCATGCTACTCTACCAGGGCCACACTGCGGCCCCCATCCTACTAGACCTCTCTGCGGCCTTCGACACCGTCTCACACCTCACTCTGACAGCCAGACTCCACAACGCCGGGATACGAGGAACCTTCCTCACCTGGATCCGCTCCTTTCTCTCCGGCAGAACCCAAAGGATCAGTCTCCCTCCATTCCTCTGCGAACCTACAGAAATCAACTGTAGAGTACCCCAAGGATCCTTGCTCAGCCCCACGCTTTTCAAGATCTACATTGCCCCCCTCGCCGCCATCGCCAGACAGCATGGGCTTAGCATAGTATATTACGCCGACAACACGCAGCTCATCCTCTCTCTCATGAAGAATCCTTGAAGACACCAGACTCCGCTTCTGTTAGAAATGGGGTAGCATGGTGCAGAGCGGGCGGGCCAAGCTCCTGAGGACATGTGCAAAGCATCCACGCTGTACGTACAGGCGACACACAAGGCACACCACAAAAGGAGACCACACCAGATTAGGTGAAAAGAATATTTTTTGTATTGTATCAAACATACACTGGTAATCACAATTATTGCTATACTGCGTCAACCGGCGCCAGGGCAATATGTACAAGTGTATTACTTACACGGCAGGGCCATACGGGCCACTGCCAGAACCATTGCGAAGGACAAAGAACAGAGAAAAAGAAGAAAAAGATAAGTCCATCAGTCTCAAGGCTGCAATAAAGACATAGAGCATTAACATTAACGGGTGAGCATAGTCTGTAGATCCTTAGGCCCATCACCCTCCTTATCGGTATAGATGCATTAGGCAGATCTCGTGAGGCAGGAAACACCGTGCGCATAAAAAAGGCATGAGCACATTGACATGAACCTCCTTAGGCATAAAACCTGCTTAACCTCATGCAGTAGGCATCAGGGGTGTGGCCGCACTCCCACACTCACCTTAGGTATCACATCTGCGATGCAGGCATTAAAACTCTAGCACATGAGGCATAAATGTGTTGGCCTAAATCCTGTGAGCATTAACATGAATTACATTTAGGCCCAAGAGCATCAGGCATAAGCACATAACCAGTGGTGCACCTCTATCCGGCAGATAACCACCCTGAAATCCCTAGGCAGAACATCAACAACATAGGTCCAGGAGGCCTAAGTACATTATGCGCAACCTTCGCCACCTTACCATAAGAATAACAGCATTATATCGGGATATGTGGGCATGGAGGCATTCTCATGGGGCAGAGGCCAAAGTTGGCTTCAAAAATAATAAGCCCCCCCAGGTGGCAGATCAGTCTTTCACCACAACCGTTGCCACTGCCCACTGTCCAGCGGGGCAGTGGGGTAAAATCCAGTCAGCGCAGTCATGTAGGAGCCTCCAAAACAACCCTGGGACGTTGTAGTCCCTCTTCTGGGCCCAAGGCTCAAAAATGCCTCAATCGCTCCAGAGACCCGCAGTGCCACTGCAGCTTCGCTGTGTACCACCCGGGGCACTGTGGCCCTGTCCATGGTGGGGCCCCATGGGGGCTTCAAAACAAATGTGGCTCCAACAACAACACGGGGACATCGGAGCACCTCCCCTGGAACTCGGAAGTCAGGAATGCCCCCTTTGGACCAGCTGCTCACTGTCAGGTGGGGCAGCTGTACAGCGCGACACTCGGGCCTTCCTGGTGCCCCTCCTGGCACCCACGAAGCTCCCCAGAACCCCCACTCACCGGGATCAAGGGAGGAGACACTGCTCTTCACCCATGTCCCCTCCTGGGGCCCGGGGCTTCTCAGGTGGCACGTGGGGCTCTCCTCACCACCCGGGAACCCCGTGGGTTGAGTGTGCAGGCGTCGGGCTTTTCTACTCCTTGGCTGAGGTCGCGGGGCTCTCCTAAGCGCTTGAGAGCCTTGCCCGCAGCAGCACCTCACCAGACATCCTCCGGGGCCCCTCCTGGGACCCGGGATGGCAACACAAATCCCGCTTCCTCTCGGGGAAGCTCCAGCGGGCACAGCAGCTAATCCGGTCGCGGCTTCCTGGAGGCGCAGCCAATGACGCGGCAGGTGCCCCGGTTGCACTACAGCGCTCCCCTTCGCGCCACCAGCCCAGCTCGGCCTCCGCTGTTACCGCGGCGGCCCTCCCTAGGTCTCTGGGGCCGTGGCGGGGATCTTCGCTGGTGCCCCCTCCTTCCTCGACGCGGCAATGCCCTCACTTCTCCTGGGCTGCGGCGGTGATCGGGGACTCCTTCGGGCGGCAGCTTGACGTCGGGGACCATACGTGGTTGGCTCCCGTCTTTGAATAGAGCACCAACAAGGGGTAGGCTCCCATTTACACTGGCAAGGGACCCGCGGGGTGGGCACCCGCTGGGTTTCACATCAGGCTGGAACGCGGGGTAGGCACCCGCTTAATTACCCTAAGCCACAGCGCTGCACCAACCCGGGGCGGGCAGCCGCTTCTCTTCTGCAAGCAGGGGGGACCCCACGCCGGGTGTCCCCTTAGGGGCCACACAGCAGCACAGCGCCAGCAGTGTCCGGGGGAGAGGGGGCGGCGCCCACTTGCCACGCCGCGGGCAGCAGGTGGTAGTTTCCAGCATTAGAGTGCTTGGGTAATCCGGCACTTCTACCTTGTAGACCCCAGCCCCTCCCAGTCTTGGCGCTGGTGAAGGTCCTTTCAGTATAGCGCTTAGTTAGCGCAGTCAAGGAAACTATAGTGCTCTTGCATCCCAGCGCTACAGGTGTCCACTCCTCACCTCCTGGGGTCGTGGAGTATAGCACTTAACAGGCGCTAGGCAGCCCCACCAGCTTCGGGGGCCCAAGGTAGTGCTCATCTTCTTCTGGCCAGCACAGATACAACGCTCTTCTTTAGGGGAATGACAGATAGCCCTCCCGAGGCGCTAGGGAGCAGGCAGCAGGGCACAGTCACTGGAATTTTCACGCTCTCGCAGCACAGCGCGGTAGGTGCTAGCTCCTCACCTCCTGGGAGCACAATCCAGTCCAATATAGCGCTTTCTCAGCCCAGCGCTGCAGGGACAAACACTCCTCTTCTCCTGGCACTTTTATATGTAACGCTCCTTCCTTCTTTAGGGGCCTGGTAGCAGAGCAGCAGGCACTACTGGGCAAGGTCAGCAGGCAGCGGGCACACATCAGGACAGGGCGGTAGGCTTTAAAAACCATCCTCCACTGTAGCGTGGCACTCCTCCTGTACAGCAGCCTTTACTCCTGCAGAGGGGCTTTCAGTAGCCCTGTGGACAACAGAGGGGTTTCAGTTGGGTGCAGGGTCCAGAACACATGCCTATGTGGCGGTCCCTCTTGGCAGCAGGTCCACTCACGTTCATGTCCCTGCTCTGTCTGAGCACATGGTGGCACAACCCCCCTATTTATGCGCCCCTCACCCCACCTCTCAGACAGTGCCAGAAGCTTCTAGAAGCCTCTGGGGAAACAGGTTCTAACTGGCTCAGGGGGAGGAGTAGAGCACCCTGGGTGCCAGGCTTTCTCTCCAAAAGCTGGGATGGCTGGGAACCAACAACTAGACTGCTAACCTACCACTGTTAGGTGGCACCACACACAGCCATGGCATCCATTTTAAATGCAGCATGTTACCAGGTTACATTCTTATGATGGGGGAATTATAGGTGCGCACACCATTTGATTTATAATTTGATTTGATTTATAATTTCTATAGCGCCCGAATCACCCCGATCAGGGTATCTCAGCGCTTAAACTGCTAGTGGCCAACCAGAGGAGATTTTAGAACAGAGTCGTTTTCAGTAACTTTCTGAACGCCATCAAGTTGGAAGTTTGACACAGGTGAAATGGCAGCTGATTCCAATGGCGAGGGGCAAGGTGAGAGAATGCTTTACCGTCCATACAGGCCAGTTTGATGCGTGGGACTTGGATGAGTCCTTGGTTGCTTGAACGTAAGGTTCTCGGGGGGACGTACCTGACCAGTTTTTGGGTCAGATAGCTGGAACCCTGATTGTTCAGGGATTTATGAACCATACAGCATATTTTAAATGTTACCCTTTGTTTCACCGGGAGCCAGTGAAGTTCCCGGAGAAGTGGAGTGGCTGAGGTTCTGGGAGGAGCATTGCTCACCAGCCTTGCTGCGGTGTTTTGGACTACTTGCAGTTTTCCGAGTGAGGATTCTTTGGCGGAGATAAGTAGGGCATTGCAGTAGTCCAGGCGGCTGAGGATTAGGGCTTAGACCAGGGTTTTACATGTAGTTGTTGGCAGAAGGGGGAAGACCCTATGGAGCAGATCCAGTGTGTGGTAACATGTCCCAGCGCTGTGGTTAGTATGTTCTTCTAACATTAGTTTCTGGTTACGTTTTACCCCTAAGTTTTTCACTGTTTGTTTGGGGAGTGTGGCAGACCCTAGTTCCTCAGGTGGCCAATTGGGGGACCATTTCAGCGTTGCTTCCCCAAATAGAATTACCTCGGATTTGTCTCTGTTTAGCTGTAGGAGATTGTTACGCATCCAGCAGGCAATGCTCCTCATACCCTCTGAGGTGTATGGATGTACTTGTCCATTTTATCAAAGGAGAGAAGGAGTTGCGTGTCGTCGGTGTACGAGATGGGGATAAAACTGAGTTTTCTTAGTAGGTCAGCCAGGGGGGTAACATATATGCTAAACAGTGTGGGGCTTAGGCATGAGCCCTGCGGTACCCCTCTGGTGACATTAGTAGTTTGTGAGCTGAAAGGGCCTAGATTTGTGGTTTGTGTTCTGTTGGTGAGGAAATTGGTCAGCCATTTCAGGGCAATCCCTCGGATGCCTATGTCCTCAAGTCGGTGGAGTAAGATCTGGTGGGAGATGGTGTCAAATGCTGCAGACAGGTCGAGCAGCACCAAGAGTACTGCTCGACTATTGTCCACCAGCATGCGGATGTTGTCTGTAACTTCCACCAGGGCTGACTCTGTACTGTGCTTAGGTCGAAATCCTGACTGTGAGGGGTCTAGCAGGTTGGAGGATTCACTAAATTCTGACAGATGTTTATTGATATGTTTTTCCAGAAGTTTGCTGTGTAGGGGGAGCAGAGAGATGGGACGGTAATTAGAGACTTTATCAATGGCGATCTTGGGGATCTTTCTAAAGGGAGTGATCGAAGCTGCTTTCCTCTCTAGTGGGAGGCACCCTTCTTCCATAGATTTATTGAGAATTGCGCAGATGGGGGCAGCAAGTGTCTTGGATAGAAGGGCAGAGGTCCTAGTAGGTATAGGATCCAGGGGAGAACCAGATTTGACCAATTTCAGTAACGATTCTACATCATTTGCGATCAGGGCTGGATAGGATTCAAGGGTGAGAGTGTCATTGGCTGGGTGAGAGGGTTGTGCTTTGGCCCGATTGTGGGTAAGGGCTAGAGCTAATCTTTTGATATATTGTTTCGATTTTTTCGGCGAAATGGTTTGCAATGTTGTTACATAATACTTGGGAGGGGGCTGCTTCCGTATGACAGGCCTTTGGGTTGATAAATGAGTTTAAGACTTGGAACAGAGTGCAGTAAGAGTCTCCGGCGCTTTCCAGTTGTACTTAGATAGGCGCTCTCCGAGCGAGTTTTATGTTTTTATGTTATGCTGCTAAAGTAGTTTTGAAATTTTCCTTATCATGTGGGTCTTTGGACAGACGCCATATCCGTTCCTGTTTCTTGCATCGACCTTTTTCGGATCCTAGGTCGGAGGTATACCAGGGTGTCTGGAAACGTTTGGTTTTGGTAGGCGCTGATTTTAAAGGGGCTAGACAGTCAATTGTAGTTGTTATGTTGGTTGTGAAGGACGCTAAGCGTTCCTGAATTGTATCAGAGTCTGAGATCATGGGGGGTATGAATATTTCATGAAACATGGTGTGGTGATTTTCTGCCATTGCCTATAGTTTTTGGCATGATGTGTGTTATGTGCCTTACATTTATCATGACATCTCACACCACACATGGCCTAGGTAGTTCTCTACCATGGGGGAGACATCCTAAAATAGGGGGGGAAATGGGCCAAGTCCAACAGCTTCCAAGAAGGAATGAAAGACGTCGCAGCCTGCATGAGCGAAAGCTTCCTAAAACTGAACTCTGAGAAGACCGAGGTCCTCATCCTTGGACTCTCTCACAGGGCGTGGGACAGCTCCTGGTGGCTCCCTGTTCTCAGAAACCCGTCCACTCCGACCGACCACGCCCAGAACCTCTGCATCATCTTAGACTCCTCCCTCACCATGACCCACCAGATCAACACCGTCGCCTCGACCTGTTTCAACTCCCTCCACATCCTCCAAAAGACCTATAAGTGGATCCACCAGGAATGCAGAAAGACCGTCACCCATTCACTCGTAACAAGCAGACTGGACTACAGTAACGCCCTCTACGCCGGAATCAACACAACCCTACTACACAAGCTCCAGACCATCCAGAACACCGCAGCCAGACTCATCCTCGGAAACCCAGGAGACGAGCACACAACCTCACACCTACTAGACCTCCACTGGCTCCCAATTGAGAAGAGAGTAACCTTCAAACTACTCACCCACACCTACAAATCCCTCCTCAACATCGTACCCAAATACATCAACAAAAGAGTCTCCTTTCTCGTACCCATAAGGAACCTCCGCTCCTCCGACCCTGCCCTGGCAGAGACACCATGCATCTGCACAACCAGAGCAGGTGGAAGAGCCTTCACCTACGTCACAGCCAAGACCTGGAACGAGCTCCCAGTCAACATCAGACGCTCCCCCACTCTGAACACCTTCAGGAAGAGCCTCAAGACCTGGCTCTTCAACTGATCCGGAACTGCACCCTATTTCCCCCCAGCCCCTTGAGACCCTCACGGATGAGTAGCACCCTTTATAAACCCCTGATTGATTGACTTGGAACAGTCCAGCCCGAACTGCCACACCAGGTCCTCCCTGGACTTGAAACAAGCATCCTAGGATCAGTTTCGAGGTTTACCCCTCATCAGCCAGGATAGTCTGACTCCAGTGGCATGGAGAGCACGGGACCCACGTCTGGACATACCCGTCCCACTGGGGTGACAAATACATAAAGAACAATTGATGGACAGAATGCAGAACAATGTCATACATTCACCCACTACAGAGAACTGGGCCTAAATCCATTGCTTTTTTTGCTCCCCATACCATTAGAGTTTGAACCCGGTCCTAGGATGCTTGTTTCTGGTCCAGGGAGGACCTGGCTTGGCAGTTCGGGCTGGACTACTCACATGAGGCACAGGGTCAAGACTGATTTGCATATGGTCAGGTCTAAACTGTGGTGGCAGGGTGATCATCAAAAGAATGATGGATTTAACCCAGATCTCTTGACTGGGGTTGAATGTTTTGATTTGTTCTGCATTCGTTCATCAATTGTGTGCCTTTTGCTTCCTCACCCTAAGTGCGCCGAGTATGCCCAGACGTGGTTCCTGGGCTCACTGTGCCACTGGATTCAAGCTATCCTGGCTGATGAGGGGTGAAACCCCAAAACCGGTCCTGGGATGCTTGTTTCAGGTCCAGGGAGGACCTGGCTTGGCAGTTTGGGCTGGACTGCTCCCATGAGGTGTTTAGAAATAAGAGGAGCCCCTTATACACACAGTGGGACTGGGGCACTAAAACAGTGTAATAAAAAAATCCCTTGGGGTAAATTTCTATAGAATAAATATCATCCACTCAATATTTGTGACCAATAGACTCCACACTAACCACTCTCTCTCAACATTCCACAGTAGCTTGTGCCATATATAACTGGAAGACCACTAAATAGAATTAAGTTTACACAAAGTTTATTTGTTCCAAGTTAATTAAAATCACATATTTAAAAAAGCTGAAAATCAGCTATAGTTAATAAAAGTTACAAACAAAAGCTAAACATAACAGTTACAGTCACAGATTGTCAAAAGAAACACATAAGATACTACAGAGTTCTACAAACAGACCAATTCAATTAGTCTTGATAGACTACACATCCGTTATCAAAAATATGTTACAGACATTGATAGATAACATTAGCATTTCCTGTTATTCAAACAATGTGAGAGAAATGGATTGTCTATTTTGTTTGGGCGTCAACGCGTTTCGATGGTTTCCGAAGGTTATTCCATCTTTATCAAGACCGATTAATAGCTCTCTTTTAATTGTATGGTTGTTTCAACCGTTCACCTATAAAAACATAAATTCCGTTCAAAATCTAGAAACTACAGCAAGAATAAACAAAATTACAATGGTCTGCACAATTGCAAAACTAGAGATATTGGACACAGGCATGCCATTTCTTCCGTTCTAGTTTGTGTCTATATTACTACTTCTATAGCATTTAGGTATCTCGCTTAGTGTTCAACACAGTTAAAAAAACACAACATGCTAATATCAATTTTCCTTTTATATATGGCCCAATCTAACAATTTACTATGAACATGTAGTCTCAGTTGCTTGCCATCCAGACAACTTTCTCTCCTACTCGGTATATATCTCGCATACGTACCCACTCCAACTATAAAAGGGACTCAAATTGTCCACTCTACTTAAATTTGGTCTGATCCACCTCACCTTTTAAATTAGAGGTTGGCTGTCTGATATATAGGGGGTTCTTCTAGACCCACTCGGTTTAGACCAAGGATTTGGACGGGAGCTCTTGCTTCAACCTGATCAGATTACAGGCTAAGGGTATAATTTAAAAGGATCATTAGGTAATATCTGGTACCCCTAAAATATTGCCCAGGACATGTGAGCCTGTATGGTGTCTCACCATAAGGTTTCTATTAGGCTCAATCCACTATTTTGGAGAGTAATGTTGTCAGTAGATTCTCTCCTAGAATAACGTAAAATAACGGCACATCTGATAATGTTAAGTGTCTTTATTGGGTTGAAGTGCGTGGTTTTACTTCTTCTAGATTGTCATCAGAAAGCGTTTTGTAAAACTGTTGCATTTATTAAACGCTCTATTTTCTTCCCTATTTAATTTTAGAGTCTTGAGACAGACAGTTACCACACAAATGCATAAGAAAAATCAAAGCATATCAAGTTAAAATAGATTAGTTGATCTATTATAAAGTTATACTGCTCAGTGCTTAAAGTGCTGCTGGTTGCTTAGGTCTGATAATACTGAGGTGATTCCATTTGAGCTGATGAAGCAATCATATTTGAGACCTAACATCAGTGCGCTTCATCAGTGTAGGAGATGTACCTGACCCAATAGGCATACATGCGTTAATCCAATGGGAGCAAGTAAAAAATAAAAAGGAAGCAAAACAATTGCTGATCTCTGGGGCACTTTCCAGTATTGTTGGTTTAATAGTGATAATTTTTTCAACACGAAAGACATCCATGACTTTAGATATTAATATATGGGCATCCAAGGCAGAATACATTCATCTGGATAGCGGTACATGTGAAGATGTAATGAAGATACCAAACTGATGTTTGGTCACCAAAGATGTATGTTAACAAATTGAAAAGTTGGTATTGTAGGACTTTTTTTGATTCACGAAAATTATTCTTTTATTTTGGGGGTTTACATTAATATTTCCAAAATAAAAAGCTTTTTCTTGAAAATATATGTATTTCCATCAAACAAGCTGATGCTTGGGGACACAATGATTATATTTAACAAGCATTGGAAATGCAATAGGTCTAGTTTTTGATTAAGTTAAAACCATTTGCTTTGCTAATGGTATTGTATAGCAAAACAAATGACTTTTAACTTAATCAAAGGCGAGACCTATTTCATTTTTAATGCTTGTTTATTGCAGTATCCGCTTGACATTTTGATATGGTAGAGAATATACCATGCACTAAATATCCCTTGATCAGGTGCGGACCAGCACCACTTGAATAACTTTATGTGTAGTCTCTTGTGTTGTCTCCCTTGTATCTTTTTCTTAACTGAGTATGTGATTTTTTTTATTTTTAACTGTTATTAAATTGTTGCGCCGTATTGTGGGGAGGGGATCAATAGTTGCATCGTGAGATCTCAATACTCTAGGCCCCTTCCCATTTGTAATTTTATTCTTTTTATAACACTGATGAAATGTGGAATTTTTACTGCATAATGATGTATATGAGTATTTTGTAAACTCCTATGTAGAATTTTCTGAGAAATTAAAACTCTGTGCAAACTTGACATTGACTTGGTATGGATTTATGGATGTAGATCTTTGTGGTAAAAGCAAAACCTGTGGAGTGGTTGTCTGAAGATAAACAGGGTGTTTTCCTATCTGCATTTCAGAAGGGGAGAATTGCCTTTACTGTTAATACGGCTGTTGGGAAGAACAGTGAGTTGGAAAAAACGGGCGAGAATACCTGGTCGAGAAAAAACGGGCATGAAAACCTGGGCAGCGGCAGTGTCACTTGGTCAAACAGAAGTAAAGTTGGACTTTAGGTCTAAACTTAGACTTTTGGTCTAAGTTTACCTTTGTGAATTGGACCCAGGGCTTGTGCATTTGTCCCTTTAGTGATTCTATTCTGTAAGTGGGACCACACCCTACTGATCTTTACATATTTCTTGCACTCTCATCTCTGCAGGTAAAACTTCAAGAGTGGCTGCGTCTTCTGAAGAAAGAGGAGGAATATTTTCTGGAGTCTAAAATCAAGGAAGAGGAACAATGTAAAACCATGAGGGTGAGTGCCAGCAGTGAACCCTGTGGGTCTGGTCATGTCTGCACTTTTGTTTATGTGTGGACCTGATAAGGTTTCAAACATAAAAAAAACGACGCTGCACCCAAAAGAATGGGTTATCATCCCCACCAGGTAAATTCACTGACCGGAGTCACTGCCGTGTATATTGGGGCTCAATTTTCCAAGGGTTTGTCCTCAAATAAACCAAGTGTAGTGTCCTCGAAGACATTTTTTACAATAGAGATTTTCTCGGTTCCTAAAGGCTATTTGACAGCCGAATGAAGGTCGGACAAAAATGTATATGTATTACGTTTCAACGTAATAATAGGTGTGCGCCTAAATTGAACTTAGCTTCCTTGTACCGTATAATTTCTAAAATAAAAACACGAATTACTCTGCTGACCCGAAGGTATTTAATTGGTGTGTAATAATATGTATATGTACAATTGTGGCATTATCTAGCTGTGAGCATGTACTAGTTTGTCTGAGCATGTTCATGCTTATGTGTGCATGTCTTAGGATGTGTTCATATGTGGATGTCTCTGAAATTATCTTTGGGAGTTCTGTGGATATAGATAAGTATTTGTATGTGTGTGTGTGTGTGTGTGTGTGTGCATGTATGGATGTTGAGCCACATAGTATGCAAATTCATGTGCACTTTTGTGTATATGTGTAAGGGGGTTGTGTATGCTGAGGTCTGGATTTATTTTATGTGAGTTTGTACTTCTATATGTGAATGCCTGTCTATAGGTTTGCATATTGCAAGGTCTGGTAGTGTTTGTGAGTATGTAAGTACATGTGTGCTCCTATATGAGTGTGTGCTCTGGGAGTAGTACGTGTATGCGTGGGTGTGCCCATGCGAAAGTGGGTATTTGTGGGTTGTGTAAGCACTGGCAATGAATATTAATCTCTGAGTTTGTACAAGCATCTATGCATCTATGTGTGCATCTGTATGAGTGTGTGCATGGAGTGGAGATATCATCTGTAAGTATGTGCGTGTATCTATGCATCTGTGAGTGCACACACTATTGTGTGCATCTGTATGAGCGTGTGCCTCTGTGAGGTCATGTATGCACGGAGCAGAGATATCCATCTGTGAGTATATGCATGCCTCTATGCGTCTGTGAGTGCACACACTAATGTGTGCATCTGTGTGAGTGTGTGCCTCTGTGAGGTTATGTATGCACGGAGCAGACAGAGATTTGCATCTGTGAGTATATGCATGCATCTATGCATCCATGTGCATCATGACTCAACGTGCGAGCAGTGCGAACAATAAATCAATGTTTTTACATAAAAAGAAGTTCTAACTCTACACAAACAAAGTTAAACAAAATTCAAAAGCAATATTACAAACCCCTTGAGGTAAGGGCTCTAGTAGTTGTCAAGCCACTCCCTGTCTCCCACCTGCAGTGCAACAGGTTCAGTGTTATTCCCCATTTACTGAAGGCTGCCTCCAGGGAATGTAAACTAGTAAACCGTAATTACCTCAGACTCTGTTAATCAGTTCCGTCGCTAGAGTCTAGGGGTTTGCTGCACCAATGGCGGCATGTGTCCTGGGGTCCCAATGGCCCAGTTCTTGGCTTAACCGTTCCGCAGGTAGGAAAACCTTTGGCAATGCAGCGCGGTCCTGTTCTAGATTGGCTAAGTTGGGATGGGCACAATCACATGCGGCAGCACCTGGCAGGCGCCAACTTTCTCCATCGAGCTACGTTACCTGTGGATTTAGACGGTCAGGGTTGCTCTTGTTCCAGCAGTCATGCACTAATTAATTTTTTCCTCCACAGGGATGGGGTGGGGGAGTGGAACTCCTGACTCCAACGAGGCTCCAGCTGGGTCCTGTTGCTCCTCGGGCATCCATCAGTGCAGTCTACACCTTGGTCAATGCAGTGTCTCGGTCTCAGACAACAGCCCAGACCCTTGGCCTCAGCGTCTCTTGCGGCCTCTCTTCCTTGCTCTCGCTCCATGGATCGAGCTTCTCTGCAGATTCACAAATTCTGATCGCCCTACACTTCGTGAGGTTCCTGAGGAAAGGAGAGGGCAGGAGTGTGAGAAAGACGGATGATGGTAGAAGGGAAGGTAGTCAGAGGCTGCAGTTCAAAAATTAGGAAAGTCACGCTAGTGCTCTGAAGAAACTATCAACCACTCCACCTCCCTCTGAACTCCCACTCTAAGGACAGCTTGTTGGAAGCTTTTTAATATCTAACCATCTTCTCTTTGCACCTGACAGGACACGTTAAGAATTGAGAAGCAGAAAATTGAATCAGAGTTTGAAAAACTGCAGCAGCTCCTGAAAGAAAAGAAGCAAACACTGCATGAAAGACTGGAGGAGATGGAGAAGAAAATTACCATGGTAGAAAATGCAAATATCACCAAACTGTCCAATACAATCACCTCTCTCAATGCCCTGATAATGGAGATAGAAAAGAAGTGTGAGGCGCCAGCATGGGAACTCCTGAAGGTGAGATACTGTTTGGTAAATACAACAAAAGAAGGAAGTGAATTATTTATATTTTGTGTGCAGTGTTACATGTGTCGGTAGAACACACATGATCTCCTGCCAGGGTCAATGCACAGTGTTGCCATGCAGTCTGACGGGCACACAGCATAGACAAACATTTTTATACTGTCCCCTTTTTTGCTGACAGCGCAATACAATATTCAAACAGTTGACTTTACATTAACTTCTTGCAGTGTCACATACATGTCAATAACCCATCTCAATATGAAGACGAGTTGTTTTATATTAATGCATTTTTTTGATTATGCATGGTGCAGCACACCAAACAATCCCAGTGACTGTAATTAACATATGGAGACAGGGGAGCAGAATGTAAAAAGAGCAGGATAAAAATGTGCAGCATAGTGAGGAGCAAATTCTGTGAGAATTGGATAGAAACCAACTGTTCGAGGCATATGAACTGCAGATTGTATACTTTTGCATGGATCACCATCTGGTGTTGAGCTCGGATGTTTGCACTTTGTTTTTGTCTTGAAGTCTTTGTAGAAACGAGGTAGGTGACTCCTCCCTAGGACGATAGTGCGCATGGGCATCAACTCCATCCTTAGATTGTTTTTTTCCGCCATCGGGTTCGGATGTGAAATGCTGTGCTCTGGTGCGATATTGGTTTCGATGCGCAATCCCTCTCCACTCGACGGTATTGTCTCCATCGCGTTTCCCTTTTCGACGCGCATCTTTGTTAGGCCTGGCACCATTGACGTGGGTCTCCCTTCCATTTTTTACTGTTGCCTCCTGTATTTTTGCTATGTGTTTTGCTGGTCTAGATACCTTGGGCACCGAACAAAGACATTTTGCCCACGCAACCTGCACCTAATTTGGCAAAAAAAAACGTTTATTGACCAAAACACGGGCAAACTAGTCACCAAGCCTCCAAAAAAGAGGATACTGGAAACTGCAGAAGAACCTGCTATACCTCTCAAACATCAGGACATGGGCACCAACACGTCCCCACCTCCATCTCCTCCTCCAGTTAATCAACATCTATTAATTTCTCCACCACAGTCCCCACAACCTAAATTTTCACCTGAACCATCAGATAGTGAGGATGACACAGGTAGAGATATAGACCCACATGGGGATGATCATTCACATAACATCCCACATGACGTAGACACTTGGGGTGACTACAATACAGATCCCGACCCACATAATGATCCGGATCTCTATCCATCTAAGCCGTCACCACCAGATCAAAGCACTGGGTTTGCGTAACTAACCAACAATGCTGCCAAATACCACAGGTCCCCCTTACATTCCGACCCCTTAGATGAAGATTTTTTGCTAGAAGCCTTCGCACCCTCGCAAAAATCAACAAGCACTTTGCCAATGTTAAAAGGCTTGCTAAAACATGCTCCAGACGTTTTTAAAGACCCAGTCAGTACCAGGGTTCTCAATCCCAGGGTGGATAAAAATACAAGACAGCTCCCAGTGACCCAACTTACATTAAAGATCAGATTCCCTTGGATTCCCTTGTGGTAACTAACACACTCAAGCATGCAAAGTCACAAAGTACAGGCGACACCCCCCCTTCTGATAAGGAATCCAAATTAATTGACGCATCCGGTCAACGTATTACGTCACAGGCTGAAAAGCATTGGCGGATCGCCAATGCCCAAGCTTCATTGGCCAGGTACGACAGGGCTCACTATGACGAGCTTGAAAAGCTCACGGATCACCTTCCTGACCAGTACAAACACAAAGCTGATGACCTTACCCAGGAGGGCAAACTAATTACCAACGCCTCAATAAAATGTATGCTCGATGAGGCCGATACAGCATCTCGCGCAATTAAACACTATCTTATTGCATAGACACGCTTGGCTCTGGGTGTCCCGATTCAAGCAGGAGGTTCAAACTGCTATTGTAAAGCATCCATTTGATCAGCAACATCTTTTCGGCCTGCAGTTGACACATCCCTAGAAATGATGAAGAAGGATACCAAAACTGCTAAATCTATGGGGGCCTTACAGTTTTCTTCCTCTAGAGGCTCTTTTCACCGCTCCTTCTACAGAGCCGGCTTCAAAACCAAGGGTTCAAAACATCCCTCCTCCTTCTACCAGAGCCCCACTCAAACATCCCCAAAAGCACTTTTGTGGAGGCTACAGAGGCAACAACAATAACCCCCCCAAACATTCCTCCCAGACGGCGTCCCATGTCATCGGAACATCTGACACTTATCAATCAAGAGGTTCTCTCTCTATTACAAACGCATGCAATAGAACCAGTCCCCTTGCCTCATCGAGGCCAAGAGGTTTACTCCCTGTATTTTCTAATCCCAATAAAGGACGGCTCCCTCAGGCCCATGCTGGACCTCAGGCCACTAAACCTCTACATTCAGTCAGACCACTTTAACATGGTCACTCTCCAACATGTGCTCTCACTACTTCAACAGGGCGACTTTCTGTCCACTCTGGATCTACAGGACGCCTACTTCCATATTCCCATTCACCCTGCTCACAGGAAATATCTCAGGTTTGTGGTACATGGTCAACACTACCAATTCAAAGTCCTCCCATTCGGGATCACTACAGCACCCAGAGTCCTCACCAAATGCCTCGCAGTAGTTGCAGCCCACTTAAGGAGACAGCATATCGATGTCTTCCCTTATCTGGACGACTGGCTCATAAAAGCCAAATCACACAGCAGCTGTGTGCAGCACACACACAACACAATACAGCTGCTTCTCAGCTTGGGATTCACAGTAAACCTTGCCAAATCCCATCTCCAACCGTCCGGCATACAACAGTACCTAGGGGGTACAATAGACACTTCAAAAGCTCTAGCATATCCCAATCCAGTCAGGATAAGCACCATATATGCTCTAATTAAAAAATTTAAGCCTCAACACTCACTACCAGTGCAAGTGTTCATGCAGTTAATCAGGATGATTCACTCCTGCATTCTCCTCGTCCCTTATGCAAGACTCCAAATGCGCCCCTTACAGGAATGTTTGGCACGTCAGTGGAACCAGGCTCAAGGTCAGCTGACAGATCTGGTATTGGTGGACGCCCGCACCCATCGCTCTCTGCAGTGGTAGTGCACACAAAACCTTTCCAAAGGGCGGCCATTCCTATACCCAGTTCCACAGACAGTGCTAACTGCAGACGCATCGCTCACCGGCCATGGGAGGAGTCACCTACCTCGTTACTACAAAGACTTCTTCAATGACAAAAACAAAGTGCAAACATCGAGCCCAACACCATATGGCGATCTATGCAAAAGTATACGAATCTGCAGCTCTACATGCCAAGAACAGATGCATACTGGTAAGTAGCATTTTCCTTCTCAGAAGTGTGAAAACACTTCTTTCTCTTATACAGAGCTTACTTTTCTCCTTATAAAGGACACTACATATCTTTGTCTGCACCAACCTCATGTTAGGGTGAACAGTGAGCTATATAAGTAGGCATTTGGAAAAGGTAATGATTTTTATGAAAAATATGTATTTATTGGCATTTTGTTCTATCACAACAGCAGATCACACTATATATTATATCAATAAATATATCAGCATTTAAGTTCACACTGGAAACAGTAAGTAGGTATATAATACATTTATAGTAAACAGAATTAACAAAGTCGTTAACACTCCATCAGGGTGATGCCAAAAATATAAATTTACGGTTATAATAACAAAAACTGACAACAACAGATTAGGTCCTCGGTGCGGCAACTGAAGCCCAATAACATGAATACTGTAAGAACAGGGGCCTCATTGATGAGGTTTTACCATACGGCAGCGCCACAGGCCTTCCTGTTGCGCTGCCCTACGATAAAAGAAAAGGGCAGGGATGCGCCGTGTCTATCAGGTACAGCACATTCCTGTCCTTTGCCCCTGCGCCGGCGCACAATGGGCTGCCGTACGCCGGCACACAATGCGCTGCCGTGCGCCAAGGCAGGCACCTTATTACCATGGTGCAAGGGTGCCTGCGTTGCGGGGATGATTATTTCTGTGCAGGAAGGGAAACCTTCAGAGGAGGCTTTTTCCTCTTTCTATGTGTGTTGCAGAACGACGGTAAAATAAAGGTATTTCTCCTCTTTGTGCCTCCAGCAATGCTGATGCAAGAGCTTTCTGAATTGTCTCCGGTGAGAAAGCATGAAACTTTCTTAACCTGGTGGCGCTGTCCGAGTGGGGCGGGATGAAATTAATCTCCACACATGCTTGCTCAGACAGGCTAGGGGAGGTCTGAGGGATCACTTTGATTTTGTCTTCAAAGTGGTTCGACAGAGAATCACAAAGTGCTTGTGACGCATATATTTCCTGAGAGGAAAGTCTAGGGTTTATGAAAGCGTTAAGCACTTTAAATAGCACTTTGGAAAATTTTTCGGCCTGATTGATTTGATTAGAAATATAAGTTGTCAATTTTATGTAAGGCTTCAGAAGTGTAAGTGATTCTTGGGGGTCCCTCAGTTCTGATGTAAGGGAGGCAGGGGTTCTGGCTCCTGGCGACGGACGGGTGCTGACGGGTTTCCGCACTGGCCTCCTTGGGGCAGAGTAACAACGCAGCGATGTGTGCTGCGTTGCTTTGATGTGGATCTATCAAGCCGCTCAGGGCCACGGAAGCTGGTCTTGCGTGGCTTGATAAATCACACTGAAGGGTTGTATTGTGGTGCAAAAGCAGCTCAATCCATTCATTCTCTGGTTCCATGCCCAATTCTGAAACAGTCTAAGGTGAATTTGTTTATTCTGACCATGCCCGTCAATGTTGGGACAGAAATTTTATTGACCTAATAACGTTAGCCTAAAAGCCATTTCTGTTTCTAGGAACATTTTAGCGGCATGTTTGTTTATCACTTGACTCACTTGAGAAGGGGCGTGGCCAAGCTGGTGCTCGCTATAGACCCTTGTCTGATAATGAATCCATGTTGCCCGGGGTGACCAAATTTGGGACTCAAAGCCACCATCCATGTAGATAAAAATGTGGATTACAGTTTCTTTTCAACGCTTACAAGAGGAAATGGGAGACTTTTCGGTCTCAAAGATAGGGAAACTCTTGCCTCCTGTTAGAATGGTGGTCCGTAGCCAGTTAATGTGACCTCTCGAGGAATCTTTAGACAGACTGGATGAAAAACCCTGAGAGTCCCTTGTATTGCTCTCACTGAAGACCACGAGGAACCGTATCCGGAGCATCTCAAAGCGACCTCACAGCCTCCTTTATATCTTTAACTCTGAATGTGAATTTAAGATACAAGACGGTGCCTGGGTCCAGGACCACAAGAAAAAGCAAAGATATCGATGGAGATTGGACCCCTTCACAATACCCGCCGCAAATCTTGCTTACAATGTTGGTTGTGTGTATGCCACTAACACATCCCAATATGCAGGTTAGTTCTTCCTGCATGGTTCTTGCATGTCAGTAATCTATCCCAATATACAGATAAATTCAGCATACAGTGTTGCATGCACCCCAGTAACCTATCCCAATATAAAGGTGTGTTCAGCCTGCAGTGTTGCATGCACCCCAGTAACCGATGCGAATATAAAGGTCAGTCCAGCCTACAGTGTTACATGCACGTTCGTAACCTATCCCAACATAAAGGTCCGTCCAGCCACGGTGCTGCATGCACGCCAGTAACATATCCCAATATAAAATTATAACTGGATACCCATGCACACATCAGTAAGTATAGAAAAGTATGTCAGTGTGGACAAATATACATTGAGAGAACAAAAGCCAACAACAATGCAATAGGAATCTTATATGGTGCGGAAACAGATGAGTCTCTTTTAATTCTCAAGCGAGCCAGCTGACACGTGTTTTGTCGCAGTGGAAGGGTATTTCTGCGTCTCCTCAGGGCTGGGAAAGATACAAAGTACAGTGATGGTACATATAGTATGATGTAGATACGCGTTGTTTGATAAATTAAAAAGTGAATTTGTAATGGTGGGAAACCCCAAAACCTGAAAAGGACCATAGTGTGAAGTGTACTATTGCACACGAAATGAGTGTAGGTGGGTTTGTGTGGGAGCGACGGGGGAACGGGACAGGAAAGTAGGAGACACAAGAAGATGCCAAAAGAAAAGAAGGGTTTGTTTGCCACAGAAACGTGAGTTCTATATGTGGATGAACACGGAAAAGAAAGAAAAAGTAGGGTGTACTAAGGATTCTAACACATGCCAGTATTCTGTGCAAACGTTTTCAGGGGACCTTGTGGAAAAGTGGTAGACTTGTCATACCTGTATACAACGATGAAAGAGTTTTTGAAGGTCTGTTGGAACACGTGTCGGATGGCTTGCTTGAGAATTAAAAGAGACTCATCTGTTTCCCGCACCATATAAGATTCCTATTGCATTTTTGTTGGCTTTTGTTCTCTCAATGTATATTTGTCCACACTGACATACTTGTCTATACTTACTGTTGTGTGCATGGGTATCCAGTCATAATTTTGCATTAGTGTTGGTATTTTCCATCACATAATTGGCGGGTTATAGGGCTCATCCCCTCACCCAGTTGCACCACACTTTAACCTTTCCACACCTCTAACCATTGCGTCCACTTGTTAGCAGAGCACCTTGTGAATTCCCTGGTACACAAAAGCCCTTTTGTGAGCATATAATAGCCCAATATGAAGCTGAGTTCAGCCTACGGTGTCACATGCACGTCACTAACCCATCCCAGTATACAGGTCGATTCTGCCTGCGATGTTGCAAGCATGCCAGTAACATCTCCCAATATAAAGGGCAATAAAACAGAAAAAACACACAAAAGGGAGTGCGTCAAGAGTCCAACAATTGTATTGGAGAGTTTGGTCTTTGTGTTTATTCTCTCCTCCTTTCACGAAGTGCACATAGTTCAATGGTGACAATATCAATGTTCTCTTCTCCAATATCAAAGTAACATCAGAGCAGTGGTATGAAGTCTGTTATGTTATGTTTAATAGTTTTGTAAGCGCGACAGCTGCCCCAGCAAAGAGGCGTCCCGGCGCTGGTAGATCAAAAGGTACTGAACAGTTAGTAGCTGGCCAACCTAGGTTGTACATCCCCATGATGAAGAAAACAGGAAGGTTTTGATGGCTTTCCGGAAGGTAAGCAAGTTCAGCCGGCAGGGAGTTCCAGAGCTTGGCCGCCAGCACCCGAAAGGAGCGACCACCCATGCGACAGAGTTTGGTCCGAGGTACAATCACTTGATGTTGCCCTAGTGAACGCAGACTACACTGGGGCTCATACGGAGTCAAAAGAGGACGCAGGAGATCTGGGCTCCCGGATTTAAGAATCTTGAACGCCAGACAGAGAGCTTTAAACTGAATTCGGGAATTGATCGGAAGCCAGTGCAGCTTTCTGATCGTAGCTCTGGCCAAGCACCTGCGAGGAAGTCCTACCAAGGTTCTTGCTGCCGAGTTCTGGACTCTCTGAAATCGCGCTATCTCGGCTTTATTTGCGCCCAGAAACCGCACACTGGCGTAGTCCAGGTGTGATAGAATGGTAGCTTGGACAATGAGCTGACGCACTTTAGAGTAAAAAAAACTTCAGAATGGGATTAAGGCCTCTTAACAAACCCACACAAGTAGCTGCCACTCTCTTGGTGTGGGTCTGAAAGCTAAGCGAGGAGTCCATCCAAACTCCCAAGTTTTTGACTAGTGACTTAGATGCTGGCATAGTGCCCAGTGAGGTCGGCCACCAGTGCTCATTCCAGAGGGCGATGTTCTTCCCCACAAGCAAAACCTCTGTCTTGCCTGCATTAAGCTGCAGGCAATTATCAGCCATCCATTGAGCTACTGCAGCCATCCCGTCTCTAAATCTCGTGGACGATGTCGATGGCCCTTCAGCAAGAGTGATGACCAGCTGAGTATCATCAGCATATGATACCAACGTAAGGTCCCACTCTTTAGCCACTGCCGCAAGCGGCTGAACATAGAGATTAAATAGAGACGGGCTGAGTGCCGAGTCTCAAAACAATGCTCTTTATTATTCTTCAATACATCGAAGAAACGCCCAGCCAATGCGTTTCTTCCTCCGAGAGGACTTCATCAGGGCTCAAAGAAAATGTACATATGTACATTTACAAACATATCTAAAAACACATCAAACAAAATAAATGATTAATTCATTACAATGTATAAACAGTTTTACAGCTTACACACACAGGGTCACACCGAACAACGTTTACATACGAACCATATTTTAAAACAATACTTTGCATCACTTATTACATGCACATTGTTTTCCTATAACATACAAACACATACTTCACTATAAAAAGACATACAATCACCAATTCCCAATTTTATTGAAAAAATTAAATTTCATTATTTATCCTACCAAATCAGAGTGGTATATGCAACACCTTTCTAGTGAATAGTTCATTAATAATTTATCACGTCCTAAACTCGGATATCTAATCCAATAACCTTACTTAATGTATTTCATTACAGCAATGTCACAGCGAAGTCTAAGTGTAAAATCAATCAATTATCCACGAAATACCTAGATTTAAAAAAACATATTAAGATGTACAGGATTCATATTAACATCAAAAAAAGATTTTTACATTTAATAAAAAAAAATATATTCCTATTGGAAAAAGACCTATTAGCTACAAATTCTATTAATATTTTTTATGATAAGGGTAAAAAATGTTCAACTCCTCACTTGGAACACTCGTTCTGCTCCTTCATTGTTGTAGGGAAATACCCGATGACCTTATATATCTATCACAGCTTAATATCCACACCCCATTGGGTTCTGCAAAATAAAAAGGAAAAAGATATTTACCTTCCAAAAAAGTTTAAATACTCCAAATCACAACTTGATATCCATCATAGAGTCCCTTAGAAAATCATAAACTGCTATAACACCATAAAGTTATCCACTTCAAAGAAGTAACAGTCTCCCCCTCTATATATGCGTTAATCCTCTTCAAAATCACGAATCTTGACCTATACGTACCAAAAAGGAGCAATCCCAAGCGCATAAAAACCAAAGACTACAAACAGATCCAACTACTAGCCAATAAATTGGGTTACAGCACCCAAACCACGACGCAAGCAAAATATAATTCATGCTTTTCGCCACTGACCTGTAAGCTCAGAATGAATAATACGACTTGCCACCACCGTCACTGACCTTCTTCTGAATCTTTGTAGACAACACTGATTCTATAAAAACATTTTACATCATCCACCTTGGTTAACATAACCAATCACCCTGCATCAACAACTTTAATGGTCCAGAAACACATTTGGACCAGAAAGGAACAACCCTTTCCTGTGAATTCATTGGTTGTTAGGATAGTCCAATCACAATAGTTAAAAATCTCTCACCAGAAAGTAACAGCCCTTTCCTGTGAATTATAACAACCAATGAATAGATGCGGGCCCTAGAGATCCATCTCAGGAGCTGGTTTCATACAGTTCCTGATAATGTATTTATTTACCCAGAATGGTCAGGCCAAAGTTTGTGTTTGCTCAGACGTGGCAGTAACTGGGAGTAGAGGTGGGTATGCATTGATGGAATCTGATACCTCGAAACCGGTCCGGTCCTCGGATGCTTGATTCCGGTCTGGGAAAGATATGGCTGTTGTAGTTCGGACTGGACTGTTCCCATGGGGCAACAGGGTCAGAGCTGATTTGCATAAAGCCATTATCTGACCCAGGGTGGTGTGGAGTGCAAAAAAACGATGGATTTGGGCCCAGATCTTTTGACTGGGGGAGTGTGTGACATTGATCCACATTCAGTCCATCACTTGTTGTTTTTTGCAATTGCCGCCCCAAGTGCGCTGGGGATGCCCAGACGTGGGTCCCAGGCACTCCACACCACTTGGAGTCAAGCTAGCCGGGCTGAAGAGAGGTGTTACCTCGAAACCGGTCCGGTCCTCGGATGCTTGATTCCGGTCTGGGAAAGATATGGCTGTTGTAGTTCGGACTGGACTGTTCCCATGGGGCAACAGGGTCAGAGCTGATTTGCATAAAGCCATTATCTGACCCAGGGTGGTGTGGAGTGCAAAAAAACGATGGATTTGGGCCCAGATCTTTTGACTGGGGGAGTGTGTGACATTGATCCACATTCAGTCCATCACTTGTTTTTTGCAATTGCCGCCCTAAGTGCGCTGGGGATGCCCAGACGTGGGTCCCAGGCACTCCACACCACTTGGAGTCAAGCTAGCCGGGCTGAAGAGAGGTGTTTCCTCGAAACCGGTCCGGTCCTCGGATGCTTGATTCCGGTCTGGGAAAGATATGGCTGTTGTAGTTCGGACTGGACTGTTCCCATGGGGCAACAGGGTCAGAGCTGATTTGCATAAAGCCATTATCTGACCCAGGGTGGTGTGGAGTGCAAAAAAACGATGGATTTGGGCCCAGATCTTTTGACTGGGGGAGTGTGTGACATTGATCCACATTCAGTCCATCACTTGTTGTTTTTTGCAATTGCCGCCCTAAGTGCGCTGGGGATGCCCAGACGTGGGTCCCAGGCACTCCACACCACTTAGAGTCAAGCTAGCCGGGCTGAAGAGAGGTGTTACCTCGAAACCGGTCCGGTCCTCGGATGCTTGATTCCGGTCTGGGAAAGATATGGCTGTTGTAGTTCGGACTGGACTGTTCCCATGGGGCAACAGGGTCAGAGCTGATTTGCATAAAGCCATTATCTGACCCAGGGTGGTGTGGAGTGCAAAAAAACGATGGATTTGGGCCCAGATCTTTTGACTGGGGGAGTGTGTGACATTGATCCACATTCAGTCCATCACTTGTTGTTTTTTGCAATTGCCGCCCTAAGTGCGCTGGGGATGCCCAGACGTGGGTCCCAGGCACTCCACACCACTTGGAGTCAAGCTAGCCGGGCTGAAGAGAGGTGTTACCTCGAAACCGGTCCGGTCCTCGGATGCTTGATTCCGGTCTGGGAAAGATATGGCTGTTGTAGTTCGGACTGGACTGTTCCCATGGGGCAACAGGGTCAGAGCTGATTTGCATAAAGCCATTATCTGACCCAGGGTGGTGTGGAGTGCAAAAAAACGATGGATTTGGGCCCAGATCTTTTGACTGGGGGAGTGTGTGACATTGATCCACATTCAGTCCATCACTTGTTGTTTTTTGGAATCTGATACAAAGACACAAAAGAGGGAGAGACCTTCCAACTCAGCTGCTACACAAAACTGTCCACAGCAACAATTCTGGAGAAGAATGAAGCAGGAAGTGGTCCGGGCTGTCCGGGCACTTTTAAGCGGCACCTGTCTCCCTCCTTCCTTCCATAGGAGCCTGATCAGCTTCAAAGGACTTTAATATACCCATAACATACCTCCTTGTTTGGCAGGCTTTTTCCATCTTTCGGTCTTGGGTTGCATTGGCACACAGCAGATACACAATTCTATCCCCTTAGGTTAACGCACAACAGACACGTTCCACTCGCACCCTAATCCACACATGCAATACTCATAATGCACAAACAGTCTTTATACATGTCTTCTGCAACCTACCAAGAGCCCCTTACCCTAACTGTTCAGACTTAGCTGGCCATATATTAAAAGGCAGGCTCTATAGGTTGCAGCTCCTAATTCCATTTTAACAGCGACTACAGTGGGTGAGACCTCTTTAGGAAGACTTTCATCATAGGAGAGTTCAAGGACCAGTGGTGAAAAGGTGAACCCTTGGGGTTTTCAGGGGTAGAGACCCTTTTTAAAGTACTCACATTATCACAGCCTCTGCTGTCTCATGTGACCCCATTCAGAATATTACAGATTGTTCTGTGTCTTGGGATTTCCATTCAGGATATCACCGCCTGTGCCGACAGAATATCAGGCTTTGTTCGAGGATTAGGGGGCTGCTCCCAATGTATTTTAACTAGAGATAGAAGAGTTCAATGAAGCTTAGATTTCCAAACACATTTCACTCCTAAAGTAATACTAAATGTTAACATCTTATGTGGAAACTGATCTCCTTGTATTTCTTTCTCTGTTTTGCAGGATGTCAAGAGCACCCTGAGCAGGTAAGGCTGATGTATTATCCTCCTCTCTCTCAGTGTGTAAGAAGCATGCCTTGCTGCTGCAGTGGGCAAAGTCCACTGCTGAGCTCACAAATCCCTATCCTGCAAAAGAAGTATGTAAAAAAACTAATTTTGTAAAAAGAATACTATTCACATATGGTCCTCAGAAAGTTAGGTCCAGTACTTTGAAAGATCTAAACTGTACCTGCACTATTCTCCCTGGTCTCAGAAGCCACAATATAACCACACGTTCTTTCAAACCCTTCATTTTGTTTAAGAAATCTTCCGATCCTCATAAAACTTTATTGAGATCTCAGAAATCTCTGCTGAGTCCCCTGTAAACATCCTTGACTCCTCAGAAAACTCACTCACATCCTCTGGAAACTTGTTTGAGTGATTAAATAATTGAATTATCCAGCACAAATGAACTTCTATCTTCATAAAGCTTCTTTAAATTTTGTTAACCTACCACAAGTCTTATAAAAAGTGTCATGAGCCTCAGCAAACTTCATTGCATTCCTGGAAAGCCCCGTCAAGTTTTCTGTCAGGCTTAGGGATTGTGCACAGCTGGTCTTCGATGCCAATCCCAAACTTCTTGTCACATATCGCTCAAAAAGGCCTTTGAAAAACAGTTTCCAAGGATATTCTCAAAAGGGGAAAGAGGGGATAGGGTGGAGAGATGAAGATCCACACGGGACTCAGTGGGCCCCAGAGGGTGAGTGTCACAATCACTGAATTCAGATGAATAGTTAAGGCACAGACTCGTAGATCGGAAAGTAATCACACTGCAGGGCAAGTAGTTTGAAACATATCCGACCATACGATTAACTCCAGATCAGCACCCTCCCACTTCCATGTGCAAATTAACCAGTTTTAGGCCTTTGCTGCTTATCCACACAATAGGTGATCTTGAGCCCAAGGGTGACAGGGACAAAACCATCAAACCCTTTGCTGTAAAGAAAAGATAAAATGGGAACAACAGGTACAAAAGCCAAATAAACTAAAACGAAGGAATCAAATTATAAAATGAAACAAATGAGAGCGCAGCCAGGCACAAACTAGTATGGCAAGCAAGAACCTCAGAACACTCAAACGCTGCTCGGCAAGTTGTTTCTGAACGTTGTTTCCAGCGGACTCTGCCTGAATAGCCCCAGAAACTTTCTAGCTCTACCTCTTCTCTGACCTGTGTCTCCTGAGCTCCATCCCCAATCTGTGCCACAGGCTCCACAGGCCCGGTGTCCAGCTCTTCCAGTGGCCTGCTGTTTTACAACCCTGAGCCTTGCTGGTAATATTCTTCCTACTCTTGTTGCTACAAATCTCAAATTCTGACTTGGCTGAGATTGTCCTTTTATTTGACACAATTCAAGATGTCCCAACAACTGGGTCAGAATTTCCTAATCATGACAATTCTTAAAACATCTGTTTTGTGCTTCCAAATATCATTATAATTTGGTTAAAGCTAAGTACTTTATCCAGATGGCTCCTTGTGATCTGAAGAAGTCTCCTCCAGTTCTCATAAACCTCATTGTGATCCTCAACTCTGCTCCTAGACCTGTTAATCTCTCTCCAGTCTTCCTTGTCCTCCCTCCTGTCCATCCTCTGGGGTCTCTGGAAGCCTCGTTTCAATCCTCAAACCTCTGCCCAGGTTACTAAGTGCTCATTCTAGGAGCGAATGCTTCAAGTCCCCTGCGGCTTCCTTTCAGTCCTTCTCTTGGGTGCTTAAAAGCCTTATTCCAATCCTCAGCCCAATTCAGCGAGAGTCAATAGTGTATTGCTCGTACATCATATCATCTTAAGCAGTTTTGTCTGTACATAAAACACTCGCTCACCGGCCCCTGGTAAGAGCAAGCCGGGAGCAGGGGACCCAAATAGGAAGGGCCGCAGGGTCGGACCCTCGATGAAGTGAGTCTGTGTGTGTATGCGGAGTGGCTCGGGAATGGTTTTGCTGGTCACGTGCAATGTGTGCATTTTCTCGGCCTCACTTTTGGTTTGTCTCGCATCTTTAATCTCCATTGTAAACAAAAAGAGTGTGTTTGCAGGGCAACCCCCGTCTCCACCCTCTGCCGAGAGGCGATAATTTCAACCCCAATGGGTGAGTGCAGCATGTATTAGTCTGTGTGTTACCAGGGCGGGATTGATGGGGGTGGATTTTAAACCATCATTAAACATACCTCACTCATGAGGCGTGTTGTGACCGATAAGGGCGGCTTCAGCTCTAACTGGAAGCGGGTGTTTGTATTTGGAAAAGGCATTCACTGTTGTGGCTGTTGTGCTTAAGATGATATGATGTACGAGCAATACACTATTGACTCTGGCTGAATTAGTGAGTATTTACCGCATATGTATTGCTACAGGTGTCCTGGTGAGAATGGCTCATGTCCAGGCACTCTGTTGATAACAGAGGGGTTTAGTTAACCTCAACGTGAAGATGCACTGGGTGTTGTATGCTATAATATATACATCACACAATGGGATTCAATATAACGCACAGGCCATTTCATACTAATGAAAAATACCATGAACACCGGTGTTAATATGGCCTTTTTGATTACAGGTTGGACACAAAAAAGAAAGTATACACTTTGCCCCTCGATGTAGTCAGTTACATGCATCTGTTGTGTATGAACTAAACACCGCTTAACGCGCGCACACCAAGGAGGTGATTTTAAATCACCCTGATGAAAGCCCTGGACCCTCCTGGGCCATAGAATAGGGCTGAAACATGTTGGTATAGGGCCATAGGACCATTAAATCCTAATTCACTCTTGATATTCTTTTTAACATCCCCAACTTCTCCACTAATAAAGGGATACGTTGGAGAGAGCTGGAGGATCTTTAATCTTTATGCCCCCTGGTCTCATTCTTTTACCTGCTCCCTGGAACCTGGCCGAGCCCACTCTGACCTTTAGGAGTCAGGGTGAACCCGATGATGAAGCATGACACTATTAGAGTGTGTGAGGGTTATTTAAGTAAAAGGAATCATTGAACTTCACCAGTTTGAATCTAGCGTGTCTTTTTACCCATTGACAGGCTTTATTGGCTGCCAATCTTTGTCATTGCAAGCAGCGTGGCCCTGGTGTGTTCAGTATTCTGTGCTTTTAGTGGGGTTTTCACATAGCCACTGCTCAGCGGGGTGTAACTGGGTTGCCATGGATCACTGGAGCTTTGAATGTCGTGTGCCAATAGTAGCAGGCGCTGTGCACTGGTCCACAGGAGCGCCTGGGATTACAGGATTATGGGCCAGATGTAGGTAAATATTATTTACCTATTCTTAGATACCGAATTTTACCGATTCGGAATTTAAGAATAGGTAAATAGTATGTAGGTAATTGTTCGGGGAGAGGTGTGGCGCCGCGGCCAGGGTGACTGACGCTGGAATCTGGGGACCACGGTTCGATCCCCGGCTCCGGCGGCGGGTTAGCCCAGCACCATGTGACTCTGGGCAATATCTCGCTTAATCTTCCCGACGGCCCCCAGCGCCTAGAGACCCTTATGGGTGATTGTGCGCTTTACAAATGTGGACTTTACTTACTTTTTACTTCGGTAAATTTTACCGAATCTGTAAAATTCGGTATTTACCGAATCAGTAAATACCGATTCGGTAAAAGGGGGAAAACATTGAAGGGTGGCAGGGTGTCACTTTGACACCCTGTTGCACCCCTCAATTGTATATGGGTGCACATGTTGCAGACATACACGCCCTTAGGGCATGTATGTCTGCAACATGGCACTGAAGCAATTTGCATAAAATTACTTTTTAGGTGGTTTTCGTTATTTACCACCAACTTGTTGTTGGTGGTAAATAACGAATCCTAACATGGGATAAGCACTCATTTAAGTGCTCCCTACATTAGGAATTCGGTAATTTACCGAATCGGTATTTAAGAAATCGGTAATTTACCGATTCCTTAAATTACCGATTCGGTAAATGACCGAATCCTTAATTTCGGCCCCTACATCAGAAAAGCCAATTACCGGTCGGTAACGGACGAAATTCATTAATTTCGGCCGTTACCAACCGGTAATAGCCTTCCTACATCTGGCCCTAAATTTCTAATAACAGGCTGTATGTGGTATTCCTTATGTTATCCTGTAAACTGTGTTTGCTCTGTAACACCAACATGATTTATGTGCTGTTTCAGGTGTAATAATGTGATGCCTCAGAGCCCAGAGGTGATAAAGAGTTATAAAGGTAAATACAATTGCGCTTATTATGCATGTTTGATTCTGTTTATGAAAATGATATAGTTTGTTATAGTTATATGCTTGATAGAGTGCGCACACATGACAATAGAGCAAAACATCTAACTATGCACACAGCACAAGAAAAATATTTAATCAGTTCAACTCCAGGCAGCAGAAGCAAAATAACTTAAAAGGTATTTTTGTAATGACAGTACACACAAGTTCTAAAATCAGAATCCAATTAGTTGGTTTGTATCTCTACCTTCTAACTTTTACAGACGTTTTAAAAGATGTTTTGGGATTGCATGCCTTTGAAATATAATGTTTTGCTCAATGTTGAACATCTCCACAGTTGATAGATCTACTGACCTGGTTCCTGTTTGATTCTTGCTTCCCTCCTTGGATCTTAAGAAATTCTACTGCAGTAATTTTGCTCTTGGAAATACTGATGCTGTGGAGACCAATAATTTCAGGCTACGCAATTACTGCAGTATTCGGAGATGTTCCATATGGAAGAGAAAATGAACTCAGAAATTGTTGTTTCAGAAGGAATTATCACGGACGCCTGATTGTTGTCAGAAAGCCACTTTATTCAGGAGCAAGCTGGGCACACCTTAATTATATTGTCACTCCTACTAATATGTATATATGTATGTATGTACATGGTATTTCTATATTGTAAACATAGCTGTAGGAGAGTAGAATCTACTTCTTATGGTTACCCCCACTTTTTGTTTTTCGACTTTAGTCTGGCTGGGGACCTGCTATCCAGGACCCCAGCCTAGCTGCTTCCATTCTAAATTGATTCCATGTACTTTAGGTACACTCCAGTTTGGTTACTGTGGTACCCGTATGAGTCCCTAGTATATGGTACCTTAGGTACGAAGGGCATTGGTACCCCAGAGGCCTACCAGGGGCTGCAGCGTTTATTATGCCACCCCTGGGAAGCCTTCCAAAATGACACCACAGGACTGCTACTGCAGGCTGGTAAGGTAGTGCATGCACCCCTTACTTAGATATAGGTTACCTATATCTACCTTATATCACGACACATATAAACCTACCAGTCACCCCTATGGCAGGCCTTATCAATCCTGAAGGCAGAGTGCTTGGTTGTGTGTGAGAGAGTGCTCATGCACGAGCAGGACCCATCTGCAGCCTTCGGAATCTATTCTCTGGGGCTGTACTGTGATGCAGCCAGACCATATACTCTTAAGTGCATTATAACCTTGCTGTAAATACTAACTTTGGAATGGCTGCACCGAAACATGTTGTGTTTGGTGTCAAACACTTTGGAATGATACCCCCCGCCAGTCCTGGTGGCAGGGTTTGATCCCACCCTTCTAGAGGGTACGCAACGGTATACCCGGTACCAGTTTTATAGAGCCCTGGCATCACAAAATGGATGCTGCAGCCACAGACACGAGTCTGGCCTCCTCCTGCTGGACGAAACTCCATCAGGGGAGGTCTAGACAATAGGTTTCCTGTCACAGGGCGGTGAAACCACCTCCCAGACAGTCAATTCAATTCAATTAGTCTTTATTTCGACTTTTGAGTCATAAAAGACACAAACATTTAAAAAAATTACATTTACCAAGCATTAATATTTACAGGAAAGACATCTTTAGAAATTACAAATTGTTAATTCCACAAACAGGGTATTTCATCTTGACCAATAAAAACATAAATAGTATGTTTGGATAAAAATATTTTAAAAAAAAAATTGTTAAAAGAATTTCCACAACTCATACCATAATAAAATTGTACGGGCTACAATGCTTTCATTTTGGTACTGCGGATTAGCCACATCCACTTTAAGAATTTTGCTAGTGCAATCACAATAACATCAGAACAATCTGTCTGGAAAATCCTCAGAGCTACTGTCCCAGTCTGAATCCCCTTTTGGATACAGGTTGACCTTATCCATTTAAAACGTGGAGCTTTATACCCTGGGCATTCAAACAGGACGTGAGCTATACTTTCGGTATGTAATATACAAAAGGGGCACAAATGATCATTTTTGCTTGTAGACCATTTACTGGTAACTTGGTTGAGGGGAAGGGTCCCAACCCTAAATTGATGGAATAATTTCCTATCAAAAGGCGATGTGATTAAGTCCCAATATCTCTCATACAAAGGAGTGTGTTTCAGCTCCAGGAAGACCCTGGTAAGCGAAGGATCAGTGTGTGACTGAAACACCTCCTGTGATACCATCGCCCAATAAGCTTCCCTTAACTTAGTTTTTGAGGGGAATATGCTCTCCTGGGGGTTATCCCATAGCTCTCTCATACCTAAGGCCTTAAGTAAAGATTTAACCTTCCTGAACCATAAAATGTTGCCCCCTGTGTCCATGTTGCGTGTTTCCAGCAGAGCTAATGCATAGTGAGAGAGTTCAGGTGTCACCCACAGTCTCCTCCAATATGCTAGAGGTCTATATCTGCAGATGTCCTGTATGCTATTGCACCCCAAATCCAATCGTAGTGGTACAATAGGTGTAGAATGTGGGAGCCCTGTTATACAACGAAGAAATTTGTTATGTGACATTTGCAAATTCGTGATGTCAGAGACCCCCCAAAGTTCTGCTCCATATAACATAGATGATCTAATTTTTGTGTCGTAGATTTTAAGTACTGGGGCCAATGGTTTAGTAGCTGAGGACTTAAATTCTCTGATTAGAACACCAGTCAGCTGAGCATGCTTGGTGTTTAGATGTGACATGTGTGGTTTCCACTGGAGCCTAGAACCTAGTATTATACCCAGATAGCTAAAACTGTTCGTCTGTTCTAGGGGTTCCCCATTCATAAAAACTCTACCCCTTACGTTCTTATTCTTATTCATGACCATGAATTTAGTCTTAGATACATTTACAGATAACCCATGGTCAGTACAGAATTTTTCGAAACAGACAATTGATTTCTGTAGCCCCTCCTGGGTTTTTGATACTAGGAGAGTATCATCGGCAAACATTAGCAAAGGAACCGTGATACCATTCTGTTTGGGAGCGTCTGTATGGGAGTCTTTATAGTATTCAACTACCCGGTTGATGTATAAAGTGAATAATGTGGGTGCCAATACACATCCTTGCCGGACGCCTCTTGCCGTTGGAAATCTATCAGTCACCTGACTCTGGGTACCCCATCTCACCTGCGCATAATTGTCTTCATGTAGGTTGATCAGAACTGTAAGCAGTTCTGGGGGCATGCCTTGATCGTAGAGGGCACGCCATAACCTGTCTCGTGGGCAGCGTACAAATCTCTAGCCTCAGCAGTACGATCGACCGATAGAGAGATCATACAAGAAGCGAGGAAATATTATAAAAGGACGCAATTTGAAGCAAAGAAAGCTTGGGATAATAAATATTGGGAGGAATTATTGGAAGCTAGCAAATTAAAAGATATGACAGCATTCTGGCACTTGGTAAGGTGGGGTAAAGGGAACCAAAAACCAGTGCCTGAAAATCTTGTCCCTCCAGAACGATGGATAAAGTATTTCAGGAATCAGTTTGCCAATGATAATTGCTCCCAATCAACTGCTTTGGATTCAAATATCCGTCCACTATCTACTAGTACACTTTTGTTTAATATGAAAGATGTTGATAATGCCCTCAATTTAATCCCCAAAGGCAGAGCCCCGGGCCTTGACAAAATTCCAGCTGATCTCTTTTTGCACAATAGAGAAGTCTGGGTCCCGTACATTACACTGTTGGCAAATGCCATCGTAAAAGGCACTGCTTTGCCGGATACGTGGCGGGGAGCAGAAATCATACCTATTTATAAAAAGGGGGACCGTACTGACCCAGCTAATTATAGGCCTATAAGCCTTATAGCCTGCATCCAGAAAGTTGTGGCCAGAATGTTACTTCTTAGGATTCAGAACTGGATAGAGGAATCGGGGGTCATGGCCAAGCTTCAGGCTGGCTTCCGACCAGCCACCAGTACAGTGGATCAAGTTTTTAGGTTTTCCACAATTTATTGGAAATGGGTGATCTTGGGGGGCGGCTCACTTTACGCAGCCTTTGTTGATTTAAAGGCTGCTTTTGACCTCGTCCCACGAGACAGGTTATGGCGTGCCCTCTACGATCAAGGCATGCCCCCAGAACTGCTTATAGTTCTGATCAACCTACATGAAGACAATTATGCGCAGGTGAGATGGGGTACCCAGAGTCAGGTGACTGATAGATTTCCAACGGCAAGAGGCGTCCGGCAAGGATGTGTATTGGCACCCACATTATTCACTTTATACATCAACCGGGTAGTTGAATACTATAAAGACTCCCATACAGACGCTCCCAAACAGAATGGTATCACGGTTCCTTTGCTAATGTTTGCCGATGATACTCTCCTAGTATCAAAAACCCAGGAGGGGCTACAGAAATCAATTGTCTGTTTCGAAAAATTCTGTACTGACCATGGGTTATCTGTAAATGTATCTAAGACTAAATTCATGGTCATGAATAAGAATAAGAACGTAAGGGGTAGAGTTTTTATGAATGGGGAACCCCTAGAACAGACGAACAGTTTTAGCTATCTGGGTATAATACTAGGTTCTAGGCTCCAGTGGAAACCACACATGTCACATCTAAACACCAAGCATGCTCAGCTGACTGGTGTTCTAATCAGAGAATTTAAGTCCTCAGCTACTAAACCATTGGCCCCAGTACTTAAAATCTACGACACAAAAATTAGATCATCTATGTTATATGGAGCAGAACTTTGGGGGGTCTCTGACATCACGAATTTGCAAATGTCACATAACAAATTTCTTCGTTGTATAACAGGGCTCCCACATTCTACACCTATTGTACCACTACGATTGGATTTGGGGTGCAATAGCATACAGGACATCTGCAGATATAGACCTCTAGCATATTGGAGGAGACTGTGGGTGACACCTGAACTCTCTCACTATGCATTAGCTCTGCTGGAAACACGCAACATGGACACAGGGGGCAACATTTTATGGTTCAGGAAGGTTAAATCTTTACTTAAGGCCTTAGGTATGAGAGAGCTATGGGATAACCCCCAGGAGAGCATATTCCCCTCAAAAACTAAGTTAAGGGAAGCTTATTGGGCGATGGTATCACAGGAGGTGTTTCAGTCACACACGGATCCTTCGCTTACCAGGGTCTTCCTGGAGCTGAAACACACTCCTTTGTATGAGAGATATTGGGACTTAATCACATCGCCTTTTGATAGGAAATTATTCCATCAATTTAGGGTTGGGACCCTTCCCCTCAACCAAGTTACCAGTAAATGGTCTACAAGCAAAAATGATCATTTGTGCCCCTTTTGTATATTACATACTGAAAGTATAGCTCACGTCCTGTTTGAATGCCCAGAGTATAAAGCTCCACGTTTTAAATGGATACGGTCAACCTGTATCCAAAAGGGGATTCAGACTGGGACAGTAGCTCTGAGGATTTTCCAGACAGATTGTTCTGATGTTATTGTGATTGCACTAGCAAAATTCTTAAAGTGGATGTGGCTAATCCGCAGTACCAAAATGAAAGCATTGTAGCCCGTACAATTTTATTATGGTATGAGTTGTGGAAATTCTTTTAACAATTTAAAAAAAAATATATTTTTATCCAAACATACTATTTATGTTTTTATTGGTCAAGATGAAATACCCTGTTTGTGGAATTAACAATTTGTAATTTCTAAAGATGTCTTTCCTGTAAATATTAATGCTTGGTAAATGTAATTTTTTTAAATGTTTGTGTCTTTTATGACTCAAAAGTCGAAATAAAGACTAATTGAATTGAATTGTGACTCCAGGTACTTGCTCCAGCAAAATCCACACATACTCTGCTGCGACGAGCAGCGTCACTGGAACCGTCGCATTGCCACAACCACTGAAGGATGATCGATACATCGCTCTCACAAGCATGGAGAAACTTGGCGCATTGGTTCTAGATGCATCACTTAGACCATTGCATCGCTGCCTTTACTGATAGACGATAGATGCATCCCTTCAACATTCACAGAGAAACCCAGCCCATCGGCTACTGAATTAACCCACTGTTGGACCGAAGCTTGTCTTCGGAAATGCCAATCACCATCAACGCTTAGAACAAAACAAGCCAGCTCTTCAACTGCGGGAGTAGGATTGACGTATCCTGCATCTCGTGCATGCAACAAGGACTAAAGTGCTTTTGCTCAGCGGGCGCTGTGTGGGTCCTGTAGCTGACCTGCGCTCCGTTGTGGGCAGCCTGAACTCTTGACTTTGTCCCAGTCTCGCAAAGCCACATAACCCCTTAAAGCGTTGTTTGCTTCTAAGTGCTAGAGCTCGAACCGCATTTAATCTTCTAGAATTAATATCTGGACTTCTTATTGGATTTTTTTCATTTTAGTTTTGTATAATATATAAAATCAAAATCTATTTATCTATACCTGTGTGGATCCATTTTGTAGGGTTTTCATTGTGTTACTGTGTGTTGTGTTGGACAAATACTTTACACATGGCCTCTTTAGATAAGCCTGAGTGCTCTGTGCCAAGCTACCAGAGGGTGGGTACAAGTTATCTTTTAGTGTGTATCTGACTAACCCCGACTAAGATTGTAGTTCCTGCTTGGACACTGTGCATCCTTTGACAACCAGAAACTCAATTTCTTACATTGGTGATCGGCTGAGAGGTTAGGACTTGTGTTTGTGTAATACCATGTAGTATTTCGGTGTTAACTACTACTTTACACTGAAGACCAATCCGAACTCTTCTTCATACCTCCTTAATTGGCTTTTTTCATTTTTTGCTAAACCATGTTTCTGTGAAGAGACGGCATCTGCACCTGCATAATGGGTTGTGAGCTGGCATAGCTGGAGACGTACACCGTGGCCATTTGAAGGATTACTGTACGGGGGTCGACCTGTCCACTAAAGGCTTCACCAAGAGGGTGGACCTGCAAAAGGCGACGAGGGCCTAGGCAGGGGGCCGTAATTCAGGGGCCTGGACCCCAGAAGTGGAGGAGCAAGAGATTGAGGACAACGAGGAGCTGATCCTAGATGCTGAGCTGGATCTGGGACTGTCGGTGGAGGGGGCCAATGACGTCTGGCAGCAGTGATGGTTACTAGAGCAGGGAGCAGCGTCTCGTCAAATAACTTATCCCCAGAGGAGCTGGCAGATAGGCCGGAGGAGAGAACACTCAAGCTGGAGCTTGGCAGGTTAGAGCAGGAACAAAAACTTGCCAAACTGAAATTGGAGAAGGAACAAGTTAGAGAGGAAAGGAGGTTGGCTCTTGTGGAAAGGAAGATGTCCCAGGAGCGGAGCCTCCGTGAAGGAAATGTCCCAAATAGGGTCACCCGGGTCGCGTCGTGACCACCTCTTTGCCTTTCCAATAATGAAGAGTCAGTCAGACAGAATTCAAACCAAAGCATTTATTAATCATACGCTGCAGCGGAGCCCGGTCTGACCAGTCTCCTCAGAGGACTGCCGAGGGACTGACCCCCTTCTACATAGGAACACAAATTATACATTTCCAACACCTCCAAGGGCCAGCCCAAACTGGAATTTTCCAGCTCAGAGCATGGTGAACAAAGAAGACATCGAAGGATGAACCATGGCACAGGACTGGGTAAATGCTATCTCGACCCCAAGGCCACTCATCCGGTGCCTACCATTCTCAGATGGGGGAAATGAGTCTATCTAACAGAAAAGGGATGCAACAATAGATAGTACATTCATTAGTGCAGCGAAGCTTCAACCTTGAGAAGTACAAGCTGGAGGCACAGTGGCAGCTTTTCTGCTGAGGCGGGAATCATGAGACAGAAGCTCGATCTCGGTTACAGAACAAGATGGAGTAAATAAAAATGGCGCCATGAATGCTAACTTAACATGGAACAGAGTTTGAGCATAGCAAAAGGGGCGTTTCAGTTCTATGCATTACAGAAATAACATTTCAAATCTAACAGACCCTCCTTTTAGCATTTCATGCTAACATTTTTATTATTGGTGCTATCAGGTAAGGGTCTTTACAATTCTAAAATGAGGAAAGGGAAATACTCACATAGTCTATCAGTATAAGTACATGACTGTTATAGCTTGTACTGTAGAATGCCAACATACATAATCAATACTCAAAGAAGCATTCATCTATATTAAGCAAGTCCTGTTTACCCTTCATCAACATAGCCTTTGCATTAGAATCGTGTCTCTCGGTCTTGGGATTCGCCTTGAGCATTGATACACAGCAGGCAGAGCAAGCAGGGAGACAGTGTGTACATAAGCAGCATGTCAGGATAATACCCGCTATGGTAGCCCACCCCAAGTAACGAATAGGCCCCAGAATCAAACTGTGTTGTTGTCAAACAATGAAAAAGACTTACACTTGGAGCCAAGCTGGAATAATAATAATGACTGGAAAAGAAAACGGAAATTAAGCCTATATATATTGTTCATCAGGCGTTGGGGCTGTTGAGCCCAGGCAGTGGAGCTGTGGGTCCAGCTCGGATCCCCATCCCACGTGGCAGGGCAAAATCTTCTCCTCAGAGACACAGTTTGTTCACCCTGTTCGGTGACTGTCCGAAAAAACTCACCAATCTCCCTTTCCCTAAGCTATCTCTTGTACCACCGGCAGGGTACACTCACTCTATTCTTCAGCAATGCAGTCCATCCCTATTCTTCAGCAACGCAGTTCATCCCTAGCCATTAAACTTTCCCTTTGGTGCACTGCTCCTTTTGCGGGGGTGCAAATTGTAGCTCAACACTCCAGGCACAGTGGGGTCAGAGAAGAAGAGTTTGGGCTCAAGGGGACCATGAGGCAAAGAGTCATACTCAGACAGGTCAGTGCACTGGGGCTAAGTTGAGCATGACTCAATCACAGGTGGGCTAACAGACTGGGGCTCCTGAATTACCTTAATTTCAGATGGCATCACCTCATTCAGCACTGCAGGACTCTCCTCTTCCATTGGTGCCCATGTGAGGCGGGCGTCTGAAAAAGAAATGAACCGCAGCACTTGTGTCTCACAATCCCCAATCCCGTCTCTTACCCACTTATCGTAAGGCAGCAGGAGGGGCACCCTCTTACAATGTGTGCTATGTATACAATTCTTCCGAATGTCAACTTTCACCGCAGCCATGTGGCCAGAGGGACCCGCAAAGGTTCCTTCCAGTGTGGCTCCAAGCTGCTCCTCCTTGCAAAGTTGCAAACTAGGACCCAATCCCCGGGCCGTATCCGGTGGCCCGGACCCTCTGGATGGGGCTGGAATACCTCAGTGAACTATTGGTAAACAGGACGGAAATTTTTAGTCAATTCATAAAGATAATCTGTCAACAAGGAGTATTCTATGTCAAGGTCGCGGGACGCCCCATACATTTGCCGGGCATCCAAACTCGACTTCATATGGTGATAATTCTGTTCTAGAATGAGCTGTGACTCTCGTAGACATCAGAGCTAGGGGTACAGCATCTGGCCACTGCAATGCTGTGCTCTTTTTGATCTTGGCCATTTTCAACTTGAGAGTACCATTGTACTTCTTCACTAAACCTGCGGACAGGGGGTGGTTCGCCGCATGGAACTTTTGCCTAATGTGCAACCCATCACACACCAACTGGATGACCTTAGCATTAAAGTTGCTACCATTATCACTCCAAGTCAATCGGGGTAAACCAAAAAGTGGGAAGAACTCTTTCTGGAGTACCTTTGCCGTTGCCGTCGCCATGGCAGTGTTCTCTTTAATGGGGTAAGCCTCAATCCATTTGCTGAATGCACAGACAACCACCAACACATATTACCTCCTCGTTAGTCTTCCTCGCCACATGACTAACATAGTGAGCTTCAGCTCCACGACAGAACCCTCCAAAGAAAAAAAAAGCCTCCCATCCCCTCCCAACATGGCCGACCAGTCACCCTTGACCTCTATAAGAGGCGGGCCGGCCCAACCAACAGCCTGTTTTTTTTGTTCTGCGCGATTCTCTCCAGGTAAGTTGGACCTGCTCTAGCTGGTCCATGGGTTTTGGGTTGGAGGTCCTGCCTTAGCGGGACCTGGGACCTCAATCCCCCCCTTCTTCCTTCCCCCGGTCCTGTGGGGCCGGTTGGGTACTGCTCTAGCGTACCATGGAGATCCTCGAAAGGGAAGGAAGGCGGTGCAAAGTTGCCAACGGGAGTGGGGGTACCCTTCCCAGGATTGTCCATCAGACCGATCATACAGTACTTCATCAGGTGGGTTGCAACTTTGGGAATATTGTCATTCCACCATACGGGATCTAGCAGATTGCAAATCCCCCTGGCACTAATGTGTGCTGGCCCATGCGCCATTGTAACCATAGGGAGGACATACGCATCTGTCAGCATCCATCTCAGCTTTCCGGACTTGTCCGCCAAACACTCATCCTCATCCTAATCAGCCGTGCTCTCCTGCCATATTGCCAACTCCTCAATTGTGGCCTCACTCTGTATTTCTTTCACATTTTCCAGCGTGTCCTCAAACATCCAATTGTCAGGCAACCATCTCGCGGGACCCGCCACAAACATCCTTTTCATTTTGGTCCGTGCTGTCTCCTTTGCTGTCTGATCTGCAAATGCGTTCCGCCTCCCAACATCATCTGTTATTGCCTTGAGAGCACTGCACTTCACAATTGCTAATTTCTTAGGGAGTGCCAGGGGTGACAAATGTCTATGTATCAATAGGCCGTTCTGTATTTTCAGTGAATGGTACGTTAGGAACCCTCTCTCTGCCAAGAGCCGCTCGAACTTGTGAGCCACACCAAATGCGTACTGGCTGTCAGTGTATATATTGACAGCCAGTCCCTCACTCAGCTCACATGCCGGAAGAAGGGCCATCAACTCCGCAGCTCAATATAGGGAGCCTGTGATGTCTCAACTACAGTGCATAGGGTGGTGATAGAGTAGTCTGCTGTTGTCGTGCTGTCTAGTAATTTAAAACAAGAGCCATCCACATATAGTTCCCCTTGGGGTTCAGATAGCGGAACATCAGTCAGGTCTACCCGTCCCTTAGTCTCCTCCTCTGTACGGAAAATGCAATCATGCACATCCATCTCCTTGCTCTCAGAAGGGAGGGGTGGTAATGTAGCTGGGTTCAGGGTGGCCCATCTTCTGATGGTGACGTGTGGTGCAAACGGGGTCAACTCATAACCAGTTAGACGTGCCCTAGTAAGGGGCTGCGTCTTCGTTCTGTTCAAAAGTGTGTCCACAGCATGGGGTACCATAACTGTGAGATTGATATCAAGGTTGAGCCCTGCTGATTGTCATATAGAAATGGCCATAGCCGCAGCCGGTCTCAGACAGCTCGGGAGGGCTCTGGCGACTCTGTCCAGCAGAGCGGAGAAATATGCACACGGTCTTTGCTTACATCCAAAGGACTGTGTTAAGACAGAAAGTGCATAGCCAGCTATCTCGTGAACACACAACATGAACAGCTTCTGGTAATCTGGGGGTGCCAAGCACAGGTGCAGAGGAAAGAGCCATCTTTAGTTGTTTAAAAGCATGCTGACAGTCATGCGTCCAAGGCAGGGGTTCATGTGCATCTTTAGTGGTCAAGCGCAAAAGGAGCTTTGTTAGTAAAGCCAAATTAGGGATCCAGTGGCTGCAGTATGATGTAATACCTATAAAAGCCCGCACATCCCGCTGCATCTTGGGGATGGGCATCTTAGTTATGGTAGCAATACGCTTCGGTGTTACTCTCCTTCCCTCCTTCGACTGTAGATGACCTATGTAGGCGACCTCCTGTCGACAGTATTGAAATTTAGAAAGGGACACCTTATGTCCATGATGGGCCAAATGTAGCAATAATTGAACTATTGCGTCTTTCCAACCCTCCTTCGCATCTGAAGCAATCAAAATGTCGTCCACCTACTGGAATAGTACATTACCTGAGGGAAGGACGAGGGACTCCAATTGACCTTTTAGAGCTTGGCTATAGATACTGGGACTTTCAATACAATCCCTGAGGAGCCCGACAATCGAAAACATCTGCCGGCTAGGGAGAACCCGAAAAGGTACCTGCTATCCGCGTGCATTAGTATGCTGAAGAAGGCATTCTTCTAATCAATGAAAGAAAAATATGTGGCAGAGGGAGGAATCATGGTCAAGAGGGAAGTGATGTCGGGGACAACAGGGAACTGAGGCATTACTATCTTGTTAACCCCGTGCAAATCAATCACAAAACGGTAGACATCAGTATGATCATCAGTGAAACCCGAGGGTACCCTTTTTAAGATGGGGAGATTAGGGCTATTGCACACATTTGCATTCCTCTCCTCAACAACCCCAGACGCAATCAAATCCTGTATAATCTGCAACAGCGCCCGTTCTCCCGCCTTTGGTATCTTGTACTGGGGAAGACTGGGCAGGACAGCATTGTCTTTGACTCTGATGGAAACCGGGGGAATCTGTAATAGCCCTACGTCCATATCACCTGTAGCCCATAACGTCGTCAGCACTTCCTTAAACTCTGGGGGAAGAGGCTCATCCTTCAACAAACATTGCTTGGAATTCACTACCTTGGGTCCTATCATCATATAGACACCATCCGAGGAGCATGAAATGTCGCGTGTTGCCACTTCAACAAATGCAGACCCAATAAATTCTCTCCACAGTTAGATTTCAGTAAAAAAGGTGAATCTACTGTGAAAGGACCAATAGTCAGGGCTAATGGCTCAGAGATGGGGCTCACAACCGGTATGCCTGAGAAGCCTACCGAAACATTACTTTGGCCAGACAGGGCTGCCCCGGGGACAAGTGGACGAGAAACAGAGCTATTCATTGTGTCTGTGTTCACCAAGAATTTCTTCGTTAAGCCCTGCAGATCAGCAGTAACATAGGGTCCCCGCTGATCCACAGGGATCGGAACTGAACCCTCCCCCTGCCCTTGGCTGTCCTTGCCGTGGGTAAGTCCCATCACCTTGTCCAAATCATAGTCATCATGGTAATACTGTCGCCCCCTCGGATCATCGAAATAGTTCAGCTCAGACTGACCTTGCTGCGCCTCATCTCCTCGATAACTGCCATTTGCCCCTTGTCCTCTCCCACGTCCTCTTTGTCTCCGTCCTCACATTGCCTCAACTCTTCGCAGCAACACCAGACATTCATTACGTCAATGCGCCGCCTCCTTACAGTATACGCACTGATTCGGCCCTACAGGCCCGTGTTGCCGCTAGTACGGGGCACCTGCTGGGCCGAACCAATGCCTGGACCTCTGCCGTTGTCCCGGGACACCTGCTGCATCAATACCTTTGTCTTCAACTCCTTATTTTTCTTCTCTACCTTCTCCTTTTCTTCGTTCTCTCTGTGCTCGTAATACTGTGCCATACTTAATATGACCGACGGGGAGGATGTCGTCCAAGTGCTCTCCGAAGCCTGCAACCGAGTCGCGATCTCTGGAAGCAGGTTCGTAACCAATTTATTGACGAACAACCAAATTCCTCCCTCCACCGAAAAGTCCTGTCCACTGAAATCCCAAAACACCCCTTCAAATCTAGTGAAGTCGGGTACACTTTCATCTTTCTTCTTAAGGGTTGCTGCTAACTTATCCAAATCTACTCTTCGATGTGGAATTAGCAAGTGCATACGTGATAATTCGGCATGGCAAAGCTAGTATCTCATCTTTAGGCTTCTCACCAGGCTTCCTCTCTTTGTTCCATGGCCTGATCTCGTCCCATGTGCCACCCAAGTCCACTACATGGTCCTGCAGGTGCACCTGCTGCCATATATCAACCGGTACCAGCAAGCCGAAAAATATCTCAATGTCGGCCAGCGTCATCACTGTCAAAGATGCAGCCTCTGGCAACTCTTTGTAATACACAGTAGGATTTTTTCTAGGGTCAGGTAACTGGGTCTGAAGGGACAAAACCTCACTTCTTTTCCAAGGAGTATAAACCCACTGTTCCTGGAAATGGGCCTCTACTCGCTGTCTGATGGTGTGATTTCCATCCCGAAGCTCTAGTATTTCGGGGTGATAGATGGGATGCACTTCCCTCATCGGGAACTGAGACACTGTAATTGCGCTCCTTTAGACCAGCCTGCCCCGGTATCCAATCAACGCGGCAACATTACTAAAAACATCATTGGAGCCATGTAAGCCGCATACACTCTATCCCGAATGTCATGGGGGGGGGGGGGCGCAACACCATTAAAACACTGCTCCCATAGCCAATCAAAGTGGCCAACATGTGTTTAAGGGCATGCTGGTGCACGAATGGCTCATAATCTTTTAGTACACTCCACACAACCTCCACACTGTAAATTGGGTTCGAGCCCACTGAGATGCTTGATCAGCCACCATCTTCTTCTCCACATCACTCACATCAGATCCCGTCAACACTCGCCCCATTCTTTCCTTAGGAGCCTCTCGATCCCCTCCCTCCGGTCCCCACACCGGCATCCCAGCATACATCAAGGGTGGTGAAAACGGTGAGGGGAGGGTGCACTCAGAGATATTACGGGGACTGGGGACAGGGAGGCTAATGTCTGTGCGGTGGGCGTAATAGGAAGAGCAAGAGAAGAGCTAGGGGCAACGGGCACAGCAGATTGGCCTAAGATGTCTGCGGCCACTGCCGATGGAGCCAGAGGGCGGCCAAATCAGGGGCAGGGGAACCAGAGGCAGAAAGATAGCTTCATATGCAGACTTAACACAAGACCATATAACATTTAGCGATTTGAGGCAACCAGATTTAATAGGCAAATTGTCTTAGAATGTTCGTTGTTCAGCAAGGTACGTAGTCAGGGAAAATAGAACGTTGCGGACCCTGGATCCGATATGAACTCGGGACGGAGTTCAAGTGTACCTTGCTTTGGAAGTCCGAGGCGTTTCAGGCGCGGCTTGGTGAGGGCGGACCCGGGACGAGGCCGACGGTTCTCCAGAGGGTCTCTCCGGCTCGGATCCCCTCGAGGAGCGAGGCCGGGGAGCAGGACTGTGGAGGGTTGCGGCGATCCGGGGTCGATGCAGCTCAGTGGGCGAGGCCCCGTTCAGGCCTGCGGGGCATACTACGTCTTAGTACACCGGGCCGTACTCGTGGATCTGTGAGGGGCTTTGCGTTCTCGGGCAGACGGGTGCAGCACCAGGCCTCCGGTCCAGAGGGCCTTTCTTGAGGTGCGGCACGAGCCTTGGTATGCAGGAAGGGCAAAGCGAGACAGTCGGGTACGTGTCGACGTCCGGACCGTCCAAGGCTATGGAAATGCGCTCCGTGCAGATTCCGGCTGGAGAAGATGAGAGGCGCACAACGCGCTCCGTTAGCGGCGAGGAGACAGGAGAGCGGGCGGCCCGGCACTGAAGCAGAGACAGGCTCTCTACGGCGGGGCGACCAGGCTTCGAGCTGTCACGACCCGGGAGGGGGCGAAGGCACCCGAGTCACAACTCTGGCGAGGGAATAAGAACTTAAGGCCCAACAGCAGATGGGCACAAGCAGAATAGAACCCAATGGTCCTGGGGTTCCGTTCAGGGGACAAGTTTGCAATCAAGCCCTTGGAGATCGTTTCAGGCACAAGTCTTCAAAGTCCTACCTGGTCTTCTCCTCTCCTTTGGCAGCAAGGCACCACTGCAGGCCAGTCTTACAGGATACAGACTAGTTTCCGTCCTTCAGCTTTACTTGGTCCTTCTCGTCAGGCAGAGGTTTGTCGTGGTCAAAACTGGATCTGATTTGCAAGGAGCGGAGCTCCTATATTTATACTGCATTTCTTTTGTCTTTGCAGGCCAGGGGGCCTGAGCCTGGTTCAGCCCGGTTTTGGACCACTCTGTTGACAGGAAGCTGCCTATTCAGGTGCAGGGCAGGGACATCAGAGGCTCCGCAGGAGGTGGAGCCAGCATTGTGGTGATGGAGCACAACCCTATTCAGAGTCAAGGACTACTCCGCCCACCCATCCTGGTGTAAGCACCCCATTCCCCACCTGGAGCACCCAACGGTCCCCGGGAATTCCCCAGCCCGGTCACTCACACAAACCCAGACAGCAGATACACATCCTGGCAGAGGTGGGCTGAAATAGTTAGGCGAGCAAAGGCTAACTTTCTAAAAGTAGAGTTTGCAAACACAGGATATTAAAATAAACCTTGCTGAAGGAAGTATTTTATTGTTCTGAGTTCAGGCATACTAAACTCGACATGCCACCATGTTCCCTGAGCCTGCCGGGACAATAGCGTGTAATAATTCCGGCAGCTCATCTGGCCTGAGAGAACAGGTAGCCCTTCTATAGTGAAGAACGAAAAGGGTGGTAATTCACTATTAGGACATGCCACACTCTAGTCTTGTCCTACCTTATCCTTACAATGCACCCTGCCCGTAGGCCTACCATAGGGGTGACTGATATGAAGTTAAGGGAAGGTTTCAGGACTGGCAAGTGTGGGCACTTGCGCAGTCAGCGTGACAGTACGAGACTGTACGCAGGGTCTGCAATGGTGGACCCGAGACACATGTTACGAGGCCGCTTCTGTGGGTGGCCAACCAGCGCTGCAAGCCCACTAGCGGCATTTGTATCTACAAGCCCCGGCACTCCTCGTGTGCTTTACTGGGGACTGACAGTAAACCAAATAATCCAATTGTGGAAATCAATTACGGATACACTTTACATTGGGAGAGCATATGCACTTTTGCACTGGACAGCAGTGGTAAAGTGCGCAGAGACATTAAACCAACAAAAAAAGGTCAGAGAGAATATTGGAGGAAGGCAAAAAGTTCAGGGATGATCCTGCCAAGAGGGCCAGGTCCAACACAACCCCCTTCCAGCCAAAACGCAGGGTAGACCAATCACTACCTTGATGGGCTTCACTGCTTTGGGCGATAGAACATGGACCTGGCCCGCAACAGCAGGGGCACGTTCCAGTTCTACGCCCATCTGAGCCTATTTCTAATCCTCTGTCCATACTCTCAGGGTCCAGCATGCCAATCCATGGGGCACCCTTCTCTCCCTCTGTGGACGCCACCTGTGCAGCCTCTAACCTTAACTTGCTCACAGGTGTGTCCCAACAGACAGTCCTCAAATTACAGTGGCCACGGACAGTAGTCAGGGATGAGACCCAGGCCTTATGCCTCTCGGGGGCTCTCAAGCCTCCGTGGCCTCAGAGAGCGGGGGCGGTAGCCCCAGGTGCTTGGCACCCTTTGTCCACTCTCCCTCCTGTCAGGTCAGGTATGACATCCTGGCACTGACCCGCCAGCCCCTGGCCTGTACCCAGCGGCTGGACCACAGACTGAGGGTGGCTCTCCCACACCCGGTCCTCTTCCTTGGGGCTCTGTACCCTCCCACTTGGAGCGGTACCCCCTTCCAGAATTGTCAGGGCACCTGGGGCAGGTGATCTGCACAATTCGCCCACCAGTTCAGGGGTGCTATCCTGCAACTGGGGTACCAGGTCAGACGGGACACCCTGCACCTGTCCCTTAAACCAAGGGTCCAAACCCTCTATTTGAACCGGGGTCAGAGGCGAGGACTCTCTCCCGCTGCACCCCCTTCCAGAGTACTGCCCCCTCCCAACTGGAGTAGTACCCCTAGAAGTGACATGGGTCAGGACACTGATTACAGTGGTCCCACCCTCCAGGTCAGACTACCTCTGAACCTGGCTTCCCAACTCAGGGACCCAACCCTGCAGTTCAACAGTTGCCCGGCGCACCAGGACTTCCTTGGGAGCACGCATGATCCGCCTGAGGGTAACACCTACTTCCGGTGTTGTGTGACAGTCTGCCTGGCGCAGATCTCCCATCCCCTGTCCATCTGACAGTGCGCTGAGATCCCCCAGGACAGAAGTGGTGTCACCATGGTCATTCCCTGGGGACGCAGCCCTGCTGGCTGGCCCCTGACCCACTGGTTCTTCCACTGGGGTCTCTTTACCCCTCTCACCCCTCCATCTGGACCTCTGCACCCTCCCGACTGGAGCGGTACAGCCGGATACCAGAACTACTAGAGCTCTGCTTACAGAGTCTCCATGTTCTCTAGCCACTGGGAGATCCTCCTCAAATGGCCTGCAAGTACAGCCTAGGCCCTCGACCTGATGTTCCCTTAAGAAACCATCCAGGCCCTGAGACTGGGTTTCGGGTACCTTGGGACCGAACCCACACTCACTCTTCCTCCTCTGAGGCAGGACGTGATCCCCTACACCCTTCCCACTACACGGAGACCTAGCTGGGCTACACTGAACCTCTTCCCTCACACAGGACTGGAAGTTACCTGAGCCACTCTTATTGGAATCACTCCCCAATGCTGCTTCCGACCCTCTGGAATCCACCAAACGGTCAGCCTCCAATGTGAGCTCCCTAGGGTCAGAGAACTCACTCTCAAACAGGTGTTGGCATAGCTCTGGAAAACAGGGACTTAAAATATGCTCTCCCGTAACTGGATCACACAGCCCCCTACAAGGGTTAACCAAACTATCCTTCACCTCACCATCCAGTGCCTCACACACATACTCCACACCACTCTCCTGAGATTGGCAAGACAGTATCTGACTGTCTCTGTCACACAACCCACACTCTTCTGGGCGGTCTTCACACTCACCCACCAGGACCTCAACCATGGGGGAATCCCTCCCACCACTAGGACCATGAACTCCTACGCCAGCTACCCTATTCCCTTCAGGGACGCTGCGCACTACGGGAGCTACCTCATGCCCTTGAACCTCCTGGTGTATGTTAACCCCCTCCAAGTAAGGCGTCATATCTCTAGGTGTGCGCACTATGCTGTCAGCACTAGATACCTGAATGTTGCTGCCACCAGCTGAGCTGGACTCCACCTCCAACTCAGCAAAGCTAAATCTCCGAGCTACATATATTTCTTGGTGTTGGGCTGAAGCTCTCCTGGCTTCAAGCTCCTCGAGCTCCAAATCAAGTTTCCTCATTCTTAAGTCATGATCCATTTGGAGCTTCTTCTCCTCCATCGCCATCTCTTCGTACAATCTTGCCATCTCTACTTCATGCGCTCTGGTTGCGGCCCTGTCCGCCAGCTGTTCTGGTGACAAGCCTCCGTGCACCTCGACAAGGTTATCTGGTGGATCCACCACCAGCTGATTTTCTGGCTCTCTAGACTCCTTCCAGGCTCTCAGTGCCTTGATGGTCTGGGCTTTGTTTTTGCACCCGGTGTGGGCGACTCGGAACTTCAAGCAGAAACCTTTCAGCTGCTTGGCTTTGTAATCTTCAAGCCCTTCCCAGTCCACATCATCGAGTCCAGAGATAACAGAGGGTGCTCTCACGGGGAGTGAACCAGGCATGGTTCGGCGATACGAGATCTCTTGGCAAGATAATAAATCTGTGGCTTCGTTATAGGTCTGCTCTCACTACGTGGTGATCAGTAATTCACTGTATATGAATCATAAACGCAAATTCGGAATCCTCACCGCTGCCTCCAATGTTAGAATCGGAGGTCTCTGGTTTGCACAGGTAGGTACTTGTGACAAGCAGGGACCTTCTCCTCTAGTCAGGGCAAAGGAACTACTCCTTCGAATAACCCCTGCTCACCCTCTAGTTGCGTAGCGCGAGCAGACAAGGCTAATCTTCAGGGCGATAGTTAGTTTAGCGTTTATGATCACACACAGTAAACCCACTGACCCACAACAAAGGGACACCAGTCGTAAAGTTGTATCAAAAATACGTAGACTTTATATAAAATCTAGCTTCATATGCAGACTTAACACAAGATCATATAACATTTAGCGATTCGAGGCCACCAGATTTAAATAGGCAAATTGTCTTAGAATGTTCGTTGTTGAGCAAGGTACGTAGACAGGGAAAACAGAACGTTGCGGACCCTGGATCCGATATGAACTCGGGACGGAGTTCAAGTGTACCTTGCTTTGGAAGTCCGAGGCGTTTCAGGCGCGGCTTGGTGAGGGCGGACCCGGGACGAGGCCGACGGTTCTCCTGAGGGTCTCTCCGGCTCAGAACCCCCTCGAGGAGCGAGGCGGGGGCGCAGGACTGTGGAGGGTTGCGGCGATCCGGGGTCGATGCAGCTCAGTGGGCGAGGCGCCGTTCAGGCCTGCAGGGCGTACTACGTCTTAGTACACCGGGTCGTACTCGTGGATCTGTGAGGGGCGTTGCGTTTTCGGGCAGACGGGTGCAGCACCAGGCCTCCGGTCCGGAGGGCCTTTCTTGAGGTGCGGCATGCGCCTTGGTATGTAGGAAGGGCAAAGTGAGACAGTCGGGTACGTGTCGACGTACGGACCGTCCGAGGCTATGGAAATGCTCTCTGTGCAGATTCCGGCTGGAGAAGATGAGAGGCGCACAACGCGCTCCGTTAGCGGCGAGGTAACAGGAGAGTGGGCGGCCCGGCACTGAAGCAGAGAGGGGCTCTCTACGGCGGGGTGACCAGGCTCCGAGCTGTCACGACCTGGGAGGGGGCGAAGGCACCCGAGTCACAACTCTGGCGAGGGAATAAGAACTTAAGGCCCAACAGCAGACGGGCACAAGCAGAATAGAACCCAATGGTCCTGGGGTTCCGTTCAGGGGGCAAGCTCGCTATCAGGCCCTTGGAGATCGTTTCAGGCACAAGTCTTCAAAGTCCTACCTGGTCTTCTCCTCTCCTTTGGCAGCAAGGCACCACTGCAGGCCAGTCTTACAGGATACAGACTGGTTTCCGTCCTTCAGCTTTACTTGGTCCTTCTCGTCAGGCAGAGGTTCGTCGTGGTCAAAACTGGATCTGATTTGCAAGGAGCGGAGCTCCTATATTTATACTGCATTTCTTTTGTCTTTGCAGGCCAGGGGGCCTGAGCCTGGTTCAGCCCGGTTTTGGAGAACTCTGTTGAGAGGAAGCTGCCGTCTTCATTCAGGTGCAGGGCAGGGACATCAGACGCTCCGCAGGAGGTGGAGCCAGCATTGTGGTAGTGGAGCACAACCCTATTCAGAGTCAAGGACTACTCCGCCCACCCATCCTGGTGTAAGCACCCCATTCACCACCTGGAGCACCCAACGGTCCCCGGGAATTCCCCAGCCCGGTCACTCACACAAACCCAGACAGCAGATACACATCCTGGCAGAGGCGGGCTGAAATAGTTAGGCGAGCAAAGGCTAACTTTCTAAAAGTAGCGTTTGCAAACACAGGATATTAAAATAAACCTTGCTGAAGGAAGTATTTTATTATTCTGAGTTCAGGCATACTAAACTTGACATGCCACCATGTTCCCTGAGCCTGCTGGGACTATTGCGTGTAATAACTCCGGCAGCTCATCTGGCCTAAGAGAACAGGTAGCCCTTCAAAAGGGCGGTAATTCACTATTAGGACATGCCACACTCTAGGCTTATCCTACATTATCCTTACAATGCACCCTGCCCGTAGGCCTACCATAGGGGTGACTGATATGAAGTTAAGGGAAGGTTTCAGGACTGGCAAGTGTGGGCACTTGCGCAGTCAGCGTGACAGTACGAGACTGTACGCAGGGTCTGCAATGGACCCGAGACACATGTTACGAGGCCGCTTCTGTGGGTGGCGCAACCAGCGCTGCAAGCCCACTAGCGGCATTTGTATCTACAAGCCCCGGCACTCCTCGTGCGCTTTACTGGGGACTGACAGTAAACCAAATAAGCCAATCGTGGAAATCAATTACAGATACACTTTACATTGGGAGAGCATATGCACTTTAGCACTGGACAGCAGTGGTAAAATGCCCAGAGACATTAAACCAACAAAAACAGGTCTGAGAGAATATTGGAGGAAGGCAAAAAGTTCAGGGATGATCCTGCCAAGAGGGCCAGGTCCAACAGACACTCTATATTTTCTAAGATGGTCCGCAGACCTACCAAGTTCACAAACAAAGCAAGAAATGGCCTTCAGACATAGCTTAATTACTCAAGACGGCGCCTGTTAGACCTGGCACCATTGGCGTGGGTCTTCCTTCCATTTTTTTATGTTGCCTCATGTTATCCTTACAATGCACCCTGCCCGTAGGCCTACCATAGGGGTGACTGATATGAAGTTAAGGGAAGGTTTCAGGACTGGCAAGTGTGGGCACTTGCGCAGTCAGCGTGACAGTACGAGACTGTACGCAGGGTCTGCAATGGACCCGAGACACATGTTACGAGGCCGCTTCTGTGGGTGGCGCAACCAGCGCTGCAAGCCCACTAGCGGCATTTGTATCTACAAGCCCCGGCACTCCTCGTGCGCTTTACTGGGGACTGACAGTAAACCAAATAAGCCAATCGTGGAAATCAATTACGGATACACTTTACATTGGGAGAGCATATGCACTTTAGCACTGGACAGCAGTGGTAAAATGCCCAGAGACATTAAACCAACAAAAACAGGTCTGAGAGAATATTGGAGGAAGGCAAAAAGTTCAGGGATGATCCTGCCAAGAGGGCCAGGTCCAACAGACACTCTATATTTTCTAAGATGGTCCGCAGACCTACCAAGTTCACAAACAAAGCAAGAAATGGCCTTCAGACATAGCTTAATTACTCAAGACGGCGCCTGTTAGACCTGGCACCATTGGGGTGGGTCTTCCTTCCATTTTTTTATGTTGCCTCATGTTTTTGCTGGTTTTAAATGCTTTGGGCACTGTGCCACTGCTATTCAGTGCCACAGTGCAAGTGCTCCCTATGGTAAATTGACGTATGGATTAGTCACTCCATGATTGGCTTATTTGGTTTACTTGTCAGGCCCTAGTACAGTGCACTGCGTGTACCCAGGGCTTGTAAATCAAATTCTGCTGGCGGGCTTGCAGCACTGATTGTGCCACCCACCGGAGCAGCTTGTAAAGTGTGTCTTAGGCGTGTCATTGCAGAGCCTGTGTGCAGTTTGGTACTGCCATGTTGACTTGGTAAGTGCACCCACTTGCCAGTCCCCAACACTTCCCTTTTCTACATATTAGACACCCCTAAGGTAGGTCTAAGGGCAGGGTGCATTATAGGTAAAAGGTAGGACATGCCCTGATGTGTGTGGCATGTCCTGATAGTGAATTACAGCCATTTTCGTTTTTCACTATTGCAAGGTTACCTGTCCCCATAGGCCAGAATGGGTAGTTTGGTTTTATAACACCTTATAATCCTAACTGACCCAGGGAACATGGTAGAAAAATGAATTTAGTATGCCTGAACTCAGAATGATAAAATACATCTTTTGGTGAAGTTGGTTTTAACATTCTGTGTTTGAAAATACCACTTTTAGAAAGTAGGTATTTTCTAGCCTAACTATCCAAGCCTGCCTCTGCTAGGTTGTGTATTCCTTGTCTGACTTTTGAGTGATAGGGGCTGAAGGGTTCCAGGAGGCAGGGTGAGTCAGCACAGGGCTCAATAGACCTATCTGCATGTAGAATGATTGGAGGAGTTGCACCTGGGCCTGAATAGGGATGTGCCCGCCTTCCACAATGCTGGCTCCACCTCCTGGGGTGTGTCTGATGACCCTGGCCCACATTGTCAAAAGAAAGAAGGAGTCCTGTAAACAAAGTGCTCCAGGACTTCACAGAACTGGTTTGGACTAGGTACAGACACTCTCTGCCCTCAGAGACAAAGGATTTTGGTGTATAAAAGGGGGGACCCAGATCCCAGAATTTTAGATCACTTCTGGTAATCAAGACAAACCTTTGCTGATGAAAAGAACCAGGAAGCTGAAGGAGGTGACTAACCCTGTGCTGTGTGTTTGGGGGTTGGCCTGCACTGGTTGATTCATTGCCAAAGAAAGGAGAAGAGGCTTTTTATCAACGTGAAAAAGAATCTCCAAGGGCTTGAACTTGAGCCTGCCTCTTACCTGAAGTCTCAGGGACACAAGACTTCACCAACAAGCTCCCCCCTGAATTCCCTTGCTGGAAATTGAAGTGCTTGCTGTTGTGCTGGGCCTTCTGAGAGACAGCGTGTCGCTGGAAGCTGGAAGCGCGACTCAACGACGAGAAGGGTGTCGCTGCCGCAGCAGTTGCCATCGCATTGCCAAGGAAGCGTGCCGCTGCTGCCGCTGTCGCCATGGCATCACCGAAGCGCATCACATCACCGGAGAAGTGTGCTGCCGCCACAGAGGTCAAAGTCGCATCACCGGAGAAGTGTGTCGCAGGGCCTGTCGTGGCTCCAAAGACCATCGAGTTGCCACACGGCCGTCAGGCGTGCATGCATCGCATCAGCGTTGTCGCATTGTAACCAAGATGCCATTTTGTCGCATCGCACCGAAGAAGAGTATTGCATCGAGGCGCCATGCTGTCGCATCGTACCGGAGTACAGTAAGAATCTGACGCATCACTTCCCGACACAGTAAGGAAACGAGCATCAACTCCCCTGCGCAGCAGTAAGGAACCGACGCATGCACTCCCCTGAGTGTAAGGAACCGATGCATCACTTTTCCTGCGACCCTTTTGTTTGTGCTGCGTTACGCATCTAAGGTACATTGAGAGTAAAGTGTCGCATTTACAACTTGAGAGAACTGAGCTATTTACTACCATTTTAAAGTCGATTTTGAGTACAGTATTGCGGATTTTTGTTGTTTGGTCTTGTGTTAAGTCTATATAAAAATACTTATTTTTATAACACAACCACAACCTTTGTGGTTTCCATCTGTAGTGTGTTCACTGTATTACTGTATGTGTTCACAAATGCTTTACTCACTGCCTCTGAGATAAGCCTGCCTGCTCGTGCCAAGCTACCAAGGGCGTGAGCACGGGTTATTTTAGGAGTGTAGCCCCTTACCCTTACTAGATGTAAGGCTCCCTATTTGGTCATAGGTTTCTACCTCTTCCAACAAGAGACCCCCAAATCTAACATTGGTGGTCAGCGGTGAGGATTTGGACTTGCATTTGTGATTCATATACAGTGATTGGTGTACACTACTAGTGAGTGCAGACCATAACGCAACCACATACAATTTGGTAGAGTTTTTTTCCTTGGAACCTCTTTTCTATTTTTGATTCCTGAGAACTGCCAGTCCTAAGACATTGAATTGGAAGAAGAGAGAATTGATGCTTACACTGTGCCTAATCTCAAAGCTTTGTGCAGGAAATTTAAAATCTCTGTGAAAGGCCTCACCAGGAAAGAGGAATACCAAAAGGTGCTGAGGGCCTGGTTGGAATCTAGTAATGCCAGTGAGCATCCTGAGGAGCCGGTGGTGAAGGCAGAGAATTTAGATGGGCAGCTTGAGAGGCCAGTAGGCCCAACCGGGGAGAAAGTACATTCCAAGGCAGGCAGCAGTGTTTCTTCCAAGGGTCTGTCCCCAGGAGACCTGGAGGACAGAGAGATGGAGAGGGTGCACACGTTGGAGCTGGCTGAAAGACCTAGAGAACAAGAAAATAGAGCTTGCGATGGAATTAGAAATGAAGAAGTTAGCCTTAGAGGAAAAGAAAATGTATTTTGAGCATGAGAGTGTTGAGGGAGTTGGTTCAGAAAAGGGGGTGGTGATGAACAGAGTGCCTGAATTAAGCAGACCACTCTTACCCAGTCCAAAGATCAGGGCTTGATCCATCACCGTTTTTTAGCTCACTGCACCATCCCAGCTCAGAACTTGGCTATATGCAAATTAGTCTGTTCCTGTCCCAGTGCATGATGGGAACAGGGCAAACCAAACTACCAAGCCAATTCTTGTACTGGGAAGGAAACAAGCTTCCGGGGACCGGTTTCTGCCATTTCAGGCGTCTTCGGCCCGGCTTGCTTGAATCCTGATGGTGCAATGAGCAAGGGACTCACATCTGAGTATACCCTTCCACGCTTATGGTGGACAAAATGATTCAGAAAAGGGGGTGGTGATGAACAGAGTGCCTGAATTAAGCAGACCACTCTTACCCAGTCCAAAGATCAGGGCTTGATCCATCACCGTTTTTTAGCTCACTGCACCATCCCAGCTCAGAACTTGGCTATATGCAAATTAGTCTGTTCCTGTCCCAGTGCATGATGGGAACAGGGCAAACCAAACTACCAAGCCAATTCTTGTACTGGGAAGGAAACAAGCTTCCGGGGACCGGTTTCTGCCATTTCAGGCGTCTTCGGCCCGGCTTGCTTGAATCCTGATGGTGCAATGAGCAAGGGACTCACATCTGAGTATACCCTTCCACGCTTATGGTGGACAAAATGATTCAGAAAAGGGGGTGGTGATGAACAGAGTGCCTGAATTAAGCAGACCACTCTTACCCAGTCCAAAGATCAGGGCTTGATCCATCACCGTTTTTTAGCTCACTGCACCATCCCAGCTCAGAACTTGGCTATATGCAAATTAGTCTGTTCCTGTCCCAGTGCATGATGGGAACAGGGCAAACCAAACTACCAAGCCAATTCTTGTACTGGGAAGGAAACAAGCTTCCGGGGACCGGTTTCTGCCATTTCAGGCGTCTTCGGCCCGGCTTGCTTGAATCCTGATGGTGCAATGAGCAAGGGACTCACATCTGAGTATACCCTTCCACGCTTATGGTGGACAAAATGATTCAGAAAAGGGGGTGGTGATGAACAGAGTGCCTGAATTAAGCAGACCACTCTTACCCAGTCCAAAGATCAGGGCTTGATCCATCACCGTTTTTTAGCTCACTGCACCATCCCAGCTCAGAACTTGGCTAAATGCAAATTAGTCTGTTCCTGTCCCAGTGCATGATGGGAACAGGGCAAACCAAACTACCAAGCCAATTCTTGTACTGGGAAGGAAACAAGCTTCCGGGGACCGGTTTCTGCCATTTCAGGCGTCTTCGGCCCGGCTTGCTTGAATCCTGATGGTGCAATGAGCAAGGGACTCACATCTGAGTATACCCTTCCACGCTTATGGTGGACAAAATGATTCAGAAAAGGGGGTGGTGATGAACAGAGTGCCTGAATTAAGCAGACCACTCTTACCCAGTCCAAAGATCAGGGCTTGATCCATCACCGTTTTTTAGCTCACTGCACCATCCCAGCTCAGAACTTGGCTATATGCAAATTAGTCTGTTCCTGTCCCAGTGCATGATGGGAACAGGGCAAACCAAACTACCAAGCCAATTCTTGTACTGGGAAGGAAACAAGCTTCCGGGGACCGGTTTCTGCCATTTCAGGCGTCTTCGGCCCGGCTTGCTTGAATCCTGATGGTGCAATGAGCAAGGGACTCACATCTGAGTATACCCTTCCACGCTTATGGTGGACAAAATGATTCAGAAAAGGGGGTGGTGATGAACAGAGTGCCTGAATTAAGCAGACCACTCTTACCCAGTCCAAAGATCAGGGCTTGATCCATCACCGTTTTTTAGCTCACTGCACCATCCCAGCTCAGAACTTGGCTAAATGCAAATTAGTCTGTTCCTGTCCCAGTGCATGATGGGAACAGGGCAAACCAAACTACCAAGCCAATTCTTGTACTGGGAAGGAAACAAGCTTCCGGGGACCGGTTTCTGCCATTTCAGGCGTCTTCGGCCCGGCTTGCTTGAATCCTGATGGTGCAATGAGCAAGGGACTCACATCTGAGTATACCCTTCCACGCTTATGGTGGACAAAATGATTCAGAAAAGGGGGTGGTGATGAACAGAGTGCCTGAATTAAGCAGACCACTCTTACCCAGTCCAAAGATCAGGGCTTGATCCATCACCGTTTTTTAGCTCACTGCACCATCCCAGCTCAGAACTTGGCTATATGCAAATTAGTCTGTTCCTGTCCCAGTGCATGATGGGAACAGGGCAAACCAAACTACCAAGCCAATTCTTGTACTGGGAAGGAAACAAGCTTCCGGGGACCGGTTTCTGCCATTTCAGGCGTCTTCGGCCCGGCTTGCTTGAATCCTGATGGTGCAATGAGCAAGGGACTCACATCTGAGTATACCCTTCCACGCTTATGGTGGACAAAATGATTCAGAAAAGGGGGTGGTGATGAACAGAGTGCCTGAATTAAGCAGACCACTCTTACCCAGTCCAAAGATCAGGGCTTGATCCATCACCGTTTTTTAGCTCACTGCACCATCCCAGCTCAGAACTTGGCTATATGCAAATTAGTCTGTTCCTGTCCCAGTGCATGATGGGAACAGGGCAAACCAAACTACCAAGCCAATTCTTGTACTGGGAAGGAAACAAGCTTCCGGGGACCGGTTTCTGCCATTTCAGGCGTCTTCGGCCCGGCTTGCTTGAATCCTGATGGTGCAATGAGCAAGGGACTCACATCTGAGTATACCCTTCCACGCTTATGGTGGACAAAATGATTCAGAAAAGGGGGTGGTGATGAACAGAGTGCCTGAATTAAGCAGACCACTCTTACCCAGTCCAAAGATCAGGGCTTGATCCATCACCGTTTTTTAGCTCACTGCACCATCCCAGCTCAGAACTTGGCTATATGCAAATTAGTCTGTTCCTGTCCCAGTGCATGATGGGAACAGGGCAAACCAAACTACCAAGCCAATTCTTGTACTGGGAAGGAAACAAGCTTCCGGGGACCGGTTTCTGCCATTTCAGGCGTCTTCGGCCCGGCTTGCTTGAATCCTGATGGTGCAATGAGCAAGGGACTCACATCTGAGTATACCCTTCCACGCTTATGGTGGACAAAATGATTCAGAAAAGGGGGTGGTGATGAACAGAGTGCCTGAATTAAGCAGACCACTCTTACCCAGTCCAAAGATCAGGGCTTGATCCATCACCGTTTTTTAGCTCACTGCACCATCCCAGCTCAGAACTTGGCTAAATGCAAATTAGTCTGTTCCTGTCCCAGTGCATGATGGGAACAGGGCAAACCAAACTACCAAGCCAATTCTTGTACTGGGAAGGAAACAAGCTTCCGGGGACCGGTTTCTGCCATTTCAGGCGTCTTCGGCCCGGCTTGCTTGAATCCTGATGGTGCAATGAGCAAGGGACTCACATCTGAGTATACCCTTCCACGCTTATGGTGGACAAAATGATTCAGAAAAGGGGGTGGTGATGAACAGAGTGCCTGAATTAAGCAGACCACTCTTACCCAGTCCAAAGATCAGGGCTTGATCCATCACCGTTTTTTAGCTCACTGCACCATCCCAGCTCAGAACTTGGCTAAATGCAAATTAGTCTGTTCCTGTCCCAGTGCATGATGGGAACAGGGCAAACCAAACTACCAAGCCAATTCTTGTACTGGGAAGGAAACAAGCTTCCGGGGACCGGTTTCTGCCATTTCAGGCGTCTTCGGCCCGGCTTGCTTGAATCCTGATGGTGCAATGAGCAAGGGACTCACATCTGAGTATACCCTTCCACGCTTATGGTGGACAAAATGATTCAGAAAAGGGGGTGGTGATGAACAGAGTGCCTGAATTAAGCAGACCACTCTTACCCAGTCCAAAGATCAGGGCTTGATCCATCACCGTTTTTTAGCTCACTGCACCATCCCAGCTCAGAACTTGGCTAAATGCAAATTAGTCTGTTCCTGTCCCAGTGCATGATGGGAACAGGGCAAACCAAACTACCAAGCCAATTCTTGTACTGGGAAGGAAACAAGCTTCCGGGGACCGGTTTCTGCCATTTCAGGCGTCTTCGGCCCGGCTTGCTTGAATCCTGATGGTGCAATGAGCAAGGGACTCACATCTGAGTATACCCTTCCACGCTTATGGTGGACAAAATGATTCAGAAAAGGGGGTGGTGATGAACAGAGTGCCTGAATTAAGCAGACCACTCTTACCCAGTCCAAAGATCAGGGCTTGATCCATCACCGTTTTTTAGCTCACTGCACCATCCCAGCTCAGAACTTGGCTATATGCAAATTAGTCTGTTCCTGTCCCAGTGCATGATGGGAACAGGGCAAACCAAACTACCAAGCCAATTCTTGTACTGGGAAGGAAACAAGCTTCCGGGGACCGGTTTCTGCCATTTCAGGCGTCTTCGGCCCGGCTTGCTTGAATCCTGATGGTGCAATGAGCAAGGGACTCACATCTGAGTATACCCTTCCACGCTTATGGTGGACAAAATGATTCAGAAAAGGGGGTGGTGATGAACAGAGTGCCTGAATTAAGCAGACCACTCTTACCCAGTCCAAAGATCAGGGCTTGATCCATCACCGTTTTTTAGCTCACTGCACCATCCCAGCTCAGAACTTGGCTAAATGCAAATTAGTCTGTTCCTGTCCCAGTGCATGATGGGAACAGGGCAAACCAAACTACCAAGCCAATTCTTGTACTGGGAAGGAAACAAGCTTCCGGGGACCGGTTTCTGCCATTTCAGGCGTCTTCGGCCCGGCTTGCTTGAATCCTGATGGTGCAATGAGCAAGGGACTCACATCTGAGTATACCCTTCCACGCTTATGGTGGACAAAATGATTCAGAAAAGGGGGTGGTGATGAACAGAGTGCCTGAATTAAGCAGACCACTCTTACCCAGTCCAAAGATCAGGGCTTGATCCATCACCGTTTTTTAGCTCACTGCACCATCCCAGCTCAGAACTTGGCTAAATGCAAATTAGTCTGTTCCTGTCCCAGTGCATGATGGGAACAGGGCAAACCAAACTACCAAGCCAATTCTTGTACTGGGAAGGAAACAAGCTTCCGGGGACCGGTTTCTGCCATTTCAGGCGTCTTCGGCCCGGCTTGCTTGAATCCTGATGGTGCAATGAGCAAGGGACTCACATCTGAGTATACCCTTCCACGCTTATGGTGGACAAAATGATTCAGAAAAGGGGGTGGTGATGAACAGAGTGCCTGAATTAAGCAGACCACTCTTACCCAGTCCAAAGATCAGGGCTTGATCCATCACCGTTTTTTAGCTCACTGCACCATCCCAGCTCAGAACTTGGCTATATGCAAATTAGTCTGTTCCTGTCCCAGTGCATGATGGGAACAGGGCAAACCAAACTACCAAGCCAATTCTTGTACTGGGAAGGAAACAAGCTTCCGGGGACCGGTTTCTGCCATTTCAGGCGTCTTCGGCCCGGCTTGCTTGAATCCTGATGGTGCAATGAGCAAGGGACTCACATCTGAGTATACCCTTCCACGCTTATGGTGGACAAAATGATTCAGAAAAGGGGGTGGTGATGAACAGAGTGCCTGAATTAAGCAGACCACTCTTACCCAGTCCAAAGATCAGGGCTTGATCCATCACCGTTTTTTAGCTCACTGCACCATCCCAGCTCAGAACTTGGCTAAATGCAAATTAGTCTGTTCCTGTCCCAGTGCATGATGGGAACAGGGCAAACCAAACTACCAAGCCAATTCTTGTACTGGGAAGGAAACAAGCTTCCGGGGACCGGTTTCTGCCATTTCAGGCGTCTTCGGCCCGGCTTGCTTGAATCCTGATGGTGCAATGAGCAAGGGACTCACATCTGAGTATACCCTTCCACGCTTATGGTGGACAAAATGATTCAGAAAAGGGGGTGGTGATGAACAGAGTGCCTGAATTAAGCAGACCACTCTTACCCAGTCCAAAGATCAGGGCTTGATCCATCACCGTTTTTTAGCTCACTGCACCATCCCAGCTCAGAACTTGGCTAAATGCAAATTAGTCTGTTCCTGTCCCAGTGCATGATGGGAACAGGGCAAACCAAACTACCAAGCCAATTCTTGTACTGGGAAGGAAACAAGCTTCCGGGGACCGGTTTCTGCCATTTCAGGCGTCTTCGGCCCGGCTTGCTTGAATCCTGATGGTGCAATGAGCAAGGGACTCACATCTGAGTATACCCTTCCACGCTTATGGTGGACAAAATGATTCAGAAAAGGGGGTGGTGATGAACAGAGTGCCTGAATTAAGCAGACCACTCTTACCCAGTCCAAAGATCAGGGCTTGATCCATCACCGTTTTTTAGCTCACTGCACCATCCCAGCTCAGAACTTGGCTATATGCAAATTAGTCTGTTCCTGTCCCAGTGCATGATGGGAACAGGGCAAACCAAACTACCAAGCCAATTCTTGTACTGGGAAGGAAACAAGCTTCTGGGGACCGGTTTCTGCCATTTCAGGCGTCTTCGGCCCGGCTTGCTTGAATCCTGATGGTGCAATGAGCAAGGGACTCACATCTGAGTATACCCTGAGGGAGTTGGAACTCAGAGCCAAAAGTTTAGAGGTTCCTACCTCTGGTGAAAGCATACCGCCAGTGCCTGTTGAAGCAAGAGCCTACCTCCCCGAAGAAGTAGTTAAAGATTTTCACAAAAATTAGGATATTGGTCAATGGTTTAGGGCTTATGAAGCTGCAATGTTGGCCCACCGGGTCCCTGAGAAGGATTGGGGAGCGGGGTTGTGGGGCCGCTTTATTAGTGATGGGCGGGACACTTTGTTAGATTTACCTACAGAGGAGCAGGTGTCCTATGCTCACATGAAGGGAGCCCTAATGTCCAGATATGGTTTGACCCCAGAGTTGTACAAAGGTTTAGGAATTGCAGAAAACTGGAGTCTACCACTTGGGTGGAATATGTGTCTTTCTTTTGCAGAACATTGGATGGTTGGGTGAAGGGTAGCAAAGTGGATAATTATGAGGCGCTCTGTGATTTGTTTGAATGGGAGCACTTGTCAAATAATTGTTTTCCAGAGCTACGCCAGCACCTTATTGATAGCAAGCTAACTTACCCTAGGAAGCTTGCTGAAGAGGCGGACCACTGTGTGAGCACCCAGGTCCAGAAGGGTCATGTGGGAGACTTCGCCAAAGGTGGGCAGGGTCCTCAGCAGAAGAGTGGGGGGGACAAGGGTAAACAGAGGGAGTTCCAGTGATGCCCCCAAAGTAACCCCCAAGGGAACCAAGGAAAAGGTTCCCAGCCTCCCCCTGAGAAGAAGAAGAAGAAGGCAGGGGCCCGACAGATAAGGCTTTTCACAGGGGGCCCAAGACCTGTTTTAAGTGTGGTCCAGTAGGCCACTGTTCTTATGATGCTATATCCTTTATGGGAAGACAGCACCCACTGGTGCACCACCCCGGCAGATGGCTAGTGTAGCCCTGGGGAGGAGATGGGTGCCCAAGGTGGGTGGGGTCCCGCAGAGATGTCCCTAGTCTCTTTAGATGACTGTGAGGTGGTCCCCAGGACCCAGCTGCCGGATAACAAAAAAAAGTATAGGCAGTGGGTGACCATCAATGGCCAGAGGGGGGAAGGAAGCTCTTAGAGACACTGGAGCCAGTGTGACAGCTGTCAGTTGTCGGCTGGTGTCTGAAGAGCAGGTAATCCCCATAATTTTACCCAGTTGTTGCCGCTGACAACACACAGAGCCACTGCCAGGTGGCTCAGGTTCCCTTTGCGTGGTGGGGGGGTTTCGGGGACTCTTCAAGTAGCTGTGAGGCCAGCCATGTTAGGCCCAGTTCTGCATTATTCAGTCGCTGAAGCATATATGGTCCACCTCCTGATATCGCCAAGTCCCTGATAATAAGTTATCAACAGGGCCTTCAAATTATCAAGCGGGGGATAGGAAAGGGAAGGGACTGCAGGGAAATAGGTTCTGAAACAACAAAAGAGAAATATTAACACTAGAAAACAATCTACTCTCATGTAATTCTCACTAAAGGATGGTATTTAAATACCTGAGTTTATTACAGCTGAAGAGAAAGAATAGGGATCTTAATATCTCTAATAATACACAACCTGTAATGAAAGCATTCAAATCATTACTCTTAGGGCAATCATTCCTCTCCTTCCCTGTAATACTTTTCAGTTCTTCTAAACACATACCCATTGTAATTCTGTAACAGGCCCATAAGGAAAAACATAGGTCAATAAATGGAAGTTACTAGCCCTCCCCAATCCAGGCTTCAATGTACTGGGTTGACTTCACCACCATTCAAAGAGTGAATCAGATTCTCCAAAGGGCAGCAAACCTTACTTAGAGTTGAAAGGTGTATAGTTGTACCCTATTGCCAACATAGGATACAAATTCACCATGAACAAAAAAGAATGAGGGGTTGCGACCACCACTTTAGTCACTTCGAATATATATCACAATTTTCAGTTAGTACCAAACCGAGCTTACCCGGTAGTACGCAGTTGCGGCCACCGCAGTACTCCGAGGTAACTGTGAATATGAGAGACACACATTAAGCAATAAGCTACACCCGGTATTACGCGGTAAGCCTACCGCTGTAACCCGTTTGCAGAGATGAACAAAACAAAGTAAAGGCAATAAACGACACGCAGAAGTATGCAGTGAACACACCGCTATACTCCGTTGCCGCAAAGAATGTCTTAGCCCAATTGCTGGCTTAACAGCAACACGCGTACCAAACCCGCCGCTGTGTTCCGCAAGCCAGTTTCCGTCACGAGAAGCACGGATCCCAAGTGCTGGCTTAACGGCAACACGCGGACCGATCCCATCGCTGTGTTCCGCAAGCCTGATTCCAACAAAGGAAGCGATGCGGACACGGTAATAGGCGGCGAAAAGCGCCGCCGTATTCCGCTCCGAAGAACCCCCGCAAGGTCCTCACGGGTACTGCGGGAATCCAATTCCCCAATAGAACCTCTAACTCCAAGACGATCTTCAGACGGCGTCCTCCTCTCAGCCGAGAGGAGCATACATTGAACTCAGTATTACACGCAACTTCCTGTGCGCGCTAGCCTGCTAAATACTCATGTGCTAGCAGGCATCCTGGGAATTGTGGTTTCCTGAGCTGGAGGATGTCCTCTTACCATGCCTTCTCTTTGCATACCATGAGGTGCCATAGAAGTCCCTAGGGTTCAGCCCCTTTGAACTTCTCTCTGGTCACCCAGTGAGATGACTTTTGAGTTTGGTCAACGAAGGCTGGGAGCAATCTACCAGGAAACCTCCCCAGGCTGTATATAGCTACATGCTGGCCTTCAGGAACCAGACTAGGTGATTCAGACAACTCGCTGAGGCGAATCTGGAAGCCAGCCAGGAGGAGATGAAGCGGTGATACGACCAGAATGCCACTCTGGTTGAGCTTCAGCCCGGTCAGAAGTATGGGTCATAGCCCCAGTGGAGCCCTGTGCACTCCAGGATAAGTGGACCGGACAATTGGAGGTGGTGGAGCGCAAGAGTCCTGTCACCAACTTGGTGGACTTGTGGTCTCCAAGGAACCCTTTGCGGTTCCTACATGTCAACCGCCTGAAGCCCCACTTAGAGAGGTCCAAAGTGGGCATGCTCCTAGCAACAGATGCTGGAATGGAGGAGGAGACTGTCCCTCTTCCTGGCCTCCTGTCTGCAACAGAGCAAGATGGGTCTGTGGATGGTGTGAACCTCTCTTCCACCTTGAGCAACAGAATGACTGTCACCAGTTGCTGGGACAGTTTTCTGCCCGTTCTCCCTGATTCCGTTGTCACTGATTGGTGCGTCCTTGATGTAGACACTGGGGACAGTCCTCCTGTTAAGCACAAAACTTACAGAGTGACTGACAGGGTGAGACAGCAAGGAGGAGGTCTGTTGGGGGTGATTGAGTCCTCTACCAGTCCATGGGCCAACCCAGTGGTCTTGGTCCCAAAGGCTGCAGCAACGGGTGTCACACCAGAACTGCGGATCTGTGTGGACTACCGGGGGCTCAATTCAGTCACCAGGACTGACGCGCAACCCATCCCCAGAGCTGATGAGCTCATTGATCGGTTAGGGGCTGCCCAGTACCTCAGCATGTTTGTTTTTTTTTAATTTTTCCCAAAACCTTTATTGCACTTTGCGTATTACACAGCGGAATGCCTACAACCCTGCGGGCCGGCCGCCATTGTAAGATCGTTACTCACAGCATACAACAGCAGAACGAGTATTTAAGCAAAAATCATAATATTGTTTACCGAAACATGCTGTGTAAGAAAAGTGCAGTACTAGCAAATAAAACAGTCGGAAAATGTGGTTTTGATGGTATTTTTCGCTTTTTCTGTGTGTAAAACAACAAACTAGTAACATTAACCTGTTAGGAATGACAGTACGGTCTGCTACAAAACAATACAGTTCAAGCTATAAGCGTCGTTTTGGAGGACAGTAAGTCGAACCACATTTCCTAGTGCCTAAATTTGTCCAGTATTCAATACATTCTCCCTCATTGCCTGACCCATCATGGTATACCCTGCAGGAAACCTTCACGTGTCTCTAGCCCTCCACCCCCACTATTCTCAACCCTCATCACTTCCGTCGTCGGAATCTTCCTGGTCATCCTCGGGCAAGGGCTCACAAATATCCCCTCTAAATACATTCCATTTTAACCAAATCTTGTTCCACTTCCCCGGGCAGGCTCGGCTGGAATATATTGCTCTCTCGGTCAACATTACTCTGTCCATGGTCTGGCACCACTGGGACCTAGTCGGCAGGTCTTCTGCCCCCCATCGCTGTGCTATGTCGCGTTTCGCCACCATGACCCCCGCTGTGATCCAAAGTTGTTCATACCTGGACAGGTCAGTGGGTTCCCATATATTCAGTAAGCACCTCCTCGGGTCAGGCAGTAGGGATTGGTCTAGTGTTTGTGAGAGTGTGCGGAGTATTTGTCTCCAGTACTCCTGGATTTTGGGACAGTCCCATATGGTGTGGAAGAATGTGCCCTCCTCTCCGCATCCGCGCAAACAGTAAGGATGGGGCGCACGCTGTATGCGGTGCAGCACCGTCCTTGTGTAGTAAACCCTGTGGAGGATCTTAAATTGTATTAGTCTCATGCGGGCAGAGATGCCCACTTCCCTAGGTGATCCAAGCGCCGCATTCCAGTCGTGTTCATCCATATCGTGAATGTCCCCCTCCCATTTCTCCTTCAGGTGGAGTGTCGGATCTGGGGTATTATTAAGCAATTTACGATATGTGAGGGACGTCGCTTTCTCTAGCATGTACTCAGTGAGGAGGCGGTCTTCCAGAGGAGAAGACTCCGGTAGTGGTGTGCCGGGTGGCAGGACTGTGAGCAGTGCATGGCGGATTTGAATGTATCTATAAAGTTCCCTGTCACCGAAATCATATAGCTCTTTTAGTCGGGCAAAGGGAATTACCTCCTCCCTCTCCCACAGATCCCCTACTGTGGTGATGCCAATCGTGTCCCAGTGTGCGAACCCCTTGGTGTTTCTGAGATTGCCCAATGCTCGAGAGTCCCACAGTGGAGTCATCTTGGTTATCTTCCCCTTCCAACCCAGGGCCTCCGTTGCCGTGTGCCATATTTGAACTGTTAGTTTCGTGGGGCCTAGTAGTGCCCGCATCTTGCGGCGATCGTACAATGGACCTAACAAACTATTTATGCCCAGTTGTGTCCTGTCCGAATGGAATGCCGGGTCAGTATGTGGCGCGTGGATCCACTGATTAATTGGCTTGAGGTGTGCAGCCCAGTAGTACAATTTCAGATTTGGTAGTGCGAGACCCCCGCTATACCAGTCTCTGTGTAGCTTGGACTGTGCCACTCGTGCCGGGAGGTTACCCCATAGAAGGTTGGAGACCAGAGCCGCCACTTTCTGGAAGAACTTAGGTGGCACAGGATATGGTGAGTTCTCAAGGACATATAAAAACCGCGGTAATGCCATCATCTTGTAAAGTGCCGCCCTGCCCAAGAGCGTTAACGGCAGGCCCGACCAAAATTCTACATCTCGTTTAAGCCGGACCAGGTGTGGATTCAGGTTCTTATCCATGAATTCTGCCGGGTCCCTAGTGACATGTATTCCTAGGTATTTAAAGGACGTTCCCGCCAACTTCAGTGGGCACGCATTGTCGAGATTCGGGGCTGGACCTTGCAGAACGTACACTTAAGACTTGGCCCAGTTTAGTGTATAGCCTGAGACACTGCCGTGTGTGTCGCAGATGCGCAACAACGCTGGTATGCCTTCATCGGGGTCGGTTAGGTATACTAACATATCATCGGCGTATAAGGACAGCCGATCTTCCCAACCCCCAGGCCATGTTATGCCTTTAACGAGGGGTGAAGCTCGTATGAGGGTTGCAAGGGGTTCCAGAGAGATGGCAAACAACAAGGGCGACAGAGGGCACCCCTGCCGCGTGCCCCTTCCCAACGGGAATGCATGCGAAATATGGCCATTAGCTACCACGTGAGCCATTGGGTCCGTGTATAGCAGCTTGACCCATGCAAGAAAGCGAGGGCCAAATCCCATATGTGTCAGCGTCTCGAACAAATATTCCCACTCCACCAGGTCAAATGCCATTTTGGCGTCAAGCGTTAGAATCACTGCTGGCGATTTAATGGTGTCCGTTCTAGCCAGTACCCCGTGTAGTCGCCGCAGGTTCAACGCAGTGTTTCTGTGCGGCATAAATCCGGACTGATCCGGATGTATGATCGATGACAGATGGGGCAGAATCCTTTGTGCTAGGAGTTTAGCCAGGATTTTCACTTCCGCGTTTAGTAGGGAAATGGGTCGATAGGAGGAACATTCCTCCGGCGGCTTACCCGGTTTGGGGATTGTTACAATAGTCGCCACTCGCTGGTCCAGCGGAAGGGAGCCCTTCTCGAGACTGTCTCTGAACATCCCCAACAAATGTACACTGAGGGTCTCCGGCATCGCCTGGTACCATTCTATGGGTATTCCATTCGGCCCCATCGCCTTGCCTGGGTTCAGTGCCCGAATGGCCAGTTGGATTTCCTCCACAGTGATATCTGCCTCTAAGTCACTCGATGCCTCTGGTGACAGTGTCTGGACCTCAATCGGGGCTAAGAGAGCTCTTGCGGTTTCAGATGTGACTATCTGTTCCGGGGCGTACACTCGTTGGAAATGGGCCGCCAGTATCTCTGTGAGGCGCCTAGGATCGGAATGTGGCACCCCATGCATGTCTTTGAGCCGCTGTATCCCCCTGGAATTGGTCTCACGCTTATCCAGCCATGCTAGCATTTTCCCTGCTTTGTCCTCCACATCATAAATTCTATTTTGAGTATCTGTTATGTATCCTTTAACAACCACGCGTAGGTGATCGTTATATAACTGCTGTTGGAGAGTGAGTGCGTGTAGGGTGGAGGGAGAGGGGTGTAGCTCATGAGCCGTGGTCCGTTCCCTCAATGCCACCTCTAAAGCGGCCAATGCCTGGGATTGCTGCCTCTTGTACCCGGTTATAGTGTTAATTGCTTGCCCTCTCAGGACCGCCTTATAGGCTTCCCAGAGTGTCGCTGAGGAGCGTACTGAGTGTACATTCTCAAGAAAGTAATGTTTCGTGGCATGTTTAAGGGCCTTGCGGACCTGCGGAACTTTAAAGTAGGATGCATGAATGGGGTAGATGCGTTTGCGTGTTCTCGTTTGCATGGTGAGGTTCAGTGTGAGGGGTGAATGGTCTGAAACACCCCGAGGGTGTATCACTAGGTTGTCTACGTGGTGAAGGCCATCACCCATCGACAAAAAGTAGTCGATGCGGGATAGGCTTCCATGCACTGCGGAGAGAAAGGTGTATTGTTTTGCGCCCGGGTGCAAGTGTCTCCAGACGTCAGTCATTCCCATGGCCGTTGCAAACCGCCGCAGGTACGTGTCCCCCCCTGCCAGGGCCGGTGTGGGGTGCTTATCTAGTTGCGTGTCCATGACTGCGTTGAAGTCTCCCCCCAGGATAATCTCACCCTCCGGGAGAGTCAGAAGGAAGTCCCCTAGTCTCGGGAGGTGTACCGAATGCAATGCCGGCGGAATATATACTGACACAAGATTGAAAAGTGACCCCTCCCATTGCCCATGTACGGCCACGAAGCAGCCTTGGTCATCTGTTTGAGACGATAGAGGCATGAATCGTGAGTTTTTTTTTATTAGAATGCCGGACCCTCTAGAACCGGACGTGAAGTCAGAATGAGCCCACATTTTGTAACCCCGTCTATCCAGAGCTTTTCTAGCCCCCCCTACCAGGTGAGTCTCCTGCAGCAGGGCCACGGTAGGTCGTAGTCGCTTAATAGCAGCCAATACCAACCCCCGTTTAACCTTGTCCCCCAAACCCCGTACATTCCATGACATCAAGGACAGAGTTGGGCATTGTGTATCGGTGGATTCCGTTCCCCCTAATGGTGCTATGTTGTTAGCCATTGGGGATTAAGAGGTATGAGATGGAGCACACAGGAGGTACCAGTGGTCCGGTAGTTGCGCCACCGCACAGTGAAGAGCCTAAAGATGGCACGGGGGCCCCTGTCTGCGTGTATTGAGTCCCACAACAGTGGAAACATCGTTCATGCCTATATGGGTACAGTCTCAGCAGGAATAGTACAAAGCAATTCCTCCCCCCCATTCTCGTGCCTAACTGGGTCAAGCGGTCCGATACGTCCCTTGAGTGGTATGGTGTAGTACTCGGCCGTACATATGTGTTCCTAACAAACAATTTCGTAACCGTAAAAAAACAACCCGTCTCCCTTCCCCCCCTCCCTGCATCCCTGCCTAACGGACTTTCAACTGCCCGCCTCCCCAACTGAGCAGAGTGCTTAACCCATCCCACAACCAGAGTACTTGCGTGTAGGGGGGAGAGTGTCTCCCCGAGCAGGCGGCATCCCTGCGTGCCTCAGGGGAGGTCATGCCAGTGTCTTCGTGCAGCAACTGAAACGTGAAGTCGATGGTCAGCATTTGTGGTCAGCGTAGATCCCGGGGGGAGGGTCACCCCTCTCCGTCTGCCCCTCTTGTTCCGCGGGAGGGAGATTCCTCTGCCCCCCCTCCTCGACCAGATGTTTGCGAACCATGTCTGCTGTCGTCTCTGTGTTCGTGATCCGGTCTGTGGGTCTTGCGTTGCCGGCCCACCGTGTGCCAACCTTCCAGCCAGTCCCGGGCAGCCTCGGGGGAGTCAAAAAACCACACCTTTTTGTCCGCAACAACTCTTAAACGTGCCAGGAAGATCATCGAGTATGGTAATTCTTTCTCCCTCAACGTTCTTTTAACTTCCAGGAACGTTTTTCTTTTCCTAGATACCTCAGCCGTGTAGTCAGGGAAAAATGCAAGTCTCGAGTTTTGGATTTGAATGGCAGGTGCCACCCTTGCGGCCTGTAGAATGGCATCTCGGTCTCTGAAGTTAAATAGTCGTGCTAGTATCGGCCGCGGTGGGCCTCCTGTCTTCGGTTTTCCCCCCGGAATGCGGTGGGCCCTTTCTACCGAAAAGAAGTTTGAGAGTCCCTTAGGTTGAAGTCGGGTTTTTATCAAGCCCTCCACGTAGAGGTCCATCGCCCCCGTATCTTCGGATTCCGGCACGCCTAAAATTCGGACGTTGTTGCGTCTGGAGCGACCTTCCTGGTCATCCAGTTTGTCCCTTAGTATGTTGTTGTCGGCTTGAAGTCGCTCCATTGCCGTTTGCAGTTCAGACACGTCCTCTACCAAAGATTTGGTGACGACCTCTACTTGCTTGACCCTCTCGTTCATTTTTTGGAGGTCCGCCCGTATCAGGGTGACTTCAGTGGCGGTTGCCCCGACCGTCGTCTGCACCTGGGCCAACGCCGCCATGACATCTTCAAGCGTGGCCTTCTTAGCCCCATCCGTGTCCGCCGCTTTCCCTGCGTTCTTGCGTTGTTCTTGGGGCGGCGTTTGCCTCTCATACGCGAATTTATCCAGTTTGGCTTGGGTGGAGGTATTTTTGGGGCCCCTGTTTGACATGGTGATGTGTGGTGTTGGCGGCGCCGAGAGTCACGATATGTCAGCGTTCGCGCCGTCCACGGCCGCACCAGCAAAACACTCCTGTCGTGGGCGCAGCGTGAAGTTCACAGTGAGGGGGTGAAGAGTCCTCCCTTCAGGCGTATAGCAGTTAGGGGGCACCTCGGTTATGTTTTGCAGAGTGTCGGCAAGGGCTATGCCAATCTGTGCAGTGCTACCTTCTGTGGCACTAGGAGCAAGGCGATCGCTCGATCCCCAAATCCTTGTTGAGTCTTCCAAAAAGTCTGGTGGCGTGCCGTGGGTATAACTTGCGCCCGAGCAAAGCACCCCACTCTGTGCGCTAGCCGCCGGGAGTTCCACCACTCCTTCCGGTGCCTCCCCCGCGGATCGCGCGCAGAGGGTCGAACACGGCAATGAATGGGACCTTCAGGGATCCGCCGGCCCCCCACGTAGCACTCCGGTGAACTGAGGCAAGTATAGTCCTGTGGGGAGAGCCTCTGTCAGGTGCCGGGGTGCCGCTTGTGCAAGGCGCGAATGAATGGCGGCGTCACTGCCGTTGCCAGAAGTCCAGAATGCGCCCCCGATCAGAGCAAACGGAGTTGTATGGCTGTTCCAGGCGTCGCGGGGGGCTGCACTTACTTCGGGACTGTTGGAGGCACGAATGCGGGTTTCTCGGACTACGCGTCCGGCAACCGACACTTCCTGCCGCTCCCCCGCCGCTTCAGGGTAACTTCCGGCCGGTCACCCTCTCTCCGCAACCCCGCTGCTTCCAGGCTGGCAGTAGGCCCTCTGCACCTCCGGTCTCCGCTCCGTGTGCTGAAGCTCGTCCAGGCTGCCACCGATTCCAATTTTGCAGCGTTGGGTGCCGCACGGACTCCGGGTCCGATCCTCTCCCGCCAGCACTATAAAATTCAGGATTAATGCGACGGATAGTCGTGGGAAGCCGCCGTTTACCTCAGCATGTTTGACTTAACGTCTGGTTACTGGCAGATCGCCTTGACTAATGGGGCTAAGGAGAGGTCAGCATTCTCAACACCAAATGGGCACTACTAATTCCGAGTTATGCCCTTTGGAATTAAGAATGCCCCTGCCACCTTTCAGAGGTTGGTCAACCTGGTGTTGGCTGGACTTGAAGAGTTTAGTGCCGCCTACCTGGATGACATTGCAGTGTTCAGCACCTGTTGGAAAGAACATCTGCTCCACCTCTGGGAAGTGTTGATGGAGATGCGGAGAGCAGGCCTCACGATAAAGATGAGTAAGTGCCAGATCGGGCAGGGTTCTGTGGTGTACTTGGGGCACCAGGTAGGGAGCGGCCTGGTGGCGCCCCTACAGCCCAAGATTGAAACCAAAACTGAAGGGGATGATGGACGGAGTGTTGAACATTGCAAGCACTCACCCCCAGTCAACTGATCTGGGTTTAATCCATCATCATTCTTTAGCTCACTCCGCCACCCCAGTTCAGACATGGCCATATGCAAATCAGTCTGACCCTGTGCCTCATGGGAACAGTCCAGCCCGAACTGCCAAGCCATGGCTTCCCTGGACCGGAAACAAGCATCCTGGGACCGGTTTCGGGTTCATAACCCTCATCAGCCAGGCTATCTTGAATCCAGTGGCAAAGTGAGCAAGGGATCCACGTTTGGGCATACCCTACCAACTTAGGGCGAACTTAGCAAAACCAAAGGAGATGATGGACGGAGTGTTGAATATTGCAAGCACTCCCCCCAGTCAACTGATCTGGGTTTAATCCATCATCATTCTTTAGCTCACTCGGCCACCCCAGTTCAGACATGGCCATATGCAAATCAGTCTGACCCTGTTCCTCACGGGAACAGTCCAGCCCGAACTGCCAAGCCATGTCTTCCCTGGACCAGAAACAAGCATCCTGGGAACGGTTTTGTGTTCATAACCCTCATCAGCCAGTCCAAGGAGGACCTGGCTTGGCAGTTCGGGCTGGACTGTTCCCATGAGGCACAGGGTCAAGACTGATTTGCATATTGCTGGGTTCAAACTGGAATGGCATTGTGAGCAAAGAACGATGGATTTAGGCCCATATCTCTGTACTGGGGTGAATGTATGACATTGTTCTGCAATCTATCCATCAACTGTTGTTTTTGCACTTGTCACCCCGAGTGGGACGGGTATGCCCAGACGTGGGTCCCGTGCTCTCCATGCCACTGGAATCAAGCTATCCTGGCTGAAGAGAGGTGAAACCCCGAAACCGGTCCTAGGATGCTTGTGTCTAGTCCAAGGAGGACCTGGCTTAGCAGTTCGGGCTGGACTGTTACCATGAGGCACAGGGTCAAGACTGATTGGCATTTGGCTGGGTTCAAACTGGAATGGCATGGTGAGCAGAAAAACTATGGATTTAGGCCCAGATCTTTGTACTGGGGTGAATGTATGACATTGTTCTGCATTCTGTCCATCAACTGTTGTTTTTTCAAAATTTAGACCATCCTGGCTTGGGAACCCCCCAAGATCCAGACAGAAGTGAGACCCTTTTTAGGACTCACTGGCCATTACAGGTAACCTCCTACTAATGGAAGCTACATATTGGTCTAGGCCCTCCTCATTCATCTGTGACAGAACAGCCCCCGCACCATGCTCTGAAGTGTCTGTTTGAACAACAAATTCTTTTGAGAAGTTGGGTGCCAGGAGCACGGGCGCCGTGCACATGGCAGTCTTAAGGGCATCAAAAGCTTTCTGACAGGTGTCAGTCCAGTTCAGTTTTTTGGGCTGCTTCCTGGAAGTGCCAAGGTCTAACAAGCGCCAAATGAAGGAAATGACCCGAATAGGGTCACCCGCGACCATCTCTTTGCCTTCCCAATAATGAAGAGTCGGTCAGACAGAGGAGAGTACAAACCAAAGCATTTATTAATCCTACCCTGCAGCAGAGCCCGGTTGACCAGTCTCCTGAGAGGACTGCAGAGGGACTGACTCACTTCTACATAGTTTGCTAATCCATGTCTCTGTGGAGAAGCAGCATCTGCACCTGCATTGATGGGCTGTGAGCTGGCCAAGCTGGAGACGTATAACGTGGCAAGCTCAAGGATTACTGTCCACTAAAGGCTTCATCAAGAGGGTGGAGCTGCAAAAGGTGATGAGGTCCTGGGCAGGGGCCCGTATTTCTAGGGCCGGGACCCCAGACGAGGAGGAGCAAGAGATTGAGGACAATGAGGAGCTGATCCTAGATGCTGAGCAGCGTACCTGCAGTGTCCACTAATGAATCCAGAACCACATATTCAAAGACTTGGTGCCCATTTATGTGCTGGAGGATGACATAGACAAATCAAATGGTTTGCAGCCTATGAAGTGGCTCTAAGAGTGCACAAGGTGCCAGAGGAGTCCTGGTGGGGGTAGTTTGTGGAGGTACATGCCCACCGTGAGGACGAACACTAGAGGTGGGGTACCAGACACACTACACTGAAGGCCATCTTAGTCAACAAGTTTGGACTGACGCCTGAGAAATACAGACAGAGATTGAGGGCCAGCCACAAGATCTCATCACAGAACTGGGTGGTTTCTTTGATGATGCATTGTATCTCAGCCAGGCTACTCCCCCAAAACGTACACTAGCCCGCCTTGTTAAACATTTTACCGACCACTCACTGGCCTCTGGTGTCTTCTAGCATATGATACTTGTATGGATGGTGAACACTGCTGTCCAGATATCTATATTTGTCGAAATCCTCGGCCTCTTCGCCAATTCCCTCTCTGGCAGTTCATTGAAAGCGAGGAGTCCAGGCTGATGTTGAGGTTTCGTGCGTGGTCCATGGGTGTGGGGGTTGTTCCGGGTGCTGCGGGCCACCAGGAGTCATTTCAAGCAGAGGGATTGGAGCCCAGGATAAGGCCTTTGGTCTTGTCTGAGTTAAACTTGAGGCAGCTGTCCTTTATCCAGGTGTCGACTGCCTTTATTCCATGGTGGAAGTTGCTCATGCCGCCTGTGAGTTCGTCTGTGAGGGAAAGAATCAGCCGGGCGCCGTTGGCATTGGAGATTCTGTTGAGTCCGTGGCTTCTGACGATGGCTGCAAGTGGGGCCATGTAGATGGAAGGTGCCATGAAGAAGGTGGTTCTTAAGGAGGATCCCTAAGGCATTCTGCAACTAGTAAAGTAAGTAAGTAAAGTAACCTTTATTGTATAAGGTTAAAACCGTTTACAAAATACATTTTAAATATAACTCAGTTGTAGAAAATCATTCAAAATGCTACAATTTTGTAAAAGAGATCAATAGGTGCATAGTAAAAAAGATTTAAAATTTGTGGGGCCGCAGCCGTCTTAAACTAGCTCTTTTTAGGTTGCGTGGTCCTTCATTCTAGGCTGGCCGAAAGGGCCCCATCCGTGAAAACCTTTTGCAGTTTGTTTTCAGTCATGGTTAGAAATTTCCCAGCTTACAGTTCAGCTGGAGATCGACTGGTTTGAAGCACGCTATCACTGCTCGTCTCCGCGTGCAGATCCTGCGGAGGATGAACTGTGGTTTGAGCATCCGAGCCCTTTCTTCCTTCAAGTGATTGCAGGTGCAGATCAAGTGTGCCTTGTCCTCCGTTCCTTTTCTGCACAGGTGGCAGCTCGTTGATGTTTGCCCCTCACCCATGGTGGGAGATGCGGGATAGCAGGAAGTTTTTCACAGCCGATGTTTAAGGAATTTTCCTTTTGTACACCTCAAATATCCCAGGCTGACGTATATTTGCGGGCTCCGTGTTCTGTAGCCATTGATGGTCATCCATGCGTGGCTCCTTTTTGCAAAGGCGGCTTTAACTTCTATTAGAGAGAGGCTCCTAATGGTCCTTTGCACTACTTTTTAGGTCTCGCCTGGCGGTAGCAGTGCGCATGCGTTGCAATCGCCATGCAAGTGCCTTTTGGAATCAATTCGATTCCAGAATTCTACTTCAAGCCCCGCTCCTCTTTCCATTGGCTTGCGTCATCATTTATGTTAAACGATGGCGCATGATTGGTAAGCGGGCTTTAGGCTTACCTCCGTGTCAACTTTTTTACCGGCCCATGTGGACAGCTCAAGCCATCTTTGTTCCCATGACGTTTCTTCGTGACGTTTTTTATTACTTTAATGAGCGCGGCACCCGCTAGGGACATCGCGCTCACTTTATTTATTTTTATTTTCGCGGCATTCTATTCAGGGACACTGCACTCTGTTTGTTTGTTTTTTATGACTGAGCCCAGGGGGCCTGCAATGGAGCAAACTTCTGAGCTGTGTGCTCGGGATGAACACGTCGCCGTCAAGGTAAGCCAGCCTTTTACTTACTTAATGCCGAGCCCCTGCCGTATACACACTTTGCACAACTGTGGTTTGCTACTGCAGCCACCATCTTCATGTGTGGCCCACCCACTGCAATACACACTCTCAGCCGTTGTACCTCTGGCACAAGGGTGCCGGCTCACAGTCCCCATCCATAAAGCAATGTTAGAGAACAAATAGCTGGCTGCTGCCGTGCTCTCCAAGCGGGACTGGCATGCTGCACGGAGGCGGGAGAGACCTCGTTCTGCACTTGGTACAACCAGAGCTTACAACATGGGACTAACGGCATAGACCGAGGAAACAAACACTACTCTCAACATCAGAGGAGCTTTTTAAATGCCAGTGGTACGCGGCTCTGGTGATTTTTCTTTCTGGTAAGGGTTGGGGTGATAGACAAGCCATAGTAGGAGAAGACAGGATTCTCTGGGTGTTAAGGTAACAACAAAAAACACAACAACAAAAATCACACAGGGTCAAAAGTCACACATTCCAGCTCAGGCTTACTTAATGCAAATCTGTGTTCAACAGCAAGCGTTCATGAAGCATTTTCAAAGGGTAAGCATGAGCTGTGTTGCTGGCTGTTTCACAGAGTTAACAATGTTTCTTTGAAGCATATTTAATGACCATTACAAAGGCACCACCATAAATTATTTAAAAATCTGGCGTGATGAACATTCTTAGCGCTACCTTCCTAGATAAATGTCGCCGTACAGTGAGAGTGCCCACATTCCTTTTTTGCTTGCCCCCATCCCTCCCATGCTACTTGCCCACTCTCCACTCAATTGCTTTCCCCTTTCCGCTGCCACCCTCTTCCCACTGTCCATGGACCTGCTTTCACCTGAAGCATTTTTCTTGCTAATGCATTTATCTGCTGCTACTTTCCTTTTGTGAGCTGCACGTAGGTATCTTAAAACTGCTGGATATTTTTCTTTCATTTGTAAGGCTCTTCTCTATTGCCTTTGTCATTTTGTTTAAACATGTTGCACAGCAGCGCACGGCTTAAAGTAAAAAAAAAAAAGCACTAGGGCGAGGATAGCTTTGACCGCATTACAGAGCTTTTTTTAACTTTCCAACATGCTGCTATTGTGTAACATACAAACCATTGCCAAAACCAATAGATTGGGCAGAGGCAAAACCATTTTGCTTTGCCAATGCTTGTTTGAAATATCTTTTAGAGGTTTTGCACTGCAACTGTTGTACAACATGGATGAAAGTTATAAAAATAAATAAATAGAAACCGGGCTACGACACGCCTGCGTTGATCATCATAGCTATTTTCTTTACTTTCAGCCACTTTGTACAGTGGTTGCACTGCTATGGAACGTGGCTAAAAAACATTGACAAACCCAAAAGATCTCGTATAGCCAAGAACTATTGGCTTTGCCTATGCATGTTTCCAATGTTTTGACTTTGACTGTCTTGTAACATTCCCTCCTTTCTGGACTTTAGGCCTAGTGTGACATTTCCTGGAGAATGGTTTATGAATGAATCGGTCTAGCTGTTATCTACTTTTGATTTTAGATTTTTTGTATATTTGAGTCTCTCAATTGAGGCTCATTTGAACTGTGCCATTCTTTCCTCAGAACTAGGTCTTTAATAAAAAAAAAAAGTTCTTAGCCTAAATCTGTCTCATCCATTCTCTTGATCAGGAGATCAAACGTGGCCCATCATTTACTTTACAAAGAGGCAAATAGCAATTTCAAATGGCGTTTTTTGGTTACGGGGCAGGCGGTACTCAGACCTACAACGACTGAATATTGGGCCCAGCATGTACAACTTCTGGTGAAAAGAGAGCGTTATTCAATTGAACTAGAACAGAGCAGGGGTGTCCAAAGTTGGCCCACGCGGGTAATGCCCACAGCGCATTTTAGGACTACTATTCAACAGGTAATGTTTCTCATTTAGAGAACTTGTGCGACTTTTCTGAATAATTGGCCTGGATCCTGCCTTCCAAGATCAGCACTGGCGTCTGTAATTCAGAGATTCATGTGTGCTGTACTACAAATGAGAGATGGCAAATGAGCCAGCTGGAAAGTGTTAGTGTGTGGGCTAATTGTTTTTTTGTTTATTTAATCAGGTCACAGCCCAGTGTAAAACTTTCTGGGCGGCAGTTGGGTGTAACAGTGAGCGAAATTGCAAAGTTCAAGACCTCGCAAGTTTCCTAGCTTTGCAAAACGTGAAGCTGGCAAACGTTAAAGAACAAGCATTAAAAATGCAATAGGTCTCGCCTTTCATTAAGTTAAAGCCATTTGCTTTGCTATACAATACCATTAGCAAAGCAAATGGCTTTAACTTAATCAAAGGCGAGACCTATTGCATTTTCAATGCTTGTTTGAATAGTGCGTGGGTGGTTGGAGTGTCCCAAAGCTGGGAAAGACCTGTGGTTCCAAGACTGTTTTTTAAGAAGTTTTTGGCTGGCGATGTCATTCGGTGCTGTAGTTCTTGCCAGAGTAGGTGGTTCAAAGTGTTCGGGGGCATTCTGTATTTTGTGCCAACAGTTTATAAAGGCCCCTGCCTTGCTAAGTGTTGTTTAGTGAGCCTGAATTCCAGTCTGATCTGAGCCGCTAGGGGCTCTGATAATAGCGCTGGCCAGAGCTTTAGAGTCTCTTCCTCTCAGGGCTTCGCTACCATATGAGATGGTCGGTAAGATTTTGGATTGTGCGACCTGGAGTAGAGGGGAGAGCATTGGACCTGTCAGCTTAGATTTTAGCTGCTTCAGAGATGTTGCTAAGACCAGTCGTTTCCTTCTGATTCTTTCATCTGACTAGCGAATTGGCCGCCATTATCAATGGTTATGCCTAGGTATTTGAAATTTGTCTCATTCTGAATTTCAACGTTCCCCAGCTGCCAGACTTGAGATTTTTTCAAGGTCTTTTTTTAAAGACTTAGTTTTTGTTTTGTCTTCTAAGAAGTTATCTGCGGCGTAGCCCTGTGGTGCGTTCAATAGATGTTGCATGCCTACTTGAGTGTGGCTGATCAGAACCATGCTCTCTGTTTATTGGATGCTGGTTGTCGTCGTGTGGCCCTGATGGGCTATCTTGCTCCCCCCCCTTAGTGGATGTGACAGACAGACAATGGCAAGGTTTGAGGATTTTATTCATCAATACTGAATAATCAGGGTCCTCTCTTCTCGGTACAGACGGCCTTCTATCAGTCTCGTGGTCAGCTTTTTTGGGGGGTGTTCCTCTATGTCCTGATGGTTTCTGCTCCGGGGTTGTGGCACTCGGGAGGGTGTGAGAAAACAACAAAGAAAACAGAAAGAAAACTTCAGGCTACTGTCTTCTTACACACAAACACATTGGGGAGCATCCTTTCGCCTCTCCTCCTCGGTCCCGGAGTTCAGGGTCGTCTTCCCCGCTGGATCGCCTTCTCTCCTCCTCCGTACGGCTGCTCTCCATCGTCTCTCTCGCCACGTCTTCTTCCACCATTCCTCCATGTTCCGCTTCTTCTGCATTTCCTGGATTTTGGCTCTCTATGGTGGGCGGGGCTTTCTTGCGTCGTCTGTGAGAGTCTACCTCTGTTTCCTGTGTGGGTCGTCTCTGCAGCCCTGTTGAAAAACTCGACGCACTCCCAATCGAGCGAGGGCAGCTCGGGAGACCCATCACACTGGACAAGGCCTTACCACCAATTCTTGGAGCGTGCGCATTGCATAAGTTTAAGGTTTGCATCAAGTCTGCCATATAAAGATTGAACAGGGTTGGGGCGAGCACACACCCTTGTTTAAGACCTTGGGTGGTTGGGATGCACCTAGAAAGGTGTGTGCCACCGCCCAGTTTTACCTGCACCCAGTTTCCTGTGGGGAGGCATGTTAGCATGTTTAAGAGCGTGTGGGATTTTCTAACTTTCTAGTTTCTTCCACAGCCTTGCTCGATCTATGTTGTCAAATGCTGCCCTGAAGTCTGTGAAACAGAAATGCGGGGCCTGCTTGGTTGCCTTGGCCATGTCCAGGAGGAGTGACACGGTTAGGATATTGGTTGTTCTGCCAGTTGCTTTGCAGAACCCTGTCTGTTTAAATAGAATAATTTCGTGTTCCGCGGCCCAGTCTTGAAGCTCGGCTAGTAAAGTGCCGGCAAAGTATTTCGCCTCGATGTAAAGCAGGGCAATAAGGCTGTATTTTTCGGGGAGGTTTTATCGCCCGAGTTATGGATTGGAGAAATGACGTAGCCCTTCCACGAAGCTGGAAGTTGAGCCATCTCCCTGATTTCACAGAAGATCTGGTCTGACATATCTGCCCAAAAATCTGCGTCTTGTTTAAAAATGGCTGGTTGAATTCCATTTGGTCCTGGCGCTCCCTCTCTTCTGCCCTTGGAGATCTGGTGCTTGATTATGGCTAAGCGAGTTGGCCAGCCTGCATCCTGCTATAGAGTGATGGTGTCCAGAGAGTCGTTGTTCTGTTTCCTTTCGGTTGAGAGTGGGCCTGTCGTTGCACTCTCCCGGGCGTTTCTTACTTGTTAGTGGTATTTCAGGAAGTGAGTCCAGGTCTCCTCAGAAATATGCCATGTCACTCCTCGGTTTAACATGCCCGGAAGCGCATACTGTTTTTATTTTTGTAGTTGTGAAGCATTTTAGCCCAGAATTCATAATCCCTTGATCTCTTGTTGTCCCATCTTATTTTTTTAAGCATAGACCTTTGTTGCCGCAGTGAGAGGTTGAGGTTTAGATCTCCAGGATTGTGTCTCAATAGTCTGAGGATCTTATTGATCAATTGTTTTACTGTTAGCTGGTGCCACTGTGCACTGGTGATCCATCCTGCTTCCTTTGCTTCATGGGGTGGTCTGCATTTGATTGTTGAGGAGAATACGTTTGATAGGTTGACTGTGAAAGTTTCCCATTTGCTGGCAAAGTTGTTTTTCTGCAGTTATGTAGCAGGTCCTTTGCTGCCCGGCGTACTTCCCTAGTATTTGCTAGCGAGGATTTAAATATTTTGAGATTGTGTAGTTGGAGCAGGCTCCCCCTGGTACATGTTCGAGTGGTGCTGCAATAGCCTGAAGGAGTACCTCTTGAGACCAATGGTCGCTGTCCCCCTTTGTCACCGAGGGAGAACGAGACCCCACTGTGGAAGGGAGACCAGAGTGTAATCTAATGTGGAGCATGCGGTCTCAGTGTCGTTTGAAGCTGCTGGTGGGGAGTCCGCTTGGGATCTGCCATTTGGTTCCCGAACATTGATGTGCTCTAGATCTTCCAAAGTACACTTGGACGTCTTACTTGCTCTGCCGTGCTGGCTTCCTTTTATTCTCCCTGCACTTGCCCCCTTATACTGTCTGGCAATGGTAAAGGGCCAGTGCTGGATTTTGGGTCGTCCACCATCGCTGCCCCCAGCTCCTATAGTTTGTCGCTAGCAGGGTTGGGGCTGTGTTATTTGTGGTTTTGCTAATTGGAGCTGGTGCCAGATGTCTGTTCGGGTCTCTCTCCGAATCCTGCGCTTGCTCGGTTGCTGTCTCGTTTATTGTAGTGTTTGTTGGTCTAAATGAGATACCTGGGACACTCTGGGGATGATTAAAGCCTGCTCCTCTTGTACCTCCAGTAGGTATTCCTGCTTTAGGGCTTGACATATCCTGGTTGTAGCAGTCTCCTGGCTGGTGGGATCTTCATTGCCTGCTGTTTGAGGCGTTAGGCTAGGTTTAGTTTCCTTTGTGTTTCCCTGTGTCGGCAGAAGAGGGGGTAAATTGCAGCTGGGCTGGCTACTGATATTTTGTAGTGACCTTTCCTCCTGAGTTGGCGCCTTTGCTTGGCATTGTGGGCTGTGGCATTTTCAATTTGAGAGGCTGGTGGACCAGTCGTGGGAGATTCCCCAGATGTGCTGCTGTTAGCTTTGGTGTGTGGGATTTTATTCTTGGCTTCCGTCTGGCCTCATGGTTGGCTCTGTATTTGCGTTTAAATCCTCCTTGTCCAGACTCCTGTTTCAGATCGTTAAGGGAGTTTGACAACATTGATGGAAGGGATGATAGTTTGTCCACTATCTGTCCACAGCCGCAAATTAGGTTTGCCTTCAGTTGGACTCGGATTATTAGTGAGTTTAAGTTCCCCAGTTTTTCAGTTATCCCTCCTACGAACAGAGACAGGGTTTTAAGGAGCTCCAGCTGTGGATCCCTCTTGCCGGACTGGTACTGTAGCGTATCTACTGGTAATTGCACGTGCAAATATCAGGGTGTCCCACACGTTGCTGCTTCCTGGCGTGGATTGGTCATGTTGGTGTGCCCTGCAACTGGGACCTGCAGCCGTCTTCTCTTCGTCTGTCTGGGTTGCGTTGGTCTGAGGCGATCTGTGCAAAGGCCCGTGGCTGGCAGCTAGTAAATAGTATGCCACCAGGTTGGCCCACTCCTGGGAGTCTTAATATGAAAGATCTTCCTGGTTATCCTGGTTGTCCAGGTTGTCCTCCAGCTCTGCCATGCCTCTGCCCTCCTGCGGGTTTTAATATGTCCTTGACCTGGCGGCGTTAACTGCGACTGGGGTGAACTCCGGTGGGACTGGGATGGGCTTGGAGGCAGTGCATTGGTATGTTGGACAGATGTGCCCCCCTGTGATTCCGTCTTGCGTGGAGCCAGTGTGTAGGTGGACCGGCCTTCAGAATAGTGCTCTGAGCTCAGATCTGGACTGTGTGGGTTCAGTTCTGGTTGGGGGGCTGCTGGCCTGAAGTGGCTCCTGCTCCTAGCTGCCTCTCACAGGTGGTGATACCTGCAGGTCGATGTCTCTCTGAAAGGGACGAGATGTGGAAGTAAGTATGGGGGGGCGATGAGGTGAACCAGTATCTCTCTTTTGTTGAACCCCCTGAGTTTTGCAGGTTGGGGAGTACTTGATAGACTCCTGCACCAGCCCTTCCCCTGCTTGGGGCGATCCCCTGAGTAGCATCGGCTTGGGGAGTGTATGCGTGGGTTTGATGGGGTCCTGCAGACCGCGTACCCCGCTGCTTAAAGGAAAATATGGTGGATCCTGGATCCTTAAGGGAAAATACATTTCGAGTACATTTTGGGTTGTGAAAGTTGGGTAGAGAGGCTCTTGATCTGGCCTCTTTGTCTCCAATGTCCTCTTGGGGGTGACCTGTATCGCTTCGTTAGGGGAGGCTGGCATTGTCTGCTCAGTCGGGCCTCGTTTGTTTGCTTGGCTTTCTTGCTGCGATTAATGCCCCTTGGGTTGGAAGGGAGTGGACCCCTTGTCCTCTCTGACCTCATTGTGCTGAACAGGACTTGGTGTTTGTCGCGGCCCTTCTCTCAGCCCTGCTCGTTGTGAGCTTAGGCTGCCTCTCTGACTATTTCCAGGGATGGAAGAGGGCTAGCGAGGATATGGACTGACTTCCTGCCTTTCTGGTCTTCCCGGGCTTCTTTCTGACGCTAACCCGTGGCGAGGCCTGCAGGTATGTCAGACCAGGGCCGTAGCTACAGGGGGAGAGGGGGGCCAGCAGGGCCAGGCCAGAATATATTTTCTGTGGCCCCCCAAACATTAGATTTATGCTTGCTGTTTGTGTTGATGTGCCACAACAACCACATTATATTTCTAATTTGGGCTTGGGTTGGTGCTGTGACACACGCAGGCCAGGCCCGAGAGGCCCCTAGAATGAAAGTAAAGTAACAAGAGGGAGGCAGTAGAGGGGCTGTGGCACGTGGAGGGGCTGTGGGGCTGCCCAACCTGACCCTTGCTTGACCCTGCCAGCAGCCAGAGGTGCAGCCTGAACACCTGTGACTCTTCAGCTCAGGATGTTTCCATTCAGCCAGCATGGATCTCCAATCTCTGCTGCCACTTGAAAGGCTGCTGCTCCAGCACCCCCAGTGTCCAGACTCCAGGGGCCACAGCTACAGGCAGTGAGGCATTGCATCAGTGGGGAGTGGGGACTGGGGACTGGGAAGGTGGAATCAGCAGCCAGACTTGCATCTACTGCTTGCTCATCAAGTAAGTAAATGAAAGAGTCTAACTGCTCTGCCTTGATATCTCCCTGGTAGTTTTCTACAGGCCTGGCTTTCCACACAAAAGGAATGGCTAACAGATGGATTCTTGGCAAGCTGAGCTGTGGAGATCTTTCTTGCAAATATATTGTGTTCCGCGGGGGCCGTGTTTGCATTTTGCAAGGTTTTTTTATGTTCTTAAGGCACCTGCTGCCCCGTCCTTTCCTCCAGCAATTCCCAAGCAACTACAAAATGTCAAGATACGGTTAACTCCTGTGATTAGTGTTCTTTCTAAGGAGAGATGGAGTTTGTTCTAGTTTAGACTTTGTCTCACTTTAAAGCGCAGAGTGTTAATAATAATATGCCTGATGCAAAGTGTAGGAGGGTAAGATCTGCCTCTTATGGTTACCCCCACTTTTTGCTGACGTGTGACTTAGGCTGACTGGATCCTGCTATCCAGGACTCTAGTCTATCTGCTTTCTCCTCTAAATTGATTGTATGTACCTTAGGTACACTCCTGGATACCGGGGTACCCTTATCAGTACCTAGTATATGGTACACCATGTACCCAGGTCATAGGTACCACAGAGGCCTCCCAGGGGCTGAAGCATGTATTGTGTTACCTCTGAGAGACCATTCAAAATGGCACCACAGGTCTGCTACTGCAGCCTGTGTAAGGTGGTGCATGCACCCCTTACTTAGTTATAGGTTACCTATATCTTTTTTTTTTCTTTTTTTTTAAACCTTTATTAATAAGAAAGGAGTACAGTTACAGGCCTACAACCACCTGGGCCGGCCAGTCATATGCAATAACAGTAGCGCAGTAAGTCACAGCTTATCAGCCGACAACCGAGGGCCCGGCAGCGAAAAAGCATAATATTATCCAAAGTTCGCGGCAATAAGAGGATGTTTAAAAGATTTCACATTTTATACAAAATAAACAACAAAAAACTGAACCATAGAAAAAGTCGAGGCGGTACCTTGCAATGTAATGACTGTCTCATACGGCATGGGGAGAGGCGAACAATGAGCAGTGTTATGAAGAAGGAGAGATCCTGGGAGAAGGGGGGGACAGAGAGCAAGAAGCATATCAGTCATGAATACTTTTATTTGATTTCAATTAAAAAATCATAAAAGGGTGGGAAACCACCTTAAATAAAAATACATTTTAAATTTTAAAACAGATGAATTTAAAACATTAAGGCTATGCCATTGATGGGTATGCTGAAACTATTTAAATTAGTGAATGGTTTCCTTTTCATGCAGCTCTCTTGCTGCCATTTTGAGGAATGTTATTGCCCTACAGGACAGTTGGATTGATGACCCTCCAAGGCATTGGATGACAGCTGCTCTACATGTCCGTATTTCTTCCTTCCTTAAGGCTTCCCGAAGGACCGTTCTTCGGGTGGCTGCTAGGGAGGGGCATATGCATAGCAGGTGTAAAAGGGACTCTTCCCGACCTCCGCATAAGCGACATTCCTTGGATTGCCAGAGGTGTTTCCATTTTGGTGTCATATCTTTTGATGGAAATGACCCCAGCCGCAATAACGTTAAGTACTGTTTTCTCTCCTGGGAGAAATGATCAAGTAAATATGGTTGAGGTTTCAGCCGCTGGTAACCTTGAATCACGGTCTAAGCGTGTTTTTTTTTTGAGACAGTTGTTTTGTCAATTAATAGGGAGGTCCTTTTAATTGCGTTATTCACTACGATTTTGAAACTGGAGTAAGTGGGGAGGGTGAGCCAGGCCTCCTCGACTTGCAGTGCCGCGAGAGAGACTTTCAGAACGCTGAACGTTGAATTACTTAGCCTGGATTGGGTTTCAATTTCCTTCCAGCAGTAGTGTGCTAAGGTGTTATCCTCTGCGTCCCTCATTCTCCAGTAGTATTTTACTAGTGCCCCTTGTCTGTCGGGGGTCTGGTTTCTCAGGCCATACGCAAGACGAATTTGGGATGGTGAAATGTGTCGGGGGATTGAGAACAGGGCCTTGAAGAGAGTTGATTGAGCAGAGTTTAAGAAGATAACGTCTTTCGTGTTTAGAATTTCCGAGCCGTATGAAGTTGAGGGTAAAAATTTTGCTGAAATGGCTTTAAGCAAGTGGCCTGTAGAGCACCCCGTAAGTTTTTTCTTTAGGACACTGAAGGCGAACTGCAGTTGTTTGGCTCTGATACGGCCTTGCCCCAGTTGTAAATTGAAGTTGAGGTTACGGTCAATAGTGAAACCTAGATATTTGTAGGAGTCTACTGGGGACAGGGGTTGCCCGTCTAGGTGCCAGGTAGATTTGCGATGAGCCTTAGATTTAACTCTTCTGGCGAAACACATCACTTTTGTTTTTTGATGGTTGATAGTTAATTGGGTATTGGTGGTATAAGCTCCTAATTTGGTGATGAGTCGCTGCAGTCCTACTGGTGTTAGAGCGAGGAGCACAATGTCGTCCGCATATTGAAGACTGGGTATAGGGACGTTACCCAGTTTTGGAGGGTCTGATGGAGTTGACCGTAGTTGGTTATCTAGGTCGGCGATATAGATGTTGAAGAGGCAGGGTGCCAGCACACACCCTTGTTTTAGCCCGTTTAGGGTCTGAATCTTTTTGGTGATGCTGTGCCCGTCGCCTTTCCTGACCTGAACCCATGTCCGGGAATACAAGTTGATTATGGCATCCAGGAGTTTGGTTGGAACACCCCAGTTGCGCATTTTTACCCATAACTTGGCTCTTGGGACTTTGTCGAAGGCTGCTTTCAGGTCTACGAAGCAAGCGTACAAAGGCCTAGATTTTGCGAGAGCTTGGTTGGCTAGCAGGGTAACCGCAGAGATGTTCGTGAGTGTACCCATCCCTGCCCTGAATCCTGTTTGGGTATAGGGGATGAGGTGACTGCTTCCGACCCAATCCTCCAGGTCAGCCAGCAAGTTTGAAGCGTACATTTTTTCCCTCCACATCAATTAAGGCTATCAAACGGTAGTTGGAGGGGTCGGAGCGAGGACCCGACTTGTATATTGGATTTAAAATACTGCCCCTCCAAGAGTCTGGGATGGTAGAAGAAGCTATGATTGAAGAAAAAAGTGGCGTGAGGACATCAGACCAGAGTAGAGGGTTGTGCCGAAACAAGGCGTTGGCAACCCGTTGGGTCCTGGGGCTCCCTCAGGTCTTAATTTTTTATGATTATTAATACTTGCTCCTTTCGGATTTGCAGAGAGTATTCAAGTGCTTCGGATTTGGGGGTGGTTCTGGTATGATCTACAACAGTTGGCTTCTCCCCCAAATCCGGGCCGTGAGTTACGGGGCAGACCATTAACGTGTCGTTGTATAGATAATCGATGTGGGCACTCCAGGAGTCCTCCGTGATGTCAGAATTGTGGTGCCGGTTCCTGCCGTTTTCTAACTGGTTAATTATTGACCAGAACTGCCTTGAGTCCCTTTGTTTGGTAGAATGGTGGAGTTTGGCCCATAGTTGTTCTTGGAATGCTTTTTTTGCTGCCTTGATGTCTTTTTTTAGGTCTTTTCTAGCTTTGGAGATGAGTTGCAGGAGGTCCTGGGAGGGGGCAGAGCACTGGGTGCGTAATCTCCTGAGGTGTTTGTTCAATTGTTGTTTTTGCTTGCTGAGGGATTTTGTGAACCATTCAGCCCCTTGATGACTTTTGGCTTTTTTCCCTATGGCCTGCTTGCAAAATTTTTGATTTAGTTCTAGGGTGAAGCATTCCCATGCCTGAGTGTTTATGGGTTCAATTTGGAGTCTTTCTAAGAGATTAGTGCATGTCCCCATTATGTCATTTATCAAATCTGGTTTCAAGACCAGACGTTTTAGGTTAAAGCATTGCGTTTGGTGTGATAATACTTTAGATGGCTCTGCATGGTCTGTATTAATTAGTAACGTGAATGTTTGCGGTTGGTGGTCGCTTTCAGTCCTATCCGATATTTGGAAATTTGTGATGAAGGGGGAAAGCTCTTGATTCGTGAAAGTGTAGTCTATTGTTGAGGCAGATTTATGGGTAATCCTTGTGTGTGCGGCTGGATAGTCTGTCCGGCTGCTCCCATTTAGCATTCGCATTGAAAGGTCCGACAGGCTGGCCGCACATCTCTTCCCGAGCGACTCTCGTTGTTTCCGTGCGTGTGAGCGCTCGTCAATGGCTTTAAGTAGGTTCATATTAAAGTCCCCAGACAGGATGATATTAGCTTCCCGGTAGGCAAGTTTTAAAGTTGTCATTGTTGCTAATAGATGGTCTACGCATATCTTTTTCCGACTGAACGATGGGTGAATGTAGATGTTGAGTATCAGCAAACAGATTAGAGACGGGGCTTCAAGTTTGACACATTGCAGCCAAGAAAACTCGAGTTCTATTGTTGATACTTGCCATGGGATATCGGTTGAGACAAACGTTGAAAGCCCTCCTTTGGCTCTTCCTAGTTTTCCTGCCTTTTCGGCGGGGCGCTGAAATTCCTTATATCCTGTTATGGGAGTGGGATTAATCATCCAAGTTTCCTGGAAGAGAAGAATTTGATACTTTGAAATAAATTCCATGAAGCCTGGATCTTCAAGTTTTGTGTTAAGCCCGAACACATTCCAGGAACAGATGTTGCAGCCTTGGAGGCGATTAGAAGCTGCATGAGTGTTGATTCATGCCATATCTTGAGATGGTCCGGCTGTGGTTCGGTCCAAGGGCTTAATGGATTCTGGGTTAGCAAAAGTGATGGTAATGTTCTTGGACATGCACTCGTTTCTTTTTTTAAAAGTTTGATGGTCCGAGCCTTTTGCCCCTTTTAGCAGACCCACTGATGGGTGGACTGGTAGGAGCAGGTTGGGGTAGCAGGGGGATCGAACTTTTTTAACTCAATACCCCATGTTGCAAATTGTTCCCTCTGCTGCCAAATTTGTTCACTGAAGGAGGTGGCTGAGAACGAGGCTGTGGTGATTACCTGTCCCTTGAAGAACGTATTCTCTTTGAATGCTATACTAACAATGTCGCTGGTATTTATGTGGCTCAGGGAGGGCAGTGCTTTAAAGAGTTTAAGTAATATGCTTCTGTTTAAAAAGTCATGATTTCCCCTAGATACGTAGTGGGGAATGAAGACTAGTTTGGTGGAATTTGAAGAGAAAGCTTGCTGCGATGCTGGGTGTACTGCCCTTCCCGAGACATTATCGGGCGGTGGTGGCGCTGTTGTTCTCAGAGAAGTGGTCAAAGTTGCCTCAGCGTTGTTTTCGGTTGGATATTTATGGACAATTGTTCGGGTTGCTTGAGTGCTTCCCACATTAGAATTATTAGCTGTGTCGGTTTGACAGATATGGTCCCCTGGATTTGCTGTAACTAAGAGTGCATTGCGTGGACTTAGTGTGGTTGTATCTGTCATGGATTTCTTTGGTTTGTTTAGTGAGTTCACTGAATAAGTTTCCTTGGTGGATTTAAGGTGTTTAGTTTTCGTTGGTGGCTTAAAAATGCTATATACTTTCTCAGACTGCAGTAATTCCCTTTTAATGTTAGTTGGATGGTTTGCGTGGGTAAGTTGCATGGGTCGGTGATTCGATTGATTATTGTGTGGGGTTGTATCGGAAGGAGTGGGGGCTTCTTCATTGTCGCTCTGGTTCAGATCCTGGTTAGTTTGCACAGGAAATGGATTGATTGCCTGTCTTGATTGCCTTTTTTTTCTTGTTTTTCTTAGGCGTTTTCTCTCACGCTTAGTTAGTAACTTGATTGGTGTGATTGGCTCAGATAGTGGTTGCTCCACCTTTTCTGCTGGTTGTAAGACTGAGATATTTGGGTTAGTGACAGGAGTTGCTGAACTAGGTGCTGAAAGGTCTGACTGATATTGATTTGAAAAGGGAACTGCGCCGCTTTGTATCTGTTTGCCCACATGATTGGGTGATTCGGGGTCAGTCTCCCTTGGTGCTTTGTTATCTTTCACTGTATGCGGGGCGTCCTTTTCTGTGTCTTCCCTGGATGAGGCGAGTAGATCTAAAAGGATGGTGGGGACCTCCGCTAGTTTGTCTATTATTTGGGTGCAATGGCAGTTACACGTTTGATATGTGGTTTCCTGATCTCGCTGTACCCTCGAGACCATCTCATTGAAACTTTGCAGTTTTTGTTCTACCCCCTGAACATGAATTGCTAGGATGTTTAGAAGATCCACTTGGGTATCCAGCTTGTCAGCATGGTAAGACATTGCTTTGGCGATTGTGTCCATTGTTTGTAACAAGAGCTGCCAGGCTGATGGAGTTGGATCAATGCCTGGTTCGGATGGGGAAGCCTGGACGCCATTTGTCCTTTGTATTGAGCAAGCTGACCAAGGAGGGTGTGAAGAAGACGGGGTCCTGCTAGGTGATTCCCTGGTTGGGGATAGTGGCTGAAGGGAATCTAAGTTCTGCGTTGCTGGGAGGGGGAATAGCACCTCCTGGGGGGTTGCCTGACGAGGAGACTGGGAGTGGTTCTGTATTACATGTCCTTCTAGCCAAAGTGGGGAAAGACAAGACTTGTTAATGGGGATGGGGTTGGCGAGTCCCTGGGCCCCGGGGTTCTTGATGCCCTGGGGGTTAGTCTGGCTCCCCATTGGGTTCCCGGTTGGGCTCGGGTGTTTGTGGTCGTCTCCTCGGCGGGGGCCCCTTCGTTGTGACCTTGGGGTCCATCAATACGTGGAAAAAATGAGAATGAAAATGGTATCCGATGTTTGGGAAAATCAGCTGGGGTAGGAGGGTTGTGTATTTGTGCCTCGAAAACTTGGATATGCTGCTTGTATCTAAGTTCAGGAGGGATTAGGGCATTGGACGATAGGAACTGAAGGTTTGGGATGCCTGTGGGTACTCCTTGAGGGGCTTCCAGACTTTGTGGTGACTGGAAACCTTTCCTGCCGCACTCCAGATTCTGAGTTTTCCCGCTAGGGGTACATGTTGTGAGCTCACTTGCTGGGGTAGTGCTAGTTTTGACTCTTGTGTTGAGGGCACCGGAGTTACTACGCTGTCGTTTGGATAAGGTGGATTCTGTTACAACTTTCAAAAAGTCCTTAATCAGTGCCCGTTTACTGTTATTAGGTACTGAGTGATGCCTTGGTGGGACTGTCGGGATGGTCTTGGTGCTGCTACCCCATCTCGCTGCAGGAGTTGCCACAATAGTTTTTTTGTGTGCGGCAGTTAACCAGTTGCTTGTAGTTGCTGCAATGGGTGCTTTTGTAAGCGATGGTTGTTTATCTGTTGTGACTCTGGGATCTAGCCCCTGATGTGTGTCATTATTGGCTGGAGGACGGGGGCCGGGGGAGGTCGAACTTTGGAGTTCTTCTCCTGCTACCGCTTTAGCTTTCTCCTTATTCTTTAGTGAAATGTAAATGTAAATGTAAATTGTAAATGTGTTGGACTTGTAAAGCGCACAGCTGCCCGTAAGCGTCCCGGCGCTTGCTTAGGGAACCCGTCCTGGTATTCCCCTGTGAGAAACCCCTGCAGGGTGTCCACAAGGTGAAAGCCAGGCATCCCGCCGCGAGGGGCCGTAGTGGAGATTAAGCAAGCTATTGCCCAGAGTCGCAGAGTGTGACCCCGTGAGTTGAATAGGCGCCAGAGCGAGAATTGTCGAGTCCGTGGAATTTTGGGCCCGAGACCCGCCGAGGCGGGGAATCAAACCCTGGTCCACGGTCGATCTCAGCTTCTGGGTCTGCCGCCTCTAACCACTGAGCCACGCTTCTCCACGAGTGGAGGTGTGCCTCTTACTCTCCCTGACCGCATCCTCCGTTTCTCCGCTCCTTAAGGGAGGGGGTGGATGTTGGTGCGATTTGTTGGGGGAAATTAGGAGTAATGCGAATTGCACGGGGTGTGCAAGGCAGCTGGATACTGTGGATACTGCGTACTGTATGCTGGTGTGCGGTGGCAACGTGACCGCTCCGCTGGCTCCGCTTTCTAGCTCTGCTCTGCTCACTGGCTTGCACTGGTGAGAGACACTAAAAAACACGGAGTGGCTTCTGCAGCGCCGTGATGGATGAACTCTGCACCTTGCGAACTCTGTCAGAGCCTGGACCGATGAGCGGCTCTAAGGGTCAAGTGCACTTAAAACTTCTGCAAGAAGCATATCGTGCATTGTGGGAAATTAGGAAACCGAAACGTACAGTCAAGGAGATCGAGGAGTGTCGGGAGCTTCAATAAGAGGGGGAGCGCATATCTCTTCTCGGTAGGAATTCCATTGACCCCATATCCTACCCCATTTCTTGGGCCTACCACGGGAAACATATACAATTTTTTCTCTAAACATGCACCAGTCCATGTTTTTTTCCCAGGTGAGAACTGATGGTGCCCTTTGAGATCCCCACAATTGAGCGATGTCTCGTTTCGCAACCATGTTGCCCAGCGTGACCCATTGAGTCTGAGCAACAGTGCAGTCATTCGGCTCCCAGATGTTCAACAAACAGCGTCTGGCTTCAGGCAATAACTCAACGCCCGTCACCTCACCCATCACCGCATGCACTCGAGTCCAAAAAATCACTACCTCCGGACATTCCCATATGATGTGGAGGAAGGTAGCAAGCATACCACAGCCACGCCTACAGAGCCCATCCGCAGAATAACCCATATGCATCAATCGTGGACCCGTGACATAGACTCGGTGCAGAATCTTCAGCTGTACCAGTCGGAGACACGCCAGAATCGCGACCTCTTTAGGAGAGGATATCGCAGCCTGCCAGTCTTCATCGTCCAATTCTAGCCCATCGCCAGTCCAAGCACATCTAAGCTGATCATTGATGAGTTTTTTATAGATAAGAGAGATAGTGCTGTCAGGAACGTATCCGTCCAGCACCCTGTCCTCCAGGGGAGAATACTCCGGGATCGTAGATCCAGCTGGGAAAACCGATTCAAGTGCGTGCCGGACCTGGAGATAGCGGAAATATTCCTTATCATTCAAGTTATATTCCTGTTTCAATTCCTCAAAGGTCTTAACTCTATTTGTGGCCCAGAGGTCGCCCACTGTACTGATGCCAATAAGGTCCCATCTATCGAAACCCTTCGACGTCCATAGCTCACCCAATCTCTCTGCGGCATATAGGGGGGTCGCTCTAGTCAGCCTACCCGTCCACCCCGTAGCCGTCTTCGCGCTACCCCACACTCGCACCGCCACTCCAGTGGGACCCGTCAGGTTCTGCCTGGCGGCTCTAGAATAGAGTGCTCTGTTATAATCGCCCCCGGGCAGTTGCCACCTATCCATCTCAAATGCGGGGTTCAGAACTGGACCGTACATGGCATGGTTAATAGCGCTCAACTGAGATGCCCAGTAGTATCTCTTAATATCAGGCAATGCTATACCACCGTCGTACCAGGGTAAAGTCAACTTAGCCAATGCAATGCGGGGCCGCCCGCCCCACACCAGTCTCCTCTGGAGGCCCTCAATTTCACGAAAATAACTGGCCGGCACCAAATCGAGTGTGTTCTGGATGGCATACAGGAAACGGGGAAGAGACATCATCTTGAACAGGGCTGCTCTTCCCAAGGGGGACAGAGGTAAACTACACCACGCCGCAACGTCCGACCGAAGCCGGGCAAGCGGGGGTAATAAATTCCGCTCATAGCGTATCACGGGGTCCAATGAAATATATATCCCCAAGTATTTAAAGCCACCTCTAGAAATAGGTATCGGGCAAGCGCGGGGCAGAGAGGGTGAGTCTCCAGTAAGTGGGAAAATACAGGACTTGGCCCAGTTGATAACCAAACCGGAGTTTCTTCCGAAGGAACTCAAAACGTCGAAGAGAACTCCCAGTGACTTACGGGGGGAGGTCAGGTACAATAATATGTCGTCGGCATATAGTGATATGCGATCTTCGAAGTCCGAGACCATCGAATACCCTTGAGTGAGGGCTCCCAACGGAGCCACGCAGCAAGGGGTTCAAGGGCAAGCGCAAATAGAAGCGGCGACAAAGGGCACCCATGCCTCGTGCCGCGTCCGAGAACAAAGGGTTCCGAGGCCCTGCCGTTGACCACCACCTGACCCAGCGGCTGCTCATACAGAAGCCTGACCCACTCAATGAACTTCAGGCCAAAACCAAATTTAGCAAGAGCAGCCCACAGATATGGCCACTCAACCATGTCGAAGGCCATCGAGGCATCAAGGGAGACCAGGATGGCCGGCTCATTAAGAGACCCCGCCCTCGCCAAGACACTGTGAAGACGGCGAAGATTGAGCGCGGTATTTCGATGGGGAATAAAACCAGACTGGTCCGGGTGTATCAAATCACTAATCACCGTGATCAACCGGTTTGCCAAAAGCTTCGCCAGGATCTTGGGTTCGGCATTCAAAAGCGATATCGGCCGATACGATGAACACTGTTCGCGGGGTTTGCCATCTTTATGAATGACCGCAATGGACGCCAGTCTTTGATCCCGGGGAAGGGACCCAAGGTCTCGCGATGCCGAGAACATCCGACAAAGATACGGCGCCATTTTGTCAGGGCGCAGCTTGTACAGTTCGACTGGTATACCGTTCGGACCAGAGACCTTCCCCGAGCGAAGGGAGCGGATGGCGAGCGCAACCTCATCAGTGGAAAAGTCCGCTTCCATAAGCACCCTGTCCGATTCTGAGAGGCTAGGCAACGCAAGATCACGAAGCAACAAGTGCGAGTCCTCCTCCGGTCTGTCCGAGACCGGCGCGTAGACGTACCGAAAGTGCTGGGCAAACACCTCGTCTATCTCAACCGGGTCCACCGCTCGCGTTCCGTCCACTCTCTCAACCACAGGCACCACCCGATTCAATCTATCTCGTTTGTCAAGCCAAGCAATCAACTTTCCCGCTTTATCACCCACATCATACAAACGCCCCTGTTGCACACGATTCATTGCCTTGGCCGCGTCAGTCACCAAAGCCCTATATTCAGACTGTTTAAGAGCCAAAAAGTGCAGCAGCTCAGGTGTAGCCCCAGACTCCAACTGTTCCTCCAACCCAGTAATATCAGTTTCCAAGCCCACCACCTCCTCATTTTTGCGCCTCCTCTCGCTAGCAATCAAGGACAGAGTCTGACCACGAATCACAGTTTTATAGGCCTCCCACAAGGAGACCGGGGAGGACACTGACCCCTCATTCTCAGCAAAGTAGAAGTCCATACACTTGACCACCTCGATCTAATCTTGGGGTTATGAAAGTGCCATGGGTTAATCGGGGCAGTCCGACCCCCGGCCCCCAGCTGTGCATCAATAGCGAGCCAGAGCGGGGAGTGGTCGGAGACCCCCCTAGCTAAATGCTTGATTTCCCGTACAGAGACCATCTGCACCGCCGGTACGAGGATATAATCAAGTCTCGAGAGACTCCCATGGGCTCCCGAGTAAAAGGTGTACTGGAGCTGTCCAGGGTGCAGTTGTCTCCAACAATCCGCCAGACCAAACGTGTCTAAAAATTTCCCCAGCCATAACTGCGATGCAGGAAGGAGCCTGGGGGGGGCTACGATCTGTCTCCCCATTAACCACAGAATTAAAATCGCCACCCACTACCAACAAGCCGGCAGGAAGCCCCAGAACCACCCTACCCAAATCAGTGAATGTGGTAGATTGTAGACCAGGCGGAACATACACAGACAATATGGAGATCGACTTCCCCTCCCACCTTCCTGTGACAGCCGCGTAGCGGCCTCTGTCATCCAACACCGTGCCATCTATCTCCAGGGGGAGGGAGTTCCTAACCAGGATGCCCGCCCCCCCTCGACCCAGTAGTAAAGCCGGAATGGGCCACCAAACGGTAACCCCGTCTATTCAGTGCCTAGCACGTATTACCTACCAAGTGTGTCTCCTGAAGCAAAACTACATCTGGGGAACAGCGCTTCAAAGATTGCAGTACTATCCCCCATTTTATCCTATCACCAAGACCGTTGACGTTCCAGCTCAACACCCTCAGCCCCTTACCCCCATCCCAGAAGTAAACATTCTGCCCCCCCGCCATGAAACAGGCACATAGCAGCAAATATGGAACAAAGCGCAGCCTTGATACAAACAAGAAAGAAAAGTCCCCCCCACCACCCCCAATGAACCCTCAAAACACAAACCCCCCACTGTGCACCCCTGCAGGTAGACCAAAGAGCCACCCCAACTTGCAGTGTGCCTGTCGCCCCATTAAACTAACCTACAAGAAGAGAGAAAAAGTCCCCAGAGGAGGAAGAGTCCCGATTCCCCCCACCCCCGGGTATCCATACTGTAAGAACATAACAGTCACAGAGCCACTGTCGTGAAGTCAGGCTCGTGGATGTAGACTCACTACTCCTGTTCTTCCAGGCCGCCCTCGGCGCCCCTCGAGCTCTCCGGGCTGTCACGGCGCGTCGACAAAGTGTCCAACCAGTCACTGGCCACCTCAGGGCAGTCGAAAAAAAGCGCACGTTCTTCATGTTCAATCCTCAGGCGGGCCGGGAAAAGCATAGCGTATTTCAGTCCCATGTCCCTGAGTCGTCTTTTCACTCCCGTTAATGCCCATTCGCTGCTTCTGCCCCGCCTGAGTAAAGTCCGGGTAAAAACTGATCGACACATTCTCAAATTTGGTGGGGCCATTCATACGTGAAGCTTGCAGGATGGCGTCCCTGTCCCGGAAATTAAAAATCCTGGCTATTATGGGCCTCTGAGTGGCTCCCAGCTTAGGCTTCCCACCAGGGACTCGATGAGCCCGCTCCACAGCGAAAAGTTTACTATGGCCCTTTGGTGCCAGGTGGTTCAAGACGAGATCTTCCACCAGGACGTCTGTGGATAAGTCTGCGGAGTTCTCCGGAACACCCACGATGCGGACGTTGTTGCGTCTGGCCCGGCTCTCGAAATCTTCCAGCCGACAGGCAAACAGGTCACTGGTCGTCCGGAGTAGCGGACAGTGGTCTGGAGATCCGAGACATCCGTGGTCAGACTTGCAGTCTTGATATCAAGGGACTTGACCCGTTCATTGGTTTTCCCCAAGTCCGCCCTGATGAGGTTGACTTCAATCGCCACCGTGTCTATTTTAGCTGCCAAGGTTTCATACTGCTGGCCCATGGTAGTCCGAACACTTGCAATGGCGCCCATAACGTCCTTCAAAGTTGGCTCCTCAGCTTCAGGAGCACCATCGCCAGTATCCTCGAGGGCCCCACTCGATCCACCTGGGGAGCCCTTAGGACGAGTAAAGCGATCAATAGTCTGGGATTGGGCAACCCCTCCTCGGGATGGGCCTCTGGTGGTGCGCTTCTTGACAACCGCCCTGCCCGCCATGATGGGCGACAAGCTCTGACCGAACCATTGGGATCTGGTCAGAATGATTACCGTCGCGGCAAGCCTGTAAAGGCGAGAGGGCAAGGATCCAATGCTGGCTGAGGGTTGGCAGCAGAATAAGAGCCGGCGCGCCGATCGGCAGCAGGTCGCCGTCCACAATGACCAAAAGCGAAACCGAAAGTACCACAGGGGCAGCGGACGTGTCGCACAGCCGTTGTTGTTCAATTGCCACCTGGGTACCTCGGGGACTCAAGCCCCCGGATGGTCTTCGATGTAGGCCACAAAGTTCAAAGTGCAGTAAGTCCGGTTCCCGGCGGCCAAATCGATTTTCGGAAAGAATGTGTGCAACAGCAGGGCATCAATGATAAGTACCCGTCGTCCAAATCAGGATTATTTACAGGATAGATGCGGGAGACAGAAAGGGTCTCGGGAGCTCTCTGCTCACGCGTCCATCTTGGATACACGCGAAGCTCCTCTAGGTTACCTATATCTATTCTAAATCACTGCACATATAAACCTATCCGTCACACCTGTGGCAGGCCTTATCAATCTTGAAGGCAGGGTGCTGTTTTTTATTTTTTTTAAAGAGTTTTATATAGCGCAAACATTACCCGAATCGGGTATCAGAGTGCTTTACATAGCACCAGTTACGTTACATGAGGACACACATTCATTTTTGTTAGGCACGGGGAGATTAAGTGATTTGCCCAGAATCACAGGATATTTTGGCGTCATTACCGAGACTCGAACCCAGTTGCCCAGGTCCGAGGTCCTGGGGAACTGGGTCCTGGGGAAAAGGCCTTCGGAGCCTTTTCTCTGTGGTTGTCTGTGATGCAGCCAACCATATATACTTAAGTGCCTTATAACCTTGTGGTAAATTCTAACTTTAAAACAGCTGCTTAGAAACATTTCGTGTTTGGTGTCAAACACCTTGGAATCATACCTCCACACCAGTAACTGGTGTTAGAGGTATGATTCCTCCCGTCTAGAGCCACTACTGTGGGTCACTGGTCTACCCGGTACCAGCTTTTTCGACCTGAGCATCACAAAATGGATGCTGCCAGCCACAGACACGAGTCTGCCCTCCTGCTGAGCTGAGCTCGAGCAGGGGAAGGCCGGTCAATAGGTTTCCTGTCACAGTGAGGAGTGACCACTTCCCAGACAGGCTTTAGTGTTTAGGGGCTGGGTGGGTGCACTCTGAGAGTGCCAGAAAGTCTGCACTGGGGGCACATAAGGTGTCCCTGTGCATAGTCCAGCTCAAATCAGTTGCAGGAGCCATTTGCTTCCTGCTCTGGCGCAAAACTGGACAAAGGACATGGGTGTAGCCATCCCTCTGTCCTGTCCCTCCCCTAGGAGTTTGCACAGGTTATCGTGGAATTTGCACAGGTCAACCTAGAGTGTGCACAGGTTAAACTGGAGTTTATACAGGTTATCCAGGAGTTTGTACATGTTATTCTGGAGACTTTGCAGGTTGTCCAGGAGTTTGCCCATGTTATCCAAGAGATAGCGCAGGTTATCCAGGAGTTTGCACAAGTTATCCTGGAGTTTGTACAGGCCAGCCTAGAATGTGCACAAGTCTGTTAGTCTGTACAGTCTAATATAGTGCACTGACTAGTACTGTATACCTTCTAGTAGCTCTCTTTCTCTGTACTATCTTTTGCAGTGTACTGACTAGTTCAGTATGCCTTCTCGTAGCTTTGTCACTCTGTACTATCTAATACAGTATACATTGTAGTAGCTGTGTCACTCTGTACCATTTAATGCAGTGTACTGTCTAGTACTGTATGTCTTGGAGTAGCTCTCTAAATATGTAGCATCTCATCAAGTGTATTGATTAGTACGGTATACCTAGGAGTGGGTCTGTTTCTCTGTACTATGTAATGGAGTGTACTGTCTAGTACTGTACTCCTTGGAGTGGCTCTCTCACTCTGTACTATTTAATGCAGTGTACTCACTAGTACAGTGCTCTATCTGCTGCAGTGTTCAGTGCAGTGCACACAGTGTGTGTGTGTAATATGCTGCATAGTTCAGTGTAGTAGTGTCCTATGTAGCGCAGTGTGCTGTTTGGTGTAGAGTGTGCTGTAGTTGAATGCGTGTGTTTGTGTAGTGAGCGGTCTAGTGCTGTGCGCTTTAGTATAGTGAGCAGTCTAGTGCTGCGCGCTTTAGTGTATTGAGCGGTCTAGTGCTGCGCGCTTTAGTGTATTGAGCGGTCTAGTGCTGTGCGCTTTAGTATAGTGAGCAGTCTAGTGCTGCGCGCTTTAGCGTATTGAGCGGTCTAGTGCTGTGCGCTTTAGTATAGTGAGCAGTCTAGTTCTGCGCGCTTTAGTGTATTGAGCGGTCTAGTGCTGCGCGCTTTAGTGTAGTGAGCAGTCTAGTGCTACATGCTTTAGTGTAGTGAGCAGTCTAGTGCTGCATGCTTTAGTGTATTGAGCGGTCTAGTGCTGCGCGCTTTAGTGTAGTGAGCAGTCTAGTGCTACATGCTTTAGTGTAGTGAGCAGTCTAGTGCCGCGCGCTTTAGTGTATTGAGCGGTCTAATTCTGCGCGCTTTAGTGTAGTGAGCAGTCTAGTGCTGCGTGCTTTAGTGTAGTGATAGGTCTAGGCTGCGTGCTTTAGTGTAGTGAGCAGTCTAGTGCTGCGCCCTTTAGTGTAGTGAGCAGTCTAGTGCTGCGCGCTTTAGTGTAATGAGCAGTCTAGTGCCGCGTGCTTTAGTGTATTGAGTGGTTAGTGCTGCGTGCTTTAGTGTAGTGAGCAGTCTAGTGCTCCGCGCTTTAGTGTAGTGATCAGTCTAGTGCTGCGCGCTTTAGTGTAGTGAGCAGTCTAGTGCTGCGCGCTTTAGTGTAGTGAGCAGTCTAGTGCTGCGCGCTTTAGTGTAATGAGCATTCTAGTGCCGCGTGCTTTAGTGTATTGAGTGGTTAGTGCTGCGTGCTTTAGTGTAGTGAGCAGTCTAGTGCTCCGTGCTTTAGTGTAGTGATCAGTCTAGTGCTGCGCGCTTTAGGGTAGTGAGCAGTCTAGTGCTGCGCGCTTTAGTGTAGTGAGCAGTCTAGTGCTGCGCGCTTTAGTGTAGTGAGCAGTCTAGTGCCTCGTGCTTTAGTGAAGTGACCGGTCTAGTGCTGCGCGCTTTAGTGTAGTGAGCAGTCTAGTGCTGCTCGCTTTAGTGTAGTGCTGTGTGCTTTAGTGTAGTGAGTAGTCTAGTGCCCCGTGATTTAGTGTAGTGAGCAGTCTAGTGCCACGTGCTTTAGTGTAGTGAGCAGTTTAGGGCCGCTCGCTTTAGTATAGTGAGCGGACTAGTGCTGCACGCTTTAGTGTAGTGAGCAGTCTACTGCTGTGAGCTTTAGTGTAGTGAGCAGTGTGGTGCTGCGCGCTTTAGTGTAGTGAGCAGTCTAGTGCTGCGTGCTTTAGTGTAGTGAGCAGTCTAGTGCTGCGTGCTTTAGTGTAGTGATCAGTCTAGTGCTGTGCTCTCTAGCGCTGCGTGCTCCTTCCGTATGTGGTGTAAATTAATCTTATGTAAAACAGAAGCAGTAATTACAGCCTTTCTTCTTTGTGTCTTTAAACCTCTAATTGTGAATCTCTTCTCTGCAGTGATGGTGACTCTGGATCCTGACACGGCTCATCCTGAGCTCCTCCTGTCTGAGGGGGGGAGACGAGTGAGATGGACGGACACAGCAGAGACCCCGCCGGACACCCCCAAGAGATTCACCCTCTGGCCCTGCGTGCTGGGGAGCGAGGGGTTCACCTCCGGCAGACATTACTGGGAGGTGCAGCTGCTGCAGGAGGGGGTAGCGTGGCATGTGGGTGTCGCAGCAGAGTCTCTGGACAGGAAGGAAGACTTCACATGGTCACCTGAGGGGGGAGTCTGGGCTGTGCTGGGGTTCAAGGGTCAGTACAAGGCTCTCACCTCCCCTCGGACCCCTCTGACCCCTCGTGAGAAGCCCCTGAAGCTGGCGGTGTATCTGGACTACGAGGGGGGGCGGCTGTCCCTGTACAATGCGGACTCCATGGAGCTTCTCTACTCCTTCCCGCAGGCCCCCTTCACACAGAGGCTCTTCCCGTACTTTTGTCTCTGGAACAGAGCGGAGCTGAGGCTGGTGTGAGCCCCCCCTCCACCCGTCAACTGTCATCCACGGTTCAAACCCCAACATTCCATAGAACCTTCTTCACAGGGACCCTCAAGCATGTTACCATGACAACCAGAAGCTTCACCTGAAACTATGTATCTCTTTTCCTTGTACAATTTTAACCCCTTTGCTGCCAGGCCTTTCCAGTGCCACGCCCTATTTTGACTATTTGGCGTAGTTTGCGCTTACACCACCTCAGCTTTTTGTCCACATAAGGCATCCACGCCAAATTTGCCTCCTTTTCTTCCAACATTTTGAGCATTCTAAATGTACCCAGGGTTTGTAGATTCCCCCATTGGGGGACCAAGATATTGGCCAGAATTTGAAAAAAGCGCTGCAGAAGAAAGCGTCTGGTCTTTTCTTTTCAAACGTTATCAACAAAGTGTTTGCGGTGCTAAAATCCCCATCTTCCTAGCTTTCAGGAACAGACACAGTTTTGGCATTTTACTGGGACATTGCCTATTTTTCCTATTTTTTGTGCTTTCAGCCTCCTGCCAGTTTGTGGTAGAAATGGGTGTGAAAGCAATAATGTATCGCGGAGAACTATACATTTCTTAAAAGTAGACAAAATTCAGAATTCTGTCTGGGATCACTGCACCAGCATAAATTTCCTACCATCCAGTGTTCCCCTTCGTCTCCCGATAAAAATGATACCTCACTTGTTTGGGCGTCCAATGCAGAATCACCTAAAAACATATATAAAAAAAAATATGGCGCATAGAGCTCACTGTGCTATCCCCTCAATATCTAAGTTTTTGGCCTTTCCCAGTCGCAGGCCCTTGACCCACCCACACAAGTGAGGTGTCGGTTTACTTGGGAGACAGAGGGGAACGCTGGGCGGTAGGAACTGTGTGCAGGTGCAGTGATCCCGTATAGAAATGTGAGGAAAATGTGTTTTCTTTAGCTATATTTGAGGTTTGCAGGGGATTCTGGGTAAGAAAACGATGGGTGATCCACGCAAGCCACACCTCCCTGAACTCCCCCGGGTGTCTTCTTTTCAGAAATGTCTGGGTTTGGTAGGTTTCTCTAGATGGCCCCCTAGCCACGTCCATGCACACCGCCAGACATGTGCCATCCACGCAGACAGCTAGCCAAGCAACAGTTCACTTCACGCACACTGCCAACCAAGCGCTAGTCCACACACACTGCCGGCAAAATGCAGGTTCACACACATTTCCAGCCAAACGGCAGTAAACACAGACTGTCAGCCAAACTCCAGTTCACTCACACACAAGGAATCTTTTGCCAGTGTGTAGTGGTTTTCTGTCCCCCCTCGGGAACAGGTGTACCTAAAAATATCGCTGACCTGCCCCAAGGTGTTCACAAAAAAAGGGGAGCAACCCTTGCCTGAGGGGCCACTCCCTGACATGCCCATAAACATATCTCAGGTGCCTAGTGGGCTTTCTGCCCCCCCCACCCCCCTCCGGGCTATTGTCTCAGAAGGGTAAGAAAGACTGTGCCAATTTTTGGGAGGGGAGAGTGCATTATAATGCCCATTAGGGCTGCTCCCATCCCTACGTTTTCACACATAAAAATCCCTGGTGTGTAGTGGGCTTTCTGCCCCGCCGCCAGACTCACTATACTCTCGACCTGTGCCCAAGAGAGCAGTGACTTAAGCCAGGCCCTGTCTGCGGGGGGCTCAGGTGACTTCCATTGCTTCGTGATCAGCCTCTTGGCCACTATGAGACTCAGATCTATATACCGGGACGATATTTTATGTTTCTTAGACCTGTGAAAAAGTCCTAATACACATACCTCCCAGTTCCAATTCAGTTCACAGTCCATGCATTGTGTCAGGGTCACAGTGACCGCACCCCAGTATTGCTGCAGTACCAGGCAGGACCAGCCCATATGGAGTAAATCAACACCCACTTTGCCACACCTCGGACACCTGGCATCAGTACGATTAAAGTATTTATTAATTTTGGCTGGTGTGAGGTGGGGAACATCCTTTACGACGCGGATGTTACACCGCACTACCATTGCGACGCGTCTCTTACAACGCAAGTCGTTACCACGACTTGCGCTGGAGGGCGCTCAAGGACAAGGAATAGTTAATTTACTATTCCAACACCTTCCCTACTATCCACGGGGACTGGTGTTGGAATAGTAAATGAAACTATTCCTAAGTCCGCACCCTACAGCGCAAGTCGTGGTAACGACTTGCGTTGTAAGACACGCGTTGTTACGGTATGCGTGGTAATAGCCCGCGTCGTATCGTCATACATCCGTGTGAGGTAAGCTCTGTGTACTATGTAGTACTGGATGAGCCGAAATATTGCGTTTCGGGGGATTCGGGTGGGACCCTCAAGGATGGCAACCCACTCCCACTCAGTGCAAGGACGTCGCATGTCTTCCTCCCAGTGAGGGTGTAATGAGTTCAGTTGTGGCACTGTATGCGTTCTCAGTGCCCCCGCGAACCACCTGACAAGATGCCAGCCAGCGCCAAGCTTGTGCAAGTATTGTATAACTGGGTGTGCAGGTGGCTCCTGCGTTATGTTGCCCCATGTGTGCTGCAGCATGCGTACCACTGCTGCATGCAGTAAAAACTGGCCCTGTGGCAAACCCGAGTTCTCTGCTAGTGACTCGAAAGGTAATAGTTGACCCTCGCTGAATAAATCCCCAATTGTCAGAACTTCAGCCTCCACCCACTGCGCCAGCTCTATTCTCATAACAGCACGCTGCCTCCTGGGTGTGCCCGCTATCGGAAGGGACGGCGCATATGTGATCACGTCGCCCGCAAGTTGCAGGCTACGGCGATAGCAATAATGGGTCACATCAAGCATCAGCTGTGCCGGCGGTCTACTCCTCCTACTGGGATGGAATAGCTCAACCACCTGCGAGTGAGTGAGAGCTTGTGCCTGAGTCTCCAGGTCCTCTAGTTGACGTGCACCCAACCATCGTGCCACCCATTGGAGTTGTGCAGCAAGATAGCATTGCTCCATATGTGGCAAGGAAAGACCCCCGCAGGTTGTTGAGTGATACATTTTAGTCATGGCCATTCTACTGCGTGAGTCGCCCCAGATAAACTTCCGCAGGTCCGCCTCTAGGGCTTTGAACAGGGCCGGTTTAAGACAGGTCAGCAAGTTCACAAAGTAATACAAGAGGCATGGAAGCACCACCATGTTTATCAGCGAGATTCAGCCCATAACCGTTAACAGCAATGTGCTCCAAAAAGCCCTCTGGCCATGCACTGCAGCGACAGCGCGCAAAAGATTGCCATCAAGGAGGTATGACTGATCTCCGTAGACAGGCACACCCAGACACCGAAATGCCGACAGTTGCCAATGTACCAGTCTGCCATCAATGGTCAGGCCTGGGTTCGGGATGTCTGCCACAACGAGGTACAGGCATGACTTATTCCACTTCACCCAAAGACCCGAGACGGCCACAAACTCCAGCAGTGTTCAATCCACAACCACGCACGGCAGTTTTACGTCCTTGAGATGTATTAGTAGGTTGTCTGCATATAGCGCCATTCCATGTAGGCCATCGCCCAATGAGATTCGCCAGTCCTCTTGTGTCCTGCGCAGCGAAGCAGCAAGGGGCTCAATGGCCAGTGCAAATAGAACCGGTGACAGGGGCCAATTCTGCCTGGTGCCACGCTCGATAGGAATCCGGTCGGACCTATATGGTCCCAGCTTAACTCTGGCCACTGGTTGGTTATAAAGCAAATGGACCAGGCTCATCAATTTGTCAGCCAACTCATATTTGCACAGTGCTGCAAACAAAAAATCCCCACTCCAAGGTGTCAAACGCCTTCTCCAGATCTAGCACTAGGCATCCTGAGGACTCCCAAGCTGCTCTGGCATAGTGTGCCACCCGAAAGAAGCGGTGCAGACTTAATGACGTGCTGCGTGCGGGTACAAAGCCATTTTGGTCAGGGTGGACCAGTAATGGTATCAGCGGTGACAGCCTGCAAGCTAAAATGTTCGCCAACACTTTGTAATCGGTTTTTAGAAGCGCCAGCGTCTGGTAGGAGCCGATTAGCTCTGAATTTCAATTTGGCTTTGGCAACGATATCAGGAGAGATTCTCGCAGGGTGTCAGGCAGGGCGCCCACCTCCCGTGCCTCATGAAAAACCCTGAGGAGTTGCTGCGCTAACTCTTGGTGGTAAGCTTTGTAATATTTGGTCGGGATACCGTCAGGTCCCGGTGCTTTTCCTGTGGCCAGAGAGCTTATCACTGCTTGGACTTCTAGCATAGTTAACGTTTCATTCAGTTCATCACGCTGTTCATCAGTCATTTGTGGCAAGGTCAATGGAGCAAGAAAGGTGTCCATGTCCGAGGGCCCCGCACAGTGTGTCGATCAGTACACTGTGGTGTAATGCGTCACACGTTCCATATGTATATCATATTGTTTAGTGAGGATGCGCCCATTTGCCGATTGTAAACGCAATATGGATGCTTGTGCATGTTTCTGCCTGAGCATGAGCGCGAGCAGCCTGCCCGCTCTATCTGCCGCTGCGTGCGTACGCGCTGTACGTGAAGCATAGTTTAAACAACGCAGTCTTTCTAACACCTCTGCATGCTTTTGCTTCTGCGCTTCTATTTCATGCTGAGTGTCTACGCCTTGCCCTAACTCAGTTTCCAACCTCGATAAGTTGCTTTCTATGCGTGTTATTTCCCTGCCGGGCGCACTAACTTAGACCCAGACATTGACCTCGGATTGTGGCTTTGCACACATCCCACAGCAGTCCTGAGTCAGCCACCGTGCCTGTATTCTCTGCAAAATATGTGCAGATCGCTGGGCCAACTGCTTCTCTGAATGGTGGGGTCCTCCAGTGCTAGAGGCTGTAGCCTCCACATTCAGGTAGTGAGCCCCACTTCTTCCCCCGCAGGCGAAGTATGTGAGGGCTATGGTCTGAATGAGTTGTGCTCAGATACTTCGCATCTATGCATTTGGTGAACATCAGTCGATCTGCAATGAACCCGTCAATACGAACATGCAGGTCATGTGGGTGGGAGTGTGCCAGCGGGTGCAGTGACCTCCAGATATCCAGTAATCCCCAACGCTGCATCCATTCCCCCAGCCCCCGTGCGTTAGATGTCGCTGTCGTTTTCACAAGTGGTGGGAATGATCTATCTAGCGTGGTGTCCAGTACTGCATTAAAGTACCCACCCAACAACCAGGGGACATAACACCATCACGAGAGCTGACCTGTCAGTGTCCTGCCAAAACTCTTTTTGATTAGTGTTTGGGGCATAGATGGAACCAAGCACCACCAGCATCCCATGTAGGCGCCCTTTGGAGAGCACATATCTACCATGTGGGTCAATTACACTCGTCTCAGATGTAAATTGCGTATTTTGTCTGACCCAGATCAGAGCCCCCCTAGCGAAAGAGGAGTAGCCCGTCACTAATATCTGCCCCCTCCAGCACTGCTGTAGTCTCCCTATATCTGGCTTGGCGATGTGGGTCTCCTGCAGGAATTCCACATGAGCTTTATGTCGCTTGAGATAAGCGTAGACTTCGTCCCTGCAGGACGGTGAGTGCAGCCTCCTGACGTTCCAAGTGATTATATTAGTGTGTGCCATACATAGTAGAAACAAAGTGTTGCTGCGTGAGCATACTGTGGTGTGCTTGACCATGTTGTTCCGACAGTGCTTTGGTATTTGTGCATATTTTGTGTCGAGGAGCTGTGAGAACGGTGAGCCAGGTGGGGTCAAACTGGGATCAAGCAGAGGGACAACGGGTGTCTTCCCAAACTAAGAGCCATGCCATGTGGCAACCAACAGCAATGTACGCCGAAGGGGTTGGGGCTATGGGTAGCAGTGCAACTAATGGCGGTGCAGACAGTATACGTCTAATTATGTATAGCTCCTGTCCCTCTGTTTCAGGGTGTAGTCACCCGTGTCCCCATCCTGTGTGCTAGCAGGCATGGTGTATAAAACGTGCACTACAATGTTTGCGTTTTGCACGTAGAGCATGTGTGCATGCCCTGCTAAAGCACCAGTGCCAGGTCACACATCAGTGAATAATCAGCATTACAATCAAACAATGCAAGGCAGTCTCTACTTGAGTGTACAGTCACCCATATTGCTCTAGTCCATGGAAGTCTGTCACATAATGTCATCAGCAGTCTGCGGGATGACATCAGGCAGCTGCACACCGTCGAAGTCCTCAGGTCGAGGGGTGGACGAACCGCTGGCAGTTTCCATTCCAGAGAGCTTATTTCTCGGGCCTCCGGAGTCCCCAGCATCGCACCCACTGCCAGGACGTCCCAACGCTCTATCGTGCTTTGCTCCGCCGTGGTGCCGACGTCCGAGTGGATGTGTTTCCCATGCTTCCACCCCTCCCTTGACGGCGGGTCCTCTTGTTGGCTGGCCTCGTGGATTTTTCACTCGAGGGGCGAGGCCCCGTCCATTGGCCTGACTACTCCAACCAATCCCATGTCTGATCGGGTGAGTCAAAGAAATGGGTAGTACCCTTAGCTACCGGGCAGGGAACAGTAGTCAGTAGGGAAGTTCCAGCTCTCGTGGTTGATGCTTCACAGCAGTGAAAGTGCTTCTTCGCCTCTGTGCCTGCGATGTATTTTCAGGGAACACCTTGATCGAGCTTCCACTGACATTGAGATCGGAGAATTTATGAGTTTCAAGCAAGATTGCTTCTCTATCTCTATAGTTTAAGAGTTTAAAGAGGATGGGCCTCGGTCGAGCTCCTGGAGGGGGCTTGTGGGTCGGCACACAGTGTGCCCTTTCTTTTTTTTTTTTTTTAAACCTTTATTGTGCATGAAAAGAACAAATACGGGCCCACAACCGTCAGGCCGGACACGATACATTGAAGCACAAATGCAAATAAAACAGTTCCCCCGCGGCAATAGGTGGTTTAGCAATAATCAACGAACGTTACACTGGATAGAAACATGGCGCCGGGGAGAAGGAGCATTGAAGGTTAATTTTTAAATTTTCTGTTCGAAACATAAATCAATGAAGAATAAGAACAAAAGAATACTGAGTCCATACAATAGCATCACTACAGGAGCGGGAGGCATCATCACTAAAAACAACAATGGAAATTAATACATCGGACAATATGGCGGTACTAAGAAAACAACAAGATCAGCAGCCAGCATTTACGCACCACAGACAGCGCCACCCCCTCCCCACTAACCCCCAGCACGGACCCAGAACAGAAACAGGTGAAGAAAGCGCAAAAAGAGAAAAATAAGGCCCATAGAAACTAAATGGAGAAAACTAAACCCCCCCCCCCCCCACCCTACAGCAACGCGGAGGCTACGGCCTACCCCCCCCCGGCAGAGTGTCTGTCGCCCATTAAAGAACCCGAAATATAGACAAGAAAAGAAAGAAGGAAAAGAGAAAAAAGGAAAGGAAAAGAAAAGAACAGCCCTAATAATCTCCCATGAAAGGGAAAGCGGGGAGGAGTCCACCACCCGTCCCCCAGCTCCACCCACCCGCAAGGCCAACAGCGCAAAACATGACGACCGGCGGCGGCAAGCATTACAAGCAAGAGAAGTCGGAAACACAAAGGCAACCCACATCATAAGCAAGGATAGCGTTCCACATCCCACATGTCTGCCCTCAGTATCACCCTCCCAAAAATCAATAGGGATGTAGAGTCCGGCGCCAAAAACATCACCAGCAGAGCAATTCACAAGGCACGAAGCCGGCACAGTGCACAGTAAAAGAAATCAGCACATCACAGATCTGGCTCGGTCAGCAACGAGTAACCCATCAGTCAGTAATAGGAAGCGTTCATCCCTGTCCCGTTTTTTCACGTGCACCACAGTTCACCAAAGTGTCCCAAAAAAACGCAAACAGCAACCCAAAATCGGCAGGATATCTTGAAGCCATTGTTCCACATAAAGTTCCGGGGTCTGGCCTTCTTCTCCCTCTGGCAGACCCAACACACAAACATTATTGCGGCGAGAGCATCCCTCTGCATCCTCAACTCTGTCTTCCAATGTGTGTACACGATCTAGGGCGTCCTGTAAGGCTGCTGCGTGACTTTGGGTGATGGGCCTCAGTTCCGATAATGTTTGGGCGTGCAACTAAACCTTCTCCGTCCGATTATGGTGGTCAGCATGCAAAAGAGTTATGTCAGATGCTACCTTATCGATCTAGGGTTCAAGAGACGACCACGTCTGGTCCTACACAGCCCCAATTTTCTCAACCACTGCCAGCACCGAGTCCAGTTTTGCAGCGAGCGGCGCACTTGGAGCGTCGCCAGCTGTGCCAATGTCTGTGTCTGCTGACTCCAGAGTGCCAGTGCACGCTGCATTCTGCTGCACGGTCATGCGGGGCGGCCCATTGCCAGCTTTTGCGCAGAGAGCATTTACCCCTGGTATAAAGCTACTGTGGGATGATATGTGCCAAGTCGAGTCGAGGGTGTGCAGCTGTCCCCGCTGCCCATGCATGCTTCAGCGGGGTGGTTTCCCAATGCCCCACCGTGATACGTCACCTACTGCGTCTCTTGCAATGTTCATCTCGGTCAGGGCCCCGTCACCGGTGCAGACCCCCACAAGGCTCACTCCCAACAATGCGGTCCCTTTTTCCAAGGATGCATTTGCCCACCAATCTGTCCACTTGAGCAGTCCCTTGCACGCAGGCTTGAAGATTCAGTGGGCGGCTCGCAGCTAGGTGGAGCCTCACTGATCCATCTCTCCGTAGATAGTGATGGCTTTCAACAACCGCATCAGCAGTGTATTGCTTGTCAGTTTGGACTGCACGGTCCAGTTGCAATGAAACGTGTGCCAGGCAGAGGTCCTTCCCAATGTGGCCAAACGTAGGGCACACTATGTCGTGGGCACCTGGGTGATATGGAAGTCCACAGGGGAATGGCGGAAGCGCCGCTAAGGACTAGATGCTTGTTTGTTGTCGAGCCTCCTGCGACCAGTTGCTTGTCTGCGCATCTTGACTAGGCACAGCGTAGTCTGAGCCTCCCCAGGGTGGCTTAGCTCCAGTGGGTTCTCGCCAGACCCCATACAATGTCACCTCTTCAGGGGGTGTTCCCTCAGTGCCCCCTACACTGTCGGGGAAGTCCACCTGTAAAGCTAAGATCTCCCCTGAGGATATGGTGCGCTTCCAGTATGTGCTGAAAAAGCCTTAGAATGTCTTGCGCGCACCCTGCCACTGTGACCTGGGCCCAATCCGGCCTCCGGGCTCACTGAGCCGCATGGCTGACAAGGGCACAGGTTGGGGCAGCTATGCCACAATACCAATATTATCCATCACTATTGCCATCCAGGTGCACCACCTAAGTGTCTCAGAGGGCCTGCACCTCTGGGGGACCGCAGCATAGCCCACTATCTGTCTACAGCAAGCTCTAGGGTTGTGCTCAGGCTCCACACCTCTGTGTGTGGGCACAGTTGGTTGCATGGTTCTATGTGCTTGATGTCCTCTATGCGCACCGTCAAGGCCTGCTAAACTGTTGCTAGGCCTCCCTGTCCTGTACTCTCTTGTGTGGAGCTGTTCGGGGTCTTTACTCTCTGTCCTCTACTCTCTAGCGTGTGGAGCTGTTGACGGTGTTTACTTTCTTTCCTGTACTCTCTAGAGTGTGGAGCTGTTCCTGGTCTTCACTCTTTGTTCTGCACTCACTTGCGTGTGGAGGTGTTCCCGCTCTTAACTCTCTGTCCTGTACTCTCTGGCATGTAGAGCTGTTCCCTGTCTTTACTCTTTGTCCTGTACTCTCTAGCATGTGGAGCTGTTCCCGGTCTTTACTCTTTGTCCTGTACTCTCTGGCATGTAGAGTTGTTCCCTGTCTTTACTCTTTGTTCTGTACTCTCTAGCGTGTGGAGCTGTTCCCGGTCTTTACTTTCTGTCCTGTACTCTCCTACTTGTGGAGCTGTTCCAGGTCTTTACTCTTTGTCCTGTAATCTCTGGTGTGTGGAGTTGTTCCCGGTCTTTACTCTTTGTTCTGTACTCTCTAGCGTGTGGAGCTGTTCTCGGTCTTTACTCTCTGTCCTCTACTCTCTAGCATGTGGAGCTGTTCCCGGTCTTTACTCTTTGTCCTGTACTCTCTGGTGTGGAGTTGTTCCCGGTCTTTACTCTTTGTCCTGTACTCTCTAGCATGTGGAGCTGTTCCCAGTCTTTACTCTTTGTCCTGTACTCTCTAGCGTGTGGAGCTGTTCCCAGTCTTTACTCTTTGTCCTGTACTCTCTAGCGTGTGGAGCTGTTCCTGGTCTTTACTCTTTGTCCTGTACTCTCTGGTGTGTGGAGTTGTTCCCGGTCTTTACTCTTGGTCCTGTACTCTCTAGCATGTGGAGCTGTTCCCGGTCTTTACTCTTTATCCTGTACTCGCTAGCGTGTGGAGCTGTTCCCAGTCTTTACTCTTTGTCCTGTACTCTCAAGCGTGTGAATCTGTTCCCAGTCTTTACTCTTTGTCCTGTTCTCTCTAGCATGTGGAGCTGTTCCTGGTCTCTACTCTTTGTCCTGTACTCTCTAGAGTGTGGAGCTGTTCCAAGTCTTTACTCTTTGTCCTGTACTCTTTAACGTGTGGAGCTGTTCCCAGTCTTTACTCTTTGTCCTGTACTCTCTAGCGTGTGGAGCTGTTCCCAATCTTTACCCTTTGTCCTGTACTCTCTAGCGTGTGGAGCTGTTACCAGTCTTTACTCTTTGACCTGTACTCTCTAGTATGTGCAGCTGCTCCCGGTCTTTACTCTTTGTCCTGTACTCTAGCGTGTGGAGCTGTTCCCGGTCTTTACTATTTGTCCTGTACTCTCTAGCATGTGGAGCTGTTCCCAGTCTTTACTCTCTGTCCTGTACTCTCTAGCGTATGGAGCTGTTCCCAGTCTTTACTACACTGCAGCTGCGTAAAGGGCCAGAAGATTTGTCTCCAGTGACCATGTGTGCCTGTAACTTTGCCCCCGCGCCAAAAGGCGCCGAGGTCCCTTGAGTGAGCAGTCCATCATAGTGGGGAAAGGCCAGGAAGACGCTTCATACAGCTAGTGTGTGGTGTGTGGGGCCAAACGGGCGGGGCTTCTATGCGTATTCACATGCCTCTTGTGTATAAGGGTCGGAGAGCGAGAAGGGCATCATATGAGGAGAAAGCAGCCTCCTGGTCACAGGAACTACACGGGGATCACGCTCGAGAAACTCATGGACGCAAAGACCTCCCTCAAGGATTACAGCTAATTTTCGACGGCAGAGATGAGGATAACGCACACTGGCCCAGCCTCGACCGTGCTCACTAATTTTTTGGGCTGATTAAAACGAAACTGAATTTGAGCTTCAACTCGGGCACATGCTTTATTTATATCTGTAAGTACTTCCTGTTGAGGTTTAATTTTTGTGACAGGAGCCTCGTGCCAGAATGAATCCTGCCCTGCATATATTTATCCACGAAGATGCCATCTTTTTCTGCAATGCCTCTACTCAACTAGAGTACTTTCTACTGACTAATCAGTAAGTGAAAGCACTATACATTTACCCAATGAGCTAGCACTTACTGATTAGCCAGTAGAAACAGTACTCTAGTATATTTGGGCAAATACGCGAGTTCGCAAATTTTTTTGCGAACTCGCGTATATTTTTGCCATTTCGTGAGATTTTGCGGACCGCAAATCCGCACAATTCGCCCATACTTAGTAATGGTGTCTCCACTATAATTTGTTTGTCATATCAAAATGTTCCCCATACAAATGATTTACTCTGCCCAAGCCTTTCTGTGTTCATGTTGTACGTTCTTCCCACTAAGTTGGATAATGGCTTGTGTCCCACTTTAATTGTTTAATGCTTTATTTTGTATATATTTAAGCAACTGAATACTAAAAAACCCTGTCCGGCTGAACAGCTGTAAAATATAGTAATAATTGGGTCTGTATTTATTGTTTACTCACATTAACTCTTGTCTAGGGACCACTGTCTTTAGAAATAATTGAAAGAGAAAGCGGGCATGGTGCGCTGAAGGTAAGTAAAGCACATTGTCTGAAGCAGGAGAAACTCAATGAAGAAAATAGTGCATACACACTTACGAACAAGTACCGTGTAACAACTGAAGTAAAGGGGCCAGTCGCCATGGGAGGGTACAGATGAAGACAAGGCGATAGTAAGGAGGGAATAAAAAGTTGTAATCAGACGCCAGCAGTTGGAAAGGACACTGACACAAGCCAATAACAAACATGGGCGGAGAGTAGGCGAAGCTTCTCTTTCATACTCCGCTACAGCAGTTTCGCTACGCAGGGCATGCGCTCTGACTCAGGCTTGACCTAAAGGATATTCACTCATTTATATGCGGGAATTGAAAAAGAGACAATGCACTCCCCACTTTGCATGTTTAAATGATAGAAAATGTATTATGATGACTCTTGAGAGAGACTTTAACAGTGTGCAGCTCTGCTCTTCCTTATCTTGTTTTGTATAGATCTGTTCCAAAGCCTGCTTTATACTCCTGGCCTCTCCCACAGCCCTCAGCATTCAATGGAAGGCTCCTAGGATACTGGCCTATCTCTAGCCAGTTTCCCATAGGAGATGGTGCCCTTCTTCACCCGTTGCTTCCCTAAGGCAGTGCAGGAAGTCATCCAACTGACCACTGCAGACCACTTACAGTCCCCGAGTTTAAGTAAAGAGCCGGGTACACCTTAGCCTTCTTCGCAGACAGGGCAGGCAGCATATCTTACTTCTCAGGCCTAATCGGTCCAGGAGCGTTCTACAGAGCTGGTTGTGGGTTGTCATAGTTATTGTGTATATTAACCCCTCACTGGTGACAACTCCTTAACAAGTCGACACACATCCCATCATCAGCTCCTCCACTTTTTCAGCAGTTCATATGTTGCTTGTGATGCAGCGCTACTCCGGAAATGTTTCTAAAAACTTCATCACCTTTTCCGTGAAGCACCAAATCATACATTTCTGTAGTAGGGGATCTCTGTGTATAGTCATAATCTAGTGAATAGTCCCGCCCATGTGCGTGGACCCCGGCAATCAAAAATAATCTCTTAAATTTTCCAAATCATGCAGAAACTGCAAAGACACTTAAGAGAGAATTTAAAGACAATAATGCAGCCTATAAGACAGGCTACACTGTCCAGTACTTCAACTAGAAATTCCACCAATTAACACCACACATAAGAAATCCAGCGCAGTTTCTACAAGAGAAACTTGCCTCTACCCTTAAAAAGACTCTGGAATGATAGAGAGGAAGGAATGGACAGACAAGCCCCATAGGCTGCCATTATGTGGCTTAAACAGGATACTGTGCCTTTAAGGAAACCTTCTAGAACCTTCTCCTAGTATCCCATAATGCATAGCAGGTCCAACTGACTTCAGTTCTTTTTTCCGGCCCCTGCTTACAGGACCCTGGCATTGAGCTCTCCCTTGTTTCAAGGGTTTATTGCATATTTTGGCACTTTTGTGTTTTAAAAGTGCTGAAGTTTACTCTCTTGGTGTTCTCTTTCTCTTCTGTGTGCTGCTTCAGGTGTTTTAGGGCTCTAAAATGCCTGGACTCTTTGTGAAGTGTCCAGCATGTGGAAGGAAGAAGGCCAAGGGTGATCCACATGATGTCTGCATCGTCTGCCTCCCTGAAGATCATGTCCCTAAGGAGTGTGTCTTCTGCCAGCAGTTTACCACACGTACTCTGAAGGAAAGGGCGATGATCAGGCTGTCTGGCCTTGAGGAGAGGCGTCTGCAGGCTGCAGGTGGGTCTGGGCAGTCCGGGAAGGTTCCCTCTGCCTCTGCCGAGGCCTCTGGGGGGCTCCCCAGAGGCAGGAAGTCCGGCAAGCGGTCCCGGTCTCCGTCGACGTCGATGGCATCGACGACGACGTCGAGAGGGATGACGGCGGTGTGCTCCCCTTCTCCACGGGGCTCCGGGTCGAGACGTCGTGACGACTCGACGTCGAAGGCGCCGCTGACGAAGCCGCCGTCGACGTCGTCATCACCGTCGACGTCAAGGTCTTCATACCGACGTCATGGACGGAGCAGGCATCGGCGCTCGCCGTCGAGGCGACACCGCCGGTCGCCGGCAAAGCACCGGTCGACGTCGAGGGGCTCCTCGACGTCGAGAGCTTCTGGACGGCGACATCGACGCTCGTCGTCGAGGAAAGACCGTTCGACGTCGCGGAGGCGCCGTACGACGTCGCGGAGGAAGAGGTCGACGTCGAGGGATCGGCGTTCGACGCCGAGGAAGAAGAGGTCGACGTCGCGGAGGCGGTGTTCGACGCCGGAGTCCCGGAAGCGTCCTTCGACGCCTGAAAAGCGACGCTCGACGTCGAGAAGACGGAGGTCGGCGTCTGGGAGTCGTTCAGTCTCTCCAAAACGGCGCAAGAGGGATTCTAGTCCCAGAAGTCACGTTGCTTCCAGTGGGGGACGCAAGAGGAAGCGGTCACCAGCTGAAGGGGCGGGATCTCAGCCCCCTTCGCCTAAGGAGTCACCGGGCTCGGTGTACTCTGAGGTGTACACTCCATCTCGACCTCGGTCGACACCTCCGCCTGTTCCTAAGGAGGTCCCTCCTCCTCCTCCTCCTCCTCCTCTTCCAAAAGAGGATCCTCCGCCCCTGCCTCCACTTCCAGCGGACGACCCGCCACCACCGCTCCCTCCGCATGGGCCTGCCCCGCAGCCGATAGTTCCTCCGCCGAGGTCCACTTCGCTGCCATATTTGCCTGTGCCTCCTAAGGGGACCCCTAAACCTGCACCCAAGGAGGCTCCAAGGAAGACCCCACCGCGGAAACCGGTGGGGCGGCCAAGGACTGGCAGGTCTCGCTCTCGATCTCGCTCTGGAAGGCGGGACAGATCGCGACACAGATCGTCCACGCGGTCGAGACGCCGCCATAGGAGGTGCGAATCTCGATCCCGCACAAGATCCTCTGGTTCCAGGGAGCGTTCTCCTACCTTGTCGGGATCACCGGACACGAGGATGTCCCCGATTGATGACCTGGTGGCGTTCCAGGATGTCCTTTTGAGAGGCGCTGCGAAGCTGGGCATACCCCTGACGGTGCCCACGCCTAAAACGTCAGTGATCTTTGAGACATTGCACCAAAAACACCTGTCTCGCCCTCTCCTGCCCCTGGTTCCGGGCCTGGAGGAACCAGCTATGGACCTTTTCCTCACCCCCGCGGTGACAAAGGCGGCGCCTTCGAGGTTGCTGAGGAAGTACCGGGCCCCGGATTCGGATCCGGCCTTTCTGAGAGCGGAACCCCCCCCCGGACTCCGTAATTGTGACGGCGGCGCGCAAACAGCATGCCGCCGCACCGTCATCCACGGTTCCCCCGGATAAGGAGTCCAGATGGATGGATTCGGCAGGGAGGAAAGTCTGTGGAACAGCCGCTACCTCCATGAAGGCTGCGAGTGCCACGGTGCTGTTGGGCCGATACGACCGCGCCCTCTGGGACTCCCTCGAGCGTTTTGCGGAGCATTTGCCTCGCGAGCAGCGTGAGGACTTTCAGGAAGTGCTGAGTGAAGGGATGCTGGTGGCCAACCAGATCATCAGCGCTGCAGCGGACTCTTCCCTGTTGGCTGCTCATGGGTTTTGCCATGGAATCAACCAAAGACGTCACGCCTGGCTCCGTCTTACGTCCCTGAAACCGGACGCACAGCAGAGGGTAGCCAACCTGCCGTTCTCCGGCAAGACACTCTTTGGAAAGCATGCGGACGATGAGATGGCCCGCATGAAGGCGGAGGCCGAGACGCTCACGGCTGTGGGCCTCGAGAAGCCTAAGGAGACAAAGAAGACGTACCGCCCTTTCCAACGGCGGTTCGGTGGGCAAGGCCGTGGACGTGGCCAGGCTTCGGGACAATCGCAACAACAGCAACAGTTCCGTAAGCCGTTCCAGAAGCGCCAGAGGGGCAGGGGAGGCCAGCAGTCGGCTCCGGCGCCCAAAGGGCCAGGCTGGCTCTAGACCCTAGGTACTTACTTCCCCCGGATCCGTTACCCACTCCGGTAGGGGGAAGCATTCAATCTTTTCTGGCAGAGTGGAGAAAAATTACTCAGGACAAGTGGGTGCTGAATATTGTTTGCAATGGATACAGTCTTCGGTTCACCAGCCCACCTCCATCGATTCCTCCGGTCAGCTCGCGGTTTCAACTGCTAGAGCTCCAGGCGGAGGCCGATACCCTGTTAAGGAAAAGGGCGATAGAAGACGTGCCTCTGTCCCAGAGAGGAAGAGGTCTGTACTCCCGGTTCTTCCTGGTTCGCAAGAAGGACAAGAATGAGTTCAGGCCCATTCTGGACTTGCGACAGGCAAACAAATGGATTCGCAGGGAAAAGTTTTGCATGCTGTTGTTGCATCAGATTTATCCTCATTTGCAGCAGGGAGACTGGCTCTGTGCTATAGACCTACAGGATGCTTACTTCCATGTGCCCATTGCGCACAAGCACAGGAAGTTCCTGCGGTTCCAAGTCGGCACCAATCATTATCAATACACAGTACTCCCATTCGGACTGAAGTCTGCGCCGAGAACATTCTCGAAGTGCATGGCGGTGGTAGCAGCGCACCTGAGGAAGAACAAGGTGTTTGTCTACCCGTACCTGGACGATTGGTTGATCAAGGCATCCTCCTTCTCGGAAGCGCGAGCACACTTCCAGAAGACGTGCGTTCTCTTGAACAAGCTGGGGTTGCACATCAACATGGCCAAGTCTGTCCCGACTCCGGTCCAATGCATACAATACTTGGGAGCCTCCATCAATACGCTGTCAGCAAGCGTGTCTCCTTCGGAAGAGCGACGATTATCTCTCCTTCGGAAGGCTCAGGCTCTCATGACGACTCCATCTACAACAGTGAGGACGGTGTCTTCTCTACTGGGATCGATGGCCTCTTGTATCTTCCTGACGCCGCACGCACGACTGCACATGAGACCGCTGCAGGAGTGCTTGGAGGACCAGTGGGATCAGAGGAACGGATCCTGGGACGACAGGATACGACTGTCTCTGCATGCTCTTCAGTCTCTGAAGTGGTGGTGTTCGGCGGGGAATCTCCTCAGAGGGGTTCCTTTTCACAAGGACATTCCCATGCAGACTGTTGTGATGGATGCTTCTCTCCTGGGATGGGGAGCGCACTCCGGGACTCTACAGATTCAGGGAACGTGGTCGCCAGTGGAGGCCACGTATCACATCAACTTCCTGGAACTCAGAGCTGTTCACTTGGCACTGAAGGCCTTTCTTCCGTCCTTTCAGACCAGCTCCCTGCTTGTGCAAACGGACAACACTACCACGATGTACTACCTCAACAAGCAGGGGGGCTCGAGATCTCGCACTCTGTCACAGGAGGCGCAGGCGATCTGGCACTGGCTCCTGGCCAGAGGACTGACGATAACGGCTACCCATCTGCCAGGTGTGCAGAATGTTCAGGCAGACGAACTAAGCAGACTCATTCAGGAAAACCACGAATGGGTCATAAACGACGAAGTGCTAGGAGAAGTCTTCGCAAGGTGGGGAACTCCAGACGTAGATCTGTTCGCCACCGCCGAGAACAGCAAATGCCGAGGCTTCGCCTCCAGGTACTACCAGCCGGGGATGCTGGAGAATGCGCTATGGATCAGCTGGTCGAACAGCTTTCTGTACGCTTTTCCACCCATTCCCCTGATTCCGGCGGTACTCATCAAGCTGGCCCGGTCCAGGGCTCGGATGGTACTCATTGCCCCGGAGTGGCCCAGGCAGTGGTGGTTCACGGACCTGCTTCACCGATCTCTCCTTCCTCACATTCGGTTGCCGTGCAGGCCGGACCTTCTCACGAAGTTCGGGGGGCGGATGTTACACCCCAGCCTCTCGTCTTTGAGTTTGGCAGCATGGCTCCTGAAATAGTGCAATATGGACATCTGAATCTGCCCGAAGATTGCATGGACATACTGAAGGAGTCTAAGAGACCTTCCACTAGGACTTCATATGCTTACAAGTGGAAGAGGTTTTGTATCTGGTGCCAGTCTAGGAACCATGACCCTACAACCTGCAAGGAAGATGTCATCCTTCCTTACCTTTTACATTTGGCGCAGTCTGGCCTTAATGTTCATTCCATTAGGGTTCATCTTGCTGCATTGACTGCCTACAGGAAATGCCCTTTACAGACTTCTTTTTTCCAGATCCCTGTGATCAAAGACTTTCTGGAAGGGTTGAAGAAGGTGTTCCCTCCTGTCAGGCTTCCCTCGCCTTCATGGGAATTGAATGTGGTGCTGTCCAGATTGATGAAGGAGCCTTTTGAACCCATTCACAAGGCTTCGTTGCAGCACCTGTCCTGGAAGGCGGCGTTCCTCGTGGCCATTACATCGGCCCGCAGGGTGAGTGAAATTCAGGCGTTGTGTTGTACTGAACCTTATACTGTGTTTCATGCTGCTAAGGTTGTGATGCGTACTCACCCTAAATTTCTTCCCAAGGTTATTTCTGATTTTCATGTCAACCAGACCATAACTTTGCCTACGTTTTTTCAGAATCCTTCCTCTCTGGCGGAACGATCTTTGCATTCCCTGGATGTGAGGAGGGTGTTGAAATTTTATCTGGATAAGACCAAAGATATTCGTAGGTCAGACCAATTGTTTATCAATTATGGATCAGTCAGGACGGGTCTTGCTACCTCTAAGCAGTCCATTTCTAGGTGGATTGTGTCCTGCATACAATTGTGTTACCAAAAAGCTAATAAGACCTTAGGAGGTAAGCCTAAGGCTCATTCCACCAGGGGCAAAGCTGCCACGACAGCCTTGCTCCGTAATGTGCCGATTGCAGAAATCTGCAAGGCCGCCACTTGGAAGTCGGTTCATACCTTTGCTAAGCATTACTGCCTGGACTCTGATGCCAGGGCAGACGCTCAGGTTGGGCAGGCTTCGCTGCGGAATTTGTTCGCACAGTAGTGGCGTTATGTTCTTTCTCCACCGCCGCTTTGGTGTGGGGATGGGCTTGCCATTCTATTCACTAGATTATGACTATACACAGAGATCCCCTACTACAGAAGGAGTAGTTTCTGTTCTGTAACTCCAGTTCTGTAGTAGGGGTATCTCTGTTATAGTCATAAGCGCCCGCCCTCCTCCCCGGTGGAGAATTGTTCATGTAAGTAATGCTACAGGTCTGGCGTTTTTACGCCTTCAAAAAGAACTGAAGTCAGTTGGACCTGCTATGCATTATGGGATACTAGGAGAAGGTTCTAGAAGGTTTCCTTAAAGGCACAGTATCCTGTTTAAGCCACATAATGGCAGCCTATGGGGCTTGTCTGTCCATGCCTTCCTCTCTATCATTCCAGAGTCTTTTTAAGGGTAGAGGCAAGTTTCTCTTGTAGAAACTTAGCTGGATTTCTTATGTGTGGTGTTAATTGGTGGAATTTCTAGTTGAAGTACTGGACAGTGTAGCCTGTCTTATAGGCTGCATTATTGTCTTTAAATTCTCTCTTAAGTGTCTTTGCAGTTTCTGCATGATTTGGACAACTTAAGAGATTATTTTTGATTGCCGGGGTCCACGCACATGGGCGGGACTATTCACTAGATTATGACTATAACAGAGATACCCCTACTACAGAACTGGAGTTACAGAACAGAAACTACTCCTTACTCATCAGTGGGACCCATAACACTGTGAGTTACTTACTAAACACTTTCATCCTACTTCATGAATCGGTGAGATTCAAAGGAGAGCTGCTGGATCATAGCGGAGTGTTTAAATTAAAACTAAATATTTATACTATTTACACCTGCAGTTTAAATGAGTTTACCATGGTTTTTCAATTAACGAGACAATTTTATTCAGACACACCACCTTTGTGGTCGATGAATCTGCTAGCAAAATAGGAAAATACAAGACCAGCTTAATTCTCCATTTATCTAATTTTTATTCAAGGCAGAGTTTAGCATGTCTAACAGTTTTATTCACTTTATTTATTTATTTTATTCAAAAGCAAACTTTAATGAAGACAAGTTTTAACTCAAACATTTATTTCAAAAGTCAGGAATTATTATTATATAGGATACAAGTATTAGCAAAAGACAGATAGTTCCCAAAGTTCATTTCCCTAGCTTCCCTAACTAATAACCTCGAATAAAGACTCAGTTCTCATTCAAAGAAAGTAGAACATTTTCAAAGTCCCTACGTCTCAGGAAAAATCAGCATTCCGACAGCATCTCAGGAGGAAATCGAAAAGAGAGTTTTTTCTTAGTTAAAGTCATGTCTTTTTATACCCTATTTCACTAACTTTATCTATTTACAAAAGTAACTGTCAGCATACACTCAGAACCTGATTTGCCAATTTGAGGGTGGATGAGCATCACCTCATCATTTTAATATTCCATCCTTACAACATCAGCAGAAATTAAAGAATCCATTGTTCAGAGTGTCCGGTTTAGTTGAAACTCGAGGGACAGTTCTCACGGGTCTCAGTACAGTCAACGCTGGTTTTTGGCAGCCTTCTGAGGTTTAGGGCATAATGTCTCTTTTTGGACAACTGGTTTTAGTTAGTAGACCATTGGGAATGACTGATCAATGCATCGACATACCTCTGAACAGGCTCTGAGGTTGTCTTTCTCTTTCGTCATTATTTTTTCATTTCCACTCTAACAGAGCGGGGCCTCCTTTTCCCCGAGCGGGTGCCGGGTGAGGTGAGGTAACTTCCCACAAAACGCTGGGTAAGTATTACTTCATAAACTAATGTTTCTATTTTTATATTGGTAATACCAGGAGAACTTTTTGTCTTCTGAGTGGCATAGAGATTTTCTCTTTTGCCTTGTTTGTGTTGTTGTGTTGTGTTCTTTTTACCGAGATACAATCATGCACTATTTCACTGCTTGCTGTTGTGCACTATCTTTTCTTTTCTCTCTAGGAAGGAATGAATGATTGGATATCCGCCAGAAAATATTTGGGTTCCAAGTTCCTGGTAGGAGTAATCCATTATTTTTGTGCATGATTAGTTGCACTATCGTCATTAATATTTTTCACATTTGCAGTCGCTATAACCAACCGGTCCTGAAGAAAGCTTGGACACTATATCCATTTGAGCTGAAACATGTTGACCCCACTGCACTGCGCCATCAGATAGTTATTATTTTAAACTATCAGGCGTTGTTTTAATTCTTGACCCTAGGACAATACCTATTAAACTTAATTTTTGTCCCAGGAGGCAATTTTATTTTCACTATTTCTTCACTTTACTTTTCACTAGCACTGCACTCCATTAGTACTACCTGAAAAACACTGTGGTTTAGAAGAATACTTTCAAAATCCATCACCAGGTGCGTTGGGTGAGATCTGGATTTATGATTTGTATCCCACATGACGATATTCCATCATAAGGGTGGGCTGATGGGAATTTTTTCAGCCCAGTGTTATTTCAATTGTGCTTTGATGGACTCACGGTTTTAGTTCTGACACGACACACAAACAATACTGTGGACCAGGCATCTCCTCTTGTTTTTCTAGTATTTGTAGGGGCTTGAGTTGCTATGGTCGTTAAATAACTCCCCCTTTTTGACCCTCCTCACTCTATTTCTTAAACTTCCACAGTTTCCCCTTCTCCTTCAGATGCAAAGCTAGCATCTGACACCTCCAGATGTCGGCGTTCTTGTCGAGCTTCAGTATCTGGATTTCTCTCTGGTTCACCTTCAGAATCAGGATCAGTTGTGCTTTCACCTTCTTCGTTTGGATTTTCAGGATCTGGTACACGAATGGTGTGACTTGCATGCACCCATCTCTTGATTGCAGCACATTTGACTGCAGTTGTGCTGACCAAAATAACCTATCTTGGTCTCTGCCGACGAGGTACTAAACAATTTCTCCTTCGGTGTACCTTTATCCGAACCCAATCTCCAGGAACTAGCTGGATGTTTCTCTTTCGTATTTGACTCAGCTCCCTCCTGATGGAACACAGAAGTTACCACATCAGACAGGTTTTTGCAGTAATCCAGTATGATGTCATCATTAATAGTTAACAGTTTATCAACTGGCACAAATGCTTGCCTCATCACTCTGCCCATCAAATTCTCATGTGGGGTTAATCCAGTCTTTCTATCAGGTATACTTCTTAAGGTCATCAAAATAAGTGGTAAGGTGTCTGGCCATTTTAGTCCTGTTGTCAAACACATTTTTGCAATTCTGTTTTTAATGATTCCATTCACTTGTTCAACTACCCCTGAAGCCTCAGGTCTGTAGGCACAAGGTAGTTTTTGACGAATGTCTAGTGCCTCACAGATCATTTGCATGAGCTCATTCTGGAAATGAGTCCCACGATCTGTTTCAATCGTCACTGGAAAACCGTACCTCGGAATGATCTCACGCAAAAAAGGTAAACATCCTTTACAACGCGGTGTTTACACCGCACGTCCTTTACTACGCAGCCATTACAACGCAAGTCGCAACGACTTGCGCTGGAGGGCGCTCTTGTTAAAGGAATAGTTTAATTTTCTATTGCAACACCTTCCCTACTGTTACGTGGGCTGGAGTTGGAATAGAAAATTAAACTAATCCACAATCCAGCGCCCTTCAACGCAAGTCGTTGTAACGACTTGCGTTGTAATGGCTGCGTCGTAAAGTACCGCGATCAAAATTATCGCGTTATACTGACGTACATCCCGAAAAAGCAACTTTGCAACAGTTAGTCCATCATTCTGTCTGGTAGGGAAGGCCTCAACCCATCGAGAGAACAAACAAATGATTACCAACACATATCTGAGTCTATTACAAGGTGGAAGCTCTATGAAATCCAACTGCCTTGGTGTAAATGGACCTCCCTCCCGTCCTATGGTTCCCAGACTCACAATTGTTCTTCTGTTTGGACTAAACTGTTGACATACAAGACATCTCTGGCACAAGTTCTCAGCGATCATCCTGAATTTAGGATTGTACCATGTCTGTCTAAATAGACATAACATGGCGTCCCTTCCAACATGAGCTTGACCATGGTACATTCGGCCATATTTGAGATCATGCTATCAGGCATTACTGGTCTTTCATCTTTGTAAACCCAAATTTCATCTTCCTCTTGTTGATTACATCCTGCTTTTAACCAGATATTTTTCTCTTCCTCACTAGCTTCCACCTCCATTTGTCTCACTTCTTACCAAGTCTCAACTATTGTGGTTAGCATTAAAGGACTTGAAACATGCTCTTCTTTTCTGTCTAGTTTGATAGATGCCAAATTTCTAGCACAGTATTTCACAATGAAATCTACGTACCTGTTTCCTCGGGTTATATAATCATCTCCTCTCTTATGTGCTGCACACTTTACCACTGCAATTTTATCAGGCAACTGAATAGCATCAATCAACATTTTCACAAACTCCGCATTCCTTATTGGAGATCCCGCAGAAGTTAAATAACCTCTTTGGGACCCACAGTTGTCCGTAGTCATGGACAACTCCGAACCCATACTGACTGTCAGTCACTATGGTAACTTTGATTTCCTTTCCTAGTTCACTTGCTCGAATCAAAGCAATCAATTCCGCTATTTGAGATCATGCTATCAGGCATTACTGGTCTTTTTATCTTTGTAAACCCAAATTTCATCTTCCTCTCGTTGAGTACATCCTGCTTTTAACCAGATGTTTTTCTCTTCCTAGCTTCCTCCTGCATTTGTCTCACTTCTTGCCAAGTCTCAACTATTGTGGTTAGCATTAAAGGACTTGAAACATGCTCTTCTTTTCTGTCCCGATTGATAGATGCCAAATTTCTAGCACAGTATTTCACGATGAAATCTACGTACCTGTTTCCTCGGGTTATATAATCATCTTCTCTCTTATGTGCTGCACACTTTACCACTGCAATCTTATCAGGCAACTGAATAGCATCAATCAACATTTTCACAAACTCTGCATTCCTTATTGGAGATCCCGCAGAAGTTAAATAACCTCTTTGGGACCACAGTTGTCCGTAGTCATGGACAACTCCAAACCCAAACTGACTGTCAGTCACTATGGTAACTTTGATTTCCTTTCCTAGTTCACTTGCTTGAATCAAAGCAATCAATTCCGCTATTTGAGTAGAACGACTTCCTTTCAGAAAAGATACTTCCAGGACATCTGCCACTGGGAAGACCACATATGCAGCACTCAAAATGCCCTCATCTGTTCTTAGACATGAACCATCAACAAACATCACATAGTCTGACTCAGGCAATGGCTCATCGTGGATGTCTGGTCTTGGTTTGGTACAATATTCAAGAACATCTAGGCACCTATGGTCAACCTCATTTCTTACTTCAGTTTCCATGGTATCAGGTAACATTGTGGATGGGTTAACTTTCACACATCTGGAAATTGTTACATTATCTGGTCCTAGAATTACCTTTTCGTACTTGGTCATTCTGTTATTAGTGAGGTACTGTATTTTAGTTCTAGTGAGGAGAATCTCCACAGAATGAGGTACATACACCCTCACAGGAAATCCCATCACTATTCCTTCACTCTGCTCTAGGCTTACGCTTGTAGCTGCTACTGCTTTTAGACAACCTGGCAACGCCTTTGCAACTGGGTGCAAAACAGCTGAGAAATACCCAATTGGCTTTCTCAGTTTTCCATGTCTTTGGATTAGCACTGACAGTGCACATCCTTCTCGTTCACTGCAATACAGCTCAAACTCCTTTTCATAGTCAGGCATACCTAAAGCTGGTGCTTCACATTGGCTTGTTTTCAGCTGTTCGAAAGCCTCCATTTCAGTTTTGCTCAGTACTATAGGGTCTCTGATATCTGCTCGTGTCAGTCTCTGTAATGGTTTGGCTATCAATGAAAATTCACTGAACCACTGCCTACAGTAACCTACCATTCCGAGGAACATTCTTACTTGTCTTTGGGTTTTTGGTGGCTGCATTCCCTGTATCATTTTGATTCTTTCTGCAGTGACTTGTCTGATTCCATTTGCAATCTTATGACCCAAGTATTGCACTTCTTTCTGACAAAATTGTAATTTTGATGGAGACACTTTACGTCCCTCCTCTGCCAAATGATTCAACAATGCAACTGTATCTGATATACATGCATCTTTTGTCTTCGATACCACTAGGAGATCGTCCATGTATTGAACCAATACAGACTCTCCAGGCATGCTCAAACTTTCTAATGATTTCTTCAGCAACTGATTGAAGATAGATGGACTCTCAGTATACCCCTGAGGAATTCGGCACCATGCCAAAATACGAGCTCCGAACCAGAACACAAATATTGGCTGGCTTTCTGGGTGCAATGGAACAGTAAAGAACGCATTACACAGATCAATTACTGTATACCATTCCGCATCATGTGGGATTTGATACAAAATCACTGCTGGATTTGGTACAATCGGACAACATGGGACAACAATTTTATTAATTTTTCTCAGATCCTGTACAATTCTAAAGGTTCTGTTTGTCTTTTTCAATCCCATTATTGGTGAAATACAAGGACTACTTTCTATCTCTCTCAGAATGCCGTGCTCAATCATTTTGTTTATTACGGGAGTTATTCCTTCAATTACTTCCGCTGTCATTTTATATTGGGGAATATTTGGGCAACTCACACCTTCTTTTATAGAGACTTTTACAGGGTCTACATCTTTTATTAATCCTGTTGTGGTGCTGTGGTGGTGCTGAGTGATGCTGTGGTGGTGCTGAGTGATAATGTGGTGGTGCTGAGTGGTGCTGTGATGGTGCTGAGTGATACTGTGGTGGTGCTGAGTGATGCTGTGGTGGTGCTGAGTGCTGCTGTGGTGGTGCTGATTGATGCTGGGGTGGCGCTGAGTGATTCTGTGGTGGTGCTGAGTGGTGCTGTGGTGGTGCTGAGTGATGCTGTGGTGGTGCTGAGTGATGGTGGGGTGGCGCTGAGTGATGCTGGGGTGGTGCTGATTGCTGCTGTGGTGGTGCTGAGTGGTGTTGTGGTGGTGCTGAGTGATGCTGTGGTGGTGCTGAGTGGTGCTGTGTTGGTGCTGAGTGATAATGTGGTGGTGCTGAGTGATAATTTGGTGGTGCTGAGTGGTGCTGTGGTGGTGCTGAGTGGTGCTGTGGTGGTGCTGAGTGATGCTGTGGTGGTGCTGGGTGGTGCTGTGGTGGTGCTGAGGGATGCTGTGATGGTGCTGAGTGGTGCTGTGGTGGAGCTGAGTGGTCCTGTGGTGGTGCTGAGTGATAATGTGGCGGTGCTGAGTAATAATGTGGTGGTGCTGTGGTGGTGCTGAGTGATGCTGTGGTGGTGCTGAGTGATGCTGTGGTGGTGCTGAGTGATGCTGTGGTGGTGCTGAGTGATGCTGGGGTGGCGCTGAGTGATGCTGTGGTGGTACTGCTGTCAACAAAGTTGAATTAGTGGGCACTGGTTAGTAACGCAAATTCCAATTTGTTTCACACACTGCTGCCGCTCGCATCTTCGTTGAAAGAATGTTCTGTAGTTTGAAATGTACACTTTTATTGGGTTCCTTGATCTCTTTCTTGGTGTTGCTGCAGCTTACGATTACCTTGAAAACATGGACTTTGGTAGCACATTTTCTAGTAATGCATAGGTTGGATCACTGGTTGGTCGTGTACTACTGAAGTTACATTGGTGAAAGTATGCTATGGTTTTGCACGTACAACTTGCTTTCTGCCTCGTGGTTTACATGTGGGCACATTGTACAATTTGAATAATAAACAAAGTGAAAAAAAAACCAATTAAACCGCGGCCGCGAAATGAAATTAAAAGCGGCCGCGAAATGAAATGAAAAGCGGCCGCGAAATGAGCAGCCTTTGATGTGTGAGCGAGTGGGAGGGAACTCCATATGGGGTGTGATTGAGAAGTGAGCTCAAGCGCGCACTGGGGAAGCGTCGCGCTTGAGTACCTCACATGCATTGGGGACAATCCTCGTTGGTTTCAAGAGTTTGTTTTGCCTACTATACTCTCACAGAACAACGTATGCGCATTGGTTCAGCGAGACCTAAAAAGAGCCAAGTTAATTCTGAACACAAATTAAAATGGTGTGTTCATTGGATCACGGTGGTAAAATAAAGCTGAGCTAAAGATTAGCCTGGGGGCTACTTTTGTCCTTTTTCTATTTCACTTTCTTCAAACCGGAAGTTGTCCTCAACTTTAGCAAGACAAGCGAGGCGAGAGGAGATTAAGTCCTGCTGAGCCAGGGGACCAACTATTCAGAGCTGGTGACTCGTGCTGAATAGCACAATACAAAGACTGATATGTGTAAAGTACCGCATACCTCATATTTACAGTAATGGCAACGCGTGTATAGCTCCTAGAGCTCAGTGTGCGTTGCAGGCAGAATAGGCACTCAAAATTAATGCCGGTCCCTTGGGCTTCAGATCTCTGTAAAAATAGAAATGACCAGGGCCCGACTGAGAACTGAAAGCAGCCCTGGCAAATTTAGCCAGACCAGCCCCCGTCTGCCGCGTTGCGAGCGCAGCGAGCGAGCTCAATGACTACTAGGAGGGTTTGGGGGGTGGTTCTCCCCCCAAGAAAATTTTGGACAAAGACAGACCAAAATGTTGCATTTTACAGCACATTTTTCATTACATATTTATTTGTATCAACTTTCAAAGCACAGTAAATAGTAGATGATGACCTTAAAGAGCACCAGGTTACCCACCCAGTCATATGTACCCATAGACATTCTTACAGAGAGCACCAAAAATAGACACAAGTAGTGAATCAGAGAGAACACAGTAAAAAAGAGACCAGCATAGGGCCCACCACCGACAATGGGAGAGGGATCTAAAAGGAGACCTGTGACCATAACAATCTTATAGCTTTCCCCAGATTACTCTCCAGCAGGTCTACCTATGCATGATGGATTTGGATTTGTATATAATGAAAGGTGTGTGGAGAACCTGTTAAGGTCCCACTCCTCAGATGGACCGTGTGTTCTAGGATGGAATTACGGAAGGGAAATACTAACAATTATTTAATTACATTTTTGCCCCAATAGCCTCCAGAATTCCTCCATAGTGTACACCACGGGGACCAGAGTCATATAAATATCACACATAAACAGTATCATGTCATCTGTGCGGAGAGAAATTATGTGTGTAGCTGCCCTCTTTGAGATGGTGCAAAAAAGCCCTGGGCACTTATTTGCACCCCTCAGAACGATGTAAAATTGCCTGACATTTAAGGGAGTGTTTTGGCTGGGAATTCGAAAAACGTGACCAATGACACCTATATTTAATCAGCATTTACAAAGAAGTGAAAAATACAAAAATGTGATGGATGGAATGCCCGAATTAATTTCAGCCACAGATAATTACTTGGGCCGCATCCCAGTCCATGACAGTTTCACACCATGCCACCTCAGTTTTGGCCCAGCCCTAAGCAAATCAGTCTTGGCCAAGCTGAAATAGGACCAGCCCATCCCGAACTGCCAGCCCAGGTCCTCCCTGAATCAGAACACAAGCAACCCAAGGCTGGTGCTGCTATGATTGGGACTTATCACCATCAGTCGGGCGCCGCTTGGTTCCAGAGGCACAGCAAGCCTAGGACCCACTTATGGGAATAAATTGTAAATAAATTGTAAATTGATACTTGTATAGCGCACTACTCACCCGCAAGGGTCTCAAGGCGCTTGTACGAATACCGCTGTGGAACCCATTCTGGCTTTCCCTGTGAGGTGTCCACTCCTGGGCACCCCCAAGCTGGAGGCCAGGCATCCTTAGCATTGTGGGGGCCGTTGTGGAGATTAAGCATGCTATTGCCCAGAGTTGCAGAGTGGGACTCCATGATTGGAATAGGCACTGAGGCGAGAATTATCAGGTCCGGGGAATTTATGAGCCCAAGACCCGCCGAGGCGGGGAATTGAACCCTGGTCCCGGGCTAGACCTCTGAATCAGGGTCTGCCGCTCTAACCATTGAGCCACACTACTACATTTATAGCACTACAAAGATGTTGCAAAGAAGCTCCAGGGCTCCATAAGCATGTCTACAAGAAAGTGCCTATAGGCGGACAGATAAGGAAAGAGGGATTGTTGTGGCACACAGCAGCAAAGGAACGATGTTTCGGAGGCAGATTATCCGGGAGCAAGTCCAGAGGCCGTACCTTTTGGGGCCTTGATGAGAGCCAGATGGGACAAAATGAAGGCACTGGGGGATTCGTCCCTTTAAATTAATGTATGGCTCTGCACAATGCATTTCCAGCACGTACGTACACAAAACAAGCCTAAACAAAGAGGCTATTCCAATCTTTCCTGTTGAGAATGATACACATAGTAGTTTTGAGTTAGAATGCAAATCCTCTCGCCCCGTGATTTTGCGCATTAAAGACCATGCTGTTTACGAGGAGCCATGGGTTGGTGACGGAGGACTCATAACATAGATATGGGGGTAAAATGGACAAGACACCATTACTGTCGTCTGCTCACACAACAGAGACACTCACCAGCTGCGGACTGCGGGCAGCAAAGAGGAGACAGTCAGACAGCACAGAACTGAAAACAGCCTCAGGGCACAAACGCAAACTTGTAATTGTACGAGCCTCGCCCTGCCTCTATGCACATGACAATTGCAGCCCCACCCTAAGACTGCGCATACGCGGAGACATGATCTGCGCGCTGCGCACCGGCACCATCACCTGTCTGGCCTCGGCTGCCAATGGCACAAAATCAATGCATCATGCATGTCATTGTAGAAGCTGAAATAATAAATAATAAATGATTCCACACATACGCCTCTCTGTCAGCACATAAGATAGCAAAGTTTATTGGAGACCAACAAACAGCAAATTAACGTGCAGCACGGAGACCTCAGCAAAGTCACTGAATGTCCAAAGAGGTGACGGGTCTGACAGTTTTTATAGGCCCAAACCGCAAAGGATGCAGCATCATAACATATTAGCACAAATTAAGCATAGTTCATTTGACCAATTAGCAAGGGTTTAAACAGTCGTATACCATGTAAGGTCGAACCATACTGTTGCTGACCACGTGACCCAAGTGAGCAGCTTCTGGAACTTTCCACTGTAATGTAAGATATAAGTCTGGTGCTTTTACAGTTAATAATTGCAACATAATAGTAATGACCAGAAACATATTGCGAAATGGGATATGCTGAAATGTACGTGTACGTGCCTAAGCGAGCATCTTCCCTTGTGCCACGTATCTCTTTCTCGAGCAAGCCTTGCGTTACTAAAAGCTGTTTCTCTGAAACTAGGAAAAAGTACAAGCATCTTGTGCAGTGTTTATTATGTCAACTTAACAGGGCCTAGAAGCTTACTGCATTTGGTATCATCAAAGAAAATGGCTTCTACACCATGATCAGATTCAGGCCTGGCCATGATGATAAATGCCACATGGATGCAGTGGCGAAACAAAAGTTGAAGGTGCCCCACCTCCGGATTTAATCCGGAGCCATAGCTGCTAAGGTTTCTGATTGATATGTGTGACGTTTTCCTAATTTCAGTGTAATTGTGAGTGACATTTCAACAACTATGAGTGACACTTTCTCGCGAGCAAAATCAAGCAATGAAGATGAGGGAAACATATAAATATCAGAAATTTCACCCATTTGAGCAACAAGAAACGCTGAGAAGATCTTAAAACATCTGCAAAGCACGTGGAATGGAAGGGTGACTGCAGTTCTCAGTAACAGAGGGCAGACACTGCAGCTGCTCAGATTTTATTACTCTGATCATTCATGTCCACGTGGTAGCCTAAAAAGCAGATTTTACAGCATAGCAAGTGAAGCAAGGAGATTATACTGTCTCGGTCTCAAGCACGTACTCATAGCTGTCAAGATTTCTGACTTCTTATGTGTCACATTTTCATGATTTCACTGTACATATGAGTGACATTCGATGGAAACGTGACAACATGTGTAACACTTAGAAAGACACTTTTGCAAGTCAAATCAAGCAATGAAGTGCATTGACGGAAATAAATATTACACACTTTCAAGTAATGAGAAGTTTAAAAAAGATATTGAAGCTACTATAAAATACCTGAAAAGGAAGTTCACTAACCCACTGACCCTTTCTAAGGGGATGGTACTGTCATCTGTCAGGGGCTCAGTGCTGCAGAGTGTTGGCATACATTGCACTCAGCTGCTGTCCTCTAACCCTGGCCTCAACACTGGCGGCACACTTAGGACTGCCACTTTTTGCAGAAAAAATACCGGCTACCATTCCAGGTTCTAACAGTTTGTTAAGACCTGGACTTGATTTTTAAGGGAACTTTATATGAAATTGTCCGTATTCATTTTTGAAATGCACTTTCTGTTTTTGTTTACGTTATTAGAGCAGCTTGGGAACATTTTGTGATGTTTTCTTATCATATGCACTGTTTACAGTATGTACAGATATGGGTGAAATACATGTTGTGTCTGCCAGGATATTAACATGCTCACTGTACTGGAGTTGTGCTTCTAGTGCTGTTTTCTCTGGTAATTGATCTGAATGCTGCTGGTGCTGCTGCTGCTGCTGCTGCTGGCCTGGTAGTAGGTAGGTTGAGGCAGAGGTTATCCTTACTGGGGCTCAGTGCTGCAGAGAGTCTGGCATCCATTACACTCGCCTGCTGTCATTTAACGTAGGTATCCATGCTGGTGCTCACTGCACCGCACAGGCTGAGGCAGGACATTGACCATCGGAGCCATGCACGAGTTGGACCTGTGTTGCTGGCCGGCAGGAAAACAATTAGATCCTGGTGCCATTTAGTCAGTGTGTGCCCACTGGGACCCCCGGCTCCTACCCTCGCATTTGCAATCATAATAGCATGTCCTGCATTACAGCACTTTGGACTCCAGGCCGCTCTCTGTCCCACGTGGGACCTGGGCGGGGCCAGGCCTACACTCGAATCTCCATCCGGATGTGAGAGGCCACATAAACAGTCGTATGTCATCATCAGCTGCCTAATAATTATATAAAGACACTATTAGATTGAGTCAGTGATAACCCTGGGCGTAGCACTGCGCTACGCTGGCGTAGTGCATAGTTTGCGTAACTAAGCGTAACACGAATTGCATGTAGCACAGTGCAAAAACACGTAGCGTAGCGGGCATTTTTTGCTTGCTCGCGGTCCTCAACGTCAAGTTGCCGACCGCGAGCGACCAAAATCAACTGCTGGTGAGACTTTTTCCTCATTCATGATCAGCAACATCAAGTTGCCGATCGCGAGCATGGAAAATAAACCTCCCGGCGAGATTGTCAACGCGGGGAGGTCAGGTTTCTCATTGCGAGTGGTCGCGCATGCTCGCGATGAGAAACTACCAGTCCATGTTGAGAAAGCTGCCCGTCGAATACAAATCTACTTGAGCGGCAGAAAACGACCGCTTGCACTGTGCAAGATGCCGTTTGCAATGATTGCACAGTGCGGACAAACATCCGACACTGTGCAATCAGTGTGAACAGCATTTTCCTACCGCACTACGCATGCATGGGGTGCGTAGTGCGAAGTGCACTTTGCGTAGCTTCGAGTAGCGTTACTACGCAAACTACACCCAGGGTTAGTCAGTGGACTCATTCGAGCCAACGATACCGGACATTAAGTCTCTGAGAAGTCGGTGAATCAGTGTAGACTGAGGCACAGGTCAGTCACATAGGCCTCAAGCTGGCTGTATTTATTTTTTTTAAACTACAAAGTTGTTTATTCACGGCTGCAGGCGCAGGTAGTCAGCCTGTCACATAGCCCTAGACATAGCTGCACCAGATTACACAAGCCGCACACACGGCGCCCCCAGCATCCACTCATTCACAGAGCTGAGCTGGGGCGACTCTGCTGAACATTAGTGACTGGAGCAAAGTAATTACTAGTATAAGCAGCAACTAAAGTCATTGACACTCCCCAGACACTCACTTTTATGCAGCGAACAGGGCAATTTGATAACAGCGGTGCTGACTAGCCACAAAATTACAAATGGACTAAAACCCACCACCACAACCCTGCGGCCGCCAGGTGGCACTGCCAACGAATGGAAACTCCCAGGCAATCATGGTTCTGGGCGGCTGGTCATGTGTGCTCGGCTCTGGGCCCCAGCTGCACCGTGCGCTGCTATGATTCAGATCTGGTCATGTGTGCTCGGCTCCGGGCCCCAGCTGCACCATGCACTGCTGTGATTCAGATCTGGTCATGTGTGCTCGGCTCTGGGCCCCAGCTGCACCGCTGCTGTGATTCAGATCTGGTCATGTGTGCTCGGCTCCGGGCCCCAGCCGCACCGTGCGCTGCTGAGATTCAGATCTGGTCATGTGTGCTCGACTCCGGGCCCCAGCTGCACCATGCGCTGCTGAGATTCAGATGTGGTCATGCGTGCTCGGCTCCGGGCCCCAGCCGCACCATGCGCTGCTGTGATTCAGATCTGGTCATGTGTGCTCGGCTCCAGGCCCCAGCTGCACCGTGCGCTGCTGTGATTCAGATCTGGTCATGTGTGGTCGGCTCCGGGCCCCAGCTGCACCAGGCACTGGTGTGATTTAGATTACCCGCCGCCGCGCCAGCATTCATGAGTTATTAACTTGCCGCTGCTGCAGTGTGCATGCTCGGAGTACAGTCCTAAATCTCTTCTAAATGAATCCGACGTGACCACTGCCCCCAGGGTGGCCACAGATGTCCAGCTGCTTCCCCAGGGTTGAGTCGACCATACAGAACAGGACGGCAGTATTGGTTATTGATCGATGCTAGCGGGGGTGGGGGTCCGGGGGCAATGCTATCTACAAGACTGCCTGTATCACCCACAAAGCCTTGCACTCCTCCTCTCCTCGCTATCTGGCGAATAAACTGAAACTCTCTGGAGGCTCTAGACCATCACGTAATGCAGAAAATCTACTACTTGAACCTCCCACTTTTAAGAAGGAAAGATCGATGGCCCAATCCTTTTCAGGCAACGCGGTGAGAATCTGGAACTCACTTCCGCCTCAGCTCCAGACCACCACCTCCTGCCAGGCCTTCAAAACTGACCTCAAAGTTCTCTTCCTTCAAAGACACTTCCAAATTTAATTCACACCCTCTCTATTATCTGAAGGAAGTCCTTCCATTATAGAAAAATATACTTTACATGACCATGGTAGTGCCTTCCCAGTGTGTTCTTGTGGTTTGAGTGTCTGCCATTTATTGCAGTATTATCCTTCTACTGGTCTTTGGTACTCTTTTGTAACAGGCACACGTCACTTTACTCTTGTAACACACTGTTTGCTACCTCCTTCATTTTGTTTGCTTTTGATACTTGCACAACTGCAACCATTGCCTACGTAACGTTGTCCTTGTGTTTGAGTGTCTGCCATATATTGCAGTACTATACATCTACTGGTACCTTGTACGCTTTTGTAACCTGCACACGTCACTTTTTCCCCCTGTAATGCACCGTTTGCTACCTCTTGTATTTTGTTTGCTCACAGCCCTGCGGGCTTCTGCGAGAAATGCATTCTTCCATCATAATCGCCATCCGCTTAACTCTTTAACTGTGTGGTATTTCGTTTTAACACTTGTACAGCTGCGCAGCAATTAGTGCCAGCTGCACCGTTTAGGCCTTTTACAGCTACGCAGCAAGTAGTGCCAGCTGCACCGTTTAGGCCTCCTACAGCTACGCAGCAAGTAGTGCCAGCTGCATCGTTTAGGCCTTTTTTACAGCTGCGCAGCAAGTAGTGCCAGCTGCACCGTTTCGGCATTTTACAGCTGCGCAGCAAGTAGTGCCAGCTGCACCGTTTAGGCCATCAATTAGATGTACAGCAAGTAATACCAGCTGCATTGTTTAGACCTTTTCACAGGTGCACATCTAGTAGTGCCTGCTGCACCTATTAAGCAACTTGCTCCGTGGGGTCAGTTCAAATTGAGTCATGACTCCTGCGGCATCAGAGGTGGTCTGAAGATGACGAGGTTGCTGTGCATTTTCTAGACATTGTTAATTCAACTTGTGAACCACCCTATGCTCTTTGCCCTAACGTTAGTTCGGCTGGTACCGAATTTGGTTCTATTAGCAGGCAGTTAAGTTCAGTGTTCTCTAATGGTCACTGGGTGGTCATTTTTATTCTGTTCTACTTTGTCTGCATCTGCTCTGTGATGGGTCCCTACTATTTGCAAATATTTCCCCTGTAACTTTTATCTAGTGCCAGGTGGCACCTCATACTCCTAGATGAAGGGCCCAACAAATTCCCACCTCACTTCCCTGACTGCACATTAATTCTGTTATCTCACCATAAACGCCTGGATTATGCGCCCCCTTTTTGCCCTTTTATTTCTCCTCACCACCGCTTTCCCAATAACACCCCTCTCCTTCCCTCCCCCACCCTTCCTCGCCTCATCCTCCCAACATGGCCACCTCTCGAGTTAAGTCTGGAGCCAATTGCTACAAAATCATTTATCCTCCCGATCAATCTAAAGCTACAATAAAACGACTGAAGCATAACACTTTTGAACGTTTCCCGGACTCCCTTTTTGTTGATCAATTTTACAATGGTTGTCTTGGGAGGCTCAAAAACGATTTCATTTTCTTCACTCGCGACACCCCCTCTTGGTCCAACAGTTTTTACAATTCCCTCAACGTCACCTCCTCCTCCTCTATCCCTTGTGGGAAACAACTAAAAATCTCCCCCTCTGAGTGCTTCAATGGCTACCTCACTATCTCACTCTATAACAACGGTACTGTCATGATCCAAGGCAAAGACACCTGCCTCTCGCTCTTTGACCACCTCTTCCCCTCCTTACTCCCCTCCTCTGCAACCGGGTTTCCCCCTGTCTCTCCTTCCAGCTCCACCCATTTCTCCCTTTCTCCCCCGCCGACCCCACCCCACTCCAATTGGCTGCACTCTCGAGAAGCACAGGTCGGTATTCTTCCCTTCCCGCCCCAACTCACCTCTTCTCCTATTCCTCCCCCCTCACAGCATGTCCCCTCCCACATTACTTCAGCCTTACCACTAGCTAATACGCTCCTCGTCCCATCTGCACTATCGCGATACTCAAATCTCTTCTCCTCCCCCATACTTCTCCCTATCACCCCCCTTCTTAGTCCACCTCTCCTCCAACCCTCTCCCCCGATTAACTTTCCCTATGCTTCCCTTATCCCTCCTTCCATCCCTCCTCTCCACCCCTTCATCCCCTCGCCATTCATCCCGTTTACACCACATTCCCACTGCATCTCTCTCTTCCCTCCTACTCCTCCAGTACTGCTGCACTACCCCCTTTCCTCTCCCAGTAACCCCTCCCATCTCCCTCCCTCGGGCCCAGCAGGACCATTTCCCTTCCACAACTTCCCTCTCTCTCAACCCCCCTCACTCTGCCAGATGACCGTTCCCTCACTGCCACCTCTCCTAACTAACAGGACCTCCACAACTACTTCACCCCGCTTCCTCCCAAACCTCCTACATACCCATAACGCCACTCAGGCCTCCCCCCTCCTACTTCCCTACCGCCATGTTCCGCACCTTTCTCCCTCTAAACTTGTCCTTAACTCCTCTCCCTCTTGCAACACCAACAATGACAACTCTCCCTTAACGCCCAATTCACTTACTCCACCTGTGAACCCCACACCCCAACTTACCTCCTGTCCCCCCACCTCTCCCCAACTTACCTCCTGTTCCCCCACCTCTCCCTGCCTTCCACCACCAATACCACCACCCCTTGTCTCAATCGAGCCACCCAACCTTCCGTGCTCTGCCTCATTCTCACTGGAAAATACGTTAGGCTCTCTGATCACCTCCATCTCCCAGCTTACAGCTGCCATTTCACTTTTATGCTCTAAGATCTCCACCCATCCATGCACCTCTACTCCCTCCCAACTTCCCATGAGATGCACCTCGCCCCTCCACCCCAATACAGCCAATCCCAACCTCTCGTCTGCAAACGTCTTTAACTCACACAAGCCCTTGAACGCCACCCTCCTTCAACAGACATACCCTAGCAACCCCACCATCTACACTATTCCGACCATCACCTCTGTCAGAACAAAGCATCCACCTAAACCCTCCCGAGCACCCCCACATAAGTTCAATATCCGATCACCCTTCAGAGCCCAAGTGCCCCCGTCACCCTAACAGTCTTGACAGAGCTGCGCTGTATGCTTCACAACTGCAGATCTGCAGTAAAACACAAACTTGAAATCTCCGATACTATCACCCTTCACAAACTTGACATGCTCTTCCTCACAGAGACCTGGTTCAAAGATACATCTCACTCGATGTTTGATCTCCTATTACCCACAGGTTACTCCATATTTAGGAATGACAGAACTGACAACACGGGGGGAGGTGTTGCAGTCATCTTTAGAAACGCCCTCCAACTTAAGGCTTCTCCAATCAGTTCCTCCCTCACCTTTGAATGCCTTTCTCTTGAGCTTCAATTGAAACACCGTCCACCGCTCAGATTCCATATCATTTACCGCCCGCCTCGTAGTGGCCCTTCGTTTATAGAAGATCTCACTGACTTCATCAGCGACCAATACACACAAAGTGACAATCAGACCTTCGTGGGTGACTTCAATCTCCACTGGGGCGTACCGCAAGACTCCTCTGCGAACTCTCTGGCCACCTTCCTCTCTACAAACGATCTTATCCAACACTGCATTGAACCAACCCACTCTAAGGGCGCAATCCTGGACCTTGTTATTTCTAAAGCAGGCATGCTTTCTACCTCTACCCCAATACATGTAGATTGGTCTGACCACCACCTCATCCCATTCTCTCTTCAACTTTCACACTCTATAACTCTTGGCCAACCCAAGAGGGCCATCTCCTGGTTCCGTGATGCCAAAAATATTGATGTCGGTCCCCTCTGTGAATCAGCTTTGCTATCACTTCCAAGGCTAGACCCAAACATAGCTGTTGACGATCTCACCTCCCAATGCCTCACAGTTCTTGCAGCTGAAATCAATAACGTCGCTCCACTCAAAAGCAAAAGATTAAGGCCCACTCCCTCAGCACCCTGGTTCAACAAATCCCTTTATGAGGAAAGGAAGCAGCTAAGATTCCTGGAGAAGCAATGGAGGCAAGTGCCCTCCACAGACAATTTTGCCATGCTTCGCACAGCAAGATCCAGGTACCACAAGCATATCTTCCTTGAGAAAGCGGCGCACTTTAAAACCCTCCTTGACTCCGCCAAAAATAGACCCAAAAAACTATTCGATCTCATCAAGACTCCGAGCTGCTCTCGCCCATCCTCCGAGGTGGAGGATTCTACTAAGAGAGCAGCGGATTTCGCTATTTTCTTCCATGAAAAAGTGAAATCACTTGTGGATCAGGTGGCTCATCCTACACCTCCAGAGGAGCGCAAATCCTTAGCCATTTGGCAGAGCTTTGACCCCATATCTGAAGATGCCCTTCTCAAGTGCATACGCGAAACAAAGCCCTCCAACCATTCTCTTGACCCTATCCCCAGTGCCATTGCCTTGGACTTCTATACCCATTCCCTTTCCTATTGGGTCACTCTGATCAACCTCTCCCTCTGGCAAGGCTCCCTTCCTGTCTCCTTCAAAACTGGGCAGGTCACCCCTCTGCTTAAAAAGCCCACTGCTGATGCGAAGGACCTCAACAACTTCCGCCCCATCACTAACCTTCCCTTTCTTGCGAAGGTCACAGAAAGATGTGTAGCAAAACAACTCTCTTGTCATATCAAGGACAATGATCTTCTTGACAATTGTCAGTCCGGCTTCATGCAAAACTGCAGCACTGAAACAGCCCTACTGCAAGTGGTTGATGACGCGCTGAGGATACTCGATTCGGGGGGGGGTCCTGTCTTCTAATTCTCCTTGACCTTTTCTGCAGCCTTTGACACTGTCAATCACAACACCCTCCTCAATATCCTTCAACAGAGAATGGGCATGGAGGGCACTGTGCTCAAATGGTTTGCTTCCTTCCTCTCTGACAGATCCCAAATGATCAAAATAGCGAACAGTCTTTCTTCTCCTGTGGCGGTAGGTCAGGGTGTTCCTCAAGGCTCTATACTTGCACCCACATTGTTCAATCTCTACTTAGAACCACTGGGAAACCTCCTAAGCAAATCCGGGATTCACTATCATCTCTATGCTGATGACACTCAACTCTACCTCAAGGTTGCCTCCACTCATGATCTCTCCTTCCTAAGCTCTACTCTGGACTCCATCCAAAACTGGATGTCAACTCATCAATTGATTCTGAATCCCTCCAAAACTGAATTCCTCCTCTTCTCCTCCTCACTCTCTCCCCCCCGGTTCAATCATGGATGTATCAGATGAATCTACTAAACAATAAACCCATCATTGTTGACAGCGCAAAATCCCTTGGTGTCATTCTAGACAAAAAACTAAATCTAACTCCCCACATCAATTCTATTGCAAAATCTGCTCGTTACCAACTGCGCCTTCTTTGGGGAATCCGATGCTTCTTCCCGGAGCAGGACCTTATAACCCTGGTGCAATCGCTGGTCCTCTCCAGACTAGACTACTGCAATTCTCTTCTTACTGGCCTCCCCAAATCTCACCTGTCCCCACTTAAGTCTGTTTTCCATTCAGCAGCTCGCTTCATTTATGGGGCCAAAAGAAGCGATCACATCACACCGATGTTATCCACCCTTCGCTGGCTTCCTTTTGAGGCTAGAGCTATCTACAAGACCGCTTGTATCACCCACAAAGCCTTGCACTCCTCCTCTTCTCGCTATCTGGCGAATAAACTGAAACTCTCTGGAGGCTCTAGACCTTCACACAATGCGGAGAATCTTCTACTTGAACCTCCCACTTTCAAGAAGGAGAGAACAATGGCCCAATCCTTTTCAGGCAACGCAGTGAGAATCTGGAACTCCCTTCCGCCTCAGCTCCGGACCACCGCCTCCTCCCAGGCCTTCAAAAGGGACCTCAAAGTTCTCCTCCTCCAGAGACACCTCCAAAAGTAACTCACGTCCTCTTGCTATTTGGAGGAAGACTTTCCACTACTGATATTTTCCACGACCATGGAAGTGCCTTCCCAGGGTATTCCTGGGGTGGGAGTGTCTGCCTCTTTGGAGTATTTTCCATGTACTTGTGTTTGGTGCCCTTGTGTAACATGCACACACCACTTTGCCCTTGTAACACACGGTTTGCTACCTCTCACATGTTTTTATCTTTGATACTTGCACAAGTGCCACCCTGCCTACATAACGCTTGTTCGTGTGCCTGAGTGTCTAGCACCTTTTGCAGTATTATACCTCACATTATACTTTGTTTTCTCTTGTAACTGCACACTTGTCACTTTTTCCTCCTGTGCACTTTTTACTACCTCATGTATTTTGTTTGCTCACAAATGTCACTATTACCTTATGTAACGTAACGTATGCTTTTGTAATCTGTTCTTTTGTAATGTTTCTCATTTTGTTTCATTTCTGTTCCTTTTGTGAAGCGCTCTGACACCCTCGGGTAAAGTTCGCGCTATATAAAAATGTATAAATAAATAAATAAACATTTGTCACTTTTGCCTCATGTAATGTAACTTTTGCTTTTGTAATTTGCGCACTATAATTTTCTCCTCATGTATCACTACTGTTCATATTGTGAAGCCTCTGACACCTTCGGGTAAAGTCCGCGCTAATAAAAATGCATACAATAAAATAAATAAACAGAGCCTATCTCTTCCCTTACCATACGCTAATGTCTGAGCAGCTGCCACGGGCTTCCTCCCCGGTGACGTCTCACCCCCCCGCCCCCCTGTCTGATGATGGGAGGGGGGAGGGCACAGACTGTGAAGTCATCCCTGCAGCTGGGGGAGGGGGCTCCCCAGGGGCAGGAAGTGCCCGCCCCCTTTCTTCCTCTGTCTCAGGCTGCAGCCAGCGCTTATAGTTTGTTTCTTCAGATTCAGAACCATCTCTTCCCCAAAGCCATCACCCCCCTCCTCCCTCCCGCCCCCGCCGCCCCCACCACCCCAGCCATTAATGTCCTTTTAAACAGTGCAGACTGGGGGTGTGACCCTCGGCAGCGCTGTCTGCTAGTCCAGGAAATCTCAGCCTCTCTGCTGAGATGGGTGAGCTCAGGGCCTCAGTCTATCAAAGAATCCTTTCTACCGCCAGAGCTGCCCTCAGCCTGCAGAGCGCACAGGCTTCCTGTGGCAGAGGCTACTGTGTCAGACTGCAGAGCCTACAGGCTTCATGTGTCAGAGGCTACTGTGTCAGACTGCAGAGCCTACAGGCTTCATGTGTCAGAGCCTACAGGCTTCATGTGTCAGAGTCTTCAAGCTTCATATGTCGGAGTCTACAGGCTTCATGTGTCAGAGCCTACTGGCTCCATGTATCAGAGTTTACAGGCTTCATGTGTCAGAGTCTACAGGCTTCATGAGTCGGAGTCTACAGGCTTCATGTGTCAGAGTCTACAGGCTTCATGTGTCAGAGCCTACAGGCTTCATGTGTCGGAGTCTACAGGCTTCATGTGTCAGAGTCTACAGGCTTCATGTGTCGGAGTCTACAAGCTTCATGTGTCGGAGTCTACAGGCTTCATGTGTCAGAGTCTACAGGCTTCATGTGTCAGAGCCTACAGGCTTCATGTGTCAGAGTCTAAAGGCTTCATGTGTCAGAGTCTACAGGCTTCATGTGTCAGAGCCTACAGAATTCATGTGTCGGAGTCTACAGGCTTCATGTGTCAAAGTCTACAGGCTTCATGTGTCAGAGTCTACAGGCTTCATGTGTCAGAGCCTACAGGCTTCATATGTCAGAGTCTAAAGGCTTCATGTGTCAGAGTCTACAGGCTTCATGTGTCAGAGCCTACAGAATTCATGTGTCGGAGTCTACAGGCTTCATGTGTCAGAGTCTACAGGCTTCATGTGTCAGAGCCTACAGGCTTCATGTGTCAGAGTCTAAAGGCTTCATGTGTCAGAGTCTACAGGCTTCATGTGTCAGAGCCTACAGAATTCATGTGTCGGAGTCTTCAGGCTTCATGTGTCAGAGTCTAAAGGCTTCATGTGTCAGAGTCTAAAGGCTTCATGTGTCAGAGTCTACAGGCTTCATGTGTCAGAGTCTAAAGGCTTCATGTGTCAGAGTCTACAGGCTTCATGTGTCAGAGCCTACAGACTTCATGTGTCAGAGCCTACAGGCTTCGTGTGAAATGAAATGAAATGAAATGAAAATACAGTTTATAAAGCGCTACAGTTGCCCTCAGGCGTCCAGGCGCTGTGACTCACAGAAATGCCCTCAGATGAACAGGAAGCTTATGGTGACTGAATCAAAAATGTTTTAAGCTGTTTTCGGAACCAGGTTAGGTTTGGATTGCTTCCCATGTGTAGAGGGAGGGTGTTCCACAGTCGTGACACATTGAAAGAGTGTGTCAGAGCCTACAGGCTTCGTTTGTCAGACTACAGGGTTCATGTGTCAAAGTCTACAGGCTTCATGTGTCAGAGTCTACAGGCTTCATGTATTAGAGCCTGCAGGCTTCATGTGTCAGAGTCTTCAAGCTTCATGTGTCGGAGTCTACAGGCTTCATGTGTCAGAGTCTACAGGCTTCATGTGTCAGAGTCTAAAGGCTTCATGTGTCCGAGCCTACAGGCTTCATGTGTCAGAGTCTACAGGCTTCATGTGTCAGAGCCTACAGGCTTCATGTGTCAGAGTCTACAGGCTTCATGTGTCAGACTACAGGCTTCATGTGTCAGAGCCTACAGGATTCATGTGTCAGAGTCTACAGGCTTCATGTGTCACGGTCTACAGGCTTCATGTGTCAGAGCCTACAGACTTCACGTGTCAGAGTCTAAAGGCTTCATGTGTCAGAGCCTACAGGCTTCATGTGTCAGAGTCTACAGGCTTCATGTGTCAGAGCCTACAGGCTTCATGTGTCAGAGTCTACAGGCTTCATGTGTCAGACTACAGGCTTCATGTGTCAGAGCCTACAGGCTTCATGTGTCAGAGTCTACAGGCTTCATGTGTCAGAGCCTACAGGCTTCATGTGTCAGAGTCTAAAGGTTTCATGTGTCAGAGCCTACAGGCTTCATGTGTCAGACTACAGGCTTCATGTGTCAGAGCTTACAGGCTACATGTGTCAGAGTCTAAAGGCTTCATGTGTCAGAGTCTACAGGATTCATGTGTCAGAGTCTACAGGGTTCATGTGTCAGAGTCTACAGGCTTCATGTGTCAGAGTCTACAGGCTTCATGTGTCAGACTACAGGCTTCATGTGTCAGAGCCTACAGGATTCATGTGTCAGAGTCTACAGGCTTCATGTGTCACGGTCTACAGGCTTCATGTGTCAGAGTCTACAGGCTTTGTGTCCCGGAGTCTACAGGCTTCATGTGTCAGTCTACAGGCTTCATGTGTCAGAGTCTACAGGCTTCACGTATCACAGCCTATGGGCTTCCTGTTGTCAGAGTCTACAGGCTTCATGTGTCAGAGTCTACAGGCTTCATGTGTCAGAGGCTACAGGCTTCATGTGTGAGAGTCTACTGGCTTCCTGCTATCAGAGCCTACAGGCTTCATGTGTTAGAGTCTACAGGCTTCACGTATCACAGCCTACTGGCTTCCTGTTATCAGAGTCTACAGGCTTCCTTTGTCAGAGTCTACAGGCTTCGTGTGTCAGAGGCTACAGGCTTCATGTGTGAGAGTCTACTGGCTTCCTGCTATCAGAGCCTACAGGCTTCATGTGTCAGAGTCTACAGGCTTCACGTATCACAGCCTACTGGCTTCCTGTTATCGGAGTCTTCAGGCTTCATGTGTCAGAGTCTACAGACTTCATGTGTCAGAATCTACAGGCTTCATGTGTCAGAGCCTACAGGCTTCGTGTGTCAGAGTCTATGTTGTATATAAAGCCCTTAGACAGCCTGACTCAATTTAATGATGCATATAGATATTGTTACAAAAAGAAGCCAAGCTAAATCCTTAACATTGATCAATACATTTTATGATCAAAAATATACATTAGAAAGTCATAACAATGATGATAAATCTATTAACCATGTCCTATACTTTAGGTAATCTAAATCATTGTTTCCAGTCATAATTTCATAGTATAGTCCCGGAATACCTATCAAAAGTCATGGAAATTATGTTCCTACAATGAAGAACAAAAAATATAACGCAATACAAAGGCTGCTTGGATCGTGGATGATTCTTGGTAGGATCGAGTCCACAAGTGTTTCGGTGACCCATGGGCCTTCTTCAGGAAAGCCACATAAGTAACCAAATCTCTTTTCCTCTCTTGTGATTTACTTAGATGTCTATATTTAAGCTCCACATGATCAGGTACATTTCAAAAGGTATGGTATCCTCGATACTTTGGAAGCGCCGAACTATCATCAAGAAAGCGTGCTTCGTCAAGTTCGGCAGCCGGGTATTGTTCTTACTAAATGGTAGCTGTTCTTTCCCCATAGTATATTTGGTTACATTTGTGGCTTCCCTGATGAAGGCGCATGGGTCGCCGAAACGCGCGTAGACTCGATCCTACCAAGAATCAGCCACGATCTAAGCCACCACTGTATTGTTTTATATTTTTTGTTCATTAATTAGAACAACATGAAAGGGCAGTTCCCAATAATGTAAAGAACTAAATAGTTCCAAGAATATAAAATGCCCACAGAACAGCTAATAGTTTTAAATTATTTTATTGTCTTTTATGTTTGTAGAAAAATCTGTCAAAGGTGCAAAGTACAAAAATACATAATTCATTGAATGAGGACTGCATATAATTCATGTACCATCAGCCCAGGAACGAGAAGAACAATAAAATAAGGCACATACATCACTCACTCATACTACCAAACACATACTCACTCACAGGTCAATCATATAAACTCAACCAACTAAACCGGCTCATCAACCAGACAGAAGAAGCGCCGACGCGTGTTTCGGAATAGTGCCACAATAGGGAATTCCTTCATCAGGGCGCAATTCATCTCAGTAATTTAGGAAGGGCACAGAGTTCCAAATATCCAGGTCAGTCAGGTAAGTTCTCGTTCGAAATTTCTGGGCAGGCATAAGCATATCAGACAGAAAGGTCCCCAAAAGGCTGGAACGAAGGAATAATAGACGGACCGCCTTGCCAGATAAAGTGTTCAATATCAAATATACGAGGGACTTTCAAAGAAGTCTGAATAGTCAAAGAACAAATAGACAGCCAGGGGATATTTAATTAATTAGACCAGGAAGTGTAGGGACGGATGTTCGGCGACCCAAAAACACAGAATGTGCACAATAAATGCTTAAATCCGGCAATGGGCGCGAGTTAGAATCGCTTTGGAGCCTCACAGCTCTAACCCCCCAATGTAGAAGAGGCCGCTGGGGTCGGGTAAAGATAGTACAGTAACATGATCCTTGCCAATGAAAACCAGGGGATCTCCACATCCACACCGCACGGGTCTGTCCCCCGCGCTGGCTCTCTTGTCAGCGCGGGGGACAGACCCGTGCGGTGTGGATGTGGAGATCCCCTGGTACAGAAAGCAGACAAAGGTGGGTTGAACGAAGAGTCCGGTTTGGCACATATCTAGGTAACAGGTTAGTAATGAAAGCAGGGCTTTTGGCAAACAGGGCCTTAAACACAGTGCAGCCTGTTTTGAAAACACATCGCTGGAAGATGGGAAGCCAATGGAGTTTCTGAAGCGCTGGGCTAATTGGTTGCTATCTGGGTTGGCGCATGAGCAACCTAGCTGCCTGGTTTTGAACCAACTCTAATCGCTTAAATAAGTATTTTGGCATCCCTAAGTATACGGAGTTTCCAAAGTCCAAATGTGATATGACCGTAGCCATTAAGATCCGGACCAGAGCGTACTGAGTGAAAAACCGATGGATTTTCCTGATCTTCCTCATCTGAAAGAAGCGTTTTGATATCACACTGCCCACCTGGGTTTTTAATGTTAGATCCTTATCCAGGGAGACCCCCAGCATTTTTGCTGAGCTGGAAGGAGAAGGAGATGGACCGAGCTCCGTGGGCCAGTAGCGAGGACCCCAAAATTTGCCACTGTCCCCGGTCAAGACAAGCTCTGTCTTGCCTGGGTTAAGTTTCAGATGATTACAATCCATCCACTGCTGTATAAACAGCAATGTTTCATGGAACTCCGCCACTGAGCGATCGGAACCATCCATCTCGAGGACCAACTGCAGATCATCTGCATAATTAAAAACTGGCTAATAGGCTGAGCTCGATAATTGGAAATGTGATCTCACCCCGCCAACATGGGTTTATTCCAGGCAGGGGGACAGCCGATCATATTAGAAGGGTAATTACCTTGTTTGATGGAACGACAGCCTCACGAGACCCTATGTCTTTAATACTATTGGACGCAGAAAAAGCCTTCGATAGGGTCTCGTGGGGCTTTCTCTGGACAACAATGTATAAACTTAACTTCGGGCAAAAGTGTATAGGGGGATTGAAAGCGATATATAAAAGCCCGGTCATAAAGGTTAGAGTAGCGGGGGAACAGAGTGAAAATATTAACATCAAGCGAGGAACTAGGCAGGGTTGCCCCTGTTCACCATTGCTCTTTGCCTGTTACATTGATTCTTTCATAAGACATATAGAAAGAAACAGGCTCATATGTCCTATCGTATTGAATGGCTATGAGACGAAAATCTTGGGTTATGCAGATGACCTAGCAATTATGTCACCTACCCCAGCAACAGCGATAGTGGAAATAGAAAAAGAGGCAAACAAATATGGGCTTTGGTCTGGGTATAAACTGAACCAGACTAAAACGCAGATAGTCTTTAACCAATTTGCCACAATAAATGATGAAAGAGTCACAGATTCAGCTGTCTACCTGGGCATAACTATAACATCTAATTTATCTAAGCTGGTTGAGGACAACCTGACTACGGTGAACAGAAAGGCCAAACAAGATCTAGATAGGATGGATAACTTACATCTTACAATAATTGGACGCTGCAATGTAATTAAGATGTTACTTCTTCCCAAAATGTTATATTTCTTTCGAACTATTCCTTTAATATTTCACAATAATTGGTTTAAGGACATTGAAAGGGTCTGTAATCGATTTATATGGGCAAAAGGTAAAACTCGGAGGTCTATAAAAATGTTGGCACTTTCTAAGGAAAAGGGAGGTTCAGCAGCTCCAGATTTTAAAGGATATTATTTAGCAGCATCCTTGCAGTATCTTAGAGGACTTCTCGGGGGAAACACTAACGATAGATGGCGGGATGGTCTTGGTATACCAGATACATATGATTTACTAGTTAGAGACTCCAATAAAGGACTACTTACATTTAAGGAATTTAACTATTACAAAAGAACAAAGTTTAAGGTTTTCGCAGCAGCTAAATCGGTATGGTCTATGGTTCGGAAAAAAATTAAGTTAGGACGGATGAGTTTTTATACACCTCTATATAAAAACGAGCTCCTCCCTGAAGTGTTTCATCATCAAGTCATGAAAAGATGGGATAGCTCTGGGGTGCGTACTAAAGGAGACATTATAGATGCTTCTGGTATAATCTCATTTGAAAGGGCATGCCAATTATATAAGCTAGATCGTAGAGACTTTTTTAAATTCCTGCAGATTAGTTCAGTAATACAAAGGAAATTGCCATAATTTTAAAAGAGAGGATCTGATGGAATGTATCCAAAATGAGAAGGGCTGCTCAATCTCACAATTGTATGAGGTGTTGAGTGAACGCAAAGAAGACGATAGGATTAAAGTCTTTGATAAATGGAGGACGAAGCTAAATCTGGTGGGAAATGAGGGGGGAAAATCGCTGCAGCTTGCTAATTCTATTGTCAAGGTTGCTAATTTACAAGCACAATGTTATAAAACTTTTCATGAATTATACTACACGCCGCATAAAATAGCACAATGAGGGGGAATTAGTGGAATATCCTGTCCCAGATGTCAAAGCATGCAAGCTGACACTATTCATATGTTCTCAGCATGTCCAAAATTAAACCCTTTTAAACAGGCGATCGAAATATTTTTTAGGGATGAACTAAGGATATCAAGTAGCTTAACAAATGAGATTATGATTTTGGGTGTAGGGAGAGAAGGGCAGGATATCCCCCATCAAGAATTTATATTTATTGCAATGGCCATATCCCGACTCTGTATAGCAACCCTGTAGAAGGATCCTAAACACTGTTCCCACTAACCAGCGCGCGTGGGCGCACGCGCACGATGGTCCCCCGGAGCGCGCAGTGTCCTGGATTTAGCGCGCACACAGATCGCATCCCTACGAGACAGGTCGTGCCGCCGCTTTTAAAACGCGAGCGGCGCGAAATCCAGGCAGGAGGCAGAGTGTTGCAGGCATGCAAAGCCCAATGTGCTCAAAGTGCTTCAGCCCCCCTCCACACCTCCACCGTCCTGTGTAGACCCCCGGGCTGAGACAGCTTCGCGGGCACACAACAGCCGCCCGAGTACTTCACAGATCATTAAGAGACCATTTGCACGTAAATGAGCTTTGTCTTATTTTTCACCCCATCCATTGTTCCGCTCATCAGCTGTCACTTCACCCCCCCCCCCCCGGCCCCACCACCCCTGGTGGCCAGATTTGCACACGTGAAATTACAATACAGAGCAGGAAGGAAATGCCTTTCCAGACGTCCGAAAGAGTGAGTATTAACACTTCGCAGAGAGTTCAATGGGTTCCTGATTAAAACAGTTACTGCAGCAGCTACGCCTGCAGGTTTCTTCTAAGATTCGTATGAAGATGCTTGTTTCAATTAGGACACGAGGTACAAGGTATAAAATATCTCTCGCGACTGGCTCATGGTGGCACTTGTAAATGCTGACTGTACTGATGCATCCCAGTTGTAATCTCAACTTCATGGCTGGTGACTGAATTCTTGCTGGGCCCTGTTCCAAATCAAGAAATTGTACAGATTAATTTGTAACTTGTATTTGTACACTCATGTAAAGCAAGGGAGGTTGAGTTCGACAAACCCTGCATCTAGAAGGCATGGCATAATTGCTTCAAAAATGTGTGTTGCCCCTGTACAAGATGCATATCCTACAGGAAAAAGGTGTCCCTTAATGAACCCCTTACACCGGCTTTATTGCAAAAAAAAACAAGTCAACAAACATACACTGCACAGTACAACTGAGGTGACTGCTGGGCAGTAGGAGTTACTTTCAGGTAAATCACAAAGCCTTCCGTGGAAATGGTCTGTGTTTCAGCCCCGCCATGTTAACAATAGTTCAACACACCTCAAAACCATATATCTCACAAATAGCAATCTTCCATGATTGACTGACTAAAAGTCTACTGAATGTGAGACATGCCCTTAGTTGACGTATCTGTTTCACTGGCATCCATTAAGATTTGACTGAAATGGAAGCTTGGTTGGTTCCATTCAATTCCATCCTCCAAAACTCGCAGCACCCAATGTTTTGAAAGCCCTGCTAACCCTTTATAGAATGCTAATGCAGTGTCTTCTGCCAACTTTAACAAGGCCACCATTGTGAGTACATGGCCCTGAGCGATTGCCGTTAAATCCCATTCTTAGCCCCTGCATCTCCACACAGTTACTGTGTGGAATTGTACATTTAAAATACTTTAAAAAGCATAAAAGTAACAGGTGCCTACATTAATCTAAGTCAGTGGAAATTCGTCAGGGCTGCCTCCAGTCCATGGTTAGGTCTGCTTGAGAAAGCAGCGGCTGTGTTACATATTGCGTGCAGTATACATTATTATTTTATTATTATTAGGGACATTTATAAAGCGCTGCGTTATGCACACCGGCGTGTCCACGCGCTAAAAAGTGGGAGCGGCAGCGTGCAGGGAACACAAAAACTGAGCAGACAGTTATTTGGTATAAAGGAATGTTTTTAGTTTCGCTCGGAACCTCGTTTCCTCCGGTTCCAGGCGCAGGTCCGCTGGTAGTTTATTCCAATTATTTGCCGCTAGGCATCTAAAGGACCTACCTCCCATGCGGGCGCTCTTAACTCTGGGGATCCTCAGAAGACCGCCCCCTGCGGATCTGAGTGCTCGTGCAGGTTGATACACTTCAATCAGTTTATTCAGCGGGTCGGGTGCCCTACCATTCAAAATTCGGTGACAGGTGCAGAGGGCTTTGTATTCCACTCTTCTCCTCACAGGGAGCCAGTGTAACTTCTGGAGGGCCGCCTTAGAAGGCGCCCTTCTGGGCAGCCTGAGAATCAGACGTGCTGCCGCATTCTGCAGCACTTGCAGGCGTGCCATGCTTTTTTCTGGAGCCCCCAGGTACAACAGGTTCCCGTAGTCCGACCTAGCTGTCACCAGAGCATGAACCAGGGTTTGACGGGCACCGATCGGGAGTAAGTCCAGGACTTTTCTCAGTTTCTTCAGAATCCCGAAACAGACTCCAACCACCCGGTTGATCTGGGGGCCAAAAGTAAGGCCCGCATCAAACCAAACCCCCAGATTTCGTGCTTCTTGGCAAGGGGTTGGAGTTGGTCCTAGACAGGGTGGCCACCATGCCGACGACCAAGCGGACTGGGCTCTCCCCACCACCAGCACCTCTGTCTTGCCGCCATTAAGCTTCAAGCAGTTGATAGCCATCCACTCGGCAAGCTCTTTCATGCACGACTGGAAGCCATCGGCAGCAAGACAGGGCGCGTGCGATAGGGAGATCACCAGCTGCGTATCGTCGGCGTACGAAACCAATTGGAGACCATGGCTCTCCACAATCGAAGCAACAGGCGCGACATACATAGTAAAGAGGGTCGGGCTCAATGACGAGCCCTGAGGCACGCCTTGGCCCAGGGGAACCCCCTTAGAATAGCAGTCTCCTTGCCTTACTCGGAAGCTTCTTCCCTTAAGGAAGTCCTGGATCCATCTCAGCGCGGTGCCAGAAATGCCGCCTCTGTTCAGACACTGTAGCAAGATGTTGTGTGCTACAGTGTCGAACGCCGCGCTGAGGTCCAGCAGGATCAGAGCCATAGTTTGGCCTGCATCCACACCCTCTCTCAGATGTTCCGTAGCCATAAGGAGGGCGGACTCGGTAGAGTGGCGTGGTCTAAAGCCAAACTGCGTCGCGTGGAGCAATCCCGTCTCTTCCACATGCTTCATAATTTGGGTATTAACCACCTTTTCCACCACTTTGGACAGAAAAGGCAGGAGTGAGATGGGCCTCAGATTTTCTAATACCTCGAAACCTATGTGGGGTTTCTTCCGGAGCGGGAGCACCACCGCCTGTTTCCACCCCTCAGGCAACTTTCCCGATCCAAAGGAGGTGTCCAGGACATGCCTCATATAAGGCTCCAGTACTTCCAGGCTGTCCGCCAAGCGTTTGGGTGACACCGGGTCCCACGGGGACCCTGATTTAACAGAGCGACACACTACTAGATCCTCAGAAGAGGGGGTGCGGAAGTTTGTAAGGTGCCCTGCCATCTCTATGTCCACCAATGCTACCTCAAAGTCAACCCCTGTCGGCGGATTCGGGAAAGTCGAGTAGATCTTCTCGACTTTAGTAGAGAAATATTCGGCAATACGGTCACACGACTCCGTTGAGCAATTCTCCGGATCTGTAGATGAGTTTACAGTAGTCAGGGACTTGTAGATACCGAAAAGTTCTTTGGCCGAGTTTTCCGCCCCCAAGATTTGTCCTGCATAGTAGGCTGCCTTAGACTTTTTAATCAGCCTATGATGAAGGCGCCTTTTTTCCAAGAACAATTCCCTAGCCTGATTGTTATAAGACACCCTCCAGACTCTTTCAGCTCGCCTACATTCCGCCTTTGTTTGCCTCAGCTCGCCACTAAACCATGGGGCTGAGCGTTCTTTCCGGGCACATGCGGAGGTGCGGCAGAGTGGGGCTGTCTGGTCAAGCGCTTCAGTGATGCGCTGATTAAGGTTAGAGACCGCCGTTTCTATGTCTTCGCCACCAGGCTGGCCCTCCCTACTTAAGGCTTGATTAAAATCCTCCACCGAGAATGTAGCCCACTTCCTCCTAAGATAATTAGGGGGTGCCTGACTGGATTTGGTGGTTTTTAAGCTATGTATGGAGAAAGCTACCAGAGAGTGGTCTGTCCAAGGGATAGGCTCTATTCCCGACACCTCCACACCTCCCTAGTTCGCATAAACCGGGTCCAAGAGGTGTCCCTGTCGGTGCGTGGGGCCTGAGAGCTTCAATTCCAATTGAAGAGCTAGCATATGCCTACAGAAATCCTTGACCCCTATAGCCTCTGGGCAGTTTAAATTTAAGTTCAGGTCTCCCAATAGGAGGAATTTATCCCTACGTAGGGTAGCCTCCATAAGATTTTCTAGCAGGCTCTCCCTGAACTTTGTACACGCCCCTGGTGGTCGATATACCAGACATCCTTTGATCGACGTGCCCCCGTTGATTTGAATCGTGAAAACTCCCGCCTCACTCTCCGCGATCAACATACGCTCTAGGCAGCAGCCCAGTGTTTTCCTGAAAATAACAGCAATCCCCCCCTCCCACCCTCTCTGGCCTATCCTGCCTCACCCACGAGTAGTTCTCCGGCGTGGCCTCGATAATGTCCGAGTCGGAAAACTGGTCTAGCCATGTTTCCGTAAGAAACAGTAGGTCGAACTTTTTATCTGTAATCAGCTCAAAGACATCAAGTCTATGTTTACGTAGTGACCTTACGTTAAGGAGACCACAGGAAAGTACTTGCTCCTCAGTATCCCGCAACAGAGTGGTGTAACGGAAACCACAATGAGGACATTCCCTCTCGTCACTCGACATGCCATGCATGCACAGAGATGCCGTGTGAGGACGGAAGCCGATAAGTTGATCCCTAGCCCAATGGATCTTACGGCCAGGGATTCTCGCCCTAGCCCGCGATCGGCCGCGGACGGGCGCAGACGGGCTCGACTTTGGCGACACTTCGGCGCGCCTTCGTCACGCCCGCTGCGCTCGTCCGCTGCGCTTCCGAAATGACATCCTCCTTTTGAAGCCCTCAGCCCGTCTGCCTCACAACCACTAGACCGCTAACCGGTCACTCGCAGGCGGAAGCGGAAGTGACTGTCTCTCACCTCCACGCCCTCCGCTCAACGGTGCTAGCCACCCTGTCGGACCGAGGCGTGGAGGAGGGACGACAAGACAATCACCCCACTGCGTCCGGTGAGTCGGGGAATCCGGGGGGAATTAACGAAGCCTCCGCCTCAGCCCACTAAGGACTTGACTCCAGCGGAAACACCGCTAAAAGTGCAGCCGCTAATTAAACAGAAAAGCAATTTTAAAATATGCTGTGCAGCACAGTCCGTAATAAAAGCACTACATGACCACAGTTAAAACACAGTATCTGCGCTAAAAGCAGCTGTGAGCCCTGCCACTGCTCACTCACCGCCTCACTCACATAGAGTGTGCATTGAAGCATCCTTTCTAACCCTGAGGCCACGCAGATACAACTTCAAAGGACACTTCCGGTATGCACCCCGTACCTTTCCCGCCTCTCCTCAGCCGCACCAGAGTGGAAGCTGTGGAGATGAGAGTCGGTGTATATTTTGTTTTATTGGGGAGGGTGGTGAATCCAGAGGTGAAGCCCGTTGCGAGAACAAACATGAACAGTGACGTTTTTAGACCCAGTGTGTTAAAGGAAGTCACGAAAATCTGAACACAATTTTGCTTGTTGGCACCTACGGAACGTAGGAACCGAAGGACTCGCAGGGAAAACACACAGCAGCCAAGGGTTTTAGAAAGAGCTGCAGCCACTGTAAACTAAGATGGCGTTTGGAGGATACCGAGCTTGCACCCGGGAGGTCGTAAGATGGAAGACTGATACCGCTGCATCTAGCTTTGACGATCTGCGGAGCCCTCTCGCCGTCCCAACCCCTAAGGTACAGCTCTGCCGGTTTACCCCCTGTACGGAAAGACTGCCATCGAGGTTGTCCTGCCTGCCTGCAACATCGGTACGAGGCCGACACAGCCGGTGGAGGGGGGCGCCAACTGCATGCCTGCGTTGCTGCTGACTGTTTCGCCTCCTCGCCAGACGGCCCGATTTGGGGACATAGCAGAGGTATGAAGTCTTGGCACCGCTCTTTGTTGCCTCCTTGACTTTCTGACTTGGACTCTTATGCTCCCGCCATTTTGTGACTTTCTTCTTTGACTCCCCTGTCCCTGATCCGCCATCCTAATGATCTTTGACCTTTTCCTCTGTCCCAGCTGGGCGACCTTTCTATCGTCTCTCCTGTGCCATGGACATACTCCTCGTTGTCGATCTTGTTCATACCTCTGGTCCCTTGCACGTTTTGTTTCATTTTCACCTTCCTCTCCTTATTCTGCCTTCCTTTCCCTTTCTTTCCGTTCTCCCCCCTCTTCCTTCCCCTGCCCCTTATTGCTATGGTGTGATTACTGTAAAAATGTAAACCTGAGTGAATTTACTATTTGTATATATATAACTGTAACCACTAGTATATGTAGTAGACCTTTGTATTGACTACCATTCCTATGTGATTTTATAGTTTATCCGTTTGTATCTCTACCTTGAGTGACTTTACAACTTGTACATTTGCATTTTTTTCTGTTTGTATCTCTTCCTTGAGTAACTTTACAACTTGTACATTTGAAAAAAATTCGGTTTGTATCTTTTATTGTGACTCATGTAATCCAAAGTCCTTATGTAATGCAACTGGTTCTTTTGTAAAGCGATCTGACACCTTCGGGTAATGTTCGCGCTATAGAAAATCACATTAAATAAATAAATAAAAGAGGACTTCAGAGCCAGAGCTTCGGGCACCGGCATTCTTCTATTTACAAATTAAGCATTGACTTTCTATACTTCCTCAACAGGAAGTGATATCCAAGACAAACAGGTTTGTCATCCCTTGGTTTCTTCTGCTCAACATATGCCTTTTCAGTGTTGGGAATTTTGTTTTGCACATGCAAAGTCAGAGATTTGGATCGTAGGCTTTAAAAGTGCGCAAACACTCTAAGATTCCATGAATCAATGAAAATTATTTCATTTTCAGAAAAAATATATTTGGGTCAATTTATTAAACATTTTTGTTGTAAATGATACTCTTGCAAATGGGAAAAGTGAAAAAAAAGTTTTTAGAATCTTGGAGACTGGGTGTGGTTCAGCAACAGAGCAGAGCTACACGGCGGTTCTCAGCAGTCCTCAGAGGTCATTCAGAGGGCTAAGCTCTCCCTCTGATCTTCTGGGCCTCCTTCTTATGCCCAGTTCCCACTTATATCAACCCCGGAGAGCATCATTAAGTGGAGAGAACAGAGGCATACAGTGAGGTTTTTACGGGGCTGTGAAGCCATGAAGTTCTCCTCCTAAGCCTCCCTCCCTCACCTGCTTTTGCTTGGTTTATCTTGGGAGAGCTGCGTGCAGTGGGTGAAGACACAGAGGTACGGAGGTCTACATCTGTGGGAAGCCGGGGAGTGCTCAGGGTTGAAGCACGGTGCTCAACCCTGAATCGCTTGAGGCTGAATTATTGAAGCCTTCTGCCATGAAATGCCCTGAGATGCTTGTGGCCCAGTGCACAGCCTTGAACCAAATTGAAATTGAAGTTCAGAACTCAAGAATCCTGAAAAGGGACTGCGGTAGGGTGGATGCTAGTGTAGCCATATTGAGTTGAGTGCGACCTCGTTGAAACGGCACCACAAGGTCAGTGAGCTCAGTGCTTGCTCCCCCATGACACAGCAAACATACCAAAAACATTTAGGCCTCCTGTTACTGTTAAGATTGCAATACAGGCTTGACTAATCAAGGGAACCATGACGTCTACAGGAAAAATGAAATCCGGTAAGATCGGACAACAGGCTGCGCAGAAATGATTGAATCAAAAAAAGATCGCATGAAAACCCCAGACAGACATTGTGCCAGATAACACGACTAAAGCAAGTGAAGGCCATGGCAATCCATTGATATCGCCAATACAGACATTTGGTAAAATGAACCGTTGCTGTAAATTTATGTTTTTAAAAGACTCCGCAGCAGTCATTTATTCAACAACAGACAATATTGCAGAACTGCCAATCCACTCATTCCTCAAAAGTCAGATTCACTATTGAATCCAGATCAGAGGCCCAGCATAAGTCCATCTATGAATTTAAAAGTAACCGCACCTGGAAACAGTGAAATGTCAGTGGATAAAGTTATGATACTGGACCAGGTTCACGTACCAAGCTATTCTTATTCAATGCCAAGACCTCACCCAAACAAGTACTATCCGCATACAAACAACTCCATCATAGACTCTGTAGAGGAAGCGGAGAACTCCTGGCTGCGCTCAATTTTACTAGTATACCATATAGATCTAGTACAGGCAACGGAAAGTTAAGGCCATCAATCTGGTTGATGATCCTGTAGGGCATGAGCAATCTGCTACTTAAATCTCAGATTCATCTGAGCAATTAACCCAAGAAGAGCTAATTAATGAACAGAAGTCTGCATTTAGCGACCGAGTAACATTAACTCTTCCACAACCAGAAGACATCAACGGAAATACATTTGATGGCCCTTTGTTGAACGCAATTAGGAAAATAAAGACCCCACATATTGTTGTCTACTAATAAGAATGTATTTCTACCCAAACCAACCCTTTTTTCCAATCATTAGTATAGTGAAAGATAAGGAAAAAATATATAACTCTTTAAACTATACCATGCAGTTTGCAAGCAGCTCTTTGACACTTCATAGGTTACTGTCTTGTATCATAATTGTAACTCATAAACTGCAAGTAACAAAAGGTTCACTACAACAAAAGAAGTAACCTACTGAGCTATCCACATAAAATACAGTTCTGTTATGTGTATGGTACACATTTTTGTGACAGGCATATTAACCTTCTGTACTACTTTATGATGAGTCAAAACTGCAACCAGATAAACATCTCTCTCCAGCAGAAATATTATTCATGAGAAACCTCCTTTACCTCGCAATCTCAACAACGACCAGCCTTTGCAAAGCATTCACTACCCTGACTGCGACTTTACCGCAAGTTAATTTAATCCAGAAGTTGTTACGATGACTTGCTGTAGGGGACTCGTTTTTGGACTGGTGACAAACTATCTCTGATGGGATATCCAGACATTACTCCGTAGATTGCACGTCTAATTGTAAATATGTTATGTAATTGTGTATATATGTGATCTTGTATAGGTTCCAACATTCCCCACCCTATGAACAGTCCTTGAGCCGAGGATCTTCAGTAAAATCTTATTTTGATACCACCAGTCCTGTGCTTTTCTAAACCCCAAGTGTACTCCCCTATGTATCCAATTCATGTAATTGCATGTATATCTAAATTGAAAACCTGCCTTAAGACACTTCATGTGGCGCTACATGTGTGGAAATGCACTCTTTTCACTTTTTTAAGAAAAGGTTTGGAGTGATATTTGGCGCAGTAACCACATACGCAGTCTGGTTCCCGGCGCACATAGGCTTAGTTGCAGCACACAGAGACCTTATACTGCCGCACACAGAGGAAAAAAATTAGAGGGAACATTGATCCTAAACCCCCGTCATTTAACCAATGGCTTATAAGAATGTTATCAATGTATACACTGGAGAAATCTTTGTATGAAAAAAAAGGTCGCAAAGCGATGCAATTAGGTAAACGGATCTGGGCACCGGTAGAGCATTGGAAATTAAGAATAGAGGGGTAATCTATTCTAAAATATTATAATAATTCTTACTTTTTGTTTTTCGCTCTCATGAATTTTAGCTCATTTGTGTAAAGATTTACATGACCTGAGAATTTTTTCAATGATGCATATCTGCTAAATGGAATGTGTATATGGAACGAAATAATTGGTTGGAACCGTGTGGAACTGTATTTTCTGATGATGAATAATAAAAATATATCAAAAACTGTCACGTTTCTCAACTTCAAAGATCGAATCAGAGGAGAAATATAGATGTTAAATAAGTGCGGTGACAGTGCTGAGCCCTGAGGAACCCCACATGTGATTATGTGCGGGGAGGCAAGGTGGGGTCCTTGACAGACTGCCTGAGACCTGTCATTTAGAAAAGACGACATCCAACTGGCAGCCGCCCCCTGGACACCTGCCAGTTCGACACGGTCGACCAATATTTCATGGTCAACCGCGTTGAACGCCGCTGAAAGATCCAACAATACCAGTGCCCGTGGGGAGCCCCTATCCACATGTTCTCTAAGAGTATCCATTACTGCCACTATGACTGCTTCTGTTGAATGGGCCGGCCAGAAGCCCGCCTGGTGGGGGTCAAGATAACCGACTCCTCCAAAAAATCAGACAGGCAGTTTGCTACATGAGTTTCCAATAGCTTTGCCACAAAAGGCAACAAAGAGATCGGGCAGTAATTGGATAACAGTTTAGGATCTGCCTCAAGTTTCTTCAATAGGGGGACAACTATGGCCTTCTTAAAGGCCGGGGGACTTTCCCCACGGTAAGAGACTCATTCATTAGGGTCAGTATGGGACCAGGAAAAGCCAAAAAACAGTCTTTAAGAATATGCGGCGGACAGACGTCAGAAGGAGCCCCAGACTTGACCTTCACTAAGAGCTTATGGAAGGTTTCTAAGTCAATATTAGGGAATTGGCTTATCACGTGAGTGTTTTTAAAATGATCATCAGCGCTAGGTGCAACGAGACATTTAGGGATATTATTTTTAATAGTAATGATTTTGTCAATGAAGTAATCATTGAGAGAGCTACATAATTCCTGTGATGGTACCGCCTTCAATAATATCCTCTCTGGATTAGACAGTTCATTAACAATATTAAAGATCTCTTTTGAGTTATTGTTTGAGTTGATGATGCGGTTAGAAAAGTATGCCGCTTTAGCTGCCAGAATATTTTTCTTGTATTCTTTCCTAGCCTTCACATAGGTCAGTCTTTCTTCCTGGCCATACTTTGCGTGCAACTGTCTCTCCAGTTTACGAAGCTGTAGCTTCTGATCTTTAAGTTCAATCGAGAACCATCTGGTTGCATCAGCGCGTCGGGTGGTTTTTAATCTGGTAAGAGGGGCATGTTTATCACTGATATTCATGAGCCAGTTCGAGATATTAATATCCATCGTCTCTATATCTGGCCCAACCTGGGGAAGTGTGTCGGCCAACGAGCTAAGGAAATCACCTTTATTAATAGAGTTCCATCTTCTGGCAAAGCCACCCTCCATGGAGTTAGATTTCTCAACTGAAGGGAGCCGTAGGGTAAATTTCAATAGATGGTGATCAGACCAAGTGCAGGGAGAAACAATAGGACTGGAAATCTCCGCCCCATTCGTCCAGACATGATCTAAAGTATGTCCCTTTTGATGGGTAGGGGACAGCACTTTCTGGGTGAAGTTCAGATTCATAAGCAGGTCCGTCATTTCAACTGAGTGCGGACCCTCCTCAGGTTCTCGATACCAGTAGTTGAAATTACCCAAAAGCAATACCCTGGCATGATCAATCGCCAGTTTAGCTATCTGTTCGCTAAGTTCCAGCTAAAAGGAGGGAGTATTATTGGGAGGCCTATAGATTAATACACAGACTAGGGGTTCATGTGGGGATTTAAGTTTTATCACCAGGTTGTCAGTATCTTTAAGGGCAAGGCTAGGCAAGGAGCTAAATGTGTAGTCACTATGAATAATAGCTGCTACGCCTCCCCCTGCCTTATTGGCGGAGCGGTCTGCATGTATAATGTAATAGTTATTGGGAATGGCTGCCAGCATGTCCGGACTGTAGTCCTCCGTGAGCCATGTCTCAGTCAGCAGTAGTAGACTGGGGCTGTCTGAGAGTAATAGGGAGAAAATGTCCAACTGATGCTTGACAAGCGAGCGAGTGTTCAAATAGTATACTATCGGTTCTGGGCTAGTTCCTGGCCTGTCATGAATAGATAGAGTACCAGTAGGGCCTATGCCATCAGACAGTTCCGGGAAAATTATCCTGTTTATGAGGATGTCATTTTTAGACAACAGATCCAATATATACTTGGTTGGGGTCAGATCGGTAGTGTGCAAATTTTGTAGAAATGCTGCGGAGTAGGTGATAATCCGGGCATTCTGACTGGCCCCTGGTTCCGTCCGGGAGCAGACAGGCGCAGATGGGCTTGCCTTTGGCGCGCCCTCGGCGCGCCGCCGGCGCGCCTGCTGCACCCGTCCGCTGCGCTCCCGTCTACCATGTTGCATTTTAAGCCCCAAGTCCCCCTTCTAACACCGCCCACAGGGCGGGAAGAGTAGCTCACCAAGGAGTCTATTGGGGGATAGCAGGGTCTAGCGCGCTCGCACCACGTCCCCGATTAAGTAGGGCAGCGTGCTGGCGTGAGGGCAAGGAAAACAACTAGACCGCACCGTCTCCCAAGATGGCGGTGCCGGTCAAAGATGTATTGAGGGTCAGGGTTCGATTCCCCCTCCCGCTACGATAACGCCCACCCAAAACAAATTCCCACACAGTCAACACAAAGATCTAATCATCAATGTACTAATATTCAATTCTAGAGCAGTTTCAGTTTAAAATCAGTTTCAGTTTAAATCAGTTTCTCAATTTTAAAATTCGGTACTATACAAGTTAATCTGCAATGTTTGACTAGAGCAGCGAGCAGAGCGCCTGTCGGTAGCTCTCTGGGTCTAGCGCGCTCGCGCCATGTCCCCGATTAAGTAGGGCAGCGTGCTGGCGTGAGGGCAAGGAAAACAACTAGACCGCACCGTCTCCCAAGATGGCGGTGCCGGTCAAAGATGTATTGAGGGTCAGGGTTCGATTCCCCCTCCCGCTACGATAACGCCCACCCAAAACAAATTCCCACACAGTCAACACAAAGATATAATCATCAATGTACTAATATTCAATTCTAGAGCAATGTTTGACTAGAGCAGCGAGCAGCGAGCAGAGAGCCTGTCGGTAGTTCTCTGGGTCAGTCAATAAATGATACACCCAGCTCGATAGGAGATCCACACCAATTTATGAGAATAACACATATCTGTATAGAACATTAGGCACTAAGGGGCATATGTATGAAAATCCGTGTTTGCAATTCTTAAATAGCGATTTTTTGAGAATCGCTATTTGAGAATTGCCAAACGGGATTCATTTAAAAATTCGCAATTTTTGTGTGATTTCTTAGTATTCCTTAATTACGATTAGCAAATTGTGGAATCGCAATTAAGGAATGCCTTCCCATTCATTTCTATGGGCCAGGAGGCCCATAGGAACGATTGGGAAGTCATTCTCAATTTGCGATACGCAATTTGAGAATCGCAAATTGAGAATAGTTTCAAGGGTGCAAGGGTGTCAAGAGGACACCCTGATGCACCCCTGAAATGAACATGTGTGCGCATATGGCGCACATACAGGTCCTAAGGACATGTATGTGCGCCACATGGCACCTTGACAAATGCCAAAAAGTGCATTTGTGACAGAAATCGCAAATTACCACCAACTTGATTTTGGTGGTAATTTGCGATTTCTTAAGGAGAAATCGCACAACTTGGGTGCTTGTTGCATAGTATTTAAGGAATCGCAATTTGCGATTCCTTAAATGCTTACGCAATATTAAGGAATCGCAAATTTTGCGATTCCTTAACCCCTTGCATGCGGTCGGGATTCCGCTCCTGTGCGGCACATTCCGATCGCGGGCGTGGCCGTGACGGCTCCCGGCCGTCATCAGCACACGAGCACTGTGTGCCATGACGGACGGGAGCCGTCACCAGCATGCAAGGGGTTACTATTGCGATGCAATTTTCCTCATACATCACGTTTTGCAAATTTCTTGTCGCAAATGCGGCTTTTTAGCGATTCGCAGCGTTTGCAACTAAAATTCCTTTCATACATACGCCCCCAGATCATCAAAATCAAGGGAGTACTTTTTAAAATAGCAGGTTTGAAAAAAGAGTTTTTTGGCTCTTTAAATTGGAATTGTAGAGCTTTGCGGTAATGTTAACTTAGGAAGAAAACATACCCTGCATACGGTCACGTAACAATGACTTACGGGACCCTTCCCCGGGACTTAAGGTGAGTAGGGAGCAAGGTCCTAGGCAACACCAACAGGTCACCTCGGGAGGCACTGGGGCATCCCGGTGCAGAGGTGTGTTTTTCAGAGTCGGGTGATTTTGATACCTTAAATCATAATTGCAGCACTTGGTAGTGATGTTAACCTCTGGAGTAAAAATATGTATTGCATTCAGGCACTCAAGAGCGACTTCCTGGACCAATCTTCTGGTCCTAAGGTGAGTATGGGGCAAGGACCAAGGGAGCCCCAACGGTTCACTTAGGCCAGCACTGGGGCAGCCGTGTGCAGAGGTGCCTTACAGTGTCGGGTACCCTACTCAAGTCTATGGAGATCGGTCCATTGGAAGAGAGGCTGCGTGCTTGGACTGGGGGACCAGTGGGGCTGAACCAACAGGGGGTTCAACTCAGGCTTCATGCAGTGCCGGGCAGTCCACAGTAGGCAAGTCCAAGGTAGGCATTGTCTCTGGAAAGCCGGGGAACCACGCTGGCACCATTGGCCCACTTCAGCTCGGGCTCGCGAGCACGGGTGCCGTGGTGTTTTACGGTGACGGGTTTTTGTGGTTCAGAGCACTCACAGTCTTCTTTAGGGTGGCTGCAGGATGTAGGGAAGAAGCTCCGCTACTCATCGTGAGTTCTTCAGTCTTTATTGAAGGCAGTCAGTCCTCCCAGGATTTTGGAGGCACGACAGCTGCAGGATAAGACATCTTTGGCGCAGTTTGGATGGGGAACAGCAGACAGCCGGCAGGGCTGAGGCAAAGTCAATTGCCCTTCTTCAGTCTTCTGATTTTGTGGTTCTTCAGTGTCCTTCTTCTTCGTGGGTCATCAGGATCCCAGGACCACGTTGACACCATTGGCCCACTTCAGCTCGGGCTAGGCAGCTCCAGTGCAGTGGCGCTTCCAGGTGTAGTGTTTTAGCGGCTTGGAGCTTCGCAGCTCAGTGTTTGGTACCTACGAGATGCAGGAGAACAGCTCTGCTTTTTCATGTGAGTGCCTCAGTCTTTTGAGAAGTGCTGTCAGTCCTCCCAGGATTTGTAGATCACCAACTGCAGGGCGAGATAACTGTGGTGCACTTGTTGAGAATAGGCGAACAGGCTGGCATGGCTGGTGCCAAGTCAGTTGCTTCTTATGCTGTTCTTGCTTTCGCAGCTCTTCGGCCCTTCTTCTTCTTTTGGTAGACAAGTTCTGCTTTCCTGGTGCAAGGACTCCCCTAAATACTGAATTTAGCAGTTTTAGGGTAGTAGCCAATGGACTACTTACCCCTGGGGTCACTACGCCCCATATATGTCCACTTCCTGGGGCGAAGTGGGCATTACCCTGTCCCATACATCCTATATTTGCCATCACCAAGATGTTCACTTCTGAAAAGTGGCATTCACCTGAAGTAGCCTACTTTAGTGGCAGCACTAGCATGAGGGTGGACATGCCTTTCGGACTTGCGAATTTTCCCATCAGTCCAGCTGCCAAACGGCTCAGGACAAAGGGGGTCATCTTCTTCTCTGGGGAAAGAAACCAAATTCACATACAGAAATGCAGTGTGCCCCTTGAAGCTTCCATGCCTTGGAATGCTAACCTGCAGGTCAGTCGGTGGGAGGAGGTGAAACCACCCTCTGCCTGAGCAGACTCGGGATCAGACCTCCTGAGAGCAAAGGCCCTCACCCTTGGCGACAGGCACTTGTCTCTGGTGTCAAACCAGTCTGTCAGTACTCCAGAAGCTGATAGGTTTTCAGAGGGCATCTCTGAGGTGCCCTCGGGGTGCATGTATTTCTAAATCTGACACTGGTATAAGTGTGGGTGTATTAATATGAGATGTTTGATACCAAACATCCCTTTTTTCAGTAAACCATCATGTGGCTGGGGAACTCATTTCACCAGTATCACCAGCACGTGTTTTAAAATGGCTTCAATGATCACTTGCACTGGCAGCAATGGAACCGGCCAGAACGGGGCGTATCTGCCCCTGCATTTATGCCCTCACATGCAGTATAGGACACCCTGCCTTAGGGCTGTAAGGCCTGCTGTGGGGGGAAGCAGTATCTGCAGGTATGGCACACAGGCTGCGTGCCATGTTGTGTTTTCACTTTTGTCTGCACTGAGACATGCATCCTGCTGTGGCAGTCTGCATGAGTGTGGCAAGGGGTCCGAGAGGGTGGCACAATATGTGATGCTGCCCTTAGGGACCCTCTTTAGTACCTAAGGCCCTAGGTACCAGGTGCACATTTATTAGGCAATTGCAGGGGGTAATGAAGGTATTGCTAATTGTTAGCAGGAACCCGGTGCATGTCCAGTCGAAATCACATCGAATGCCAAGCAAAAAGTGGGGGCAGCTATGTTGAAAAGGGATCTTTCCTACACTGTGCCAGACAGCAGAGCCTATATGATTCATGTTCTTGTATCAAACAGCAGAGCTCACAGGCTTCTTGTGCGAGACAGCATTGTTTGCAGGCTTCCTGTGTAGGGCATTAGAGCCTATAGTCGTCATATGTCAGACAGTAGAACTTACAGACTTCGTATGTCAGACTGCACAGACTACAGGCTCCCTGTGTGAGATATCAGAGGCTACAGGCTTCCTCTGTCAGACTCAGAGCTTATATGCTTCCTGTATGAGACAGCAGAGGCTATAGGCTTCGTATGTCAGACAGCAGAACCTACAGGCTTCCTGTGTGAGATATCAGAGGCTACAGGCTTCCTCTGTCAGACTCAGAGCTTATATGCTTCCTGTATGAGACAGCAGAGGCTATAGGCTTCGTATATGGGACAGGAGTCCTCTCTGACAACAAGAATGATGCTGGCTTTGTACCACTGCCCGGGGACACACTAGCTTAGTGTAACTAGGCGCTTTACAAATCGGCTTATTATTATTATTATGTCAGACAGCAGAACCTACAGGCTTCCTATGTGAGATATCAGAGACTACAGGCTTCCTCTGTCAGTCACAGAGCTTACGTGCTTCCTGTATGAGACTGCAGAGGCTATAGGCTTCGTATGTCAGACAGCAGAACCTACAGGCTTCCTATGTGAGATATCAGAGACTACAGGCTTCCTCTGTCAGACACAGAGCTTACGTGCTTCCTGTATGAGACTGCAGAGGCTATAGGCTTCGTATGTCAGACAGCAGAACCTACAGGCTTCCTATGTGAGATATCAGAGACTACAGGCTTCCTCTGTCAAACACAGAGCTTACGTGCTTCCTGTATGAGACTGCAGAGGCTATAGGCTTCGTATGTCAGACAGCAGAACCTACAGGCTTCCTATGTGAGATATCAGAGACTACAGGCTTCCTCTGTCAAACACAGAGCTTACGTGCTTCCTGTATGAGACTGCAGAGGCTATAGGCTTCGTATGTCAGACAGCAGAACCTACAGGCTTCCTATGTGAGATATCAGAGACTACAGGCTTACTCTGTCAGTCACAGAGCTTACGTGCTTCCTGTATGAGACTGCAGAGGCTATAGGCTTCGTATGTCAGACAGCAGAACCTACAGGCTTCCTATGTGAGATATCAGAGACTACAGGCTTACTCTGTCAGACACAGAGCTTACGTGCTTCCTGTATGAGACTGCAGAGGCTATAGGCTTCGTATGTCAGACAGCAGAACCTACAGGCTTCCTATGTGAGATATCAGAGACTACAGGCTTACTCTGTCAGACACAGAGCTTACGTGCTTCCTGTATGAGACTGCAGAGGCTATAGGCTTCGTATGTCAGACAGCAGAACCTACAGGCTTCCTATGTGAGATATCAGAGACTACAGGCTTACTCTGTCAGACACAGAGCTTACGTGCTTCCTGTATGAGACTGCAGAGGCTATAGGCTTCGTATGTCAGACAGCAGAACCTACAGGCTACCTATGTGAGATATCAGAGACTACAGGCTTACTCTGTCAGACACAGAGCTTACATGCTTCCTGTATGAGACTGCAGAGGCTATAGGCTTCGTATGTCAGACAGCAGAACCTACAGGCTTCCTATGTGAGATATCAGAGACTACAGGCTTACTCTGTCAGACACAGAGCTTACGTGCTTCCTGTATGAGACTGCAGAGGCTATAGGCTTCGTATGTCAGACAGCAGAACCTACAGGCTTCCTATGTGAGATATCAGAGACTACAGGCTTACTCTGTCAGACACAGAGCTTACGTGCTTCCTGTATGAGACTGCAGAGGCTATAGGCTTCATATGTCAGACAGCAGAACCTACAGGCTTCCTATGTGAGATATCAGAGACTACAGGCTTCATCTGTCAGACACAGAGCTTACGTGCTTCCTGTGTGAGACTGCAGAGGCTATAGGCTTCGTATGTCAGACAGCAGAACCTACAGGCTTCCTGTGTGAGATATCAGAGGCTACAGGCTTCCTCTGTCAAACACAGAGCTTACGTGCTTCCTGTATGAGACTGCAGAGGCTATAGGCTTCGTATGTCAGACAGCAGAACCTACAGGCTTCCTATGTGAGATATCAGAGACTACAGGCTTCCTCTGTCAGACACAGAGCTTACGTGCTTCCTGTATGAGACTGCAGAGGCTATAGGCTTCGTATGTCAGACAGCAGAACCTACAGGCTTCCTGTGTGAGATATCAGAGACTACAGGCTTCCTCTGTCAGACACAGAGCTTACGTGCTTCCTGTATGAGACTGCAGAGGCTATAGGCTTCGTATGTCAGACAGCAGAACCTACAGGCTTCCTGTGTGAGATATCAGAGACTACAGGCTTCCTCTGTCAGACACAGAGCTTACGTGCTTCCTGTATGAGACTGCAGAGGCTATAGGCTTCGTATGTCAGACAGCAGAACCTACAGGCTTCCTATGTGAGATATCAGAGACTACAGGCTTCCTCTGTCAAACACAGAGCTTACGTGCTTCCTGTATGAGACTGCAGAGGCTATAGGCTTCGTATGTCAGACAGCAGAACCTACAGGCTTCCTGTGTGAGATATCAGAGACTACAGGCTTACTCTGTCAGACACAGAGCTTACGTGCTTCCTGTATGAGACTGCAGAGGCTATAGGCTTCGTATGTCAGACAGCAGAACCTACAGGCTTCCTGTGTGAGATATCAGAGACTACAGGCTTACTCTGTCAGTCACAGAGCTTACGTGCTTCCTGTATGAGACTGCAGAGGCTATAGGCTTCGTATGTCAGACAGCAGAACCTACAGGCTTCCTGTGTGAGATATCAGAGGCTACAGGCTTCCTCTGTCAAACACAGAGCTTACGTGCTTCCTGTATGAGACTGCAGAGGCTATAGGCTTCGTATGTCAGACAGCAGAACCTACAGGCTTCCTATGTGAGATATCAGAGACTACAGGCTTCCTCTGTCAGACACAGAGCTTACGTGCTTCCTGTATGAGACTGCAGAGGCTATAGGCTTCGTATGTCAGACAGCAGAACCTACAGGCTTCCTGTGTGAGATATCAGAGACTACAGGCTTCCTCTGTCAGACACAGAGCTTACGTGCTTCCTGTATGAGACTGCAGAGGCTATAGGCTTCGTATGTCAGACAGCAGAACCTACAGGCTTCCTGTGTGAGATATCAGAGACTACAGGCTTCCTCTGTCAGACACAGAGCTTACGTGCTTCCTGTATGAGACTGCAGAGGCTATAGGCTTCGTATGTCAGACAGCAGAACCTACAGGCTTCCTATGTGAGATATCAGAGACTACAGGCTTCCTCTGTCAAACACAGAGCTTACGTGCTTCCTGTATGAGACTGCAGAGGCTATAGGCTTCGTATGTCAGACAGCAGAACCTACAGGCTTCCTATGTGAGATATCAGAGACTACAGGCTTCCTCTGTCAGACACAGAGCTTACGTGCTTCCTGTATGAGACTGCAGAGGCTATAGGCTTCGTATGTCAGACAGCAGAACCTACAGGCTTCCTGTGTGAGATATCAGAGACTACAGGCTTACTCTGTCAGTCACAGAGCTTACGTGCTTCCTGTATGAGACTGCAGAGGCTATAGGCTTCGTATGTCAGACAGCAGAACCTACAGGCTTCCTATGTGAGATATCAGAGACTACAGGCTTACTCTGTCAGACACAGAGCTTACGTGCTTCCTGTATGAGACTGCAGAGGCTATAGGCTTCGTATGTCAGACAGCAGAACCTACAGGCTTCCTATGTGAGATATCAGAGACTACAGGCTTCCTCTGTCAAACACAGAGATTACGTGCTTCCTGTATGAGACTGCAGAGGCTATAGGCTTCGTATGTCAGACAGCAGAACCTACAGGCTTCCTATGTGAGATATCAGAGACTACAGGCTTACTCTGTCAGTCACAGAGCTTACGTGCTTCCTGTATGAGACTGCAGAGGCTATAGGCTTCGTATGTCAGACAGCAGAACCTACAGGCTTCCTATGTGAGATATCAGAGACTACAGGCTTACTCTGTCAGACACAGAGCTTACGTGCTTCCTGTATGAGACTGCAGAGGCTATAGGCTTCGTATGTCAGACAGCAGAACCTACAGGCTTCCTATGTGAGATATCAGAGACTACAGGCTTACTCTGTCAGTCACAGAGCTTACGTGCTTCCTGTATGAGACTGCAGAGGCTATAGGCTTCGTATGTCAGACAGCAGAACCTACAGGCTTCCTATGTGAGATATCAGAGACTACAGGCTTACTCTGTCAGACACAGAGCTTACGTGCTTCCTGTATGAGACTGCAGAGGCTATAGGCTTCGTATGTCAGACAGCAGAACCTACAGGCTTCCTGTGTGAGATATCAGAGACTACAGGCTTACTCTGTCAGACACAGAGCTTACGTGCTTCCTGTATGAGACTGCAGAGGCTATAGGCTTCGTATGTCAGACAGCAGAACCTACAGGCTTCCTATGTGAGATATCAGAGACTACAGGCTTACTCTGTCAGACACAGAGCTTACGTGCTTCCTGTATGAGACTGCAGAGGCTATAGGCTTCATATGTCAGACAGCAGAACCTACAGGCTTCCTATGTGAGATATCAGAGACTACAGGCTTCCTCTGTCAGACACAGAGCTTACGTGCTTCCTGTGTGAGACTGCAGAGGCTATAGGCTTCGTATGTCAGACAGCAGAACCTACAGGCTTCCTGTGTGAGATATCAGAGGCTACAGGCTTCCTCTGTCAAACACAGAGCTTACGTGCTTCCTGTATGAGACTGCATAGGCTATAGGCTTCGTATGTCAGACAGCAGAACCTACAGGCTTCCTATGTGAGATATCAGAGACTACAGGCTTCCTCTGTCAGACACAGAGCTTACGTGCTTCCTGTATGAGACTGCAGAGGCTATAGGCTTCGTATGTCAGACAGCAGAACCTACAGGCTTCCTGTGTGAGATATCAGAGACTACAGGCTTCCTCTGTCAGACACAGAGCTTACGTGCTTCCTGTATGAGACTGCAGAGGCTATAGGCTTCGTATGTCAGACAGCAGAACCTACAGGCTTCCTGTGTGGGATATCAGAGACTACAGGCTTCCTCTGTCAGACACAGAGCTTACGTGCTTCCTGTATGAGACTGCAGAGGCTATAGGCTTCGTATGTCAGACAGCAGAACCTACAGGCTTCCTATGTGAGATATCAGAGACTACAGGCTTCCTCTGTCAGACACAGAGCTTACGTGCTTCCTGTGTGAGACTGCAGAGGCTATAGGCTTCGTATGTCAGACAGCAGAACCTACAGGCTTCCTGTGTGAGATATCAGAGGCTACAGGCTTCCTCTGTCAGACACAGAGCTTACGTGCTTCCTGTATGAGACTGCAGAGGCTATAGGCTTCGTATGTCATACAGCAGAACCTACAGGCTTCCTATGTGAGATATCAGAGACTACAGGCTTCCTCTGTCAGACACAGAGCTTACGTGCTTCCTGTATGAGACTGCAGAGGCTATAGGCTTCGTATGTCAGACAGCAGAACCTACAGGCTTCCTGTGTGAGATATCAGAGACTACAGACTTCCTCTGTCAGACACAGAGCTTACGTGCTTCCTGTATGAGACTGCAGAGGCTATAGGCTTCGTATGTCAGACAGCAGAACCAACAGGCTTCCTGTGTAAGATATCAGAGACTACAGGCTTCCTCTGTCAGACACAGAGCTTACGTGCTTCCTGTATGAGACTGCAGAGGCTATAGGCTTCGTATGTCAGACAGCAGAACCTACAGGCTTCCTATGTGAGATATCAGAGACTACAGGCTTCCTCTGTCAAACACAGAGCTTACGTGCTTCCTGTATGAGACTGCAGAGGCTATAGGCTTCGTATGTCAGACAGCAGAACCTACAGGCTTCCTATGTGAGATATCAGAGACTACAGGCTTCCTCTGTCAGACACAGAGCTTACGTGCTTCCTGTATGAGACAGCAGAGGCTATAGGCTTCGTCTGTCAGACAGCAGAACCTACAGGCTTCCTATGTGAGATATCAGAGACTACAGGCTTCCTCTGTCAGACACAGAGCTTACGTGCTTCCTGTATGAGACTGCAGAGGCTATAGGCTTCGTATGTCAGACAGCAGAACCTACAGGCTTCCTGTGTGAGATATCAGAGGCTACAGGCTTCCTCTGTCAAACACAGAGCTTACGTGCTTCCTGTATGAGACTGCAGAGGCTATAGGCTTCGTATGTCAGACAGCAGAACCTACAGGCTTCCTGTGTGAGATATCAGAGACTACAGGCTTCCTCTGTCAGACACAGAGCTTACGTGCTTTCTGTTTGAGACTGCAGAGGCTATAGGCTTCGTATGTCAGACAGCAGAACCTACAGGCTTCCTGTGTGAGATATCAGAGACAACAGGCTTCCTCTGTCAGACACAGAGCTTACGTGCTTCCTGTATGAGACTGCAGAGGCTATAGGCTTCGTATGTCAGACAGCAGAACCTACAGGCTTCCTGTGTGAGATATCAGAGACTACAGGCTTCCTCTGTCAGACACAGAGCTTACGTGCTTCCTGTATGAGACTGCAGAGGCTATAGGCTTCGTATGTCAGACAGCAGAACCTACAGGCTTCCTGTGTGAGATATCAGAGACTACAGGCTTCCTCTGTCAGACACAGAGCTTACGTGCTTCCTGTATGAGACTGCAGAGGCTATAGGCTTCGTATGTCAGACAGCAGAACCTACAGGCTTCCTGTGTGAGATATCAGAGACTACAGGCTTCCTCTGTCAGACACAGAGCTTACGTGCTTCCTGTATGAGACTGCAGAGGCTATATGCTTCGTATGTCAGACATCAGAACCTACAGGCTTCCTGTGTGAGATATCAGAGGCTACAGGCTTCCTCTGTCAAACACAGAGCTTACATGCTTTCTGTATGAGACAGCAGAGGCTGCAGGCTTCGTATGTCAGACAGCAGAACCTACAGGCTTCCTGTGTGAGATATCAGAGGCTACAGGCTTCCTCTGTCAAACACAGAGCTTACGTGCTTCCTGTATGAGACTGCAGAGGCTATAGGCTTCGTATGTCAGACATCAGAACCTACAGGCTTCCTGTGTGAGATGTCAGAGGCTACAGGCTTCCTCTGTCAGACTCAGAGCTTATATGCTTCCTGTATGAGACTGCAGAGGCTATAGGCTTCGTATGTCAGACAGCAGAACCTACAGGCTTCCTATGTGAGATATCAGAGACTACAGGCTTCCTCTGTCAGACTCAGAGCTTATATGCTTCCTGTATGAGACAGCAGAGGCTGCAGGCTCACCCCCAAGCAGTTATCCAGTTTCTCACAACTGCCCATACCTCGGTTTCTCTGTAGGTGGCTGGGAGATCTGGGGTCCAGTTTCGCCAGATGTTGCTGCAGGAGTTGCATACCATGGTTGGTCTTCGCAGGGGAGTTTGAGATCCACCCAAGCCCCAAAAGCATAGCTTTTCAGTCTCCCATCTGTGCTGGACATGCTCCTGAGGATGGAACCGAAAGTGAAGGGAAGAAGGGTAGCTGGTTGTATGAGACCCAGATGTTTGGAACTTTTAGTGCAAGCCAATGGGCCTCCACTCAGCACTGCGTGGCAGCTGCAGATGGCCCTGAGCAGTGGTTCTTAACCTGCGGTCCTGGGACCCCGGGGGACTGCGAAGCGTACTAAAAGGGTCTGCGACTATATAGAAAATGAAACAAGCATTGGAAATGCAATAGGTCTCGCAGCATTAGAGTTAGTGCTTTTAGAATTGTTTATGGGTTTTTTTGTAAATCTTTAGCATTTTTGTTTCCTGTAGCCAATGCTAAAGAATAAAAAAAAAAAGCCATAAACATTTCTAAAAGCTCTAACTCAAATGCTCCGAGACCTATTGCACTGTGTGAGGGTGAGGGGTTGAGGGTGAGTGAGGGTGAGGGTGAGTGAGGGTGAGTGAGGGTGAGGGTGAGTGAGGGTGAGTGAGGGTGAGTGTGAGTTAGGGTGAGGGGTTGAGGGTGGGTGAGGGTGAGGGGTTGAGGGTGAGTGAGGGTGAGTGAGGGTGAGGGGTTGAGGGTGAGTGAGGGTGGGTGAGGGTGAGTGAGGGTGAGGGGTTGAGGGTGAGGTGTTGAGGGTGAGTGAGGGTGAGGGCGAGTGAGGTGTTGAGGGTGAGTGAGGGTGAGGGTGAGGGGTTGAGGGTGAGGGTGAGGGTAGGTGAGGGGTTGAGGGTGAGTGAGGGTGAGGGTGAGTGAGGGTGATGCTGAGGGGTTGAGGGTGAGTGAGGGTGAGTGAGAGTGAGGGTGAGTGAGGGGTTGAGGGTGAAGGGTTGAGGGTAAGTGAGGGTGAGTGAGGGTGAGTGAGGGTGAGGGGTTGAGGGTGAGTGAGGGGTTGAGGGTGAGTGAGGGTGAGGCGTTGAGGGTGAGTGAGGGTGAGTGTGGGTGAGGGTGAGTGAGGGTGAGGGGTTGAGGGTGAGTGAGGGTGAGTGAGGGTGAGTGAGGGTGAGTGTGGGTGAGCGGATCTAAATAACCAATTACACCACATCAAATTAGACAGATGCAAAAACGCTGAGCAAATCCCCCCACCGGCCAGAGCTGGGAGCGTTTATCGTGCCTATAAATTAAATTATTGATACCAGATTGCAGACGATGCGATTGGACGGAGGGAGGCGGCGAGTCTATCTGGTCCCTGCCCCTCCTCCCGCCACGCTCCGGGGCAGCTGTGGGGGATAATCTCCTTCGAGCCGAAGGCGGGCAAGATGCGCGGTGCTGTCAGGGAAGAATGCGAGCAGCGGGACACGGCGCTGCTGTTTTCGGGGGGTCTAGGGTGAGTGCCACAAACTAGTGATGCTGGGACGCGTCCGACAGTTAGGGTAGTGACGGGACTGTATGTGTGTGTGCTTCGGTACTGGGACATAAGGGGGCGCTGCAGGTCAGGTTGCAAGGCTGGACAACTGCTTGGTGTCCTGGTAATGAAAAAGTAGGGAGTTGTGCAAGTAGGGATTAAGAAGATGCACTGCTTGATCTCAGTGTGAGTACGAGTACAGCGGCAGTACGGCTGCTGCAAGTCTGGATTGGGCTGCACTGGGTGCTTGCACTGTGAGTACAGGTACAGGACAGTAGGGCTGCTGCAAATGGGGGGGGTGGGGGTTAAGTGCAGCGAAAGCGATTACCTGCGGGGATAAAGAATAGGAAAACCTAACATCAGAATGTCTCAGGTAGCTCATAATGCAGTTGGTCGGCCATATGTGCCACTCGTTGAAAACAATAAACATGCAGAATAAGCGTCATTATAGTAGGCGCGGGCGGAGTTCTTTTTACCTAGCGTGATTCAGGAAGTGTCTAAAGAGAGGACCAACGGTAATTGTTATCCTCATAAACATTGGGTGCAATCAGTTAAACAAACCGTGAGCTGTTAATACGGGTCTTTCGTGGACTTGTGCCGGTAAGGTGTCTTGTTTAAAATGGTGATTTCTGCCGTCTAGCGAGAGCAAAAGTGGGGCAGACTTACTTTCGAGCAGAGCTGCAAGGGTCTATCTCCTTCTTGATGTGGCTGGTGATGCGTGAAGTGCCGCGTGTGAGGTCCTGTTTAAATACTGCGTGGCGTGGCCAACGTGCTAGCATGCACGTTCTAACCTGTGTATGGCGCTGAGTTTAAAACCTGGAACTGGAGGTTTTCTCGAGCATACCTGTTGAAATTAACTTGTAGTCCAGAGAATTGCGTGTTATAGCTTAGGGATTAACTAATTTGTCAGCAGGATGTGTTTTGCGCAATACAGTACATGTTATGTACATTGTCAATTGCAAGCAGGAGAACAGTTTGTGAACTTTAACATCCTAAAGAATCGATGACCACATACAAAGTTAACATGAACTAATGTCGGATCTGTGTGAGACAGCAACAGGGAGCGTTGCGAGTGGCATACAAGACGGAGGGAAGAGAGGGGAGGGGGGAGGAGAAATGCGACACGGCGGGAAGGGGAGGGGGCGGAGCGGGTACAATAAACAAGACGGAGGGAAGAGAGGGGAGGGGGGAGGAGAAGTGCGACAGGGGAAATGCGAGACGGCGGGAAGGGGAGGGGGCGGAGCGGGTAAAAACTTGTAGTCCAGAGAATTGCGTGTTATAGCTTAGGGATTAACTAATTTGTCAGCAGGATGTGTTTTGCGCAATACAGTACATGTTATGTACATTGTCAATTGCAAGCAGGAGAACAGTTTGTGAACTTTAACATCCTAAAGAATCGATGACCACATACAAAGTTAACATGAACTAATGTTGGATCTGTGTGAGACAGGGAGCGTTGCGAGTGGCATACAAGACGGAGGGAAGAGAGGGGAGGGGGGAAGAGAAATGCGACACGGCGGGAAGGGGAGGGGGCGGAGCGGGTACAATAAACAAGACGGAGGGAAGAGAGGGGAGGGGGGAGGAGAAGTGCGACAGGGGAAATGCGAGACGGCGGGAAGGGGAGGGGGCGGAGCGGGTAAACAAAGACGGACGTGCACGCGCTTTTAAGCTCAATGCGCATGCGCATTGAGCTTAAAAGTCACGGGCACTGCAAGGAATCGCCACGATTCCTTGCAGTGTGGATAAAGAGCGGATAAGTCCCAATACTCTCGCCTTGCTCGATGCGCATGCGCATCGACAGGCGAGACCTAAAAAGGTTAACAGATTAATAAAGTGTAAATAAATGAAGAAGCAAAATGAAAAATTGAAAATTTTAAACTGTTCTGTAAACGTGAAGGTATTAGAAATTGGAGGCTAAAAATTAAGTTACTAATCTCTGCTAGATTTGTGGGAGCAGGGCAAGTGCTTCAAACAGAATATAGTATGGCCGATGAGAGACCTCAATTGAATTTAGAAAAACTCCAAACTTCCTTATAAAATAAAAATTTTGATTCATTTTAAAATTTGTTTGTGAATGAAATAAAATATATCATCATGTTTGTACTTGTTTGATGAATGCTTGTTCAGGGGCGGCTCCTCCGATAAGTGGAGGAGCGTAGACCCACTGCACGTAGAGCCGTGAAAACGAGAAAAATAAAACGATAATAATGAGGTTAATATTTTTTAATTTTTGGTTGTTGCGGGCTGGGTTAGGATGGGGCGAGGCTGGGCTGGTTCCCCAGAGTGGGAAGAGGAGTAGACTGTGCTCACTAACATTTTGGCCGGCCAAGCAGTCATGCGCACTTTGCATATTCCCCACCAGCCTGGTGGGGAATATGCACAGGCTCCCTGTCCCAATCAGAGCGCAGATCCACGGTGCTCAGACCAATCACAACGCTGCATTGCAGCGTTGTGATTGGCTCAGGGGAGCCTGTGTGCCGGGTGCTTTCCCGCAGCTTCTTCCAGACTGGAGACTGAAAGAGCAGAGAAGTGGAGGAGAGACCCTGACGTCGGAAAAGGGAAGTGTGTTTTTTGAGAAATATGTTCAACCCCACCCCGTTCCCTACCAGCTGCCACTGTGCTTGTTTCTGTATTTTTGTGTATACTGTTTTCCAGTTTAAGTCACTTTGGTCCATATGCATCAACATTTTTCCATAGACACAGAACGGGTAAACCTCTTTGATACATCTGGCCCAAAAATCTTAGCTCAGGGTCCTCGGTTTCCAGTACTGGGGGTCCCTGGGCTCCAATAATAATTCATTGGGGGTCCCTGGGTTCCAGTAATATTTACGCGGGGGTCCACAGAAGTCAAAGGTTAAGAAACAATGGCCTAGAGGGCAGTAAGTGGATGCTTAGGAGGTGGGCGAGAGGAATACCCTCAACCATTCTGTGGAGCTGAAGGGCAAAACGGTTGGAAATCTTTCATGTCTGAGGGAATCCCACCCCTGTCCAATAAACCACATTCCACAATAGTGTTCTGACCTATAAGACTGCCTTCAGTGATTTAGGAATCAAGTCTATGATGTGAAAGATTCTCAATGTAACAAGTTTATCAGCTGTAACATAAGGAATACAAATTTGTGTAGTGCCCCATCCCCCACCCCCACGACAATATTTTAAAGCCATACATGACTCAAAAGTAAGTCTGGTACAATCTGAGGATTCTAGTAGAGTGCAGTAGAGTTTGTAATCCTTGAAAAAGATGACTCCAGTAATAAAAGAAAAATAATGTCTAAATCATTGATACCTTTTGTTTTCCGAGACTACTCCGCGGTATCCAGGGAGTCTTTGGTAATTCCAAATGAAAGGGCGACAAGTTCAAATCTCCTGGTAATGAGGGTTCCGCTACAGCAATTTAGGATTTCAACTTCCTAGAAAGTAACACTCTGAAACACAAGGAGCTTATGCTGTGTGCAGAGGCGGGCAGGGACAAAAAATAGGCCCTGGCACAAAAATAAAAAGTGGCCTCCATCAGCAAATCTGATACCTAAACAAAAAATGTGTTCCACGTTTGCAAATTGGAGACGTTTTAAATTTGTAAAGACATGCAATAGAGGTGTTTTGTAAAGTATGTAGGTAAAAATGTATATTGTGCTTGCTGAAGGCAAAGTTTTCGGTAACATTAGGGACATCAAACAGTAACAAGCATTTGCAATGCAATAGGTCTTGCATTACTGATAGTTTGAGGTAATGGCGCTGCAAATAATAATGCAATGACAATAGCTCATACTTTCAGTAATGCGAGACCTAGTGCTTTGCAAATACTTGCGTAGTGAGCCAAGAACCAGCGTTGTACGTCTCAGTGCAGTACCGCAAGCTGCTCCTAGAGGTCCCGAGTGAGCAAGGCATAAACACTACATGTCTCGGTGCAGTACCGCAAGCTGCTCCTAGAGATCCCTAGTGGGTAAGGCACCAGCACTGCATGTCTAGGTGCAGTACCGCAAACTGCTCCTAGAGGTCCCAAGTGAGCAAGGCGCCAGCACTGCGGACCTCTTTTGGTCACATATGATACTGCACCCTGCAGAAGCTATGGTAAATCCACCCTACCCATAATGCATTGCATGCAAGACAGTACTACGATTACATTAAAATAGTTATGTCCATATATACAATTAGAAGCTTTGAAATATGACAAAATAATTATGACATTAACTTTGGATTAGGTTGTACTCTGTGTGGAGCTGATGAAGGGAAATTTATAGATGGCCTCATATAAATGTGAGATGTTCTAGTGAGCGAACTAACCACTGCCAGCCTAGCTTAAGACCAAATGTGTGTCTTGCCTGAAGCCTTTTAAGAAAATAGTGCCTTGAGGTTGTAATTAAACCCTAGAGAATAACAACACATGTAACAGTGGGTGTCCTCATGGTAGGTTATAAGAAGAGACAAGGTACTAATGAGGGATTACTAAACTTATTGACCAATGAAAAGCCACCATTTGAAAAGGACATGGACAGGAGCCAATTAAAAAGATGGGCAGAAAGTGGGCGGGGCTTTATGCCCAAATCCTGAATACAGCATGTCTCGAAGAGACAGTGCAAGCGCTGCCTAGTGAGACCTAAAAACCAGCACACAAGACAATAAAACAGGCTCACAAATAGCCAAAAATCAGACCCACACACTGACTTTTCAGACCAGCCTGTTGGTCACTGCCTGATTACCATATAGGCCTGTCAGTCTCTGGCTGTGGGGTTCCAAGATGGCTGCCAAAGTTACAAGTCTCATGAAAGTCCAATGGTGCTTTGGGAAATGTAGTTTGTTTTAAATCCACTTGTGTGTTTCATGCAGTGCAAGTCTATCACCACTCAGCACCCTCACTCTGTGAACCACTGACCTCCTCTGCAGCAGAAGACTCCGGCACCTATAAATTTGGAAGAAGTGCATCTCTGTGCCCGGCAAACATAGGTGAGTGAACCCTATGAACCATGACTGCTCAGCAGACTTTGAGGTCAGAGGTTTTTGGTAAAGGGCTGAGTATGATTCTCCAAGCCATTCAAAGGCAATGTCGCTGGGTGGATCTAATGAACGAATAAGCACCAAAATTAGGGTGACCAGACAGTCCTGGTTTTCAGAGGACTGTCCCGTGTCCTACCCCTTTGGTAATTTTAAATACATGTCCCGGTTTTTGGAACAAAGGTAAGGTCATCCTGCGAAGCAAAAGTGAAAGTTATGCTCTCCTTTCACAGAGGCCTTGGAAGTCCTTGGAAGTCTAAAATTGTTTATTGGTTTCTGCCAGGCATCACAGGGAGAGGTTACTGTTTGCTCCGAGCAGAGAGACAGCGTGGGGATGATGAAGGGGGCACAGGGTGGAGTCCTGCCATTGCTAAGGGTATGGAAATGTAGCCATCAAATGTGTTTTTGTGTATGTGTGTGTGTGTGTTTATATATATCCAATAATGTTGCATCCCTTAACCTCCAGAACGGCGAGAAAGAATACATGAACTTCACTTGAAGTGCGATAAGATTTTTTATTCTCTCCACATCGTAGTCATGACGCGTTTCGCCGGTAAAATGGCATTGAACACATATATACACAAACACACACACATTTCATATATATATATACATGTTGGACAGGCCCCATGACGGGCTCGCTCCCTCCCCGCACGACAGAGCCCAGACACCGGCTCTCCGGGTGCTACCCACAGAACCAACCCGCAACCCGTCCCCTATGGGACGCCTGCTCCCGGATGTCCCCGTGTCACGGGCCCGGGCCACCGTCAGCACCTTTGCCCGGCCCAGCCGCAATCTTGGACACGGCACCACGCGGCCGCACGGCCTCCGCTCGACCCCAACCCTGGGCCTGGCCAGTCCCCGACATCCCGGCACCACCATCCACCCAGGAGGTGAACGGACCACTTGGCAGGTCAATGGGAGTAAGAAGTGTCGATGGCTCTCTCCCGCCAGGTGCCGATCACCCCCAGCCTCCTCGGGCGCTGGCTCCACCCCCCTGCTGGGTGTCTGGACTCCCTCATCCCGGACCTCCCGACCTCCAAGAGCGAGGGTCCGGACATCAAAGAGCGCCAGACCTATAACTGAGGCAGTTCCAGAACAGGAAGGCAGTTGTATCCTGGAGTCGAGAGACACCGAGAAGAACTCATCCTTGACGGACTGCTGGCGCTGCCGCAGCCCTGCCTTGTGAACTATCGTCCTGCCTGCTGGCGCTGCCGCGGCCTTCTGCAACCTTCATCTTCGTGGGACCTGCTGGCGCTGCCGCGGCCCGTTGTAACCATCACCTTTGTGGGGACCTGCTGGCGCTGCCGCGGCCCGTTGTAACCATCATCTTCGTGGGGACCTGCTGGCGCTGCCGCGGCCCGTTGTAACCATCATCTTCGTGGGGACCTGCTGGCGCTGCCGCGGCCCGTTGTAACCATCATCTTCGTGGGGACCTGCTGGCACTGCCGCGGCCCGTTGTAACCATCATCTTCGTGGGGACCTGCTGGCGCTGCCGCGGCCCATTGCAACTACCATCCTTGCTGAGGACCTGCTGGCGCTGCCGCGGCCCGTTGTAACTACCATCTTTGCTGGGACCTGCTGGCGCTGCCGCGGTCCGACCTGTCCGAACACCGAGCTCGAGGATTGTGAGCTACCACCGTCTCATCGCAGTACCCGTGGGTACCAAGACTGTCCCGCTTCCCCCTTCCCCTACTAGAGACTAGAATTGAGAGGATCCTCGTGTCCTGATCTCACTGTACCGTAGTACCTTACTCCAAGAACTGCCTATAAAGAGTGTTGAATCTTACCTTCGTGTGGTGTCCATCTGTGGGGGGGAAGTTACTTGTCTGTACGATCGCTGGAGACGGCCCTCACCGGAGGCCTCTCCCCTTGTGCTCGGCCGACCCTCCAGGTCCCCGTCTAACATTGGTGGCCAGCGGCGCGATCCGAACCGACGCGTACCGTACAGATAGTAACTCACCCTACGACTAAACCACAATGACGACCAAAGAGAGCGGATCTGCAGAGAAGTTCCAGATGGAAAAGCTGGAGGAATACAACCACCGAGAGCTAAAACAATTTTGCATGGACTTAGGCATTGCTACCACCGGGCTAAGCACAAAAGAAGACTTCAAAAACGCCCTAGAGGCCTGGACAGAGACGAATACCGCCATCCCCCGGGACCTCGAAGCCCCGGAAGTCAACACCACCCTGACGGAAGAACGGAGAACAGGTCCCTCCCGAGAAGAGATCCAGGAGCGGGAAAAAAATAGACTACACGAGTTAGACTTGGCACGGCTCAAATTAGACGGAGAATTGAAGCTGGCGGAACAAAAAATAAACTTAGAACACTTACGGCTCAGAGAAGAGCGAGAAGAAAAACAGAGACAGAGGGATCTCGAAGAAAAAAAACTGGCATACGAACACGAGTGCAAACTAGCAGAGATAGAAATGCGCAAACTGACCAAAAACCTAGGGGGGCCCGAACCACCGCACCCCCCGGGTACTACCGAGCAGAAGGTCCACATCCCCAAGGATGTGGTCCGGGAATACCACCGAAACGACGACATACAGCAGTGGTTCAAGGCCTATGAGATCGCCATGACTGCCCACCGGATCGCTCGAAGTGACTGGGGAGCCGGTCTATGGGGGAGATTCGTCAATGAGGGCCGTGATGCCCTGCTGCAGCTTCCGGACCATCAGATGACGTCCTATGACCACATGAAGGCCGCCCTCCTCAGTCGATATGGGCTTACGCCCGAAATGTACCGCCAGAGGTTCCGCAACTGCACCCGGATCCCAGGTACAACTTGGGTGGAATACGTGAACTATTTCAGCCGAGCCTTCGAGGGATGGGTCAAAGGTAACCACGTAGCCACTTACGAACAACTCTTCAATCTCATTGTGTGGGAGCACCTCTCCAACAACTGTTTCGTCGAGCTCAGGCAGCACCTCCTCGACAGTAAATTGACTGAACCACGGCAGCTCGCCACCGAGGCGGACCGGTGGGAGAGCACCCGAGTGGCCCGGAGTGGGCCGAACGAGCAGAACAGAACCAACCAAGGTCATCATCGTCCCCGAGGAGGAGGAGGAGGAGGACAGGGCCGGGGCAGAGACGCTGTCCCGGTCACTCCCGCTAACACCACCCCGCCCCCAGCCGGCCGGGGAAACCCCCCGATGCGCCCGGGGTTCCGAGCCAACGTTACGTGTCACCGTTGCCAGCGAGTCGGCCACTATGCCAGTGACCCGACCTGCCCGAAGAACCAGGCTCCCCGGCCCCGCCAGGTGGCGGCCGCCGCCCTAGGAGAAGAACAAGTCTCCGAAGACCCTGAAGCATACGAGTCGGAGCAGTTCGAGTGGGAACCCGCCGCCATGACCCTGGCCTGCCTAGGAGGAAGAGACATGGTTCCGCGGACCCCCCTGCCCGCCAACACTCGGAAGTACAGCCAGTGGGTGAGCATAAATGGGCGCAAGGCCGAAGCCCTGCGTGACACCGGGGCCAGTGTGACGGCCGTCCGTTGTCACCTGGTGACCCCAGAACAAATCCTGCCAAACGTTCTGTGCCCCGTCCGATCGGCAGACAATTCGGAGAGCCTGTGTCGGATGGCCTGCGTCCCCTTCGAATGGGGAGGAGTGTCCGGCATGCTGAAAGTAACTGTCCGCGACGATGCCCCCGTGGACTGCCTCCTGGGGAACGATCTCGAGAGCTCCCCGTGGGCAGCTGTTGAAAGAAGAGAGCATCTGGGGATGTTGGGTCTCCCGGACTGGGCGTGTGTGACCACCCGGTCCATGGCCACCCGCACCATCACTGGACCAGAAGAACCCGAATGGTCAGCACCTCTGCCCCCGATCGCTCCAGAAGAAGACTCCATCCATACCGATCACCCGGAATCAACCCCGGAGGAGTCCGCACAGCCCCCCGAACTTCCCGACCTGGCTCAGTGGCGTCAAGAAGGGGGGCCGACCCAAGAACAATTCCGGCAGGAGCAAAAGACCTGCCCCTCCCTCGAGGGACTGCGACAGCAAGCGCTCGCCCAGAGCGCAGGAGACACCACCGGGGCCCACTGGGTTTATTGGGACAATGATCTCTTGTACAGCGAGCAAAGAATCGCAGAGCTGGGGGCCGGTCGAGTGCTGGTGGTGCCCCTCCCCTTCAGAGACTTCCTGTTGAACTTGGCCCATGATGTCCCCCTGGCCGGGCACCTGGGGCAAGACAAAACCTACTACCGCCTGGTGACTCACTTTTTCTGGCCCAAAATGAGAAATGACGTCTCCAACCACTGCCGGTCCTGCCCGACCTGCCAGGCCAGCGGGAAGAGCGGCCGCAAACTCAAGGCACCCCTACAGCCATTCCCCGTGGTGACCACCCCGTTCGAAAGGGTGGGAATAGACATTGTGGGGCCCCTGGACCCCCGAACAGCACAAGGGCATCGCTTCATCCTGGTCCTGGTGGACCACGCCACCCGCTATCCTGAGGCGGTTCCCCTTCGTACTATAACAGCCCCAGTAGTGGGTCGAGCCTTAATGGGGATCTTTTCTCGAGTGGGCTTCCCCCGGGAAGTCGTCAGCGACAGGGGTACGAACTTTATTTCAAAGTATATGAAATCCCTCTGGCAGCAGTGCGGGGTCACCTACCGATTCACAACCCCCTATCACCCCCAGGGAAACGGACTGGTGGAGCGGTTCAACCGCACTCTCAAGGGGATGATCATGGGACTAGAAGAACCCCTACGCCGCCAGTGGGACGTGCTACTACCGTGCCTCCTCTTCGCCTACCGAGAAGTCCCCCAGAAGTCCCTCGGCTTCAGCCCCTTCAAACTCCTGTACGGACACCCCGTTCGCGGGCCTCTCAGCCTAGTGAAGGAGGAATGGGAAATGGCCCCCCTAAAGACCCCTCCAGACGTCTACAAGTACCTCCTGACCCTCCGCAATCAGACCCGGCGATTCAGGGAGATCGCCAAAGCCAATCTTGAGGCCAGTCAAGAGGACATGAAGAAGTGGTACGATCAACATGCCTCCTCCATCGAGTTTGAACCGGGTCAGCAGGTATGGGTGATGTCCCCCATCGAACCGTGCGCCTTGCAGGACAAATGGACGGGGCCCTTCAAGGTGATCGAGCGCAAGAGCTCAGCCTGCTGATGGCTACCGACAGTGGCGCAGAAAGAGACTCCGAGCCCCTCCCTGACCTACTGAGGTCCCGGGAAAGAGATGGTTCGGTGGACGGGGTCCGACTCTCCGAGGCCCTGACCCCGGAGCAGCGTCAAGATTGTCGGGCCCTACTGCTACCGTTCACAAACCTGTTTTCTCTCACACCCGGAGTCACCTCCTGGTGCCTGCACGACGTGGACACCGGAGACAGTCCTCCTGTCCGACACCGGGCGTACCGAGTACCGGATCGGGTACGTACCTGCATCCAAGAAGAAGTCTCCAAGATGCTCGCCCTCGGAGTCATCGAACCTTCGGACAGTCCCTGGGCCAGCCCGGTCGTCCTGGTCCCCAAGGCAGCGGCCCCGGGCACCACACCTGAACTCCGATTCTGCATCGACTATCGGGGTCTGAACGCGGTCACCCGAACCGACGCTCACCCTATCCCCCGAGCAGATGAACTAGTCGACCGCATGGGGGCAGCCAGCTACCTGAGCATCTTTGATCTTACAGCGGGCTACTGGCAGATCGGCCTCACCCCCAGGGCCCAAGAACGCTCCGCTTTCTCCACCCCGGATGGGCACTACCATTTCAGAGTGATGCCATTCGGCATGAAGAACGCTCCAGCCACTTTCCAAAGACTGGTGAACCAGGTGTTGGCAGGCCTCGAAGAATTCAGCGCCGCCTACCTGGACGACATCGCTGTATACAGCCGCCACTGGACAGACCACCTCCACCACCTCCGAGAAGTCCTGCAGGCCCTCCAACAGGCCGGCCTCACAATAAAGGCCAGCAAGTGCCAAATCGGCCAGGGGTCCGTGACCTACCTCGGACACCAAGTGGGGAGCGGTCTGGTGGCCCCACTTCAACTCAAGGTAGCTGCCATTCAGTCCTGGCAACCCCCCGAAACCCAAACAGAGGTCCGAGCCTTCCTGGGGCTCACCGGATACTACCGGCGGTTCGTGAAGGACTATGGCAGCATTGTGGCGCCCCTCACGGAACTCACGTCTAAGACCCACCCGAAAAGAGTCAACTGGACGCCCGACTGTCAAGCGGCCTTCGAGCAGCTGAAGGCCGCCATGTGCACCGCTCCTGTGCTCCAGGCCCCCGACTACAGCCGCGAGTTCATCGTTCAGACCGATGCCTCCGACCATGGTATTGGGGCCGTCCTCTCCCAACTGAACCCCGAGGGAGTCGACCAACCAGTGGCCTTCATCAGCAGACGCCTACTGCCCCGAGAGCAGCGCTGGAGCACTATTGAACGGGAGGCCTTCGCTGTAGTGTGGGCCCTCAAGAAGCTCCGGCCTTACCTCTTCGGAACCCACTTCCGGGTACAAACAGACCATCGGCCCCTGCAATGGCTAATGCAAATGCGGGGGGAGAATCCCAAACTATTGCGATGGTCCATCTCCTTGCAGGGAATGGACTTCACTGTGGAACATCGCCCTGGCCAAGACCACGCCAACGCGGATGGCCTGTCCCGCTTTTTCCGCCTCGACGAGGAGAGTCCCCAGGAGGATGGGTGACTCTCCCCGCCTTCAGCTGGGGGGGACGCATGTTGGACAGGCCCCATGACGGGCTCGCTCCCTCCCCGCACGACAGAGCCCAGACACCGGCTCTCCGGGTGCTACCCACAGAACCAACCCGCAACCCGTCCCCTATGGGACGCCTGCTCCCGGATGTCCCCGTGTCACGGGCCCGGGCCACCGTCAGCACCTTTGCCCGGCCCAGCCGCCATCTTGGACACGGCACCACGCGGCCGCACGGCCTCAGCTCGACCCCAACCCTGGGCCTGGCCAGGCCCCGACATCCCGGCACCACCATCCACCCAGGAGGTGAACGGACCACTTGGCAGGTCAATGGGAGTAAGAAGTGTCGATGGCTCTCTCCCGCCAGGTGCCGATCACCCCCAGCCTCCTCGGGCGCTGGCTCCACCCCCCTGCTGGGTGTCTGGACTCCCTCATCCCGGACCTCCCGACCTCCAAGAGCGAGGGTCCGGACATCAAAGAGCGCCAGACCAATAACTGAGGCAGTTCCAGAACAGGAAGGCAGTTGTATCCTGGAGTCGAGAGACACCGAGAAGAACTCATCCTTGACGGACTGCTGGCGCTGCCGCAGCCCTGCCTTGTGAACTATCGTCCTGCCTGCTGGCGCTGCCGCGGCCTTCTGCAACCTTCATCTTCGTGGGACCTGCTGGCGCTGCCGCGGCCCGTTGTAACCATCACCTTTGTGGGGACCTGCTGGCGCTGCCGCGGCCCGTTGTAACCATCATCTTCGTGGGGACCTGCTGGCGCTGCCGCGGCCCGTTGTAACCATCATCTTCGTGGGGACCTGCTGGCGCTGCCGCGGCCCGTTGTAACCATCATCTTCGTGGGGACCTGCTGGCGCTGCCGCGGCCCGTTGTAACCATCATCTTCGTGGGGACCTGCTGGCGCTGCCGCGGCCCATTGCAACTACCATCCTTGCTGAGGACCTGCTGGCGCTGCCGCGGCCCGTTGTAACTACCATCTTTGCTGGGACCTGCTGGCGCTGCCGCGGTCCTACCTGTCCGAACACCGAGCTCGAGGATTGTGAGCTACCACCGTCTCATCGCAGTACCCGTGGGTACCAAGACTGTCCCGCTACCCCCTTCCCCTACTAGAGACTAGAATTGAGAGGATCCTCGTGTCCTGATCTCACTGTACCGTAGTACCTTACTCCAAGAACTGCCTATAAAGAGTGTTGAATCTTACCTTCGTGTGGTGTCCATCTGTGGGGGGGAAGTTACTTGTCTGTACGATCGCTGGAGACGGCCCTCACCGGAGGCCTCTCCCCTTGTGCTCGGCCGACCCTCCAGGTCCCCGTCTAACAATACATATATATATATATGTCCACATAATCTCCCCTGCTGGAAAGAATTTGAGCTGCACACGGAACTTTGTCTTGGCCGTTTTTATTACGGGCTCGGCGACGTCACCACTTCGTCAAAAGTGGGGAGGAGCTGCGAGCCGTATTGTAGCGGCTTTTTCGTTCATGCTGGATACATTTTTCTTTGCTCGTGCATTTTCAGTGCACTATTTTATTATCTGAATAGTGATTGGTCGTCGCGGTGCTGTTTTTTTAGTAGTCTTCATGTGATAGGGCATATGTAATGTTAGTCGGCCATATTTGGCATATTCTGTGCGGTTACGTGCACGGCAGACCATTAATTTTAATTAGGAGCTGTCAGAGTGCCCTTGTAATGCAATCCAGATGGTGGGAGCGCGTTCACCATTCTGCATTGCATGTACAGGGCGCGCGTTCGTCTGCAGCGTTTTTGGGGCTGAGAAATGTGGACGTCTATTGTATTGAACTTTTATGTGATTTATCATTGCTCGGAAAAATGTGTGTTTGCAAGGAAGTGTTCCCGATTACAAGGACATGGTGTTCGCTTATTTCCTTTGAAGCGCTGTCTGATATGTATTTCCCTTTAATAGCAACACGTACTTTGGATACCACCCCCAGTACTACCACTACCAGTACCACCACCACCAGTACTACCACTACCAGTACCACCACCAGTACCACCACTACCAGTACTACCACCACCACTACTACCACCACCAGTACTACCACTACAAGCTCCACCACCTCCAGTACTACCACTACTACCACTACCAGTACCACCACCACCAGTACTACAAGTAACACCACCACCAGTACTACCACTACCAGTACCACCACCACCAGTACTACCACTACCAGTACCACCACCACCACCAGTACTAACACCATCAGTACTACCAGTACTATAGCCACCAGTACTACCACTACCACCACCACCAGTACTACCACTACCAGTACCACCACCACCACCAGTACTACCAGTACTACAGCCACCAGTACTACCACTACCACCACCACCAGTACTACCAGTACCACGACCACCAGTACTACCACTACCAGTACTACCACTACCAGTACCACTACCACCACCAGTACTACCACCACCAGTACCACCACCACCAGTACTACCACTACCAGTACCACCACCACCAGTACTACCACTACCAGTACCATCACCACCACCAGTACTACCAGTACTACAGCCACCAGTACTACCACTACCACCACCACCAGTACTACCAGTACCACGACCACCAGTACTACCACTACCAGTACTACCACTACCAGTACCACTACCACCACCAGTACTACCACCACCAGTACCACCACCACCAGTACTACCAGTACTACCATCATCAGTACTACCAGTACTACCACCACCAGTACTACCACTACCAGTACCACCACCACCAGTACTAACACTACCAGTACCACCACCACCACCACCACCAGTACTACCAGTAGTACCACCATCAGTACTACCAGTACTACCACCACCAGTACTACCACTACTACAGCCACCAGTACTACCATTACTACAGCCACCAGTACTACCAATACCACCACCAACAGTACTACCACCACCACCAGTACTACCAGTACCACCACCACCAGTACTGCCACTACCAGTACTACCACTACCGGTACTACCAGTACCACTACCACCACCAGTACTACCAGTACTACCACCATCAGTACTACCAGTACTACCACCACCAGTACTACCACTACTACAGCTACCAGTACTACCACTACTTTAGCCACCAGTACTACCACCACCACCACTACCACCACCAGTACTACCAGTACCGCCACCACCAGTACTATCACTACCAGTACCACCACCACCAGTACTACCACCACCAGTACCACCACCACCAGTACTACCACTACCAGTACTACCACTACCAGTACTACAGCCAGCAGTACCACCACCACCAATACTACTGCTAGGGAGTGCAGAGTGCATAGGGAGTGCAGAGTGCATAGGAAGTGCAGAGTGCATAGGGAGTGCAGAGTGCATAGGGAGTGCAGAGTGCATAGGGACTGCAGAGTGCATAGGGAGTGCAGAGTGCATAGGGAGTGCAGAGTGCATAGGGAGTGCATAGGGAGTGCAGAGTGCATAGGGAGTGCAGAGTACATAGGGAGTGCAGAGTGCAGAGTGCATAGGGAGTGCAGAGTGTATAGGGAGTGCAGAGTGCATAGGGAGTGCAGAGTGCATAGGGAGTGCATAGTGCAGAGTGCATAGGGAGTGCATAGTGCAGAGTGCATAGGGAGTGCATAGTGCATAGGGAGTGAAGAGTGCATAGGGAGTGAAGAGTGCACAGTGCATAGGGAGTGAAGAGTGCACAGTGCATAGGGAGTGCAGAGTGCACAGTGCATAGGGAGTGCAGAGTGCATAGGGAGTGCAGAGTGCATAGGGAGTGCAGAGTGCATAGAGAGTGCAGAGTGCATAGGGAGTGCATAGGGAGTGCAGAGTGCAGAGTGCATAGGGAGTGCAGAGTGCATAGGGAGTGCAGAGTGCATAGAGAGTGCAGAGTGCATAGAGAGTGCAGAGTGCATAGGGAGTGCATAGGGAGTGCAGAGTGCATAGGGAGTGCAGAGTACATAGGGAGTGCAGAGTGCATAGTGAGTGCAGAGTGCATAGGGAGTGCAGAGTGCATAGGGAGTGCAGAGTGCATAGGGAGTGCATAGTGCAGAGTGCATAGGGAGTGCATAGTGCATAGGGAGTGCAGAGTGCATAGGGAGTGAAGAGTGCACAGTGCATACGGAGTGAAGAGTGCAGAGTGCATAGGGAGTGAAGAGTGCACAGTGCATAGGGAGTGCAGAGTGCACAGTGCATAGGGAGTGCAGAGTGCAGAGTGCATAGGGAGTGCAGAGTGCATAGGGAGTGCAGAGTGTATAGGGAGTGCAGAGTGCATAGGGAGTGCATAGGGAGTGCAGAGTGCATAGGGAGTGCAGAGTGCATAGGGAGTGCAGAGTACATAGGGAGTGCAGAGTGCAGAGTGCATAGGGAGTGCAGAGTGCATAGGGAGTGCAGAGTGCATATGCAGTGCAGAGTGCATAGGGAGTGCAGAGTGCATAGGGAGTGCATAGTGCAGAGTGCATAGGGAGTGCATAGTGCAGAGTGCATAGTGCATAGGGAGTGCAGAGTGCATAGGGAGTGAAGAGTGCACAGTGCATAGGGAGTGAAGAGTGCACAGTGCATAGGGAGTGCAGAGTGCGGAGTGCATAGGGAGTGCAGAGTGCATAGGGAGTGCAGAGTGCATAGGGAGTGCATAGGGAGTGCAGAGTGCATAGGGAATGCAGAGTGCATAGGGAGCGCAGAGTGCATAGGGAGCGCAGAGTGCAGAGTGCATAGGGAGTGCAGAGTGCATAGGGAGTGCAGAGTGCATAGGGAGTGCAGAGTGCATAGGGAGTGTAGAGTGCATAGGGAGTGCAGAGTGCATAGGGAGCGCAGAGTGCAGAGTGCATAGGGAGCGCAGAGTGCATAGGGAGCGCAGAGTGCATAGGGAGCGCAGAGTGCATAGGGAGTGCAGAGTGCATAGGGAGTGCAGAGTGCATAGGGAGTGCAGAGTGCATAGGGAGTGCAGAGTGCAGAGTGCATAGGGAGTGCAGAGTGCATAGGGAGTGCAGAGTGCATAGGGAGTGCGGAGTGCAGAGTGCATAGGGAGTGCAGAGTGCTTAGGAAGTGCAGAGTGCATAGGGAGTGCAGAGTGCATAGGGAGTGCATAGGGAGTGCAGAGTGCATAGGGAGTGCAGAGTGCATAGGGAGTGCAGAGTGCAGAGTGCATAGGGAGTGCAGAGTACGTAGGGAGTGCAGAGTGCATAGGAAGTGCAGAGTGCAGAGTGCATAGGGAGTGCAGAGTGCATAGGGAGTGCAGAGTGCATAGGGAGTGCAGAGTGCATAGGGAGTGCAGAGTACATAGGGAGTGCAGAGTGCAGAGTGCATAGGGAGTGCATAGTGCATAGGGAGTGCATAGTGCATAGGGAGTGCATAGTGCATAGGGAGTGCAGAGTGCATAGGGAGTGTAGAGTGCATAGGGAGTGCAGAGTGCATAGGGAGTGCATAGTGCAGAGTGCATAGGGAGTGCATAGTGCAGAGTGCATAGGGAGTGCATAGTGCATAGGGAGTGCACAGTGCATAGGGAGTGAAGAGTGCACAGTGCATAGGGAGTGAAGAGTGCACAGTGTATAGGGAGTGCAGAGTGCACAGTGCATAGGGAGTGCAGAGTGCACAGTGCATAGGGAGTGCAGAGTGCATAGGGAGTGCAGAGTGCATAGGGAGTGCAGAGTGCATAGGGAGTGCATAGGGAGTGCAGAGTGCATAGGGAGTGCAGAGTGCATAGGGAGTGCATAGTGCAGAGTGCATAGGGAGTACAGAGTACATAGGGAGTGCAGAGTGCATAGGGAGTGCACAGTGCATAGGGAGTGCAGAGTGCACAGTGCATATGGAGTGCAGAGTGCAGAGTGCATAGGGAGTGCAGAGTACATAGGGAGTGCAGAGTTCATAGGGAGTGCAGAGTGCATAGGGATTGCAGAGTGCATAGGGAGTGCAGAGTGCAGAGTGCATAGGGAGTGCAGAGTGCATAGGGAGCACAGAGTGCAGAGTGCATAGGGAGTGCAGAGTGCATAGGGAGTGCAGAGTGCATAGGGAGTGCAGAGTGCATAGGGAGTGAAGAGTGCAGAGTGCATAGGGAGTGCAGAGTGCATAGGGAGTGCAGAGCTCAGAGTGCATAGGGAGTGCAGAGTGCATAGGGAGTGCAGAGTTTAGAGTGCATAGGGAGTGCAGAGTGCATAGGGAGTGCAGAGTGCATAGGGAGTGCAGAGTGCATAGGGAGTGCAGAGTGCATAGGGAGTGCAGAGTGCATAGGGAGTGCAGAGTGCATAGGGGGTGCAGAGTGCATAGGGGGTGCAGAGTGCATAGGGAGTGCAGAATGCATAGGGAGTGCAGAGTGCATAGGGAGTGCAGAGTGCATAGGGAGTGCAGAGTGCATAGGGAGTGCAGAGTGCAGAGTGAGTAGGGAGTGCTAGGGAGTGCTAGAGAGTGCAGAGTGAGTAGAGAGTGCTAGAGAGTGCAGAGTGAGTAGGGAGTGCTAGAGAGTGCAGAGTGAGTAGGGAGTTCTAGGGAGTGCAGAGTGAGTAGGGAGTGCTAGGGAGTGCTAGAGAGTGCAGAGTGACTGCAGAGATTAAGCTAATGGCAATGTAAATGACTGCCATTTATTTATCTGTTTTCAAAACCAACACATAAATAAAAAAATTGTCATTTACAATGCCAATAACTCTAACTTTTCCAAAGGCGAAACCATTGCATTGTAAATGCTTTTTAGGTTTTGCCTAGCGATGCATGCGTACGAAGTACGCATGCGCTAGCAAAATCTAATGATATCCTCTTATCCTCTATGTGGGGTCGGGTATCTGCCCCCTCCTCCCATTGGCTAGCTCCATAAATGGAGGCTAGCCATTGGTAGAGGGCTCTGTCTGTCAATCCCAGACCAGATTCGGGGGCGTTCCCGAGAATTTTTCCCTTTTGGCTACGTCACGCGACGTCAGCCGAAAGCCGGGAACGCCCCCGAATCTGGTCCGGCATTGAGCCGGCACCCGCCTTCCTGCTCCGGCCGTCTTCTGCGTCTCTCCTCCCCCTTTCCCGCCCCCTCCCGCTTGTTTCCTGATGCTGGCCTCCCCCTTTCGCCGTCGCCGTGCGAAGAGCTGCTTCAGGAGCGGAGTGGAAGCAATGTTTGCACACTTTATAAACGCGACTCTGAAATGGTTGAACATCAACTCTGGGTCACGTCACGTGAAACAAAATCTTAAAATAAGTAAATCGCAGGCTGCCTGACAGTGTCAGCGGGCGCGTGGTGCAGGAAGTTGTCGGTGCCGGAATGCGGGGCTGGCCCTTTAAGCAGGAAGCAAGAGTGTTTGTTTGTGCTGCTTCAGCTGTACTCGGGTGTACTCTGAGTAAGGGGCAGGCTGTCATGTGCTGAGCACGGGACTCCGCGACACCTGAGGCTGACACAATGCTTCTAGGAGGTGGAGGCACTCCAGACTGACAAAAAGTCCTCCTCCTAAAAGATCCCGTGAAGAAACACCTGCGGCTGGCACAGAGCACCCCTGGGTCGTGGGATCACTTGAAGTTGGGGAAATCCTCTCCCTCCGAACAGAGAAGGTGAGCACACCTGACCGAACCAATGTCTGAGCATGGGTGGGGGGCAAAGCCCTGGTTCTCTATCCTCTTTCTTTGGCACTTGCTCCAAGCTATCGAGAGGATTCATTGCTTGACAGTTAGCATGCTGGGAATTGTAGGCATGTGCGTATTCCAGGCAAGTTAGACTATAAGTCTCAGCATGCACCATTATTTAATGAAAAAGCTATCCCTAGACTCTCAGAAAATCACCCCAGTGAAATGCAGCCGTCGGTCGTTATGCCGGAGTGTTGTTCTCCCAAGTCTCACCCAGTTCACTCTCCCATGAGGGAGACGAGAGGGTGACTCCCCAGAAGTGAAGGATGCCGAATCATGGTGTTTAAAATGCAAGCGGCTTTTGTAGTCTAATGAAAATGTTGGTTTGTTACACGAGTGAAAGGTTCAGGGAAAGGTGAGCTGTGATTTTTTTAATCTGCTTCAAGCACTAGCTTTCACTTTTTGGAGTGAGCACAGAAGAGTGAGATAACCTTGTCTTCGGGGTGTGTTCCTCACATCAGACTTGGCGTTGGAAGTTGGGGTGCGGCAGGTGCAGCATCCAAGTGCGTAGAAGGGGCTACATTTCTTGGGGGACACTGGCATCCGTGAAGAGAGCTGAACATGGGTCTGCCTGGCTCTAAGAGCCAGAGCACGATCCGAGCCATAAAAGATGCAACCCGGGCTATAAATGTCATGACTACGATAGACTGTAAAATGGAAAAACATGGACTTTTCATCAATTTTAAAGTGTTTCAATGATTTGTAAACGATTATTTCACTGAACTGTGACGTTTATTGAAAGTAATATTTTTTGAGCAGTAAACATTAGAGAATACCGCCATGGCCTTACAATTTTGCCATAAATTATCCAAAACTTGTCAGCTTGCCATGTTCTCTATTCAGGGTTGACCTTATCGCTGGTGGCGTATGGTGCGACAGTCTTTTTTTTTTTTGCCCCCCTCCAACCAATTCCCCCATGACCTCATCTGATTCCCTCACAACCACCTGCCTAAAGTGCCCTCCATCTGTTTTTAGCCCCTTTCTCGCATACACTTCATTTGTTTTAAAGCACTGGTGACGACAGGCTTGACTAATCCACTCAGCTCTCCACAGAAAATACAGACCTGTTCTTTGCAACAGGCATATTAACCCCCTGGGCTACTTTATGGTGAGTCAAAACTGCCACTAGATAAAACTGAGATCTCTCGCAGGAACATTAATCACAAGAGTTATCTTGATATTTTTATTGCTGCCTGAATGTTGAACAATGTAAGTTATTGATATACACAACCCCTCCTTTAGGGCAGTGCCCAGTGCGGCCTCACCCGTCATGCTGCCCTAACGCCAGCCCTGTCTCTAGTTACACAGCATATATTGTTATTAAATGTGAACCAAGATTATTTTATATTAACCATGTATAAGCAAGGTTTTTGTAGTGCACTGAGTTACTTAAATGTGCTCTCAAACTGTATGGTTAATAAAAACGATGGAAAGTGATGGAAATCAATGGACTGAGGATCACACAATTTGGTCAAGTGGGGAAGCCGGGATTTGAGTCCAAGGTAACAATTAACACAGTTCAGACCATGCAGGGTTACGGCCTTCTCTCTTCTGTGTTACATCAAAGGTCAGACCTTTGAGTTCAGTTATACAATTGTACATTTGCGAGAGATTAAGCTGTTGGCAATGTAAATGACAATGCCATTTATTTATCTGTTTTCAAAACCAACACAAATAAAATTTTTGTCATTTACAATGCCAATAGCTCTAACTTTTTCAAAGGCAAAACCGTTGCATTGTAAATGCTTGTTTTAAATGGGTCCTTGTGTTAGTGGGAAAACAAAGCTTCGAATCTGTTTTCCCTGTCTCCATGAAGCATGAGGCCAGGGAAGAGGGCAGGAATGTGACACTACTCTGACAAGACGAGATTAGAAGTAATTAACAGAAAACAGATGTCCTCTTCACTTTTATGAGGCCAAGAGTGTTTGAGAGTCTGTTTTTTCTACTTTCTGTAACTTCACATGTTTTTAAAAGTAAACATTTGTTGTCTTATGCCTTATATCAGTGTGTTGTTAGAACAATCTATAGACATAGTTAAGTCGAATACTGAAAACAGCATGTCACACCATATATGCACCACACAATCATACACGATACACACATAACACACACACCACTCTCTCACCACCACACACTCATCACCACTCACCACAACACACTCACTACCACAGACTCACCCCCACAGACTCACCCCCACACACTTACCCCCACACACTCACCACTACAAACAGAAACACACACACAAACACACACACAACAACATAACACCAGCCATCAGTGCACCCTTTCACCAGGGCCAAACACCACCAGCCATCAATGCACTTTTTCACCAAGCACAAACACCATCAGGCGTACAACACCAGGCAGCCGTCAGTGCATTCTTTTACAAGGCGCACTCACCAGCAACCGTCAGTACACTATTTCACCAAACACACACACCATCAGCCATCTGTGCACTGTTTTACTAAGCACACATCCACCAGCCGTCAGTGCACCCTTCCACTAGGCACACACACCTCCAGGCACCAGTGCACTCTTCCACCAAACACACACACCAACAGCCATCAGCGCACGCATCAATTGTTAACGCATCCACAATTAACTTTTGTACCAATCGCAGTATGATACACTTTACTTTTAAACATATTCATGTAAAGCACAGCATGACACCATTGGTAAAATTACAATACAACTCACATAATACCACTACACACCACATGCACACACTCCATCACACATGACGAAAACACATTGCCATTTACAATACCATTAGCTCAAAATCAAATAAATCCGAGCCCGATTGCATTTCTAATGCTTGTTGATGGGTGACAACAGGATAAGGCATGGTCCTGACGCGTTTCGTTTCCCCATGGAAACTTTTTTCGAAGGTGAGCCTTGCTCCAAAAACACGCCGTGTGTTTCACATTCCGATGTTTTAGATTGATTTCACTTCCTCCGATGGCACTTCCTTTTTTGGAATCACTTCCTTTCAATGTTGCATTGTGGGCCTGTGGTTCAAACGGCTGTTCATATTTACAACCCTCCAGTGACCGGTGCATTTGGTATCCTGTTGTGATAAAAATCATTATTAGCACAGTTGTCCATCATTGCCGGCAAAAGGTTCCCCCATGTCAGCCTACTTTCAAAGCTGACTCGGGGCCAATACCAAGGTCCAGTATATATATATATATATATATATGAACAAAACATCCAACTTCAACAGGAAAATCCAATTGAAAAAGGCACGGACTTCAGGTTGACGGTATATGGCTTCTTTTATTGTATCAGGTCCCCCTCGACCCCAAGACCAAAGAGCCTTTGTCAATCTATTTGGCACCAGTTCATTTTTAGAATATATAGTCACTCCCACTTATGGCACCAGTAAAAATAGACAACATACTACGTGCCTCACTTCTGACCCTCCCAATTATACAAGAACTGTGTCTAACATTTTGCGCAAAGCTAATGTTATACAATATCGCATAAAACATATATAGCGGGGGTACAGAATCTTAAAAAATCTTAATGTAGCCAAAACTAAGTGGGAAATTGCATAGATTTCAAATGGGGCACCAAATGCTCTAAATATGTTGCCTGTATATTGACCGTTATATAAAATCCTCAGACGTAACTGGCATATCCTGCAGACTGACCCTGTAATAGGCATGGATGTCCCGGAATCACCATTGATGACTTTCCGTAAATCGAAGTCCATAAAAGACATCCTAGTACAGAGTCATCTACTGCCCATAGCGCCAAGAACAGGAACACCCAAGGACATGAGGGGCTTTTTCCCTTGTGGGAAATGTAAGGCCTGTGCTACGAGCAAAAGAACCCTGAGCTACACGATCCCAGGTTGTAGGAAACCCAAAATGATTAGTGTTAGACGGGGACCTGGAGGGTCGGCCGAGCACAAGGGGAGAGGCCTCCGGTGAGGGCCGTCTCCAGCGATCGTACAGACAAGTACCTTCCCCCCCACAGATGGACACCACACGAAGATCAGCTTAACACCTTTTATAGGCAATTCTTTGAGTAAGGTGGTACGATACAAGGAGATCAGGACACGATGATCCTCTCAATTCTAGTCTCTAGTAGGGAAAGGGGGTAGCGGGACAGTCTTGGTACCTACAGGTACTGAGGTGAAATGGTGGTAGCTCACAATCCTCGAGCTCGGCGTTCGGACGGGTCAGACCGCGGCAGCGCCAGCAGGTCCCGAAGAGGTCGTAGGTGGCAACGGGCCGTGGCAGCGCCAGCAGGTCCCAACGAGGATGACGGTTACAACGGGCCGTGGCAGCGTCAGCAGGTCCCACGAGGATGAAGGTTGCAGAAGGCCGCGGCAGCGCCAGCAGGCAGGACAATAGTTCACAAGGCAGGGCTGCGGCAGCGCCAGCAGTCCGTCAAGGATGAGTTCTTCTCGGTGTCTCTCGACTCCAGGATACAACTGCCTTCCTGCTCTGGGGCTGCCTCAGTTATAGGTCTGGCGCCCTTTGATGTCCGGACCCTCGCACTGGGAGGTCGGGAGGTCCGGGATGAGGGAGTCCAGACACCCAGCAGGGGGGTGGAGCCAGCACCCGGGGAGGCTGGGGGCGATCGGCACCTGGCGGGGGAGAGCCATCGACACTTCTTTCTCCCATTAACCTGCCAAGTGGTCCGTTCACCTCCTGGGTGGATGGTGGTGCCGGGATGTCGGGGCCCGGCCAGGCCCAGGGTTGGGGTCGAGCCGAGGCCACGCAGCCGCGTGGTGCAGTGTCCAAGATGGCGGCTGGGCCGGGCAATGGGGTTGACGGGGGCCTGGGCCCGTGGCACAGAGATATCCGGGAGCAGGCGTCCTGGAGGGGGACGGGTTGCGGGTTGCTCCTGCGGGTAGCACCCGGAGGGCCGATGTCTGGGCCCTGTCATGCGGGGAGGGAGCGAGCCCTTCGTGGGGCCTGTCCAACATGCGTCCCCCCCCAGCTGAAGGCGGGGAGAGTCACCCATCCTCTTGGGGACTCTCCTCGTCGAGGCGGAAAAAGCGGGACAGGCCATCCGCGTTGGCGTGGTCTTGGCCAGGGCGATGCTCCACAGTGAAGTCCATCCCCTGCAGGGAGATGGACCATCGCAATAGTTTGGGGTTTTCTCCCCGCATTTGCATTAGCCATTGCAGGGGCCGATGATCTGTTTGTACCCGGAAGTGGGTTCCGAAGAGGTAAGGCCGGAGCTTCTTGAGGGCCCATACTACTGCGAAGGCCTCTCGCTCAATGGTGCTCCAGCGCTGTTCTCGGGGCAGGAGGCGTCTGCTGAGGAAGGCCACTGGTTGGTCGACTCCCTCGGGGTTCAGTTGGGAGAGGACGGCCCCGATGCCATGGTCTGAGGCATCAGTCTGGACGATGAACTCACGGCTGTAGTCGGGGGCCTGGAGCACAGGAGCGGTGCACATGGCGGCTTTCAGCCTCTCGAAGGCCGCTTGACAGTCGGGAGTCCAGTTGACTGTTTTTGGGTTGGTCTTGGATGTGAGTTCCGTGAGGGGCCGAACAATGCTGCCATAGTCCTTCACGAACCGCCGATAGTATCCGGTGAGCCCCAAGAAGGCTCGGACCTCGGTTTGAGTTACGGGGGGCCGCCAGGACTGGATGGCAGCGATCTTGAGCTGGAGGGGGGCCACCAGACCGCTCCCCACTTGGTGTCCGAGGTAGGTCACGGACCCCTGGCCTATTTGGCACTTGCTGGCCTTGATTGTGAGGCCGGCCTGTTGGAGGGCCTGCAGGACCCCTCGGAGGTGGCGGAGGTGGTCTGACCAGTGGCGGCTATACACCGCGATGTCGTCCAGGTAGGCGGCGCTGAACTCTTCGAGGCCCGCCAATACCTGGTTCACAAGTCGTTGAAACGTGGCTGGAGCGTTTTTCATGCCGAAGGGCATCACTCTGAAATGGTAGTGTCCATCCGGGGTGGAGAAAGCAGATCGTTCTTGTGCCCTGGGGGTGAGGCCGATCTGCCAGTAGCCCGCCGTCAGGTCGAAGATGCTTAGGTAGCGGGCCGCCCCCATGCGGTCAACTAGTTCGTCGGCTCGGGGGATGGGGTGAGCGTCGGTTCGGGTGACAGCGTTCAGACCCCGATAGTCGACGCAGAACCGGAGCTCGGGTGTGGTGCCCGGGGCCGCAGCTTTGGGGACCAGTACAACCGGGCTGGCCCAGGGGCTGTCCGAGGGTTCGATGACTCCGAGTGCGAGCATCTTGGAGACTTCTTCTTGGATGCAGGTGCGTACCCGATCTGGTACTCGGTACGGCCGGTGTCGGATAGGCGGACTGTCGCCAGTGTCCACGTCGTGCAGGCACCAGGGGGTGACCCCTGGTGTGAGGGAGAATAGGCGTGCAAATTGCAGCAGGAGGGCCCGACAGTCTTGGCGCTGCTCCGGGGTCAGGGCCTCGGAGAGTTGGACCCCGTCCACTGAACCATCTTTTTCCCCGGTCCCCAGCAGGTCAGGGAGGGGCTCGGAGTCCTCTTCAGCTCCACTGTCTGTGGCCATCAGCAGGCTGAGCTCCGAGCGCACGAAGTGGGGTTTGAGTCTGTTGGCGTGGAGGACCCGGAGGGGGTTCCGGGGGGATTCCATGTCGATGAGGTAGGTGACGGGGCTCTTACGCTCGATCACCTTGAAGGGCCCCGTCCACTTGTCCTGTAAGGCACAGGGTTCGATGGGGGACATCACCCACACCTGCTGGCCAGGCTCGAATTCGATGGAGGAGGCATGTTGATCGTACCACTTCTTCATGTCCTCCTGACTGGCCTCAAGATTGGCTTTGGCGAGCTCTCTGAATCGCCGGGTCTGATTACGGAGGGTCAGGAGGTACTTGTAGACGTCTGGAGGGGTCTTCAGGGGGGCCATTTCCCACTCCTCCTTAACTAGGCTGAGAGGCCCGCGAACAGGGTGTCCGTACAGGAGTTCGAAGGGGCTGAAGCCGAGGGACTTCTGGGGGACTTCTCGGTAGGCGAAGAGGAGGCACGGTAGTAGCACGTCCCACTGGCGGCGTAGGGGTTCTTCCAGCCCCATGATCATCCCCTTGAGAGTGCGGTTGAATCGCTCGACCAGTCCGTTTCCTTGCGGGTGATAGGGGGTTGTGAATCGGTAGGTGACTCCGCACTGTTGCCATAGGGATTTCATATATTTTGAAATAAAGTTCGTGCCCCTGTCACTGACGACCTCCCTGGGGAAGCCCACTCGAGAGAAGATCTCCATTAAGGCTCGCCCTACCACTGGTGCTGTTACAGTTCGAAGGGGAACCGCCTCAGGATAGCGGGTGGCGGGGTCCACCAGGACCAGGATGAAGCGATGCCCTTGTGCTGTTCGGGGGTCCAGGGGCCCCACAATGTCTATTCCCACCCTTTCGAACGGGGTGGTCACCACGGGGAATGGTTGCAGGGGTGCCTTGAGTTTGCGGCCGCTCTTCCCGCTGGCCTGGCAGGTCGGGCAGGACCGGCAGTGGTTGGAGACGTCATTTCTCATCCTCGGCCAGTAAAAGTGAGTCACCAGGCGGTTGTATGTTTTGTCTTGCCCCAAGTGTCCAGCCAGGGGGACATCATGGGCCAGGTTCAAAAGAAAGTCTCTGAAGCGGAGGGGCACCACCAGCACTCGACTGGTCCCCAGCTCCGCTACTCTTTGTTCGCTGTACAGCAGGTCATTGTCCCAATAGATACAGTGGGCCCCTGCGGTGTCTCCTGCGCTCTGGGCGAGCGCTTGCTGTCGCAGTCTCTCGAGGGAGGGACAGGTCTTTTGCTCTTGCCGGAATTGTTCTTGGGTGGGCCCCCCTTCCTGACGCCACTGAGCCAGGTCCGGAAGGTCTTGGGGCTGAGCGGGCTCTTCTTGGGTTTGTTCCGGGGTGTCGGTAGGGATGGAGTCTCCCTCCGGAGCGATCGGGGGAGGAGGTGCTGGCCATGCGGGTTCTTCAGATCTAGGGATGGTGTCGGCGGCCATGGACCGGGTTGTTACGCACGCCCAGCCCGGGAGGCCTAACATCCCCAGGTGCTCTCTTCTTTCAACGGCTGCCCACGGGGAACTCTCGAGATCGTTCCCCAGGAGGCAGTCCACGGGGCATCGTCGCGGACAGTCACTTTTAGCATCCCGGACACTCCTCCCCATTCGAAGGGGACGCAGGCCATCCGACACAGGCTCTCCGAATTGTCGGCCGATCGGACGGGGCAAAGAACATTTGGCAGGATTTGTTCTGGGGTCACCAGGTGACAACGGACGGCCGTCACACTGGCCCCTGTGTCACGCAGGGCTTCGGCCTTACGCCCATTTATGTTCACCCACTGGCTGTACTTCCTGGTGTTGGCTGGTAGGGGAGCCCGCGGGATCAGGTCTCTCCCCCCTAGGCAGGCCAGGGTCATGGCGGCAGGTTCCCACTCGGGCTGCTCCTGCTCGTACTCTTCAGGCTCTTCGGAGACTTGCTCTTCTCCTAGGGCGGCGGCAGCCACCTGGCGGGGCCCGGGGGTCTGGTTCTTTGGGCAGGTCGGGTCACTGGCATAGTGGCCGACTCGCTGGCATCGATGACACGTAACGTTGGCTCGGAACCCCGGGCGCATCGGGGGGTTGCCCCGGCCGGCCGGGGGCGGGGTGTAGTTTGCGGGAGCGGCCGGGACGGCGTCTCTGCCCCGGCCCGGGCCTCCTCCTCCTCCTCGGGGACGATGATGACCTTGGTTGGTTCTGTTCTGCTCATTGGGCCCACTTCGGGCCACTCGGGTGCTCTCCCATCGGTCAGCGTCGGCGGCGAGCTGCCGTGGGTCAGTCAATTTACTGTCGAGGAGGTGCTGCCTGAGCTCGACGAAGCAGTTGTTGGAGAGGTGCTCCCACACAATGAGGTTGAAGAGCTGTTCGTAGGTTGTTATGTTGCTACCCTTGATCCATCCCTCGAAGGCTCGGCTGAAATAGTTCACATATTCTATCCAGGTTGTACCCGGGATGCGGGTGCAGTTGCGGAACCTCTGGCGGTACATCTCGGACGTCAGCCCATATCGACTGAGGAGGGCGGCCTTCATGTGGTCATAGGACGTCATTTGATGGTCCGGAAGCTGCAGCAGGGCATCACGGCCTTCATTGACGAATCTCCCCCATAGACCGGCTCCCCAGTCACTTCGAGCGATCCGGTGGGCAGTCATGGCGATCTCGTAGGCCTTGAACCACTGCTGTATGTCGTCGTTCCGAACATATTCCCGGACCACATCTTTGGGGATGTGGACCTTCTGTTCGGTAGTACCTGGGGGGCGCGGTTGCTCGGGCACCCCTAGGTCTTTGTTCTGTTTGCGCATCTCTATCTCCGCTAGCTTGCACTCGTGTTCGTATGCCAGTCTTTTTTGTTCGAGTTCTCTCTGTCTCTGCTTCTCCTCTCGCTCTTCTTGGAGCCGTAAGTGTTCTAAGTTCATTTTTTGTTCTGCCAGTTTCAATTCTCCGTCTAATTTGAGCCGTGCCAGCTCTAACTCGTGAAGTCTATTTTTCTCTCGTTCTCGGATCTCTTCCCGGGAGAGATCCGTTCTCCTTTCTTCTGTCAGAGTGGTGTTTGTTTCCGGGGCTTCAGGGTCCCGGGGTCCGGCGGTATTTGTCTCTGCCCAGGATTCTAGGGCGTGTTTGAAGTCCTCTTTCGTGCTCAGACCGGTGGTAGCAATGCCTAGTTCTATGCAAAATTGTTTTAGCTCTCGGTGGTTGTACTCTTCCAGTTTTTCCATCTGGAATTTCTCTGCAGATCCGCTCTCTCTGGTCGTCATTGTGGATTAGTCGTAGGGTGAGTTACTCTCTGTACGGTTACGCGTTGGTTCGGATCCCGCCGCTGCCACCAATGTTAGACGGGGACCTGGAGGGTCGGCCGAGCACAAGGGGAGAGGCCTCTGGTGAGGGCCGTCTCCAGCGATCGTACAGACAAGTAACTTCCCCCCCACAGATGGACACCACACGAAGATCAGCTTAACACCTTTTATAGGCAATTCTTTGAGTAAGGTGGTACGATACAAGGAGATCAGGACACGATGATCCTCTCAATTCTAGTCTCTATTAGGGAAAGGGGGTAGCGGGACAGTCTTGGTACCTACAGGTACTGAGGTGAAACGGTGGTAGCTCACAATCCTCGAGCTCGGCGTTTGGACGGGTCAGACCGCGGCAGCGCCGGCAGGTCCCGAATAGGTCGTAGGTGGCAACGGGCCGCGGCAGCGCCAGCAGGTCCCAACGAGGATGACGGTTACAACGGGCCGCGGCAGCGCCAGCAGGTCCCACGAGGATGAAGGTTGCAGAAGGCCGCGGCAGCGCCAGCAGGCAGGACAATAGTTCACAAGGCAGGGCTGCGGCAGCGCCAGCAGTCCGTCAAGGATGAGTTCTTCTCGGTGTCTCTCGACTCCAGGATACAACTGCCTTCCTGCTCTGGGGCTGCCTCAGTTATAGGTCTGGCGCCCTTTGATGTCCGGACCCTCGCACTGGGAGGTCGGGAGGTCCGGGATGAGGGAGTCCAGACACCCAGCAGGGGGGTGGAGCCAGCACCCGGGGAGGCTGGGGGCGATCGGCACCTGGCGCGGGGAGAGCCATCGACACTTCTTTCTCCCATTAACCTGCCAAGTGGTCCGTTCACCTCCTGGGTGGATGGTGGTGCCGGGATGTCGGGGCCCGGCCAGGCCCAGGGTTGGGGTCGAGCCGAGGCCACGCGGCCGCGTGGTGCAGTGTCCAAGATGGCGGCTGGGCCGGGCAATGGGGTTGACGGGGGCCTGGGCCCGTGGCACAGAGATATCCGGGAGCAGGCGTCCCGGAGGGGGACGGGTTGCGGGTTGCTCCTGCGGGTAGCACCCGGAGGGCCGATGTCTGGGCCCTGTCATGCGGGGAGGGAGCGAGCCCTTCGTGGGGCCTGTCCAACAATTAGCAAATTCATCTCCTGTCTGACTCCATTTGTGGTATACTGTTTGGTATGTCCCGGTGGACTCAAGTACATAGGGAGCACCGTCCATAATGTGAAGGTCAGAATTTTAGAACCTCAACGGGCCATAGTCAATAATGATGAGAACTACCCCGTAGCATGGCATTTTGCCTTGAAACATCAAAGCAATAGAGAGCTGCTGTGGACTAACTTTACTTTCACCCTGCTCCGATAATATGGGGACCTGTGCCGATCCACGGCGAGATTTTTTACATTGTCCGTTTATGTTTACTATTTTGGGTGGGTTCAAAAAGCGAAAATTGTGTTTTTACTATATCCTCCCTTGAATTCAATACATGTACACATGGATGTATTTTAACATTGACTGTGTTAAGATGGCGGACGTTTCCTAAACGATCCTGCTGAGTTAACCCGTCGTCGCTGTTGCTATCTCAGTGACGCGGGAACGTTTAAAAATGGTGTTTGATTGTCAACTGTTGTAACACTGACGAAGGAGTATATCCGAAACGCATCTGTTTCTCATACCATCTGTGAATAAACAACATAGATGGATGCTTCCTGTGTGCCCGAATTTCTGTTCTGAACTAACAGAATTGGTAGCGTGAATCTATTTTGCGGCAAGCACCGCCGCGTTCGGGTACCCGCCTGGGACTGCCGGGTCAAAGGTGCATGTTGGAGCGGTTATATATATATATATATATATATATATATATAGCGATAGATAGTTAGGGTGGGTGGAAGACAGTGGCAACCAGGTTTACTACATCCCCTTAAAATAGGGATGACCCTGTGTGGTTTTTGGGAGCCTTTTAACACACAGGGTGTCCTTAACGTCATCGCAGGTGGACCATGGTCAGACCATGAGGACAATGATTCAAGTAGTGCTGACTCAACGCACTCCCCATAAGGTGTGGGTGGACAAAGGTATCTTGTATATCAACAAGACACTCCTCATTTATGTAACAAGGACTGCCTTTGCTCTGTACAGCGCTCAGATACCTCTGGGTCATGTTTGCGATTTATAAAACTCTCACAATAAAAAATAAATCAATAAATAAATTGCTAGATGCAATGACACGCAAGGGATCAGTTTTGAAACATGAGGGGGCCCCCCTGCAAGGTATGTGTCGGGGCCCACTCTGGACTCAATCAGGGGCTCTCAGAGTACTGTGTTGAGGGGGCCCCCTGGAGCTTGGAGGTCCCCCTCACTGCAGGAGCTGCGGGGTGCCTGTATTCCACCACTACCCGCTACAATACCAAAATCAGCTCTCGAGCCACATGTATGCAATAGAAAACTCCAAAAAACTGTAGGTGGGAAAAGAGAACATAGTCACCACCACCAGCTGTTACAAATAAAGACGAATAAAAGGGAGTCGAATGTGCATTTATAAAGCATAACCCTAGCTGTAAAGGAACTGAGCACTTTAACATATGCGTTAATAAATGGAGATTCCAGAACACTCTACAACCAGGCATCAGTCATTCTTCATGTGACGTCAGTGACAAGGGTTTAGGCCCATATTCCACCGTGATATCGTCACACAGGGGCGATTCACAGAAGTAACTTAAGACAAAATCCTAAACTTACTACTTTTGGTATTCACAGAAGGCATTTAGTAATAGTAAAGTTAGGATTTTGTCTTAAATTTGACTTAAGACAAACTTAAGACAAACTTAAGACAGACTTAAGACAGACTTAAGACAAACTTAAGACAAAATCCTAACTTAAGTCTGTCGCCACTGATCTGCCTCAAACAGAACAAACTGAAATTTGCCAGTGTTGGAAAGGCGACCCCAGGGAAGACAGAAGGTGTCTGACTGTCCGCCCCGAGACCCACCTCTCTGTATGGAATAGGCCGAGTGCCGTAGGGAGGCCTCCTTGGCGAGGCTCCTCTCCTACAATCGTGGCAGCGGAGCAATCACACTACTTACAGATGGACACCACACAGGAGGAATATTCACAAGAATCTTTATATAAGCAATTAAGGCAAGTCCTTTGCAGGTTAGCAGGCAAGGATCGAGGGATCCGTAAAGTCTTGGTTTCGGGGATAGGGGGTAGCGGGACAGTCTTGGCACCAACTGGTGCGTGGATAGTTCAAGGGGTCAGGCCGCGACAGCGTCAGCAGGGCCTCGAAGACGGTTCAGTTCGGTCAGGCCGCGACAGCGTCAGCAGGGCCTCGAAGGTGGTTCAGCTTGGTCAGGCCGCGACAGCGTCAGCAGGGCCTCGAAGGTGGTTCAGCTTGGTCAGGCCGCGACAGCGTCAGCAGGGCCTCGAAGGTGGTTCAGCTTGGTCAGGCCGCGACAGCGTCAGCAGGGCCTCGAAGGTGGTTCAGCTTGGTCAGGCCGCGACAGCGTCAGCAGGGCCTCGAAGGTGGTTCAGCTTGGTCAGGCCGCGTCAGCGTCAGCAGGGCCTCGAAGGTTCCGGGTGCAAGAGTTCGGATCAGGATCAGCCGCGACAAGGTCAGCAGGGCTTCGACTCCAAGATACAACTGAAGTCCTAATCCAGGGCTGGCCCAGATATAGGACTGGAGTCCTTTGATGTCCGGACCCTCGCGCCTGGGGTTCAGAGGGGCCGGGATGAAGGTGTCCAGACACCCAGCAGGGGGGTGAAGCCAGCGCCCAGGGAGGCTGAAGGGCGATCGATACCAGGCGTCCGGGGACGGCTGGAGGCCCCTCGAAACTCCCCTCTTCCGGGCTCCGCCAAGTGGCCACTCTACCACCCGGGAGGATCTTGGTGCCTCGATGTCGGGGCTTTGCTGAGGCCGGGGCCAGGGCTGGCTGCGGCCACATGCTCGGGACGTGATGGGCCCAAGATAGAGTCGGGCCGGAAATGGTGGCCTGGCATGGTCGCCAGACCGGCGGGGTTGGCGAGCAGGGTCCGCCGGGGTCCCAGGGGGGAGAGCCGTGGGTTGCCAGGGGGGCTGCTCTCGTTGAGGGTTCGTGTTCAGGGGGGTCGACAGTGGGTCGACGGAGGGCCGATGTCGTCCCAGGCCCGCCATGCGGGAGGGGTAGGACCACGCCACAAGGCCGAGTCCAACACACGTCCCCTCCAGCTGAAGGCGGGGAGAGTCACCCATCTTCCTGGGGATTCTCCTCGTCGAGGCGGAAGAATCGGGACAGGCCGTCAGCATTGGCGTGGTCGTCGCCAGGGCGATGCTCCACCTTGAAGTCCATCCCTTGGAGGGAGATGGACCAGCGCAGCAGCTTTGGGTTTTCGCCACGCATCTGCATCAGCCACCGCAGGGGCCGGTGGTCAGTCTGGACCCGGAAGTGGTTGCTGAAGAGGTAGGGCCTGAGTTTCTTGAGGGCCCATACGACGGCGAAGGCCTCCCTCTCAATGGTGCTCCATCGCTGCTCTCTGGCCAGCAGCCGCCGGCTGATGAAGGCCACGGGATGGTCAATCCCCTCGGGGTCAATCTGGGATAGGACCGCCCCGATGCCGTGCTCCGAGGCGTCGGTCTGGACTACAAACTCCCGGCTGTAGTCAGGGGCTTGGAGCACAGGGGCGGTGCACATGGCTGTTTTCAAAGTCTCGAAGGCCACCTGACACGTGGGTGTCCATTGTACGTTTTGTGGCCGGTTCTTCGAGGTCTGTTCAGTGAGGGGCCCCACAATGCTCCCATAGTTCTTGATGAATCGCCGATAATATCCAGTGAGCCCCAGGAAGGCCCGGACGGCTGTCTGGGTGACCGGGGGCTCCCAGGCCATGATGGCGTCAATCTTGGGTTGGAGGGGAGCCACGTGGCCGCTCCCCACTTGGTGTCCCAGATAGGTCACGGATCCTTGACCTATCTGGCACTTGCTGGCTTTCACAGTTAGTCCGGCCCGGCGGAGGGCCGTCAGGACCTCCCAGAGGTGTGTCAGGTGCTCGGCCCAGTGGACGCTGTACACTGCAATGTCATCTAGATAGGCGGCGCTGAATCCTTCTAGCCCCGCCAGCACTTTGTTCACCAGTCTCTGGAAGGTGGCTGGGGCGTTTTTCATGCCGAAGGGCATCACCTTGAATTGGAAGTGGCCATCGGGTGTGGAGAATGCCGACCGCTCCTGGGCGCCTGGAGTGAGGCCGATCTGCCAGTACCCGGCTGTGAGGTCGAAGGTACTGAGGTACTTGGCGGCTCCCAGGCGGTCGATTAGTTCATCGGCCCGGGGGATGGGATGTGCGTCGGTTCTGGTAACAGCATTCAGTCTCCGGTAGTCGACACAAAACCTGAGTTCTGGAGGGGTGCCAGGTACGGCGGCTTTGGGGACCAGGACCACTGGGCTGGCCCAGGGACTGTCGGAGGGTTCGACCACCCCCAGGGCCAGCATCTTGGTAACTTCTGTCTGGATGCAGGCCCGAACTCGGTCGGGAACTCGGTAGGCCCGGTGTCTCACTGGCTGGCTGTCCCCGGTGTCGACATCGTGGACACACCACTGGGTCACCCCGGGGGTGAGGGAGAACAGGTCCGTAAATCGCCCCAACAGTTCTTGGCAGTCTCGGCGTTGCGCTGGGGTCAGGTCGGAGGAGAGAGAGATTCCCTCGACGGAGCCGTCTTTCTCAGCGCACCTTAGGAGGTCGGGCAGGGGCTCGGAGTCGTCTTCGGCCCCATCGTCGGTAGCTAGCAGCAGGCTCAGTTCTGTGCGGGCAAAATGAGGCTTGAGCCGGTTGGCGCGCAGAACCCGCAGAACCCGTAGGGGGTTTCGGGGGGACTCCATGTCCACGAGATAGGTGACAGGGCTCTTGCGCTCGATCACTTTGAAGGGGCCCGACCATTTGTCCTGGAGGGCACACGGTGCGACCGGGGACATGACCCAGACCCGCTGGCCCGGCTCGAACTCGATGGATGAAGAGTTCTGGTCATACCAGCGTTTCATGTCCTCCTGACTGGCCTCAAGATTGGCCTCGGCAAGGGCCCGGAACTTCCGAGTCTGGCTTCGGAGGGTCAGGAGGTACCGGTAGACATCTGGCGGTGCGTCTTGGACTGTAGTTTCCCAGCCTTCTTTGACCAGGCTGAGGGGCCCTCGGACAGGGTGCCCGTACAAGAGTTCAAAGGGGCTGAAGCCCAGGGATTTCTGTGGTACCTCCCGATCGGCGAACAAGAGGCAGGGCAGCAGGACGTCCCATTTGCGGCGGAGAGGCTCTTCTAGGCCCTGGATCATCCCCTTGAGTGTCCGGTTAAACCGCTCCACAAGTCCATTCCCTTGGGGGTGATACGGGGTGGTGAATTTATACGTGACCCCGCACTGTTGCCACAGGGACTGCATATACTTTGATATAAAGTTTGTGCCCCGATTGCTCACGACTTCTCGGGGGAACCCCACTCTGGAGAAGATCTCCATCAGTGCTCGGCCCACCACGGGAGCCGTTATGGTTCGTAGGGGGATGGCTTCGGGATAGCGGGTGGCATGGTCCACCAGGACGAGGATGAAGCGATGCCCTTGCGAGGTTCGGGGGTCCAGGGGCCCCACGATGTCTATCCCCACTCGTTCGAAGGGAGTGGTCACTACTGGAAAGGGTTGGAGCGGGGCCTTCACCTTCCCTCCGCTCTTTCCGCTGGCTTGGCATGTCGGGCAGGTGCGGCAGTGGTTATGCACATCGTTGCGCATCTTCGGCCAGTAGAAATGGGTCACAAGGCGGCTGTAAGTTTTGTCCTGCCCCAGGTGCCCGGCGAGGGGCAAATCGTGGGCCAGGTTCAAAAGGAAGTCTCTGAATCGTAGGGGGACCACCAACACTCGGCTGGCCCCTAGCTCAGCAATTTTCTGTTCACTGTATAGGAGGCCGTGGTCCCAGTAGACCCAGTGGGACCCCGAGGTGTCCCCGGCAGCTTGGGCGGTGGCTTGCTGTTGGGTCTCCTCGAGGGAGGGGCAGGCCTTTTGTTCCTGCCGGAATTGTTCTCGGGTGGGACCACCCTCTTGGCGCCATTGGGCTAGTTCGGAGATGTAGCTGAGTTTGGCGCTGCCTTCTTGGTCATGCTCTGATGGGTCGGGCTCGGGGTCGAATTCTTCATTGACTGCGGGCGGTGGGGGCGCGGGCCACTCTGGCTCTTCAGTCGGGGTGGCCTCGGGTGCCGCCAGGGCCCGGGCAGTCATGGATCGGGTCGTCGCGCAGACCCACTCTGGTAGTCCCATCATTCCTAGATGCTCTCTCCGTTCGACTTGGGCCCAGGGAGAGCTCTCGAGGTCGTTTCCAAGGAGGCAGTCCACGGGGGCGTCGTCCCGGACGGTCACTTTGAGGGTGCCCGATACCCCCCCCCACTCGAAGGGGATTCGGGCCATCTGACACAGAGTTTCGGAGTTGTCGGCGGCCCTCACGGGGCATCGCACGTTTGGTATGATCTGTTCTGGGGTCACCAAGTGGCAGCTGACGGCCGTCACACTGGCTCCCGTGTCTCGGAGGGCTTTGGTCCGTCGTCCATTGATGTGGACCCACTGACGGTACTTTTGGGTGTTCCTCGGTAGCGGGCCCTGGGGGACCATGTCTCTTTCGCCCAGGCAGGCTAGGGCCATGGCGGCCGGTTCATACTCGGTCTGATCTTCGTTGTAGACCTCTTCGTCTTCTTCTCCCCCTTCCCCCAGGGCCGCCGCAGCGAACTGGCGGGTCGGAGGCCCGGTGGTGCCGGGGCGCGGGTTCATGGGGCACAGGGGGTCACTGGCATAGTGACCGGTCCGCTGGCATCTGTGGCAAGTAATGTTCGGGTGGGGCCCCGGCCGCGCCGGTGGGGGCCCTCTTCTGGTCAGGGATGGCGAAGGGTGCTTCTGGGGGGACTCCCGAGGCGGACTCCGGCCCGGGGCCAACGGGAAGTCTCGGCTCCTGTTCTGGCCTCCTCCGCCGCCACGCTGGCGGGGGTGCCCCTGGCCGTTCCGTCCCGTTTCTCCTATCGGGGTCCGGGGGACCCGGGTGCTCACCCATCGATCCGCCTCGACGGCGAGTTTTCGGGGCGCGGTCAGCTTACTGTCGAGGAGATGCTGCCTGAGCTCGACAAAGCAGTTGTTGGAGAGGTGCTCCCAAACGATGAGGTCGAACAGCTGCTCGTAGGTGGACACTTTGCTGCCCTTTATCCATCCTTCCAGGGCCCGGCTATAAAAGTTTACGTACTCCACCCATGTGGTACCGGGAATCTTTTTGCAGTCTCTGAACCTCTGTCGGTACATCTCGGGGGAGAGGCCATGCCGGGTGAGCAGGGCGTCCTTCATGTGGTCATAGGAGGACATCACGTCCTCGGCCAGCTCTAGCAGGGTGTCTCTTCCTTCGCTGACGAATCTCCCCCACAAACCGGCACCCCAATCTTTTTGCGGGATGCGGTGCGCGGTCATGGCAACCTCATACGCCTTGAACCATTGCTGGATATCGTCATTCTTGTAGTATTCCTTGACGATATCCTTGGGAATGTGGACCTTCGGGTCGGCAGAAGGTGGAGGGTTCCGGATTACCGCGGCGCCAGCCTCTTCGAGCTTGGCTTTGATCTCTAGTTCTTTGAGGCCACGCTCGTGTTGGTACGTGAGCTTTTTTTCGTCCAATTCTCTTTGCCTCCGCCTCTCTTCCAGATCTCCCTCTAATCGTAGTTGTTCAATGGCCATTTTCTTTGCTGCTAATTGAAGCTCTCCATCCAGCCAGAGTCGGGCGAGCTCTAGTTCGTGGAGCCGACTCCTCTCTCGCTCCCGGGCGTCTTCGTGGGAGAGGCCCGGTTCTTTGTTGGCGGTTCTTTCTTCCACTGGGGCTACGACTGTACTCAGGGGTACTTCTAGGACAATGTCCTCGTTGGTTTGGGGTGGGGTCGCTCCGGTCTCCACCCATGTTTGTAACGCGTCTTTAAAATCGTCTTTTGTGCTTAGTCCGGTGGTAGCGATACCTAGGGCTTTGCAGAATTGTTTGAGTTCTTTATGGGTGTACTCCTCTAGTAGTTCTTTCTGGAATTCTGCGGTTGTTCCGGCTTCTTTAGTAGTCATCGTGGTTGTGGGTCTCTGTTAGTAGTGGCGAGTTACTCGCTCTACGATTTGCGCGGGCTCGGATCCCGTCGCTTGCCACCAATGTTGGAAAGGCGACCCCAGGGGAGACAGAAGGTGTCTGACTGTCCGCCCCGAGACCCACCTCTCTGTATGGAATAGGCCGAGCGCCGTAGGGAGGCCTCCTTGGCGAGGCTCCTCTCCTACAATCGTGGCAGCGGAGCAATCACACTACTTACAGATGGACACCACACAGGAGGAATATTCACAAGAATCTTTATATAAGAAATTAAGGCAAGTCCTTTGCAGGTTAGCAGGCAAGGATCGAGGGATCCGTAAAGTCTTGGTTTCGGGGATAGGGGATAGCGGGACAGTCTTGGCACCAACTGGTGCTTGGATAGTTCAAGGGGTCAGGCCGCGACAGCGTCAGCAGGGCCTCGAAGACGGTTCAGTTCGGTCAGGCCGCGACAGCGTCAGCAGGGCCTCGAAGGTGGTTCAGCTTGGTCAGGCCGCGACAGCGTCAGCAGGGCCTCGAAGGTGGTTCAGCTTGGTCAGGCCGCGACAGCGTCAGCAGGGCCTCGAAGGTGGTTCAGCTTGGTCAGGCCGCGACAGCGTCAGCAGGGCCTCGAAGGTGGTTCAGCTTGGTCAGGCCGCGACAGCGTCAGCAGGGCCTCGAAGGTGGTTCAGCTTGGTCAGGCCGCGACAGCGTCAGCAGGGCCTCGAAGGTGGTTCAGCTTGGTCAGGCGGCGACAGCGTCAGCAGGGCCTCGAAGGTTCCGGGCGCAAGAGTTTGGATCAGTGTTGGACAGGCCACATGAAGGGCTCGCTCCCTCCCCGCAGGACAGGGCCCGGGCCACCGTCAGCACCATTGCCCGGCCCAGCCGCCATCTTGGACACGGCACCACGCGGCCGCGCGGCCTCAGCCCGACCCCAACCCTGGGCCTGGCCAGGCCCCAACATCCCGGCACCACCCTCCACCCAGGAGGTGAACGGACCACTTGGCAGGTCAATGGGAGTAAGAAGTGTCGATGGCTCTCCCCCGCCAGGTGCCGAGCACCCCCAGCCTCCTCGGGCGCTGGCTCCACCCCCCTGCTGGGTGTCTGGACTCCCTCATCCCAGGCCTCCCGACCTCCAAGAGCGAGGGTCCGGACATCAAAGGGCGCCAGACCTATAACTGAGGCCGCCCCAGGACAGGAAGGCAGTTGTATCCTGGAGTCGAGAGACACCGAGAAGAACTCATCCTTGACGGACTGCTGGCGCTGCCACAGCCCTGCCTTGTGAACTATTGTCCTGCCTGCTGGCGCTGCCGCGGCCCTCTGCAACCTTCATCCTCGTGGGACCTGCTGGCGCTGCCGCGGCCCTCTGCAACCTTCATCCTCGTGGGACCTGCTGGCGCTGCCGCGGCCCTCTGCAACCTTCGTCCTCGTTGGGACCTGCTGGCGCTGCCGCGGCCCGTTGCAACCTGCATTCTCGTGGGACCTGCTGGCGCTGCCGCGGCCCGTTGTAACCTTCATCCTCGTTAAGACCTGCTGGCGCTGCCGCGGCCCGTTGCCACCTACGACCTCTTCGGGACCTGCCGGCGCTGCCGCGGTCTGACCCATCCGAACACCGAGCTCGAGGATTGTGAGCTATCACCGTTACACCTCCGTACCCGTGGGTACCAAGACTGTCCCGCTACCCCCTTCCCTTACTAGAGACTAGAATTGAGAGGATCATCGTGTCCTGATCACCTTGTATCGTACCACTCTACTACCAGAAGTGCCTATAAAAGGTGTTACCCTGATCTTTGTGTGGTGTCTATCTGTGGGGGGGAAGTTACCTGTCTGTGCGATCACTGTGCTCGGCCGACCCTCCAGGTCCCCGTCTAACATTGGTGGCTAGCGGCGCGATCCGAACCAACGCGTACCGTACAGACAGTAACTCACCCTACGACTAAAACCACAATGACGACCAAAGAGAGCGGATCGGCGGAGGAGTTCCAGATGGAAAAGCTGGAGGAATACAACCACGAGAGCTCAAACAATTTTGCATGGACTTAGGCATTGCTACCACCGGGCTAAGCACAAAAGAAGACTTCAAAAACGCCCTAGAGGCCTGGACAGAGACAAATACCGCAACCCCCCGGGACCCCGCAGCCCCGGAAGTCAACACCACCCGGACGGAGGAACGGAGAACAGGCCCGTCCCGTGAAGAGATCCAAGAGCGGGAAAAAAATAGATTACACGAGTTAGACTTGGCACGACTCAGATTAGACGGAGAATTAAAACTGGCGGAACAAAAAATAAACTTAGAACACTTACGGCTCAGAGAAGAGCGAGAGGAAAAACAGAGACAGAGAGACCTCGAAGAAAAAAGACTGGCATACGAGCACGAGTGCAAACTAGCGGAGATAGAAATACGCAAACTGAACAAAAACCTAGGGGTGCCCGAGCAACCGCACTCCCCGGGTCCTACCGAGCAGAAGGTCCACATCCCCAAGGATGTGGTCCGAGAATATCACCGGAACGACGACATACAGCAGTGGTTCAAGGCCTATGAGATTGCCATGACCGCCCACCGGATCGCTCGAAGTGACTGGGGAGCCGGCCTATGGGGGAGATTCGTCAACGAGGGTCGTGATGCCCTGCTGCAGCTTCCGGACCATCAAATGACGTCCTATGACCACATGAAGGCCGCCCTCCTCAGTCGATATGGACTTACACCCGAAATGTACCGCCAGAGGTTCCGCAACTGCACCCGGATCCCAGGTACGACGTGGTTGGAATACGTGAACTATTTCAGCCGAGCCTTCGAGGGGTGGATCAAGGGTAACAACGTAACCACTTACGAACAACTCTTCAATCTCATTGTGTGGGAGCACCTCTCCAACAACTGCTTCGTCGAGCTCCGGCAGCACCTCCTCGACAGTAAATTGACTGAACCCCGGCAGCTCGCCACCGAGGCTGACCGGTGGGAGAGCACCCGAGTGGCCCGGAGTGGGCCGAATGAGCAGAACAGAACCAACCAAGGTCATCATCGTCCCCGAGGAGGAGGAGGAGGCCCGGGCCGGGGCAGAGACGCCGTCCCGGCCGCACCCACTAACGCCACCCCGGCCCCAGTAGGCCGGGGAAACCCCCCGATGCGCCCGGGGTTCCGAGCTAACGTGACGTGTCATCGATGCCAGCGAGTCGGCCACTATGCCAGTGACCCGACCTGCCCGAAGAACCAGGTCCCCGGGCCCCGCCAGATGGCGGCCGCCGCCCTGGGAGAAGAACAAGTCTCCGAAGACACGGAGACCTATGAGTCGGAGCAGTTCGAGTGGGAACCCGCCGCCATGACCCTGGCATGCCTAGGAGGAAGAGACATGGTCCCGCGGACTCCCCTGCCCGCCAACACTCGGAAGTACAGCCAATGGGTGAGCATCAATGGGTGCAAGGCCGAGGCCCTGCGTGACACCGGGGCCAGTGTGACGGCCGTCCGCTGTCACCTGGTGACCCCAGAACAAATCCTACCAAACGTACTTTGCCCCGTCCGATCGGCAGATAACTCGGAGAGCCTGTGTCGGATGGCCTGCGTCCCCTTCGAATGGGGAGGAGTGTCCGGCATGCTGAAAGTAACTGTCCGTGACGATGCCCCCGTAGACTGCCTCCTGGGGAACGATCTCGAGAGCTCCCCGTGGGCCGCTGTGAAAAGAAGAGAGCATCTGGGGATGTTGGGTCTCCCGGACTGGGCGTGCGTAACCACCCGGTCCATGGCCACCCGCACCATCCCTAGACCAGAAGAACCAGAATGGGCAGCACCTCCGCCCTCGATCACTCCAGAAGACGACTTCCTCCAGACCGACCACCCGGACCCCGCCCCCGAGGGGTCCCCACAGCCCCCCGAGCTTCCCGACCTGGCTCAGTGGCGTCAAGAAGGGGGGCCCACCCAGGAACAATTCCGGCAGGCGCAAAAGACCTGCCCCTCCCTCGAGGGATTGCGACAGCAAGCGCTCACCCAGAGCCAGGGAGACACCACCGGGGCCCACTGGGTTTATTGGGACAATGATCTCTTGTACAGCGAACAGAAAATCGCAGAACTGGGGGCCGGGCGAGTGCTGGTGGTGCCCCTCCACTTCAGAGACTTCCTGTTGAACCTAGCCCATGATGTCCCCCTGGCCGGGCACCTGGGCCAAGACAAGACCTACCACCGCCTGGTGACTCACTTTTTTTGGCCCAAAATGAGAAATGACGTCTCCAACCATTGCCGGTCCTGCCCGACCTGCCAGGCCAGCGGGAAGAGCGGCCGCAAACTCAAGGCACCCCTACAACCATTCCCCGTGGTGACCACCCCGTTCGAAAGGGTGGGAATAGACATTGTGGGGCCCCTGGACCCCCGAACAGCACAGGGGCATCGCTTCATCCTGGTCCTGGTGGACCACGCTACCCGATATCCTGAGGCGGTCCCCCTTCGTACGATAACAGCCCCAGTAGTGGGTCGAGCCTTGATGGGGATCTTCTCTCGAGTGGGCTTCCCCCGGGAAGTCGTCAGCGACAGGGGTACGAACTTTATTTCAAAGTATATGAAATCCCTCTGGCAGCAGTGCGGAGTCACTTACCGCTTCACCACCCCCTATCACCCCCAGGGGAACGGACTAGTCGAGCGGTTCAACCGCACCCTCAAGGGGATGATCATGGGGCTGGAAGAACCCCTACGCCGCCAGTGGGACGTGCTACTACCGTGCCTCCTCTTCGCCTACCGAGAAGTCCCCCAGAAGTCCCTCGGCTTCAGCCCCTTCGAACTCCTGTACGGACACCCCGTTCGCGGGCCTCTCAGCCTAGTGAAGGAGGAATGGGAAATGGCCCCCCTAAAGACCCCTCCGGACGTCTACAAATACCTCCTGACCCTCCGCAATCAGACCCGGAAATTCAGGGAGATGGCTAAAGCCAATCTGGAGGCCAGTCAGGAGGACATGAAGAAGTGGTACGACCAACATGCCTCCTCCATCGAGTTTGAACCGGGTCAGCAGGTATGGGTGATGTCCCCCATCGAACCGTGTGCCTTGCAAGACAAATGGACGGGGCCCTTCAAGGTGATCGAGCGCAGGAGTCCCGTCACCTATCTCATCGACCTGGAGTCCCCCCGGAACCCCCTCCGGGTCCTCCACGCCAACAGGCTCAAACCCCACTTCATGCGCTCAGAACTCAGCCTGCTGATGGCGACCGACAGTGGCACAGAAGGAGACTCCGAGCCCCTCCCGGACCTACTGAGGACTCGGGAAAGAGATGGCTCGGTGGACGGGGTCCGACTCTCCGAGGCCCTGACCCCAGAGCAGCGTCAAGATTGCCGGGCCCTCCTGCTGCCGTTCGCAAACCTGTTCTCCCTCGCACCCGGAGTCACCTCCTGGTGCCTGCACGACGTGGACACGGGGGACAGTCCTCCTGTCCGACACCGGGCGTACCGGGTACCGGATCGGGTACGTACATGCATCCAAGAAGAAGTCTCCAAGATGCTCGCCCTCGGGGTCATCGAGCCTTCGGACAGTCCCTGGGCCAGCCCGGTCGTCCTGGTCCCCAAGGCCGCGGCACCGGGCACCACGCCGGAGCTCCGATTCTGCATCGACTATCGGGGGCTGAACGCGGTCACCCGAACCGACGCTCACCCTATCCCCCGAGCAGATGAACTAGTCGACTGCATGGGGGCAGCCCGCTACCTAAGCATCTTTGACCTGACAGCGGGCTACTGGCAGATCGGCCTCACCCCCAGGGCCCAAGAACGTTCCGCTTTCTCCACCCCGGACGGACACTACCATTTCAGAGTGATGCCCTTCGGCATGAAGAACGCTCCAGCCACCTTTCAAAGACTGGTGAACCAGGTATTGGCGGGCCTCGAAGAATTCAGCGCCGCCTACCTGGACGACATCGCGGTATACAGCCGCCACTGGGCCGACCACCTCCACCACCTCAGAGCGGTCCTGCAGGCCCTCCAACAGGCCGGCCTCACCATAAAGGCCAGCAAGTGCCAAATCGGCCAGGGGTCCGTGACCTACCTCGGACACCAAGTGGGGAGCGGTCTGGTGGCCCCCCTCCAACTCAAGGTAGCTGCCATCCAGTCCTGGCAACCCCCCGAAACACAAACAGAGGTCCGAGCCTTCCTGGGGCTCACCGGATACTACCGGCGGTTTGTGAGGGACTATGGCAGCATTGTGGGGCCCCTCACGGAACTCACGTCTAAGAACAACCCAAAACGAGTCAACTGGACTCCCGACTGTCACGCGGCCTTCGAGACGCTGAAGGCCGCCATGTGCACCGCTCCGGTGCTCCAGGCCCCCGACTACAGCCGCGAGTTCATTGTGCAGACCGATGCCTCCGACCATGGTATTGGGGCCGTCCTCTCCCAACTGAACCCCGAAGGAGTGGACCAACCCGTGGCCTTCATCAGCAGACGCCTACTGCCCCGAGAACAGCGCTGGAGCACCATTGAGCGAGAGGCCTTCGCAGTGGTATGGGCCCTCAAGAAGCTCCGGCCGTACCTCTTCGGAACCCATTTCCGGGTACAGACAGATCATCGGCCCCTGCAATTGCTCATGCAGATGCGGGGGGAGAACCCCAAACTATTGCGATGGTCCATCTCCCTGCAGGGGATGGACTTCACTGTGGAGCATCGTCCTGGCCAAGACCACGCCAACGCGGATGGCCTGTCCCGCTTTTTCCGCCTCGACGAGGAAAGTCCCCAAGAAGATGGGTGACTCTCCCCGCCTTCAGCTGGGGGGGACGCATGTTGGACAGGCCACATGAAGGGCTCGCTCCCTCCCCGCAGGACAGGGCCCGGGCCACCGTCAGCACCATTGCCCGGCCCAGCCGCCATCTTGGACACGGCACCACGCGGCCGCGCGGCCTCAGCCCGACCCCAACCCTGGGCCCGGCCAGGCCCCGACATCCCGGCACCACCCTCCACCCAGGAGGTGAACGGACCACTTGGCAGGTCAATGGGAGTAAGAAGTGTCGATGGCTCTCCCCCGCCAGGTGCCGAGCACCCCCAGCCTCCTCGGGCGCTGGCTCCACCCCCCTGCTGGGTGTCTGGACTCCCTCATCCCAGGCCTCCCGACCTCCAAGAGCGAGGGTCCGGACATCAAAGGGCGCCAGACCTATAACTGAGGCCGCCCCAGGACAGGAAGGCAGTTGTATCCTGGAGTCGAGAGACACCGAGAAGAACTCATCCTTGACGGACTGCTGGCGCTGCCACAGCCCTGCCTTGTGAACTATTGTCCTGCCTGCTGGCGCTGCCGCGGCCCTCTGCAACCTTCATCCTCGTGGGACCTGCTGGCGCTGCCGCGGCCCTCTGCAACCTTCATCCTCGTGGGACCTGCTGGCGCTGCCGCGGCCCTCTGCAACCTTCGTCCTCGTTGGGACCTGCTGGCGCTGCCGCGGCCCGTTGCAACCTGCATTCTCGTGGGACCTGCTGGCGCTGCCGCGGCCCGTTGTAACCTTCATCCTCGTTGGGACCTGCTGGCGCTGCCGCGGCCCGTTGCCACCTACGACCTCTTCGGGACCTGCCGGCGCTGCCGCGGTCTGACCCATCCGAATACCGAGCTCGAGGATTGTGAGCTATCACCGTTACACCTCCGTACCCGTGGGTACCAAGACTGTCCCGCTACCCCCTTCCCTTACTAGAGACTAGAATTGAGAGGATCATCGTGTCCTGATCACCTTGTATCGTACCACTCTACTACCAGAAGTGCCTATAAAAGGTGTTACCCTGATCTTTGTGTGGTGTCTATCTGTGGGGGGGAAGTTACCTGTCTGTGCGATCACTGTGCTCGGCCGACCCTCCAGGTCCCCGTCTAACAATCAGGATCAGCCGCGACAAGGTCAGCAGGGCTTCGACTCCAAGATACAACTGAAGTCCTAATCCAGGGCTGGCCCAGATATAGGACTGGAGTCCTTTGATGTCCGGACCCTCGCGCCTGGGGTTCAGAGGGGCCGGGATGAAGGTGTCCAGACACCCAGCAGGGGGGTGGAGCCAGCGCCCAGGGAGGCTGAAGGGCGATCGATACCAGGCGTCCGGGGACGGCTGGAGGCCCCTCGAAACTCCCCTCTTCCGGGCTCCGCCAAGTGGCCACTCTACCACCCGGGAGGATCTTGGTGCCTCGATGTCGGGGCTTCGCTGAGGCCGGGGCCAGGGCTGGCTGCGGCCACGTGCTCGGGACGTGATGGGCCCAAGATGGAGTCGGACCGGAAATGGTGGCCTGGCATGGTCGCCAGACCGGCGGGGTTGGCGAGCAGAGTCCGCCGGGGTCCCAGGGGGGAGAGCCGTGGGTTGCCAGGGGGGCTGCTCTCGTTGAGGGTTCGTGTTCAGGGGGGTCGACAGCGGGTCGACGGAGGGCCGATGTCGTCCCAGGCCCGCCATGCGGGAGGGGTATGACCACGCCATGAGGCCGAGTCCAACAGCCAGTTATAGGTGTGCGCTGGAAGTCATCATTGATGTCCTCCCTTATGACATCACCACTGACCTCACTGCATCTTTGTTCTGTTTCTTTGATTTGTGTTAAGATGTGACTATTTTTTTAACATGATCCCGGGGCTGCCTGCGGGGCATGTCCTTTTGGCCAACCCGCAGGGGGCAGACAACATGCACCGCACGCGGCCTTCATTGCTGTGCAGCAGGGGATGGCACAGAAGGGCAGGTCTCTGCCAGGCACTGCCTCCACACTACGCCCATGCACTGAGAAAGTGCCCATGGGACCTGACTTCCATCCCTGGCTGTGCCTAGCCACCATGGGCATCCAACCCCGACTGCACACAGCTTTCAGCCATGTACACTTTTGGTTGGCCACTGGACCTGGCCTGTGGCCAGCCACTGCACCCAACCTGCCCCAGGTGCCCAACTTCCACTCCACCCAACCTGCTGCAGGTGTCCAACATCCACTGCACCCAACCTGCCGCAGGTGTCCAACCTCCAATGCACCCAACCTACCACAGGTGTGAAACATACACTCCACCCAACCTGCCACAAGTGTCCAACCTCCACTGCACCCAACCTGCCACAGGTGTCCACATTCCACTGCACCCAACCTACCACAGGTGCCCAACATCCACGGCACCCAACCTGCAGCAGGTGTCCAACATCCACTGCACCCAACCTGCCACAGGTGTCCAACATCCACTGCCCCCAACCTGCCGCAGGTGTCCAACATCCACTGCACCCAACCTGCCACAGGTGTCCAACATCCACTGCCCCCAACCTGCCGCAGGAGTCCAACATCCACTGCAGGCAACCTGCCACAAGTGTCCAACCTCCACTGTACCCAACCTGCCGCTGGTGTCTAACCTCCACTGCACCCAACCTGCCACAGGTGTCCAACATCCACTGCACCCAACCTGCCGCAGGTCTCCAACATCCACTGCACCCAACCTGCCGCAGGTGTCCAACATCCATGGCACCCAACCTGCTGCAGGTGTCCAAAGTCTACTGCACCCAACCTGCCACATTTGTCCAACCATCACTGCACCCAACCTGCCACAGGTGTCCAACATCCACTGCTCCCAACCTGCCGCAGGTGGCCAACATCCACTGCACCCAGCCTGCCACAGGTGTCCAACCTCCACTGCACCCAACCTGCCACAGGTGTCCAACTCCTCTGCACCCAACCTGCTGCAGGTGTCCAACATCCACTGCACCCACCCTGCCACAGGTGTCCAACCTCCACTGCACCCAACCTGCTGCAGGTGTCCAACATCCACTGCACCCACCCTGCCACAGGTGTCCAACCTCCACTGTACCCAAACTGCCACAGTTGTCCAACATCTACTCCACCCAACCTGCCGCAAGTGTCCAAACTCGACTGCACCCAACCTGCCACAGGTGTCAAACATCCACTGCACCCAACCTGCCACAGGTGTCCAACATCCACTGCACCCAACCTGCCACAGGTTTCCAACACCCACTGCACCCGACCTGCTGCAGGTGTCCAACATCCACTGCACCCAACCTGCCACAGGTGTCCAACCTCCACTGCACCCAACCTACCACAGGTGTCCACCCTTCACTGCCCCCAACCTGCCACAGGTGTGCAACCTCCACTGCACCCAACCTGCCACAGGTGTCCAACATCCACTGAACCCAACCTGCCACAGGTGTCCAACCTCCACTGCACCCAACCTGCCGCTGGTGTCCAACTCCACTGCACCCAATCTACCGCAAGTGTTCAACTTCCACTGCACCCAACCTGCCGCAGGTGTCCAACCTCCACTGCACCCGACCTGCCGCAGGTGTCCAACCTCCACTGCGCCCAACCTGCCACAGGTGTCCAACCTCCACTGCACCCAACCTACCACAGGTGTCCACCCTTCACTGCCCCCAACCTGCGACAGGTGTCCAACTCCACTGCACCCAATCTACCGCAGGTGTCCAACATCCACCGCACCCAACCTGCCACAGGTTTCCAACATCCACTGTATCCAACCTGCCGCAGGTTTCCAACATCCACTGCACCCAACCTGCCGCAGGTGTCCAACATCCTCTTTACCCAACCTGCCACAGGTGTCCAACCTCCACTGTATCCAACCTACCACAGGTGTCCACCCTTCACTACACCCAATCTGCCACAGGTGTCCAACCTCTATTGCACCCAACTGACCACAGGTGTCCAACCTCCACTGTACCCAACCTGCCGCAGGTGTCCAACCTCCACTGCACCCAACCTGCCACAGGTGTCCAACCTCCACTGCACCCAACCTGCCACAGGTGTCCAACATCCACTGCACCCAACCTGCCACAGGTGTCTAACCTCCACTGCACCCAATCTGCTGCAGGTGTCCAACCTCCACTGCACCCAACCTGCCTCTGGTGTCCAAACTCCACTGCACCCAACCTGCCACAGGTGTCCAACCTCCACTGCACCCAACCTGCCACAGGTGTCCAACATCCACTGCACCCAACCTACCACAGGTGTCCACCATTCACTGCACCCAACCTGCCACAGGTGTCCAACCTCTATTGCACCCAACTGACCACAGGTGTCCAACCTCCACTGTACCCAACCTGCTGCAGGTGTCCAACCTCCACTGCACCCAACCTGCCACAGGTGTCCAACCTCCACTGCACCCAACCTGCCACAGGTTTCCAACATCCACTGTATCCAACCTGCCGCAGGTTTCCAACATCCACTGCACCCAACCTGCCGCAGGTGTCCAACATCCACGGCACCCGACCTGCCACAGGTGTCCAACCTCCACTGCACCCAACCTGCCACAGGTGTCCAACCTTCACTGCACCCAACCTGCCACAGGTGTCCAACATCCACTGCACCCAACCTGCCACAGGTGTCCAACCTCCACTGCACCCAACCTGCTGCAGGTGTCCAACCTCCACTGCACCCAACCTACCAGAGGTGTCCAACCTCCACTACACCCAACCTCCACTGCACCCAACCGGCCGCAGGTGTCCAACCTCCACTGCACCCAACCGGCCGCAGGTGTCCAACCCCCACTGCACCCAAGCTACCACAGGTGTCCAACCTCTACTACACCCAACCTCCCCTGCACCCAACCGGCCGCAGGTGTCCAACATCCACTGCACCCAACCTGCCACAAGTGTCCAACCTCCACTGCACCTAACCTGCCACAGGTGTCCAACCGTGTTGGACCCGGTTTCATGGCGTGGACCTACCCCTCCCGCGGGGTGGGCCCCGAACGACATCGGCCCTCCACCGAGCCTCGGGCAGCCCTTCTGCCCGACCCTGCACGCCCCAATACTGCCGGTCCGGTTACCATCCCTGACCACCCCTACCGGCCTGGCTCCATCTTGGACCCATCACGTCCTGAGCACGAGGCCTCGTCCGACTCCATCTTGGGCCCACCACGTCACGAACACGTGGCCTCGGCCCCGGCCCAGGCCCCAGCGAAGCCCCGACATCGAGGCACCAAGATCCACCCAGGTGGTCGAGTGGCCACTCGACGGATCCCGGGGGAAGGGGAGTTTCGATGGCCCTCCAGCCGTCCCCGGACGCCTGGTATCGATCGCCCTCCGGCCTCCCTGGGCGCTGGCTCCACCCCCATGCTGGGTGTCTGGACACCATCATCCCGGCCCCTCTGGCCCCCAGGCGCGAGGGTCCGGACATCAAAGGACCCCAGTCCTATATCTGGGCCAGCCCCGGAGCAGGACGCCAGTTTTATCCTGGACTGGAAAGCCCTGCTGACGCTGTCACGGCCGACACCAGAAGAACTCACTTCCCTGTAACTGGAAGATACCCTGAGAGCCTGCTGGCGCTGCCGCGGCCCACCCTTGCTGAACCATCTTGAGAGCCTGCTGGCGCTGCCGCGGCCCACCTTTGCTGAACCATCTTGAGAGCCTGCTGGCGCTGCCGCGGCCCACCTTTGCTGAACCATCTTGAGAGCCTGCTGGCGCTGCCGTGGCCCACCTTTGCCGAACCATCTTGAGAGCCTGCTGGCGCTGCCGCGGCCCACCTTTGCCGAACCATCTTGGGAGCCTACTGGCGCTGCCGCGGCCCACCTTTGCCGAACCATCTTGAGAGCCTGCTGGCGCTGCCGCGGCTCGACCTCTCGGAACCCCCGGCTCGAGGATTGAGAGCTGTGCGCCGGGTATCCCTTCCTGCACCCATATTGAGACTGTCCCGCTACCCTGTCCCTTTTACGAGACTCTACAGATCCCTCGATCTGCCTGTACATACCGCTGAGAACCAGCAACCTTTATTCCTGATAAAGCTTAAGAGCTTGACCGCTTGTGTGGTGTCCGTTTGTAGTGTTGTGGTTACTCGATAAACGCTCGGCTACTTCTCGACGTTCCTAGTTTGCTCATGAAGCCTACAACCAAGCTTCACAAGTAGGAATACAAATTACAGTAAATCCTAGTTTTATGTGTTTTATGTTGTATGTATTGTGAGTCCCCCTTTTTTTCAACAGGCTTATTATAAAGCAAATGGTGAGGTTCCAGGTGACTGCACCTGCATGAACTACCCGCTACATGGGTAACCATTAGGTGTTATTTTTGTCTTTCTACAGGTCATTGAGCTTGTAGCAGACCGCTGTAGGCACACTTAGCCTAATTCACTTTTTTGTAAATACACTTTTTTTGTAATAGAAGACGTGAGTAGGGAAGGGAGTGTGTGCCCCTGTCCTGAAGAAGGAGCTTGCCTCCGAAACATGTCGACACCAAAGCACATCAGAGGTCCTGTTCATTAATATAACAGACTTGACCTCGCCTTGCACTTTCTTTTAACAGTACCAGCCAGAGTTCAGAATAAAATTGTTTTTCTTTAATACTCTAGTGCCAGGTACTTTTTAACACTTTTTCACTACACCCCCTACTCACTTAAATACATACCCCACACACTGTACACCACACATAGCCAACACCTGAAGTGCTCCCGCGTAGCCGTAGGTCGAAGCACGCCGCATCCCGATAGAGGGGTGCGAAGACCCCGATGATGAAGCATGACACCAAGGGGCCTTTTGGTGTGTCAGGGGTATTTTTACAAACACTGAGTGTTTCAATACTCTTTGATCACTCTCCCCTTTCCCTTTGAATGTTGGATTTCCTCTGTTTACTTGTGTACACGATGTAGACACTGGGGTGAGCCCGCCTGTACGACACCGAGCTTTCCGAGTGCCCGACCGAGTTCGGGCCTGCATCCAATCCGAGGTAGCCAAGATGCTAGCTCTGGGGGTAGTCAAACCCTCCGACAGTCCCTGGGCCAGTCCCGTTGTCCTGGTCCCTAAAGCCGCCGCCCCCGGCACACCCCCGGAGCTCCGGTTCTGTTTTGACTACCGGGGGCTGAATGCAGTCACCAGGACCGACGCACATCCCATCCCCCGGGCGGATGAACTGATCGATCGCCTGGGGGCCGCAAAGTATCTCAGCATCTTCGACCTCACAGCCGGGTATTGGCAGATCGGCCTCACCCCTGGAGCACAAGAGCGATCGGCCTTCTCGACCCCTGATGGCCACTACCATTTCATGGTGATGCCCTTCGGCATGAAAAACGCTCCGGCCACCTTCCAGAGACTCGTGAATCGGGTGCTGGCCGGACTAGAGGAGTTCAGCGCCGCCTATCTAGACGACATTGCGGTGTACAGCCTCCACTGGGATGAGCACCTGACCCACCTCTGGGAGGCCCTGACGGCCCTCCGACGGGCCGGACTGACAATAAAGGCCAGCAAGTGCCAGATAGGCCAAGGGTCCGTAACCTATCTGGGACACCAAGTGGGGAGCGGCCAGGTGGCTCCCCTCCAACCAAAGATTGACGCCATCCGGGCCTGGGAGCCCCCAGTCACCCAAACAGCTGTCCGAGCCTTCCTGGGGCTCACCGGATATTATCGGCACTTCATAAAGGACTATGGAAGTATTGTGGGGCCCCTCACAGAACTGACATCCAAGAGGCTACCCCAAAAGGTGCACTGGACCCCGAGTGCCAGGTAGCCTTCGACACCCTAAAGACGGCTATGTGCACCGCCCCTGTGCTCCAAGCTCCCGACTACAGCCGAGAGTTTGTGGTCCAAACCGACGCCTTGGAGCACGGCATTGGGGCGGTTCTCTCCCAAGTAAACCCAGAGGGAGCCGACCTTCCCGTTGCCTTCATCAGCCGGCGGCTGCTGGCCAGAGAACAACGGTGGAGCACCATCGAGAGGGAAGCCTTCGCCGTCGTGTGGGCCCTAAAGAAGCTCCGGCCCTACCTCTTCGGCACCCACTTCTGGGTCCAGACCGACCACCGGCCCCTGCGGTGGTTGATGCAGATGCGGGGAGAAAACCCGAAACTGCTGCGATGGTCCATCTCCCTGCAGGGGATTGGCTTCACTGTGGAGCATCGCCCCGGCAACGACCACGCCGATGCTGATGGCCTGTCCCGATTCTTCCGCCTCAGCGAGGAGAACCCCAAGAAGATGGGTGACTCTCCCCTGCCTTCAGCTGGGGGGGACGCGTGTTGGACCCGGCCTCATGGCGTGGTCCTACCCCTCCCGCGGGGCGGGCCCCGAATGACATCGGCCCTCCACCGAGCCTCGGGCAGCCCTTCTGCCCGACCCTGCACGCCCCAATACTGCCGGTCCGGTTACCATCCCGGACCACCCCTACCGGCCTGGCTCCATCTTGGACCCATCACGTCCTGAGCACGAGGCCTCGCCCGACTCCATCTTGGGCCCACCACGTCACGAACACGTGGCCTCTGCCCCGGCCCAGGCCCCAGCGAAGCCCCGACATCGAGGCACCAAGATCCACCCAGGTGGTCGAGTGGCCACTCGACGGATCCCGGGGGAAGGGGAGTTTCGATGGCCCTCCAGCCGTCCCCGGACGCCTGGTATCGATCGCCCTCCGGCCTCCCTGGGTGCTGGCTCCACCCCCCTGCTGGGTGTCTGGACACCATCATCCCGGCCCCTCTGGCCCCCAGGCGCGAGGGTCCGGACATCAAAGGACCCCAGTCCTATATCTGGGCCAGCCCCGGAGCAGGACGCCAGTTGTATCCTGGACTGGAAAGCCCTGCTGACGCTGTCACGGCCGACAACAGAAGAACTCACTTCCCTGTAACTGGAAGATACCCTGAGAGCCTGCTGGCGCTGCCGCGGCCCACCCTTGCTGAACCATCTTGAGAGCCTGCTGGCGCTGCCGCGGCCCACCTTTGCTGAACCATCTTGAGAGCCTGCTGGCGCTGCCGCGGCCCACCTTTGCTGAACCATCTTGAGAGCCTGCTGGTGCTGCCGTGGCCCACCTTTGCCGAACCATCTTGAGAGCCTGCTGGCGCTGCCGCGGCCCACCTTTGCCGAACCATCTTGGGAGCCTGCTGGCGCTGCCGCGGCCCACCTTTGCCGAACCATCTTGAGAGCCTGCTGGCGCTGCCGCGGCTAGACCTCTCGGAATTGAGGATTGAGAGCTGTGCGCCGGGTATCCCTTCCTGCACCCATATTGAGACTGTCCCGCTACCCTGTCCCTTTTACGAGACTCTACAGATCCCTCGATCTGCCTGTACATACCGCTGAGAACCAGCAACCTTTATTCCTGATAAAGCTTAAGAACTTGACCGCTTGTGTGGTGTCCGTTTGTAGTGTTGTGGTTACTCTGCTGTACGACCCTAGGAGAGGACCCTCACCCAGGAGGCCTCTCGATAACGCTCGGCTACTTCTCGACGGAGAGGTGGACCTAGGGGTGGGCAGTCAGACATCTTCTGCCTCCCCCGGGATCGCCTTTCTAACAAACCTGCACTGCACCCCAACCTGCCAAAGGTTTCCAACCTCCACTGCACCCAACCTACCGCTGGTGTCCAACCTCCACTGCACCCAACCTGCCGCAGGTGTCTAACCTCCACTGCACATGCCCTTCAGGTGTGCACAGCTCGGGCGGGATAACTGCAGTGCCCCCCTTTGGCCCTGGAGGCCCTCATTGCAGGATGTTGGACAGGCCTCGTAGCCGGGCCGTTCCCCCCCCGCACAACAGGGCCCCGGACCCCGGCTCTCCCTGAATCACCAGCAAGAGCCACCCCGGCAACCCCCCGAGGTAACTCACTACCCGTCCACAATGGGACTCCAGCTCCTGAACCCTCCCGTACCGGCTGGCCCTGGTCCCCGTCAGCACCATGGCCCCGGCCCGGCAGCCATCTTTGGGCACTACAGCACGAGGCCACGTGGCCTCGACTCGACCCCAACACTGGGCCTGGCCAGGCCCCAACATCGAGGCACCAACCTCCACACAGGAGGTAAAGAGACCACTTGGCAGGTCGATGAAAGAAGGAGGCGTCAACGGCTCTCCTCCGCCAGGTGTCGATCACCCCCGGCCTCCCTGGGGTCTGGCTCCACCCCCCTGCTGGGTGTCGGGACTCCCTGATTCCGGACCTCCCGACCCCCAGGCGCGAGGGTCCGGACATCAAAGGGGACTAGACCTATAACTGGGGCAGCCCCAGACCAGGAAGGCAGTTGTATCCTGGAGTCGAGAGACACCGAGAAGAACTCATCCTTGACGGACTGCTGGCGCTGCCCCAGCCCTGCCCTGTGAACCCTTCATCTTAGCCTGCTGGCGCTGCCGCGGCCCTCTGCCTCGTGAAACCATCATCTTGGCCTGCTGGCGCTGCCGCGGCCCTCTGCCTCGTGAAACCATCATCTTGGCCTGCTGGCGCTGCCGCGGCCCTCTGCCTCGTGAAACCATCATCTTGGCCTGCTGGCGCTGCCACGGCCCTCTGCAACGTGAACCATCATCTTGGCCTGCTGGCGCTGCCGCGGCCCTCTGCCTCGTGAAACCATCATCTTGGCCTGCTGGCGCTGCCGCGGCCCTCTGCCTCGTGAAACCATCATCTTGGCCTGCTGGCGCTGCCGCGGCCCTCTGCCTCGTGAACCATCCTCTTGGCCTGCTGGCGCTGCCGCGGCCCTCTGCAACGTGAACCATCATCTTGGCCTGCTGGCGCTGCCGCGGCCCTCGGCAACGTGAACCATCATCTTGGCCTGCTGGCGCTGCCGCGGCCCTCTGCAACGTGAACCATCATCTTGGTCTGCTGGCGCTGCCGCGGCCCGACCTTGTAGACTCCTAAGCTCGAGGATTGTGAGCTCCCCTCCTGCCACCCCCTGTACCGATCCGGTACCAAGACTGTCCCGCTACCCCCTCTCCCTACAGAGACTAGAATTGAGAGGACCCTCGAGTCCTGAATCTCCTGTACCGCTGATAACCTTGCCGCAAGAACCCTATATAAAGAGTGTTGATCTCATCCTTGGGTGGTGTCTATCTGTGGGGAGGGAAGTGACTTGTCTGTACGATCGCCGGAGACGGCCCTCATCGGAGGCCTCTCCCCCAGTATTCGGCCGACCCTCCGGGTCGCTGTCTAACATTGGTGGCCAGCGGCGCGATTCGAACCTACGCATAATCGTACAGAGGGTCACTCGCCCCACGACACACAACCACCATGACAACAAAAGAGAGCGGAACAACGGAAAAATTCCAGATGGAAAAGCTAGAAGAATACAATCACAGAGAACTGAAACAATTCTGCATAGAATTAGGCATTTCAACCACAGGACTGAGCACGAAAGAGGACTTCAAACGAGCCCTGGAATCTTGGGCGGAGACGGGTACGACCGTACCCCAAACACGAAACCACGAGACACCCGAAACAAGCCCCACACCGACGGAAGAAAGAAGATCGGGTCTCTCCCCAGAAGAGGTCCGGGAACGGGAAAAAAGCAGGCTCCATGAATTGGAACTGGCACGACTTCGCTTAGATGGAGAGCTCAAATTGGCGGAACAAAAAATAACGTTGGAACACTTACGGCTCCGAGAGGAGCGAGAAGAGAAACAAAGACAGAGAGAACTAGAAGAGAAAAAGCTAGCCTACGAACATGAGCGCAACCTCAAGGAACTAGAGATTCGGAAGCAGAGCAAGGAGCTCGGGGTCCCCGAGCGCACGAACACTCCTGGCCCTACAGACCCCAAGGTCCACATACCCAAAGATGTCGTCCGAGAGTACTACAAGAACGATGATATCCAGCAATGGTTCAAAGCGTACGAGGTAGCCATGACCTCCCACCGGATTCCCCGGAGCGACTGGGGAGCCGGGTTATGGGGGAGGTTTGTCAACGAAGGGCGAGACGCCCTGCTGCAACTCCCGGACCATCTGATGACATCCTACGACCACATGAAAGCCGCCCTCCTCACTCGATACGGACTTACACCCGAGATGTACCGCCAGCGGTTCCGCGACTGCAAACGGATCCGGGGTACAACTTGGGTGGAGTACGTGAACTTCTTTAGCCGGGCCTTCGAGGGGTGGATCAAGGGCAGCAACGTGACCACCTACGAGCAGCTCTTTGACCTTATTGTGTGGGAGCACCTTTCTAACAACTGCTTCATCGAACTCAGGCAGCACCTCCTGGACAGTAAACTAACGGAACCTCGGCAACTCGCCGCCGAAGCGGACCGATGGGAAAGCACCCGAGTTGGCCGAAACGGACCCAGCGAACCGAACAGAACTGCCCAAGGGCCCCATCGCCCCCGTGGAGGAGGAGGCCAGGGTCGGGGGAGGGACACCAGCCCGGTGACTCCCGCAAGCAACCCCCCGCCCCCGGCCGGCAGGGGAAACCCCCCGATGCGACCAGGCTTCCGAGCCAACATTACTTGCCACCGATGCCAGCGACCCGGCCACTACGCCAATGATCCCAACTGCCCAAAGAACCCGAACACTATACCCCGCCAGGTCGCTGCTGCAGCCCTGGGGGAAGAGCAAACCCCAGAAGACCAGGAAGAGTACGAAACCGACCAGCCTGAGTGGGAACCGGCCGCCATGTCCCTGGTTTGCCTAGGGGAACGAGACCTGATCCCTCGGGCCCCCCTTCCCGCCAACACGCAGAAGTACAGCCAGTGGGTCAACATTAATGGCCGCCGGGCTGAAGCCCTCCGCGACACCGGGGCCAGTGTGACCGCGGTCCGCTGTCATCTGGTGGCCCCGGACCAGATTTTGCCGAACATTCTTTGCCCTGTCCGGTCGGCCGACAACTCAGAAAGTCTATGTCAAATGGCCTACGTCCCCTTCGAATGGGGAGGAGTATCAGGGATGCTGAAAGTGACTGTCCGCGATGATGCCCCCGTGGATTGCCTCCTGGGGAACGATTTCGAAAGTTCTCCCTGGGCAGCAGTCGAACGGAGAGAGCACCTGGGGATGCTGGGCCTCCCCGAATGGGTCTGTGCCACGACCCGGTCCATGACCGCCCGTGCCGTCCCCCGTCCAGAGGAACCCGAGTGGCCGGAGCCTCCTCCCGCGATTGTCCCAGAGGAGGCCACCCAGGAAGCGAGCTCCCCGGCCCAAACCGAGGAAGGACCCGGTCGGCTCCAGGACCTCCCCGACCTGGCCCAGTGGCGTCAAGAGGGGGGTCCCACCCAGGAACAATTCCGACAAGAACAAAGAACCTGTCCCTCCCTCGAGGGACTCCGGCAGCAAGCCCTGGCCCAGAGCGCAGGGGACACCTCGGGGGCCCACTGGATCTACTGGGACAATGACCTGCTCTACAATGAGCAAAGGATTGCGGAACTGGGGGCCAGTCGGGTGCTGGTGGTGCCCCTCCGCTTCAGAGATTTCCTCTTGAACTTAGCCCACGATGTACCCCTTGCCGGACACCTGGGACAGGACAAAACGTACGACCGCCTGGTGACCCACTTTTACTGGCCCCGAATGCGAAAGGATGTCACCAACCACTGCAAGGCCTGCCCCACCTGCCAGGCCAGCGGGAAAAGTGGCCGAAAAACCAAAGCACCCTTGCAGCCTTTTCCCGTCGTCACCACCCCGTTCGAACGGGTGGGGATAGACATTGTGGGGCCCCTGGACCCCCGAACAGCCCAAGGACACCGGTTCATCCTGGTCCTGGTGGACCACGCCACCCGCTATCCCGAGGCCATCCCTCTTCGAACCGTGACGGCGCCTGTGGTAGGCCGAGCCCTGATGGGGATCTTCTCCCGGGTGGGCTTTCCCAGGGAGGTCGTCAGCGACAGGGGCACAAACTTCATCTCGAAATACATGAAGTCTCTCTGGCAACAGTGCGGGGTCACCTACAAATTCACGACCCCCTATCACCCGCAAGGAAATGGATTGGTCGAGCGGTTTAACCGCACTCTCAAAGGAATGATGATGGGCCTAGAAGAGCCCCTCCGTCGCCAGTGGGAAGTGCTACTCCTGTGCCTCCTGTTCGCCTACCGAGAGGTCCCTCAAAAATCCCTAGGCTTCAGCCCATTTGAACTCCTGTACGGGCACCCCGTCCGGGGTCCCCTCAGCCTAGTCAAAGAAGGTTGGGAGAGGCCCCCCCAGAAAACTCCCCCGGATGTATACAAATATCTCTTGGCCCTTCGCAACCAAACCCGGCGATTCAGGGAGATCGCCAAAGTCAACCTTGAAGCCTGTCAGGAAGACATGAAGAAATGGTATGATCAGCACGCCTCCTCCCTCGAGTTCGAGCCGGGACAGCAGGTCTGGGTGATGTCCCCGGTTGAACCCTGTGCCCTACAGTACAAATGGTCCGGACCCTTCAAGGTGATCGAACGCAAGGGGCCCGTCACCTACTTAATCGACATGGAAACTTCCCGGAACCCCCTACGGGTCCTCCACGCCAACAGACTCAAGCCCCATTTTGTACGCTCAGAACTCAGCCTCCTGATGGCTACCGATAATGGGACGGAAGAAGACTCCGAGCCCCTTCCAGACCTGCTGAGGACCCTCGAGCAGGATGGCTCCGTGGAAGGGGTCAGACTCTCCGAGGCCTTGTCCCTGGAGCAACGCCAAGGCTGTCAAGCTCTCCTGACACGATTCGCATCCTTGTTCTCTCTCACCCCTGGGGTCACCCCCTGGTGCCTTCACGATGTGGACACCGGGGACAGCCCCCCTATTCGCCACAGGGCGTACCGCGTACCAGATCGGGTGCGCGCCTGCATCCAGACCGAGGTGTCCAAGATGCTGGCACTGGGAGTGATCGAACCTTCTGACAGCCCCTGGGCCAGCCCAGTCGTCCTGGTCCCCAAGGCCGCCGCCCCGGGCGTTGCCCCTGAGCTCCGGTTCTGTGTGGACTACCGGGGACTGAATGCCGTTACCAGGACCGACGCTCACCCCATCCCCCGGGCAGATGAGCTAATTGACCGTATGGGGGCCGCCCGCTACCTGAGCATCTTCGATTTAACAGCGGGCTACTGGCAAATCGGCCTCACCCCCAGGGCCCAAGAACGATCCGCCTTCTCTACCCCGGACGGTCACTACCACTTCAAGGTGATGCCATTCGGCATGAAAAACGCTCCGGCAACCTTTCAACGACTCGTGAACCAGGTACTGGCGGGCCTCGAAGAATTCAGCGCCGCCTACCTGGACGACATCGCTGTGTACAGTCACCACTGGACCGACCACCTCCGCCACCTGCGGGAAGTTCTACACGCCCTCCAGCAGGCCGGGCTCACCCTCAAGGCCAGCAAATGTCAGGTTGGCCAAGGGTCCGTGACCTACCTAGGACACCAAGTGGGAAGCGGTCTGGTGGCCCCCCTCCAGCCCAAGATCGCGGCCATCCAGGCCTGGCAACCCCCTACGACCCAAACCGAGGTCCGGGCCTTCCTGGGACTCACCGGGTACTACCGGCGGTTTGTGAAGGACTATGGCAGCATCGTGGGGCCCCTCACGGAGCTCACATCCAAGAAGAACCCCAAAACAGTCAACTGGACTCCGGACTGCCAATCGGCCTTCGAGAAGCTGAAGGCCGCCATGTGCACTGCCCCCGTGCTCCAAGCTCCCGACTACGGCCGGGAATTCATCGTACAGACGGACGCCTCCGATCGTGGCGTGGGGGCCGTCCTCTCCCAACTCAACACCGAGGGAGTCGATCAGCCAGTGGCATTCATCAGCCGACGCCTGCTGGCCCGGGAACAGCGCTGGAGCACCATCGAGAGGGAGGCCTTCGCCGTAGTATGGGCCCTCAAGAAGCTCCCGCCCTACCTCTTCGGCACCCCCTTTCGGGTGCAGACAGACCACCGACCCCTGCAATGGCTGATGCAGATGCGGGGGGAAAACCCGAAACTGTTGCGCTGGTCCATCTCCCTACAGGGGATGGACTTCACTGTGGAACATCGTCCAGGTCAGGACCACGCCAACGCAGACGGCCTGTCACGCTTTTTCCGCCTCGACGAGGAGAGTCCCCAAGAGGATGGCTGACTCTCCCTGCCTTCAGCTGGGGGGGACGCATGTTGGACAGGCCTCGTAGCCGGGCCGTTCCCCCCCCCCGCACAACAGGGCCCCGGACCCCGGCTCTCCCTGAATCACCAGCAAGAGCCACCTCGGCAACCCCCCGAGGTAACTCACAACCCGTCCACAACGGGACTCCAGCTCCTGAACCCTCCCGTACCGGCTGGCCCTGGTCCCCGTCAGCACCATGGCCCCGGCCCGGCAGCCATCTTTGGGCACTACAGCACGAGGCCACGTGGCCTCGACTCGACCCCAACCCTGGGCCTGGCCAGGCCCCGACATCGAGGCACCAACCTCCACGCAGGAGGTAAAGAGACCACTTGGCAGGTCGATGAAAGAAGGAGGCGTCAACGGCTCTCCTCCGCCAGGTGTCGATCACCCCCGGCCTCCCTGGGGGCTGGCTCCACCCCCCTGCTGGGTGTCTGGACTCCCTGATTCCGGACCTCCCGACCCCCAGGCGCGAGGGTCCGGACATCAAAGGGGACTAGACCTATAACTGGGGCAGCCCCAGACCAGGAAGGCAGTTGTATCCTGGAGTCGAGAGACACCGAGAAGAACTCATCCTTGACGGACTGCTGGCGCTGCCCCAGCCCTGCCCTGTGAACCCTTCGTCTTAGCCTGCTGGTGCTGCCGCGGCCCTCTGCCTCGTGAAACCATCATCTTGGCCTGCTGCCGCTGCCGCGGCCCTCTGCCTCGTGAAACCATCATCTTGGCCTGCGGGCGCTGCCGCGGCCCTCTGCCTCGTGAACCATCATCTTGGCCTGCTGGCGCTGCCGCGGCCCTCTGCAACGTGAACCATCATCTTGGCCTGCTGGCGCTGCCGCGGCCCTCGGCAACGTGAACCATCATCTTGGCCTGCTGGCGCTGCCGCGGCCCTCTGCAACGTGAAGCATCATCTTGGTCTGCTGGCGCTGCCGCGGCCCGACCTTGTAGACTCCTAAGCTCGAGGATTGTGAGCTCCCCTCCTGCCACCCCCTGTACCGATCAGGTACCAAGACTGTCCCGCTACCCCCTCTCCCTACAGAGACTAGAATTGAGAGGACCCTCGAGTCCTGAATCTCCTGTACCGCTGATAACCTTGCCGCAAGAACCCTATATAAAGAGTGTTGATCTCATCCTTGGGTGGTGTCTATCTGTGGGGAGGGAAGTGACTTGTCTGTACGATCGCCGGAGACGGCCCTCATCGGAGGCCTCTCCCCCAGTATTCGGCCGACCCTCCGGGTCGCTGTCTAACACAGGACTTAGTAGAATGAAGTGTCCGTGAAATTTCAGGCATTCACATTTTTTTCTCCTGAATGATCAGCACCGCCACCCTTTGAAGTAGTTCTGACTGCCACAGTATCACCGTCTCAGCAGGCGACTGCCCATGACTGGTTCCTGCTGCTTTCAGGCTTTGTGCAGTCTATTGGAATGACAGACAGTGTTTAATTTGTAAAAAGGTAAGTGCCAGGCTCTTCGTCAGGAGGCCTCTGCAGCTTGGACGACTCAGTGCCCCTGCCAGCACTGCAGTGGCAGTACCAACACAATCACCAACCACCACACTCACAAGTGTGACAATTCAAAGATAAAAAAATTGCCTGGAAGGTGAGTAATACTTTTTTATAATGTTATTGAGTTAATAAACAACTGTTGTTGTGCTCATCTCTAAATTAGCCAGACAGCGCCGTCATGTGGCAGACTGCCATGTGGCAGACTTTCATAAGTGACGGTGTTGACAATTAAGTGCTGGTGCTGAGCATCTGAAACGACTGGCTCAAATTAGGCACAGACAGGGCTTTAAGTGGGCCGGGTCTCACCACTGCTGAGCACCAGCAGTTTTTAGGTCTCGCCTACGCAGCGCTAATGCGCTGCATAGGAGGACCTTTAATTGTCGCTCTGGTCATTTTCAAGCACACACTCGTGCTTGTGGCGGCATCCACCTTGCGGGAGCGAGTAGGAGCGCGCCACAAGCACGGCTGCAGTGCTTGAAAATGAGCAGACTGCACGCGCATGCACGCAGCACTCCCGGGCTCACCTCCTGCTCCCCCCCTCTCTCACGCGCATTCCTGGTTTTGCATTCTGTCCCAACTCTATACTTTAACTCTTGTGTATTTTCTACTTACTTCTCAAAAGTGATCTGCCCTCTTCCATTGTCACAACTTGCTGTTAGGCTTCACTGGAAACTCTTCATTTTTTTCATTCTAATTCCCTCCCGCCATGATGCTTCTAGAACCTTCAAGAGAAAACAGCTGTAAACAAAAAAGACCCGTTTTAAACTGGCTAAGTGTGTCTTATCCAGAACAATCTTTGCTAGAACTTACCCATGCCTTCTGAATCCGAGCTTCTTGTGTTGATCCTAGAATGGGGAGAGGGTGAAGGTGCGTGCCCCTATTAGGGCCTTCACCTGCAGACTTTTTTCACTCCCATTAATGTATGGTTTAAAAGGAGTGCTTCCGTGGACTTCTGATATTGTCATTTAGAATGGATATTTTTCTGTGCTTGCGTTCAGAAGGACCTTGCATGCATGCATTGCGCCCAATTACTAGTTGTGTTAGGTATTTACACCGCCCACTAAATGTCTTTACCCTGGGGTGATGTATTTACTGGCTGGGGTCAACGACTCCTGTCCCGAGTACACAATTTGGAAATGAGGCATAACATTCATAATTCGTATTTTAACACACCAAATTCCACAAATTTTTTTTTTTTGCCTTTTTTGCCTTGTACATTTCGGAGTATTTTACTATCAGGAGAAAACTACCAGGGTGTGATAATCATCACTAGCATGGTCCTTCTGATCCCTGTGAAAACTGCTGTTTGCACAAGGACTGGAATTTAGCCCTGAACTTGTCTTCCTCCTCCCTGTCCCAAGCCCAACGAATGCATGAACCAGTGTAGTGTAGTTCCTATATTCCCAATAGGCTCTGCGCATTGCAATAATATATACTATAGGTTAGACGTAGGACTGAGGTCGACTAGGTCTCTATCGAATATATTAGACTTAATTGTGAGTGCCAGCTAGCTCAGAGGTCACTAGAAACTTTCTTGAATTCACAAGAAGAGATTAGTTTCTGACAACCGCATAAACATGGCAACTTTGTTTCCCAAGATTAAGAAATCAATCTCTAGAGTCGCGGAAAAAATAGATAGCTATTTCACTCAGTCAATCGTGCATAATCGTTTCACCAGAGGTGCCGAGAAATAGGGAGATGGGCATTTTCAATAAAGAGTATTTATTGAACAGTCTTCTTTCTCAAGCATAAGAAATGTACTGGTACAATCGTAATACTGGTTATAAAGTACAAGGCAGACAGTACGAAAAGTATTATAAAATAATACTGGAAAAGCATGATATGGTTTCTTAAGCCATAAAATACATAAAATACATACAGTGATAAATAATGACTAAAAGTACTCAACTGGTGCTTCTAAAATATGCCAACCCCGGTGTACCTAACCTAGGTCTAGTACAAGGGAAGAAGTAAGTGAGGTGTAGCTTACGTTTAGTATTCTTTTGCCAAGAATCTAAGCCAAAAATTTCTCTAAGGGTCTAATCAGCTTCGTACCTTGGTTTTAGAGTGAAGGAGGTCTTGTATCTCTTTCTCAGGACTCGATTTCCCAGCAACCCACAAGGGTAGCCTGGAAACACTGGAGCTGGATTTCTCGGCAGGAGAAAAGACAGCGTCTCTCAGTGCGTCAGCTGGAGGGTCGGCTTCCTTCGGCACTTGCTGCTGCAGGGTGCGTCGGGCAAGTAGATAGTCGAACTGCTCCAAACCACCGTGTGTTTGTTTGGGCAAGTGTGGGCAGATTTATACTTTGAAGGTGCCGAATTTGACGTAAGGTTGGACATAATAACGTCATCAAAGACATTGGGGCATATTATCAAGGGGGTTTATCTCTGCTTTTTTGGCTGTAAAAGCCAAGAAAGCGGAGATGTTATGTTATGTTATGTTAATTTTGATTTATATAGCGCCAAATCACCGACAGGTCTCTTAGCGCTTGCTTTGGGAACCCGTCCTGGCTTTCCCTGCGAGATTACCCCTACTGGGCATCCCCAAGGTGAAGACCTGGCATCCCGCCGCGGGGGGGCCGTAGTGGAGATTAAGCAAGCTATTGCCCAGAGCTGCAGAGTGTGAACCCATGATTCGAGTAGGCACCGAGGCGAGAATTATCGAGTCCGTGGACATTTGGGCTCAAGACCCTGCCGCGTCGGGAATTGAACCCTGGTCCCGGGTCTGACCTCTGCATCAGGGTCTGTCTCCTCTAACCAGTGAGCCACACTTCTCCATAAATACCTCCCTATTACCTAGCTGTCGCTAACACCAGTTAGCGACAGCTAGTAGGAGATAGCGACCATCTTGGGCCCCACTTTGCATGTCAGTGATATTTATCACTAATGACATGCAAAGTGGGCGTGCCAAGATGTTAGCGACTGGAAACAGTCGCTAACATCGCTATCTCCTATTACCAACTTTTGGAGATATTCGCGCTAAGCGCGAATATCTCCAAAAGGTAACACCTGCCCTGAGCACTTCTTAGCCATGTTATCCAATGGGAGGTGGATAACATGGCTAAGAGCATTAGCTCGGTAATGCATGAATATCGCGGACTTTTCAGCGATATTCATGCATTGCGGCCGATTTTTATCGCATTTGCGATGAATTGGTATATGGGCTTGAATCGGGAAAATTACACTAGGGTCCTAAATTCATACACAACACCCACTCCACTTTAATATGTTTAGCATTACTAAATTATAAGCATCTAAACATATCTAAAGCATGTGTTTACAATCCCAACCAAAATACATGAAAAGGCTGTATAAAAAAACAAGTACGTCTACAGCACGCATTTAAAGGAAATGTCATTCTAAGCATAAAATATGATATTGTTAAAGCAAACTGAATGAATCATGAAATTGCATTAGGAAAAATGGCTCTTAAATACAGAAGAAAAGGTCTAGACCATTGCATAGCAGAATATATAAACTGTTTTGGTTTTGAGGACAAGGCCAAATATTGTCTTTTAGGAAGTGTTCAAAAGATGTATTGTTCTCTGAGAAAAGTTCTGCTTTAAGCAGATTACTCTGTGCCATAAAAAGTTCTATTTTGGAAAAAAGTTCAAATCTTAATGGTAGAAAAATAGTTAGAATGTTTGTTTTTAAAAAGGGAGGGGCGAATTCAGTGTTCATGGAACGCTGTGTGTAGATTTCAAAAGTTATTCTCAGTGTCAGGAGAAAACATCAAATCGTCTAGGCTGGCAAAGAAATCATCTACCACAGTAGGTGAAAGTGGAACTACTTGATCAAGTAGATCAAATGTGCACAAATGAGGATCATCGCCGTCAGCGTTTGTCGCATTAGCAATGTTCGCAGTAGGTGGTACCTGTGTGCCTGTAGTTTCATTTATCTCACCCTCAGTTAGACTTGCCTGTGAGACTTCAATGAATGCCGTCATCAGGATTGGTAGCCGTTGGGGCAACACGATGCATGAGTCGTTACCGGACCTAGCAAGGTGTCAACATCCGATGGCAGAACTGATGGAAGTGTAAGACAAATGTCCAACACGCATTCTTCTCCGCAAAGCAGGCATTGTAGAACAGGTAAGATGCAATCTTGCTAGATTGGTCTGAATGAAAGGAACCAAGTGGTATTCAGATCTCTTAAACGAGCCAAGCCAAGAATCTGTGTAATCCTTTCACGATACCGCATGGCTAGGAGGGTTTGTTCCATGGTAGTCTGGGTATCGCTGGTGATTGTACTTGCCATGTCGGAGCAGAAGGAATAAAAATAGAATTCCTGCTACGAGTCCCAAAATGAGAGGCAGGCCGCCGAACACAGAGTGCACGAAATTTGGAAAAATGCTGAGGACGGCTTCAAATGGTGCTAACAGTCCCGAAAAAATTGTCCTAAATACATGTGCGATGCCGCTGGTATCAGACATGTTTAAGATTTGACCTAGCATTTCTGCGAAATGTACTGGGCAGTTTGTTGATAATAATGTATGTATCTCTGCAGAAGTCCTTGCAACTTGCAGATCATACGTTTCTCTAGACGAGGTCAGTGGCACAGATTCTTGCAAAAGAATGTCTTTCATTCTGCTTAAAGTATCAATTCGTATAGAAGAGATATTCAGTGAAGGCCATAACGCCGTCTCCCTACCTGTCTTGCTTTTTGGATACAATACTTGCATACAACAAGTGACCCTGGCTGACACACTAACTAGATACGCCTTTCCTGGCAACATGCAACAACAGCTGTGATCATTGAGCATAACGTAACTGCCAGTGGAAAGCTGCCTGAAAACTGGTTCTATCGCGGCTACTGGTGAACCGTGCAGGTGGCAAGAAAGGTTATTTGAAGAACCCTCGCAGGCTCCGTGTAAATTAATACCTTGACATAAAAGTGTACCGCTTAGTGAGTTCTTACAATTTTTACCACTAAGAAATACCTCCTTTCCCCCACTTCAATAATTGTGCGTGTACGGTAGATTCCAGGTTGACTTAATGTATTCTTTACCTAACTTTTCATACAGGCCCGCTGGTATGTGTCTTAAGCAATACTGAAACTGGAAAATCGGCACTGGTATCGTGATGGTGCCATGTAGTATCCATTCAACTACAGGCTTCTTAGAAACTGTTAATGGTAATTGTTCCAGTTTTTCAATGCTCAGCACCGTTTAGTCTGCTCCTCTTTGTGCCAACGAGATTTGTTTATCTGTAAGGTTAAATACAGAAAACAATGACGTGGTGTTGATTAGACGCCATGGCACGTAGCCTTAACGGAGATTTTGCAACGTCCAGCCTAGCTGCATTATAGAATGTAATTGGGACTTGCCATGTTGTAACTAACCCTGGGCGTCCGAATCGGCTACGCCCACGGAGTAGGCGTAGTGTTGCCTTCTACGCATTTTGCGTAGACAGCGTAGCCGGCAACACTACGCCCACTCCGTGGGCGTAGCCGAGTCGGCCGCCACCCGCCTCCCTCCCGCCCTCCCCTAGATACATTATTTAAGCAACTACCGTGAATAAAACAATTTTAAAGCACTTACCTTGTCCGGGGCTCGTCCGGGGCTCCCTCTTTGAATAGCATCCTTTCCTGGATACCAATGCGCATGCGCGGTCGCCCGCGCATGCGCATTTCTCTGGAGAAATGGGCATGCGCGGCCGCCCGCGCATGCACATTGGTATCCAGGAAAGGACGCTATTCAAAGAGGGAGCCCCGGACGAGCCCCGGACAAGGTAAGTGCTTTAAAATTATTTTATTCACGGTAGTTGCCTCAATAATGTATCTAGGGGAGGGCGGGAGGGAGGTGCGTAGTGGGGCTACGCGGAGTGCGGGAGTGGGCGTAGCTTCTCGCCCATTCCGCGTAGCTCCACGGAGCCCCACTACGCCCACTACGCCCAGGGTTAGTTGTAACATCAGCAAGTCCTGCTCTATTATGTCAATGGCAGATGATACAATGCTGTCCAAAGAATAAATTCTGGAGGACAGAGTCGTTAACCTATTGTCCACTACAGAGAGAGCTTTCTCTAAATGAATACAATCAATTTCTCGTATTCTTTCTGCAGTTTCCATTTGCGTTATTTTCCATGCTTCATTTGCAGCGTATACACCGGTGTATATGAAACGTTTTTGAAGTAGTTTACGAGGTCCAAGTAAAAAGTCTCGCAAATCAACGCCTTCTATAAGTAAAGATAAGTGTTGTTTAATTTCTGGGAGTGTAGATTTCTGTAGCCACTCAAGGCATAGTTTTCCTACACTGTATGTTGTTACTATCCCTGGATGTTATCTCTGGGAGTATCTTTGATCTGGCCTATTCACTGTGCACCCTTGTGTTTTGTTCAGGAATCTATCTTGACAGTTATTAGTGTCTGTGGGCCAGATTAACCATTTTTTCCAATCAGGATTAGTTCTGTTCTGTTGTAAAATATAGGTCACGTCTACCTCCTCATCTGTAGTACTATTACTATCAGGTGTGGGCTTTGGTATGGATGGTTTGTTTAAATCTTTTATCTTAGCTAAGCCAAGACAAGACGTTGGTTGAATTGTTTCATTCAAAAACATTATTAGCTCGGGGATAATGCAGGCTCTGAATAAGGCTTCTAAACCTTGTACCTGCCAGTCTTCTGTGCCCCAGACAGTTTTCGTCTCAATGTTGTATTTCCAAAAGTTAAAACCTAATGTAGACAGCTGAGCATAAACGTTTGCAGAATAAATTTGTTTAGTGTTGGTCGACATGTTTTTCATTCCTGCCTTATTTATATATTTAAAATAAAACGTTTCTGGATTTGTGATGTTAAACCCTGAGAAGTATGGAAACTTTTCATAAAATGTTTTTGAGCTACACTTTGGTGGCGTTGGACAATGTTCCCATTGATTAGAAGTAAAACCATTTCTAGGGTTTGCAGATTTATGCAAATAATGGTGACCATAATGATTAAAACAATACATTTGTTCATAATCTGATGAACCTTCTAAGTATTCATGTTTTGTAAATTTAGCTTACATTTCTAAATCTGTCATCATGTTATTAACAGTTTCAAAGTCCCAATCATCAGAAAATGTGCTGGGTGAGACAAAGTCACTTAAGGAAACCTTAAACTGGTGTGGAAACTTCAACAGCTCCACCGGGCCATAAATGTGATAATCAGAAGCGTCCCATGCTATACCACCAGGTATAGGAATGGCTATGATGTTTACTGAAGACAGGTCTCTTCGTTCACAATGAGATGATTTGTGAGGTTCCAAGAGCAAGTCGATGTTCTTACTTGCTGTGTCCATTGTACTGTATTTTCCATCTATCATTCTACCCAAACTTAACACAAGTATGAGCCAAAGCAGGAGGAAAAGTACGCCTAACGCAATCCAAAATTCAACCCATGGTGAAACCAGATATGTTTTTTCCAGTTGATGAAAGAGTTCTTTGATCTTTTCTTTTAAAGTTTTATTTGCTGGCGTATTTTCAGGTTCACTGGGATCCTCAGAAAATTTATCAAAGTTGATGAAGTAGCCAGAGGCAGTTCTGTCAATTGTTGGAATTGCATCAGGATTGTTATGAATCATTGGAGCTGCTTCTTCCATTGTCATATTTGTATAGTCAGAGGCTATATCATTGTAGAAAGGTATTTCTTGACGAACTGTTATTTGGGTATCCAGAGGCACAAGTTCCATGGCTTTGTTGCATCGTCCTTCTTTTCTTACTGCAGGTTTATCAAAGGTGATAAATCTTTCAGTTTGAACCTCTTGGATTGTAGCAAGATTTGGTCGTCTGTTACATCTTGGTCTACTACTTATTATCAGCCACATGATGTGCTTTGACCAGGTCGATGGACACAACTCTGTTCTCCCTTTTACCAGCAAGCAGCGGTAGTAACACGGATCTTGTCCGTGGATTGCTAAGACAGGTACTGCTTTCTGTAAGAAGGCCCAAATTCCTTCTTCACCGCGATCTTTTCTCTGACTAGATCCCCAATCTTTGGAATCCAGGCAGGTCTTGCTGGGACAGGTGGTTTTCCTTCAGTGGTCGTTGGCTTCTGTATTGTGTTACTCAGACTTCTTCTTGTTTCATTTAAGTCCTGTAAAACAGCCAAACGATCTTTTACATCAAAGGGTTTTTGTTCCACCACTGAAGTTTGACAATCGAGGTCTTCGATTATCATTCTAGTACCAAATAGTAATTCATATGGAGTGATTCCACCCAGAGAATTTCTTGGCAGATTGTTAAGACTATGTTGGACACTTATCAGATGTTTGACCCACCCATCACCCGAACCCAATACCCTAGCTGTTATAGATTGCTTTATGTCACTGTTTTTTCTCTCCACTACCGCATTTATGTGGAGAAGTGTGGCTCACTGGTTAGAGGAGGCAGACCTGGAAGCAGAGGTCAGCCCGGGACCAGGGTTCTATTCCCGGCTCGGGGTCTTGAGTCCTAAAAAAAATATGTCCATGGACTCGACAATTCTCGCTCCGGTGCTTACTCCATTCATGGGTTCACACTCTGCGACTCTGGGCAATAGCTTGCTTAATCTCCACAACGGCCCCTCGCGGCGGGATGCCTGGCTTTCACCTTGCGGATACCCTGCCGGGGTTATCTCACAGGGGAAGACCAGGACGGGTTCCCTAAGCAAGCGCTTAGAAACCGCTTGGTGATTTGCGCTATATAAATTCCTGTACATTACCCTCAGGATGGAAGGGACTAGAATACCGCAATGCAACGCCCAAGCTAGCCATGGCCTCCTTGTAAGCTCGAGAGCTAAACGTAGGACCCTGGTCAGAATGTAGCGTGCCGATTGCGTATGTGCCAATAAAGACTCGCAAATCTTTTATAACAGTTCTAGCGTCAGCCGAACGCTGGGGCCACATCCAAATGAATCTTGTCCTAGTAGTTGTGGGACCGCATCTGTCCATGGTGACGTCTGCGTGTAGATAGTCTAATGCTGTCTAACAATGGTGTCTGAACTGGGCTGGCTACACTGTAGTCAGGTACCTAGTGGTTTTCAAAGCTATGAAATCCGTAAAAGGTATCACAGTTGATTCTGAATTCGTAAATCTGGGCAATCATCCCCGGCCAGCAGTACATATCTTCTAATTCTTTCTGAGATTTGGAGATCCCTTGATGTATCAGACCCTCTCCTATATGTGCTTCTTGAACCAAAGCACCTCTCAGGTTCCAGTTTGGAATGACTCTGTCCCCCACTCCAGGGATTCGAGCAAAAGGAACGGAGTTTGCATCAATTATGTATATATACATGAGTGGATAGTTTAGAGGTAACGCTGCATAGCTGCCTTTCATTAAGGCTTTCACTGCTAGCAACGTCTATTACTCTTTTTGAACGAGTGATTGTAGCTACGGAAGCCGTTTGCACAGCTGCCATTACGGCTTCATCAGCAAATGAATTCCCTGCAACGTGAACGCCATCACGCTGATGACTCAGTGTATGGATCACGTGAGTCTTTTGTAGTTCTTTCTGTAATAGAACTACCTGTTCCCAAAGCATTTCGTGCTTAATTGTGCCACCTTTTGTATTTTTGAAACCATTTTGAACGCAGGTCTGCAGATATTCATTATAATTCCTGACGCAGTTGTACGAATCGCACACTATGAGTGTGGGGAATTCGCAATTGGTATTCTCAAGCGCCATCTTGAAAGCCTATAGTTCAGCTCGCTGAGCTGTACAGTCTCCGAGTGATTGAGTTTTAGTGACCATTGGTCTAAATTTACCTTTGTGCCAGCGACCTTTAACAATCGCACACACAGCACTATAGGCTTGTTTACCCCCAATTGCGGGCTGTGCTGACCTGTCTGTATAGATTATACATCCGTAATGTTGTAGAGGCAGAATCTCGGTCGGCAGGGGACATTTGTGTTCGTATTGTAGGAATTCTTGTGTCTTCAAGTAGGGGTCAAAGACGTATTCAACGTCTGTTGCAACAAGAGAGCTAACCCATTGTATCCATCTTGGATGTAAAGCCTTAGCATTGGGAATGCTTGCTTTCGTCACTGTCTCTAAGGCAGGTACAGGTGTAACGATCATCATGGGTTTACCCTGCACGAGGGCTCTCTCTTTTGCTACTGAAGTTTGAACCGCTGTCAGAATTTTTTGTGCAGAAGTGAATTTTATTTCAGCTTGTGTGTATAAGTGTGATTTGTATGCAATAGGTACCTTTTCACCTTCATTAAAGGTCAGGTATGTGAATCCGCATCTCCCTGGGATGATTCGGATCACAAGATTGCGCACATTGTCGCGTGTCTCTAACTGTGTTTTTGCTAATATGTTTGTTTGTACTGAACGCAAAATTTTTGTATGATTTTGAGTCCAATTAGTTGGTTTGAAATCCGGTTTTATTAGTTCGTAGAGAGGTTTAACCCTTTCTGCGTAATTTAGAACATAAGTTCTTCCAAAATTCAGGAAACCTAGAATTGACTGTAAGTTTTTCAGCGTTTTTTGGAGGTTGGAGCAGCGCACATTTCTCTAGGAAGTTGGCTGCCAGGCTTTTGCCTTCACTTGATAACTCATATCCTAAGAATAGGACGCTGAGGTGGGTAATTCGTGATTTCTTAAAATTGAATTTATACCCTTCAGAAGCAAACCCAAGTATAATGGTGTTCACTCTTTTCAAGTGTACGTCCAAGTCGTCATCTGTAAGATAGATGTCGTCGACATAAGATAATGCCTCATCATCATACATTTGTAGTAACTCTGTTACCCTGGCTGAAAATTACCCTGGGCTATTCTTGAATCCCTGGGGGAGACGGCAAAATTGTATCTGTGTCCCCATAATTGAGAAAGTGGTCAAACACCTGCTTTCTGGTACAATGTTTTGACATTTCGGGACAGTCTTACCTGCCACACGCCACACGCCGCTGCTGGGGCCCACACGCTGCTGTTCCCCCCGCCGCCGTTGTCATCCACCTGCACGGCCGCCGGGGAGGAGAACTACAGCTCCCAGCAGGCCGAGCGGGTCACTTCCTACTTCCTGGTTCTGCTCGCCCGGAGGCGCTGAAAAAAAGGAGGCTCCCACTGAGGAGCGGGGAGCCATTTCGGGACAGTCTTACCTGCCACACGCCACACGCTGCTGCTGGGGCCCACACGCTGCTGTTCCCCCCGCCGCTGTTGTCATCCACCTGCACGGCCGCCGGGGAGGAGAACTACAGCTCCCAGCAGGCCAAGCGGGTCACTTCCTACTTCCTGGTTCTGCGCGCCCGGAGGCGCTGAAAAAGAGGAGGCTCCCCCTGAGGAGCGGGAGGCCATTTCGGGACAGTCTTACCTGCCACACGCCGCTGCTGGGGCCCACACGCTGCTGTTCCCCCCGCCGCCGTTGTCATCCACCTGCACGGCCGCCGGGGAGGAGAACTACAGCTCCCAGCAGGCCGAGCGGGTCACTTCCTACTTCCTGGTTCTGCGCGCCCGGAGGCGCTGAAAAAGAGGAGGCTCCCACTGAGGAGCGGGGGGCCATTTCGGGACAGTCTTACCTGCCACACGCCACACGCCGCTGCTGGGGCCCACACGCTGCTGTTCCCCCCGCCGCCGTTGTCATCCACCTGCACGGCCGCCGGGGAGGAGAACTACAGCTCCCAGCAGGCCGAGCGGGTCACTTCCTACTTCCTGGTTCTGCTCGCCCGGAGGCGCTGAAAAAAAGGAGGCTCCCACTGAGGAGCGGGGGGCCATTTCAGGACAGTCTTACCTGCCACACGCCACACGCCGCTGCTGGGGCCCACACGCTGCTGTTCCCCCCGCCGCTGTTGTCATCCACCAGCACGGCCGCCGGGGAGGAGAACTACAGCTCCCAGCAGGCCAAGCGGGTCACTTCCTACTTCCTGGTTCTGCGCGCCCGGAGGCGCTGAAAAAGAGGAGGCTCCCCCTGAGGAGCGGGGGGCCATTTCGGGACAGTCTTAACTGCCACACGCCGCTGCTGGGGCCCACACGCTGCTGTTCCCCCCGCCGCCGTTGTCATCCACCTGCACGGCCGCCGGGGAGGAGAACTACAGCTCCCAGCAGGCCGAGCGGGTCACTTCCTACTTCCTGGTTCTGCGCGCCCGGAGGCGCTGAAAAAGAGGAGGCTCCCACTGAGGAGCGGGGGGCCATTTCGGGACAGTCTTACCTGCCACACGCCACACGCCGCTGCTGGGGCCCACACGCTGCTGTTCCCCCCGCCGCCGTTGTCATCCACCTGCACGGCCGCCGGGGAGGAGAACTACAGCTCCCAGCAGGCCAAGCGGGTCACTTCCTACTTCCTGGTTCTGCGCGCCCGGAGGCGCTGAAAAAGAGGAGGCTCCCTCCGCGTCGCGGGACGCGCGCGGGTCGAACGCCGGGCGAAGCTTGGGCAAAGGGCGGGCCCTCTGAGGTCTGAGGAGGACGGGACGGGCCACCCCCTTTCGATCTTCGCCCTTTGCTCACTGGAAAAGGGAGGTAACAATGAACTAACTAACTCCATCAAAGTGACTGCCATATTCGGTATCCTTCACTGAACTAGTCTTTAACCTTCCCGTGGCCAGATAATTAGTGCACGTCTGCTTTTGCTTAGTCCCTTGTCACTGTTTCATCATATATATATTTTTAGAAAAGCTATCCAAATCATGACTGACAAAGGTCTTTACCTAAATAACACCCTCCAGGGGGGGCAGCGGAAGGGGACATTGGATAACTACCTAATCAGGACCACATCGGCAATCGAGTCCGTCATAGAAAGAGCAGAAAAAATTCTCCCCACAGATCTTACACCCAGTACCCATTCAGCTATGGTGTTATCAGACCAAACTCAAAATTTTTCTTTATTGGAGGAACTAAATATGCTTTGTAAAACCGGGTACACCAATGTTGATAATGGGAATGACCTAACAAATGCTTCTGCACATGCAATGAAAATTTCTAGCCCTCAGTCTGTTACTACACCTCAACTAAACTCAAGCCATCTTGGTTCTCCCCCTCTATTAACACCTAATGATACTATACAACTGCCAGTAAATGCTCAGGTACCCTATCCTAATAGAAAGCGCGAAGGCCCCAAACAGAGGGGAAGATCAGCTAAAAAACAAAGATTGCATCAAAGTCTCTCTCCGGCGATTAACAACACCCTAAAAGCACCAGAGGTATGTTCAAATCTGGAGTTGCACGCAATTATTATTCCACCTGACCTACTGGCCCAGATTGAACTCCTGATCAGGTCCTTAATTTCCCCACTGGAAAAAAGAATTGAGGCAATAGGGGAAAGGCTCTGCTCCATAGAGGAAATCACCAGGGCAAACATAACACTCACAAAACTAATAGAAGGAAATAATCAAGATGAGACCCTAATTACTGCTGACATTCCCATCCTCCCTGGACAAAGAAATATCACACTAACTCACGCACCTGCCCTCAAAACATCTAAAACATTAGCTATATCCAACCCCCCAATAACTCAGAAACCTGCACTTAGAGAAAGGCAGATCAAACCACTTACACCGAAAGAGGGGAAGTCCAACAACCATGATAACACGCAAAGAAGGGCTAACCACATAGATCTACCGCCGGAGGCAGCTCCATTCGTGTGTATCCTGTCGGGCGTGCCAGAGCTTATTAACAGTAAAACTGAAAGACCGGCAAATCTGCTAAATAAGGTGTCTTTCTGGCTGACAAAGAATAGACCCCTACCACCCAATATTGATGGAACGATTCTAAATGTTAGAAGGGTAGGGTGGTTGGGATCTACCCCCAACAATATACGGGGAGACCTGGTTTTGGTCAACTTTAGGGCCTCCCGAGTTATCCAACATCTCCGAAGTTGGCAGCCACAAATGGGCGATGGCCCAATTGGAATATGGGAACTGTTTGACTTTTACCCCAGTACTACATATCTGCCCCCTGCAAAATCATACAAATAAATTAACCCTGGCATGGGTAGGAGTGGCCCTGGATTTAGTAAGTACATACTACCCGCCTATAATTATTCTAAAGGCTCAGACCTGGTCCCCTGACTTGTTAAATCCATTTACAGAAGGGCTCTCATCTGTTTTATTTTTAAATGTGTCATTATAAAATTGCAAATATACCCTATTTCCTAGCGACCGACTCAATTGAAAATGATATGACTATGCCCTGTAACTAAGCTGCCAGGGTCTGCTTTTGTCGAATTGTAAAAATGATTTTATTAGTATAATGAACTGTTGATAAATTTTGTTAATTCTGTATATGTAGTGTCCTTGTAACGAATATAATCGATGTCTGCTTTTATTGTGCTTTTTATCTTGTACGCTTTTATTAATTTTTTATTGAATTCGAATAAAGCTTGTTGACTGACAGAAAAACCCATTTGAAATATCTAATGTGGTTTTATATTTTTTCCGCACAATGTTATTCATCAGTGCTGCACTGTGTGCATTTTGTACTGCAAATGTTTTGCAACAAGAGTTTAAATGTCTGTAGTCCAAAACTAGACGATATGAATTGTCTGGTTCGGAGACTGGAAGCAAAGGATTGTTCATAGATGAGGTGCATGTTTCAATTACCCCTTGGTATTCAAGTTGATTTAAAATCTCCCTGACTTGTTTTTTAGCTTCCTGTTTTACAGGATATTGCCTTTGCATTGTTGGTTGATTTTTTAACTGGATTTTATGGTGAGGGGAATCCTCATCCCATCCTACGTGATTTTTGTATAACGCTGGAGTCTCAGCTACTGCCCATTTCCTGGCATATGTGTATTTTTTATGAATTGGAATGTGATTTGAGAAGGCTGGCAAAATTATCTCTTCGCCATGTGGGCACTCCCTGACAAATTCAGGTGGCCAGTCCCGTTCAGCTAGAAGAATGTCATAACGCTTAGATAGCTTCTCCCAAAAGAGTGCTTTAATTTTCCTTGGTATGTCCCCCTCCATCCGGAGTGTTACTTCATATAACTTGTGGGGTACACTAACCCTGGTGTCGGCGGTTTCAACTTGAATGCATTCATTCAAGTCCACTGTCTCCAGATGATTCTTCAGGATCTTGCGAGTTATGGTCACTTCTGCTGCACTGTCTTGCCTTGCCTGGGCCCATTCCCCGTTCTTGAGTTGTGTCCTCAAGATCCCCGGCATGTCTGATCTTTATGCGTGCTACCTTCTTTTTGGTGAATTGAGTTTTCTTATTTTTAGGAACGTGCTGTTCGTCTTTGGACTTCACGCGTTCTTCTTTCTGTTCTGAACATCCTCTTCTTTTGGATTTCTTCGAGGAAGTCTGAAAGGTACGAGAGGAGTGTGTATCAGTATCTTGATATTAATCAGGTTTTCTCAAATTATCCCTGTTTCTGAGGTTATACCTCTTTTCAGAGAGCTCCCGTTGGGGAGACCTTCCCCCTCGTTGGGGAGATCTTCCTCTGGACTGGAAACGCTTCTCTCTAGGAAGTGTCTGTTTAGTGTTTTCCCACTTCTTCTTAGGAGTAGTGAGATTATTTTTAATAAAAACTTTTTCAGGATTTTCAGTTAGTTGGGGTTTTAATGGTTTCCTTCCCAAACTATCTCTACCTAGTTCTTCATAGGATATTTCAATAATTCTTGCAAGTTCATATGGTTGCTCTGCTATGTCTGTTTCTTTTAGTTTTTGGCGGATTACCACTGGTGCTGCTTCACCTTTGATGTTAGCTAATAGTATAGCTGAGACCTGTTTGAAATCTTTCAGCAATTTCATGCCAAGATTTAAAGCAGGTTCTGGTCCGTATTCATTTTGAATCTGTCTTAGGACGTCTGGTCTTACCGCCATAAATGGAACACCATGTGTTTTTGTGTAGATTGAGGCAAAGACTGTACCCCAAGTGTCGCAGTCCTCCACATGTGGTGCTATCCCCACTGGTAAACAGATTGTCAGAATTCTGTGTTTCTTATGAGGTGTACTATCAGGAAATACTGCCTCTATTTGAGTAATTTTTTGAGCTAACCAGAACGGAATTTGTTCCTGTTTTGCGGGTAATTTACTGATTACTTACTGGTATAGCCTGTGGTGTGATTTTATTTGTGTTCCCCTGATGGGGGGGGGGGGGTGCTGTGGAATACTTACAGCTGGTTGGACCATTAAAGTCTGCATGACATATTGAAACAATTGTCTATGTATTTTATTTAACTGTTTCAGCTGAGCTAACAGTTCTGTACCTGTCATTCTTTCAATGTCAGGAAGTGGTGTTCAGCTGGCTAGTACCGGCCATGTTGCTCCTGGTCTAACTAGTGGACCGAGCCTGGTAATGTGATTTTGATGTTATAGGGCGCCATTAAACCAGAGCAGATGTTCTTGGTAAGTTAGTGGAATTTCAACGTCCTCGAAAGGAACGTATTCCGCTGGTTGTTCCTCTATTTTATAGTAGTGGAACTCGTGTGTGTTACTGCATTCGCTGTAGGAAACAGAATCCATGAATAGAATACCTCTGTCTGCCGATATTCATGTGCCTCTATGACAAAGATTACTTTGCCACCTCTCGGTGATACTCCATTTTCTATAGGTTTTATAGTAATTGTTTTCCTTATATTTCCCGGGATGATTATAGCATCCAGGTCATTTTATTGGAGACTTTTGTCGTCTAAAACTGCCTGACCTGCTGCTGCAGCCCTTTCCTCTTCACTATCCGACATTTTTGTCGACTGGAAGTTTTGCAAAGCAATTTTCAAGGAAACAAAGATTAGGTGCACAATATTTTGGAACACTGTATCCTTCAACGTTGAACAAACGAAAAACTAATATATAGGATTTTTCGTCCTACTCAGTTTTGGCGGATATTATCCTTTTACCCACTCCAGACGTCTATTGGAGTTTTAACGGGAAAAAGGGGTCTGTGTGAAAAGCACGACTGAGTTACTCTAGTATCTAGCGTTAAATTATCGCCTTACCAAACGTTGGGCGCCAATTAGTGTAGCTCCTATATTCCAAATAGGCTCTGCACATTGGAAAAATATATACTATAGGTTAGACGTAGGACTGAGGTCGACTAGGTCTCTATTGAATATATTAGACTTAATTGTGAGTGCCAGCTAGCTCAGAGGTCACTAGAAACTTTCTCAAATTCACAAGAAGGGAGTTAGTTTCTGACAACCGCATAAACATGAAACTTTGTTTCCCAAGATTAAGAAATGAATCTCTAGAGTCGCGGAAACAATAGATAGCTATTTCACTCAGTCAATCGTGCATGCTTCGTTTCACCAGTGGTGCCGAGAATTAGAGAGACAGGCGTTTTCAATAAAGAGTATTTATTGAACAGTCTTCTTTCTCACGCATAAGAAATGTCCTGCTACAATCGTAACACTGGTTATAAAGTACAAGGCGTACAGTACAAAGAGTATTATAAAATAATATTGTAAAAGCATGATATGGTTTCTTAAGCCATAAAATACATAAAATACATACAGTGATAAATAATGACTAAAAGTACTCAACTGGTGCTTCTAAAATACGCCTACCCCGGTGTACCTAACCTAGGTCTAGTACAAGGTAAGAAGTAAGTGAGGTGTAGCTTAAGTTTAGTGATCTTTTGCCAAGAATCTAAGCCAAGAATTTCTCTAAGGGTCTAATTAGCTCCGTACTTTGGTTTTAGAATGAAGGAGGTCTTGTATCTCTTTCTCAGGACTCGATTTCCCAGCAACCCGCAAGGGTAGCCTGGAAACACTGGAGCTGGATTTCCGGCAGGAGAAAAGACAGCGTCTCTCAGTGTGTCAGCTGGAGAGTCGACTTCCTTCGGCACTTGCTGCTGCAGGGCGCGTCGGGCAAGTAGATAGTCGAACTGCTCCAAACCACCGTGTGTTTGTCTGGGCAAGTGTGGGCATATTTATACCTTGAAGGTGCCGAGTTTGACGTAAGGTTGGACATAATAAAGTCATCAAAGACTCAGTTCTTTGAAAACTCCATGATTTCTAGGATAAATCAATATTCAAGCAGGGAGAAGTCCCTGACTACTGAAGGCGGGTTTTTCCAAGAAATCGTTGTAGATTCTCAGAACTAGTGGAAGTAGCCATGCTGTATTTGAACTGCATAGGCTGAGTCTCAATATAGTTATGATTTCTATGCCTATATAAGGTAGGGTGATTTATACCTATATATGGGCATGAATCGGTAAAATTACACTAGGATCCTAAATTCATACACAACACCAGAGTAACCTGGTTGCTGGTGTTCATGCCCCGGGTATCAGTACCTTCGAGTACAATGGGCGGGACTTCCAATCACCGTTCTAATGGCCCTCCCCACCACTTAACACCAACCACAGATGGAAAGAGGAGCCGCTCCTCCTTTTCACGCCAAGGGAAGATCTCGAGAGGGCCAATGGCACCAGTGATTGCTGTGAAATTAGAGCTCTCTTTTCTCGACCACAGACCTTTTCCCATGGAGAAGCGCAATCATTCCCCTGTTTCTTGCTTGATATCAGCCTATCAATTCACCTGTGCAGGAGCCACTCGACCATCCATAGCCTAAACATGTGTAGACTGTAGATGTTCCAGGAAACTCTCATAACAACATATCAATGTGGGAGAATATTCCTATTACATCGTCGCATGCATTTAACCGTCGAATAATGTAAACTCCGGTACGTTTTCGTTTTTTGCTTAGCAAAAGTCAATTGTTTTCTGTGTTTACATAAAATCTAGTTATTAATCGATTTCACGACATTATAAGTGATCCTAGATATACCAAATGCTAGTGCCAGCAATCTATGTTTTCCTTAATCAGCCTGTTCAGAGTTGGAATCTGTTGTCCTCACGTCCACTGCTGTATTTCTCGCTTGGGTGTGGATGCTTTGTACAGGTGTGTTGTTATCTTGGTTGTGTTAGGTGGACTCATAGGATTCCCCTCAAATACCTCATGTAAACTTTATCACATGACTTGTAAAGTGCTCTGATACCTTGGTGTCTAGCTAGCGCCATATAACACTCAAATAAATAAAATAGTTAAACTTCCCAGGGACTTGAGGGGTGGTGCAAGGTTATTGATGTGCGAGAGGGTAGCTGTGGCTGTTTATGCAGAGCAGGGGGTGTTCAAACCAGTGCTTTAAATGGGCCGGTACTGCCCGGTACGGAGTACCGGCACTTTTTTATTTTGAGAGGGAGAGTACCAGCACTTTTCAAGAGTGATGTAATACATTTAATTGGAGAGTACCGGCGCTTCTCAGAAACAAGTAGGTACTCTGGTACAGAGTACCTGCACTTCAGTTTTTCCATTTCAAGCAATGGTTCAAACCCCCACCCTCCCTGGCCCACCCCCTGTCCAAGGCACACCCTCTTTTGACCCTCTTCTCCCTGTACACACACAGGTCCCTCTAGAGGTGCCAGAGTCACTAGGGCATTGTATTCCAGATCCTTCAGCATCCATGAGCTGCTAAAGTGCCACATCATATTTATAATTGTTTTAGTGAACAGAGTACCTTAGCCCCTTCGCCGCAGGGCTAATTCCCCTGCGGTGCAGGGGGAGGGGGGGCCACACGCGGCGCCGCGGTGCTCGTGACGAGCTCAGCACGTAATGCAGCACAGTTGAGCTGTGGTCATGACGAGCTGAGCCTTTCCGACTCCGCCCACTCAATGGATTGCTCCGCACAGGAGGGGAATGATCCCCACGTGGGCGTTCCGCGGCAGTTATGACGAGCTCAGCTCGTCATGAGCACAGCTCCACTGTGCCTCATGATGAGCTGAGCTCGTCATGAGCACCGAAGGAGTTAAAGTGTGGATAAAAGATCAGTTTAGACTACAAAGCACACCATGTAATATGAAAAAACATTTCAGATAGATAATAGCAACCTAAACACCAGGAATATAGTAGTCCCTTTAAGTATTGTACCATCCACAGGCAGACATACACACAGTGCATGTAAAAATCATACGCACACTGCACAGTACTGAGTCCACCATGTACTGTACTACTCATAGGCACACATACATCCAGCACCTGCAATTAACATGCACACACTGCAACCTTTGGGGATGGTACCATTCACAAGCACACATACACCTATCACTTGCATTTAACCTGCACACACTGCATACAAACAATATATCTTAATAATAAAGTAGAAGTCAAGGACAACCCACGAAAAACCCATGATAAAAACCCATTGTAACATGGCCGCCGTGTTTACAACGAACACCGAGGTCCAATTTCGACTAGTAAAAATTACCAATATTATCGAATTCTCGATCAATTGCAAATGTCAGCTACATAATACTCTGAAAAAGTCTATTATGATAGAAGAAAAGGCGGATGATGAACAAAATAGAATGTCCACACAATAAGGTACAAGTTAAAGACGACACAAAAGGAAAAACCCACTACAAAATGGCTGCCGTGTTTACTATGAGCACTGAGGTTCAGACTCACGGTGCAGATAATGAGGCCAGGTGCGAGTAATTATCCAATTAAGGGGGTATATAAACTAGTGATCTCAAAGGGAGAGTCATTCACAGAAAACGCATGAAGAGGGAGGACGCCGTGCAGATCAGCTACCACAAACAAGTAAGGAAAATTTAGGTAGAAGAATTTTGAGAAAGAAGCAACAGGCACAGAATATGGCCCCACTAGTGATATGTATATTGTTTAACATCTCTCCACAGTTGGCAGTAGATTGACAATACTCCAAAATAGTGGTCCCTGATTTTATATTTAACAAAAGAAAAGGAGGAAATCAACCCATGAGTAGACCACTACTTATTAAATGAAGGTAAGATTGCCCTGAAAAAATTAATTGAGCAGCATGCATTAGGCTTAAAATAATAAAAATCTTGAAGTCTAAATTGTAAAATTGCTTTATAAAGAAGAACGATAAAAGAGCAGCAAGTGGTAGCTCCCAGAGACGTCCCCCAAACTACCCATGACATCATAAGTAAGGACCGGTAAGGCCCAATTTTAAGATAAACCGGTAGAGATAGCCTACTTTGAATCTGGAGAATGCACTATAAAACATTTCTTTCTCACATAGGATTGAAAATGGTCCCTATTAATCAACTTTAAATGAAACCTAGTGAATCAAACATCAAAGGTAAATCTACCATTTATAAAATTGGGGAAGAAAAAGCTTAGCAAATATACTCTAAATTCAAGGAATCCAATAATGGGGTCCCTGTTTGATTCTTCCTAGTATACAGAAGAGAAAACAACAAACATCTTCTGCCTATACAACTGGAGACTACTTGCTCCTAAAACTGAAAAGGGTGTGCCAGGAAGAAAATAGAAACCTGGGTAAGAACATAGTGTTCTCTGTGGGTAGAGCTTTGTGACCAAGAGGGGATAGAGGTTTGGACTGCCGCCCCCCCCTGTTTTTGTAAGTCAATTGCAGCCCACTATAATCGTGTCTCATCAAGCAAGTTGAGGACTAATCATCCTGGTGATAAGTGGAAAAGTTGCTAGGTTTGTCTTTTATGAGTAATGCTAAAGTGTAGGACCTTAGTATAACTGGGGATTGAAGTAAAGTACTCCCAATAAGGTCTAGCGGGGTTACCAAATGGTAGGGGAAAAGTGATAAAAATGTAAAACATTCAATGTGCAAATGTCAGACTAAAACAGGATCTAATGGAATCTATTGTAACATGTCTTTTTTAGATATCATTGTAATGAACAAGTCCTGAAGAAGGTGCAAGATTGTCTTTGGCACCGAAACGCCGCGTCGACAGTTTGTTTGTTCTCTGTTTTTATAAAATATGTTGCAGCGAAAAAAAATGTGAACTATGCCGATAAGCAAAGTTTAGAAATCCAAGTTTTTAAACTAAGTCAAATAATATTTGTAATTGATTTGTGTAGTACAAGATGTATAATGTAAATGAGACAATGTATTGTTGTTTTTTTAAAATATTTTTTTAATAAATGAAAGAACTTTTTTAAAGAAATTTGTGTTTGGAAATACATTCATGTTGAACCTGGTCTGACACTTAAAAAGCTTGTAAATTTGGTAACCTACGCATAGACGAGACCCCTTCTCCCACCTGTGAAACGTCTCTTTATGGGACAAAGCAATAGAAATTGGTTGTAAAGTTCAGGAAAAGGAGTTTTTGCTTTTTATGATTGTTGACCCAATCCTTTTTCCTGATAAAAAGGGTAACTCCCTCTCTATCACAAGATATTTCAACACACTGCATAGCACTACATTCTTCATGTACTGTACCAATCAAAGGCACACATCCATCCAGCACATGAATTTAATATGCACGCACTGCTCAGCACTGCAGTATCCCTCTATTGTACCTTTCCTAGGCACACATACACCCAGTGCAGATACACCACTTCTACGATGCGCATCACTTCACACTGAACCTATGTAGGCCAAGGGTAAGTTAAGCACACCACAGTGGAACTTTAAAAATTAGTGAGCTGGTAGGCCTAACTCTAGTGACACAGCTTAACAAGCATTTGTAATGCAATAGGTCTCGCAATGACATTATTTTGAGCTATAGACAGTGTAAATGTAAATGCCTTTAAAAAAATGAAAAGGCATTGTTATTTACAATACCAAAAGCAACACCTATTACATTGCATAGCGCGGTGTCCGTGAAGATGGAGCCGCGCTTATTAAAGGTTTTTTTTAAAAGTGTGTGTTGGGGGGGCAGAGAGCATTGGCATAGCCAAAAGTTCTCTTCCAGGGGATACTCATCAATAGTCATAAGCACTGAATAGTCCCGCCCACGTGCGGGACCCCGGAGCAATAGCCAATAATATGCATATATCTACATATATATATATATAAATACATATAAATACGCATAAAATAACCATATATATATAGATAATATGCATATACATATACATATGCAGTCCAATATAACCATACTAGGCTCAAAGAAAACTGCCACAATAGCCTGTAAAATCTTTACATTTGCTAAATAAAGACATATAAAACACATTATATGATAATGTAAAGAAGAAAACACTGCCTAGGTTTTCTTTGAAACACACAACCTTTATTTTCAAAGGTAAAAACAGGCAGGATCATAGAGGCAGCTTTAGCCTAGATAGGCTGCATTGTAACAACAGAAAAATCTGGCGCCGTGCCTTTAAGACCTCTGTGAGCCTCCAGGCTCCCATCATGCACCACAGGTGACTATTAGGTCAGTTCTTTTTTCCGACTCCTTCTGTGAGGATCCTGGAGCATTGAGCTCACCAGTTGGTGATATTTTTTCACTTTCTTCTGGTATTTCTCTAATTTTTTCGTCTTTACTCGACGTCTTTAGTCATTATCTGACTAATCCAATAAATTTTGACTGTTTTTGGGCTATTTTTCCAGTCACAATGCCGGCCTTATTTGCTAAGTGCCCGGCCTGTGGTAAAAAAATGGCCAAGACAGACCCTCATTCGGTCTGTGTAGCTTGTCTACCTTCTTCTCACAAGCCAGAACTTTGCTACCACTGCAGCAAACTTTCAAGTAGGACTTTGAGAGAGAGAGAGAAGAGCTGGCTTCAGTCCCTGACATGGCATGACAGAGGAGAAACCGTGAGTGGAAGAGAAGATGTTCACTCTAGGAAGCCTTCTTCTCAGCGCAAGGACAAAGGGGAGAAGAGAAAACATCGGTCTCCTTCAACTTCGAGGGACAGATCTTCTTCCAAGGTACCTGTGTGCTCAAAATCAGCATCGAAATAACCTTCGCGGCATACGAAGAAGAATTAGCCGTCGAAACAAGGTGAGAAACGACATGAGCGTAGGCGGTCCAGGTCTGGCTCGCCTACGACTGCAAGAGAGCGGGACTCGACGTCATCTCATCGACGTCGACGGTCGCCGCCGAGAGGCTCGAAGCATCAGTCAAGGTCGCCGTCGAGAGGTGCCATGACGTCGACGTCGAACCAGGCAGTAGAGGTTTCGACGTCGAAGAACCCCAGTCATGCGACGTCGAGGCACACGACGCCGAGAAAAGTATCGCCGTCGAAACGCCTGACGTCGACGCCGAAGAGGCACTCGTCGTCGAAAAGATCGCCGCCGAGGAGATCGCCGCCGAGGAGATCGCTGCCGAGGAGATTGCCGCCGAGGGAGAAATCGACGCCGAGGAGATCGCCGCCGAGGGAAAAATCGACATCGAAGAGGATGTCGTCGACGTCTCCTGCTGCAAAAAGGCCTAGAACGGTGTCCAAAGACCGGTCTAAGGTTTCTGGGTCCTCTGGGAGGTCCTCTTCCTCACCTGAGTTGCGGATTGTCGTGGAAGAGGTGTGGCGCCGCGGCCAGGGCGACTGACGCTGGAATCTGGGGACCACGGTTCGATCCCCGGCTCCTGCGGCAGGTTAGCCCAGCACCATGTGACTCTGGGCAATAGCTCGCTTAATCTTCCCAACGGCCCCCAGCGCCTAGAGACCCTTACGGGTGATTGTGCGCTTTACAAATGTGGACCTTGTGCAAATCTCTCCAGAGCCTTCAAGAGCGCCTTCACCTACAGGGGCTAATATCTCGCCACGATGGCTGGGGGAGCTCAGAGACTGGAAGATAAGGAAAATTAACCTTCCAAGGTCTCGTTCCAGGTCTCCGGTGTCTGCTAGATCAAGGTCACCTCTGATACGGGTGGTGCACTCTGCAATACGACGTGAGCGTACTCCACCGAGAAAGTCTCCATCGGAGAGGAGGCGAGCTTCACCATCTCCTAGGTCTTCTCGTCATCACTCTTCTAGAAGACGCGATGCTAGGTCTTCCACAAGGTCTACCAATTCAAAGAGGAACTATTCTCCAACACTGTCATCAACTCCTCCGAGTAGGATTTCACCAATTGATGACGTGATTACTTTTAATGAGGTTCTCTGTCGTGGTGCAGCGAAACTTCATATTGAGATGCCTGTCTCTACTGCCAAGACAACGGTAATTTTCGAGACCTTACATCAAAAATTATCATCGAGGCCTTTACTTCCCCTGGTTCCAGGCCTGTTGGAACCTGCGGAGCACAAATTCTTAACACCGGCATCCTTAGGAGCGGTTCCTTCGCGGATCGCAAAGAAATATAAAGCTCCGGACAATGATCCTTTATTTCTGAGGTCTGAGCCACAGCCTGATTCAGTCATCGTCTCAGCGGCTCGTAAGAATCAAACAGGAGCGGCTTCATCATCTGTGCCACCTGATAAGGACAGCAAAGCTATGGACTCGTTAGGAAAGAAAATGTGTGCCACTTCTGCTTCCTATATGAAGGTTGCCAGCGCCTCTGCTTTACTGGGTCGCTATGACCGTTCACTATGGGATTCCTTGTCTCGTTTTACAGAAAAACTTCCGAAAGAAGACAAGCAGGATTTTCTGGAAATCCTTCATGAAGGTGGGCTAGTGGCTAACCAGGTGATTAGCACAGCTGCAGATGCTTCCGACTTGTCTACGCATGGCTATGCCCATGGAATCTGTGCAAGACGCTCAGCTTGGCTGAGGCTTATGGGTCTTAAGCCTGAAGCACAACACCGGATTCTGAATTTGCCGTTCAATGGAAAATCGCTCTTTGGGTCTCATGCTGACGATGAGATGTCAAGAATGAAGACGGAGCTCGATACTGTGAGAGCTGTTGGTCTCGAAAAGAGAAAGGACAACTTTAAGAAGAAATACCGTCCTTATGATCGGAGACAGAACCAGCAGAGGGTTCAAACCCCTCAATGGTCGTCACAACAGAATCAGGGAAGATCTCAATTCTCCCAGCGTCGTCCTGGTAGAGGAAGAGGGGGTATTTCCAGACAGTCTGCACCTGGAAACAAGCAGCAGCAACAAAAACAGTGAGTGCTTGCTTCCCCTGAGCCCGTTACCCACTCCGGTGGGGGGAAGTGTTCGTTTTTACCTGGACGAGTGGAAAAACATCACAAACGACAAATGGGTGCTGAATATTGTGCAAAATGGATATGCAATCAGATTCAAATCTCCTCCACCCTCCATTCCTCCTCAAAAGTCTGTGTCCCATCACCTTCATCTTTTCAATCAGGAGGTGTCTACGTTACTCTTGAAGGAAGCTATCGAGGAGGTCCCGAAGGCACAGCGTCGTCACGGCGTTTACTCCCGATACTTTCTAGTTCCAAAGAAAGGTCCAAACAAGGAGTTCAGGCCCATACTAGATCTCAGGTGCCTCAATCAGTTCATTCGGCGAGAAAAGTTCAGAATGCTGGCGTTACATCAAATAATTCCACTTCTGCATCAAAAGGACTGGATGTGCTCCATAGATCTTCAAGATGCTTATTTCCACATCCCCATCGCCCCAAAGCATCGGTAATTTCTAAGGTTTTGCATACAAACCAGTCATTACCAGTACACAGTCTTGCCCTTCGGGCTAAAGTCAGCTCCACGCACCTTCTCAAAGTGCATGGCAGTCGTAGCGGCTTTCCTAAGGAAGAGACACTTTTTCGTCTATCCCTATCTAGACGATTGGCTGCTAAAGAGTGCATCTCCGATTCTGCTTCAGCAACATCTCACGTTCTGCATACATCAGCTGCGGAGGTTAGGCCTGCACGTGAACTTCAAAAAGTCTATCCTCAATCCCACACAGAGGATACATTATCTGGGCGCACTTCTAGATTCAAAGGACGCAAAAGCGTATCCTTCGGAGGAGAGACTATCCTCTATTCTCCTCAAGTGTCAAGTCTTACTAAAGAATCCTCGACCAACGGCCAGACAGATCTCGTCTCTGCTAGGATCCATGGCGTCTTGCATTTTCCTTTTTCCGAACGCCAGGCTTCACATGAGACCTCTGCAGCAGTCACTGGAGGATCAGTGGTCCCAGTTTTCAGACCGTTGGGAAGACAAACTGTCACTACCTCTGTCAGTGCGGATCTCCATTCGATGGTGGATGCAGCGGAGTCATCTCATAGCGGGAGTGCCTTTTCAAGAGGACATGCCCAGACGATTGCTGGTGACAGATGCGTCCCTGCAAAGATGGGGAGCCCATTTGGGGTCCCTTCAAGTTCAAGGAGTGTGGTCAGAGAAAGAAAGACTGTATCACATAAACATGTTGGAACTCAGAGCGGTACATCTGGCTCTCAAAGCTTTCTTTCCAGCTCTCAAGTCACCCTCTCTGCTTGTTCAGACGGACAATACAACAACGATGTACTATCTGAACAAGCAGGGCGGAACGAGATCCAGACCTCTGTCGCTGGAAGCGCAAGCAATCTGGAAGTGGCTTCTGGCTCGGGGTATGACAATTTCAGCTGTCCATCGGCCCGGCGTTCTCAACGTCCAAGCAGACGACCTCAGCAGGCACTTCGCAGAAGCACACGACTGGGTCTTAAAAGACGAAGTGATAAGAGATGTCTTCCAGGCCTGGGGATCACCAGAAATCGATCTCTTCGCGGACGCCGACAACGCAAAATGCCGCGTCTTCGCGTCCAGGTACCCACAACGAGGGTCCAAGGGGAATGCTCTATGGATGGACTGGTCAGAGACATTACTCTACGCTTTTCCACCGATTCCACTCATTCCCTTGGTGATCAAGAAACTGTACAAGTCGAAGACAGACATGATTCTAGTGGCTCCGGATTGGCCTCGCCAATGGTGGTACCCGGATCTCCTGCATCTATCCAAAGTGCCGCACAGGAGGCTTCCCTGCTGTACGGATCTGCTGACGAGGGAGAACGGCAGAGTGTTCCATCCCAACCTGCCATCCCTGAAGCTAGCAGTATGGTTCCTGAGTTCGTCCAGTATGGACATTTAGGTCTTTCACAGGACTGTATGCACATTTTAAGAGAGGCAAGGAGAGCTTCTACAAGAAAGACGTATGCTTTCAAGTGGAAGCGGTTTTTCATGTGGTGTGCTGCTGAAGGACATGACCCGATTCGAGGTCAAGAACAGGTACTGTCACCATACTTACTTTCTTTGGCCAAAGCAGGTTTGCAGTATTCCTCTATTAAGGTCCATCTGGCAGCGATTACAGCATATCGAAAGTCCCCTACCCAAGTGTCTTTCTTTCAAATGCCAGTTGTGAAGGATTTTCTCAAAGGTCTCAGAAAAGTGTATCCTCCCGTGAGGGCTCCTTCACCTCCTTGGGAGCTTAATGTGGTTTTATCTAAATTGATGGGTCCTCCATTCGAACCTATACACAAGGCTTCCCTTCAACATCTGTCGTGGAAGGTGTCCTTTCTTGTAGCGATCACTTCTGCGCGCAGGGTGAGCGAGATTCAGGCTTTTTGTGCTACAGAACCCTATCTCGTTTTCCATGCGAATAGAGTGGTGCTTCGGACTCATCCCAGATTCCTTCCTAAGGTAGTCTCGGATTTTCACATTAACCAATCAGTGACACTACCTACGTTTTTTGCTAATCCGAGCTCTTCAGCTGAAAAAGCTCTACATTCTTTGGATTTGAAAAGAGTTTTAAAGTTTTACCTTGATAAAACCAAAAGTGTTTGAAAGACTGATCATTTGTTTGTAAACTACGGTCCTCTGAATACGGGCTTGCCTGCATCCAAGAGGTCCATTTCTAGATGGATTGTGTCATGCATTTTGTTATGTTATCAATTGGCACGAAAACAGCTCCCGGGTAGACCGAGAGCTCATTCCACTAGAGGAAAGGCTGCTACTATAGCAATGCTTAAAAATGTTCCTGTTCATGAAATTTGTAAGGCAGCTACATGGCGTTCGGTTCACACCTTTTCTCGCCATTACTGCCTTGATTCTGATACTCAGGCGGATGCTCAGGTTGGTCAGGCATCCCTGAGGAATTTGTTTGGGTAATATTTTTATGAGTGTACCGTTTAGAGAGCTTGATATTAGTCCGCAGGGTATGGGATGGGCTTGCTACTCTATTCAGTGCTTATGACTATTGATGAGTATCCCCTGGAAGAGAAGGATTAGTTACTTACCTGTAATCCTAGTTCTCTTCCAGGGGTATACTCATCAAAGTCATAAGCACACCCACCCGCCTCCCCGGACTAATATCAGAACAATCTCTTTTACATGTTACCCATGCAGTTATCACACTGTTATACGCCATCCAAAAGAACTGACCTAACTGTCACCTGTGGTGCATGATGGGAGCCTGGAGGCTCACAGAGGTCTTAAAGGCACGGCGCCAGATTTTTCTGTTGTTACAATGCAGCCTATCTAGGCTAAAGATGCCTCTATGATCCTGCCTGTTTTTACCTTTGAAAATAAAGGTTGTGTGTTTCAAAGAAAACCTAGGCAGTGTTTTCTTCTTTACATTGTCATATAATGTGTTTTATATGTCTTTAATTAGCAAATGTAAAGATTTTACAGGCTATTGTGGCAGTTTTCTTTGAGCCTAGTATGGTTATATTGGGCTGCATATGTATATGTATATGCATATTATCTATATATATATGGTTATTTTATGCGTATTTATATGTATTTATATATATATATATATATATATATATATGTAGATATATGCATATTATTGGCTATTGCTCCGGGGTCCCGCACGTGGGCGGGACTATTCAGTGCTTATGACTTTGATGAGTATACCCCTGGAAGAGAACTAGGATTACAGGTAAGTAACTAATCCGTCTTGCTTGTGGGAACTTATAAATTTGTAGTTATCCAGCGCAATATCCTTGGTGCAACAACATCAACTGTTGCATGGCTAAACACTAATGAGGTCCCAAAGGCGAGACCTATTGGCTATGCCAATGCTTGTTTAAAGGGGACCTCAAAATGGGTCTCTATCGGGCTCTGTTTTGTGCCCTGACACAAGCAGTCCGTTTTTTTCCAGACTGCAGACACATCGATGTGCACAAGCTCTCACTGCTTACTTCTTCTCACTAGAAGTGAAGTGACGGCATGACGTCATGCCAGGGGTGTTGTAGGGGAAGGGGAATCCTTTAAAGAGTCATTTTCCCTCGGGATTTCCCTTCTCTTTTTTAAACTCAGGAGCAGCAACATTGTCGTGCTGTCACCAGGGCTTTAAGTTGAAGCTTTTTCATTATATACACGCCTTAGTTGCTGCTTACTTATCTTATGCAACTAACAACCATTGACAAAGCCAATAGTCCTGGCTTGTTGTAGATATGATGTTACTTGTTGTATTGCATATCTGGATAAATGACCGAAACAGCAAAATACAAGCCGGGCGGCACACTATGCTATGCACAGATTTTTAGCTTATGTGTTTTTAAGCCATTCCCTTAATTACATTGCCACGCCCCTTTGAGATACCCCTCCCCCCACCCCACCCCAAGTTTTCCATCCCACTTAAAGCCCTGGGCGCTGATATTGGTCACAGCAGAAGGTTCCTCCTCTCATTCTCAGGGAAGAAAGTGAAATTCTCCAAACGGTCGCTCCTTGTTTAGTGTGAAGTGTTTAGCCAATCAGATGCCTCCTTTCTTTTTTTGTATTGTTCCTAGATTCACATATTGTTTGTGTCTCCAATGGAAACAGTGCTACAGTGTGTCCAGGTGTGTGGCTCTACTAAGATCATAGACAGAATTTCCTTTGAAGTGATGTGCCCCTGAAAATAGGAACTAACAGCTAGATTCATCATTGTCAAATCGTCTCGCAAAGGGCCAGATTCTGAGAATCTGGCCCTTTGCGAGTGCAATTTTTGCATTTGGGATTCATCATCCCAAATGCAAAAATCGCTAATTGCGAAATTGCATATTTGCGAGGAATTGCATTTAAGGAATCTCTATTTGAGATTCCTTAAATGCAATTCATTAACCATTTTTAATTTGAGAATTCGCAATTTTTGGCCGCTATTTACCACGAATTGTAACTTTGTGGTAAATAGCAAAAACTTAGAAAAATGCACTTCAGTGCATTTTTCTAAGTTGCATGTTACACACACACATGTCCTTTGGACATGTGTGTGCGCAACACATGTGTACATTTGCATTTCAGGGGTGCTACAGGGTGTCCTTTGGACACTCCTGCACCCTTGAAATCGCATCCTTATTTGCGATTAGCAAATTGCTAATCGCAAATAAAGAATAACTCCCCATTCATTCCTATGGGCCTTTCTATGGGCATTCCTATGGGCCTTTAGGCCCATAGGAAGGAATGGGGAGTTATTCCTTATTTGCTGATCGCAAATAAGGAAGCTGTAGGAATCGCAATTTTATTTGCGATTTCTACATGAATCCCATTTTGCAAGTCCTTAATAGCGATTCCTTAATAATCGCTATTAAGGACTCGCAAAACGGGACAATGATGAATCTAGCTGTAAGAATCTCAGAATATTTACAAAGGTATGTTTGGTTAGAGTCTTTTTTTCATTGTTTGATGGTATTGCATTCCTAAGAGCAACTTTAAACTCTACCTGTAGTGGTACATTTCAAACTTTCCACACTTTCAAGTTTCTAGGACACACAGCACCTGGAACTGCTGCCGAGGGAGGACAGCCAACCCCCACTGGGCATTGCCTTTGGCAGGTGAAGCGGGGTTTGCTGGCAGGAGCTGGTCTCTGGCCAGACCCTGCTCCCAGCCCAACGTGAGCTGCAAGTCCATGCTGCATTAGGGGAGAGGAGTTGGCCTAACAGCTAGGGCGGTCGACCTCGAATCTGGGGAACTGGGTTCGAGCCTCGGCAATGATGCTGAACATCCTGTGATCCTGGGCAAATCACTTAATCTCCCTGTGCCTAAAAAATGTAATGTGTGTTGTCATGTAATGTAACTGGTGCTATGTAAAGCGTTCTGATACCAGATTCGGGTCAAGTTCGCGCTGTATCAAAACTCTGTAAAATAAAAAATAAAAATTGCCCACAGGGCTTGGCCTCTGGCCAGGACCTTGGCCCACCCTCCCACGGGCGGTCAACCCCTGTTGCACCTGCCCCTTGGCCGTTCACAGCAGGATTGCCATTTGTTTTTGTCTTCTGGCCAGACCCTTCATGCAACCCACGGGATGTGGACAACCCCTTTTGCGCATGGCTGTCTTCTACAAGTAGTGGGTGTTGCCAGCAGGGCCTGGCCTCTGAGGGGATGGTTCATCCATCTACAGTGGGTTGGAGCAGAGCCCAGCACAGCACATGTGGCCCACAGGGCTTGGTATTGGATGGGGCCCTCCATCCAGCCCGCCATATGCAAACAATCCCCAGTGCTCAAGGCAGTGCTTCCAACCCGCTGCGGGCGGGCAACCCCTGCTGTGCTCCCCTCTGGCTAGGTCCTGTGCCAAATCTGTCCCAGTCATTCAATCCCACTGCTGCGCCCAACCTTTGGCTGTGCTCAGTGGTACTTGCCCATATGGTGTGGTCTCCAGCCAGGTCCTGCACTCAGTACAGGCAAAGCGGGCAAGGCCCGCTGAGCACAGCCTTTGATGGTGAGCAGCTGGAGTTGCATGCCAGACTTGGCCTCTGGCCACGCCCTGCATCCAACCCACTGCAGGTGGACAACCCCTGCTGTGCACGGCCAAAGGTGCGTGAGAGAGCCAGAAGCAGAATGTGTGGAAGTGAGTCAGTGCGCGCAGTGTCTGACCTCTGGTCAGGCTCTGCACCCGCTGCACATGGGTGGCCAACTCCTGCTGCGCAGAGCCAAAGGTCAGGCACCGCAGGGGTTCCTGGCAATGCTTGGTCGGTGGCCAGTCCTACAACCCAACCAGCCCTGGGCAGTCCTCTCCCCCCACTGCACACTTCTTCAGCTGTGCATAATGAATATTGCTGTTCCACTACACCTGAAGTTGCAGCCAGGACCGCAGTACATTTGCGCTTTCCATGGCCCTCATTTGCCATTTTATGTGGGTAGGAGGATGGCTTAGTATATGGTGCTCGCTTTTGTAAGTGTGGCAGGGTATGCTCAGACGTGAGTCCCTTGCTCACTTTGCCACTGGATTCAAGCAAGCCGGGCTGAAGACGGCTATAATGCCAGAAACCGGTCCTCGGAAGCTTGTTTCTGGTCCAGGGAAGGCATGGCTTGGCAGTTCGGGCTGAACTGTTCCCATGAGGTACAGGGTCAGACTGATTTGCATATAGCCATGTCTGAACTGGGGTGGCAGAGTGGGCTAAAGAACGGTGATGGGTCAAACCCAGATCTTTTGACTGGGTTTGATTGGTTCAGATGCTCCGTACATCACCACCCCCTTTTGTACCGCTTTTGTAAGTGTAGGACCCTGCACTAATCCAGACAACCCTTGTGGTGATTTAGGAGGTCTTAGACAACCATAGAAAGCTCTCTAAGAGGGAGCTGTTGAGAGCAGCCTTCAGGCTTAGTCCAGAAGGAGTGTAAAGCAGCTTGTTTCACCAGCACTAATCATATAGTGTGGGTTAAGCGAAAAAGAACCACACAGTCTAGTTATAAAAATATGTATTTATTGTATTTATTATAAACACTCACTTAGACATTGCAATATCTCCTACCCAGAGATACAATCACAATACAGTAAATACTTTAGTAATAGATCACGTAAGTAGCACAAATGCACAGTGGTCTCTAGGGGGAGACCAAACCATATACTATGAAAGTGGAATGTGAACCACGACCTCAGTCGAGACTGGATCCAGAAGATGTAGAAGAGCCGGGGACCCAAGGAACGACCCTAGATAAGAAACAAGGAACCCCACGGAGGCCGTGTGCAGAGTGGGAACACAACCGCATGCACAATACAAGTCAATGGGTAAGTTGCGGTTGCAGTTTTTAAGGAGGACCCTTCCCAGCGACCCTGAAGAAACCCCGTGGAAGATGGAAGGATGGAGAGTCACTGCACCCGTGGATACCCCCGGGGACCAGGATACATACACCAGGGAAGCAGGATGCATAGGTGCAAGGTGACGTTGGAAACCGCCGTAGACCACAATGGAGGTATTTAGAAATGACGCTGCTGGAGAAGAAGGTTAAAGTGTTTGGTGAATCCCAAAGGTGGATTCAAGATGAGAGGCACCTGCAAGCAGAGGGGACAGAATCTATGCCACTCAGGAGTGACCAGGAGGCACTGAAGACGAATTCCAACTGATGTCAGAGATGCAGGAGTTGACCGTGTTCTTGAAGCTGCAGCTGTGCGAACTAGGCGATGCTGTGGAAGACCAGGAGTTGTTCATGAGCTGTACCACGCTGGATGTCAAGAGCCAGGGGGTCATGTCTGTGAGAGCACCAACAAGCTTTGGCAAGGGCAACAAGCATAGTATGCGAAAAAAGGTGCGGTGTAGGGACTAGCAAGTTCCAAGTGACTCACTACGAGCAGGTAAGTCAGAACAGGCCCCGACCAAGCAGGGAAGACCATTGGAGCCAAAGAAGATCCTCAAAAGGACCCAAGGGCCAAAGGCACATGCGTCGGAGGAAGTCTTCGAGCAGTTCACCAAAGGGTGAAGACCCAAGTTTCAAGTTTATTGTATGATTAATTAAAATCGTTACAAATATCTAAAACAGTTGAATATCATTACGTCCACAGTTAAAACCATGCTACATTAATACTATATCCTATTAATTACAGTGTGAGGATTCTACCAACACATAAAATATTTTAAAAAGTACAATAGATGAAATTTAGTCCAGCATTTCTAAGTAGGTCTAATTTACAGTTAAAGTTTGGTCCTGCTTTTCTAAGGAGGTCTAATTTTTAGTCCTTTTATTGCACAACTTATTCCAAATAAGACTATGTCCAGTTGCTCAGGCCTCTCTGATCCCCTCCTGATCAGCTTTGAGTAATAGTTTTTTAACTTCTGCCAGGTATTTCACTCCTCGGCAGGCCAGGATAATAGAAGAGCCGTCCATCCAGCGTATAACGGCTTGCCTGCACGTGCGAATTTTGAGTTCAATAAAGATAGATCTTAGGTAGTATCTCCTCCAAGCCGTAACTGCTGGACAAACGCAAAAAAGATGAGTCAGGAATTCATTTTGGTAGCCGCAGCGACACTGAGGTATTTGTTTGGGTTGTTTCCAAGACGGCCGTAAATCTTTCGAAGCGTGCAAACCCATCCTGTAGTTTATGTAAGACTTCTTTAGGTGCCAGCTAAAGTGGGATGTTAGGTAAGCTTGAGGTTTCAATACTTTGTAGGAAGAAATAATTGTCCACCCGTGCCTACGTTTAGATATTGTAATTTTGTCCTCCAGAAAGGATTTCTTTTTTACTGCGTCCTTTATCACCTTACTAAAAGTTGTTTTTTCTTGACTTTTTTCCCAATCTGCTTGTATTTCAAGGACAGCCAGGCAGGTTCTCAGGTAACTTCCCCATAAGTTTGATGGTTCTTGACCCGTCTGGGGCTTAATTTCTTCCCAACATAGTCTGTCCATTGAATCTGGTTCTGCAGATCGGAATTTGTGGCAGAGCTTTAGGAACCCGCTCATGCTCCAAAATTTTTGATTTAGAAGGCCGAATTCTAGCCGGACTTGAAATGGAGAGGCTGACTTTGGCAAATTAAAAACGGCTTTATAGATCCTTGTCTGGAGGTCATTGAGTAGCTCCACCTCTTTACCACACCAAGTGACTAAGCCGTATGACAAAGTAGGCATACTTTGTGCTGACATTACTTTTAGAAGGTGGTTATTATTTGGGAAGTCCAATTTAGTTTTTAGTTGTTGGTAAGCAAAAATTAGTGACTGTGCTTTTGCTTTAGTAACAAGTTTATGCTCCTTATAAGGTTGTGCCCTGCCCTATTGTGATACCGAGGTATTTATATGAACCTTGCTCTTCAACCTTCATCCCTTTTACTGTCCATTTGAACTTAATTTTGTGTGAATCCACCAAACGGACAACCTTTGTTTTTCCTTTAAGTTCCAGATTTTCTTGGTCCAGGTAGGATACTAAGTTGTTAATAGCTCTTTGAAGGCCGATGGGAGTTTTGCTTAATAAAACAATATCATCCGCATACTGTAAAACGGAAATCTGCTTATTGGCCATTATCGGTGGGTGGCAGTCAGCTACTTCCATGTATTTACCAAGGTCAGAGAGGAACAAATTAAATAGGATTGGTGCTAATGTTGAAATTGGCAATGTGTATACACATAAGCGGCGTTCATTTGTGTTCACTGTACCTCTTGTCGTAAGCAGAATGGATATTGCAAAACACTTACTGTGTTATCCCGCCAGCATAGACCCATACACACCTATATACAGCAGCCATTTTAGGTACCATGGTCTCTCTGTTTGCGATCGATTATCAGCCCCTTCCCTGACCCTGCAAGCTTCCCCCATGCACCCTGACCGCCCCCGCTCTCACATGCACAAGTCATGAGCCCTCCCCTCCCGCATGACTCTGTCTCTGAGAAACACACCCCGCGCCTGACCAACACCTCCTTTTCCTTCCATGAATACCCCTCCCTTGATGACCCCGACCTCTGAGCCTGAATGTCTGCACGGACCGCTGGTCATCCCTTAGCCCGAGGATACAGTTATTGCCCACTACTGTGTGCACTCGCCTCTCTTGAAAGGAGCCACTATTGATCATGACCACCCCACCCCCTGAGATTCGATCAGGCGCACACATTCCAAAGGAATCAGCAGAACACTCAGCTGCGTGACAGCCCTTCCTATTGTATGGAGGATAAGGGCCACTACTGTAGCCACGTGTTGGAATATCTTCACACTTCACAATGTCTTGATTGTAATGAAGGATGCCTGTGTGCCATAAACCTGTGTATAAAAGGCGAAGCCTCAGAGAAACTTGTTAGAGCACCTCCCGAAAACACTATGCGAGTGTCCCAAATGACAGGCTCTCCTCATGAGAAATAAAACTCTTTCCTTGTCTTCCTGCTTCCAGTGCCCGTCTCTTTATTTGGTAATTATTTACGATGGAAACTAACAGGCGCCTTGCGCCAGCAGCCTGGGCATCCGGTTCGTTATGGGCTGACTTTTCATCAATTGGCGTCCCAACGCGGGGTCCATCAGCGACATAAGGTCCAGTAAGAGAGGTCCAGATGATGGGGTGAACATCTAAATGATTGGAGTATACCTGCCTTGAGAGGGCCCTCGTCCGGCTGCCGATTGAATGAACTTCACCGATTCCGAACGGACCTCTCTCAAGTGACCTATTGTCCTGACTGGAATCCCACAGGAATGCTGCGGTAAAAACATGGAGAAAGAGAACGATCGGGCGCTGGAAAAAGGAAGGCGAAGAACTGTCCACATGGTCCGGTCCGGGTAAGGTCGTGACACACGACAAATTGCGAAATTGATTGATTGATTGTTTGAAAATACTAGTATTACTCACTTTATTGTCTCTGAGAGATTCTCTATTTGCAAACAAGCACAGAGTCCCCATACTCTGTTTAGTCTTTGCAGATAGTGAAGGATAGGTAATTCAGACTTTTGTCCCCATTGTAATCCGTCATACCTATTTTTCTCCCCATTGATTCCATTGATTGATTGTTTGAATCGAACATTGAATTGTTCGAAGTTGGTTCTCTTAAGGATCTTCTCTGCCTACAAACGGGGAAGAATAGGAATATTCTCTCTCCCTTTGCAGAAAGTGAAGGGTAGGTAACGCAGGCTTTTGCCCCCAATTGTAACCCGTCGTGCCTATTTCATTCCTCATTGATTGATTGTTTGTCCGAACATTGACTGTTTCGGAATTGGATCTTTTTGGAGGTATTCTCTGTTTGCAAATAACGTGGAATAGAAATATTCTGTCTAGTCTTTGCAAGTAATAAATGGTAGGTAACGTGGACCTTTGTCCCCCGTTGTAATCTCTCGTGCCTATCTACTCCCCACTGATTGGTAAACCCGTTCCACCCGGACCATTTACTAGAGGTAGGTCATCTGGCCCGACCAGAGAGCACCCCTAGTGAAAAGGACATATACAATAATAACAAAGTGATCACTGTATCCTGTTAACAGAAACTTTAGCATGAAACAACCTAGAAAGAAAGGAATAGGAAAACGAAATCAGTAGGCCACTGATGAAAGTTTTATTAAATAACGAATAAGGAAACGATAACAATACTTAACGATAAAACATTTTATTGTCCTAGAAACAAGAAACGTTAGAAATAAGTCCGTAATAAGAAACCTGAAAACGATAAGAGAAGCCAAGCTTGACATTGCGACGGCCACGAGGCAACGAGGCTTCATCGCCCCTCGCTGCTCCAAACATGTCTGTCCCACCGCCTGCCACGCCCAAATAACGGCAACCTGGGAAAGATACAAGTCAGCAGATATCCGCCCCCATTCTGGAACCTCCCAAAGTGCAACAGGTTTACGGCTACGCCCAGCCACACATGTAGGGCGGGTCCTGCTGCCAACCGTCGGCCGGAGATCATAAGAGGCCGAGGCCGACGGGATCCGGCCGCGGTGGCTGCTACTACAACACTGGAGAGTTGCAGGGGGGGGAATGTCCATGTCCTCGACCCCCCCCTCTCTCTCCCAGTCTGGACCAGCATCCATGGAGGGCCTGGGAGTGGAGAGGCCACTACACGAAAGGCCCAGGAGAGGCGCCACGCGCCAAGGTCTGTCCCCAGGATGGACTAAGGGACCCGTTCCTGGGGCCGTGGCAAGGAGCGTCCGGCCACCATCAACCAGAGGCCCGCCCCAAAAGACGCACTGGACATTTCTTCTTTCTTCAATAATGGCTGCGACAACCCTGGGGGGGGGATGTCTTGCACATGCCTCCGACCCCCCCCGTCCTCATCGCCTGGTCCGGCCATAACAAATGTCAAGCGAGACGCCATGGGGTGCACCGGGAGGGAGAGGCGGTGCGAACAAGCCTCTCCCACCTCCCCAGGTGGAGGCTCCCCAGCTGCACCCTAGGCGCTCCACGCACCCGGCAAAAGGGTTCATCCACTGTGGCGATGCTGCAACACCTCGCCCGGCAGGTTGGAGCCCGCCTGCTCATTTGACCCCGCGATCGCCGGTAGCTGCCGAACTCTCAAAATGGCGGTCTACTGTACAAGAGCGGGCCCAGCAGGAAGGAATGGCCCGGTCACTTGTTGACTCCACCATCATAGTCCTCCACGACCTTGAAGATTCTAGAGGAGCCGCGGGAGTCCCCGATCCCTGCAGACACCCCCGATGGGGAATGACTGCCATGATTGCCCACGGAACGATGGAAATGTAGCCGCAGGACGTCGGCGCTCCCATGCTGGCGCCAGCCTCAGTTTGAATGACTAGAATCCTGCAGGCTACAGTTCGGATCAGTTCCGGTGAAAACCCAGTCTGACCCGGTAGGAAGATTGTTGCCTCCCTCCCCTTTTTGACTGATAGTTCAGACCGCCGATCCTTTCTTTTGCCCTTTAACGGAACTTTTGGACCGCCAAAAGAAGCTCTGGGCCAACCACGAGTTAGTGGAGATTTAGACTATGCCTGGATCTGCCTGACTGCACCCAAAATGGTGCCGATGCAAAATGAAACTTTCAACTCCTTATTGTACCTCGATTGTTCAGCCCTGGTGTCATGAAATATGTATGCAGGGTTTTTTTTTACCACATGGATTGATATAGGATGTGTACTGATTATATGTTCGGACAATTAATTGATTCAGGATGTGTACTGTCAGTTCGGGAAATTAATTGATATGGGATGGGTACTGGTTATATGTTCGGACAATGAATTGATATTGGATGGGTACTGATTATGTGTTCAGACAGTAAATTGACATCAGATGGGTATTGATTGAACATTCGGACAATGAATTGTTGTTTAAGTTTGACGCATCATGATTATTGAAAGTTGGAAGCCCAACACTTATGACACTCGCTCACACTGAAGTCTCGACATGATTTTATTGCACTTTTCGCACTTTTAGATTATGAAAATAAACGACCACCGACTCCATTAAAGTTTTCTGCTAATAAGTATCCCCACAGATACAGTTCCAGCCTGCTCCGTGGCCGGCCCACGGGGTTGTAGGCCCGTATTTATGCACCGACATTCTTATTAAAGATTTTTGGAAAAAGCAAACATAGTTGTCACGCGTAAATTGATAGGTTTCGAATAAATGATCACTATTTCCTATATAACTTAAGTACAGGTGAAATGACCCAGCTCGATTAAAAAAAGGGTTAAAAGGTATAATACGTAGAAATATTGCAACTATGAAGGGTCCAAGTTTTAGTCGTGTATTTGTCCTTTTTGTACAGCCAAAAGCAACCGCTAAAGATCCTGGTATTTAGCCTATACTTTATATGCTACCTGTATAAGAAAAGTCACACTAACGGTCCACCTGGGCTTGAACGCCCAGTTGGCAGTGACTGCATCCCGTGGAGATAGGCCGAGTACGCAGTAAGTAAAAGCCTTTCTGGGTTTATGCGCGCTAGTGTGTCTATCAATGTAGCCCCTGCCCCCTTCTTTTTCCCTCTCTCTGCAGGTCACATCGGAATGTCAATTAATGTACGAAAATGGTGATCTAGCGGACGAAGAGACGGGAAAGAGGGTCTGATTATGGTACCTAACCGCGACAAACCCCGAATAATACAACCAAAAATAATGTGCACACATGATTAAGCATTCTTACGTTTAACTAAATAGGGAAAGTTTAAGGAATATTCCGAGGTAAGGTTTACACAAGTACCCTCCGCCGGGAGGACTAGGAATATGGCCAATATTTAAAAACCTACTACCTCCTTTTCGCATCCTCATAGACATGTAACTAAAAGCTGCCCCATTGTTCTTCAATTGACACCAACTGTTGTCTCAGCCTGGAAACACATTTGCTAAAATGACTCAAAAATATCACCGTGAGCATTAGCCCGACCAGGTCAGTTCATGACCAATTGCCAACGGCGTAAGTGTGTACAATCAAAGCCACCAGTAAAAGCAGCCAATGAATAAAAGAGAAGAAAAAGGTAAAAAGAGCTACGGATGATAAGGATGCACAGCATATAGAAAAGGATAATTTTGGCCAATAACTGTTTTATGTTTTGTCTTGGATCTTTGTATATAATACATGTACTGTCTCCCCCGTTTGAGTTTGTGTGTACGTGATGTATGGATCTACGTCATCCCTCCGCTTGTGTTTACGTATTACTTAACCCCTGCTGTTCTGTGTTGTGTGCGCACTGAATGGACCATTATTGTACACGTTTCTCTCTCTCTCTCTCTCTCTCTCTCTCTCTCTCTCCACGACATACGTGTACCGAATGGTTCGTTTAGAGTGCGAGCGACTCTCTCTCTCTCTCTCTCTCTCTCTCTCTCTCTCTCTCTCTCTCTCTGAGGGTCCCCCTGTTCCCTCCTCCCTTGTGCAAGAACGTTGTGCCCCACGGGCACAAACCTAATTGGGACTCTTCGAACACAAAGGTGTTCGGCAAAATTGACAGAAACTAAAACGATTGTAACTTGCCATATTACTACCTCTCCTTTCTGCAAAACAATAGAACCCGAGTTGGTCATGAAAGAAAGGACAGGTCAGACGACTGACGTCCCCTAATCTGGCCTTTTTATAGGGGGACTATAACGTCAATGGTCTTCTGTTTGTCAGTTCGTCAGAAATGCGATCCCCAATGCCCAGATTGTCCCACCCCTCTGCACTTAAGTGCGGATGTCCAAAGTGTCCCCGCTTGTCCCGATTGACCCCAGCTCCCTGTCCAAAACGTCCCCGTTTCCCCCGCAGGTTTTACATCCCCCCCTTCTTCATGACGATAACGCCCCTACTTGCAAGAGTTAGCTGACTCCGAAGGAAAATGTGAGATTGTCAGTACTTGGGCTAAAAGGGAAAAAGGGCGAGTCTCTACATAAGGACTCGATTTTGAGTTTGATATAATACACCATGTATAAAAGTCCAATTTCTCTCATCATATGTCGCGAATGAACGCCAAACAGGTTTATGAAGTCAATAAGCAATGCACTCCTACAGACTCCATAAGTGACGACTTCTGACTGTGACCGATGAACTTATCCCCCACCTACATAGGATTGGGGACAGAATTGAGATGTATAAATGTCTTCTCCTGCCAGTCTTTCTAAAACTTGTTTTCTACCCATTCAAAGATACAATCACCGGAGGAGAGGAGCTGGATGTGACGCACAGCCTGGCCACAGATCATGAAGCACATGTAACCGCAACCAAAGGTGGAGCCGCAGAGCAACGGGACGCCGGACGAGGCACAACTCTCAAACTCGGCAGATGAAGGAATGAAGGGCTGCCTTGAAGCCCTCGACTTGCTGACCCACTCGGGCCTGAAGTCCCCGCCCCCTTTTGAGTTCGACTGATGGGCTTGCCTGCTCGTTGTCCTTTGCTCCCTTGGTCCCTTGGTGTGTTCGAAGATCTGGCCCCACTCCGCCCTCTCTTCCCTCGATTATTCAACAAACTCTTTCATATAAGCTTTGACTATAGAATTAGGTTTTGCCACGGAAGGAGAGAGACACGCAGGTGCCCAGTATAAGGCACCCCTAAGAAGATCAGTTAGGAAACAGGACTGTGATCTAACAGCAGAGGACTGATCGCACCCTGCAACGCGTAAGGATGATTCCGAGCTGGACTTATAGCTCCACCGCCGGTGCTCAAAAGCGCCAACGAAAAGAAAACGGACTACCAGAGTCTACCAGTGGTGGCTCGTCGTTAAAAAAGACATTTTCACTAAGACCCCCCTTCCTGAACTTTCTACCTACCCCTTGACTAGTTGTTTACATCGAACTGAATTCCTCCCTCAATTCTTATTGCTCTAAAAAAAAAAAAATGTTTTCGGTCACTCAAGTCCAAAGGTCTCATACAGCACTTTTTTACTATATGTTGATGTCATATTCCTTGGTTGACCCCGACTAAATGTTATGCCAATCTATGAATAACGCAACGAATGTAAATTCATATGTACCGCATTCCGCAAATTGTATCGACTACATATGGTTACACGCAATTTGCTAGCATTTGACGAACGTTATTTCATTGGCCACACATGACTATATGTACACTCCATCAGTTGGGGTAAACACAAATGTACTAGCTATGTTTAAAAGCGGCGACTGTTGAAATTGGCAATGTATATACACATAAGCGGCGTTCATTTGTGTTCACTGTACCTCTTGTCGTAAGCAGAATGGATATTGCAAAACACTGACTGTGTTATCCCGCCAGCATAGACCCATACACACCTATATACAGCAGCCATTTTAGGTACCATGGTCTCTCTGTTTGCGATCGATTATCAGCCCCTTCCCTGACCCTGCAAGCTCCCCCATGCACCCTGACCACCCCCGCTCTCACATGCACAAGTCATGAGCCCTCCCCTCCCGCATGACTCTGTCTCTGAGAAACACACCCCGCGCCTGACCAACACCTCCTTTTCCTTCCATGAATACCCCTCCCTTGATGACCCCGACCTCTGAGCCTGAATGTCTGCACGGACCGCTGGTCATCCCTTAGCCCGAGGATACAGTTATTGCCCACTTCTGTGTGCACTCGCCTCTCTTGAAAGGAGCCACTATTGATCATGACCACCCCACCCCCTGAGATTCGATCAGGCGCACACATTCCAAAGGAATCAGCAGAACACTCAGCTGCGTGACAGCCCTTCCTATTGTATGGAGGATAAGGGCCCCTACTGTAGCCACGTGTTGGAATATCTTCACACTTCACAATGTCTTGATTGTAATGAAGGATGTGTGTGCCATAAACCTGTGTATAAAAGACGAAGCCTCAGAGAAACTTGTTAGAGCACCTCCCGAAGACACTATGCGAGTGTCCCAAATGACAGGCTCTCCTCATGAGAAATAAAACTCTTTCCTTGTCTTCCTGCTTCCAGTGCCCGTCTCTTTATTTGGTAATTATTTACGATGGAAACTAAGAGGTGCCTTGCGCCAGCAGCCTGGGCATCCGGTTCGTTATGGGCTGACTTTTCATCACTAACACGCAGCCTTGTTTTAATCCTTGCTGCGTGTCGATGCTCGCTGTCGTACTGTGTCCTTCGCCCAATTTTACTCTCGCCCAGGTGTCGCTGTGTAGGGCAGTAATCGCATTTAATAACTGATTCGGTAGACCCCATGCCTTTAGCTTTTTCCAGAGTCTCCCTCTGTTTACTCGATCGAAGGCAGATTTTATGTCAATAAAACATGCGTACAATCGCGTTCTCCTTTTTTGTGCCTTTTCAGTTAGAATTGCAAGGATTGCCAGGTTTGTTATAGTGCCCATCCCTTGTCTAAAACCTGTTTGAAAGTATGGAATTATATTGTTGTCGTCCGTCCACTCCTGCAGCTGGGCGAGGAGGCAGGAGGCGTAGAGCTTGGCCTCAACATCAATTAGGGATATGAGCCTGTAGTTACCTGGATTTCGACGGTCACCTTGTTTAAATATAGGATGGATTATGGTCCCTTTCCATGAGTCGGGGACTTCGCTGTGTGTAAAGATGCGGTTGAAGAGTGGAGTTCAGTTCGTCGACCAAAAATCTGGGTCGTCCTTAAAGAATGCATTGGGGAGGCCATTTGGACCTGCCGCTCCTTCGGTTTTGAGACTTAGTATAATATCGCGTAATTGTTTTGTGGTCGTCAGGGTGTTTTGATCACTGCCATCTCCTGCCTGTAATGGGTTTTGCAGAACCAGGTTTTCCCACTTAGATTTTCCTTTCCTTTCTTCCATTACCAAAGTTGACCCTTCCGACCCTTCAATGGGCCCTATTGCCGTACTGGTATACATAACCCCCACATGCTCAATCCACGCTTCGGCTCGAATTCCGGGTTCTTGTCGGAGTCTTGCTCCCTGATTCAGGTTATTTATGATGCCCCAAAAATCCCTGCTACTTGGCAATTTACTTGCATACAGCAAGTTTGTCCAAATCGATTCTTTGAAAGCCATTTTAGCGTGCCTCAATGTTTTCTTGTAATGGCTCCTTAGTTCTTTCAATTTACTTTTATTTGGTTTATTGCCTAGTCTTGTCACTTGGGTTTGAATTCGTACCTCTCTTGAGATCCTACTCTTTTGATCTCTCAGGTCGTTACTGAACCAGGGATCCCTCCTAGACTTTGATCTTCTTTGACTGCCAGATGGTGCTGGAAATTTTCTGGTAATGGTGTGGGTCAAATGTTCCCAGTTTTTTACACATTCTTGGTCTAATTGTGACCCCAGTTCGCTCACATGCTCCCTTACCGTCTCCTGTATAATTTTCAGGTTTCCCCCTCGCCATTTCAATTTCCGCAAGTTAAACCTTTCGGAGGGTTGTATAAGGGAATTAATTTTTTGGGCCCATGTGATGGAATTAGACGTTGTTATTTGAGGAAAATGATCGCTTTCTGTGCGCTGGGTGATGCAAAAGGAATCAATGCAAGTGAGTAACTCGTTACTGACTATGGTAAAGTCTATTTTTGATCGAACGTTACCACTCAAATACGTTATAGCTGCTGGTGTATCCCCCGTTGCTTTTCCATTCAAGATGGACAGTCCCAGATCTTTTATCTTTTTCGTTAATGTTCGGCCTCCCTGGTTCCCTAACCTCTTTCCTTTTATTTGGTCTTTGCTTATGATATTGCTGTTAAAGTCTCCAGAGATGAACATGGGGCAGTGTGCATAAGATCTTTGCAAAGTTTTAATCAGGGCCATTAAAATGGAGTATCTTTCTTGCTGGGTCTTTCTCTAAGGGTGTACGAAAACGTTCATTAGTAGAAGTTCCCACTTTGGGTTATTTGAAGTAGATATTCCAGAGATTTTAATCACCTGTACCCAGTTGGTCCCCACGTCCAGTTCTTTGGTTAACCAATTATACTTTTGTGAGGTGTATAGTGACAGGCCTCCTCGTGGGTGCCCAAAGTTTGAAAATCTTTCAGCGAGGAAATGGTGTTCCTTGAATCCAGGAATTGCAACTGGAGTCAGGTTCCAGGTTTCCTGAAGCATGATTATATCTAATTGTTTTTTTTTTTTTTTTTTTAAAAACCTTTATTGAAAAATACGAATAACTACAAGCGCAGGCCTACAACCACAGGGGCCGGCCGCAAAATCAGGAGAGTCAACACAGCAATATCAATGTGCACGATAGAATGAATACAGGATAGACGTGAAACAAAGTCATTATACAGTCAGCGCCAGGATAAGAAAGGTTTCATTTTACGTTTCATAGAGGAGGTAACGACCATATCTACCCGGGTGTCATGCAACATATACAAAAAGGAGGGGGGGGGCGGGAGGGAAACAGCCCCCCACGCAATCAAGCAACCACTGTAGGGCGAAGCCCAAAGACATCCCACGCCCATCAAAGGTTCACAAAGTAAACGACAAATTGCCGCAAACAAATAAAGTGGACGCCACACGTACAGCCCACCCGCCCCGAAAAGGAGAAAGTGCAGACACATACAAAACAAAGGAGCGAAAACAAAGGGATATAGCCCACCCCCTGGAAAAAGACAAAAAGGGACCATAGAATAAAACAAACTAAAATAACAAACACCCCCCCCCACCCTACATCACTGTAATGGCTACGGCCTACCCCACTAAACAGCGTGCCTGTCGCCCCGAGTCACCCGAAATATAGAAGAAAGAGAGAGGGGATAATAATGAAGAAGGAGAAAGGAGAAAGAGAGAAAAAGAGAGGAAAAGAAGGAGAGAAGAGGAGAGGAGCCAGCGAACGAAACACAAAACACTACCCCATCCGCAACAACGGAACACCAATCGAGGTCGAAAAGGATATTAAGAAGAGCCTACACAAGGATGAAAACAGGAATTATCCAAAATAACGAGGTCTGGAGATGCCATTTAAAAAGGTCCCACAGGCACCCAGGCACGATCACCCCTGTCCACTTTTATGCAGAGTCGAGCTGCCAGACCCCGCCACGGCCAAAAGACAGCATGATAGAGTGAGTCCATACCGGTCAAGGAAAGCCAGTGGGATCTCCGCAGAACACTGTCCCGGCCAACAAGAAGAAGCAACCAGGAGAACTCGGCAGCAGTCAGAATACAAAAGTACCTCAAAGATCCACGTGGCCAAGCACAATATCTGGGCTGTCCAGCACGAAACAAAGAAATCAGGATGTGGGAAACACTGCAGCATCGGCACCGGGTCCATGCGATCCCACTGAATCAGACACCCAGCCGGAGATCCCAGTATAGCAGCCGGAGAAGTTTCAACCAGTATAATTCGAGAAGATGACACCGCGTCACAAAATGGCGGAGCAGCCATGGCGGCGATCCGCAACTCCAAGTCTCGGCATTGCAAGGACAGATCAATCCGCAGAGCAGCCAGGGCAAACAAGACAGCACTCTGAGTAGGGGCCGCCCGAATCAAACAAGGGTTGGAGAGAACAAATGCACCAACTTCCTTGTCTCCAGACGAAGGACACTCCAAGGGGCCATCCGCCATCTTAAGCACAGCGCCCGCCGCCGTCGCCGCAGGCGCCGCAAAGTCCACCAGGAGCACCGGCGGCCCCAGGGCACACAGGCGATCCGCGGCGGATGGCGCTTGGCGGAGAAAGGAGAGTCACCAGAAGAACGGGCGTGTTCCCCACAACACTCGGGGGGAGCCCAGCACCGGACCCCAGGCGGGACAATCAACAGGAGCGGGCTCCGCACTTGAGGGGTGCCGGACAGCGCGGCTTCTCTTCTTCGGGCCGGCAGGCAATCGGACACACGGAGCGGCCCACCAGCGGGGGTGGGCCCGCTCCGGGGCTTCCGGCCCGCGGCTCTCAGGCTCCCACCATCGGGTCTCTCCACCGGTTCCGGACCGCCGGCACTCCGAACATCTCCGGGCAGGCCCAGCACTTGAGGCCCCGGCGTCAGGGCCCGGAGGGCCAGCAAGGGGACCAGGGCAAAATGCCGAAAGCACTGCACGCCAGAGTCCCGGAAAAGGATGGTAAGTGAAGGCTCTTCCTCAGTGACCAAATTCGGAACACCCCGAACAGGATGAGGTACAGGATAGGTGGCGGGGAGGAAGAGATCACGGAGCGAGGGGGTTATGCGACTGTTCCGACCGCCATCTTGGCTCCTCCCCCCGATTATATCTAATTGTTGATAAAAAAACTAGCGTTTCGTGGTCCTGGTCCATACCTTTGAACCCGTGAACGTTCCAGGAACAGATCGAAAGTTTGTCATGCTTTGTTCCCTCCGTGATAACAACCAGCTTCTCTTCTCTTACGTTTAGTGTTCGTGCTCCTCGTATGCATGTGTCCTGGTGTTTCCCGAGTGAGTCCTCCTTTTTTTTGTGTTTTGAACTGTCTAGGAGGGGCTAAGGGTATCTTGGACATTTATGCAGCATCAGTGTGATTTCCCAGGCTCCGAATCTTGTTTTTACTGCAAATATCTTGTCTACTATTTCCTTTGTAGACCATGTTGTCACTGAGTGTTCTATATCAGGGTTTGACCCTTTTTGTTGAAATTCGAGAGCTGTTAAATCTTGCGAGGTAATTCCGTTTAATTCTGGGACTGCTTTAAACAGCTTTAGCAGGTTACCTCGGTTCAAAATGTCTTGCCTTCCCTTGGTTGCGTGTTCCGGCACAAATGTCAATTTTAGTTCAAATGCATCTGATTCCGTTTGAGAATACTTGGGAACTTGTGCGATGTCTTCTTTCGGAGATAACGAGTGATTAATTGTCAGTGAATTATGTGCTTTGTTGGGGATGTGGCTCGAGTAATTTGTGAAGACCCATGGTGCAGAGGATGTGGTGTTGACACAGATCTTGGTTGCAAGAGATGCTTGAGGCTGAAGCTTCTTGGAGCTTGAAGATCTCTGGTGAAGGGAGTCAACAAGCCTTGGCAAAGGCATATCGATGCGATGCACAGGGATACTGCTCCATAGGTTTCGACGAGGGATACTGGCTTCAAATTTGCTGTGAAGGCAGTGCAAGCCTCAAGGTAGTTGCAGAACCACCACTTGTGTTGCTGAACCTTTCAGAGTCCGTAGGAGCCCAGGGACAGCACAGAGATCAGCTTAGTTGCGGTCCCTGCAGATTCAGGGAAGTGACTCCTTCACTTCAAGGGCGATTCCTTCAGGTGTCCTGGATGTCCACAGGCCTTGTAAAGAACCTGTATGGAGCACAAGCACAGATGATGCGGAAGACTGGCAGAACGATGAGACCAGTAGCAGCAAGAGGCTTCCCAGTTGTAGTCTCAGTTCCCAAAGCGAAGTTTATTGAAGTTCAAAGTGCCCAGACAGTTGAAGATGAAGAGGTTTAACATCTGAATCTTGTCCCACGAGGAATCTAAGGAACCACCCAGAGGTAAGCCCTTAAGTACCCTAAGGAAATGGTTGGGTGGATTCGGGGATCCCTCCAACAGGAGGGGCCGGACAGTGGGGAGGATACTCCCATATCCTTTGGCCAGTTTCACGTCAGAGCCTGGCCGGTTCCAACTGGAGTATGCAAGGAGGGCACCAAATGTTGCTTTTTTTCTTTTTTCTATTACTTCAGATTCCCTCTATAGGCCCTGAAGAGAATCCCAATGACTTCGGGTGGGATTCGAAACGCGTAGGCCCTGCCACTTTGGTCTACTGGATCATCCAGGTCTTTTATTAGCCTAACCTGCAGTTCCCAGCATTGTACATTACCACTGATTGTTAATTTTCAATGAACTCTTATAAGTAATTTGAAATACAGGAATGTACTTTATGAAATCGTTTCATGTAAGAACTGTTTAAATTTGATGTAGACTGTGGCTTCCCCCTTTTTTTGTTGTATTGATGGTTATGTTTATGAAATGTCTTTCCTGATGTGAGTGTCTGATCTTAATTTGGTTACTTGTGATATGCTTGTGTTCTTGAATGAATGTTTGAATGGATGTTGAAGATTTTTATGCTTTATTTAAATTTTTGTACTATGTATCAAAACTTTGAAATTTATCAAAAAATGTTCAAAATAAACAGCTATTAATTAGCAAATACCCGCTCATGAATTTTCCTTCGTGTTGAGGATGGTTATTCATTAATACAGAATTGTTCTTTATCAGTATTGGCACTTTTGTATTGTTAATGCATCTTTTGGCTCAGACTTACTGATTAGAGCCTGCCCCCACTAGTTTTCCCACCAATTTCATGCAGTCAATGCCATTGTAATTAAGCTATTGTGTGGCCATGGCATTTTTGACATAATTATAGATTTGCCACATTATCCATCATCTGCTGCATAATCTGCAGATTTTAACAAACAAATTGTTTCTAGCACAAACAGTTCAAAGTTGTATTATGCATTAGGACGCTTAATTTGCCTTTTCTTGCCACATAATTTTCCCAACCCTGTTGCATCATGTGGCCCTCCCCTGCGGCCTAATTCCATATAATATACCAGTTCAGAATGTTGCTATTAATGTTATGTCAAAATGTACCTCTAGGATGATAGGGTCAGCATTTTGTCATGGTGTCCCCCTCCTGTATGCCACTGCTTTATGCCAAGAATCACCTCTAGTCTGTTGGCGTGAGTATTTTGCCATGGGAGCCCATGCCAAGAATTACCACCTGTATGTCCGCGCCAGCCTTCTGCCATGGATGAGCCACATACCAAGTATTATCTCCAGGAGACCCCGGCCTCATTTCAATTACAGAGTCATTGTGGTAATTCTGAATTCCTCTTTGATGCTGAATAGGATTGTGTGGTCAAACACCGACTCTTAAGGGCCTGTGGCACTCTTAGGAGTGTCAGCTACATATGGATTTACAGAATCGGTAAATATACCGATTTGGTATTTTACAGAATCGGTATATTTACAGAATCGTTAAAATTACCGATTCTTAAAAAAACATGCCCCTACATCTGAAAACCCTAATACCGGTTGGAAACGGACGAAATCGGCCGTTTCCGACCGGTATTAGGGCTCCTACATCTGGCCCTTAGTGTGCAGCTGCTCGCTATTCGGTTCCTGCTGAATTTAGCGATATTTGCATTCTTGTACCCATTTTGGACACAAGGGGGCATTTAGTGCTAAATGCAGGAAGTAAGTTGGGGGAAAATCCTTCCCATTTAGTGAACACGAGTGGCGGATGCGCCCACTATTTGGGTTCTGTGGCATTTAGTGCTGTAATATAGTGCGACATGCATTCTTGCACCCATTTTGGGCAAGGGGAGGCATTTTCACGCTAAGAAATAGCTCTAATCGCAAAATTACTCTTCTCGCATAATTAAGCATAATCTTGCAGAATACTCAGGTACTTCTTCATGATTACTCTACACTGAAACATGTGAGTTAAGCCCACCCCTTAATCTTAAGTATGCCAGGTCTGTGTCTGTTAATATTTGCCACCAGTATACCACCGCCAGGGCCAAAATCAGACTCACAAGCATCCACCACATTCTCACTGATGCTAATTTATATTCACTAACACTTGTTCTCACCTACTTTCTCTTCCTCAATCATTCTCTCTTGCACTCATTCAGTCTCACTCTCTTGCACTCAACCTTACACTCACTCACACATTGTCACTCATTCTTACACTCATCAACTCGCACCTACTCACTCACAGTTGTTATATCACACCTTCGATGAACAAGGCCCTCTGTACATGCCACCGCATTATCCAGGGCATTGGTCCTGTGTACTTGCAGAGTCTTATTACCTCCTATAGGCCCGCACGGTTTCTTAGATCAAGTGGGACTGGCTTGTTGCTGGTCCCTAATGTAAAGAGGGCCAGGATGGGTGTTAGATCTTTTCGGCTTTTGGCAGCCAAGAGCTGGAACAAACTCCCTCCGGAGCTTCGGCTGGAACCCTCTGAGATGAGGTTTAGGAGGGAGCTTAACACTTACCTGTTCCTACATTAATAGACCTGCGTGCCGCTGGTCTAGGCTTTGGGGATCTGCTTCTCCCACTTACTCCAGCGCGGGGACACGCCGATAGGCGTAACCAGGCGCTTTATACATTTCCTTATTATTATTATTATGCAGGTGTCGGATGCCTTTATGTACTTACCCCAGGCATATACAATTGCCCCTCCCGTCGAGGAGGTGGCCTGCTGCCCCTTGTCTTGGGGCTCTTCCCTGTGTTTAGTTACAACAGTGTGTTTGGTTCCAAACAAAGTTTGCTTTCTTGTTAGGTAAGTTAGTTCAATTTTCTGTTTCTTATATGTACCTTGACCCTTTTTGGAAAGTTTGCTCAGTTAGAGTTTAGCAGGTTTGTTCAGTTGGGGGTATTTGTTCTGTTAGAAGAAAATTGTTCAGTTTCCTCTTTGTCCTCTCCCTCCATCTACATCCATTGGGACTGTAGATTGATTGATAGATTGATAATATTTATTAAGCGCACGATGGCCTGAAGGTGTCTTTGCGCTGGCGTCAGACTGGTTAAAAACACCAGAAACATTAGAGAGGGGGCGAAAAAGGCCAGGCTTTAAGGGTTTTCCTGAAGCGGGTACGGTTCTGTTGATTGTTTAGATCCCCTGGAAGTTTATTCCCCCGTTTTCAGGTGGAGTAAATAAAACTCCTACCACCCCAAGATACTTTGTTGCATTTGGGGACTATTGTTGTTTTGGATGTAGCTGGGCACAATGCTCTTCATGGTATGTACCATCTGAATTTCTTCCTCTAATACCCTGTCCTGTCCCATGGAGAGGTGTATGCGCCGTACAGAGTGCCTTAAAGGCCACTTGTTTCTTAACAGGGAGCCCGTGGAGCTCCACAAGACTTGGGAAACTGAAATGTTGGTATTTCCTTAACCCCTTCGCTGTGGGCCAAATCTCGCGCGGTGCGAGGGGGGGCGCGGCTTGGCGTAGGACTCGGTTACTCAGGATGGCTCCCGGCCATCATGAGTCACAGTAGGCGTGTGCTCATGACGGCCGGGAGCCGTCCGAACTCCGCCCACTGATTAATTCTCTCGCACAGGCGGGGAATTAATACCGCGTGGGCGAAACGGCAACGTTCCGACGGCTCCCGGCCGTCATGAGCACACGCCTACTGTGACTCATGACGGCCAGAAGCCGTCCTGAGCATGGAAGGTGTTAAGGAGCCGGGCTGCTGCGTCCTGCAACAGGTCGAGTTTTTTTTAGGAGCGTTGATTAATTCCCTGATAAAGGGCATCACAATACTCTATCCTGGATAATACCAGCGAGATGACCACTGACTTCTGAAGATTGTAAAGGATAAAAGGAATAATTTTTCTTAGTGTTCTTAAGATATAAAAGCAGGAAAAAGTGAATTTATTGAGCTGATCTCTGAAGTAAGATTGGCGTAGAAGAACACACCCAGGTTCCTGACTTGCGATGTACTCTGTCGTCCACGTGCCTTCTGGGTGAACTCGTCTTCACTCTCCCACTCAAAGTTCTTTGCAACCCTTTCATCCATGTGAATGTTGGATTCTTTGCCCCTTCTTCTATCATCAGCTTTTCAGTTTTTTTATTTTGCCTTTGTGTCTTTGACTAGTATTTCTTCATGTGTCGGGTGTGTGTGCTCATGGTTGAGGAGGTGGTTCCAGCTTGATATTCAGGTTCTAAGTTCATGTCCATACATGAGTGTGGCAAGGCATTGTTCTGTGGTGCTGTGGGGAGTGTTATGATGTGCTCGTAGGGCGGTATTGAGAGTTGCAGTGAGCTGCGACCTTGGTCTGCTTGCTGTACAGCTTTCTTTTGAGTTTCTCATGAAGCGTTCCACCATGCCATTGGCTTGTGGCCAGATGGGTGTGATTTTGCAGTGTTTGAAGTCTACATGGGCTACAAACTCAGCATAATCTTGTCCATTAAATGGGGTCCATTGTCAGTCCTGACACTTTCTGGGATGCCAGTTTCTGCAAATGTCTCATCCAGCTTTGGGACGATTGTTTTTGCGCTGGTGGATGATATTTGTTTGGCAATGGGAAATCTGGAATATTCGTCCATCACAGCCAGAATGTGTTTCCCTGATGCCAGCGGTCCACAAAAAGTCAACGGAAACAGTGTGCCAAACTGCTTTTGGGAGGGCTAGCATCTGTAGTGGTGGAGGTCTTGAATTCTCGCTTGTTGTGTGGCACAGGTGACATTCCTTGAGAGTCTCTGCTCCTAGCAGATGTAGTTCTGGGAACCACACCCTGACTCTCAGTGCTCTTTTCATTGCCCACAGGCTTGACTTTATCATTAATATGTAGACAAACAGTGTAATCCTTCATTTTCCCCGGTCCCTAGTCCCAGTCCAATCACTGGTGGTGGGATATCATCCACCATGTATAAGACTGCAATTCATTTTAATCACTCCGCCATGCAGGGGCATACAAACCCTCCACTTTAGCAGCTACAGTGGGGTGGAGTTTTGATGGCCTCTTCTGTTTGTCTGCAACTTGGCGGGTGAACGCTCATAATTAATGTAAAAGAGTGGATGGGTGAGTGAGTGAGTGAGTGAAAGGATGGATAGATGGATGGATGAGTGAAAGAGGGGATGGATGATTGAGTGAAATGGTGGGTGGATAGGGATGGATTTATGGATGGATGGATGGATGGATGCATGCATGGATGAATGAGTGAAAGGTTAGATATAAGGATGGATGAATCACAGAATGGATGGATGATTGAAAGCGATGATGGATGCATGGATGAAAGGGAGGATGGATGAATGAGAGAAAGGATGGATGGATCGATGGGTGGATGGTAATGATGGCCAAATTAATAAAAAAAGATGGATGAATGAGAGAATGGATGGATGGATGGATGGATGGATGGATGGATAGATGGATGGACGGTTGGAAATGGAATGGAGGAGTGAATGGTTGGATGAGTGAGTAAAAGGGTGGATGGTCTATGGGGTAAAATGGTGGATAGATTAACGAGTCAAGGGGTGGGTAGATGGGTGAGGTAAAGGATGGATGGATTAGTGGATGGATGGACGAGTGAAAAGATGGATGTAAGGATGGATGAGTAAAAGGATGGATGAATGAGTGAAAAGGGAGGGTGGATGGATGAGTGAAAGGGTGGATGTATGGATGAATGAATGAAACGATGGATGAGTGAAAGGGTAGATAGATGGATGAGCGATTGGATGGGTGAGCGATAGGATGGATGAGTGGAAGTGTGGGTGAATGGGTGCATGAAACGGTTGATGAGTGAATGGATGAGTGAAAGGGTGAATGGATGGACCGATGAGTAAAAGAGTAGATGAGTGAATGGGTAGGTTGATGGATGAGTGTAGTAAGCAAAGTGTATTGTATTAATCAAAGATTACAATAAAAACATCACACGTAGTATAAATAAGCTTCTAAAATGATGGCATACTAGCAGACTATTTCAATCCATCTAAACTCCATGCGTACAGTTTCAAGAATGAGCGTTATTTTAGGTAATAATTAATTAGTGCATCTAACCTAAGAATTTCACAAAGTCTTGTTTCTTAAACACAAGTTCTAAAATGCACTAGTGTCCTAAGAATATATTTATATTCATACTCCTACATTAAGAGCAGTTGGCATACAACTTAATCATACGTAATCGGCGTAGTCTTAACAATTATAAAGATGCGTGCGTGGACTTTATAAGTTTCAACCAATAGCAGCGCTGGCCTTGTTATTCATACCGTTGAGCAAAACATTTTCAGCGTCTTCCTTCAAACTTACTTGGCTTACTGACTTTTTTACCAGGTCCATTAATGTGCTAATGTGCCGAAATGTGCAAGAACACATAAAGGTTCACAGGTTTTGTGAAACACATTGATTATCCCTAGAGGAAAATCAGGATATCAAAATAGGTAACAAAACTATTTAAATCTTTTCCTTTAAATACATTAATATAGGTCATGAAATCATACTGCTAGGGCTTTGTAGGCCAGATCTAAAAACGGTATCAACATTATTATTACACTGTCTTCTCTGACTCTAAAACAGTACCTGGCAGCTTCCACGGTTGATCGTATTTTGGACGGATGAGTGGAGGGAAGGATGGATGATGGATGAAGTGAAAGGGTGGATAGATGGATGAGCAAAAGGATGGATGGGTGGATGGATGGGTGGGTGGGTGGATGGATGGATGGATGGGCATAAGGATGGATGGGTGGATGGGTGGATAGATGGATGGATGGATAGATGAGAGGGTGGCTGGGTGGATGGGTGGATGGACGGATGGGTGGATGGACGATGGATGGAAGAGAGGGTGGATGGATGGATGGATGGATGAGAGGGTGGCTGGAGGGATGGATATAGAAGAGTTTGATGTATAGGTTTGGATATAGATGGAAGGACAAACAGAGTGGCGAAAGACTGGATGATGGATGAAAGAATAAATGGATGACAGCATGTAATGGTGGATATCAGGGGGTGGATGAAAGGGTGAATGGAAAGATGCTTGGATGGAAGAGACAAGAGAGCTCTTCTGGGGAGGGTCAAAGTGACCTGTTTCACGTGCTTGATGTCATAAGAGCTTTGGTTCAAAGTGGGAGGTATTTTAATCTTCTGGCTACCCCCTTGCCGTCGAGTGTAGGCGGAGCAGACCTTCTGCGGGGCCTGAGCCATCCATTGCGTGTATTTCTGCCTCTGTGGTTCGGTCCTTATATGCTAGTGTGGGTGTGAATTTTCCTAGACACGGTGGTGGTTTCTTCGACATCCATGTGTATACTTGCACTCTGGCTGGGAGTAGCAGTGGTGCTGGTTTCAGTTTAGGTTTTCGGATGCACCGGAGTAGTTTAGTGATGCCCGCTATCAGGTATGGAACAGGGCGCGGTGGTCGCCCACGTTGATTTGAATGCGTGGGCACCTGTTCTTGCCATCTCCCTCTTGTGCTACCATGAGCAGATATTCACCGCTCTCAAAGGAGACTGGCGGTGATGTGGAGTCTTCTGTTGATGACCTGGATGTCACAACACTCACTTGGACTCAGTCTTACTCTCACTCATCCAGACTCACCCATACTCACCGACATTTCCTCTAATTTATTGCCACTCCTGTCCCTCACTGTCACTTTCACTCACACACATGCTCACATACCCAAACTCCTATACATAAAATCTCTCACACATACACACTTTTCCCCGCAAGCACGGCCACACCATACACTTATTAAAAAAATGACTTACCTGGCACTCCACTTATTACACTAATAATGAATAATATACAATTATATACTGTCAGCACAATTAATAAAAATGAGCTGGAAACAAGGAGGGCGGAGCTGCCCCTGTCTTCTTGGCACTGATGATGCCACCCTTAAGGCAAGGGGTGGCAAAGACAGTGCCAGGGGTCACGGGGAGCAAGTCAGGGGTCATAGATGTGACCCCTGGCCGCCCTGAAATGACGTTCATGGTCTGGCATGTCGGGAGATCCACTGATCTCGAGCACCCTAGATATAACTGTTAACCCTTTGAAGTCCACTCAGCACATATCTCTAAAATGTTATGGGTAGAATTACAAAAATACACAAACCAGAGCCAAAGGAGATTTAAAGACCGACGGGGGCAAATCCCCCTAACTCATATAACAGAATACAGCATAGCCCTTGAGCCGGAGAAATAAGGTTTTAGACTAAATGGGAGAACACCACCTCAAAAAGCGTTCCTTGAAAGGACGGTTTCCCTCACCCGCCAAAGGTGGCATGCTTCATCATTGGTGAACCTCCTCGAAAAATGAAGCCTAGTCCTGGTGCGGGCTACAACCCCCTCACTGGGGGGGAGGAGCTCAGGGATATTTTGTATATACTCTAGGAGGGAAGTTACTAAATACCCAATGTGAGTTGCAGGTTGTGATGAGGAACACAGAGCAAGTGAAAAAGTGAAAATAAAACTGGCTACAGGGCATGCCACAGATCTTTATTCAGGCTGTCCTGTGCCAGGATTACAAACAAAATACATGAGGGGAGGCTCGTGTTGTTCACAAATTGACATGTTTCGGCCGGTGACCTGGGCAGTGTTGTCGTGGCCTTCTTCAGGATTGATCATGTGCTACTGCTATGAAAGTAATAAATGTTAACGAAAAATGTATGTCTTTGTTGTAAACTTGTTCTCCTCCCAACATGGCTGAACTTATTTACAGCAGTCTTCCATACAAATTATATGTTCTTTATATACAAAACCAGTAGTCCATGTGTTTTTACAATGGTGGATTCAATGGAAGCCCCTGTAAGGAGACATAGAAACATCATGCCATACAATCTACTTGATTGAATAAAAGGTGTTAAAAAATCTCAGTTTTTCCCAAACTTAGAAGATTCTTCCAACATTTTAATGGCAAACAATATGTGTGTATACCGTTTAGGGTCCAACGGTTGGGAACCCCAAGAATTTCAACCTAGTCTGGTCAAACTACAACTCCAAGGAACTCCTGGTACGATGACGTCGACCCACGTGACACCAGAAAGGACCAATGGGCCTCCCTGTCTCCACCTTCCAGTGGCTGAGGCTGAATATTTCAATGTTCAGCCCGGCTCAGCCCTCGGCTGTTCCCCCATTGTTGCGTCAGCCGTCGGGTCCCTCCGAATCTTTTGTCCCCGAACGTTCGAGGAACGAACCCGGCGCTCCGAGCGTTCCATCCGGTCCCAGCAGACAGCAGCATCATGAGGGAGATCGTGCACATCCAGGCGGGCCAGTGCGGCAACCAGATCGGGGCCAAGGTGAGGAGGGAGGGAGGGGGCGGAATCTGGCTCCACGCCCCATTCATCGCTGCGGATCTCTGCACATTCTTTTTAATTTTCATACGGCGGAAACAGAGAGCTCCTAAAGTTCTTATCTTTTTTAATCTCGCTGTTTTTCATTTTAATGGTGTATTGTAAAACACTTACTTTACTGCAAAAGTATGTTGTTTTTGTGTGCTTGAAGCTTTCATATTCCTCATAAATAATATTTTCCCGATTTGTATTAATATTTTCTACTAGCCGAGTATATGCCTTTTTTCCTCATCACTTTTTTTTTATATATATACATTTCTTTTTTTTTTACAATTTTGTATTGAAGTATGCTGTCAAATCCTTTCATTCATTCGTTGTTGACGTCACATACATGTGAAAATTCAATTTTTAACTGTCATTGCGGCCGCGCTCGCCCGGTCTTTTTCTTTGTCTAGAGCTCCCAAAATAGTGTGTGTGTTTTTTCCCTTCGATGTAGTGCATTTTTTAAAATATATATTTTTATTAATGCATTTAGTTTCCTGCTGTGTTGGTTGGTCATTTTTTCCATTTATTTTTAGTAACCTATATTTCTACTCCGCGTCGATATTTGCTTGCATTGTGCTTTTGTTCTTGCTTGCATTGCGAGAGGAGCGCTTCTTCCTGCAGTGTAAACCGTTATCTTCATCTTTAACCCTTTCAAGTGCTTGATCCGGTTTTCCTAGAAAGCGGCTGAGGTTTGCCTCCTGGGGTCGGGGATGCTGAATCCGCCCTCTGTGCACTGATGAGACCCATGGGTCCACCCTGAAGTGCAGTCCCCGGAATCGGGGCGTTGCAAGCATAAAGAAGTGTTTGTATCTACAAAGGCCGGTCCGTGTGTCAGGCACCGGGGGCTACTGTGTATCCGTCCGTCAGTCTCCAAACAAAGACCCCTGGATACCCGGGCGGTGGGGGGGGGGGGGGGGGGGGCGGCCGCTCCGGGGCTGAGGTGGGCGCGGACCCTGGGCTCTAACGGGGACAGGGGCGGGGGCAGAGGGAACGGTTTTCATTACATTCGTGCCCAGGAGGGGGTTGGAAGAACCCCCCCCCCCCCCCCAAGGAGAGGTTACAGATGAGGATTTATATAATTAGATTCGTCCACCACCCGCAATGGAGGGTGGGGGTAGAGAGAAGGCTTTTTATAAAATTCGCCACCCCCCAGGAGGGGTAGGAAGAAGCCTTCGAATACATTCGTGATGGGGGGGGGGGGAGGTTTTTGGGAGGGGCGCTGTCATTGGGTCAGTGACAGCAGGGCACCCTGAGGGGATCTTATATTAGATTCAAGGGGGGGAGGGGGGTGGGCTGTCACTGGATTAGTGACAGCTGCGCATGCTCGGGGAGGGGTGTGTATGAGCCCTTACTGATCAATTGGGGAGGGGCGTTGCTATCATTGCATTAGCACCAGCAGCAAGGGGGGGTTGCTGTCATTGCATTAGCACCAGCAGCAAGGGGGGGTTGCTGTCATTGCATTAGCACCAGCAGCAAGGGGGGGGGGGGGGTTGCTGTCATTGCATTAGAAACACGTGGCGGGGGTGCATGCGTCCCCGGTGATGATGGGGGGGGCGCGGGGGGGGGTGCAGTCACTGCATTGGCCCCCGCCGCTCGTGGCGGGGGCAGTGACACGGGGCCGCAGCTCCTCACAAAAGCATCCTGGCGCCATTTGTAGGGATGAAGTGGGCCCGGCCCCTCCCGCTGCCGAGGAGCCCCCCCTCTGCTGCTGGTGAGGTCTGAGGGGGCTCTATTGATGGACCTCGAAAGCGCTGCCGTTCACCCCCGTACTCTACCCTGTGGGTGTGGGGGGGCGGGGGAGTGGGGGGGGGGAGGGGGTGAAATCTGCGAGTTTTACACACCCTCCCCCCCCCCATGCTTCGGTAGGGGGGGCTGTTCTGTCCTTACCAACGTTGCCCCAGGTTTCCTGAATTGGTGGGGGGGGGGGGAGGCAGGGCAGACCTGAGGGGTGGGCGAGAAACATTGTATCAAAGGCAACAAGTCCTCTGGGTCAGTGTCGTAGGGACGTGGCCGGGGGTATACGTCATACATGACAGTGACACCCCCACCACCCCAGGGTCACTCCGCACGTTAGGGTGTCACATGACACCCTCCACCCCAGGGTCACTCCGCACGTTGGGGTCACATGACACCCTCCACCCCAGGGTCACTCCGCACGTTGGGGTGTCACATGACACCCTCCACCCCAGGGTCACTCCGCACGTTGGGGTGTCACATGACACCCTCCACCGTCTCCACCCCAGGGTCACTCCGCACGTTGGGGTGTCACATGACACCCTCCACCATCTCCACCCCAGGGTCACTCCGCACGTTAGGGTGTCACATGACACCCTCCACCGTCTCCACCCCAGGGTCACTCCGCACGTTGGGGTGTCACATGACACCCTCCACCACCTCCACCCCTGGGTCACTCCGCACGTTGGGGTGTCACATGACACCCTCCACCGTCTCCACCCCAGGGTCACTCCGCACGTTGGGGTGTCACATGACACCCTCCACCATCTCCACCCCAGGGTCACTCCGCACGTTAGGGTGTCACATGACACCCTCCACCGTCTCCACCCCAGGGTCACTCCGCACGTTGGGGTGTCACATGACACCCTCCACCATCTCCACCCCAGGGTCACTCCGCACGTTGGGGTGTCACATGACACCCTCCACCGTCTCCACCCCAGGGTCACTCCGCACGTTGGGGTGTCACATGACACCCTCCACCGTCTCCACCCCAGGGTCACTCCGCACGTTGGGGTGTCACATGACACCCTCCACCGTCTCCACCCCAGGGTCACTCCGCACGTTAGGGTGTCACATGACACCCTCCACCGTCTCCAACCCAGGGTCACTCCGCACGTTGGGGTGTCACATGACACCCTCCACCACCTCCACCCCTGGGTCACTCCGCACGTTGGGGTGTCACATGACACCCTCCACCGTCTCCACCCCAGGGTCACTCCGCACGTTGGGGTGTCACATGACACCCTCCACCGTCTCCACCCCAGGGTCACTCCGCACGTTGGGGTGTCACATGACACCCTCCACCATCTCCACCCCAGGGTCACTCCGCACGTTAGGGTGTCACATGACACCCTCCACCGTCTCCACCCCAGGGTCACTCCGCACGTTGGGGTGTCACATGACACCCTCCACCATCTCCACCCCAGGGTCACTCCGCACGTTGGGGTGTCACATGACACCCTCCACCATCTCCACCCCAGGGTCACTCCGCACGTTGGGGTGTCACATGACACCCTCCACCGTCTCCACCCCAGGGTCACTCCGCACGTTGGGGTGTCACATGACACCCTCCACCGTCTCCACCCCAGGGTCACTCCGCACGTTAGGGTGTCACATGACACCCTCCACCGTCTCCACCCCAGGGTCACTCCGCACGTTGGGGTGTCACATGACACCCTCCACCACCTCCACCCCTGGGTCACTCCGCACGTTGGGGTGTCACATGACACCCTCCACCGTCTCCACCCCAGGGTCACTCCGCACGTTAGGGTGTCACATGACACCCTCCACCCCAGGGTCACTCCGCACGTTAGGGTGTCACATGACACCCTCCACCGTCTCCACCCCAGGGTCACTCCGCACGTTGGGGTGTCACATGACACCCTCCACCGTCTCCACCCCAGGGTCACTCCGCACGTTGGGGTGTCACATGACACCCTCCACCGTCTCCACCCCAGGGTCACTCCGCACGTTGGGGTGTCACATGACACCCTCCACCACCTCCACCCCTGGGTCACTCCGCACGTTGGGGTGTCACATGACACCCTCCACCGTCTCCACCCCAGGGTCACTGCGCACGTTGGGGTGTCACATGACACCCTCCACCACCTCCACCCCTGGGTCACTCCGCACGTTGGGGTGTCACATGACACCCTCCACCACCTCCACCCCTGGGTCGCCGCCGCACCGTGGGGAACGTCATACATGACCTACCCCGGGGTCACTGCCGCACGGGGAGCTCTTGTCATACATGACATACAGGGTGGGGGTGGGGGGGGCGCTCCCAGATATCCTGAAGCACGAGTAGATGCAACAGTGAGAGCTTCAAATGTGATTTCTTGGTGTTTTTTTCCGGGGGGGAGCACATGGGGTGAGAAGTGATTTCCATCTTCGGTCACTGTCCTCCAGAGTTGGGGTCGCCCTCACTCACTTTCCTGTCGGTTCTGGGGTTCCCTCCATTTCTGCCTCGTTGTGGCTCCGTGAAGCAGGGAGGATGCCCCCCCCTGCAGAGGTGGCGTGGTCACAGAAGCGCATTGGCAGCAGTGACCCCACCCCTGAGGAATGTCAAAACTCGCTGCCCCTGTCACCGCAGGCTCGTGGCATCTCATTATTGGGGGTGGGGGGGTGGGTTTCATTCCACAGCTCCCTCCCCCGAGGCGGCCAGGCTATAAATATTCATCTTTTTACACAGTCGGACCCTGCGCTGGAAGCGCCGTCCACGCCCCCCCCCCCCCCCCCGCGCTCTGTGACATTTTTTTATCTTATCTTTTTTTTCATCCGTCAGTTTCCCATTCCTGCCTCTTCCTCGGTTCTGATCCACCGAATACACAGACCGCGCACCATTGTACAATGAATGTGCGCCGCATGTAGCGCCCACTGAAAGGGAGGGTCTGGAAGGCGCTTGAATAACAGGCGCGCGCCTGACACGGCGGTACTCCTTTCAACTGCCTCACAAGGATGAGCCGGAAGTTGTTGGTCACTGTGCACCCTCTTCCACCCACCAGCATGAGAGGGTCGTGGGGGGAGAAGCTGGGGCTCCCCGCCCTGGGGGTGGGGCGCTCTGACGCACACCTCTGTACAGTGCTGGGTTATTTAGGGTCTGTAGGAAGCCCCTCCCCCCGCCTGTAGTGTGGTCCTACAATGGGCGTGGCCACTTCTCGACAGGACGGGGAGGACAGGGAGCCTGGGCAGGTGGGGGCTGAATACAGGGCAGGGAGCCAGGGCAGGTGGGGGCTGAATACAGGACAGGGAGCCAGGGCAGGTGGGGGCTGAATACAGGACAGGGAGCCAGGGGCAGGTGGGGGCTGAATACAGGGCAGGGAGCCTGGGCAGGTGGGGGCTGAATACAGGGCAGGGAGCCTGGGCAGGTGGGGGCTGAATACAGGGCAGTGAGCCAGGGGCAGGTGGGGGCTGAATACAGGACAGGGAGGAGGCAGGTGGGGGCTGAATACAGGACAGGGAGGGAGCAGGTGGGGGCTGAATACAGGACAGTGAGCCAGGGGCAGGTGGGGCTGAATACAGGACCGGGAGCCAGGGGCAGGTGGGGGCTGAATACAGGACAGGGAGCCAGGGGCAGGTGGGGGCTGAATACAGGACAGTGAGCCAGGGGCAGGTGGGGGCTGAATACAGGACAGTGAGCCTGGGCAGGTGGGGGCTGAATACAGGACCGGGAGCCAGGGGCAGGTGGGGGCTGAATACAGGACAGGGAGCCAGGGGCAGGTGGGGGCTGAATACAGGACAGTGAGCCAGGGGCAGGTGGGGGCTGAATACAGGACAGGGAGCCTGGGCAGGTGGGGGCTGAATACAGGACAGGGAGCCTGGGCAGGTGGGGGCTGAATACAGGACAGGAAGCCTGGGGCAGGTGGGGGCTGAATACAGGACAGGGAGCCAGGGGCAGGTGGGGCTGAATACAGGACCGGGAGCCTGGGAAGGTGGGGGCTGAATACAGGACAGTGAGCCTGGGCAGGTGGGGGCTGAATACAGGACAGTGAGCCTGGGCAGGTGGGGGCTGAATACAGGACCGGGAGCCAGGGGCAGGTGGGAGCTGAATACAGGACCGGGAGCCTGGGGCAGTTGGGGGCTGAATACAGGACAGTGAGCCTGGGCAGGTGGGGGCTGAATACAGGACAGGGAGCCAGGGGCAGGTGGGGGCTGAATACAGGACAGTGAGCCTGGGCAGGTGGGGGCTGAATACAGGACAGGGAGCCAGGGGCAGGTGGGGGCTGAATACAGAACAGGGAGCCAGGGCAGGTGGGGGCTGAATACAGGACAGTGAGCCTGGGCAGGTGGGGGCTGAATACAGGACCGGGAGCCAGGGGCAGGTGGGGGCTGAATACAGGACAGTGAGCCTGGGCAGGTGGGGGCTGAATACAGGACCGGGAGCCAGGGGCAGGTGGGAGCTGAATACAGAACAGGGAGCCAGGGCAGGTGGGGGCTGAATACAGGACAGGGAGGCAGGGCAGGTGGGGGCTGAATACAGGTCGGAGCCAGGCTGGGGAGCAGTGAAGGAGGGGCACGGAGCCTCAATATTTATTTATTTATTTCAAAGGTTTTATATAGCGCTACTGGACCCAAGAGTATCAGAGCGCTTTACAAGGATGGTGAACATAATGAGATAAAATTAACAAGTGAAAAAGAGTTACAGTATGATAATGCATTCAACAGGGCTAAGGGGGCACAGAAACAGAGATAAAATGAAGTGAAAATGAATATTAAAAGTTAGGAGAGAGAGGGGGTGAAGAGAGGGGGAGTGAGAAAATGAAGGGATTAAGAGGGGGTGGATTGGAGTAAGCTATCGTAACCGGGAGTGCTTTACATGGGCAGGTGCTGAAGGCTCCGGGCCCCTGGATTTAACACTGATGTTTGTAGCAGAAAGGCTCCGTCTGAGGGCCTCTTGGCGCTACTGGCAGAGAGAGGATGTTTATTGGTATCCAGCTCAGTGGTACTCGTTTTATAAACCACAGGGTGGCCGGACGAGGGGACCAGGTAGGATTGAGCCCTTCGGTCATGAGGTCCCACAGAGCCCGGATGTCCGCGTGATCCGTCGGACCCTCGCTCGGTGCCTGGCCTCTTCTTGGGTGGGAAACGGCCTTTACAACGAAGCCGTTTCCACGAAATCTTTAACCACGCATGCAGTACAACGCATGCGTGGTTACCACTAAAGCCTTTACCACGCATACCTTTACTACGAGTTTTGTAGTAAAGGCATATGTGGTAAAGGAAAAAAGTTAAAAAAAGGGGGGGCTTGGGGGGTCTCCCCCCAATAAAAAAAACTCACCTGAAGTCACGTCGTTATGCAGAAAATCAGCGTCGTATAAGAGAAATCGGAAAATAAACTTCCGTTTTCTCTTAACGACGTATGACGTCACCACGCATGTATTCGAGTTAAAGGTTATGCGTGTTAAACGAATTCCGTTGTAACGCATGCGTGGTAAAGGCAAGCGTTGCAACGGAATTCGTTGTAACGTCATACATTCTTCTTGGGTGCTCCGGCTCCGGGCCCCTCTGCCGGCGGCGCTCTCGTCTCTCGTGGGGCCGGTCTCTAGCTCGGGGTGCCTCCGCTAGAGCTGACGCTGCTCTCCCTTGGTTGCGCACTTGTTGAGCTTGTATCGTTTTTTGTGTGTGTGAATCTAACCAACTTGGGGGGGTTCTGTCTAAAAGGTTTTTTTTCCTCCTCTGTAGTTTTGGGAAGTCATCAGCGATGAGCACGGCATCGACCCCACCGGGACCTACCACGGGGACAGCGACCTGCAGCTGGACCGGATCAGCGTCTACTACAACGAGGCCACAGGTGGGCCGGGCTGGGGGGGGGAGGGGTGACGTGGCTGCTTCAGGTGCCCCACACAGGAAGGGATGACCCCAGCCAGGGCTTTAAGTTGGATGAAAAAACTGTGTGTGTGTGGGGGGGGAGGGGGGGGGGAGGGGAGGGGGGGTCCTATAGAGGCGTGGCTAATGTAATTAAGGGTGTGGCTTAAAAACACGTACGCTAAAAATGTGTGTTTAGCACAGTGTGTCGCCCGACTTGTATTTTGCTGCTCCTGTCATTACATCCAGATATATGACACAAGTAACATACCTACAACAAGCCAGGACTATTGGCTTTGTCAATGGTTGTTAGTTGCATAAGATAAATGGACAGCAACTATGGCTTGTATATCATATTGAAAAGCTTCCACTTAAAGCCCTGGTGACACCACCACAATGTTGCTGCTCCTGAGTTTCAAAAAGAGAAGTGAAATCCAGAGAAGAAATGACTCTCTTTGGAGGATTTCCCCTCCCCTACAAGGCTCACCTGGCATGACGTCATGCTGTAACCTCCACTAGTGAGAAGTGAGCAGTGTGAGCATGCGCACATGTATGTGTCTGCTGTCACTGCGGCCGCCTGTGCCAGGACGCACGGACCCGGCCCACTTACAGCCCTGACCCCAGTCATAACGCACTTTCACGACTCCTCCTAAACCTCGTGGTCAAAATGAATCCAGCCAGAGCGATACAGAGGACGCGGGGAGGAGAACTTTAAAAGGATTTTTTTTTGGGGACAAATTTCGATTCCCACCTTTTATCATTTTAAACTCATGGTGAGGTACTAAAAGTATCGTTCTATTGCTTTGATTACGAGCGCTGGCTTGGATCGTGTATCACATAATCCACTTTAAGAGCAGCTGTTGTGCAGAGAGGATCTTTGCTCGGCCTTAGTCTGCCATCTAGTGGTTAGGTCCAGAATTCGAGAACTGTCTTTTAAAGTCTGTGTTGCGTGTTATTGTTTTTTTTTTTTTGCATCAACTATTTGGGCTGTGTCTCTCCTATTATAACATCAGCTGCATGCCACGGGCATTTTTCATCATAGTCGCCATCTTCAAATTCTTTTTTCCGCCGTTGGGCCTGGAAGCAGGAGAGAACACTTCAAAGTCGAGGAGAAAGGAAACATGGCAAGAAAGAATGTAATACACTGGGAAACACAGAACAAGCATTGGCATAGCCAATAGGTCTCGCCTTGGGACCTTATAAGTATTTAGCTTTGCAGCACAATATCCTTGGTGCAACAACATCAACTGTTGCTTGGCTAAACCGTTATAAGGTCCCAAAGGCGAGACCTATTGGCTTTGCCAATGCTTGTTTCTACTTTGTGTTCAGAGCAAGGACATTTTGCTGTGTTATTTTAATTCATAGCAATGGGACGATTGATGGTTCTTTTACTGTTCAATAGACCCGCCGCCGCAGTCTCCAATGAGCCTGGAAATGTCGTACAGGGCGATTCACCGCCGAGAACAGCACGTGGGTCATATCTCCCTCTCTGGGAACACTGGTGCACTAGTGAAAATCACAGTGGCCCACTCTTATGGATTGGTCTGGGATTCTGTTGTAATGTTTTCTTCCTCTTCCACAGTGAGCATTTTCTTTGCCAGTGGTAGTTGGAGAAACACTGCTGCTTCCAACTGTGGATGCATTTCATTGGGACAGAGTCGGCGGTCCCACCCTTTCGCTCGTGCAGTGAAATGTCGAAGACACCAGCTCTGTACATCTGTAAAGCCCCGTTCCCTTGTCAATAGCAGCTGCGGATTCTTGCAATATGTTGGCCCAAAAGTGCCGGGAAAGAAAGGGGAGGCTGTGAGACTGGGCATTGTAGGCAGATGCGGTGTAGTGCAGTGTCGCTTCTTGGAGTCATGCTGCTGATGACACTCGCCCATTTTGTAGTAGCAATTGGTCTCCACTTTAATACAATCTAAAAAACGATGAGAACCTTGCAGAAAAACAGGCAAGTTAACAAACTGGTCTGAACAAAATCAACAGTCAAATATTAGCCATATGTAGTCTCGAAAACACTATGGACGTTTTGGCACCTCGAGGCGGGACAGCCATGTGGAGTTTATTTATTTGTGATAACTGGTTTATATAGCAATATCATGCCATTACCCCCCAGGAGGTACTAGGGTAACGTACAAAGAATGTATTTAAAACTAAAATTAATAACATAGAGCAAAACTAAGTGTAATAGAAAATTGCAGAATCTAGAGGGCGAGAGTCGTTCTACGTCTAGGTAAACAACTGGTCATCGGGAGTTGGGGAAGGAAGAGGAGAGACTAGTTTTTCCTAATTAGAGGCGTAAGATTTGCGTTTCTAGATGTTACGTCATGTTACTTATTGTTGGACTTGGCCCTTCTGGCAGGTTCACCCCTAAACTTTTTGCTTTAGTTGTGACCTGGTGATGGTTGTTTTTGGCTACTGCGCACTTTAACACTGTGTCCCAGTGTAAAGTGCGTGTGTGTGGTGAGATCGGCCTCCCCTCCCATAGGAATGCCTGGGGAATGTGTGTGTCCATGGTAGTTCCTGATGCGTGGGGAGTGCAGGGTGGAGTTTGGTATGTGCGAACTCGTGAGAGTAAATGCTGCGCGATGATGTGTGCGGCTTTAATGTGTCTAGTGTGGAAGTGCCACTTCTAGAAGTTGGAAAAACAGAACAAGGTGGCTGGACAGGATTATTCGTGAAACAATTCCCCAGACACACAGTCAATCTGTACCATGTGACCACTGGATTTAATTTTCCAAACAAGTTTATTTTTCTTTTTTACATTTATCAGCAATTTTTTGAAACACAAGCACAAACAAAACCACTGTCAATTCAAAAGGTTCATATATACAGTATCTACAAATGCACACATTTACAAATTTACAACAAAGAATCAAACAAAAGATTGGTTAGACACACCAAAAGACAATCACATATGTATAATAATTCAAATAAATTGCAATTATATACAGTGCAGAGATTAATCCATAAGCAAACAAACGGGAACCAGTCCTAGAGATTGAAAAAACCAAGTGACAGGCGGGGTTGAGATCAAAAACAAGCCTGCCTGTCAACGAAAGCCTGTGGTGTAATGTTAAATAGGGTTGCGAGGCTAGGATACAGAGTGGTGGTATGATTTACATCCTAGCGGCACCCTTTGTTGTAGCCACAGGGTGGTATTGTCGACGCGTTTCGAACCTAAGTATTCAAGGTTCTCTTCAGGACAGGGACTGGGAAACAGATTCTGCACGCGGGCACAAAGGTTGCCGTGGCGTAGGTATGTCGTGTTCACACCTGCAATAGGCGCAGAGCAGGACTTAAGGCGTGGTGTCAGGCTTCAGAAGCTTGCAGGTATCAGGGCGGCTCACATTATTTTTGCGCGTGTAGGTCTGGCTATGCAGACCACAGGGAGGGAAGCGGCCGGTCACTGGCCTCAGTTCAGGCCGGCAGTTAAAGTTGGCCCGTTTTCTGAATGAAGTAATCAAGTCACAGCAAGGTCCGTGTTGCTCACTCTCTCCCAGGGACAAGCTGTCTGTAGGTGGAGCGCCGGGACACCTTCTAGAAGTTGGCATGTCTGTGTAATAAAGATGAATTGTCTGTCTGGCTTGTGATTGGCTGGAGCTGGCAGTTGTGCCTGGCTCCAGGAGTCAGGATGGTTCTGCCCCGATGGTGAATGGAGAGATCTGCATGTTGATGGCAGGGAGAAGTGCACCTGGGACCTGGATAGGGCTGGGCCTTCTCTACGCAATGCTGGCTCCGCCCCCTGTGGTGTGTCTGATGTCCCTAGCCTGTCCAGTGAATGGGGAGAGGGGCTGAGCACAATAGAGTGCTCCAGAACCAGCTGCGTCTGGTTTTCCCCCACCCTGCACCCTTGAGACAAAGGGATTTGGTGTATAAGAGAGGGGCTGTGACCCTATGAAAATTTTCTTTTCCTGAGCCTAACTTGAGGGGGGCCTGCTGCTGGGCACCAGGAGGTCCGCCACTGGGGATTGCCTCCCTGCCTGGTGGGCCCTGTGAGCTGACCCCTGGGCCCAGCCTTTGCCCCCCTGCCTTCCTAGGGAGTCTTGCTGGACTTTCCCTGGACTTTGGGGACCCTAGCGCTTGGGAGCGCTTTATTTGTCCTTGCAGCGCCTGGGAGCGCTTGACTGACTCGAGGAGGCTCTCTGCAGCGTCGCGCTGCTGGGGGAGAGAGAGGGATTCTTCCTTCCTTCATTTTCGGCAAGGGTGCCCACCCCGGTTATTGGCCGTACTTTTTAAATCGTTGGCATGTGCCCACCCTGCATGGTGTGCCTAGCGGGTGCCTACCCCGCTTTTTATTACAAATCTCGAGTATGCCTACCCCTCGTTTTCCCCGAGAGAATCACCGCCGCGGCCAGGGAAACCGGAAGTCGGGCGTCGCCTTGCCTGATGTGGGGCGGGACTTCCGCTGTCCTGAGGGAAGCCCCGCGCCCACGAAATCCCCCGAGTTCCAAAACCGGAAGCTGATGGGAGCCCACCCCGACACCGGTGCGGGAGAGAAAAGGGAAGAGGAAGCCAGCGCCAGCTCGAGCAGGGCTCCCCTAAGGAAAGGGATAGCCCCGTGTGGCGCCTGGTGACCGGTGCCGGGAATCGCCTGCAGAAGTCAGCCCACAACCCAGGAGTGAGATGCCGCCCAGGAGAGCCCGGTGAGTGGGGCTCGTTTGCGAAGGGGAGGGGAGTGTGAAGGGACACACTGCAGGTGCCCGCCCCCCCTCCTGCCCGTACTCACTACCTTGGGGGCACATCTTCTGAGCGGCCCCGGATGGCAGCGGGCCGCTCCACCGTTTAGTGGGCCATTGTCCTAGTAAATTCTGAGTTGCCCTGCAATTGCGCAGGCAACTCCAACGTGGGGTCACAATCACTTCAGAGCCCACGAGGCTCCAATGCTAAAGGGGGCACTTCTGGTGGTAGAGCGGCCCCGGCTGGCAGCGGCATTTATTGTAGATAGAGCCTGAAAGGCTCCAACGTGAATTAAGGCATTTCTCTGTTTCAGAGCCCACGTGGCTCCCACGTTGTTTTGGGCACTGTTGTTTATTAGAGCCAGAGGAGAGCCAGGAGGCACTCTGGTGCCAGGCTCAGTTCCCCAGCTGCCCAGCACTTAGTGGGCAGCTGCATCATTTAGGCCTGTTGCGCATTCCTCTTTGGCTGCCTGCGCAGCCAGCCCAGACATTCTGGACATTGGGCCTGTGTGCCCCTGAGAGGAAAAGTTGGCCTGGGGTCAGTTATGTGATTTTTGGCGCAAATGTGATTACTTGCCTAATGTGATTTATGCATAATATGCTATGCTTTTTGCCTATACCTCTAAATGTGTTTTTATGCTTAGGAGGATGTTTTACCTAGTACTGTTTATGCTAGTGAGATCAGGGTTCCCTGTGTGATATATGCCTAAGGTGTTTAGGATTGCGTAGTGTGTACCTACCTTCTACCAGTGGTTACTGGTTGTGTGCTACAGATGCTATTTTGTGCTACAATTATTCTATCTACAAAGTGCTATTTCTACAAAATGCTAGTTCTACCAAGTGCTTATTCCTGACAGTGGCCCATGTGGCCCTGTCCTGTATATATATATAATCCCCTGTAAATTCCACCCATGCCAGTGGCACAGTGTAAATTGTGTGTTTATTATCTAATGTGTTTGGTATAATACAAAGGCTATTTTTATATATAACCTTGTGTGGAGTACCCTTTGTGGTGGGCCTTGGGTGTTGTTGCTGGGTGCGTGCGCAAACGCTTTACATATTGCCTTCGGGATAAGCCTGACTGCTCGCGCCAAGCTACCATGGGGGTGAGCAGGGGTTATCTTTGGAGTGTAACTCCCACGCCCTGACTAGAGTGGTGGTTTCTGCCTGGCTTTGGCGCAAGTCTTAGCCAACCAGAAATCCCCATTTCTAACACTTATTATCATTCGATGACACTGTTCACCATGGCCATCTTGGTGCTGTGAAAGTAGCATGTTTCAAGGAGAAGCAGCACAGCAAGAAGAAGCAACATGGAAAAAGAAGCTCTGAAGTGGCAGGTTGCACAGTTTGAAATGTGTATGTCATGCTTTTTCCAAACAAAGATTGCACAGGTTATAGCTGGAGTTTCCAAGGAGGCTTCTGCCAGGTTGTAGAGACTGCACCGGAAGGCCCGCCGCCCAGCATCTGAGATGTGGCGTTGAGAGCTCGAGGCAGAGGACTGTTTGTGTGCAGGAAACCTCTAGCTTTCGGAAGTTGTGGCTAGCATTGCACTGCACATGTTGCGCACAGGTCACTTGTAAACTCGAGAGCCGGGTGCTGAATGTGTTTGTTGTCTGCTTCCCCCAGGTCCTCCTCTACTTGACTCTGACGATTTGGGGTTGATGGGTTTGATATAGCCGAGTGCTGAATGTTTTTGTTGTCTTCCTTCTACACAGGTGGGAAGTACGTGCCGCGAGCCATCCTGGTGGACTTGGAGCCCGGCACCATGGACTCCGTGCGTTCAGGACCATTTGGACAGATCTTCAGACCAGACAACTTTGTTTTCGGTGAGCTGGGCAGAGCAAAGGAGCTATGGAAGTAGATGGGGCAGAGTATGAGCTGGGCAGAGGAAAGGAGCTATGGAAGCAGATAGGATGGAGTATGAGCTGGGCAGAGCAAAGGAGCTATGGAAGTAGATGGGGCAGAGTATGAGCTGGGCAGAGGAAAGGAGCTATGGAAGCAGATAGGATGGAGTATGAGCTGGGCAGAGCAAAGGAGCTATGGAAGCAGATGGGGCGGAGTATGAGCTGGGCAGAGCAAAAGAGCTATGGAAGCAGATAGGATGGAGTATGAGCTGGGCAGAGCAAAGGAGCTATGGAAGCAGATGGGGCGGTGTATGAGCTGGGCAGAGCAAAGGAGCTATGGAAGCAGAGAGGATGGAGTATGAGCTGGGCAGAGCAAAGGAGCTATGGAAGTAGATAAGATGGAGTATGAGCAGGGCAGGGCAAAGGGGCTATGGAAGCAGATAGGATGGAGTATGAGCTGGGCACAGCAAAGGAGCTATGGAAGCAGATAGGATGGAGTATGAGCTGGGCACAGCAAAGGAGCTATGGAAGCAGATAGGATGGAGTATGAGCTGGGCAGAGCACATGAGCTATGGAAGCAGATAGGATGTAGTATGAGCTGGGCAGAGCAAAGGAGCTATGGAAGTAGATGGGGTGGAATATGAGCTGGGCAGAGCACATGAGCTATGGAAGCAGATAGGATGTAGTATGAGCTGGGCAGAGCACATGAGCTATGGAAGCAGATAGGATGTAGTATGAGCTGGGCAGAGCAAAGGAGCTATGGAAGTAGATGGGGCGGAGTATGAGCTGGGCAGAGCAAAGGAGCTATGGAAGCAGATAGGATGGAGTATGAGCTGGGCAGAGCAAAGGAGCTATGGAAGTAGATAGGGTGGAATATGAGCTGGGCAGAGCAAAGGAGCTATGGAAGCAGAGAGGATGGAGTATGAGCTGGGCAGAGCAAAGGAGCTATGGAAGCAGATGGGGCGGTGTATGAGCTGGGCAGAGCAAAGGAGCTATGGAAGCAGATAGGATGGAGTATGAGCTGGGCACAGCAAAGGAGCTATGGAAGCAGAGAGGATGGAGTATGAGCAGGGCAGGGCAAAGGAGCTATGGAAGTAGAGGGGGTGGAGTATGAGCAGGGCAGAGCACAGGAGCTATGGAAGCAGAGAGGATGGAGTATGAGCAGGGCAGGGCAAAGGAGCTATGGAAGTAGAGGGGGTGGAGTATGAGCTGGGCAGAGCAAAGGAGCTATGGAAGTAGAGGGGGTGGAGTATGAGCTGGGCAGAGCAAAGGAGCTATGGAAGCAGATAGGATGGAGTATGAGCAGGGCAGAGCAAAGGAGCTATGGAAGCAGATAGGATGGAGTATGAGCTGGGCAGAGCAAAGGAGCTATGGAAGCAGATAGGATGGAGTATGAGCAGGGCAGAGCAAAGGAGCTATGGAAGCAGATAGGATGGAGTATGAGCAGGGCAGAGCAAAGGAGCTATGGAAGCAGATAGGGTGGAGTATGAGCTGGGCAGAGCAAAGGAGCTATGGAAGCAGATAGGATGGAGTATGAGCAGGCCAGGGCATGTGTGAAGCTATCGATTTAAAGTATGTGTGTGGGGTGTAGAGCGGTTCAATGTTACCAGTGGTCGGTGGACACTGGCTCACCAGTCGTAGTGTGGTAAACTTCAAAGGCTGCTGTAAAACTTTAAATACAGACCTTAATAAATGGCCTGGGACTCTCGATTACTAGTGTCGGCAGAAAGGGAGGCAAAATAAGTTTTAATAGTCTGAATGAGCACTCCAAGTAACCCAGGTGTTTGCGGCGTGTGTAGCTGTAGGTACACACTCTTTGCATTCTTCAGTAATCTAGTGTTGGATGTGTGCAAGTTGTTTTTCTTTGAAGAAGTCTTTCGAGTCATAAGTTCGTGTGACTCCTCCTCTTGGTGATAATGCGCATGGGCATCGACTCCATTGTTAGCACTCAAAGTAACCGCTGTATTCTCTTTGCAGGTCAGAGTGGAGCAGGTAACAACTGGGCCAAGGGTCACTACACCGAGGGGGCCGAGCTTGTGGACTCCGTGCTCGACGTGGTCCGGAAAGAGGCGGAGAGCTGCGACTGCCTCCAGGGCTTCCAGCTCACCCACTCGCTGGGTGGCGGCACCGGCTCTGGCATGGGCACCCTGCTGATCAGCAAGATCCGGGAGGAGTACCCAGACCGCATCATGAACACCTTCAGCGTGGTGCCCTCCCCCAAGGTTTCAGACACAGTGGTGGAGCCCTACAACGCCACCCTGTCCGTCCACCAGCTGGTGGAGAACACAGATGAGACCTACTGCATTGACAACGAGGCCCTTTACGACATTTGCTTCCGCACCCTCAAGCTGACCACGCCCACCTACGGCGACCTCAACCACCTGGTGTCTGCCACCATGAGTGGAGTCACCACTTGCCTTCGTTTTCCCGGGCAGCTCAACGCCGATCTCCGCAAGTTGGCAGTAAACATGGTCCCCTTCCCTCGCTTGCACTTCTTCATGCCAGGCTTTGCCCCCCTCACCAGCCGTGGCAGCCAGCAGTACCGTGCCCTGACCGTGCCCGAGCTGACTCAACAGGTCTTTGATGCCAAAAACATGATGGCGGCCTGTGACCCGCGCCACGGCCGCTACCTCACCGTGGCAGCGGTGTTCCGCGGCCGCATGTCCATGAAGGAGGTGGACGAGCAGATGTTAAACGTTCAGAACAAGAACAGCAGCTACTTCGTGGAGTGGATCCCGAACAACGTCAAGACAGCGGTGTGCGACATCCCACCCCGCGGCCTCAAGATGGCGGTCACCTTCATCGGCAACAGCACCGCCATCCAGGAGCTCTTCAAGCGCATCTCCGAGCAGTTCACGGCCATGTTCCGCCGCAAGGCCTTCCTGCACTGGTACACGGGCGAGGGCATGGACGAGATGGAGTTCACAGAGGCGGAGAGCAACATGAACGACCTGGTGTCCGAGTACCAGCAGTACCAGGACGCCACGGCCGAGGAGGAAGAAGATTTCGGGGAGGAGGTTGAGGAGGAAGCCTGAGGAAGCATTTCCATGGTCCATGTGAAAAAACCCCATAACTTTTCACTTAATTTGCATTTCATTTTAAGTTTCTCTTCTTTCCCTCAAGTGTGAAATCCAAGCCCCTCAACTGATGAGAGCTTTTTGGAGGGATGCAATGGCACCGCCAGCCTTGACAGCATGGGCCGCAGACAGACGACCTCCTGTGCAATGCACATTCCCACGCCCACCTTCTTTATACACTGGCCATGCATGGCCTACAGCTGGGCCCTTGCTATGCCAGCACTAGCCCTGTCTGTACTAGCTTCTTTACTTTCTTGCTCCATACAGACCCCACATGGTCTTTAGTTGCCCTCCATTTGCCAGTACCAACTGCTGCAAGTCTGTGCTTCTCTAGCTGCTCTTGACACAGACCTAACATGGTCTCCAGTTTTATCTTTGCTTTCCTGTGACAACTGCTGCCTGTGTGGTTCTTAAACAAGGGAGTAGGCAACCAAGCTATAACCCTTCGAGTCTAGCGTTGTGAGCAATTCAAGAGTTGGTACATTCCAAGATTAGCTCTGCCTGCAGTGCTGAGCAAGGTGCACCCGGATGCTGGGGTTCAGAACATCAACAGAAATGCTTTCCAGGGGATTTAGCGCCAAGAAACCTTATGATGTACAAACACTCTATAAGTTTCTTATAGCGTAATCAAGGTCAGTAGGAAGGCTTCAGTGAGGTGTAAAGGCCGGGTCTGGTGGCTCAGTGGACTAATCCTGGCGGGTCCACTCAGCCTTTCATCCGTCTGAGGTCGATAAAATGAGTACCATTGAGTTGGGTAACAATAAACATCTGTTTTTCAGATCCAAGATACGCCCGGGTGAATGTGCGCTTTAAAAATACAAGTTATGTTATAAAGTGGGGGTAAAAATGTGAAGTGTGCTAAAAACAGGATGTAGGGAGAGGATCAGGTGTTGGTGTAGCGATGAGGAGGGAGGCCATTGTCAGTCCTGCGTTAAGCGGTGTTTCTGTAGCAATGCAACAGTTGCAAAGAAATGCAATAAAGTGAAAACTCTGTCCTCTTGATGCTGGTGTGCCTCGTTGCAGCTGCATGAAGCCAACATTGTCTCAGTGAATGCAGATGTTTGCAGCTGCTGCGCACGCCCATCCATTTAATGTCACCTGGAGCCCCAGCCTTTGCGTACCTCCTGGAGGTGTCCTGGAACTCAGGTGGAAATACTTTGGTCTCTGAAATCTGACTGCCAAAGTTTTAGCTAACTTAGACTTGTTTTCCTCAGTGGGGTGATTAAACGGTTGTAAGCAGTAATACGATAAGACAAGTTGAAGGGGCATGCACTTAAACTGGAAAAGCAGTATGGGAGGTAAAGAAGGCAGTGGGTGTAGGGTGTTGATTACATTTCCTAAGGGGCCTTGGAGAACATCCTAGGCATAGAGGTCTGAGCCTCACAGGATGAACCCCCAATGACACTATCCTGCCTGTGTTTGTTGCACCACCACAGATGACCACGGTCCCAGGGAAAGCATAAACCAGGCAAGTCCATGTATTGCACTCTCCAGAGCAAGCAAGGAACCAAAGTCGATCAGAATGCATTCACGTCTCGGAAAGGACTTATTTTCTTAAACCAGTGACAAAGCGAGATGTAGGCCTGGGTGAAATTATTTACGCTTGTGTGGCACAATGTTTGATGTTACACAATTTAGTATGACATTTACCACATGTGAAGCTTGTTGCAGACTGTCAGATAGCCATTTTCTTCTCTACCCAGTATCTCACGAAACTTCATGTGACGTGTGATCTCTTGTGAAAAGTCATGCAAGATGCCCACAAATCCATTTTTGCTGTGAAAGCATACAACAAAGGTTAATAGAATCTCAGAGTTTTATGGAGAAAGTGCAATTTTGCTCTTTGACACGCATGTCAACCCCTTTTCAGTACAATTACAGGATCTTCCATGATCCTACAGGGACATCTTAAGGATTTCGGGGGCCCTGGACCAAACATATTTTGGGGGTTCCTGTTCAAACCAGTTTTGAATTTATGATCCAGTTTCAGCTCTTTTATGCCCTCTTTGCCCGCTGCAAAGACACATTGGTCCAAATTATAAATCTGTTTACATCTAAAATTCATGGATAGTGATGTGTTTTTTTCGGTATTCTAATGCAGCAACAGCTCACTAATGTTATTGCAAATAATCTTTGTGACCCCCTTCCGTTTCTCAAATGCAAGGTCCTGTTTTGATATAAAACAAGCTTTTATTTATATAGATGTTGCATAGTTGTGCAAACAAACTTGTCTGCAAAATGTCTGTAATAGACTCCCATTCATCACTCGCGCTAAACATAAATTGAAGGGAAATGGTATTTAAAACAATCTGTTTAAGTGGCCCACTTTGCCCATGCCTTAAAATGTCCCTGTGATCCTATTAAAGTTGTCCAGTTCATGGTCATGGAAGAGTCCAAGCCTGGCAGGGTTTTCAATGCGTGGTTTGAAAAGTTTACATTTAAGTGGAACGTTCTGGGAGGAGAAAGTGTATGTCTAACAAATGGACAATACTCTCCACACAATGTATAAATGTGCCAAACCTTGTCACCTACTTTTCATTTAAGATTGCAGTACGTGAAGCCAGTTTATCTAGTCCTTGAGGCTTTATATTCTCTTTAGTCCTCCAGTTCAATCCTCTTGTTGGTTATCCTGTGCTCAAGGGTCAGTTTTCCCAAACCAGGAGTACAAACACCATCTGAGCCTGTCTTTCATCTAGCCGGCTTCCACTGAGGTGGGAGTCTTTCCTCTATTTCCATCAGTAGCGAAAAAGTGTCGAGCCCCGAAACAGACTCAAGAAGTGGTCTTCATTAAAGACCCACATGCAGAGAAGTTAGATTCTTTCCCCTTATCAGAAATCCACAAAGATGTCTGATTTTCATTTTTATGGTTAAACCTCCATTTAGGCATAGCTCAAATTCCAGGCCTGGGCAGAGATCAGCGAAGGACAAAATGTATGTAGGCATTATTTGTGCAGCAGGAGCTTGGGCATAAAGTCAGCATAGAAAGGTTATGTGAACGAAATGTAAGTACTGGCGTGAAAAGTGGGTGACCGTATCAAAAAATGAGACACCGACTTCCTCCCTAGAAGAAGACAAGAGCGAAATCTAGCCTAGAGCAAAAGAGTAAGTTACTCGCCAGGGGCTGTTGTTGCAAATTCTCCAAAGAAAAAAATCTATGTTGACCTTTCAGCACACAGAAGCCCGAACACTCCTCAAAAAGCACTAATCAGATGAAGGGTGCTGACAAAATGGAAATGCGCAATGTTAGTTTCTGCCCTTTTTGTTCGTAGCGCCAAGCTCTATTCCTCGGCAGGGGGGTCTCTCCTACACTAGGGGTGAGCTGGTCATATCTTAGATTGATGCCTTCTTTTCTTTCTAGCATTCTCTCTCCTGTTTCTGTCTGCATCTGCTTAAGTTTGTTTTCCTTTTTTACAGCTGCTTTTTCATATTGAAAAGATGACAAACCTGTGATGAAATAAAAACATTTTTTTTTTATTTTGTTCAAAAGAAGTCCTGTTGCTTTATTTTGGGGGAGGGGGCAGTGGGTTATGGTTTCCGCAGAAACGTGATACACCTCAGACCCTCTTCAATCGGCAATGCTGTTTCTGCCTCCAAGTCCCTGAATCAAACATGCGGTAAGTACTATATTCAGAGTGCTTCATACAGTACTTTTTTTCAAAGCACTATAAAAGGTGATGCTATTCCCAGTGGCAGCTGGTTCATACCTGAATATACCTCTAAAGGGAGGCATGACATCTTGAACTGAGGTAACATACTGCGGTTACTATCTATCTCAGTGGCAGCTGGTGACATTTGAAAGTGGTAGGGTGCAAAAGTTCGGGTTGAATAGTGCCTGATGGCGAGTGAGCCTGTCTGTCATAAAAGGGGTTTGGGGTTTTGGAGAAAATTTTGAAAAAAGAGTGGGCAAATGGTGCATATTTGAGAAAGCAGAAGGTTAAGAAAGTGATTCTGAAAGTGTCTTCTCAGACTCCCACTCCACAGAGATTGAGACCAGGAAGGATGCTGCCTCATAAGCCGTCTCCACCAGGCCTTGTGCCAGATTAAGACTTCAAACAGTTGTAGCTCTCGCTTCTCCTGCCAGGGCTGGCCCCAGGGATGTTGGCTTCTTCTCGTTCATCTTCACTCTTTCCTCAAAGGCTGGGCTTTATTTTATTTTTTCAGATTTATATAGCGTGAACCCGACCTGAAGGTATTGAAGCGCTTTACATGAGCAGCAGTTACATTAAACATTCATTTTGGGTAGGCACGGGGAGATTAAGTGATTTGCCCAGGATCACGGGATGCTGAGCCCACGCCGAGGCTTGATCCTGGTTCTCCAGCTCCAAAGTCGGCAGCTCTGGCCCTGAGGCCACATCCTCTCCCCCCTCGTCTCATTCACTGATTGCCAAGGGAGCTCCACCACCTTTTTGGTTCAGGTTTTCGACCCCCATCTCTTTCTTTCTTCTCGGTAGAAACGTATCGGGTAGAAGGTTGGGCTGCGGCCGGTGAGGACTGTAAATTGCCAGCTGGCCAGGTGTTTCAAATAAAAATGAGAGCCCTGCTTACATAATTTATGAATTAAATATGTCTTAATCTAGGCATCAGGCTAGCAGCAATTACGGGTGCGGGTACTCTGCATGTAAGAATATTGGAGTGCTGTGTAAAGGAGATTAACTAAAACGAAAATGCCGGGTTTTAAAAATGCAAAAAGAACAATTGATGGGCAGAATGCAGAACAATGTCATACATTCACCCCAGTATAGGGATCTGGGCCTAAATCCATTGTTTTTTGCTCACCATGCCATTCCAGTTTGAACCCAGCCATATGTAAATCAGTCTTGACCCTGCGCCCAATGGAAACAGTCCAGCCCGAACTGCCAAGCCAGGTCCTCCCTGGACTGGAAACAAGCTTACGAGGACCGGTTTCAGGCTTTCAGCCCTCATGTGTAACCCTATGTGGGAAGGGTATGCCCAGACGTGAGTCCCTTGCTCACTGTGCCACTGGATTCAAGCTATCCAGGCTGATGAAGGGTAATACCCAGAAACCGGTCCTAGGATGCTTATTTCCGGTCCAGGGAGGATCTGGCCTGGCAGTTCGGGCTGGACTGCTCCCATGAGACACAAGGTCAAGACTGATTTGCCTATGGCCATGTCTGAACTGGGGTGGTGTGGTGAGCACACGAATGTTGGATTAAACCCAGATCCTTGGGACTGGAGGTGAATGTTTGCATTGTCCGGCATTCTGGCTATCAATTGCTTCCTTTGCATAGGTTTTATAAATGGCTCAGGTTGAACGTTCTCTTATTAGCTCTACACCAGCCTGGCCTGCACTCTGTGCCGCTGCGGAAGTAGTGATGCCGAGACATAGGGGCCCCACCGCTGCTGGAAGAACTGCTCACTGCTCGAGCTTTGCTTCACTGAGAGGAGTTCGGATATCGGACACCCATGGGCGGGTTGCTCTCATTTTTGTTGGTGTGCGGAGGGACATTTTGTGACGCGTGATGGATGCATTTATCTGGACACAGCCTGTTAATGTCTTCCGTTTGGATCAGCAGAGAGACATTTTCCAGACTGAAATTTGTAAAAGAAGCTTGAACTCTGAACTTTAATTACCAGAGACCATCCGAGATGCAGAACAAGCCCTTGATGCTCTCACGCCCCTCGTGTCGCTGCAGAAGCACTCAGCGCGGGAGCGAGAAGGCAGTTTCCCACGGTGCATCTCTGAGCCTGGTAGCGACAGTCACTCTGGGCCTGGCCTCTCTGGGATCAGGGCAAAGCCTTAACGGCTGTCTCAAACAGCCACTGTGGGCTGATGTGCAGTGCTTAATTTGTAAAGCATAAAGAGCCGGGGCTACAAGCAAATCGGCAACTGTCACGTTTATTTTTCTAGCAGCCATATAAGTCCCAAAATAAAGCCTTCGAGCAGGCCTTTTTTTCGTGGCCTAGGTTGTTGCACACTCGAGGAGAGTAAAATGTAGCAGTTGCTGCTTGTTTGATTTTGATAAACAAGTTAGTTTATTTAATAGCAAATAGTTTGCATACAGTTTATTTAACGGTACGAGTACTTAGAGTGTAGTTTCTCATCTTATTGTTGACCTGTTGTGGGGCATTTTTAAAGTTTTGTTAGAGTCCCAGCACTTCATGTTTTACAAATTAAGCACTGCTGATGTGTTGTGATTAACACCTGACTGCATTAACTCACACACACACATACTCTCTTTAGCTGGCGAGTTATTTCACAGGATTTAAAATGCAGAGACTGCCACGAGTCAGCTTTTGGATACAGCCACAGTGTGCACCATTGAGGTGGGTTTTGAAAGCCAGGCGTCCTGTGCCTATGTAAGCCCTGTTCCTGCCCGCACCCCCCGCCCCCCCCCCCCCCCCCGTGTGTGCTGTAGATATCCCGACTGTGTGTCGCCGACAGAGGTCGGAAGGAATTTCAGTGCCACCAGAGCTCTCCAGTATACTATACCAGAACCATGTGTTAGTAGTTTATACTCGAGGTTTTAAAACATTCATTGTGGCGCTTTCAGCCCAGATTATCTCATTCTAAAATGAGGATGACAGGGCCCAGAATGAGAGGCTAAATCCTGCCCCAGGGTGAGCTGTTCACAGATTCTAGTCCCAAGCAATGCCATAACTCTGAGGCAGTCATTTACAGAAGGGCCGGGAGGTGGCAAAATCATGATAAATGAGCAAAAATCGTTTTCTAAGCATTTAACACAATTTTCGTTTGTGGATAAAAGTGATATTCTTGCAACAAAAAATAGAGTGATATCTGTGGTGAATAGTAACTTAAAATCGGTGAGGGGGCATTGAGAAACTCACCGAGGTGCTGCTGGCCAGTGTCTCCAGGACGATGCACCGGAAAGGGAAGGAAGGTGGTTCACTTCCTGCAGCGAATCCAACCAATCCTGGAGCTGCTAGGGCAGCTCTAGGATAGGTTGGAGCAGGCTAACCTAGCGCTCATTCGGAGGCGGACGGCTGTGCCTGCAATCCCTCGGCTGTTTGGGATTGCTGGATCTGAAGTGTGCATGACAGCTAGGCCAGCTAATCATACATACACGCTGAGCACCTGCTGCAGTCCTGCAATCCGCAGGAATCAGCCTGCCCCCACCATCACAGTCGGTCAACAACCCGGGCCGGCGGCACGTAGAATACTAAAATGGTAATGACCATTCTATTAATCTGTGTTGACCTGCTGTGCTCACAGCAGGCGGGGCATTGCTCTTCCGCCCATTTGGAGGAACCACCTCTGGCGGTTATCTGATTTTATTGTACTAATTTAACAGCCTTGGAAGGACGGAGGTTGTTAGCCTTGCCGACATCCAAGGATCACAAAATAAAAATGACAAATGTTTAATTTGCTGGGATATCCAATAAGTACATGATGCTGCGGATCTTGGCTTAATTTTTTTCCAAAACACTCTTTTGGGTGTCTTAGTCCAAATGTTTGCTGAAATGAGCTAAAACTATAACTTCCCAGAATGCAAGAAGACACAGGAGTGCAAGATGGTGTCCATTATATGGTCAACTGCTGTAGTGTCCATCATATGGTCAACCACAACAAGACTGCAAATAATCCTGAAATTTAGCAGCAAGTCAACTTTTAGATTTATGTACATTTTAAAGATCCTCTTTCAGGCTAGTTTCCATTCAGTGTATTGTACCTAGTGGCGTAAGACTCCACATTCTATCAATCAAAAATCACCAAATGCTCCCAGTCGAGGAGCTTGCATTCTAGGCTGACAACACATTTAATAATCTGTGCCTACAGGAAGAAACACTTCTCCTTTGAAGTCACCAAACTATGGAACCTGCAGAGATGAGCAGCATTGACCCTGTACCCCGCTCCTCGCTGCCTTTGGGCTAGGCTGACGCTATAGAAATATCACGTACATTCATACACATGCATACATCGAAGCCACTGAGAATCACTTGCAGTCCAGAAGAATGGTGAGGGACTGGTTATTCCCAATATGATTCATCCGAAAATCTATCTGATCATGTTCCGAAAGACCAGTATGGTGACATTCTCCTCTGCCTACAGCAGTGATCTTCAAACATTTTAATGCTATTCCCCCACCCCGTGAAGAAAAAAATCATTGTGCCCCTGCCCCCTCAACATTTTTCACATTTATTCTATTAAACTGGCAATTGGGGGAAAAGGGGGATTGGATTATTTTCCCTCTTTTCTGTCCCCACTCTGCAGCACCCAGGCTCCCAGCCAATCAGAGCGCTGCATGAGCAGCGTCGTGATTGATCGGAGCAGCCTGTTTGGCCGCTCAGGCAGTACCTGGGAGCCTGGGCATGTTCTCCAGGGGGCTGTGCGACACAGCCCCCTGGAGAACATGCTAAGTGCGCATGATTGTTTGGCCAATCAAACAATCATGCACACTTTGGGAGTGCAAAAGCCACTCTCCACTGTGCTCAGCCCCGGCTCCAATCCCTCGCAGAAAAAGAAAATAATAACTGCTTATTATTATTTTATTTTTTACACTATTAAAATAGCAGTGGGGTGACGCTCCTCCACCTTAGCGGAGGAGCCGCTATTGTTTATCTAAATATTGCTGTTTTCTGCCATTTTAAACACTAAAGCAAATACTTGATTGTCAAACATACTATTCTGGTAGAGTAGGCCTTACAAACGTGCACAAGTATCCAGAGTAAGATTACAAACATACTATTCTGGTAGAGTAGGCCTTACAAACTTGCACAAGTATCCAGAGTAAGATTACAAACATACTATTCTGGTAGAGTAGGCCTTACAAACTTGCACAAGTATCCAGAGTAAGATTACAAACATACTATTCTGGTAGAGTAGGCCTTACAAACTTGCACAAGTATCCAGAGTAAGATTACAAACATACTATTCTGGTAGAGTAGGCCTTACAAACGTGCACAAGTATCCAGAGTAAGATTATTAGGAATGGAGGTTGGGAGTTTGAAGAATAGTTTGAGTCCCTTTCCTTGTGGCACAACTTCTGGTAGGATATAAATGACAAAATGTTAGCGGTGGCCCATGGCAGAGCTGATTACTACTGCTTATGTTTTTCCGCATAAAACAAAGCACTGTTATCAGCATAATGCATTGGGGCAGAGTTATCTGCCTCCCCTCCACCCGAACACTTAAGGGGGGCCTCCCCCCAGTTGGAAGACCCCAGGCCTACAGACAGATGATTATGAGGGACTCCATAGGGAAAGGGAGAACCAGCACAGGCCTTTTACTAACTCCCACAGGCTAATATTGAGGAAGAACCAAGGGGCATATTATCAACGGCCAGCGATAATTATCGGTGGCTGTGATTAGCGATACATTTGTTATCGCAGGCTAACTCTGGAATTTATTGCCCTGGTAGCGCAGTATTAACAACGCGTTTCTCTAGGGTGATAAAAATTCTAGAGATAGCAAGTTTATCACCGTTTTGCAGGGAACATTGCTGGTTTTCCAGCGATGTTCCCCGAAAAACGGCGATAACCTTGCTGATATGACCCACAGGGTCGTATCAGCATAATCCACCCCAATGTTAGGGATAGGGAAGTCTGCATTTTCGCAGACGTTAGTTTTTGGAGAAAACTGCGCTTTTCTCCAAAAACTAACGTGTGCTCCAATGCTGGGGCAGCCTTGTAAATATCGCGATGTGAACATAAGCGATATTTGCAAAGTTGTCCATCCGGGGTACGCCCAGTGACGCCCACTTTGTATCTCACTAGAGATGCAAAGGGAGGCGTTGGGAAAAACGTGCTAACATGCAATTATGCATGTTAGCACCCTCTTGTTAATAGGGCGATAGTTTTATTTCCGCTTTTTTGGCTTTTTAAGCCAAAAAAGCAGAGATAAAGACCTTGTAGATATGCCCCCAAATCCCCTTACGAAAAAGCCACCAATGCACCCCTTTCAAACAATTACAAGACAACAATGAATTCAGAGTACAGAGATGGTCCATACCTCTGAATCTTATGTCGGATCCAAAGGGCCATCTATCAGGACTTACACTGAACAGTACCTCGCTTCAGAAAAAGGCAAGTATGAAGTCGAAAAGAATGGGAATAAACTTCACAGTTGAAACTTATCAAGGGATGAACTGTTCAACGTCACCAGCCAAATGGAACCACTGAAGAGGCACCAACAAGGCCCCCTCCCAGAGGTGCCAACCTTCAGCCTACTCTGATTGCGCGCTATCACAAAAGCCACCTACCTCTATAATGCTAAAACCCTGCTTGAAAAGTGACCTTCGGTTAGATCTATTAATTGCGGTGCCCTTCCTTTCCAGCAAATGACCCTCTACTTTCCCTCAATCCTCTGCGTATTTTATTCTCTCTTAGCGTAGCCTACTGGATGCCTTACTCACAGCTATACTCCTGTAAATTGGCCATATTTCTCCTCGTAAACTTTTCTGTGTAACCCTTCAATGTAGTAGTAATCTTAAGTGTTCCTATTCATCCCACTTTCTATCAGCAGAAATTCACACAAATGGCCATCGACGAAAGTGACCCATGAATTGGGGTGGATGTTAGTCCACCACAAGTAACCAAGTCACTAACCTGTTGGGACCAGGCAGAGGTTTTCAGTAATTTGAACTTAAGCTCAACCCCAGATAGCTGTAACTCATAGTAAAAGGCTTCACAGCATTTAGAGTACCAAAACATTTAAAAAGTCAATAACCCAACACAAAAATCCCACCCCACAAGTTGTGAAAACAAGATCATTTTAATAAAATGCCACAAATCCCATAAGGAAAGCAGGAGATATTTCTTCTTTATACATTTTAGAGGAAAAGGCTGTAAGAAAATGTACTTAGCCAATGAAAAGTACTGTCGAGTGTGAGCAGGACTTGGGTCCAATTTCAGGTTGACTGCGCCAAGCGGGTTTGTCCCAGTTTACCATCTGACTGAGCCTCTGAAAGGGGAGTCAGAATCCTCTAGTGGGGCAGGGCAGCAGCTCTATCGGTCAGTGTCGGATAGAAGATGAATGAGGTCCCAGTGAAGATATTTATTGTGGCAGGAAACATCAGTTTTTGTGTCCATGGAAGTAATTTCTTCGGCAGATACTTTTGATTCCTTTGCGCAGTGAAGATTTCTACTTATGGACATACTCACTTTTTAATTTTTTTGCAGCTTAGATTCCTCCAGTGGGACCATGCAACTGTCTCTATCCCGGAAGTCGGACAGGCTTCCTACAATGACAAGAGCCCAAAATGCAAGCTTTGGGTGGGTCCAGCGTGGAAAATATACTGCTGCAGCCCTGGCAAAGTGCGTGCTTGGCACTGTGCCTTCTGCTCCTTTGTCCTTATTGCACCAGAACCCGTCACCTTTGAGGACAATCAGGCCTCTGTGTGGTGGCTGGATCACGACTGTTGAGATAGATATGCCAGCATCTCTGGCATCGAAAATTATGGATCTTCCTTCTGGTGCACTGTGCAGATCCTGGTGTGAGGAGTTATTTTTCCAATCTGATGAAAAATAGCCAACATGTATTACAAGCTAAAGCAGCACGCCAAGACAAATTGCTCCAGAAAAAATGTCAGTTATGGGAGCTACAGCTCTCAAGTCAACACAGCAGAAGCCAGATGAACTGATCACTTTTTTGTCACCTGCTTGGAGCTTGGCCAACATTAAGAGTTCGACACATAATTTGAGATCTGAGCGATTTTTTAAAGTATCCCCGAATAGGAGCTCTCAAACGCTGCTGCAAAACCTTCCCCAACTGGATGAAATCCTAGCCATGGCCAGAGTCTTTCCCTGCAGAATTCCAAGTGGGAGTCACGGCTTGACATAAGTGTTTGAAGCAGAGAAATCTATACGTGGAGTACATTAAAGTATGTGTGATTGCTGTGTGCACCACATCCCTAATCTCACACTGGCATGGGCTCTGCTGCAGAAAGCAATGCCATAGTGGCAAGATGCCATCCCTTATGCTTCTGCAGAAGCCGTGGCATGAAGAATAACACTTCTTTCCCCTCAACACCACACCAATCCTGACATCAGCTTGTCAAGTCCAAGCACGCTTCTTAGGCGGCCACAAGATACGGGCAATAACCGACCTCCTACAGATCAGTTTCATCAGATCATAGGAAATGAAGAAGAGCAAAGGTTTACTTGATCCAGGTCAGTGTGCTCCGAAGAGAACGCCCCCGCTGAGCTCAGTAGGGTCCAAAGCTCCCTTCCTGGTGGACACGGGTACCACCATCAGCGTCATGACCAATGTTGGATGCACCCCTCTACATTGCAGTTCTCCTACAATCGACAAAGGTGTGCACATAAACATGGCTCAGAGAATTCTCCTGAGCGCAAAGCCTGTTTTAAATTTTTTTTTTCTTTTTTTAGATTTGAAAACCTTTATTATGTTGAGTGGACATACACAGCGTGTAGCCACAACCCGGAGGCCGGCAGCAGGATCAGTAGCAGAATCGCTCAAGACATCTATTATACACAGCCAATTAGCCGACAACCCGGGGGTCCGGTGGCACCGTCCTGACTCCATCAGAAGCGGTCGCTCCCACGCTCCCTGGCCTCCTTGTGGTATCGTTACTGACTTCGTTTGCATTGCTCTGTGCCCTTTAAACTCGGTGCCTGCTAGAATCTCATAGCGCTCTATTTGCCCATTAGCGCCGCCTGATTTCAAAGCGCTTTAGTGCCTCTTATGCTGCCTTGACTTATTTGCGCTGTGTGGAGAAATTGTGCATTTGCTCTTTGCACTGCTGGTCCCGTGACGCTCGCATTGCTTGTTACCTAATATTCTCTGTGCCTGATTGTTGCCGGTGCGTTACCTCACTCTGTGCCCCAGCCTCACTCGGCTTTGCTTCGCTTCCATTTCATTTGTTGTGCCTTCGGAGCCCGTCCTCCCCCCCCCCCGCCCCCCTCCCGCCTCCCAGCTGCCCCTCCCACGCCCCTCCCCTTCCACTATCCACATATGAGAGATGTCTTTGCGCGCAGCGGTCGCGCCCCGCCAAAGGTAAGCCCGTCTACACCCTTCCGCGCCTGGACCGCGCCCAGCGCCTGGCCCCCGCAAACCGCCCTCCCCCCGCACAACGTATGCCGCCACCACCCTCCTAGCCCTCAACCCCGGACGCACCCCACAATGCTGCGTAGCTGCCCCAGGACACACCCACGGACCCTTCGCCTGCCACTCCTGCAAGTTCGCCTGCATCAGGTCCCTCACCAAACCCACTAACCCCAAACACAGCTCCGACTCTAACCACCTGAAGTGCATCTTGCCGAACACCCCCTCGGTCCACAGACACGCCACTGAACTCTGGGACCTACTCGACACTGCTTCACCGGACATCGCCTTCCTTACAGAAACCTGGATGAACGCATCATCAGCACCCGACATCGCCATAGCCATCCCGGACACTTACAAAATCATCCGAAAAGACCGCACCAACCAAACAGGAGGAGGCATCGCCATCGTCCATAAGAACACCATCAGAATCACGACCAGCTCCGACGATAACCTTGCAACCGCCGAACACCTCCACTTCCAGATCCACACCGACCCTAGGACCACACTTAAAGGCACCCTCATCTACAGGCCACCAGGAACCCGCAATCAATTCAGCGAAGACATCACTGACTTCATCAGCCCACATGCCCTCGCCTCCGGGAACTAAATTCTACTGGGAGACCTCAACTTCCATCTGGAAAAGATAAACGACAGCAACACCACCACCCTTCTGGACAACATGGCCAATATCGGACTCAAACAACTTGTTGACACCCCCACTCATGTAGCCGGACATACGCTCGACTCCGTCTTCACCTCCTGCAAACACATCTCCTTGGATCATACCACAGCTCTCCACTGGACGGACCACAGCTGTGTTCACGTCAGCTACAAAACTACCACGATCCACAAACCCCCACAACCTATTCCTCGTAGAAACTGGAACAAAATCACCACCGACCAACTCCTCACATCGCTCAACCAAAACCCTCCCGCCCTCTCATCGGACCCAAACGAGGCTGCCACCAAACTCAAACAATGGATCACTCACAGCGCTGACGAATTAGCACCCTTGAAAAACAACCAGATCAAACAAGGCAGCAAAAAGGCCCCCTGGTTCAACGATGACCTTAAAAAATCCAAGAAACGATGCCGTACTCTCGAAAAAACATGGAGAAAAAACCCAACCACTGACAACCTGACCACCTTCAAGGCAGCCACCCGCAAACACCACCAATTGATCCGAACCACCAAGAAATCAGCATTCAAGGATCGACTCGACAACAACGCCCATAACAGCAAGGAACTATTCAACATCGTCAAAGAATTTACCAACCCCACCGCAGCCTCAAACGACATCACTCCCTCCCAAGACCTCTGCGATTCGTTATCCTCCTTCTTCTACAACAAAATCGCCGACATACATAACAGCTTTGAGAACACTTCCAAAGAACAGTCCACTCCACCCACCTCCGAACCTAAACCGCCCTTTAACAACCTTAACGCCTGGAACCCAATCACCACTGAAGACACCATCCGCCTAATGAACTCCATCCATTCTGGCTCGCCAACCGACCCCTGTCCCCACCACATTTTCAACAAAGCAGACTCCATCATCGCACCCCATCTCCGTGATGTCATCAACTGCTCCTTCAACTCCGCTACCTTCCCAGAAAGCTGGAAACACGCCGAAGAAACCCACAGCAGACCCCTCTGAACTTAAGAACTACCGCCCCATCTCCCTCCTCCCATTCCCTGCCAAAGTCATCGAGAAAGCCGTCAATAGCCAGCTCGCCGCCTTCCTTGAATCCAACAGCTCCCTCGACTCCTCTCAATCCGGCTTTTGAGCCAAACACAGCACCGAAACCGCCGTCATTGCAGCAACAGACGACATCCGAACACTACTGGATAACGGAGAAACAGTTGCCCTCATCCTACTCGACCTCTCCGCCGCCTTCGACACAGTCTGTCACAGCACCCTCATACAACGCCTCAGTAACATCGGCATACAAGGAAAAGCCTTGGACTGGATCATCTCGTTCCTCGCCGGAAGAACCCAGAGAGTCCGACTTCCCCCATTCAAATCAGAGGCCACCGAAGTCATCTGCGGAGTACCACAAGGTTCATCACTCAGTCCCACCCTCTTCAACGTTTACATGAGTCCACTCGCATCCATCGCGCGACAACACAACCTTAACATCATCTCTTACGCTGACGACACTCAACTGATCCTTTCCCTCACCAAAGACCCTAACACCGCCAAAACCAACCTTCACGAAGGCATGAAAGAAGTAGCCGAATGGATGAAAAAGAGCCGCCTAAAACTTAACTCAGACAAAACAGAAGTCCTCATCCTAGGACCATCTCCCTCTGCCTGGGACGACTCATGGTGGCCATCGGCCCTGGGCCCAGCACCCATACCCACAGACCACGCACGTAACCTAGGCTTCATCCTAGACTCCTCACTCTCGATGACCAGACAAGTCAACGCCGTCTCATCCTCTTGCTTCAACGTACTTCGTATGCTCAAACAAATCTTCCGTTGGATCCCCTCCGAGACTAGAAAGACTGTCACCCACGCACTGGTGACTAGCCGACTGGACTATGGAAACACCCTCTACGCCGGAATCACAGCCAAATTACAGAAAAAACTCCAACGCATCCAAAACGCATCAGCCAGACTCATTTTGGACATCTCTCGCCAAGATCACATTACCGGTCACCTGAAAGACCTCCACTGGCTCCCCGTCAACAAGAGAATAACGTTCCGTCTCCTCACCCACGCACACAAGGCCCTCTACAAACTAGGACCCGAATGCCTCAACACACGACTGTCCTTCTACACACCCACCCGCCAACTAAGATCCTCCAATCAAGCCCTCGCCGTAGTTCCGCGCATCCATAGATCCACCATGGGAGGAAGATCCTTCTCCTACCTGGCGGCCAAGACCTGGAATTCTCTCCCCACCCACCTCTGCCTTACACAGAACCACATTTCCTTCAGAAAGGAACTTAAAACATGGCTATTCGATAAATAATACACCTCCTCCCACAAGCGCCTTGAGACCCTCTGGGTGAGTAGTGCGCTATACAAATTCCTGAACTTGAACTTGAACCGTAAAGAAGAGCATGAATACATATTTAGACATGTGTAAGATACCTACAGCCCGTTGCATGATCATCTTGGAAGCAGAAATGTAGACTGCTTAACCTCGCCCACGCCTCTGGGGCCACCCAGCCGCCGTGTACCGTCTCAAGTTCCCTAAGAAACATCTCACTAAAACAAACCCCAAACAACCCCCCACCCCTTGTCAGTGTCTCCCCACCACCCCCCTGCACTACCTCAACTATTGTTCAGAACTATGCTCCGCCGATCGCTCACACCCATCTGTAGGGAGATTGAGTGTAATGGGGGCCTAGACCCGTGTATATGTATCTGGACTACTAGTCGGTTGGGTCACCCCCCTCACGAGGATCAGGGGTTCTAATGCCCTGTATCGCCTGTGTGTGGCACACACAATCCGGAACCACCGCGCCGCCACCCGTCTTTTGCTCTCATCATACTTCACAGTACGTCAGAGCATCCTGTTTGCAAGGTTCTCACCTTCTAAGCGCTCCTGTCCCTCAGCGTCATCCTCTCGCATTGCTCTCTCAGGCAAAGCCTGTTTTCAGCCTGCACCCACCCGTGAGTGCTGCAAAGCAGAATCCAATGTTTATGTAGTCAAAGCAGTCGCATGTAGTGATTGCCACGAGTTTCTGATCTGCAATAAATATGGCTCGTCTACAGGCCAGCTTGTCCCGGACTGATACAGTGACATCCGTTGAAGATATTGAGAACACTTTAGTGGCCTTGGCAAACGAAAAAGTCATCTGATTCAACTACACACCAAAGAATATGAAGTCAGTGGCCCAAGACCTTGGGGGCAACCTTTCTAGTATAAAGAAAGAAGTGTAAGCAGAGATAGATCCACTGTTTTGAAACAATAAATATTCAAATAAGTCAAGAGCTAACTCTATTGTAGTCTCCTATTGTCCCTGTACCCAAACTGCAATCCAGAGACACAATCTGCATATATGTATTTAGTGATTAAAGCTTTTGTTGCAGTCCCCCCCACACACACACTTTTTGCACCCAGCTACTAGATTCTGATTTTGGACTACAGTGCACAGAGGCCCGCTATCCAGCCCTCCGTGCCAGTACGCTTTCCATAAACAAGGTAAAGTCTAATTGTGCTAAAATTGGCAAAGGACTTTAGCACCCCTGTAAGTCAATAGCAAATGGTACCCCAGGTTCCTATGGAATGGGTACTGAAGAGGGCTGAGGGCTGCAACTTATCTTATGCCATACTAAGCGACCCACATAAAATTCCCACACAGACTCCCAATGTGACAAGGTGAAAACGCAACATGACACCCATGTTTCATTCCAAAATCACTGCATCTAATGTATGGAAGTCACCCCTACATCAGGCCTTTGAGACCTAAGGCAGGGTGCATTATATTTTATGTGAGGACATATCTGCATGAGCAGACATGCCCCTGTGATGTCCAGTTCTATTACTAGATATTGCAAGTGAGCAGTGAGGTCATCTTAAGATATGTACTGGGCAAAACGAGTTTCCCCAGCTACAGAAGGGCTTCACTGAAACATATGGTGTTTGGTATCAAACATCTCGTATTAATAATCCCACACTGATTAAAGTGTCTGATTTAAAATACATGCACCCAGAGGGCGCCTCAGAGGTGCCCCCTGATAACCTACCAGCCTCTGGTGTGTTGGCTGACTAGTTTCTGCTTGTTTACCACTTGAGACAAGTTTCTGACATAGGGTGAGCGGCTTTTGCTCTCAGGAGGTCCAAAAAAAGCCTGTCCGGGAGGAGGGTGTCACACCCCCTCCCTCAGGATGAACTGCTGATTAGCCTTCCTAGACCGACAAGCTTCAAAGAAGTGGCCACCTTTGAAATGCAAATCTGGAGGAGGGAGAGCCGACCTCCCTTTACCTAGAACCATTTGGCACCTAGATGGGTGGGAAAATTAGCTAGGCAAGAACACCCCAGGCTATTACCACCCCTAAGGTGGCCTAACTTGATGTGCGTACGACTTCTTCGAGGTAACCACATTTGTGTTGGCATACTTAGGAACTCTGGGACAGGGTTATGCCCACTTCCTACAGGAATGGGTCACTTAGGGGGCATAGTGACCCCAGGGTTAAGTAGCCCATTGGCTACTACCCCTCACTCCCCTTAGCGCCCCTAAATTGAGTAATCAGGAGACCCCCTGATACCAGGACTTAAGATTTCATTGGATACAAAAGGAGGAGTGGAAGAAGAAGACTGCTGACCCGAGAAATGAAAAGCACAACTGACTTGGCACCAACCCTGCCAGCCTGTCTGCTGCACCTGACCGTCGTGGGGCAAATGATTTGTCCTGCCACTGTGCAGACCTCAAGAGACCCTTAGGGCTGCCAGTGCTTTAGAAATATCCAAAGTAACTCCCTTGGAGTAGAGGAGCAACTCCCCTACAGCCGCAGGCACCAAAGTAGCAAGACCCTGTTCACTGATCTGCCGCCTACAGGTACTGTCTGCAGCAGCCACCCAGGAAGAGGTAGCAGTGCTTCCACAGGTCAGATCCATCCTCCCTTCAAGTGTGGGGACGCCAGTATGGACCGGAGCTGCACAGTACCAATCCCTGGGGTGCTAGACCCCTGGCAGCAGCCAAGGCTTGTTGTGCCCAGACCGGACGCCAACGCCAAGGAAGACTGACCTGCACATCAAGGGACGTCCGGGACAGTGAGACCCACATCAAGAGTGGGCCAGCTGACCAGTTTGCCCTGTGCAGCAGAAACCAGGACAAAGAGTGAGTCTGCACCCGATGCCTAAAATCACCTATGCATCCGCTCCCTAGTCCCAGAGTTGAAGGGAGGTGACAGTGCCAACGGGGTCCACAGACCCACAAGAGCTAAACCCATGCTTGGGTTTGCCCAGACTGGACTTCCAGTCCCTGCCTGCAGCCTCTTTCTGTAGGCCCCCACAAACCCCAGCAACTTCAGCTGAGGAATCTGATGCCAAAAGACACCACTTCACCCAAGCCCCACAGCCCGAGGATCTCAAGGATCGAGCCCCCTGTGGGTTACCCCGGACTGGTCCCCCAGTCCATGCTTGCAGCCTCTTTCTGACCGGACTGTTCTCCCATTGAAGTGAACGGGACAACCAACACGGTGATCCTGGATGTCCCAGAGCCTCCTGAGGTGACCTGTTGGTGTGGCCTTGGACCTTGCCCCATAGTCACCTTAAATGCTTGAGAACCTCCCCATAAGTCACTGTGAAGTGCCTGAATGCAACACATGTTTTTCCTCTGTAGGATAACATTGCCGGTCCAGAAATTGCGGTGTGTCAGTTTCTGAAAACAGTAAAAATTAATATCTCAAAAAATACTTAATCGATTCCAATGATGTTGGTATCAAAATGTATATACACAATTTTGTTATTTTTATAAATTGGTATCACATTTCTTTGAGCATGTGTCTCATTTACTGCCTCTGTTAATGCAATAGATGCTTAGCACTACCCTCTGATATGACTAATTGCTCACCCACATTACCACAAAAGAGAGCATTGGGGGTGTCATTTGTGCCTCTGCAATTCCTCTAGGGTTTGCCAGGCATCTTTACACAGTGTACCTCCTTTTGGTCGACTGTATACAGAGCCAGCTTCCTACAGTGTACTCATGCGCCACCAACGATTTCCAAAAGAGACATCTTGCTCCATGTGTTCATACATGATCTGGCAGGTGAATGGAGGATATTTCTTCTATTAGTAAGTCTTAAAAGAGCTCTCAACACATCACTTTAGCATCACATTTGGTCCAGGTATCAGAGAACATGGGTGTTGCTTCTCCAGCTGAGGGTCCCCTCCCCCCCCCAAATAAAGTGCATCATTCAGGGCATCACGTGACATATTAGTTTTGGTAAGACCAAGAAGTACCAGCTAGAAGTGTGCTATGCATAACATGACAATTATCACGGCTCAGCAAAGAAGTCTGCACGTCCTGTGGTCACATCATCCAGACCGCACTGCCATCAATACACAACTCCAAAATCTTACAGTGAAGGTCTACCAATGGTTGCTAAGGTGTCTAGTGGCATTTGGGATCATCAGATCCCTTGTGATGGAGATCCATGATTTGGTTTATTGCGATGCCTAGTCTTCACAGCTCACGCGGGATGCTCGTTGCGTGGTGCACCATCCTAGCTGAGCTGGACTCTGATCTTGAATCTCCTTGTTGCGGAGGCCTGTCGCAGTTTGAAGCAACCTCAAAAGAATGGAAACAGTTCTGGAATAATGCTGCCCTGCAGGTGCGTCCATCTCTTACCCTATGGAAAATCCATCACGGTTGTCACTGATAACCAAACACTCCTACATTTCTTTGGAAATTCAAAAGCTTTAAAAAAGCTAAACTGCCTCCACACAGAGAGATGAGCCCTCAGCCTTCAAGAGTATGGATTCAAACTTATTCATCGCTAAGCAAGGACTAAAAACTGGTTGGTTTCTTTTTCTTCCTTCTTGCACCTCAATGGCCATGTGGCACAAAGCCATAGACGGCGGTAGAATACCGAAGACCGGTCACCGGGGCAGCTCGCCCATCAGAGTTTGAACAAGAAGACACCAAGAATGCTCAAACCCACAGCTTGTTTAAGGGCACCAGGCTGTGGAAGGCAGGATCCTCATCTTAGGACTAATGCAAACATGCTTCGCCAAGATATTCTCAGAATTTATGTGGGACACATTGGGAGCAGGCAGATCACATGTGCATAGACAGCTAGACATTGACATGCATGATCAGCTGATGGTCTTTTTTACATGGCTAGACTCTGGTTGTAGCTGCAATTATAATTTGGAAAAATACACAACTGGCATAGTAGAAACTTCACTTAAAAATATTGGGATACTTGTAAAATACCTTTTATCAGAAATGCAGGCTTAAATATTTTAACAATTTCAAGGGTCAGTACAGGTGATGGAGACAAGAGTACTAACTGACTTCAAAGGGTCACAGCGGCTTTGGACAGTTGTTAGGGTGGATTCATAGTAAACTTTCCCCTCACCAGACGTTTTCTCTTTAAGTGCTGGAGATTGAAAACCTTCATTGTTCAGGACACCAAAGTCACATCATTGCCACTAGGAATTAAATGGGTCACTTGCTTCACCCTACTAATGGTGTGGTTTGAAGGGGAAAGATTTGCCCGCTCTGTAAAAGGATTTTCTGGTAGCCATTGCACTGGACACACACTAAGAGTGCAATTTTTTCAAAACCAGCCACCAAAATAAACTATATTTAGATGTGTTGTACCCAGGGGCCACTACTACAGTTCCTGGTCTATCATCACTTGCAGGTTCCTCCTGTGGTGGCCATTCACAGGGCACCATTACTTCAGTTCCTGGTCTATCATCACTTGCAGGTTCCTCCTGTGGTGGCCATTCACAGGGCACCATTACTTCAGTTCCTGGTCTATCATCACTTGCAGGTTCCTCCTGTGGTGGCCTGGTGGTGGCCATTCACAGGGCACCATTACTTCAGTTCCTGGTCTATCATCACTTGCAGGTTCCTCCTGTGGTGGCCATTCACAGGGCACCATTACTTCAGTTCCTGGTCTATCATCACTTGCAGGTACCTCCTGTGGTGGCCTGGTGGTGGCCATTCACTGTGTACCATTACTTCAGTTCCTGGTCTATCATCACTTGCAGGTTCCTCCTGTGGTGGCCTGGTGGTGGCCATTCACAGGGCACCATTACTTCAGTTCCTGGTCTATCATCACTTGCAGGTTCCTCCTGTGGTGGCCTGGTGGTGGCCATTCAATGGGCACCATTACTTCGGTTCCTGGTCTATCATCACTTGCAGGTTCCTCCTGTGGTGGCCTGGTGGTGGCCATTCACTGGGTACCATTACTTCAGTTCCTGGTCTATCATCACTTGCAGGTTCCTCCTGTGGTGGCCTGGTGGTGGCCATTCACAGGGCACCATTACTTCAGTTCCTGGTCTATCATCACTTGCAGGTTCCTCCTGTGGTGGCCATTCACAGGGCACCATTACTTCAGTTCCTGGTCTATCATCACTTGCAGGTACCTCCTGTGGTGGCCTGGTGGTGGCCATTCACTGTGTACCATTACTTCAGTTCCTGGTCTATCATCACTTGCAGGTTCCTCCTGTGGTGGCCTGGTGGTGGCCATTCACAGGGCACCATTACTTCAGTTCCTGGTCTATCATCACTTGCAGGTTCCTCCTGTGGTGGCCTGGTGGTGGCCATTCAATGGGCACCATTACTTCGGTTCCTGGTCTATCATCACTTGCAGGTTCCTCCTGTGGTGGCCTGGTGGTGGCCATTCACTGGGTACCATTACTTCAGTTCCTGGTCTATCATCACTTGCAGGTTCCTCCTGTGGTGGCCTGGTGGTGGCCATTCACAGGGCACCATTACTTCAGTTCCTGGTCTATCATCACTTGCAGGTTCCTCCTGTGGTGGCCATTCACAGGGCACCATTACTTCAGTTCCTGGTCTATCATCACTTGCAGGTTCCTCCTGTGGTGGCCTGGTGGTGGCCATTCAATGGGCACCATTACTTCGGTTCCTGGTCTATCATCACTTGCAGGTTCCTCCTGTGGTGGCCTGGTGGTGGCCATTCACTGGGTACCATTACTTCAGTTCCTGGTCTATCATCACTTGCAGGTTCCTCCTGTGGTGGCCTGGTGGTGGCCATTCACAGGGCACCATTACTTCAGTTCCTGGTCTATCATCACTTGCAGGTTTCTCCTGTGGTGGCCATTCACAGGGCACCATTACTTCAGTTCCTGGTCTATCATCACTTGCAGGTTCCTCCTGTGGTGGCCTGGTGGTGGCCATTCAATGGGCACCATTACTTCAGTTCCTGGTCTATCATCACTTGCAGGTTCCTCCTGTGGTGGCCTGGTGGTGGCCATTCACTGGGTACCATTACTTCAGTTCCTGGTCTATCATCACTTGCAGGTTCCTCCTGTGGTGGCCTGGTGGTGGCCATTCACTGGGTACCATTACTTCAGTTCCTGGTCTATCATCACTTGCAGGTTCCTCCTGTGGTGGCCTGGTGGTGGCCATTCACTGGGCACCATTACTTCAGTTCCTGGCCTATCATCACTTGCAGGTTCCTCCTGTGGTGGCCTGGTGGTGGCCATTCACTGGGCACCATTACTTCAGTTCCTGGTCTATCATCACTTGCAGGTTCCTCCTGTGGTGGCCTGGTGGTGGCCATTCACTGGGTACCATTACTTCAGTTCCTGGTCTATCATCACTTGCAGGTTCCTCCTGTGGCGGCCTGGTGGTGGCCATTCACAGGGCACCATTACTTCAGTTCCTGGTCTATCATCACTTGCAGGTTCCTCCTGTGGTGGCCTGGTGGTGGCCATTCACAGGGCACCATTACTTCAGTTCCTGGTCTATCATCACTTGCAGGTTCCTCCTGTGGTGGCCTGGCGGTGGCCACTCACTGGGGACCAGCATGTTCTCACATCTCCGCTGCACAGTCGTCCCTGTCGCCACCGCGTAGGTTTCAGACACCGTGCTTCCGTTGAAACATGGACATCCCCAAGCATTGCAGTTTCTCTTATGTTACTGCATCATTGGGGCTGGCATAATTTGCACCAGAGTGATAGTTAAAAAAGGAGAGATACATTGTCAACAGGCAATGCAGAGAAATCATTAATAGGAAAACCTTAAGGAACATTGTGTATCAAGGGAATCGCATGTGATGCCACAAGAAAGAAGGGGCATATTATCAAGGAACGGCGTTAAAATTATCGCCGGTTTAGCGGCAGGTTCACACCAGAACATGGGCTTCTATTGGAATTCTCTACGGCATATTATCAAGCCCATTATTGCCGTTTTAGCAGCAGTTTCGTGTCGCTAAAGTGGCGATAATTTTAACGCCGTTCTTTGATATGCCCCGAAGCAACTACACTCTTCTCTAAACCTAAACTGCCTTCAGAGTGCCCCGTGCCTGAAACCACAGGGATGCAGGGGCGAGAGCAGCATCCGTCGATGGTGTTGAACCATTGCACATTACTAGGCACGAAGAGCCTGTGGACAATCGAGCAAGACACCGGAGAAGCCTGCGTCCTTGTGGGCAGCTATTCTACATCATAAAACCAAAGGGGCTTATTAACAAGCCCCTTGCGCCGCAGCAACGTCACTTTTTTCCATGTTAAAAATGACGCAATAGTGGTGCAAGAGGCTTGTAAATAAGCCCTAAAATATCTTGAGAGCAGAGACATCCCCTTTGGAAGAATGCAGGACATTTGCAGTCTGAGGTCTATAACTCTAGGGAAGTTGACTAAAACACAAGACTGGACAGTCCAGTTAGTACTTGGGTGCAGGCAACACCAGCTCTGTTGAAGGTGCTTTATGGACATAGCGCCAGGCAGGTTGTAGCTGCTGTAAAAACCACAACATGGCGACAGACGCGCAAAGTGATGAGTCGCAGCAAGGAGGGGCCTTGGGTCCATTGTCTTTCTACAAACCAGTGAATTCTGTGTGCTGGATTCACAAACTGAAGTACATTATTCACTGACTTTATTCTCTTCCCCGTCTATTGCGAACACCCTCCAATGATGACGTGGCATGCATTCATTACCCTTAAAATACCCAGCTGTTGAACAGTGTTCACATTAAATGTATTTGCAATAAACTAAACAGAACAGAACTGGGCTATCTAATGGTCTTTTCTGCAAAGAATGATGCCCTTTTATTGCAGAAGTTGCAAAGACAAGGGGTGTATAAGTGCCCTGTGCCAGTGCATTCCTACTCATGGTGAAGGTTGGCATCATTGAACCCCTCTGAGGTGTGGTGCCAGGCAGAAAGCAAACCGTCCAGTCTGAGCCAAGGCAGGGCTATGATCTGATTTTATATTTTTAAAGCGCGAACGAATAGTGCGTCTAGGCGCTGATATCAAAAGTGGAGGAGAGTTGGCTGGAAAAGAAAAGGAGCAGCTAAACCTATACGGAAATAACAAAGTAAAGGCTTATTGGCTAAAGAGCCAGGTTTTAAGAGCCTTCTGAACCGAAGCAGTCCTGGGGAGTTTTTTTTTTAATGTGAATGAAGGCTGCTTCACAGATTAGACATAGTGATGACGAAACGTCTGCCTCCCCAGTTAGCCAACCTGAAGCTAGGGACCACTGCGAGGCTGACTGCAGAGGAGCAGAGGTCTCTGGGAAGGGAATAACAGCGGAACCTGGGTTTTACCTATGCAGGTGCAGAATTGTGCAAGGCCCTAACGGCCAGATTCATCAAAGTAAAATCGGCTCGCAAAGGGCCAGATTCTGAGAATCCGGCCCTTTGCGAGCGCTATTTTTGCATTTGGGATTCATCATCCCAAATGCAAAAATCGCAATTACAGAATTCGCTAAATTGCGAAGAATCGCATTTAAGGAATCTCAATTAGAAATTCCTTAAATGCTATTCATGAACCTTTTTAAAATTGCGAATTCGCAATATAGGGCCGCTATTTACAGCGAAGTGTAACTTCGTGGTAAATAGCGAAAACTTAGAAAAATGCACTTTAGTGCATTTTTCTAAGTTGTATGTTACACACACACATGTCCTTTGGACATGTGTGTGCGCAACACCTGTGTACATTTGTATTTCAGGGGTGCTACAGGGTGTCCTTTGGACACCCTGGCACCCTTGAAATCGCTTCCTTATTTGCGATTCGCTAATTGCTAATCGCAAATAAGGAATGACTCCCCATTCATTCCTATGGGCCTTGAGGCCCATAGGAATGAATGGGAAAGCCATTCCTTATTTGCGATTCACAATTAGCTAATCGCAAATAAGGAAACAGTAGAAATCGCAAAATTAATTGCGATTTCTACATGCATCCCGTTTTGCGAATCTTTAATAGCGATTCCTTAATAATCGCTATTAAGGACTCGCAAAAGAGGACGATGATGAATCTGGGGGTAAAGGCGATGCACAAGGCTTTAAAGTCGATCTGCTTCCTTACGGGAAGCCAGGGACGCAGGGAAAGGACCTGTTGGGCAGACTGATGCTGGGAATCCCAGCTAGGAGCTGGGCTGCCGCCTCTGATGGGCCTGCAGTTTACACAGAAGTCCTCTCTGAAGATTAACAAAGCGAGCTTTGCAATAGCCCAACCTGGACAAAATGAGAGCAGAGGCCACTGTTGTGTGTAGCTCATGAGGTATGAATGGAAACACTTTCCTAAGCAGTTTTAAAGTAAGGAAGGTGGAGGAGGTGATGGCATTAATCTGGTTCTTGAAGGAAAGAGTAGAATCAAAAAGAGTTCCTAGGTGTTATTCTTTGATTGCAGGTGTGGGTTGTATACCTAGTCCTAGTGGCTGCCAACTAGGTGACCAGAAAGATGTATTCTTACCAAATACGATGACCTCGGTTTGACCCGAATTCAATTGTAGGCAGTTCTCAAGCATCCTCCTGCGGCCATGCAGCATATAAGCTGTTCGGTCTGAGAGCCAGGCCTGGGGCCGTCGCTATATAGGGACATGGCATACGACCACAGACTGCGTACGAACCGGTGGCACCGAAGGAAGTGAATACCCAGTGGTAGACGCGATGCCACGCTAGGGAGAACCTTGGAGGTAATACAAGGGTCCAGGAGAACTCTCAAAATGGAAGGTGGCGGATTTCTACAAACACAGCTTTAAAATTAAAATGTAAACAAATCATGCAGGGATCTGCAGCACCTATCTTGCAACTGCATAAAAAGAGAGGAACACAGTCCCGAGCTTCTCCCGCATCCAACCTAAAGACAAGGAAATGAGTGGGACTCAATTTCACCACACCCCAAAGGACCCTACGATCTGCCCAGCTCTTCTATGACGTGGTGCCCGGCACCAGAAAGACCAGATCGGGAGGCCGCTCCTTCTCCTTCCTCGCGGCCAGAGTCTAGAACGCCCTTCTGCTCTACCTTCGACAGACATCACTTACCATCTACGTAAGAAACCTCAAGACCTGGCTCTTCGACAGACCGATACAAAAGGGGATGATGGACGGAGCGTTTGAGCAAATCAAACACTCACCCCCAGTCAACTGATCTGGGTTTAATCCATCACCATTCTTTAGCCCACTCAGCCACCCCATTTCAGACATGGCTATATGCAATCAGTCTGACCCTGTGCCTCATGGGAACAGTCCAGCCCGAACTGCCAAGCCATGTCTTCCATGGACCGGAAACAAGCATCGTGGGACCGGTTTCGGATTCATAATCCTCATCAGCCAGGCTATCTTTAATCCAGTGGCCAAGTGAGCAAGGGACTCACGTCTGAGCATACCCTGCCACACTTAGGGCGAACAAAGCGAAACAAAAGGGGATGCTGGACGGAGCGTTTGAGCAAATGAAACACTCACCCCCAGTCAACTGATCTGGGTTTAATCCATCACCATTCTTTATCCCACTCAGCCACCCCATTTCAGACATGGCTATATGCAAATCAGTCTGACCCTGTGCCTCATGGGAACAGTCCAGCCCGAACTGCCAAGCCATGTCTTCCATGGACCGGAAACAAGCATCCTGGGACCGGTTTCGGATTCATAATCCTCATCAGCCAGGCTATCTTGAATCCAGTGGCCAAGTGAGCAAGGGACTCACGTCTGAGCATACCCTGCCACACTTAGGGCGAACAAAGCGATACAAAAGGGGATGCTGGACGGAGCATTTGAGCAAATCAAACACTCACCCCCAGTCAACTGATCTGGGTTTAATCCATCACCATTCTTTAGCCCACTCAGCCACCCCATTTCAGACATGGCTATATGCAAATCAGTCTGACCCTGTTCCTCATGGGAACGGTCCAGCCCGAACTGCCAAGCCATGTCTTCCATGGACCGGAAACAAGCATCCTGGGACCGGTTTCGGATTCATAATCCTCATCAGCCAGGCTATCTTGAATCCAGTGGCCAAGTGAGCAAGGGACTCACGTCTGAGCATACCCTGCCACACTTAGGGCGAGCAAAGCGATACAAAAGGGGATGCTGGACGGAGCGTTTGAGCAAATCAAACACTCACCCCCAGTCAACTGATCTGGGTTTAATCCATCACCATTCTTTAGCCCACTCAGCCACCCCATTTCAGACATGGCTATATGCAAATCAGTCTGACCCTTGACAAACGCCTGAGTGGGGTCATTGTATTAATTTAATGGCGAATATAAATGTCGATAAAGCACTGGTACGAATGTGTATTTATTTACCATTCATTCTTGAGGGTTATTAGGCAAATGACAGAGGGCATAGAAGCCCTCTGCTACCCCCACAGGCGCAGAATCACATAATTGTAAATCCTGGGTGGCCTGTAGCCATCAAAGCCTGACAACCTGGGAAAGAAAGATTATAGATATGCAGACCTACCCAGAATCGAAGTGTATGATCCACTACTCATGAGGTAGGAGACTGCAAAGACTGCGCGCTGAAAACTGGTTTCCAGGGCATCCCTGGAGGGAGATGGAAGTGGAGAGAAACACTGCGGCTGCATGTCCAGCCAACTGATCCAACAGCTGGCCCGACTGACCTGGCGGGGACAGAGTGAGGCGAGAGATGCCATAGTCCCGGACTGCTCTGGAGGACCTCGACTCCAACCCTGGCTCAACGGAGACCCTATTGCTGTTACCATAGGCTGAGCAATCAAAGGGGTTAGTTTGCTGACCACAAAAGACAGGGCTTGCACTCAGAACACAGAATGGCTTAAATTAGGGATTTTTCACCAGTGTGTAAGCTTCAACGTAGGTGATCAGTGGGGGGTTGCTGTTCTGCAGAGACCCAGGATTGGGGACACACCCAAGCTGTTGGTCACTCGGGCCAGGTCCAATCCTCGTGAGCAATCCTCTGTTACCTTTGGTCAGGTCCCCCTATGAGACACAACCAGGAGCTGCAGTCTGATGGGCCTCACGGCCCTACATACTGTGCCACTTGGTTCTGAACTCTGTTGCTCTTGGGAGGAGGCCATCTTCACTGTTCCTGCCATAGAAACAAAAAACAGACTTCACAAACAAAAGGCCATAGAAAGAAAAGCACAAACACCTATGCAGCATGACCTACAGCCCAAAGAAACCAGACTCACTGCTTTCTGATGAGGAAAGATATCGCCCAAACAAAATGATTATCTTGTAAAAAAGCTTTACTTCCTATGCAGCAAGTTCGAAGGTTTACTGCCTTTAGAAATTGGACTCACTGCACCATATGAAGGAAAGACCAAAAGACTACAACTCATAATAGAAAATGCAGAAAAATATAAATCGTTAAAACAGTCTGGTGACATGCCGAATGACTGTGGGAGTAGAGAAATCACCCTGCTCTCTATGTGAAGGGGTTAAGACCTATGTCACTAGGTTTACTTAGAAAAGCGGCAATTCCCTCAGAAGTGACGTCCCTTCGATGCACTCTTGAATCAAGCGTTCATCTCATTCATTCAATAAAGTTGTTCAAAAATGTATCAAATGCTTGTTTCTGTTTTATTTCATGTTCATTTGGTGCTCGTTATTACTGCATAACGTTTTTTGGAATGTGTTTAGTTCCCTTTGTATGGTAAAAGAGGATCCTCTTTTACCATACAAAGGGAACTAAATACATTCCGACTAACTTTCACGATCGGGACCAGAGAACCAACACACTCGCGAGTAACGCACTGAAAGATTGACAACCGACCGAGATCAGTAGAATCACGCATTTATATGAAACGAACGCCACAGAATGAACCAAAGTCCCCTGATGAAGGGCACTTGCCTGAAATGCATTGGGCACAATCACAATGAAACGATACATTTTTGAAGAACTTTATTGAATGAATGAGATGAACATTTGATTCAAGAGTGCATCGAAGGGACGCCACTCCTGAGGGAATTGCCGCTTTTCTAATCATAACCGCCCAGAGCACAGTGGGCTGTACTTCGATAGCACCACCCACGCTGAACACTCACAATGACAATAAACAACTAGGAGTGCGATTACGACTCAACAAATCAGCTAGGTTTACTTAGTCATCTCAGCCTCTGATTCTGCCCCGCGTCCTTTCTCTAACCCTCACTCCCTGCATCCAACATAGCAGCTGCAGAGGTCGCTCCTTCTCCTACCTAGCAGCGAAAACATGGAACAAGCTACCCTTTCATCTACAGATTTCCCCATCTCTTCGAAAGTCTCTAAAGACATGGCTATTCAGCTAATCAACTGGACCCTGCCAGCGACTGGATACTCTCATGGGTGGCAAGTAGCACTCTACAAATCTACTGATTGATTAACATTCACTTCCCCACCCTCACATCATGGTACTTGCCCTGAGTCCTATACCTGAACCGACCCACCACTCAACAATGCCAATCAAGTTGGAAAAAACAGGAGCCAACTCATTTAAGATTATACACCATCCCAATCTCTCCAAAACGTCAGCAAAAAAGTACAAACACAACACCATAGAGGAATTTCAGGACACCCATTTTGACAACCAATACCATATTGGGCTATAACAGGAAGGTCAAAACCAACCTCATCTTCTTCCCTCTTAACACCTCGTCCTGGACTGACCTCTTTTTCAACAAAGTAAATGTTACATCATCAACTAACATTCCACGCGGATGCGGGCTTAAAAATGCTCCCTCCTCTCTATTTAATGGAGCAATAATGTTCTCCATTTACAATAAGGGGGCGATAATGATTCAGTCCAAAAATAAACCCCTTTCTGTATTTGTCCCCCTATTCCCAATCCTTCTCAATACCCTACCGCGAGTCGCCTCCACCTCTCCTCCTGACGTTGCCTGATCCCACACGCATTAATCGATCCCCGCTACTTTTCCTCCCTAGTAGCCCACACAGGGACATTAAGTCTGACCCCAAACAGGGTGCTCCCACAGTCCGAAAAAATACCTCTCATCCCCTTCCAGCCCCAACAAGCTAATCCCCTCAACTAACGAGCAGCACAGATATCTTACTATTCCATGTCCCATCCTTTAACGAATATGGCTCATTACATTGCGTGCTTTTACAACGCAGTCGTTACAACAACTGCGTTGTTAGTAGGCAATGCATTTACATCGCAAGTCATTACAACAACTTGCACTGGGGGCGTGCTGGAATTAGGAATAGTATTAATTACTATTCCTACTTCAGTTTGCGCAACAGTAGGGAAGGTGTTGGAATTCATTTCCAATACCTCAGCGCCCCCTAGTGCAAGTCGTTGCAATAACTTGCGATGTAAATGTATTGCGTACTAACAACGCAGTTGTTGTAATGACAGCGTTGTAATAGTAGCGCGATGTAATGACAGCGTTGTAAACACTGTTTCCCTCCTTTAAGATGTCAGAGCTTGACCCCAAACTGGCACCTTTCTACCCATGCAGACTACACACAGACAAACCTATCCTATGATACCACACCTTCTCTCACCGACCTACACCCACCTGACCTCATTAACATACAGTACACGACTCACTCAATACGAGTCCTCCAGAATAACTCTACTCCCCCACACCCTATTAATACAGACACTCACAACTGCCCCACCTCACCTCTCACACAAACACCTCCTCGCGACCTGATGCTTCCCACACCACTTTGCACCCTCCTTGATCTGCTATCCAAGAACTCAACACACATCCCATTCCAGTTCAGACAACCTTACGCACCCTCACCCTACCCACACACCCAGATGACCAACCGTGTTTATTAAATCAATATACAATGAAAATGAATAATACTAGTCTCTCATGCCATTATTATAGCTGTGAATAGCCTGACATAGTCTGACTTGGCACACGTGTACGAGTGCAATGGTTTGGTGTAATGTTGGCACTGCCATTGGCAGTTCTGGAAGGGTATGGGTGGTGCAAACTGAAGTGGCTTTCCGAAAAAGGCACTGGGACTTCATTTTTTACAAATTAAGCAGTGACTCAGACTACAATCACTCTGATACCTTACAATGCACTCCTCCCAAACAATATCGACAAACAACAGCTGGCGTCCATCCCCACCTCAATAAACCACCCTCCACAAACTTACTTAAGACAGTGAACACGCCACCTCCTTGCATATGATTTTCTCATTCAGTTCTTTGCACTCAGCACTCGCGACCATTCATACAAGGAAATCTCTTCCCACACTTTGAACACCCACCCAATGACTTCCACTCCACTCACGAATACCCAAATAATTTAATGACAACTCCCACCAAATGTCTTCAACTCTCAAACGCTATCTGCGACAATCAGCCTCCAACAACAAAAGCTCTAAATGAATGCCCTAAAAAGTCATACTTCATACATCTACATTCCCTAGAACACATACTAGATTTTTTTCAACTCAAAATTCACCTCTTCCACCAAAGTTCCAGGAGACTACTTCCCCAGCAGAGGGCATGCTATTCCTTGCACTCTATTCCAATGTGCAACTGTCTACCTCGCCTCAAGAGATTCCCTTCCAATCTCTCCAAAGCTGATATCGCCTATTTACTAGCAAGACACTCTGATATTCTCAGGCCCCTTCGGTCCCTCAACTCCCACTACTCCAAACAACTCAAACCAACACAGAACATTTCCATGTCGTTGACTCTGCCCAAACACCAGTCCCACCCTAAGGTGGCACCAGGCAACATGGACATTATTCTACTAAAACTCATGACAACCCCCTCAAACTAAATTAGTCACCTCGCCTTTACGATGCATACTCCATAACTAGATCAGAAATGAAGCACAAACTGGAAGTCTTGGACATGATCTCACACTACAACCATGGCCCACTAATCCTCACAGAGACACAGTTTAATGACACAGCCCACAACATATTTGACCTTCTACTTCCTTCTAACTACTCCATTATTAGAAACAACAGTGTATGGAGAGGAATCTTCTCAGACTCCTTACAGGTGCTAGATGATCCCCAACTGCTTTGCTCTTTTTCCACATTCCAATGCCTAACTCTAGCTATACAAGTGCAGCGCAATGCACCCTTTCAGACTAAATGTCATATGTCAAACACCAGGAGATAACACAGCCTTCATCGATGAATACATGGATTTCACAACTGCCCAATCAATGTAAAGTAACAAAGAGGAATGTTTGACGTTACAACGCATACATTTACAGCGCATTTTCAGAAACTACCTTTATAACGCATTCCATTACATCGCATTACAATGCATATCATTACATCACATTTATGGTAAGTGTTGGATAGTATAGGAGTAATAATTACTATTCTAACTCCAGTGAATGCAACAGTAGGGTAAGTGTTAGATAGTGTAGGGGTAAAAATTACTTTTCTAACTCCAGGCAGTGCAACAGTAGGGTAAGTGTTAGATAGTGTAGGGGTAAAAATTACTATTCTCACTCTAGTGAGCGCAACAGTAGGGTAAGTGTCAGATAGTGTAAGGGTAATATGTGTTGTAATGACTATGTGCTGATGTAATGGTATGCGTTGTAATGACTTGAGATGTAATTCCTGCGTTGTAGTGACATGCGTTGTAATGACATGCATTGTAGTGACATGCGATGTAATGGCTGCGTTGTAATGACATGCTATGTAAAGGATGTTGCGATGTAATGACTGTTGTAAAGGTTGTTTCCTGACAAAGAGATCTTTCCGGGACACTTCACTCTTCGTTGGGGCAGCAAAGATGATTCTGCAGTCAACCAGTTCACCTCCTTGCTTTCTGGGAACAATCTGATCCAACACAACCAAAAACTAGCACAACTGAAAGGTTCTATACTCGACTTAGTAATCGCTAAAGAAAACCTGCTCTTAGTGGATGAACCCATACTGGTAAACTGGTTCGATCATTGTCTTATTCCTATCTTGTTACGACACCCACGTTCCATGACCATGGTCCAACTGAAAGGGGCGATTACTTCATTCTGTGCCACCAAGAGCCATCTACATAAGCTTACTCAGCAACACAGCACAGAAGGAACTAATACCTATTAGCCCCGATACAGATATCAATGACTAGACTGCTCTCTGTTTTGACCGTCTCTTAGCTCTGCTTGATGAAGTAGGTCCGCCCCAATGCAAAAAGAAAGACCTAAACCATAAGCTCCATGGCTCAACGAGGCCTTATATGAGAAAGGAAACGCCCCGAGGATACTGGAGAAGAAATGAAAACAGTTACCCTCCACCACTGACCTCACTTGTCTCTGAAGTGCAAGATCACTATACAAAACACATATCTTCTGTGAGAAATCAAATCACTTTAGATCCCTCGACTCAAGAACCGACCTAAACAACTCTTTTATCTGGTCAAAACCATCAACATCTCCTCCACATCTACTTCCGTCAAATTTGATGACTCATCCATGAAAGCAGAAGCGTTTTTACTATTCCTTTATTTCAGATTTAAATCTCTTCTTTGCTAAGACAACCATACCACCCCCACCATGGTGTGCAAATCCAAGAACCCTTGCCAACTATCTGACACAATTAGGGAGGACGATTTACTTAAAATCATTACAAAGACCATACCTTAAAACCACTCTGTGGGCCCTATCCCAGGGAATGACAGCACGAACTCCTGAGGCGGAAAGCCGGGAGCAACTAAGGTTTTTAATCGTATTCTTGTGTTTTATTTGTGATTTGCATTTGCACTTTACCTCAAACTCTTGCCACATCATCCTCCCGCGCAGCCGATCTGAACGCTGCTGCCGGGCCGCTTCTAACATCGACGCCATTCCGGGGAAGCCCCCCCTGCCAGGCCACACCCCCTCTGCACCGGGCCACGCCCCCCTAGCCTTTATAGCGCGCTCTAAACACCACGCAGTCAGACAGCACGAACTCCTGAGGCGGAAAGTCGGGAGCAACGAAGGTTTTTAATCGTATTCTTGTGTTTTATTTGTGATTTGCATTTGCACTTTACCTCAAACTCTTGCCACATCATCCTACCGCGCAGCCGATCTGAACGCTGCTGCCGGGCCGCTTCTAACATCGACGCCATTCCGGGGAAGCCCCCCCCCCCCCCCCCGGCCAGGCCACGCCCCCTCTGTGCCAGGCCACGCCCCTTCCGTTTCCTACTTAAATCATGTGCCTCTCCCGGCCGCGCAGCGGACGGGCGCAGCGGGCGCGCCGGCGGCGCTCGAAAGGCAAGCCCGTCTGTGCCCGTCCACGCCCGTTCGGGCCCAGGGGCCATGCATAATGCTCCTTGCATTACTTACACCTTGCCTGAGCTCTATAATTTACAACATGATGGTCCCATTAACTCACGGGACAGGCAGGCTGCACTGACCTCGGATATTTATGTCCCCCAAATTTACCGGTTCTAAACGTCAGATAAGACTATCCCCTGCCAGGTCTCCCGGGATCCATCACGGTCCCCGCATATCTACCACTCCGGTCCTAGCCCCTCTAAAAGGAGCTATGGAAGCAGATAGGGTGGAGTATGAGCTGGGCAGAGCAAAGGAGCTATGGAAGCAGATAGCGCGGAGTATGAGCTGGGCAGAGCAAAGGAGCTATGGAAGCAGATAGGATAGAGTATGAGCAGGGCAGAGCACAGGAGGTATGGAAGCAGATAGGATGGAGTATCAGCTGGGCAGAGCAAAGGAGCTATGGAAGCAGATAGCGCGGAGTATGAGCTGGGCAGAGCAGAGGGGCTATGGAAGCAGATGGGATGGAGTATGAGCTGGGCAGAACAAAGGGGCTATGGAAGCAGATAGGAGGGAGTATGAGCTGGGCAGAGCAAAGGGGCTATGGAAGCAGAGAGGATGGAGTATGAGCTGGGCAGAGCAAAGGAGCTATGGAAGCAGATGGGATGGAGTATGAGCTGGGCAGAACAAAGGGGCTATGGAAGCAGATAGGAGGGAGTATGAGCTGGGCAGAGCAAAGGAGCTATGGAAGCAGATAGGATGGAGTATGAGCTGGGCAGAGCAAAGGAGCTATGGAAGCAGATAGGATGGAGTATGAGCTGGGCAGAGCAAAGGAGCTATGGAAGCAGACAGGGTGGAGTATGAGCTGGGCAGAGCAAAGGAGCTATGAAAGCAGATAGGATGGAGTATGAGCTGGGCAGAGCAAAGGAGCTATGGAAGCAGATAGGAGGGAGTATGAGCTGGGCAGAGCAAAGGAGCTATGGAAGAAGATGGGGTGGAGTATGAGCTGGGCAGAGCAAAGGAGCTATGGAAGCAGATAGGATGGAGTATGAGCTGGGCAGAGCAAAGGAGCTATGGAAGCAGATAGGAGGGAGTATGAGCTGGGCAGAGCAAAGGAGCTATGGAAGAAGATGGGGTGGAGTATGAGCTGGGCAGAGCAAAGGAGCTATGGAAGCAGATAGGATGGAGTATGAGCTGGGCAGAGCAAAGGAGCTATGGAAGCAGATAGGATGGAGTATGAGCTGGGCAGAGCAAAGGAGCTATGGAAGAAGATGGGGTGGAGTATGAGCTGGGCAGAGCAAAGGAGCTATGGAAGCAGATGGGGCGGAGTATGAGCTGGGCAGAGCAAAGGAGCTATGGAAGCAGATGGGGCGGTGTATGAGCTGGGCAGAGCAAAGGAGCTATGGAAGCAGATAGGATGGAGTATGAGCTGGGCAGAGCAAAGGAGCTATGGAAGCAGATAGCGCGGAGTATGAGCTGGGCAGAGCAAAGGAGCTATGGAAGCAGATGGGGCGGAGTATGAGCTGGGCAGAGCAGAGGAGCTATGGAAGCAGATAGGATGGAGTATGAGCTGGGCAGAACAAAGGAGCTATGGAAGCAGATAGGATGGAGTATGAGCTGGGCAGAGCAAAGGAGCTATGGAAGCAGATAGCGCGGAGTATGAGCTGGGCAGAGCAAAGGAGCTATGGAAGCAGATGGGGCGGAGTATGAGCTGGGCAGAGCAAAGGAGCTATGGAAGCAGATGGGGCGGTGTATGAGCTGGGCAGAACAAAGGAGCTATGGAAGCAGATAGGGTGGAGTATGAGCTGGGCAGAGCAAAGGAGCTATGGAAGCAGATAGGGTGGAGTATGAGCTGGGCAGAGCACAGGAGGTATGGAAGCAGATAGGATGGAGTATGAGCTGGGCAGAGCAAAGGAGCTATGGAAGCAGATAGGATGGAGTATGAGCTGGGCAGAGCACAGGAGGTATGGAAGCAGATAGGATGGAGTATGAGCTGGGCAGAGCAAAGGAGCTATGGAAGCAGATAGGATGGAGTATGAGCTGGGCAGAGCAAAGGAGCTATGGAAGCAGATAGGATGGAGTATGAGCTGGGCAGAGCAAAGGAGCTATGGAAGCAGATAGGATGGAGTATGAGCTGGGCAGAGCAAAGGAGCTATGGAAGCAGATAGGATGGAGTATGAGCTGGGCAGAGCAAAGGAGCTATGGAAGCAGATGGGGCGGTGTATGAGCTGGGCAGAGCAAAGGAGCTATGGAAGCAGATAGGATGGAGTATGAGCTGGGCAGAGCAAAGGAGCTATGGAAGCAGATAGGGCGGAGTATGAGCTGGGCAGAGCAAAGGAGCTATGGAAGCAGATAGGATGGAGTATGAGCTGGGCAGAGCAAAGGAGCTATGGAAGCAGATAGGGCGGAGTATGAGCTGGGCAGAGCAAAGGAGCTATGGAAGCAGATAGGACGGAGTATGAGCTGGGCAGAGCAAAGGAGCTATGGAAGCAGATAGGATGGAGTATGAGCTGGGCAGAGCAAAGGAGCTATGGAAGCAGATAGGATGGAGTATGAGCTGGGCAGAGCACAGGAGGTATGGAAGCAGATAGGATGGAGTATGAGCTGGGCAGAGCAAAGGAGCTATGGAAGCAGATAGGATGGAGTATGAGCTGGGCAGAGCAAAGGAGCTATGGAAGCAGATAGGATGGAGTATGAGCTGGGCAGAGCAAAGGAGCTATGGAAGCAGATAGGATGGAGTATGAGCTGGGCAGAGCAAAGGAGCTATGGAAGCAGATGGGGCAGTGTATGAGCTGGGCAGAGCAAAGGAGCTATGGAAGCAGATAGGATGGAGTATGAGCTGGGCAGAGCAAAGGAGCTATGGAAGCAGATAGGGCGGAGTATGAGCTGGGCAGAGCAAAGGAGCTATGGAAGCAGATAGGATGGAGTATGAGCTGGGCAGAGCAAAGGAGCTATGGAAGCAGATAGGGCGGAGTATGAGCTGGGCAGAGCAAAGGAGCTATGGAAGCAGATAGGATGGAGTATGAGCTGGGCAGAGCAAAGGAGCTATGGAAGCAGATAGGATGGAGTATGAGCTGGGCAGAGCACAGGAGGTATGGAAGCAGATAGGATGGAGTATGAGCTGGGCAGAGCAAAGGAGCTATGGAAGCAGATAGGATGGAGTATGAGCTGGGCAGAGCAAAGGAGCTATGGAAGCAGATAGGATGGAGTATGAGCTGGGCAGAGCAAAGGAGCTATGGAAGCAGATGGGGCGGAGTATGAGCTGGGCAGAGCAAAGGAGCTATGGAAGCAGATGGGGCAGTGTATGAGCTGGGCAGAGCAAAGGAGCTATGGAAGCAGATAGGATGGAGTATGAGCTGGGCACAGCAAAGGAGCTGTGGAAGCAGATAGGATGGAGTATGAGCTGGGCAGAGCAAAGGAGCTATGGAAGCAGATAGGATGGAGTATGAGCTGGGCAGAGCAAAGGAGCTATGGAAGCAGATAGGGCAGTGTATGAGCTGGGCAGAGCAAAGGAGCTATGGAAGCAGATAGGATGGAGTATGAGCTGGGCACAGCAAAGGAGCTATGGAAGCAGATAGGATGGAGTATGAGCTGGGCAGAGCAAAGGAGCTATGGAAGCAGATAGGATGGAGTATGAGCTGGGCAGAGCAAAGGAGCTATGGAAGCAGATAGGATGGAGTATGAGCTGGGCAGAGCACAGGAGGTATGGAAGCAGATAGGATGGAGTATGAGCTGGGCAGAGCAAAGGAGCTATGGAAGCAGATAGGATGGAGTATGAGCTGGGCAGAGCAAAGGAGCTATGGAAGCAGATAGGATGGAGTATGAGCTGGGCAGAGCAAAGGAGCTATGGAAGCAGATAGGATGGAGTATGAGCTGGGCAGAGCAAAGGAGCTATGGAAGCAGATAGGATGGAGTATGAGCTGGGCAGAGCAAAGGAGCTATGGAAGCAGATGGGGCGGTGTATGAGCTGGGCAGAGCAAAGGAGCTATGGAAGCAGATAGGATGGAGTATGAGCTGGGCAGAGCAAAGGAGCTATGGAAGCAGATAGGGCGGAGTATGAGCTGGGCAGAGCAAAGGAGCTATGGAAGCAGATAGGATGGAGTATGAGCTGGGCAGAGCAAAGGAGCTATGGAAGCAGATAGGGCGGAGTATGAGCTGGGCAGAGCAAAGGAGCTATGGAAGCAGATAGGATGGAGTATGAGCTGGGCCGAGCAGAGGAGCTATGGAAGCAGATAGGATGGAGTATGAGCTGGGCAGAGCAAAGGAGCTATGGAAGCAGATAGGATGGAGTATGAGCTGGGCAGAGCAGAGGGGCTATGGAAGCAGATAGGGCGGAGTATGAGCTGGGCAGAGCAAAGGAGCTATGGAAGCAGATAGGATGGAGTATGAGCTGGGCAGAGCAAAGGAGCTATGGAAGCAGATAGGATGGAGTATGAGCTGGGCAGAGCAAAGGAGCTATGGAAGCAGATGGGGTGGAGTATGAGCTGGGCAGAGCAAAGGAGCTATGGAAGCAGATGGGATGGAGTATGAGCTGGGCAGAGCAAAGGAGCTATGGAAGCAGATAGGATGGAGTATGAGCTGGGCAGAGCAAAGGAGCTATGGAAGCAGATGGGGCGGTGTATGAGCTGGGCAGAGCAAAGGAGCTATGGAAGCAGATAGGATGGAGTATGAGCTGGGCAGAGCAAAGGAGCTATGGAAGCAGATAGGATGGAGTATGAGCAGGGCAGAGCACAGGAGGTATGGAAGCAGATAGGGTGGAGTATGAGCTGGGCAGAGCAAAGGAGCTATGGAAGCAGATAGGATGGAGTATGAGCAGGGCAGAGCACAGGAGGTATGGAAGCAGATAGGATGGAGTATGAGCTGGGCAGAGCAAAGGAGCTATGGAAGCAGATAGGATGGAGTATGAGCTGGGCAGAGCAAAGGAGCTATGGAAGCAGATGGGGCGGTGTATGAGCTGGGCAGAGCAAAGGAGCTATGGAAGCAGATAGGATGGAGTATGAGCTGGGCAGAGCAAAGGAGCTATGGAAGCAGATAGGGCGGAGTATGAGCTGGGCAGAGCAAAGGAGCTATGGAAGCAGATAGGATGGAGTATGAGCTGGGCAGAGCAAAGGAGCTATGGAAGCAGATGGGGTGGAGTATGAGCTGGGCAGAGCAAAGGAGCTATGGAAGCAGATGGGATGGAGTATGAGCTGGGCAGAGCAAAGGAGCTATGGAAGCAGATAGGATGGAGTATGAGCTGGGCAGAGCAAAGGAGCTATGGAAGCAGATAGGGTGGAGTATGAGCTGGGCAGAGCAAAGGAGCTATGGAAGCAGATAGCGCGGAGTATGAGCTGGGCAGAGCAAAGGAGCTATGGAAGCAGATAGCGCGGAGTATGAGCTGGGCAGAGCAAAGGAGCTATGGAAGCAGATAGGGTGGAGTATGAGCTGGGCAGAGCACAGGAGCTATGGAAGCAGATAGGATGGAGTATGAGCTGGGCAGAGCAAAGGAGCTATGGAAGCAGATGGGGCGGAGTATGAGCTGGGCAGAGCAAAGGAGCTATGGAAGCAGATGGGGCAGTGTATGAGCTGGGCAGAGCAAAGGAGCTATGGAAGCAGATAGGATGGAGTATGAGCTGGGCACAGCAAAGGAGCTGTGGAAGCAGATAGGATGGAGTATGAGCTGGGCAGAGCAAAGGAGCTATGGAAGCAGATAGGATGGAGTATGAGCTGGGCAGAGCAAAGGAGCTATGAAAGCAGATAGGGCAGTGTATGAGCTGGGCAGAGCAAAGGAGCTATGGAAGCAGATAGGATGGAGTATGAGCTGGGCACAGCAAAGGAGCTATGGAAGCAGATAGGATGGAGTATGAGCTGGGCACAGCAAAGGAGCTGTGGAAGCAGATAGGGTGGAGTATGAGCTGGGCAGAGCACAGGAGCTATGGAAGCAGATGGGGCGGTGTATGAGCTGGGCAGAGCAAAGGAGCTATGGAAGCAGATAGGATGGAGTATGAGCTGGGCAGAGCAAAGGAGCTATGGAAGCAGATAGGGTGGAGTATGAGCTGGGCAGAGCAAAGGAGCTATGGAAGCAGATGGGATGGAGTATGAGCTGGGCAGAGCAAAGGAGCTATGGAAGCAGATAGGATGGAGTATGAGCTGGGCAGAGCAAAGGAGCTATGGAAGCAGATGGGGCAGTGTATGAGCTGGGCAGAGCAAAGGAGCTATGGAAGCAGATAGGGTGGAGTATGAGCTGGGCAGAGCAAAGGAGCTATGGAAGCAGATGGGATGGAGTATGAGCAGGGCAGGGCATGTGTGAAGCTATCGATTTAAAGTATGTGTGTGGGGTGTAGAGCGGTTCAATGTTACCAGTGGTCGGTGGACACTGGCTCACCAGTCGTAGTGTGGTAAACTTCAAAGGCTGCTGTCAAACTTTATACAGACCTTAATAAATGGCCTTGGGACTCCCGATAACTAGTGTCAGCAGAAAAGGAGGCAAAAGAAGGTTTAATAGTCTGAAGGAGCACTCCAAGTAACCCGTGTGTTTGAGGCATGTGTGGCTGTAGATACACCGCTTTGCATACTTTGGTAATCTAGTGTTGGATGTGTGCAAGTTGTTTTTCTTTGAAGAAGTCTTTCGAGTCATAAGTTCGTGTGACTCCTCCTCTTGGTGATAATGCGCATGGGCATCGACTCCATTGTAGGCACTCAAAGTAACCGCTGTATTCTCTTTGCAGGTCAGAGTGGAGCAGGTAACAACTGGGCCAAGGGTCACTACACCGAGGGGGCCGAGCTTGTGGACTCCGTGCTCGACGTGGTCCGGAAAGAGGCGGAGAGCTGCGACTGCCTCCAGGGCTTCCAGCTCACCCACTCGCTGGGTGGCGGCACCGGCTCTGGCATGGGCACCCTCCTGATCAGCAAGATCAGGGAGGAGTACCCAGACCGCATCATGAACACCTTCAGCGTGGTGCCCTCCCCCAAGGTTTCGGACACAGTGGTGGAGCCCTACAACGCCACCCTCTCCGTCCACCAGCTGGTGGAGAACACAGATGAGACCTACTGCATTGACAACGAGGCCCTTTACGACATCTGCTTCCGCACCCTCAAGCTGACCACGCCCACCTACGGCGACCTCAACCACCTGGTGTCTGCCACCATGAGTGGAGTCACCACCTGCCTTCGTTTTCCCGGGCAGCTCAACGCCGATCTCCGCAAGCTGGCAGTAAACATGGTCCCCTTCCCTCGCTTGCACTTCTTCATGCCAGGCTTTGCCCCCCTCACCAGCCGTGGCAGCCAGCAGTACCGTGCCCTGACCGTGCCCGAGCTGACTCAGCAGGTCTTTGATGCCAAGAACATGATGGCGGCCTGTGACCCGCGCCACGGCCGCTACCTCACCGTGGCAGCGGTGTTCCGCGGCCGCATGTCCATGAAGGAGGTGGACGAGCAGATGTTAAACGTTCAGAACAAGAACAGCAGCTACTTCGTGGAGTGGATCCCGAACAACGTCAAGACAGCGGTGTGCGACATCCCACCCCGCGGCCTCAAGATGGCGGTCACCTTCATCGGCAACAGCACCGCCATCCAGGAGCTCTTCAAGCGCATCTCCGAGCAGTTCACGGCCATGTTCCGCCGCAAGGCCTTCCTGCACTGGTACACGGGCGAGGGCATGGACGAGATGGAGTTCACAGAGGCGGAGAGCAACATGAACGACCTGGTGTCCGAGTACCAGCAGTACCAGGACGCCACGGCCGAGGAGGAAGAAGATTTCGGGGAGGAGGTTGAGGAGGAAGCCTGAGGAAGCATTGTATGGTCCATGTGAAAAAAAACCATAACGTTTCACTTAATTTGCATTTCATTTTAAGTTTCTCTTCTTTCCCTCAAGTGTGAAATCCAAGCCCCTCAACTGATGAGAGCTTTTTGGAGGGGTGCAATGGCACCACCAACCTTGACTTAAAAACCGCACTAGCCGCAGACAGAGGACCTCCTGTCTAATGTACATTCCCACGCCCACCTTGTTATACTCGGGCCATGTATGGTGTACAACTGGGCCCTTGCTATTCCAGCACTAGCCCTGTCTGTACTAGCTTCTTTACTTTCTTGCTCCATACAGACCCCACATGGTCTTTAGTTGCCCTCCATTTGCCAGTACCAACTGTTGCAAGTCTGTGCTTCTCTAGCTGCTCTTGACACAGACCTAACATGGTCTCCAGTTTTATCTTTGCTTTCCTGTGACAACTGCTGCCCTGTGTGGTTCTTAAACAAGGGAGTAGGCAACAGAGCTATAACCCTTCGAGTCTAGCGTTGTGAGCAATTCAAGAGTTGGTACATTCCAAGATTAGCTCTGCCTGCAGTGCTGAGCAAGGTGCACCCTGATGCTGGGGTTCAGAACATCAACAGAAATGCTTTCCAGGGGATTTAGCGCCAAGAAACCTTATGATGTACAAACACTCTATAAGTTTCTTATAGCGTAATCAAGGTCAGTAGGAAGGCTTCAGTGAGGTGTAAAGGCCGGGTCTGGTGGCTCAGTGGACTAATGCATCCACTATAGGAATCTGTGGTTCGACCTCATGGTCACAGGTTCAAATCCTGGCAGGTCCACTTAGCCTTTCATCTACCTGAGGTCGATAAAATGAGTACCATTGAGTTGGGTCACAATAAACAACTGTTATTCAGATCCAAGATACGCCCGGGTGAATGTGCGCTTTACAAATACAAGTTATGTTATAAAGTGGGGGTAAAAATGTGAAGTGTGCTAAAACAGAATGTAGGGAGGAGTTCAGGTGTTAGTGTAGCGATGAGGAGGGAGACCATTGTCTGTCCTGCGTTAAGCGGTGTTTCTGTAGCAATGCAACAGTTGCAAAGAAATACAATAAAGAGAGAACACTGTCCTCTTGATGCTGGTGTGCCTCGTTGCAGCTGCATGAAGCCAACATTGTGTCAGTGAATGCAGATGTTTGCAGCTGCTGAGCACGCCCATCCTTTTAATGTCACCTGGAGCCCCAGCCTTTGCGTATCTCCTGGAGGTGTCCTGGAACTCAGGTGGGAATACTTTGGTCTCTGAAATCTGACTGCCAAAGTTTTAGCTAATGCAGACTTGTTTTCCTCAGTGGGGTGATTAAACGGTTGTAAGCAGTAATACGATAAGACAAGTTGAAGGCTGAAATTTCCATGAAACACTTTAGAAGTGGTTGTAGGCGAGGCACCTTTTAGGAGGGGCAGGCGCTTAAACTGGAAAAGCTGTATGGGAGATAAAGAAGGCAGTTGGTGTAGGGTGTTGGATTACATTTACCAAGGGGCCTTGGAGAACATCCTAGGCATAGAGGTCTGAGCACCACAGGATGAACCCCCAATGACTCTAAACTGCCTGTGTTTGTTGCACCACCACAGATGACCAAGGTCCCAGGGAAAGCATAAACCAGGCAAGGCCATGTATTGCACTCTCCACAGCAAGCAAGGAACCAAAGTCGATCAGAATGTATTCACGTCTCGGAAAGGACTTATTTTCTTAAACCAGTGACAAAGTGAGATGTAGGCCTGGGTGAAATTATTTACGCTTGTGTGGCACAATATTTGATGTTACACAATTTAGTATGACATTTACCACATGTGAAGCTTGTTGCAGACTGTCAGATAGCCATTTTCTTCTCTACCCAGTATCTCACGAAACTTCATGTGACGTGTGATCTCTTGTGAAAAGTCATGCAAGATGCCCACAAATCCATTTTTGCTGTGAAAGCATACAACAAAGGTTAATAGAATATCAGAGTTTTATGGAGAAAGTGCAATTTTGCTCTTTGACAGGCATGTCAACCCCATTTCAGTACAATTACAGGATCTTCCATGATCCTACAGGGACATCTTAAGGATTTCGGGGGCCCTGGACCAAACATATTTTGGGGGTTCTTGTTCAAACCAGTTTTGAATTTATGATCCAGTTTCAGCTCTTTTATGCCCTCTTTGCCCGCTGCAAAGACACATTGGTCCAAATTATAAATCTGTTTACATCTAAAATTCATGGATAGTGATGTGTTTTTTTCGGTATTCTAATGCAGCAACAGCTCACTAATGTTATTGCAAATAATCTTTGTGACCCCCTTCCGTTTCTCAAATGCAAGGTCCTGTTTTGATATAAAACAAGCTTTTATTTATATAGATGTTGCATAGTTGTGCAAACAAACTTGTCTGCAAAATGTCTGTAATAGACTCCCATTCATCACTCGCACTAAACATAAATTGAAGGGAAATGGTATTTAAAACAATCTGTTTAAGGATTATTAAAGGTCATCAGGACAAGACTATCTGCAGAACAGAGCTAGCTTTATCAGGGGGTTCACTAAAAGGCTGGGGCCCTTGGCCGGGGCCCACTTTGCCCATGCCTTAAAATGTCCCTGTGATCCTATTAAAGTTGTCCAGTTCATGGTCATGGAAGAGTCCAAGCCTGGTATGGTTTTCAATGCGTGGTTTGAAAAGTTTACATTTAAGTGGAACGTTCTGGGATGAGAAAGTGTATGTCTAACAAATGGACAATACTCTCCACACAATGTATAAATGTGCCAAACCTTGTCACCTACTTTTCATTTAAGATTGGAGTACGTGAAGCCAGTTTATCTAGTCCTTGAGGCTTTTTATTCTCTTTAGTCCTCCAGTTCAATCCTCTTGTTGGTTATCCTGTGCTCAAGGGTCAGTTTTCCCAAACCAGGAGTACAAACACCATCTGAGCCTGTCTTTCATCTAGCCGGCTTCCACTGAGGTGGGAGTCTTTCCTCTATTTCCATCAGTAGCGAAGAAGTGTCGAGCACCGAAACGGACTCAAGAAGTGGTCTTCATTAACCGCATGCGTGCGGCATGATTTCCGCCCGTACGCTGGATTTTGCGGATTCGCATGTTACGTGACGAGCTGGGCTCGTCATGAGCGTGCCAGGAGGCTACCTCATGACGAGCCCAGCTCGTCATGAGCGTCGAAGGGGTTAAAGACCCACATGCAGAGAAGTTAGATTCTTTCCCCTTATCAGAAATCCACAAAGATGTCTGATTTTCATTTTTAGGGTTAAACCTCCATTTAGGCATAGCTCAAATTCCAGGCCTGGGCAGAGATCAGCGAAGGACAAAATGTAGGTAGGCATTATTTGTGCAGCAGGAGCTTGGGCATAAAGTCAGCATAGAAAGGTTATGTGAACGAAATGTAAGTACTGGCGTGAAAAGTGGGTGACCGTATCAAAAAATGAGACACCGACTTCCTCCCTAGAAGAAGACAAGAGCGAAATCTAGCCTAGAGCAAAAGAGTAAGTTACTCGCCAGGGGCTGTTGTTGCAAATTCTCCAAAGAAAAAAATCTATGTTGACCTTTCAGCACACAGAAGCCCGAACACTCCTCAAAAAGCACTAATCAGATGAAGGGTGCTTGACAAAATGGAAATGCGCAATGTTAGTTTCTGCCCTTTTTGTTCGTAGCGCCAAGCTCTATTCCTCGGCAGGGGGGTCTCTCCTACACTAGGGGTGAGCTGGTCATATCTTAGATTGATGCCTTCTTTTCTTTCTAGCATTCTCTCTCCTGTTTCTGTCTGCATCTGCTTAAGTTTGTTTTCCTTTTTTACAGCTGCTTTTTCATATTGAAAAGATGACAAACCTGTGATGAAATAAAAACATTTTTTTTTAATTTTGTTCAAAAGAAGTCCTGTTGCTTTATTTTGGGGGAGGGGGCAGTGGGTTATGGTTTCCGCAGAAACGTGATACACCTCAGACCCTCTTCAATAGGCAATGCTGTTGCTGCATCCAAGTCCCTGAATCAAACATGTGGTAAGTACTATATTCAGAGTGCTTCATACAGTACTTTTTTTCAAAGCACTACAAAAGGTGATGCTATTGCCAGTGGCAGCTGGTGACATTTGAAAGTAGTGGGGTGCAAAAGTTCGGGGTGAATAGTGCCTGATGGCGAGTGAGCCCGCCTGTCATAAAAGGGGTTTGGAGAAAATTTTGAAAAAAAGAGTGGGCAAATGGTGCATATTTGAGAAAGCAGAAGGTTAACAAAGCGCTTCTGAAAGTGTCTTCTCAGACTCCCACTCCACAGAGATTGAGACCAGGAAGGATGCTGCCTCATAAGCCGTCTCCACCAGGCCTTGTGCCAGATTAAGACTTCAAACAGTTGTAGCTCTCACTTCTCCTGCCAGGGTTGGCCCCAGGGATGTTCGCTTCTTCTCATTCATCTTCACTCCGAAGGCTGGGCTTTTCTTTTCTCGCATATTTATATAGCGTGAACTCGACCCGAAGGTATTGGAGCGCTTTACATGAGCAGCAGTTACATTAAACATTCATTTTGGGTATGCGCGGGGAGATTAAGTGATTTGCCCAGGATCATGGGATGCTGAGCCCACGCCGAGGCTTGATCCTGGTTCTCCAGCTCCAAAGTCGGCAGCTCTGGCCCTGAGGCCACATCCTCTCCCCCCTCGTCTCACTCACTTTTTGCTTCAGGTTTTCGACCCCCATCTCTTTCTTTCTTCTCGGTAGAAACGTATCGGGTAGAAGGTTGGGCTGCGACCGGTGAGGACTGTAAAGTGCCAGCTGGCCATGTGTTTCAAATAAAAACAAGGGCCCTGTTTACATAATTTATGAATTAAATATGTCTTAATCTAGGTAGCAGGCTAGCAGCAATTATTGGTGTGGGTACTCTGCATGTAAGAATATTGGAGTGCTGTGTAAAGGAGATTAACTAAAACAAAAATGCCGGGTTTTATAAATGCAAAAACAACAGTTGATGGACAGAATGCAGAACAGTGTCATACAGGGGCGTAGGAGACACTAAATTTCTGGGGGGGACAGGGACAACCTTGTGGTCTTTCCAGTGACCCTATAGAAATCGCCTGTTGCATGAGACCGTACGCCCGTTTATATGATCCGATAGTTTTAAAGTGAAACATTGAGAAAGGCACGCATGTTGTCACAGTTTGTAAGCATGCTTTATTGTTATTTGTATTCACAAAGTAATTAGACAAATGTGGAAAAATCATGTATACTTTTTTATAGTGCTACTCATAGTTTACTCAGTTCTATGATCTGCAAGGTACACGTTCTTTGAAGCAGGCACATTAACCCTCCGCACTACTTTACGATGAGCCAAAACTTCCACTAGACAAAATTTCGAACTCTTATTAGTAGTAACATTAATCACCAGCGTTATCTTGACATTTTTATTGTTGCCTGAAAACTGCCTGATGCACAAGGAAGTTCATTTACTTCTAAACCAAATATTATTTTTAAAAACAGTGCCCCCACCAAAGTCAACGCCAGGTGCGGCTGTACCGGTTGCACTGCCTTCAAGCCAGTCCTGCTCCCAGCAATGGGGTAGGACAAGCATTTACAGTAGTGGGGTCAGAGCTAACCTCATAGCCATTATAGGAGGAAAAAGATCTATGTAAGTGGTGGAGTGTAATACTCCACCAAACTGCAGCAAGCAAAATGATTTAACAGATTTCTTGTACATGATTTAAGTGAGAGTAGACTTCAACTACGGAGAATTGTTAAAAAAAATTGGGATCAAATTTCGAAAACGCAGCAGACCCTTAGGGGGCCTTCATGAAATATTCCAGTACTTTCATGGTGCACCTTGGAACCCTGGCTTTTCCTAGGAGTAAATCTGATATTTTTTAAATGCCTTAAGTCAGAAATAACTTCTACTATACCAAGGTCCTAATTTTTCATGGGTGAGCCACTTAGGCCAATGACTACATTCCATATGACAGTGCCAGAATGTTACCATAGATACTGCAGCCACAGTCATGGGTACCTTTAAAAATTTCCTCCAGTATACAAGAGTCAGAATTATGCCATTGACAACCCATTTATAAAATGAGTACTGGAAACCTTATGACTAGAGTTACCTCAAATATCAGTTCCACATTTTGCTGTGGATCCAGCCCATATGCTAAGAATTATGTGCATCATATCAGGACCTTCAGCCAGGTGTGGTGGTGGGTGTTCTGTGTCCCTACTGCTAGGTATGAATGGTTTATCAGCTTTCTCAGTTAAACAGTTTGAGACCCCACAGCCACTGACGGTGCCTTCATAGAAGCATGTCAAGGCCTGCAGATGGCCATAGGTAACGAGTCCCATCCATATGCTGTTAGTGCCCATGTCCATAAGGCATGAATAACCTCCAGTGTGCCAGACCAGCATCACACTTGCATGCATAACAAACATACACTCACACACACATTCTCACTATATCTCTTGCACACACACACACACTCACACTTCAATTAGTACATTTTCTTTTATTGTGTTAGAAAAGCTTGCCCTGCTGTTTCTGCCTTATCTGCCTTGCCTTTTAGTGAAACTTAATAAAAACAGATTCTCTATACGTTATTCAAAATAATAATATATTGCCTTGACAATGTTTGTTACAAGTATGATGTGAATGAAAAATACACTTCTTAAAATAGCTGTGCGGGGCTTATGTTTGGTTTCACGAATTGATCAAGCAGTTTCAGTATTGGAAATGAATTAATCCACATTCTCACATGTAGCATAACAGCATCCAGCTGACCTTATGAAATGCTTGACTTCTTCTGCAACTATGGATATCATCAAGTAACACTTTACATTTTGGGGTTTTTGAGACCCAACTTGCAATGTAAGAAAAGAACTGCATGTCTCAAGATGAAGCAATGTAGTGAATGGAAAGCTAGGAATGGCTGAAACTGTCACATGTTCTTCAATCCAGCACTATACCCTAAAGCCTCCGCCCTAGTCTCCCTCCTCGTGCCATCCCACATTCTCAGTCCACTCTCTCCTCTTGCCCCAGCCCCATTGTTGCAGATGGAATTAAGTAGGCATCTAGTACTACCGAAAGAGCCGGTATTCTGTGGGGGCCTTTGTACAAATGTGTTGATTCATGAGAGTTGTGTATTTTTTATATGTGCAGAGTAAGAGGTGTGCTCATGTAAGTGCTGGATGATGGTGAATAGTGTGAGTGAATACAGCATGAGTGGTGCGAGTGTAGGGTGAAAAATGTGTCGATGTGAGTGTTAGGTGAGCTACATGAATGCAGTGTGAGAGGAGGGCCCATGTAAGTGTCGGGTGATATGAGATATGAGTGCATGCCGAGTGAGAGGAGCAAGTGCAAGGTAGTGTGAACGGTGTAAATGCAGGATGAGTGATGTGCCTGTGTGTGGTGCAGGGTAATCTGCAAGAGGGAAGGGTAATCAGTTAGAGTGACTGGTGAGTGCACGGTGAGAAGAGTTAGTGCAGAGTGAGTGGTGTGTTCCTCTGAGTCTGGAACACTATTGTCTCTGTGTGCAGGCAGGATGAACTGGGTGTCTGCATGAATACAGACTGAGAGGTTTGTCTGCGTGAAGTACAGGGTAACTGGTGTGATTCCAGGGTGTGTGCTGTACTTGTTTATGTGATATGAGTGGATGTATGACGTACGACGCGGGCTATTACCACGCGTACCGTTACAACGCGTGTTTTACAACGCAAGTCGTTACCACGACTTGCGCTGTAGGGTGCGGACTTAGGAATAGTTTAATTTACTATTCCATCACCAGTCCCCGTGGATAGTAGGGAAGGTGTTGGAATAGTAAATTAACTATTCCTTGTCCTTAAGCGCCCTCCAGCGCAAGTCGTGGTTATGACTTGCGTTGTAAGAGACGCGTCGTAATGGTAGCGCGGGGTAACATCCGCGTCGTAAAGGATGTTCCCCGATATGGGTACGAGTACAGGGTGAGTGTTGTGCCCATGTGAATGAAAATGTGCTTGCTTGAGTGAGACTACAAATTGAGCAGCGAGGTGAGTAAAGTGGCACATGAGTGCAGTGTCAGTGGTGTGCTTGTGTAAGTGCAGGGTGAAAAGCATGAGTGCATGGTGAATGGTGTGAGTGCAGTGTGATCACTGTGAGTTCAGGGTGAGCAGTGGGTTTGTGTGAGCGCAGGGTAAGTGGAGGGAGAACGGCATGAGTTAATGGCAAGGGGCATAAGTGCAGTGTGGTCCCTGTGATTTCAGGGTGAGCAGTGGGTTTGTGTGAGCGCAGGGTAAGAGGAGGATGAATGGTGTGAGTGTAGGGTAACCGCGTCAGTTCAGTATGATGGCTGTGAGTGTAGGTTGAGCAGTAAAAGGGACAAGTGAGTGGAGTGTCATGTGCATGCAGTGTGATCAATGCGATCATGTGGGTGTAGCAAAGGAGGAGGGGGAATTGTGTGAGTGCATGATGAGCAGTGTGATCGCTGTGAGTGCAGGGCGAGGGTGAAAGTGAAGGGTGAGTGATGAGAATGAGGAGTGAGGTGTCTGAATGCAGGATGTATACCCAAACACCCGGAGTAACTTATCCTTGTATTGATGTGTGAGTTGTATATGCACAGTATAGACCTGGCCACAGACTGAAGCCTTTTGGTTAAAAGTTGTGCTAGTAAAATGATCTTTGAAGTGGTAAATGAATTAAATTCCTGTTACAAAGATGCAGAAATCCTGGCACATTGGCAAGTGGTTTCTGTCCCGTACTTCTAGCAAGTCGGCAGACAAACTCAGCTCTCTGACCTGTTTCAGACAGTCCTCGTCTTTGGTGTATTCCTTACAGCCATAGCCTTTGCTCCAGTGCCAGCAGGAAGGCAGGGTTATGTTGTCCAGTCAGAGGAGACCCCAAACTAAGGCACAAAAGATGGAAAGGCTTCGTCATGAGCGTGGAAGGGGTTAAAAGACTTGTGAAAAAATCGGGCGCTCTGGAGATAAGACTCCAGACACTGCCCTACCGCAGCAAGTCAGCCAGCCAAGGCTGAGACACACGATGACGGAGGGTGGGGGTGGCTAAATCCCTTTTAGCACCACAAGGCGTGCAGCCTGATCACAGGTAACTGGGGGCAAGTCATAGGTCAAGTACAGCCTGGGCAGGGCCATTGTACGAAGCGCTTTCGCGCGCAAATGGCCCTGTGAATACAGAAAGGAGAGGGGAAAATGATTTGTCCCCTCAGTCTTGTCCCCCCCACTCCAAAATCTGGGGGGGATATATCCCCCTCGTCCCCCACACTTCCTACGCCCATGGTGTCATACATTCACCCCAGTACAGAGACCTGGGCCTGAATCCATCGTTTTTTTGCTCACCGTGCCTTTCCAGGTTGGACTAAGCCATATGCAAATCAGTCTTGACCCTGTGCTCCATGGGAACAGTCCAGCCCGAACCGCCAGGACAGGTCCTCCCTGGACTGGAAACAAGCATCCAAGGACCGGTTTCAGGCTTTCAGCCATCATATGTCACCCTAAGTGGGAAGGGAATGCCCAGACGTGGGTCCCGTGCTCACTACGCCACTGGATTTAAGCTAGCCTGGCTGATGAAGGGTGATGCCCTGATGCCTTGGATGCTTATTTCCGGTCCAGGGAGGACCTGGCTTAGCAGTTCGGGCTGGACTGTTCCCATGGGGTGCAGGGTCAATACTGCTTTGCATATGGCTGGTTCCAAACTGGGGCAGTGTGGTGAGCACACGAATGTTGGATTAAACTCAGATCCTTGTGACTGGGGGTGAATGTTTGCATTGTCCTGCATTCTGGCTATCAATTGTTTCTTTTGCATAGGTTTTTTAAATGGCTCAGGTTGAACGTTCTCTTATTAGCCTTACACCAGCGTGGCCTGCACTCTGTGCAGCTGCGGAAGTAGTGATGCCGAGACATACGGGCCCCGCCGCTGCTGCAATAACTGCTCACAGCTCGAGCTTTGCTTCACTGAGAGGAGTTCGGATATCGGACACTCGTGGACGGGGTGCTTTCATTTTGTTGGTGTGCGGAGGGACATTTTGTGACGCGTGATGGATGCATTTATCTGAACACTGCCTGTTAATGTCTTCCGTTTGGCTCAGCAGAGAGACATTTTACAAGACTGAAATTAGTAAAAGAAGATTGAACTCTGAACTTTAATTACCAGAGACCATCCGAGATGCACAACAAGTCCGTGATACTCTCATACCCCCCGTGTCTCCAGAAGCACTCAGCCGTGACGCGCGGGAGCAAGAAGGCAGTTTCCCACGGTGCATCTCTTAGCCTGAGAGCGACAGTCACTCTGGGCCTGGCCTCTCTGGGATCACGGCAATGCCTGGGCTGTCTCAAACAGCCACTGTGGGCTGATGTGCAGTGCTTAATTTGTGAAACATAAAGAGCCGGGGCTAAAAGCAAATCGGCAACAGTCACGTTTATTTTCCTATCACTCTGCAGCCATATAAGTCCCAAAATAAAGCCTTCGAGCCGGCCTTTTGTGACCTATGTTGTTGCACAGTCCTGTAGAGTAAGTAAGTAAGTAAATTCTTTATTGTTCGGTTAATCCAAACCATTACAATTTGTGGCATACTACGGCATTTAAAACAGAATTCTTAAATTATTAGCAAGGAAATAAATAGGAAGAGGAAAAGAAAAGGAGTTAAAAGAAAGATTTGCGTTACAAAAAAAGATTTGCGATGCAAATAGTCACATCAGGGCCACATGAACCCCCGCCCCACAATGCCCAAACCCGCAAATAACACAACAACACAAGTGTTAGGTTTGGGAAAAAATTGCTGCAGGTTTATTACATACAACATATGTAATGACGGTGGGTAACTTACGGGCGATCCTAGGGCAGGCCGCATTCTCGCCACCTGCCCGCCTGTTGAGCCAAACAACACAGTGGCGAACCACCCAACTGTTGCACAATTACCATAATTATACTGACACGCCCATTGCTGGGCGTGACTAGGCAAACCCCCGGTTGCACAGGCCCACAACCGCCCGAAGGACTACTGGGGCGCCGACACGAATTCCTGCACCTCCCATGAGGTTACAGGTTAGGCTCTGAGGTTATGCTCTGGCACCCCTATGTGCCCGCTGACGTCCAGCGTTTGCACCTCTCTTCTTCCGGATCGCCCAGTAACTCCGCCACAGCCCGTGCGGTGGTACCCGCTGCCGCACGGGCCCCCCACCATTGCTACTCCTTTTTACCTGCAAACTTTGCTCAGGAAAGCTTCCTCCGATCGCAGAGGGAACGGGTCTATGCCCACAAGCGAGATGAACACCATCTGCCTAAATTAACCCCTGACCTACAACCTTAGCTCTGCAGAGCTTCTAGCCAGTCCAAGGACCGGACCAATGACAGGGGGCACTTTCCAACTCCAAGCGACCTTAGCTCCTGACATGAACAGTACATGCAACAAGGAACCCAGACCCCTCTGCATCTAATCTGTCGACCCCCGTGGGACCTAGACATAGATAGACCATCCCCGGTTCGAGAGGCCATACTAACAGGAAAGGACCTAGGTGGAGGAGGGGCCCCTACTGCTGAACGCCCTCCTTATCATAAATAGGCGTTCCAGCACATGCCACTGGAACTCAAAAACACCACCTTACACAACGATAGAAGACTACACCCAGGTGAAGTTACAGCAACTACTGCAACGCCGTCCTCTGCATCACCTTTGGGAAGGTGTGCTTACGTAGCACGCTTGTGCTGCTGTACTCAAAAGAGCACAGGGGCATTGGCGGGATCAGTACAGAATATACTATGAACTTGGGTGAAGTCCCAACCTATGCTAAATCCAGGATATATATCAAGTATTACAGCAGACATCACCTGCCCTCTTGGGTTTAGTCTGGAAGCAGCTTAGGCCATGCTACCACTAAGATAGCTTGTCTGTAGGTTGACTTACAACCACCCACCAGGGTATGCTGAATGAGACCCAGTGTCCCAAAGAGATCCTGACCTGCATCAAGACACGCTGCAGAAACCAATGCCCCTCTGACACTAATCAGCCTATACCCCTGAATGCCATCCTACTACAACCATAGTGTAGACTATCTCAGGTTCGTGAGGCCATACCCCTGGCAAAGACCATGTGACGAGGGTGCCACCCCTGCTGGCACCTCTCCCTAAAAATTCAATAGGAGAACCGGCACTTGTCGCTGAGATCCACTACACACCTTCGCACAAAGCATAAGCAGACCACACCCAGTGATGTACGGCTATTGCCGAAGCGCCGTTCTCCAAATTCTATTGTAAAGTTGTGCTTACTTCACTCTTGTGCAACTATATTCACGAGGAGTACAGAGGGATATTGTAGTGCGCCATGCAAAATTAGGTATAAAACTTGCGTGGCGGACTTAGCTAGATATACTGGATTGCCACAGAAAACATCTGGTATCACATGCCCACCAGTCAGTCTGGGGGCATCGTAGTCCATGCTATCCCCATGGTAGCTTGTCTTAAGGTGGACTTCCGACCCCCAAAAGTGATAAGTTCCACCGAATGTGCAGGAATCCGGGGTGTACAGGTAACAGGACTAGCTATACCTCTTGGTTGAGGCCCCCCGGATAGGAAATGCGCCAGGGGATATTCCCACAGTGTAGTGCTGGGCCCAGAACCTGCTAACCCTCCCACTTCGGCACATCCCAGACTGTCTTCCGTGTAGCCAAACCTAGCCAGACAGTCAGATAGGAACCCCAGGTGTGAGGGTCCTACCCAATTTCGCGTCACAGGAGGAAGAACAGCGGCAAAATGAAATGTGCATAAAATAAGGTGCCTACATAAAGTTCCACCCAGCCAAACAGACCAAAATACGTAAAATACATGCCGAGTGACTAAGGATTAGCACCTGATGCCCACTGATTCCCCGCTGAAAGCTTTACATACCTGCTGTTCTGCCCGTCGCAACACTATCTTATTTGGGATGACGATAAGTGGAGACCCGACACGCCCACAAAGGCCAATCCCCCCACATATAAGTATGCGAGCTTGAGGTGGGACAAGGCCGTGAATGCCGCACACCACCAAGGCCAAGTGTGATGACCGAGACTAAAAAGCAGGTCAACCACCATATTTGCAAAAGAGGGGCAGCAGGAAACTAAACTACATGTTCCAAGAGTAGGACAGGAAGACTGCTGCATTGTCCCTTTGTCCCTGAAATAACAAGCCCCTGCTCTTTGGACTAAAAGGGGGGGCCACAAAGTAGGGTGATAACTTCCCCCGGCTCCGGAGGTCCTCCCAAGGAGTACAGATGGGGTGAAAGACTGCCCCCACCCCATATTTAAGCAGCAAGTTACCTGCTCTCTGAGCTTGGGCCACTACTGAAAGTGCGCACTACACCCTTACAACACCCCACTACCTGCACATAATATACTCTTGCAGCATGCATAACAGACCCTATCCCCTTGTAAGGACCCATGAGCTCACTCGTGAAGTAACTCAGGGAAACTGGTCTGGCCCTAGCTCAACACAGCGGGCCCAACTGGTGGGCCATAGAATAGGGGTACAGGGTGTGCAAAAGGAATTCCCACTACCGGGCCAAGCCAAGAAGGTGACTGTAAACCACAGGGTGACTCGCAGCAGCTGATAGCACTGCTATCCTGCGGGAGGCTGGCGCAACGCCCGGTCCTCGATGCCCATGCCCTGGGTGAAGACCCAAGGTACCAGGGCTAAAGCACCCCTTGCCCCAAGAAATGCGGACAAAGGAGCCTCCATACCGCGCATACGCAGTCGAAACAAACCACCTCGTACCCACCCTACCCGTTAAGGAGGGTGCCAACCAGACATGCTCCCATGAGAAGCCGAAGGGGGAAAAGGCAACCTACTAAACTTTGCAAACTACCATATAGCGGCTAGGACATTCTGCAGAACGTGAAGACGCTAGCTGCAACACCGAAAACCAAATACCTTCGTGGCTACAGGCTTGATAGAACTACTGCTTGTGCCGCTCACTTCACGTAGAAGCGAGCTCATCCCCTGCTGGCCTGTGTGTCTAGTCCAAGGTACTAATTGGTATTGCGAAATCAGACGTGCTTGAGTATTTACTTCAAAACCCCCGAGGGCTCGTGGAGAAGATCAATAACTACACTGAATCTGGAGGGAGTACCACATACAGGGTGCAGGGTAGGTCACTGCGACTAACAGAATAAGCTTAATAGAACTAGCAACAAGGATCGAAGAGGAGGAAAGTTTCCCAAGTATCTGTCTAATGAGCCACTTGCGCCCTCCAACGCAGACAGAACTGTTCTGGTAAATATTCAGATGGTGCTGGGAAATTATTCGATATGTATCCGAGATATTAGGTCGTAAGCATGTCATAGCTACCCCAATGGAAGGGAAACTAACGTGGGAATACATAGACCTCGTTTCCCGCAGAGCCACGCCCCCCATAAACGCGAAAGGCCAGCCACAGTGACAGCTACACAAAAACATTACATACACTAACCTATCCTTCTCTGCGAATACCCACGCGGGTGTATGAGACGTGTGGCGAGTCATCAAACATGCCTATGGCACCATGCGACACGCTCGATAAGAAAGCCAGAGCCTTGTCAAGATGCGTGATTTGGGACCAAGATGGATTTTCGCGCACATGGCTCTCAATGCCCGTTCTAAACGCTGGTCGTGACTGGGCGATGCTGCCGCCCACCTAACCAGCCATGGCCAACAATAATATACACTTGGACCCCCACTGAGGCATCACGCTGCAATTTGTCGAAAACTAGGCTGGCGCAAGAGCAATCTGACTACTAATTTCACAAGCCCAAAGACACTCGTACATATATGCAAGACAAGGGGCCACCTGGGGAGGGAGGTGAGAGGTAGCGAATATCAGGGTGACCCAACTACACATTTCATCATGCGGCGCAGAATGTTCTGCACTCCATGCATGAGGGCACACCAGTACTTCCGTTCCACTATACACACAGCATGGAAGAACCGCCTATAGCAGTCTATCCAAGGTTGATACCCCATAGGAAGACGGAAAGCAGGAACTCCATACCTAGATTCAGGTCATAATTAAATGACATGGCCAGATCTAGTGTACCCCCGACCAGCATAACTGATCGCGTCCCAAAGTATAACTACCAGGCATATTGCTGCGCTAAGACGCCCTTTCCCATATCGCAACCACTGCCAAAGGCCCCTGGACTACCCGTACAACGTGCCAACACTCACCGTGTGAGCCCAGGGGGCTTTGTGAAATTATATAAAGCTACAAAAGTCCAGCAAAAGTATCCAGGGGAAGGGAAACGAGATAACTACAACATCACCACACCTTCCTGCAAACCTCGCTGACCTAAGACACTGCCAGCATGGACCGGGGCACCGGCAAGAAGGATTCTATATGAGGATTGGGGATGGGTAACTTACCCTTAGTTTAAGTCATTGAATAACAACGCCACTTCTAACTGGCAAACATTTCTGTGCAATTCGTGTATAACAAAGTCACCATAGTACATACATGGCATTTCATACACCTTCTAAAAACCTTGCTAACCTTAGACCCCTGCACGCCAGGACCGGGGCACCGACGCGAAGGATTCTCTAAGAAACTAGGTATGGGAGACTATCACTTAATTAAGTCTAAGTGTCTGGATAGCAGCGCTACTTCTAACTGGCAAACATTTCTGTGCAATACGTGATAACAAAAGTCTCGAGGGTACATACATGGACCGACTATTTCCTAGCCTTATTATTTTGGATGCACATGATAAGAAATTGCAATTATGCACCATGACTGTTTAGATACTGCCTTGGTAGCTTTACTAATTTACAGTGCAGCCGCAAACCGCATCACAACTCCAAGAGTATGCCCCCCCTCGCTTGCCAATAAGCGCTCTATGCAGCCAGAACATTACTAAATACCCCGACATGGAACCGGGAGACCAGACGACCAAATACGTACGCGACGATCACGCCGAATCTAAGGCACTTACTTTGCTCTTTTCCCAACTTTACTGGATCTCAAATTGAAAGGACGATTTACCAAATCCAACAATTTAACTACCGTAAAACCTTCTGTGTGTACACCTGCCAGAACGGATGAGACGCTCAACATAAGAACACACTGCGCAAAGCCCTGAAGAAGTCCGGTTTCGGACGAAACGCGTTGGCTATTTTTATCTGCGAGTGTATGAACAAATAAAGAAAAGAATAAAACGAAGAGAACTGACTTGAGCTAATTTCTTGGGAGAACAGTTGGACTTTTTTCTTGATACAAAACGAATGTTGTTTGAGTACTGAAAATTGTGCTTGTTATACAGTTATTTGGTGTGCGAGGTCAATTTGTGGAACTAAATACCCCGACATGTCAGGCAGGAAGCGGACCAGGTCGAGCCAAGCCACTCGCTGAAACCACCGACCACCAGGGTTACATGCTCGCAGCATGCAAGATCCACGTGCCCCGAAGTACCCCCAGTAGAGCACCATATCCTCGACGCACCACACGCGAAACCCCTAGTAAGCCTGACCCCCCCCCGAAAGGTTTCCCCGGGCTACAACACATAACACAGTAGGAAGTATGCACATAATGCACGACGTCGGAACGGTGCACAACGGGCGATCTGATCGTGTAGCCCACTCCGTAATAACACCGGCAAGCAGTGTCCAAAGGCCCCCCCACTCGGAAAGCATTTCGAAATATGACGATGCAGGCCGTCGAAACGGTGCAAAGATGGCGATCTGATCATGTAGCGGGGGAAACAAAGGAACGATCACACCCAAAAGAGTAGAGCCCACTCTGGAATAACCCCGGCAAGCAGTTTTGAAAAAGGCCCCCCGCGCGAAGAGAGATTCGGAAACATGACCCCACAGACAAAGTGGCCGCGGGGGGGGGGCAGGCGGTCGTCCATCAGCCTACAGGCCGAGCCCCCCACGTGCGACACAGCCACTGGGCCCAGCATTGTGGCTACCCCACGCCATGCGCAGAAATGCAAGCGCGGAAATGCGCCGATGAAGACGCAGGGGGGAAATGATCAAGGGGGGGGTGCCCGAGACTTGGCCAACGCCGCGGGCTAAGGAACGGCACGAGGAGGTACGCCCCCTAGGAAAACACACGCAAAGACGGGGGGGGGGTGGCGCTCAGTGTTAAGCGAAATAGTAGCCGAACCAAGTTAACAACAAGATTGCAGCATGTGGACCCCCCGCTGCAGGAACACATTAAGAGAAGGAGGACACGCTCCTAACAATCAAGTAGGCAGGGACCCACCAAAAAGTTCCGCTTACGGGGAGGCACATCACGTGAAAAGCAAGGCCAACACCTGCAAATAAAGGACAAGCAAGAGTGTCCCAACATTGAATCGCGACATCCGGAGCGGCAAAGAGGCCTCCCCAACGGGGCAGAGGTCTGAAGTACTCCAGAAGGCCCCTCCCAGCCGCCCCGGACGTGCATCACTTACCAGTCTCCACCAACCAGGGGAGACTGCCTCGGGTGAGGAAACGCTGAGTCATGCGGGGGCGGGACAGCCCTCCGTGACTAGGGGCCCGCCCTCCTTATGGCCACTGCGTGGCCTCGGGCAGGCGCAGAGTCCGACCAGTCGTAGCAGAATTTGCTGCGATACAGATTTATCTATCAACAATGGTCTTAAGTCTCAATGGGAGTCCGGCAAGCGGCAGCGTGCCTTGTTTTCTCTACGAAGCTGTCCAGGAATTTTACTAATCTACAGATCAGCTGGGCGTCCGCTGGGCATAAAGCCTGGACTATCGCGGACCGGCAGGTACGGACTCCTAGCTCGTTGAATTTGTCCTTATTTATTTTATTTATTTATTTATTTATTTATTTTTAAAGTTTTATATAGCGCGAACAAGATCTTTGCAGATATCAGAGCGCTTTACAGAAACAGTAGGTAGGATAAACAAGACTCTTAAATCAATATGAGATTCCGTAGACAGTGAGATGCAAAAATAGGGTATCAATCATACAAGAGTATACAGAGTAATAACAATCAAGAAACAATAATATGGAAGCAGTACAATGTCTAAACGGATAAGATTATAGCACCCCAGAGGGTGAGTAAACACAATGTTGAAAGCAAAGTAGTAGTCAGTAGTGGGTGCGTTGCAGGTTATTGAGGCACTCAAGTCCTAGTGTACGACCCAATAAACAAGTTGGAAATCAATAGTATAGCATCCGTGCAATGAATTAGATCCAGAAGCAGACAAAAAATGGACTGACATAGATAAGTATTCAGACAGCCGATAATGTGGGAGCCAAATACTGTCATTGTTCCAGTATCAATAGTGTTCAGGTGTATTTAGCCATAAGGATGGCCTTCACCTCTTTCTTGAAGAGTATAGTGGACGGGATAAGCCTGGTTTCTGGTGGGAGTGCATTCCAGATCCTAGGTGCCATTCCAGAGAAGGAGCGTTTGTATGTTTTTTCCTTCCGGAATCTCCGTGGTTTCAGGAGGAGAGTGTTTGTGCTTCTGTTGGATCTTGAGCCTCCTGATATGGTCAGCTTATGAGAGAGGTAGTTGGGTGCCTTGTGGTGTATGGCCGAGTGTGTCATACAGGCAATTTTCAACTGAATTCTGGCTTCAATAGGCAGCCAGTTCAGGGTTTTTAAGTCAGGGGATATATGCGAGTGTTTTCTTGAGCCAGTGATGAGTCTCGCGGCCGCGTTCAGGGAGGCTCTTAGGGGAGCCGTTGTTGTCAGGGGGAGCCCGCTGAGAGCCACAATTCCGTAGTCTATGCGAGGAATGACTAAGGCTTGTACCACAGTTTGGAAGTCCTTGGGTGGTAGGAAGGGTTTGAGTTTTCGCAGCGTGTTGATTTGGAAGTTGGCTCCTTTAGTTGCTATGCTAATATGCTGCTGCATGTCGAGATTGCAGTCCAGTGTGATGCCAAGGGATTTCGCTGAGTCCACGATGGTGGGTTGGACATTGAGTGCGGTTAGATGATTGAGTCAGGTTTGGGTGATGGCCTTTTTCGCAGGAGGAGAGATCAGAAGGAACTCAGTTTTCAGAGCATTTAGTTTGAGGTGATTGTCGGCCAGCCAAGCTTGGGTGTTTCTTAGTGTGGCATTCAACAGTTTGATGTCTTCAGGGGATTGAAGCTTGAGGTAGAGCTGAGTGTCATCGGCATACATATGGAAATGTACCTTAGAAGATTGAAGCAAGGTGGTGAGTGGTTCCATGACGAGGTTGAACAATGTGGGGGATAGGGAGGAACCTTGCGGGACGCCCAGTGTTACTGGCACAGGCGAGGACAGTGCGTTGTTGATCTTGAACCTCTGAGAACGGTTGTGCAGAAAGGACGTGAACCATTTGAGAACCGTCCCGGATATGCCCATTCTGGTATTTAGGAGCTCCAGTAGATTCTCGTGTTTGACCGTATCAAATGCTGAAGAGAGGTCAAGAAGGATGAGGAGGCAAGACTCATTGTGATCAAGGATTTGGAGGGCATCATCTATTATGTGTGTCATGGCCGTTTCCGTGCTATGCTTTGCTCTGAATCCGGATTCGTGAGAGTTGAGGAGGTCAAACTGCTCAATGTGTTTTATCAGTTGGAGTTGTACGCATTTTTCTAACAGTTTTGCTAGAGTGGTGATATTGGTGATAGGACGATAGTTGTTTAGGTCGGCCGGGTCAGCTGTGGGTTTCTTGAGTATAGGCGTGACTTGCCCAATCTTGAGGGAGTCTGGGATGAGCCCTTGTTGCAGGGAACAGTTGATGATTTTAGTCCAGAGTGGGAGGAACAGGGGGGTGAGGACTTTAACAGCATTGGCAGGTAGGGGGTCTGTGTGATGATTGGCGGGTTTCAAGGTGACCAGCAGCTTGTGAATTGATTCTTCGGAATAGGTGTCGAAGGACGTCCATGAAGCGTTGTTTTTAGCATGAGTGTTCTTGTAGCAAAAGTGCGTTAGTGAGGACATGTGGCGAGGTGGCCATCCTGGCAGAGTCTGCGTTGGTTAAAAAAGTGAGGTTTGATTATGTCACGTGCAACACGGGGCAATTAGGCAGCTGATTTTAAGCAATCTCACCTTCTCTGGGGCCAGCCTTGGCACTATGGCCCTTTATCGTATCTGTTAAATGTTCCAGTCTACTGAGCAACACAGACCGCTCTGTCATTTGAACGTATAGACCCAAGATGTCTTTGCGCACGCTGCAAAGACGCAAGAAGAAAAAAAAAAAGCCCGGGCGTGCGCACTGCAAACAATTTAAGGAATGCAGTGCGGGGCCGCTGCTCGCTCCCGAGCTCCCTAGGCAAGGGGAGAGAGAAGGCGGGACATGCACCAGCCTTTGGACAATTGCGTGCTGTTTTTCTTAGAAATACGCACGCATCGGGCAATAGCGTGAAAAAGCACGCGCACAAGCATGTTGTCGGAGTTTAAAGTCCTCACTAGAAGCCTCGCAGCAGAGCAGCGCCTTGAGCCAGTGGCGCCGTCCGTAGTTCATAGCTGGGCAGATACAGACTATGTGTGTAAAGTCTTGGTTGCCTGCACCGCAGAGATCACATTCCGTAGTTACTTGTGGTCTCCATGTGGGTTGGTCTAGTCGTGTGGGTAAAATACCCATCCTTAGATGGAGGAATTTACGTTTAAGGTTCAACGAGAATGCCGTGTCTAGATAAGAGGCTGGCGCTGGCCTTGTGTACGATCTAATAGTCATCCAGGCGTGAGACCGGGTACTAAAGGTTATTTTGTCGTTGAGGAACGAGTGCTTCTTGGCAGTCCTTTTGACTACCTGGTTGAACGAAGGGGCTGGGAGTTTTGTTTCCCACAGTGATCCGAGCTCAGTTTCCTCTAGTGAGAGCTTTAGATATTTTGAGTGCTCAGAGTTCGGGCTTGTCTGGATCGCTCCCCTAAGTGCACCATTCATTTTATTCTCCTTGTTCCTCCAAACGTAGTACCAGAATTTAATGGCCTCATATTTTTTTAGTAAAACTTGAGATTGTAGTCCAAATTCAAGTCTGACTTGTGCTGGAGAAGAATTATTCGGTAAGAAGAAGACCCGCTTGTAGACTTTAGTTTGTATTTTCTCCAGGAGGGTGGCGCTTTTCCCATGGTGCAGAATGCCGCCGTACGCTATTGTAGGCAGTAATTTGGCTTTCATTGCAATTAGCAGGGGGGAGACAAGAGGGCCCTTTAGTTCAGCTGCCAAGTTGCTGAAGGCATGCAATAATGCTGCCCCCTTTCTTTCCATGGCTTTGATATGTACCAGGAAATTTAAATGCTTGTCTAGGCGTACCCCCAGATATTTATAGTCATTGACGGATTCCAGCTGGTCGTTGTTTATTCGAAAAATTGGCGGGTTTTTGCGTCGTCGTGATATGAGCATTGTCTTTGTTTTCTTAATGTTTATGGTTAACAGGTTCCTTTTTGTATAGGCAGACAAGTCATCTAACAGACGTTGCAGGCCGATTCTTGTCTGGCTCAAGAGTACCACATCGTCCGCGTACGATAAGTGCGTAAGGCAAAGAGTGCCTAACTTAGGAGGATGTGTGTTAACCTTGTCTAGGCTTTCTGCCAGATCGCTCATAAATAAGTTAAATAGGTATGGGGCCAGGACGCATCCTTGCTTTAGTCCGTCAACAGTGTAGATCTTCCTGGTCAGACGTCGCCCATTGTCGACTTTTACCTGCATCCAGGTTTCAGTGTAGAGGTTAATGATGGGCGAGAGAATTGAGTCCGGTAGGCCCTGGTGTTTTAATTTTGCCCAAAGCATTTGCCTGTTGACACGGTCAAATGCCGCTTTAAAGTCTACAAAACAGGTATAAAGATCGTAGGAGTTCTGTAGACTTTTCTCAGCAATAAGGCTTAGGGCCATGGCATTCGTCGTTGTACCCATGCCGCGCTGGAAGCCGGTTTGGTTCAATGGTATTTTACTATTCGTTTCCGACCATTCAGCCAGGTCCGCTAGTATCAGTGACGCATAGTATTTTGATTCTGCGTCGAGGAGAGCAATCAGGCGATAGTTATTTGGGTCCTTGCGCTCGCCGCCATTATAGATTGGCGATATAATGGCTCCCCTCCAGCTCTCAGGGATACTGCCTGTGTTAGTTACTGTTCGAAACAGTAAGCTGAATTTACTAGCCCAATACTGCGGGTCAGTCTTGTAGATGGCTTGTGGAACGCCGTTAGGGCCTGGGGCGCTGTCTTGCCTGCTTTTCCCAATTATTTTTAAAATACTTTGTTCGCCATCATGCCTGGGCCATGAAGCCATTAGACCATTTCCCATTGCACTGATCCCTAGGCGGACTGAGGCAGTGACTTCCCGCACTGTCATCTGTTGCTTCGAGAGGCAAGAAGGTAGCTGCACTCTTGTTGTTGATTGAGAATGTGTCCGTTAGATGTTGGGACCATTGGGATTCGGTAATGCAGGCCATGCCTATTGGTTGGGCTGTCCAGTTTACAGAGTTAACTTGCAGCCAGAAGGCCCGCGAGTCGGCTCTCTTGATGTTGTGCAGTAATTTGGACCAGAACTCATTTTGAAGGGTTTGTTTTTCGGTCCATATTAATTTCTTATATTGGGTCCTGACCTTGCGTACGGCTGACCAAACACTAGCATTTTTGGTGTGTACGCGTGCCTGACGTATACGTTTTTTCAGGTGTCTCTTTAAAGGTAGTGCTGATCTATTAAATGGTTTCCTAAGTTTAGCAGAGGATCTTGTTATGTTGCTTGAGTTAGTCCTAGGGAGCTGCATCAAGTAATTATTCCAAATGACCGGGCTCAGGGCATTCTCAGTCAGAAGGTCTTCTAATAGTTTTTTGGCGTCATTAGCTATTTGTGGAAGGGATTCACTTGTCCACTTGAGCCGCTTCAAATTGGTCGTCGTAAGGTTGCCTGGTAACGTGGGAGCTAGTTCGGGTATTTCCGTCGCCATCTCAAGATGTTGTTCAGAGTGATCGCTGTCCAGGGAACAGATGATGTGAAAGTTTTGTATTTGACTGAGCAGGGGTAGAGTAACGAATGTATAGTCCAGTACCGAACAGGATTTGTGGCCGATGTAGGTCATTGAAGGGGGGTTATCTTGATTGGTTCTTCCATTTAGTGCTCGGAGACCAAGGTTTTCGAGGTCCCACATGAGTTGTTTACCCTCCTTGTCCTTCTTCGCTACCTGAGGAATAGCCTGCGGCAAGACGTTCCAGATTTCTTTTGCAGCATTAATGTTGACTTCGTCCTCCGCAGCCTGTAAAAGGTTTGCGTTAAAGTCTGTGGCTGATGTGCAGTGCTTAATTTGTGAAACATAAAGAGCCGGGGCTAAAAGCAAATCGGCAACAGTCACGTTTATTTTCCTATCACTCTGCAGCCATATAAGTCCCAAAATAAAGCCTTCGAGCCGGCCTTTTGTGACCTATGTTGTTGCACAGTCCTGTAGAGTAAAATGTAGCAGTTGCTGCTTGTTTGATTTTTGATAAGCACGTTAGTTTATTTAATAGCAAATAGTTTGCATACAATTTATTTAACGGTACGAGTATTTAGAGTGTAGTTTCTCATCTTATTGTTGACCTGTTTTGGGGCATTTTTAAAGTTTTGCTTAGAGTCCCAGCACTTTATGTTTCACAAATTAAGCACCGCTGATGTGTTGTAATTAACACCTGCCGGTTCCTTAATGTTGAGTGCATTAACTCACACACATACTCTCTTCGGCTGGGCGAGTTATTTTACAGGCTTTAAAATGTAGGGACAGTCACGAGTCAGCTTTTGGATACAACCACAGTGTGCATCATTGAGTGCCCATGTAAGCTCTGTTTCGACCCTCCCTCCGGTGTGTGCGCTGTAGATATCCCGACTGTGTGTCGCCGACAGAGATCGGAAGTCATTTCAGAGCCACGAGAGCTCTCCAGTTCACCATCCCAGACCCATGTGTGAGGAATTTTTCCTCGAGCTTTTAAAATATTCATTATGGCGCCGGCAGTCCAGGTTATCTCATTCTGAAATGGGGACGACAGGGCCCAGAATGAGAGGCTAACACCTGTCCCAGGTGAGCTGCTCACAGATTCCAATCGGATCACTCTGAGGCACTCGATTAAAGAAGGCCCGGGAGGTGCCAAGTTCATGATAAATGAGCAAAAATCGTTTTCTTTCTTTGGGAGTTTTATACAGCGCAAACTTGACCCGAATCGGGTATCAGAGCGCTTTACATAGCACCAATTACATTACATGAGGACACACATTCATTTTCGTTAGGCAATGGGAGATTAAGTGATTTGCCCAGAATCACAGGATGTTCAGCGTCGTTGCCGAGACGCGAACCCGGTTCCCCAGATTCGAGGTCGACCACCCTAGCCGTTAGGCCATCTCCTCTCCCCTTTTCTAAGCATTTAACACAATATTCGTTTGTGGATGAAAGTGGTATTCTTGCAACAAAAAGTCGAGTGATATCAGGGATGGCTAGTAACTTAAAATCGGTGAGGCGCACATTGAGAAACTCGCCGAGGTGCTGCTGGCCAGTGTCTCTCCAGGACCATGAGTCAATAGGGAAGGACGGTGGTTCACTTCCTACAGCGAATCCAACCAACCCTGGATGGGTTGGAGTAGGTTAACCTAGCGCTCATTTTGAGGCTGAGGGCTGTGCCTGCAATCCCTCGGCTGATTTGGTATTGAAGTGCGCATGACAGCTATGCCGGCTAATCAGACATGCACACTGTGAACCTGCTGCAGTCCACCATCACTACATGGGCCGGCGGCACATAGATTAATAGAATGGTCATTACCATTTTATTATTCTGTATTTACCAGCTGTGCTTGCAGCAGGCAGGGCACTGCTCCTCCGCCCATTTTGAGGAACCGCCTCTGGCTGTTACCTGATTTTATGGTACTAGTTTAACAGCCATGCCGACATCCAAAGTCATGACCTGCAGATCATACATAAAAATGACAAGTATTTAACTTGCTGGGACATCCGATAAGGTCGTCGGCCACATGATACTGCGGATCTTAGCTTCATTTTTTTTCAAAACGCAGTTTTGGGTGTCTTAGTCCAAAGGTTTGCTGACCTGAGCAAAACTATAACTCCCAGGTTGCAAGAAGACACAGGAGTGCAAGATGGTGTCCATTATATGGTCAACCACAATGGTGTCCATTATATGGACAACCACAATGGTGTCCATTATAAGGTTAACCTCAACAAGATGGCAAATGATCCTGAATTTTAGCAGTAATGCTACTCTTTTTTTATATACATTTTAAAGATCCTCTCTCCAGATAGTTTGCATTATGTGTATTGACCATAGTGGCGTAAGACTCAACATTCTATCAATCAAAAATCACCAAATGCTCCCGGTCAAGAGCTTGTATTCTAGGCTGACAACACATTTAATAATCTGTGCCTACAGGAGGAAACACTTCTCCTTTCAAGTCACCACACTATGGAGCCTGCAAAGATGAGCACTACTGCCTTTAGGCTAGGCTGACGCTATAGAAATATCACGTACATTCATACACATGCGTACATCAAAGCCACTGAGAATCTCTTGCAGTCCAGAAGACTGGTGAGGGACTGGTTATTCCCAATATGATTCATCCGAAAATCTATCTGATCATGTTCACAAGGACCTCTGCCTACAGCAGTGATCTTCAAACATTTTAATGCTCTTCCCCCCCCCCCCGTGAAGAAAAAAATCATTGTGCCCCCGCCCTACTTAACATTTTTCACAGGTATTCTATTAAACTGGCAATTGGGGGGAGAGGGGGACTGGATTATTTTCCCTCTTTTCTGTCCCCACTCTGCAGCACCCAGTCTCCCAGCCAATCACAACGCTGCACGAGCAGCTTCATGATTGCTATGAGCAGCCTGTTTGTCTGCTCAGGCGGTACCTGGGCATGTTCTACACGGGGCTGTGCAACACAGCTAAGTGCGCATGATTGTTTGGCCGGTCAAACAATCATGCGCACTTTGGAAGTGCAAAAGCCACTCTCCACTGTGCTCAGCCCCGGCTCCAATCCCTCGCAGAAAAATAAGAAGATAACTGCTTATTATTATTTTAATTTTTTACACTATTAAAATAGCAGTGGGGTGACGCTCCTCCTCCTTAGCGGAGGAGCCGCTATTGTTTATCTAAATATTGCTGTTTTCTGCTGCCTTTTTAAACACAAAATCAAATACATGATTGCCAAACATACTATTCTGGTCAAGTAGGCCTTAAAAACGTGCACAAGTATCCAGAGTAAGATTATTAGAAATGGAGGTTGGGAGTTTGAAGAATAGTTTGAGTCCCTTTCCTTGTGGCACAACTTCTGGTAGGATATAAATGACAAAATGTTAGCGGTGGCCCATGGCAGAGCTGATTACTACTGCTTATGTTTTTCCGCATAAAACAAAGCACTGTTATCAGCATAATGCATTCGCCCGGAGTTTGCTGCCTTCCCCCCCCCCCACCCGAACACTTAAGGGGGGCCTCCCCCCAGTTGGAAGACCCCAGGCCTACAGACAGTTGATTATGAGGGACTCCATAGGTAAAGGGAGAACCAGCACAGCCCTTTTACTAACTCCCACAGGCTAATATTGAGGAAGAACCAAGGGGCATATTATCAACGGCCAGCGATAATTATCGGTGGCCGTGATTAGCGATAATTTTGTTATCGCAGGCTATCTCTGGAATTTATTGCCCTGGTAGCACAGTAATAACAACACGTTTCTCCAGGGTGATAAAAATTCTAGAGATAACAAGTTTCTCACCGTTTTGCAGGGAACCAGCGATGTTCCCTGAAAAACAGCAATAACCTTGCTGATATGACCCACAGGGTCGTATTCGCATAATCCACCCCAGTGTTAGGGATAGGTAAGTCTGCATTTTAGCAGACGTTAGTTTTTGGAGAAAACTGCGCTTTTCTCCAAAAACTAACGTGTGCTAAAATGCTGGGGCAGCCTTGTAAATATCGCGATGTGAACATAAGCGATATTTGCAAAGTTGTCCATCCGGGGTACGCCCAGTGACGCCCACTTTGCATCTCACTAGAGATGCAAAGGGAGGCGTTGGGAAAAAACTTGCTAACATGCAATTATGCATGTTAGCACCCTCTTGTTAATAGGGCGATAGTTTTATTTCTGCTTTTTTGGCTTTTTAAGCCAAAAAAGCAGAGATAAAGACCTTGTAGATATGCCCCCAAATCCCCTTGTGAAAAAGCCACCAATGCACCACTTTCAAACAATTACAAGACAACAATGAATTCAGACTACAGAGATGGTGCAAACCTCTAAATCTTATGTCGGATCCAAAGGGCCATCTATCAGTACTTACACCAAACAGTACCGCGCTTCAGAAAAGGGTAAGTACGAAGGTGAAACGAATGGGAATAAACTTCACAGTTGAAACTTATCAAGGGATGAACTGTTCAACGTCACCAGCCAAATAGAACCACTGAAGAGGCACCAACAAGGCACCCTCCCAGAGGTGACAACCTTCAGCCTACTCTGATTGCGCGCTATCACAAAAGCCACCTACCTCTATATTGCTAAAACCCTGCTTGAAAAGTGACCTTCGGTTAGATCTATTAATTGCGGTGCCCTTCCTTTCCAGCAAATGACCCTCTACTTTCCCTCAATCCTCTGCGTATTTTACTCTCTCTTAGCGTAGCCTACTCGATGCCTTACTCACAGCTATACTCCTGTAAATTGGCCATATTTCTCCTCGTAAACTTTTCTGTGTAACCCTTCAATGTAGTAGTAATCTTAAGTGTTCCTATTCACCCCACTTTCTATCAGCAGAAATTCACACAAATGGCCATCTAAGAAAGTGACCCATGAATCAGGGTGGATGTTAGTCCACCACAAGTAACCAAGTCACTAACCTGTTGGGACCAGGCAGAGGTTTTCAGTAATTTGAACTTAAGCTCAACCCCAGATAGCTGTGGCACATAGTAAAAGGCTTCACAGCATTTAGAGTACCAACACATTTAAAAAGTCAATAACCCAACACAAAAATCCGACTCCACAAGTTGTGAAAACAAGATCATTTTAATAAAATGCCACAAATCCCATAAGGAAAACAGGAGATATGATTTCTTCTTTATACATTTTAGTGGAAAAGGCTGTAAGAAAAAGTACTCTACCAATGGAAAGTACTGTTGAGTGCGACCAGGACTTGGGTGCAATTTCAGGTTGACCGCGCTACGCGGGTTTGTCCCAGTTTACCATCTGACTGAGCCTCTGAAAGGGGAGTCCGAATCCTCTAGTGGGGCAGGGCAGCAGGCTGTATCAGTCAGAGTTGGATAGAAGATGAATGAGGTCCCAGTGAAGCCATTGGTTTTGGCAGGAAAAGTCAGTTTTTGTGTCCATGGAAGTAATGTCTTCGGCAGATACTTTTGATTCCTTTGCACAGTGAAGATTTCTCCTTATGGACTTACTCACTTTTTAATTTTTTGCAGCTTAGATTCCTCCAGTGGGACAAGGCAGCAGGCTGTATCCTGGAAGTCGGATAGGCTTCCTACAATGACAAGAGCCCAAAATGCAATCTTTGGGTGAGTCCAGCGTGGAAAATATACTGCTGCAGCCCTGGCAAAGTGCGGTGCTTGGCACTATGCCTGCTGCTCCTTTGTCCTTAGAGTACCAGAACCCTTCACCTTTGAGGACAATCAGGCCTCTGTGTGGTGGCTGGATCAAGACTGTTGAGATAGATATGCCAGCATCTTTGGCATCGAAAATTATGAATCTTCCTTCTGGTGCACTGTGCAGATCCTGGCGGGAGGACTTTGTTTTCCATTCTGATGAAAAATAGCCAACATATATTACAAGCTAAAGTAGCACACCAAGACAAATTGCTACAGCTCTCAAGTGAACACAGCAGAAGCCAGGTGAACTGATCGCTCTTTTGTCCCCTGCTTGGAGCTAGGCCAACATTGAGAGTTCGACACATAATTTGAGATCTGAGCGATTCTTTAAAGCATCCCCCAATGAGAGATCTCAAACGCTGCTGCAAAACCTTCCCCAACTGGATGAAATCCTTGCCAGGGCCAGAGTCTTTCCCTGCAGAATTCCAAGTGGGAGTCACAACTTGACATAAGTGTCTAATTGAAGCTGAGAAATCTATACGTGTGTCGTGTTCAGACGTCGTGTTCTCCAGACCAGGAAGCACACAGGAGACGGTAGGACGTTCCAAAGATACTTTTTATTGGGTTACATGTATGTTCGCCGACCCTCGCTGCCCCCGACCTCTTGCTCCGAGGTCCTGCTCCTCAATGACCCCTGATCCCCCTCCCCTGACCGGATGTGGTGTCCGGTGTCCCTTGTCCCCACCTTGCGTCCCAGGGTCCTAGTGCCATTCCTCACGACACGACATCTCCCCCTTTGTTGTGAACAAAAGGAAAGAAAGAAAACGAGAGAGAGAGAGAGAGAGAGAGAGAGAGAAAGAGAGAGAAAGAGAGAGAAAGAGAGAGAGAAAGAGAGAGAGAGAGAGAGAGAGAGAGAGAGCTTGATGTGTGCAACCAGAATTCCATCCTTCCTGCATGTCCTTGTCCGACTACTGTCTCTCTTTACATCTCCGCAATCAATCTCTTTGTCTTCTTGCACTCTCTTCTTGGTCGTTGTTCTATGATGTCCGTTGATGATGGTGCAGTCCCTTCACTCTGCTCTTGCTTTGGTTTCTCTTCCTCCTTTATTTTTAGTTCCCTGAAGTGGGAGCTGTTCCGCGTGATGTGATATTTGCCCACTGATGCGGTGATCATGGGCCCGTTGATTTCAGTCCCTTGCAGAGGTTCCTTTGCGAATGCACTGTCCGACTTTTTCACTTGTCTCTGTCTCACTAGCACAGTGTCTCCTTCTTTGATCGTTGTGCCCTTCGCGTGTCTTCTCTTGTCGGCATACGCCTTCATTTTCGCTTTCTGTTCCTTGTCTCTTGTCGCGATGTCTTTTTGTTCTGGCTGCTCTGCCTCCTTTAGCTGTGGCAATCTTGTTCTGCTTGAGCGCCCTAGTACCAGCTCTGCAGGGCATTTTCCTGTGGAGCTGTGTGGTGTGTTGCGATAGTCCCTTAGCACCTGGCAGAGGGCCTGCCCATGTGATATTTGCGTCAATTTTGCTCTCTGTATCGCCTTCTTGATAGTTCCCATGAACCTCTCTGCCATGCCGTTTGCCTGCGGCCACAGCGGCGTTGTTCTTCGGTGATTTATTCCCAGGTATGCCATGAATTTCTTGAATTCCTCGCCGGAGAATGGCAGGCCATTGTCTGTCTTTAGTGAGTGGGGTGAGCCCCACGCTGCGAATACGTCCTCTAACACAGGCAGTGTCGCATGTGCTGCCGTTAATGCTACTGGTCTCACTATTGGAAATCTTGAGTACTCATCTATGATCACTAGCAGATAGCTTTCTGTTTCTAGGGGCCCATAAAAGTCTGCTGCTAGCTCTGTCCACACTGCTTTTGGTAGTGGAGACATTTGCAGTGGTTCGGGCTTTGATGGCGGCCCTGTTATTTGACAGATGTGGCAGCGCATCACCATTTCTTCCACCATGTTGTCTAGTCCCGGAAACCACACTTTTTCCCGCAGCATCTTCTTTGTTGCTACAATTCCTCTGTGTGACTCATGTGCCAGCTCCACTGTCCTTTTTCTCAGCGTGTTGGGCATCACTATCCGTGTGCCTCTCATTATTATTCCGTTTCCGCATTCCGATAGTTCTTCACTTACTCTTCTGAAAGCTAACAGTTCTTCTTTTTCTACCCCTTTTTTCACATGACTGTTGCTGTTTACATGTCTCCATCTTTGCTGTTTGGTGATCTTCATTGATTCCTGCATGGTTCGGTCTTGTTTTGTCTCCTCTTGCAGTTCTTCCAATGTGATTGTTGTTGGGGTGCTTAGTTTTAGTGCAAAGTTGAGGTATTCTTCTGCCATTGTCGTTGCTTGAGATGCCTGTGGCAGAGGGTGTCGCGACACGTAGTCAGCCGGGTTGTGCTCTTTCCCTGGCTTGTGAATAATCTTGAAATTGTAGTCCATCAGTCTGATCCCCCATCGTTCTATCCTGGGTGGTATTTTTGCATTTGGATTTCCATAAATTGTTGTGAGTGCCTGTTGGTCTGTTATGATTGTAAATGGCTTCCCGTAGATGAACTTATGGTAGTGTTCGCAGGCCCATACCACCGCCAGGCTCTCTTTTTCTGGTTGCGAGTATCCTTTTTCCACTTCTGACAAACTCTTTCTTCCGTATGCCACTATTTGTCTTGGGGAGTCCCTTCCTTGTTTATGCTGCACCAGTATTTCTCCCAGTCCCACTGGGCCGGCGTCTACTGTTAGCTCGGTGCACAGTCTCGGGTCAAAATAGGCCAGTGGATCCACTGCTGTGACGGCTTGTCTTATTTCCTCGAATGCTTTGCTGCATTCGTCAGTCCACCGGAAACTTTGTCCTTGTTTTGTCAACTCTCTTAGTGGTGCGCTTACATTGGCAAAGTCTCTTATGTACCTTGCGCAGTAGCTTGCTAGGCCAAGGAATGACCTTACTTCCGCAACATCCGTTGGTTGTTTCGCTTTTTCCAGTGTTTCCACCTTGCTGTGGTTCGGCCTCATTCCTTTTCTGGAGAAGATGTGGCCGAAGAAAACTAGTTCATTCCGCCCTAGCTCGCACTTGTCTTCATTTAGCGTTAAGCCAGATTGCTCCAGGTGTGAGCACACTTCTCTTAGTGCTTTGTCATGCTCTTCATCTGACTTGCCGAACACTAAAATGTCATCGCTGTAATTTAAACTGTTCTTTATTGGCCTTATTATCTGTCTTATCGTTTCTTGGAATATCTCTGCCGCTGACGAGATTCCAAAACTCAAGCGTTTGTACCTGAATAGACCTAGGTGAGTTGAGAACGTTGTGATATATCGAGACTGAGGATCCAGTTCCAGTTGGTGGTATCCTTTACACAGGTCCAGTTTGGAAAAACGCCTTGTGCCTGTGAGACAGCTGATCATGTCGTCTAAGTGTGGCCCAGGATGCCGTTCACGTTCAATGGCCTTGTTCGGTATCCTCATGTCTACGCATATTCTTATCTTTGAGGTGTCTTTCTTTGGAACAGCCACAATTGGCGATACCCATGGTGTCGGTCCTTCTGCTGGTTCTATGATGTCTTGTTTTAGTAGTGTTTCTAGCTCTTCTGCTACCTGTGGCTGTAGGTGTATCGGCACTCTTCTGTGGTGCTGGGCGACTGGCCTCACCGTCTCGTCAATGTGCAGTGTTATTTGTCGGTCTTTCAGCTTTCCTAGCCCTCTTAGTAGCTTGGGGTATTCCTTCAAAATGTTTTTCTTTTCCGACATGTTGTAGGTCATTGCCATGAGACCCATCACTTAAGCTGTGACATTACTCAGTAGACATGGTGCTGGGATGTCTCCTTTCAGTACATGTATCATTTCAGTTGTTTTTTGATCTTTGTATGTCAGCTTTTCTTTGAATTTTCCCATGTTTGTCACTGGTCTTTTGGCCCCCCACGTGAATACTCTGACTCGAGAGGGTTTTAAAATCGGCTTCTTTTCCATCTTGTCATATTCAGAGACACACATAATGTTGCATATTGCACCACTGTCTAACACAAATTCTGCTTCATGTGGCCCGACCTTGATGTTCACTGACTCTGTTTTCTTTATTTTCTTCTTGTCTATCAGGCATATTCTTTCATCATCATCTTCCTCGTCTGTTTCTGACTCTGCGGTCATGAGATATAGTTGTTCCGTTTTTTCTTCTTCTTCCTCTTCTTCAGATTCTCCTGATGAGCTTCTTGCCCCTGTCTCGACATGTCTGATGTGTCTGTTTGTTGGCATTCGTGCTCTTCCCAGCCTTCCTCGGTCATTTCTGAATTGCCTCCCTTGACACACACTGGCATAGTGGTCTCTTCCATTGCATTTTCTGCAGGTCTGGCTGAAAGCCGGGCATGTGCCTCTGTGCGGAAACTCTAGTCCGCATCTGTAGCACGTTCCCTCCGTTTGTTTTCTTGCTGTTTGGTCATTTTTGTCTTTCTTCCAGCCTCCTGAGGGGTTGTTCGTTATGCGCTGAATCCGTTCTGTTCCCCGTCCTTTGCCTCGTTCCATTTCGTTTGCGTGTTCTGTCGCCCTGGCTTCAGCCCTCCCTAGTGCCAGAATGTTTTCCAATGAGATTGGCTCCTTTAGGATTCTTGTGCGAAATTCGATGTCGCGACAGCCTTCAATGATGCGCAACCTTATTGCCTGTTCATTGTCGAATTTGTCGAAAGCGCAGTGAGTCACCAGCTTCCACAATCGAGTTGCGAAATCATCCAGAGACTCTTCCGCTTGCTGGAAGGCGATCATGAAAGTGTATCGTTCAAAATCAACGTTTCTTTGCGGGTCAAATTTGTCCGTTAAGCATTTCTTTAGTTGGTCATAGGTGGCAATCTCTTCTTTCGGCAGGGTTACCATTAGGTCTTCCACTTCGTCTCCTACCAGGTTTACAAACAGGCCTCTCATTTTTGCTTTTGTTACATCCGTCGCTTCCGCGTAGTTTTCGAATCTTCTGATCCACTTTTCCCATCTAATTCCTGTTTGTGGTTCAGACAGGCTGAATGGTAGTGGTCTTCTGTATTGTGCACTTGGTTTTGGTTCTGCCATTCTTTTTCTTTATTTGTCTTTTATTCTTTGTGTTCCCTTTTATGTATTTCTTTCTTTCCTTTCACTTTTCTTTTATCACTCTTTTATTTTCCTTTTATTCTTTCTTTTCCCACTTCTTTTATCCTTTTAGGTCACTTCTGTGACTTATTTGCCATTAATTCTCCGTTTTTTGACAGTCTTTTGCACCTTTTCGTGCTTTCTCGCCCTTTGCCTGGCCTCAAAATGGCCACCGCACTGTTCCTCGCTTTCTATTGGTCCTCGCGCCTGACTTAAAGATGGCCGCCGTGTTCTCGCGATGTTTCCTATCCAAACGGGACGCTGCCTGACTCAAAGATGGCCGCCCGTCTATTCTCTGTTTCTATTGGTCCTCGCGCCTGTTTCTAAAATGGCCGCCGAGACTCTCGCGAGAGCTCGCGCCAATTCTTTCAAGTCTTCGCGCTTTTTCCTCGGCGCTTACCGCTTCACTTGGTCTTCTCTCTGCAGCGCTTGGGGTGGGCTCCCACGTCGCTGCACGTCTTTGTTCAGCGTTTCCTTCTTCTTACCGTCACGATGCGATCCAGGGTGGGCTCCTGGTTGAAAATCGCGATCCTCTTCGTCGGTGAGTCCCGAATCCCGCGCTCGTCGCCAGATGTCGTGTTCTCCAGACCAGGAAGCACACAGGAGACGGTAGGACGTTCCAAAGATACTCTTTATTGGGTTACATGTATGTTCGCCGACCCTCGCTGCCCCCGACCTCTTGCTCCGAGGTCCTGCTCCTCAATGACCCCTGATCCCCCTCCCCTGACCGGATGTGGTGTCCGGTGTCCCTTGTCCCCACCTTACGTCCCTGGGTCCTAGTGCCATTCCTCACGGCACGACAACGTGGAGTACATTAGAATGTGTGATTGCTGTGTGCACCGCATCCCTAATCTCACACTGGCATGGGCTCCACTGCAGAAAGCAATGCCACAGTGGGAAGATGCCATCTCTTATGCTTGTGCAGAAGCCGTGGCATGAGGAATAACACTTCTTTCCCCTCAGCACCACACCAATCCTGACGTCAGCTTGTCAAGCAAGTACAAGCATGCTTCTTAGGCGGCCACAAGATACGAGCAATAACCGACCTCCAACAGATCAGTGTCATCAGATCATAGGAAATCAAGAAAAGCAAAAGTTTACTTGGTCCAGTTCAGTGTGCTCTAGAGAGAATGCCCCCCTGAGCTCAATAGGGTCCAAAGCTCCCTTCCTGGTGGACACGGGTACCACCATCAGTGTCATGGCCAATGTTGAATTCAACCATCTACATTGCAGTTCTCTCCTACAATCGACAAAGGTGTGCACATAAACATGGCCCAGAGAATTCTCCTGAGCGCAAAGCCTGTTTTCAGCCTGCACCCACCCATGAGTGCTGCAAAGCAGAATCCAGTGTTTATGTAGTCAAAGCAGTCGCAAGAACTGATTGCCACGAGTTTCTGATCTGCAATAAATATGGCTCGTCTACGGGCCGGCTTGTCCCGGACTGAGATAGTGACATCCATTGAAGATGTTGAGAACACTTTAGTGGCCTTGGCAAATGAAAAAGTCATCTGATTCAACTACACACAAAAAGAATCTGAAGTCCGTGACCAACACTTGTGGGGCAACCTTTCCAGTATAAAGAAAGAAGTGGAAGCCGAGATGGATCCAATATTTTAAAACAAGAAACCTTTGAATAAGTGAAGAGCTAACTCTACTGTAGTCTCCTATTCTCCCTGTACCCAAACTTCAATCCAGAGACACAATCTGCATATATGTATGTAGGAACGGCGCTTTTGTTGCAGCCCCCCCCCACACACACACACACGTTTTCCCCTTTTTAGCTACTAGATGCTATTTTTCGACTCCGACAGTGCACGGAGGCCCACTAACCAGACCTTCGCACCACTGTTCCTTCCCTATTTAAGGTGTTGTCTAATTGTGCTACAATTGGCAAAGGACTTTAGCACCCGTAAGTCCCTAGAACATGGTTCTCTTGGTACCTAAGACATGGGTACTAAAGAGGGTCCCTAAGGGCTGCAGTACATCTTATGCCACCCTAAGGGACCCACATAGAAATTCCACACAGACTCCCAGAGTCACAAGGTAAAAACAACGAGTGAAAACACGACATGACACCCATGTTTCATGTCAAAGTCACTGCATCTAATAAATGCAAGTCACCCCTACATCAGGCCTTTGATACCTAAGGCAGGGTGCATTATATTTTATGTGAGGACATATCTGCATGAGCAGATAAGCCCCTGTAATGTCTAGTTCTATTACTAGATATTTCAAGTGAGCAATGAGGCCATCTTAAGATATATACTGGTCAAAACGAGTTCCCCAGCTACAGAAGGGCTTCACTGAAACATATGGTGTTTGGTATCAAACATCTCGTATTAATAAGCCCACACTGATTAAAGTGTCGGATTTATAATACATGCACCCAGAGAGCACCTTAGATGTGTCCCCTGATAACCTACCAGGCTCTGGTGTGTTGGCTGACTAGTTTCTGCCAGTCTACCACTTGAGACAAGTTTCTGACTTAGGGTGAGCGCCTTTTGCTCTCAGGAGGTCCAAAAAAAGCCTGTCCGGTAGGAGGGTGTCACACCCCCTCCCTCAGAATGACCTGCTGATTAGCCTTACTAGAACGGCAAGCTTCAAAGAAGTGGGCGCCTTCAAAATGCAAATCTGGCTCCCCTCAGAGGAGGGAGACCGAGCTCCCTTTACCTAGAGGCCTTTGGCACCTGGACAGGTGGGAAACTAAGCTAGACTAGCCCACCCCCAGGCTACTACCCCCCCAAGGTGGCCTAACCTGATGTGGATATGACTAGAGGTGACCATCTTTGTGTTGGCACACTTAGGAACTCTGGGACAGGGTTATGCACACTTCCCACCGGAAGGGGTCATATAGGGGGCAGAGTGACCCCAGGGTTAAGTAGCCCATTGGCTACTACCCCACACTCCCCTTAACACCCCTAAATTGAGTAATCAGGAGACCCCCTGATACCAGGACTTAAGATTTCATTGAATACAAAAGGAGGAGTGGAAGAAGAAGACTGCTGACCCGAGAAATGAAAAGCGCAATTGACTTGGCACCAACCCTGCCAGCCTGTCTGCTGCACCTGACCGTCGTGGGGCAAATGATTTGTCCTGCCACTGTGCAGACCTCAAGAAACCATGAGGGCTGCCAGTGCTTTACAAATTGCCAAAACAACTCCCTTGGACTAGAGGATTACTCTCCTACAGCAGCAGGCACCAGAGTAGCAAGACCTGGTATATCGACGGGGACTGACTGGCCACCCAGGAAGAGGTGGCAGTGCTTCCGCAGGTCAGATCCATCCTCCCTTCAAGTGTGGGGATGCCAGTACGGACCAGAGCTGCCCAGTACCAATCCCTGTGGTACTGGACCCCTGGCAGCAGCAAAGGCTTGTTGTGCCCAGACCGGACACCAACGCCAAGGAAGAGTGACCTGCACATCGAGGGACGTCCGGGACAGTCCCACAGCAAGAGTTGGTCAGCTGACCAGTTTGCCCTGTGCAGCAGAAACCAGGACAAAGAGTTAGTCTGCACCCGACGCCTAAAAGCACCTATGCATCCACTCCCTAGTGCCAGAGATGAAGGGAGGAGACGGTGCCAACGGGATCCACAGACTCACAAGAGCTAAGCCCATGCTTGGGTTTGCCCAGACTGGACTTCCAGTCCCTGCCCGCAGCCTCTTTCTGCATGCCCCCACCAACCCCAGCAACTCCAGCAGAGGAATCTGAGGCCAAAAGACATCACTGCACCCAAGCCCCTCAGCCCGAGGATCTCAAGGGTCAAGCCGCCTGTGGGTTCCCCCGGACTGGTCCCCCAATCCATGCTTGCAGCCTCTTTCTTACTGGACTGTTCTCCCATTGAAGTGAATGGGACACCTGACGCCGTACACCCAAATGCCCCAGAGCCTGTTGGTGTGGCCTTGGACCTTGCCCCGTACTCCGCTTAAGTACTTGAGGATCATCCCGTTAGTCACTGTGAAGTGCCTGAATGCAATACATGTTTTTCCTGCACAGGATAACATTGCTGGTCCAGAAAATGCCGTGTGTCACTTTCTAAAGACTGTAAAAATTAATATCTCAACATGCACTTACCCTATGATGTTGGTATCTAAATTTATATAAAAGTGTGTTATTTTAAAAAAAATGGTGTTGTATTTCTTTGAGTGTGTGTCTCATTTACTGCCTTTGTGTTTGCAATAGATACTTAGCACTACCCTCTGATATGCTTAACTGCTCGCCTACACTACCACAAAAGAGTGCATTGGGGGGTGTCATTTGTGCCTCTGCAATTCCTCTGGGGTTTGCCAGGACTCTTTACACGGTGTACCTCCTTTTGGTCCACTGTATACAGAGCCAGCTTCCTACAATGCACACATGCGCCACCAAAGATTTCCAAAAGAGACATCTTGATCCCTGTGTTCATACATGATCTGCCAGGTGAATGGAGACATTTTTTTTCTGTTAGTAAGTCTTAAAAGAGCTCTCGACACATCACCTTAGCTTCACATTTGGGCCCCTCCCCCCCCCAAATACAGTGCATCATTCAGGGCATCACGTGACATATTAGTTTTGGTAAGACCAAGAAGTACCAGCTAGAAGTGTGCTGTGCATAACATGGCAATAATCACGGCTCAGCAAAGAAGTCTGCACGTCCTGTGGTCACATCATCCAGACCGCACTGCCATCAAAACACAACTCCAAAATCTTACAGTGAAGGTCTACCAATGGTTGCTAAGGTGTCTATTGGCATTTGGGATCATCAGATCCCTTGTGATGGAGATCCATGATTTGGTTTATTGCGATGCCTAGTCTTCACAGCTCACGCGGGATGCTCGTTGCGTGGTGCACCATCCTAGCTGAGCTGGACTCTGATCTTGAATCTCCTTGTTGCGGAGGCCTGTCGCAGTTTGAAGCAACCTCAAAAGAATGGAAACAGTTCTGGAATAATGCTGCCCTGCAGGTGCGTCCATCTCTTACCCTATGGAAAATCCATCACGGTTGTCACTGATAACCAAACACTCCTATATTTATTTGGAAATTCAAAAGCTTTAAAAAACTAAACTGCCTCCCACAGAGAGATGAGCCCTCAGCCTTCAAGAGTATGGATTCAAACGTATTCATCGCTAAGCAAGGACTAAAAACTGGTTGGTTTCTTTTTCTTCCATCTTGCACCGCAATGGCCGTGTGGCAGCAAGCCATAGACGGCGGTAGAATACCGAAGACCGGTCACCGGGGCAGCTCGTCCATCAGAGTTTGAACAAGAAGACATCAAGAATGCTCAAAACCACAGCATATTTAAGGGCTCCAGGCTGTGGAAGGCAGGATCCTCATCTTAATACTAATGCAAACATGCTTCGCCAAGATATTCTCAGAATTTATGTGGGACATATTGGGAGCAGGCAGATCACATGTGCATAGACAGCTAGACATTGACATGTATGATCAGCTGAAGGTCTTATTTACATGGCTCGACCATAGCATCTATGTTCACCGTGCCAGGGCTTCCATCCGCAGCGCCAACGTTTGTCTGGTTGTAGCTGCAATTATAATTTGGAAAAATACACAACTGGCATAGTAGAAACTTCACCTAACAATATTGGGATTCTTGTAAAATACCTTTTATCTGAAATGCAGTCTTAAATATTTCAACAATTTCAAGGGCCAGTACAGGTGATGGAGACAAGAGTACTAACTGACTTCAAAGGGTCAAAACGGCTTTGGACAGTTGAAAGGGTGGATTCGTAGTAAACGTTCCCCTCGCCAGACTTTTTCTCTTCAAGTGCTGGAGATTGAAGACCTTCATTGTTCAGAACACCAACGTCACGTCATTGGCACTAGGAATTAAATGGGTCACTTGCTTCACCCTACTAATGGTGTGCTTTGAAGGGGAAAGACTTGCCCGCTCTGTAAAAGGATTTTATGTTAGCCATTGCACTGGACACACACTAAGAGTGCAATTTGTTCAAAACCAGTCACCAAAATAAACTGCATTTAGATGTGTTGTACCCAGGGGACACTATGTCAGTTCCTGGTCTATCATCACTTGCAGGTTCCTCCTGTGGTGGCCTGGTGGTGGCCATTCACTGGGCACCATTACTTCAGTACCTGGTCTATCATCACTTGCAGGTTCCTCCTGTGGTGGCCTGGTGGTGGCCATTCACTGGGCACCATTACTTCAGTTCCTGGTCTATCATCACTTGCAGGTTCCTCCTCTGGTGGCCTGGAGGTGGCCATTCACAGGGCACCATTACTTCAGTTCCTGGTCTTCCATCACTTGCAGGTTCCTCCTGTGGTGGCCTGGTGGTGGCCATTCACTGGGGACCATTACTTCAGTTCCTGGTCTTCCATCACTTGCAGGTTCCTCCTGTGGTGGCCTGGTGGTGGCCATTCACTGGGGACCATTACTTCAGTTCCTGGTCTATCATCACTTGCAGGTTCCTCCTCTGGTGGCCTGGTGGTGGCCATTCACTGGGGACCATTACTTCAGTTCCTGGTCTATCATCACTTGCAGGTTCCTCCTGTGGTGGCCTGGTGGTGGCCATTCACAGGGCACCATTACTTCAGTTCCTGGTCTATCATCACTTGCAGGTTCCTCCTCTGGTGGCCTGGTGGTGGTCATTCACTGGGCACCATTACTTCAGTTCCTGGTCTAGCATCACTTGCAGGTTCCTCCTGTGGTGGCCTGGTGGTGGCCATTCACTGGGCACCATTACTTCAGTTCCTGGTCTATCATCACTTGCAGGTTCCTCCTGTGGTGGCCTGGTGGTGGCCATTCACAGGGCACCATTACTTCAGTTCCTGGTCTATCATCACTTGCAGGTTCCTCCTGTGGTGGCCTGGTGGTGGCCATTCACTGGGGACCATTACTTCAGTTCCTGGTCTATCATCACTTGCAGGTTCCTCCTGTGGTGGCCTGGCGGTGGCCATTCACTGGGCACCATTACTTCAGTTCCTGGTCTATCATCACTTGCAGGTTCCTACTCTGGTGGCCTGGTGGTGGCCATTCACTGGGGACCAGCATGTTCTCACAGCTCCGCTGGGATTGTAAAAAACAAGGACCCCCTGACTAGTAGCGTAAGCACAGTCGTCCCCGTCGCCACCGCTTAGGTTTCAGACACTGTGCTTCTGTTGAAGCATGGACATCCCCAAGCACTGTCTAAGGTTGTTTGTGGGCGCCTTGCAGTTTCTCTTATGTTACTGCATCATTGGGGCTGGCATAATTTACACCAGAGTGATAGTTAAAAAAGGAGAGAAACATTGTCAACAGGCAATGCAGAGAAATCATTAATAGGAAAACCTTAAGGAACATCGTGTATCAAGGGAATCACATGTGATGCCACAAGAAAGAAGGGGCATATTATCAAGGAACAGCGTTAAAATTATTGCTGGTTTAGCGGCAGGTTCACACCAGAACATGGGCTCCTATTGGAATTCTCTACAGCATATTATCAAGCCCATTATCGCCGTTTTAGCAGCAGTTTCGTGCCGCTAAAGTGGCGATAATTTTAACGCCGTTCCTTGATAATAAGCCCCAAAGCAACTAAACTCTTCTCTAAACCTGAACCGCCTTCAGAGTGCCCCATGCCTGAAACAACAGGGATGCAGGGGCGAGAGCAGCATCTGTCGATGGCGTTGAACCATCGCACATTACTAGGCACGAAGAGCCTATGGACAATCGAGCAACACACCGGAGAAGCCTGCGTCCTTGAGGGCAGCTATTCTACATCATAAAACCAAAGGGGCTTATTAACCCCTTCGGGCCTGATGACGAGCTCAGCTCGTCATGGGCGTAACCTGCCCTACGCTGATGACGAGCTGAGCTCGTCATGTAACGCGGGTTTTTGCGAATCGCAGCGCGCAGCGGGAAAACCGCTACCGCGCATCCGGTTAACAAGCCCCTTGCGCTGCAGCAGCGTCACTTTTTTCCATGTTAAGAATGACGCAATAGTGGTGCAAGAGGCTTGTAAATAAGCCCTGCAAAGACAAGGGGTGTATAAGTGCCCTGTGCCAGTGCATTCCTACTCATGGTGAAGGTTGGCATCATTGAACCCCTCTGAGGTGTGGTGCCATGCAGAAAGCAAACCGCCAGGTCTGAGCCAAGCCAGGACTATAATCTGATTTTATATTTGTAAAGCGCAAACTAATGATTGATTGATTGATTGATTTTAATACTTATATAGCGCGTACTGTCACCCCACGGGTATCCTGGCGCTTCAGACTGAAAACCGAACCACGATGAAATAGGTCACACCTGAGAGAGCAAAGAGAGAGGACTCGGGCTAAGCCTCAGGGAAAAGCCAGGTTTTCAGGTTCCTGCGAAACTCTAGCAGGGCGCTGATCTGTCTAAGGCTCTGGGGAAGTCCATTCCACAGCCGAGCGCCAGCCACACTAAATGCCCTTCCTCCTAGCCTGGATCGTTTGAATCTAGGCACCGTAAGTAGACCGGCACTGGAAGAACGGAGCTGCCTTGTAGGGTAATAGTGCGTCTAGGCGATGATATCAAAAGTGGAGGAGAGTTGGCTGGAAAGGAAAAGGAGCAGCTAAACCTATACGGAAATAACAAAGTAAAGGCTTATTGGCTAAAGAGCCAGGTTTTAAGAGCCTTCTGAACCGAAGCAGTCCTGGGGAGTTTTTTTTAAATGTGAAGGAAGGCTGCTTCACAGATTAGACATAGTGATGACGAAACGTCTGCCTCCCCAGTTAGCCAACCTGAAGCTAGGGACCACTGCGAGGCTGACTGCAGAGGAGCAGAGGTCTCTGGTAGGGGAATAACAGCGGAACCTGGGTTTTAAGTTTAACTATGTAGGTCCACAGTTGTGCAAGGCTTTAAAGTCGATCTGCTTCCTTATGGGAAGCCAGGGAAGCAGGACAAGGGCTGTTGGACAGACTGATGCTGGGAATCCCAGCTAGGAGCTGGGCTGCCGCCTCGGATGGGCCTGCAGTTTACACAGAAGTCTCTCTGAAGATTAACAAAGCGAGTTTTGCAATAGCCCAACTTGGACAAAATGAGAGCTGAGGCCACTGTTTTGTAGTTCATGAGGTATGAATGGAAACACTTTCCTAAGCAGTTTTAAAGTAAGGAAGGTGGAGGAGGTGATGGCATTAATCTGGTTCTTGAAGGAAAGAGTAGTATCAAAAAGAGTTCCTAGGTGTTATTCTTTGATTGCAGGTGTGGGTAGTATACCTAGTCCTAGTGGCTGCCAAGTAGGTGACCAGAAAGATGTATTCTTACCAAATACAATGACCTCGGTTTGACCCGAATTGAATTGTAGGCAGTTCTCAAGCATCCTCCTGCGGCCACGCAGAATGTAAGTTGTTCGGTCTGAGAGCCAGGCCTGGGGCACTCGCTATATAGGGACGACCACAGACTGCGTACAAACCGGTGACACCGAAGGGAGTGAATACCCAGTGGTAGACGCGATGCCACGCTAGGGAGAACCTTGGAGGTAATACAAGGGTCCAGGAGAACTCTCAAAATGGAAGGTGGCGGATTTCTACAAACAGAGCTTTAGAATTAAAATGTAAACAAATCATGCAGGGATCTGCAGCACTGATCTTGCAACTGCATAAAAAGAGAGGAACACAGTCCCGAGCTTCTCCCGCATCCAACCTAAAGACAAGGAAAAGAGTGGGACTCAATTTCAACACACCCCAAAGGACCCTACGATCAGCCCAGCTCTCCTAGGCCGTGGTCCCCCGCACCAGAAAGACCAGATCGGGAGGCCACTCCTTCTCTTTCCTCGCGGCCAGAGTCTAGAACGCCCTTCTGCTCTACCTCCGACAGACATCGCTTACCATCTACGTAAGAAACCTCAAGACCTGGCTCTTCGACAGACCCCCTCCTTGATGGACTGGAACCTGCACCCCATAGCGCCTTGAGACACCTACGGGTGAGTAGTCGCTCTTGACAAACGCCTGAGTGGGGTTGTTGTATTAATTTAATGGCGAATATAAATGTCGATAATGCACTGGTACGAATGTGTATTTATTTACCATTCATTCTTGAGGGTTATTAGGCAAACGACAGATGGCATAGAAGCCCTCTGCTACCCCCACAGGCACAGAATCACATCATTGTAAATCCTGGGTGGCCTGTAGCCATCAAAGCCTGACAACCTGGGAAAGAAAGATTATAGATATGCAGACCTACCCAGAACCGAAGTATATAATCCACTACTAATGAGGTAGGAGACTGCAAAGACTGCGCGCTGAAAACTGGCTTCCAGGGCATCCCTGGAGGGAGATGGAAGTGGAGAGAAACACTGCAGCTGCATGTCCAGCCAACTGATCCAACAGCTGGCCCGACTGACCTGGCGGGGACAGAGTGAGGCGAGAGATGCCATAGTCCCGGACTGCTCTGGAGGACCTCGACTCCAACCCTGGCAGCACACGGAGACCCTATTCCCGTTACCATAGGCTGAGCTATCAAAGGGGTTAGTTTGCTGACCACAAAGGGCTTGCACTCAGAACACAGAATCGCTTAAATTAGAGATTTGTCACCAGTGTGTAAGCTTCAACGTAGGTGATCAGTGGGGGTTGCTGTTCTGCAGAGACCCAGGATTGGGGACACACCCAAGTTGTTGGTCACTCGCGCCAGGTCCAATCCTCGTGAGCAATCCTCTGTTACCTTTGGTCAGGTCCCCCTATGAGACACAACCAGGAGCTGCAGTCTGATGGGCCTCACGGCCCTACATACTGTGCCACTTGGTTCTGAACTCTGTTGCTCTTGGGAGGAGGCCATCTTCACTGTTCCTGCCATAGAAACAAAAAACAGACTTCACAAACAAAAGGCCATAGAAAGAAAAGCACAAACACCTATGCAGCATGGCCTACAGCCCAAAGAAACCAGACTCACTGCTTTCTGACGAGGAAAGGTATCGCCCAAACAAAATGATTATCTTGTAAAAAGCCTTACTTCCCATGCAGCAAGTCCGAAGGTCTACTGCCTTTAGAATTTGGACTCACTGCACCATAAGAAGGAAAGACCAAAAGACTACAACTCATAATAGAAAATGCAGAAAAATATAAATCGTTAAAACAGTCTGGTGACATGCCGAATGACTGTGGGAGTAGAGAAATCACCCTGCTCTCTATGTGAAGGGGTTAAGACCTATGTCGCTAGGTTTACTTAGAAAAGCGGCAATTCCCTCAGGAGTGACGTCCCTTCGATGCACTCTTGAATCAAATGTTCATCTCATTCATTCAATAAAGTTCTTCAAAAATGTATCAAATGCTTGTTTCTATTTTATTTCATGTTCATTTGGTGCTCGTTATTACTGCATAACGTTTTTTGGAATGTGTTTAGTTCCCTTTGTATGGTAAAAGAGGATCCTCTTTTACCATACAAAGGGAACTAAACACATTCCGACTAACTTTCACGATCGGGACCAGAGAACCAACACACTCGCGAGTAACGCACTGAACGATTGACAACCGACCGAGATCAGTAGAATCACGCATTTATATGAAACGAACGCCACAGAATTAACCAAAGTCCCCTGATGAAGGGCACTTGCCCGAAATGCATTGGGCACAATCACAATGAAACGATACATTTTTGAAGAACTTTATTGAATGAATGGGATGAACATTTGATTCAAGAGTGCATCGAAGGGACGTCACTCCTGAGGGAATTGCCGCTTTTCTAATCATAACCGCCCAGAGCACAGTGGGCTGTACTTCGATAGCACCACCCACGCTGAACACTCACAATAACAATAAACAACTAGGAGTGCGATTACGACTCAACAAATCAGCTAGGTTTACTTAGTCATCTCAGCCTCTTATTCTGCCCCGCGTCCTTTCTCTAACCCTCACTCCCTGCATCCAACATAGCAGCTGCAGAGGTCGCTCCTTCTCCTACCTAGCAGTGAAAACATGGAACTAGCTACCCTTTCATCTACAGATCTCCCCATCTCTTCGAAAGTCTCTGAAGATATGGCTATTCGGCTAATCAGCTGGACCCTGCCAGCGACTGGATACTCTCATGGGTGGCAAGTAGCACTCTACAAATCTACTGATTGATTAACATTTACTTCCCCACCCTCACATCATGGTACTTGCCCTGAGTCCTACATCTGAACCCACCCACCACTCAACAATGCCAATCAAGTTGGAAAAAACAGGAGCCAACTCATTTAAGATTATACACCATCCCAATCTCTCCAAAACGTCAGCAAAAAAGTACAAACACAACACCATAGAGGAATTTCAGGACACTCTTTTTGACAACCAATACCATAATGGGCTATAACAGGAAGGTCAAAACCAACCTACCTCATCTTCTTCCCTCTTAACACCTCGTCCTGGACTGACCTCTTTTTCAACAAAGTAAATGTTACATCATCAACTAACATTCCACACGGATGCGAGCTTAAAAATGCTCCCTCCTCTCTTTTTGATGGAGCAATAATTTCCTCCATTTACAATAAGGGGGCGATAATGATTCAGTCCCAAAATAAACGCCTTTCTGTATTTGTCCACCTATTCCCAGTCCTTCTCAATGCCCTACCGCGAGTCGCCTCCACCTCTCCTCCTGATGTTGCCTGATCCCACACGCATTAATCAATCCCCACTACTTTTCCTCCCTAGTAGCCCACACAGGGACATTAAGTCTGACCCCAAACAGGGTGCTCCCACAGTCCGAAAAAATACCTCTCATCCCCTTCCAGCCCCAACAAGCTAATCCCCTCAACTAACGAGCAGCACAGATATCTTACTATTCCATGTCCAATCCTTTAACGAATATGGCTCATTACATTGCGTGCTTTTACAACGCAGTTGTTACAACAACCGAGTTCTTAGTAGGCAATGCATTTACATAGCAAGTCATTACAACAACTTGCACTGGGGGCGTGCTGAACTTAGAAATAGTATTAATTACTATTCCTACTTCAGTTTGCGCAACAGTAGGGAAAGGTGTTGGAATTCATTTCCAATACGTCAGCGCCCCCTAGTGCAAGTCGTTGCCATAACTTGCGATGTAAATGTATTGCGTACTAACAACGCAGTTGTTGTAACGACCGCGTTGTAATAGTAGCGCGATGTAATGACAGCGTTATAAACACGGTTTCCCTCCTTTAAAATGTCAGAGCTTGACCCCAAACTGGCACCTTTCTACCCATGCAGACTACACACAGACAAACCTATCCTATGATACCACACCTTCTCTCACCGACCTACACCGACCTGACCTCATTAACATACAGTACACGACTCACTCAATACAAGTCCTCCAGAATAACTCTACTCCCCCACACCCTATTAATACAGACACTCACAACTGCCCCACCTCACCTCTCACACAAACACCTCCTCGCGATCTGATGCTTCCCACACCACTTTGCACCCTCCTTGATCTGCTACCCAAGAACTCAACACACATCCCATTCCAGTTCAGACAACCTTACGCACCCTCACCCTACCCACACACCCAGATGACCAACCGTGTTTATTAAATCATCATCATCATCATAAGGCTTTATTTCGGAACATAAAAACAATGTCCATAAAAGCACAACAAATAAAGGCAGGGTACATTCACCGATAAAAGAACATGATATAAAAACAATCCATCACAATAAATAGTTAAAAAATCATACTTTTCCTGGCCCTAATCGCTTTTAGAAGAAAAGTAGCTGTAAAAAAGCAGATATCAGCATGATTTAGGTTAAAAAGCAGCATCAAGGCGTCATGAACTGTCCTAACGCCAAATTTAACAAAAACAGGTTTTAAAAACACAATGCGAAAATTTTCATATAGCTTACATATCATTACAAAGTGCAAAGGGCTTTGTACGGAGCTAATATCGCATGGACACGCGCCCTCTGGATGTTTGTTGTGGGAATGAAAAGCCACCAAATGGTGCACGATCCCCAACCTCAACCGAGTCAAAACAAATCGATGGGACGCTATGTTTACGTGCCTTAAATAAGGTTGAAATCCCACACTTTCATTATATTTGACATAGAATGAACTAGTGGATAAATTAACTCCGTTACATCGCCGCTGCTCAGACTTATGCATTAAAAAGACATTCTTCAATTCAGCTTTAGACCAGCGTCATTGGTCATGGCGCCCACCGCGGGGCAGGGCAAACAACTGGCCCAGAGGCAACCAACGTGGATTTCAACCCAATACAAGCAATTGGGATGGAGGTCGTGGTCAACCACAAAAACAGGTTCAGTTCCAGCCGGATCAACACGGAGAGCGAGTTACCCGCAACAAGACATACAGATGGTGATGGTCTCCAAGGTACCTGTTGAAATGAAACTACTAGGGGGGGCTCCTATAACCTGTAGCCCTGTTGTAAACATATCGAGACAGACTCTTAGTGACAATGAGACCAAAGTACTGGAGAAAGGGTTATCATATGTTCCCACCAATAACCCTGATAACTTTACTGTCCGGTCAGAACTCTATCAGTTTTTTCGCAAGATCAGGTTTAAATACTTTTTTCGAAATTCTGAACCACGAACCAAACCATCAGTGACCGGCCTCAAACCTCCGTCTACTTTTGTTCCTTACAATAGCACTATGTCACACAAGATTCTGGCGTTTGAAGAGGTAGTATGGCGTGATGTTCAACAACTTCTACAGACCAAAACATTCGTCCGTTATAACACCAGCAAAGAACACAAAGCGGCCTTACAATCACTTGCCAACAATGACCAAGTGGTCATCAAACCGGCGGACAAAGGGGGAGCAATTGTTGTTCAAGACGTGACTGCCTACGAAACAGAAATATTTCGACAATTGAATGACGGAGTCAGCTACCAACAACTACGAGCTGACCCTTCTAGAGCAATTGCCCAAGAAATTATGGAAATAACACAAGCGGGATTAGACATGGGCTTCCTCTCTGAATCCGAATTCAATTTTTTGAATCAGAAACATCCTCGATTGGCTACTATATATACAATCCCCAAGATCCACAAGAGCATGGATAACCCACCAGGTAGACCAATCGTATCTGGCTGTGGCTCTATTTTTGAGCCACTCGGCAAATATATTGATTTCTTTTTGAAACCGTTGGCTGAGTCCACTCCCACCTACCTACGTGACACGATGCACACAATCAACATTGTTGAAAATTCCCCCTTCAACCCAGAGCTTCAATTGTTGGTGACATGCGACGTGGTGTCGCTCTATACATCCATACCGCAATATGAAGCCCTTAATGTTATTACACGCTGTCTACAACGCCGTCCGGCACCAGTCCAAGTTCCGACTGAGTTCATTGTGTCCTTACTCCGGATTGCTATGACCAAGAATTTTTTCATTTTCAAAAACAAATTCTACATTCAAACATCTGGTGTAGCGATGGGGGCTCCCTTTGCTCCAGATGTAGCCATTCTGTACATGGCCGCCTTTGAGGAAGACACTATACTAAATCCAGTCAATCCATTCAGAGACCAACTTGGTCTCTGGATGCGCTATATTGATGATGTCCTCATCATCTGGGATGGCAACCCAGCCCAATTACTTTCCTTTTTCAACTGGCTGAACCTTCAATCCGAATTTTTGAAATTCACGATAGAATCGGACAATCACAGGATCAATTTCCTAGACCTAACCATCTATGAAAATGCAGGAATTTTACTGACAACACTATATCGAAAACCAGCGGAAAGGAACTCCCTGCTATATTACGACAGCCACCATCCCAGAGCCCTCAGGGACAATCTGCCCTTCGGTCAGTTTCTGCTTATTCGCAGAAACTGTTCTAACAAAGAACACTATCTGACGGAGTCTGAGGAGCTCACCAACCGTCTGCTGACTAGAGGGTACCCGAGACGTTTGGTAAAACGATCTAGAAAAAGAGCATGGTTCTATCCTCGTGAAGAACTATTATCGCCCAAGAACAACATGAGCCAACAAGAACCAAGGATTGTCTGTGTTACTACATTCAACACCAGGAGTAATGAAATCAAGAGGATTATAAATCACCATTGGCAATTGATCTCAGAGGACATCAACCAATCTGCCAAACCACTACACGCTTTTAAAAAAGCTAAAAGCGTAAAAGACTTTGTGGTGAGATCCCTCTTACCCACACCGCAGGATCCAACCATTACCGACCTATGGAACCTACCTCCAGTGACTGGCCACTCTAAGTGTGGCAATTGTAAAGCCTGTGATACCACCATCCAAGGGAAGGAGTTCCAACATTGCCAACGCAAAATTCAGTTAAAGGCACATACCAACTGCAACTCCTCAAATGTAATTTATGCGATAATATGCCCTTGTCAACTGATATACATCGGATAAACCCAGCAGAAAATTATGGTGCGCATACTTCAACATATGAGCAGAATCAGATGTACTGTTCAAGGAGCCCCATTGGTCGATCATTTCACTACGGCCGCACACCCACCAGATAGTCTCAGATGGGTTGTGATAGAAAAGGCTGTCCTGGGCCCCCGGGGTGGCAATGTTGCATGCATTCTAAACACCCGTGAACTAAAATGGATGTTTTTCTTTGACTCCATTGAAAAAGGTTTGAATGAACAAGACAGCTCTTTTTCACAATTGGCTACCCTGCAGTAATTATGTACTTTACCACCTGTAACGCCATGGCCTTTACCCTTGTGGAAGAGGTACGCCGACCGGCGCATAATTTATGATGTACACTGAATGTGATCAATGTGCTGTACAGTTGACAGGAATTGGCCTTTACCCTCTTGTGAGAGGTACGCCATTGTATACAGTAATGAGCACCTATGCAATTCTTCAATCGTGAACCTGTGGTCCTCACTTGTATGTAACGTGACAATTATTGGTTATCACTTTCCCTGAATGATTTGGGTATACGATGGTAATATCACCCCATTAAATACCTATAATGCTTTCCTCTTGGTCACTGGACCTCACACGACAATAAGTGTATCTAGAAATACTGGCACTCGCAAAATTTACTGAATTTCTGTCAACCCGTAGTAATTCACTGAATTAATAGACAATTCATCTTATCGGGTGTTGTAACTTCCATATTCCTGGTAAATTTCCTTTGCTAACTGCGGCGATTTTATATTATGATTCGCAGTGGGTTACAGTTCCACTCTCTGATACCAGCGGAGTCTGTTCTCCAGCTTCATTGAGGAGCACACGACCACGTGATCGCATTACCCTGGCAACATATCCAAGCAGGAACTGAGTTTCGCCATTGTGAACTCGACTTGGATCCGTCGCTTGCTTGATTCATTCAGCCTCCGGTAAGCGTCTTTCACGGGCATACCCAGCGCACTCACTTTCATCAATGTGTCAGCGCTTTTCCCTTAATACTCCCTTCTCTTGATTCCCGCCCAGAGTCCTTTCAAGATTTTTCCGGCATTCACTCCGGCTCCCGCTCCCTCGGTGATTTGAAACTCCGACGGGGTAAGTTTCAACCCATTGCCCCATACTTCGATATTTTTATATTTTACTATGTGTTAAAGCAATGCAGTCTAATGCTAATATACGGGCCTCTTAGGAGCGTCTTACTGATTGCCGCCGAGATCCATCTGGTGATTCATCCGGCACTCTATCCCAATTCCCACGTGCAAAGACTACTCCGACGGGGTAAGTTTTTTCCGAACATCGTGTATAACTATTGTTAATAATTGTGTCTGCCTTACATTTTAACGCTAATTTTCCGGCCTCATCCTAGGAACATCAGTCCGATGTCCTTTAATGACGGCACACTACTAATTGACTCGTGGTCCTAGATCGGTACCACACCCGAATATTACTCGACTAAGGTAATGGCATGTACCCTTTTTCCCAGTAAACGTTTTGTGCACAGCGCACAACTTTCGGGTGACGGGTCACTAGCCTCAGACGCACCCTCTATGTATGCATTCCCCTCGATCACGATGGGGCTCATTAGGATCAATTCCCCACACGATAATGTTGGACTCTTTATACCCTGTTAGATACTACCGTGCCAATCTGACACCACCTGGTATCGGACAACTGACTTTCCTAGCGCACTCCTTTAATTCTAGTCCAACCACGGTGGAGCTAATCTATACCAACGATATGATCATGCATGTTTTCCCGTCCATATATGCGATATATTTTCTTGTGCTTGTCTCATTGATTAATGGTGATTAGAATTCACATGTTAGATATTTTCAATAATGCCAGTATTTGTATACATTAATTAGGTGGTCTGCCCCTTCTTTTGTCCTGAAGAAGACCCCATTGCAAGGATAAAAAAAAAAATTCCTGCCTAAGAGAGGGTCGAAACGTCGACAGCTACCCGTCCTAATCATCGACTCCACGCCCCAACTGTTCATACATTGTACTGTTTGGAGTACGATCTTGCTTGATTTTATAGTGGATTATTGTCGTTTTTGTTTTGTACTTATATTGTAACCATCAAAAGTATTCGATTGGAAATACTGATTATTCTGTCACTTACCAACCCTTCCTTATCACTGTATCCTCACGTTATCACGTCCCCTCCCTCCCTCCGGGGCCTTGCTCCACCTTTCTCACAAATTATTTGACTAATGTTGTGATTAACCATGTTTTACCCATTGTGATTAAAACAATGAGGTTTACTTTCATGTTCAAGTGATTTTTTTGTCTTCATTTAATTTTACTTTGTGTTGTCCATCTCATTGGGACCCCTTCCTCATATTATTAGACAAGTCGGAGGCTGCTAGGCTGTCCCCCTTGACGTCAACTCCAATGATCTGCTTATAGGTGTTAATTACGTATTTTTTTTTTTTTAAATCTTTTTATTATTATAACACAAGAGGAAAATATACATATCGGGTGGCATGAAACGAAATACAACACAGCTGTGGACGGGCAGATGAAGTGACGAAATGTACAGTCATAAGCAGCAGAAAAATCAAAACAATTGGATAGCAATGACCGCAGACACCCATCAACAGCACCCGCCCACCAGTAGTACAGGATGTACGGAGCAAACATGTGACACCCGGATACGGTTAGGCAAGAATCAGGAGAATACGCCACAGCTCTTGTGAAGAAAGGAAAGGGGAGATAGAATGGTCATAGAAAATAACAAAGGAAAAAAAAAAAAAAAAAAAACATAACCCCCTACCCTACACCCCTGCAGATGGCTACGACCTAACCCCACTAGCAGCGTGCCTGTCGCCCCCAAACTACACCCCAAGGAAGGGAAAAAGTTGGAGGAGGAGAATATAACAAATCAATACGAACTCCCGGACTCCCATCCCCCCGCCAAGAGCAGACACCCCGTACCGTAATGTTAAGCAAGTTATAGCAAATCAAGAGACATTTCGTAGGGGAGTCGCAAGCAAAAAAGGGGACCATCCCGCCCGATCCCCGGCATCATAAAGGCAGCAAACCCTGTCCCGAACACATCAGACACATAAATAGCAAACACTCAGAACCACGTCTGGCCCTCGCTACCACAGAGATAACCCAGCAAAGACAAAAGAAACATTGCATCAAAGTCCAGCCCAGTTCATCCCAAACCTTCACGTTCCATCACGAAGTTCCCGTCCAGTACAAATGAATTGTTGCGATTTTCACACAGGTTCTGTTCAAAGTGCGCATCAATTTACGTTCATCTCAACCCCCCAGAGGCACAATCAAAAGCCATGTTCCGCATCGTAACCGGGATCACCCATAAAATGCCGCAAACAGACATCGATCAACCCTGGCCAGTCCGAGCAGAAGCAGACAAGTTCCCCAGTCCCCGAGCAGGCAAACCCGATGGACCCGCTGTCGCAGTAGGGGCCACCCGGGCCTTCAGCAAAAACAGCGGCACAGAGTCAGCACTGTTCCTCCAGGGTTCACTGTCCGTTGTCGAAGAAACAAGGCACTTTTGTTCCGGAGATGGAGCAGCCGGCAAGTAGGTAAAAAGGGCAGCAGACACGCAGCTCCGGCCGCCGTGCTCACTGGTCTCACAACCCAACTCTGCACACCCCAGGGAGTCCTCGGCGTCAATCGACTGGAAAAGGCCGGGCACCCAATCTACACTGTGCCCATCTGCCTCTGTAAATCCCGTGGCAGGAGCAATGATCGCCTGGGAGCCATTGATGACCAGCCACCGACGTTTCAGGGCTGAGTGCAAGTTCGTAATGGCCAGTAAAACATCTCTCACTATAGGTTCCATTCCTCTTCCGCCAATGTACAAAACACTGCCTCTCTCAGAGGAGCCTCCAAACAGGATAAGGAGCAGTCTGAGCAGGCAGCTAGGATATTAACATCAGGTCGCGGCGTGCATATGGGTCATAATACTCGAACCCACACACTCGCTCAATGCCGCGCACCGCTCATCGGCCGTAACCTGGCGAGGGATCTCCTCCGATGTCCGCCTCAGATGGTACGTGGTCGCCCACTGGCAGCCCCCAGAGAAAGGCCGGTCCGGGTTATTCACTCCGCATAGCACCCCAGTATATCCACCTCCGCAGGCGCCAACACAAACATATGCCACAAAGCTTAGGGGTTCAGAGCCGTGTCGAGCCCATCCACCCACGACAATGTATGCGTTACGAGTCTCGGCTCGGGTCACCGATCCAACATGGCCGACCAGGGCCGATGTTGATCACTTCCACGGCGGCTGCAGTGCCACTCGAGGTCCCGGCTCGCCCACTGTAGAGGCCGGAATCTTCACGACGATGTTACTCGGCCGTCCGGAGCAGTTTTCAGTATGGAGTCACACGGCCGGGCACCGCATCCGCTCATCTACGCGGGGCCACGGCTGAGATGCAGGATCATTGCCAGGATGGTGCGGGAGGCGAGGGCGAGCGGCGGAGCCGAGCGGCTATGCGGCCATGTTGGTCGCCGTCGTGGCTCCTCCTCCGTTAATTACGTATTTAATCCAGGGGATCTTTAGATAGTTATCAAGGGAGATACAGTCCCCTATAATAGCTCTATTTAAGGACGTTTCTTCCTTCGCCCACACAGCACGCCATAACATTAGCGGTCTTAGAGCAATTAAATCAGACAGGTAGGGGATTCCTAATTCCTTATGGACTAAGTCATTAGAAGATGATTTTGGCAAACACAAAAGTATTTTAAGGAAACAGTTTTCCTCCACCTGGAGACCACCTACAGATACAAATCCCCATACCCCTGCTCCATAAATGGCAATCGATAGGGAACTCGCCTCATAGATCTTAAGCATGTCTTCAATCCACCTATCACCCAATTTGGTGGCAAATTTGCACACCCCATGTCCGCTTTTCGCCATTTTGGCCCGAACGTTATTGAGCTCACAACCCCAGCCCCTATTTTTAGAAAACGTTATGCCCAGGTAACAAAAATTGTCCACTATTTGGACCTTCTGGCAATCAATAAAATATGGGTGATGTTTCCCCCTACCTTTTCCACATTCCATAACATAAGTTTTGGATTTGTTAATGACCAATTTCAATTCACCAATAAAAAGGGAAAACCTGTCCATAAGACGTTGCAGACCCATGGGTGTCCTTGATAAGCGACCGGTGAGCCTGTAACCAGGCGAGGTCGCCCCCACACACCCCTGCTACTGCCTCCATCAGCTGTGCCCTTTGCTGCCTTCGTTTTGCTGCCTTAGTTTTTCTTCGTTTTTTTTCCTTTCATAGCGTTTTTTCCACAGGGCGACCCAGCCGCCGCTGAGCCACCCTCTGCCCTCCTTTCCCGCCGCTGCCTCCCTGCGGCCCCGCCCCCTTCCTGCCCATTCGCCGCCCCGCTCCCGCCACCCAGCTGCTCCTCCCTCCCGGCTCCTTCTTATGTCGCCCCCACGTACGAGCAGCATTGACGCGCAGCGGGCGCGCCGATTGTGCGCCGAAGGCGCGCCAAAGGCAAACCCGTCTGCGCCGGTCCGCGCCTGGCCCGCGCCCAGCGCCAGGACCCCTGGCCCCCGCCGATGCAAGACGACCCGACTGACCTACGACGCCGCCGCCCTCAACGCACTCAATGCCGGCCGGAACCCCGCCTGCTGCAGGGCCACCCCGAAACGCATCCACGGACCCTTCACCTGCAAAACCTGCAAGTTCACCTGCCTCCGAACCTGCACCGCACCCGCCAAGCCAAACACCAGCAGCAACCACCTGAAGTGCATCCTGCTCAACACCCGCTCCGTCCACAGACACGCCGTGGAACTCTGGAACCTCCTCGACACAACATCACCAGACATCGCCTTCCTCACAGAAACCTGGATGAACGTCTCCTCAGCCCCCGACAACGCCATCGCCGTCCCGGACGGGTACAAGATCATCAGGAGGGACCGCGTCAACCAGACCGGAGGAGGCCTCGCCATCGTCCACAAGAACACCATCCGCATCACGACCGACTCCGACGACACCTTCTCCGCCGCCGAGCACCTCCACTTCCAGATACACCGACCCAAAGACGACGCTCAGAGGCACCCTCGTCTACAGACCCCCGGGACCACGCACACAATTCAGCGAAGACATCGCCGACTTCATCAGCCCGCACGCCCTCCCCTCCGCCGACTACATCCTCCTAGGGGACCTCAACATCCACCTGGAGAACAACAAGGACCGCAACACCGCCGCCCTGCTGGACAACCCACTATGCCAGCCACACGCTTGATCCCGTCTTCTCATCCAGCAAGCACATCACCTTCAGCCACTCCACCGGACTCCATTGGACCGACCACAGCTGCGTCCACTTCAGCTTCAGAAGAACCACGACCCACCACCACCCGCAACAGGTTCCTCACAGGAGCTGGAGCAAGCTCACCACCTCACTCAGCCAGAACCCACCCGTCAGCACAACGGACCCCAACGAAGCAGTCCGCAACTTCACGCAGTGGTTGACCGCCTGCGCCGACGACCTCGCACCACTGAAGAACCCTCCCAGCAGACCCAGAAGCAAGAAGGCCTCCTGGTTCACCGACGAACTCAAGGACTCCAAGAAGACCTGCCGCACCCTCGAGAAAGCCTGGCTCCTCGACCAGACCACTGACAACATGACCGCCCTCAAACACGCCACCTGCAAGCACCACCAGCTTATCCGCACCACCAAGAAGAAATCACTGAAGGAACGACTGGACAACAACGCCCACGACAGCAAGGAACTCTTCAGCATCGTCAAGGAGTTCTCCAACCCCAGCACCGGCAACAACGACATCTCTCCTTCACAAGATCTCTGCAACTCTCTCGCCTCGTTCTTCCACCGCAAGATCGCCGACATCCACAACAGCTTCGGCGCACCATCCACGCACCCAACCGTAGAACCAACGCCCCCCACCGCCACCCTCTGCACCTGGACCACGGTGACCACCGAAGACACAGCCCGCACGATGAACACCATCCACTCCGTATCTCCAACCGACCCCTGCCCCCACCACGTCTTCAACAAAGCCGACTCTACCATTGTACCCCAACTCCGGAACATCATCAACACCTCCTTCAACACTGCCACCTTCCCGGAGAGCTGGAAGCATGCCGAGCTCAGCGCCCTACTGAAGAAACCAACAGCGGACCCCACCGACCTCAAGAACTTCCGCCTCATCTCGCTCCTCCCTTTTCCTGCCAAAGTCATCGAGAAGATCGTCAACAGACAGCTTGCCGCCTTCCTCGAGACGAACGGATCCCTTGACCCCTCACAGTCCGGTTTCAGAGCCAACCACAGCACCGAGACCGCCCTCATCGCAGCCACCGACGACATCCGCGCCCTGCTTGACAACGGGGAAATAGCGGCACTCATCCTCCTGGACCTCTCTGCAGCATTCGACACTGTCTGCCACCGCACCCTAATTCAACGCCTCAACAACATCGGCATCCAAGAGAAAGCACTGGAGTGGATCATCTCATTCCTCCCCGGAAGAACACAGAGAGTCCGCCTCCCCCCCGTTTCGATCCGAGGCCACCGAAGTCATCTGCGGCGTTCCGCAAGGATCATCACTCAGCCCCACCCTTTTCAACGTCTACATGAGACCTCTTGCAACCATCGCACGCCAACACAACCTCAACATCATCACCTACGCCGACGACACCCAGCTGATCCTCTCCCTCACCAGAGACCCCAACACCGCCAGAACCAGCCTACACGAAGGGATGAAAGACGTCGCTGAGTGGATGAAGAACAGCCGCCTGAAACTGAACTCGGACAAGACGGAAGTCCTCATCCAGGAACCATCGCCCTCCGCCTGGGATGACTCCTGGTGGCCCCCCGCCCTGGGCAGCGCACCCAAGCCAACAGACCACGCACGCAACCTGGGCTTCATCCTGGATTCCTCCCTCTCGATGACCAGACAAGTCAACGCCGTCTCCTCATCATGCTTTCACACCCTTCGCATGCTCCGCAAGATCTTCTGATGGATCCCGACCGAAACCAGGAAGACGGTCACCCAGGCACTCGTCACCAGCCGACTGGACTACGGAAACACCCTCTACACCGGAACCACAGCCAAGCTACAGAAAAGACTCCAACGCATCCAGAACGCCTCCGCCCGACTCATCCTGGACATCCCCCGACGCAGCCACATCTCCGGCCACCTGAGGGACCTGCACTGGCTCCCCGTCAACAAGAGGATCACGTTCAGGCTCCTCACCCACGCACACAAGTCTCTCCACGACCTGGGCCCCAAGTACCTCAACGACCGCCTGACATTCTACACGCCCACCCGCCAGCTACGATCTACTAGCCTCGCCCTCACCGCCGTGCCACGCATCCGAAGAGCCACCGCCGGAGGCAGATCCTTCTCCTACCTGGCGGCCAAGACATGGAACTCCCTCCCCATCCACCTTCGGCTGACCCAGGACCATCTGGCCTTCAGGAGACAACTCAAGACCTGGCTGTTCGAGCAGTAACGGACCCCCTCCCCCGAGCGCCTTGAGACCCTTCCGGGTGAGTAGTGCGCTATACAAGTGTTATGATTGATTGATTGATTGATAACAGCACCGCGTCATCCGCGTATAATAATACCGGGACGTCAAGATTGTTAACTTTAGGGGCGTCTGCCACAATAGTTTTAAGAACCATATCAACTTCATTGATAAAAAGAGTTAAAAGCAGGGGGGCGAGAACACACCCCTGCCTAATACCCCGCCCTATCCTGAACTTAGGTGTACATTCCCCACTTGGGCCATTGCGGACACTCGTACATAGGCTGGCATAGATACGGGCAAGAAAATAAACAATGCCCTCGGGCGCTCCCAGTTCTAACAGTTTGGCCCAGAGAATACCATGGTCCACCAAGTCGAAGGCGCTACTGAAATCTGCGAAGCAGAGGTAGAGAGAGCCTGACTTTGCCTGAGTGTACTTCCCTATCAAAAGTTCAAGGTTGAGGCATTGTTCAATGGTTCCCCTCCCCTTCCTGAATCCATATTGACAGTCTGCAAGGATACTATAAGAGGAGGCCCACTCTTCCAATCTGGTAAGTAACACCCTACTCATTATTTTTACAGAGGAGTCTAGTAACGAAATGGGGTGGTAATTCTTCACCTCCCCCCTATCACCTTTCTTGTAGATTGGGACAATGATGGATTCCTCCCACGAAGGAGGGACCCCATGGCAGACTGCTGCATTAAAAACGTTGGTTAACAGCGGACCCCAGAGCTCAGGGATAAATTTATATACATCAATAGGTACCCCGTCAGGGCCCTGGGCTTTGCCCCCTTTACTGGCACCAATGCTAACCTCAACTTCCGTTAGAGTAATGTTCAGTGGAACAACAGGCCAAGAGCCATCCCGGTCCCTAGCCCGACCCTCCGAGTCGAAAATACCAGAGAAGTGAGTGACCCAGGAATCAGAATCAACATTAGATGTCAATTCGGGGACTTTGTCGTCCTTTAAGAACGAACCATTCACTGTGGCCCAGAATAGCGTATTATTGGAAGTTTCCGCTGCCAGAGCCAAGTTATCCCAGGCTTCCAGCTGCAATTCCTTCTTTCTGCGCTTAACTTCCTGGTAGGTATATCTAACCTGTTACCACACTCATTACTCTCGGTTTTGCAGTCAATGCCTCCTTCAGCTTTTTAAGTGCGAGGGTACAGGCATGGTCAAACCACCCCCTTTGCCGGTCAGGTTTCCCTTTGCCAGTTTTGGTCATCAATCTCTCGGTATGAGCATTAATTCTAGTAAAATTGACTACAGTCTCTCTATTAACCCCATCGCTATCCAAGATGGCAGTGATGTCCAAAAGACAGTTCCTGACGATGGCAGTTGACATCGTCTCTGCTTTGTCCCCCTTCCATCTAATTCTAAATCAATTTGTTCTATGAGGTTCAATGTTAACAATAACACCATTATTAAGGGCTGAGTTTACCTTCCAAAAGGTCACCTCTATAGCAACACAATTATGATCGCTATATAAGGAAGAATCCACGACCCTAGGAGCCCTACACCAGGAGATGAGGTTAGAGGACATACAGATATAATCAATTATGGAGCTCGAGTTCCGTCCTGTAAAGGTAGGAATACTAGCGCCAGAATTGTCTTTAGCAAAAGGCAAAATTTCCATATCATGGAAGGCTAACAGGTTGTTCAGTGAATCCCCATATTGATTATGTGGGAAATGAATATCAGCATCCCCATTCTGGTCGACAATCCCACATACCCTACGGTCGGAAAGGGGGCAGACCACCACATTAAAGTCGCCTACCCAGATCAATTCAAAAACAACATTAGAACCCATAGTAATGACTTCCAGGGCTCTCTCTAAGGCAGCTACCACCAGATGCCGTGAACTGTCAAATACGTTATTATAAAAGTTAATTAAGATAAAATTTCTGCCATTATCCTGTTTCAGCCATAAAATCTGTGAGTGGGCACCTACCAGCACATGTTTTTTCACCGTAATAGGGAATTTAACAGATATCTAGACCAAAAGCCCTCCCTTCGCTCTTCCTGACGGAGAGGCCAAAGCGGGTAGAGAGTAAGAAACATATCCATTAAGGTTGACGTGTTCTTTGGATCATGTTTCCTGGAAACATAAAATATCAAAACTATTTACAAACACTAGCCAACTTTGACACTCAATTTTGGACGCAATACCCGCTATATTCCAACTGCCAATTAGACAGGCCCGTTGCCTGGAACCATCACCCAAAATGGTTAATGGCCTGACACTAATATTACTGGACATTTCATCAGAGATGTTTGGAGATACCTTCGGCCCTTCCATATTTACTGGACCAAAACTGTTCCCTCCATTTAAAACCCCGAGATCAGGAATGTCCCTATCTTTACCTTGTATACACTTCTCCTCCACACATTCTTTCATCCCTTTATCATGCTTGGGGGAAACTGGCACTGTGGAATAAAATAGGGGTTCAGGCAGGTCAGGTCGATTACCCCTTTCCCATATTTGCCCGGCGTTAGCCGCTTCTCACCCAACTCACGATTACCAAATAAAGAGGCAGGCGCTGGAGACTGGAAGGCAGGAAACAGGAGTTTATTTCCGATCAGAACAGAACACGTCAAATCAGACAACAGGGTATCTTCTCGAGGTGCTCTAACAAGTTTCTCTACGGCTCCGTCTTTTATACACAGGTTTATGATGCACAAACATTCCTTATTGTAATAAAGACACTTTGAAGTACGAAAAGGCATGTTTGGAATCCCAGCTTCAGGCCTATTCCCATACCGATGTTGTTTTCCCCTCCCAAATGTAACACGTGATTGTAATCTGCAGCCGGACATTCCAACAGGACACGAGGGCAAGAGGGGGTGGTCAGATCTAAGGTTGGGCAGGCGATAAGATCACGTTTCGCTATGCGGGGCCGGGGGGGGTACATCCACGAGACCTAGGTTTATGACATGGGACTGGGTCGAGAGGCCAGGTGTAGCCAGGGGGGGTCATCAGAAGAGAGGAAGGGTGTTCCTGGGAGGAATGCAGGGGTGTCGGTCAGATCTAGGGGTGTGAAGGCCTTGATTAATCACCGCTCCTCTGAAATGAGGCGAGGTCCTACTGTAGGGAGCAATAAACTGCATCTGTTGGACTAGGTGATGGCCTGGGATCAGGCCGGGCAATCGGGCAGGGAGGAAGAGGTTACCAAAAGGGCCTGTTCTATGGGTAGGATGAAAGAGTGAGGGGGCAGGGGTTCAGCACGGAGACATGGTCGTGTTTAGAGGTGCGTTTATGGCCCGAACAGGAGAGACCGGGGGCTGTCGGGGCGCGGGGGAATACTCGCGGGGCTGGGGAGGGGGGGAGAGAGAGAGACGCAGGTTATTGGCAGTGGGCAGAGAGGTCATGACACACAAAATGGCTACTATCTATGTTCGTGATGGGGCCTGAAAGGGGACAAGATGGCGGGGCCACTGTGTCGTGACTTTCGCTTTACCTTCAACAGTGGCGAGGGTGAACACAAATGAACGCCGCTTATGTACATATACATTGTCGTTTTCCACAGTCGCCGCTTTTTAACATAAGCTAGGTCATTTCCGTGTTTACCATAACTGACGGGGTGTACATATAGTCGTGTGTTGTCGATGAAATAGCGTTTGTCAATACTGGTGGATTTGCATATAACCGTGTGCAGTTGATGCGACATACGAGGTGGAATACATATAAATTTACATTTGTCGTATTTAAAAAGTGACCGATGAAACATTTTACAGGCAAAAAGTGGTTGAGGGAGGAATTTAGTCCAATACAAGCAATTAGTCAAGGGGGTGTAGAAAGTTCCGAAAAAAGGGGGGGAGGGTCTTCGTCACAGTGTCTCTTTTTTTTTTTTTTTTTTGTAGCGAGCCATCACTGGTAGGCTCTGGTAGTTCGTTTTCTTCCGTTGGCGCTGTTGAGCACCGACCGTGGAGCTATAGGTCCAGCTCGGGTCCTTCTTTACACGTCGCAGGGTGTGATCTGTCCTCTGCTGTTAGACCACAGTCCTGTTTCCTAACTAATCTTTTTAAGGGTGCCTCGTGCTGGGCACCTGCATTACTTTCTCCTTTCGCGGCAAACCCTAGTCTACCTAAATGCTGTTCTTTTTCTCTGAGTCAAAATCCACGTGAAAAGGTAAAGAGGGGGTTTTGTCGGATAATCGAGGGAAGAGAGGGCGGAGTGGGACCAGATCTTTGAGACAAACCAAGGGAGCAAAGGGTGATGCGCAGGCAGGTCCATCAATCGGGCTCAAAGGGGCGGGGACTTCTGGCACGCGTGGATCAACAAGTAGAGGGCTTCAAGGCAGCCCTCCATTCCTTCATTTTCTGCGTTTGAGAGTGGTGCATCGTCCCGCGTCCCGTTGCTCTGCGGCTCCATCTTAGGTCGAGGTCACACGTGCCTCATGATCTGTGGCCAGGCTGTGCGTCACGTCCGGCCCCTCTCCTCCGGTGACTGTGTATCTTTGAATGGGTACAAAACAGGTTTTAGAGAACTGGCAAGTGAAGACATTTATACATTTCAATTCCGTCCCAAATCTAAGTAGTTGGGGATACGTTCATCGGTCACGGTCAGAAGTTATCACTGTGGAGCATGTATACAGGCATGTCTACTGAGTATGTACTAAGCCTATTTGGCGTTCATTCATGACGTACAGGGAGAGATCCGACTCCTATTGACTGTGTACTTCATCAATCTCGAAATCGGATCCTTCGGTAGAGACTCGTCTTTCTAACCCAAGCCCTGGCAGTCTTCTATCATCATGAGAGAGAGAGAGAGAGAGAGGCTAAACATTCTTTTCTCGGGGAGCAACAGTTAATCAGGGTCATCAGTTATACTTCGGGTTATGGAGCTGGGGTCAATCGGGAGAAACGGGGACGTTTTGGACATTCGTACTTGGGTGCAGAGGGGTGGGGCAATCTGGGCATTGGAGATTGCATTTCTAACGAGCTGAGAACAGAAAGCAACTGACATATAGTCCTCCTATAAGAAGGCCAGATTAGGGGACTTCAGTCGTCTTACCTGTCCTTTCCTTCATAGCCAATTCAAGTTCCATTATTTTACAGAAAGGAGAGGTAGTAATATGGCAAATTACAATTGGTTTAGTTTCTGTCAATTTGCCGAACACCTTTGTGTTCGAAAACCAATTAGGCTCGTGCCGGCGGGGCACAACGTTACCACACAAAGGAAGAGTGAACAGGGGGACCCTCGGAGGGAGAGTCGTCCGCATTTTAAATGAACTATTCGGTACACGTACAACATGAAGAGAGAGAAAAAGAGAGAGAGAGAGAGTGAGAGAGAAACGTGTACAATAATAGGCCATTTAATGCGCACACAACACAAAACAGTAGGGGTCATGTTATATAGAAACACAGATTGAGGGACGACGTAAATCCATATACTACGTACACATGAATCCGGGCGGGGGGGGTACATGTATTATATACAGAACTCAAGACAAAACATAGAACAGTACTTGGCCAAAGATATTTCCTCCTGCATGCTGCGCATCCTTAGTATCCTATTTAATTCGCCTGGCTGTCTTTTGCTGTTGGCCTCTGTTGTAAATACTTACACTTTCGTCAATTGTTCGGGAACTAACCTGGTCGGGCTAGTACTTACGGTGGGATCTTTGAATCGTTTTTTTTTTTTTTAGCGAATGGGTATCCAGGCTGAGGCAACGAAGGGTGTCAGTCGGGGGAACAATGGGCAGCTTCGAGTTTCATGTCTATGAGGGTGCAAGAAGGAGGTGGTAAATCTTAAACATTGACAATATTCTTAGTCTTCCAGGAGGAGGGTACTTGGGTAAACCTCACCCCGGAATAGTCCTGAACCTTCCCCTATTTAGTTATCGTATGAACCTACTCGTAGGTGCACTTCATTCTTGGTTGCATTATTCGGGGGCCGGTTGGAGTCATATTTTTGTCATACTGCAATAACCCGTCAAGTTTCTGCTTCGGGCCACCCTTCCAGTCGTTGGGTTCAGAGAGAGAGATGGTCGTTTCTAAGTAAGGGAGTGTTATATCTATGTTTGTTCGTCGTGTATAGGCACCATGTTCAGACCCCCTTTTTCCCCATTCCATCGGTCGTTCGATCATCACTCAAGTCGTACAAAAACATCTCTCTTATCAAGTCCACGCGTGCAACGTATATCCAGTCGAGTTATACACATCCGGTCATACACGCGTGCATTCATATCACCCAAATTCGTCATGTCCTCAGGGGCAGTCCCCATGGATAATGTATCATTTTTCCCCGCGGAACCATGGCGCGTTGCTTAGGTCTTCTCCATACTTTAGTCGATGTTCCGATGTGACCTGCAGAAAGAAGGGGAAGAAGAAGGGGTGGGGGCAGCGTTTTAAAACACATCCGCGCGCATAAACCCAAAAGGCTTTTACTTACCACGTATTCGACCTATCTCCGCGGGGTGCAGTCCCTTTCATCTCGGCGTTTTAAGCCCAGAGGGACTGGTAGTGCGGGAGGCATAATCATTGATGGACTGTATATTGCATAGATCGCCCACGTGTGGTGTTGCGGATCTTGTGTAGGGGAGGGTCGAAACAAAAGGGCAGTCAGTGCAAAGTGGGGTGAACTCGTGCTCTCCTTCGAGGAGGAGGGGTGGTTTACAGTGGTACCGGGTCTGGCTTAGGGGCATCTGAAACAATTTCCCTGAGAGATGTGGCATATAAAGTAAAGGCCAAACACCGGGACCTTTATCGATTGCTTTATGTTGCACAAAAGTAGAAAACACACGCAATGAACTTGAACCATTCACATTTGCAATATTTCTGGGTACTTTGCTTTTTAACCTTTAAGTAATCCAATTGCTTTATTTCGCCTGTATTTTACGTATATCGGAAACAATGGCCGTGTATTCGAACTTACCAATCCAAGAGCTACGACTATATTTGCTTTTCACAAAACCTTTATTAAAAAATATTGACGTACAACTGCAGGCCTACAACCACGTGGGCCGGCCACGGAGCAGATTGGAACTGTACATGAGGGCATATTTATTTGAGGAAAACGTAGCTGAGTCGGTGGTCGTTTTATTTCATCAAGGTACGATAAGTGCAATAAAATCATATCGAAAATTCATTGTGGGCAAGTACCATAAGTGTTGAATATTCGAACTTTCAATAATACTGTAATCAATGACGCGTCAGAACTTAATATCAAATCATTGTCCAAATGTTCAATCAATACTCATCCCCTCCCGCCATGTGCTTCAAAAACTGCATACATATCTCATGATATCAAGTCTGAGCATCCGGAACACACCGGGGAGTTGCGAATCTTGTTTGTACCGGCGCCATTTTGGGTGGGGTCAGGCGGGTCCAAGTATAGTCAAAATGTCTCCACCAACTCGGGGTTGGACCAGAACCTCTTTCGGCAGTCCAGAAGTTTCGTTAAGGGGCAACAGAAGGGACCGGTGACATGAACCATCAATCAAAGAAAAGGGAGGGGGCAACAATCTTTCCTACCGGGTCATACTGGTGTTTCACCGGAACTGATCAAATCGTCAGTCTGCAGGATTTTTGATCATTCAAACTGAGGCTGGCGCTAGCATGAGGGCGCCAACGTCTCGTGGCTACGTCTTGGTCGTTCTGCGGGCAATCATGGCAGTCGTTCCCCATCGGGGGCCTGGGGCCCCTGCAGTTCTCGTAGAATCTTCAAAGCTGAGGAGAACGCTTCTGGACGGGGGGGACTCGTTTTCTAGCTGGCCAGCGACCAGGCCATCCTTGCACGCCAGGCCCATTCCTGCAGAGTCGACCGCCATTTTTAGGAGATCTGCAGCTACCGGCAGTCACTGGGTCGCAAGAACAGACGGACTCCAGCCTGTCGGGCGAAGCGTCGTTGCACCGCCACAGTGGACGAGACCCTGCTGGGTGAGTGGAGCGTCGCTGCACCGCAAGAGTGGACGAGCCCTTTGCCGGGTGCGTGGAGCATTGGGGGTGCAGCTGAGGGGCCTCCACCTGAGGAGGCGGGAGAGGCTCGTCCGCGCCGCCTCTCCCTCCCAGTGCACCCCACGGCGCCTCGTAGACATTCGTTATGGCCGGACCAGGCGATGAAAGAGGGGGGGGGTCGGAGGCATAAGCAAGACATCCCCCCCCCCGTGGCCTGCAAGGCGCCGGAAGAAGAAGAGAATGGGAAGACCAGTACATTCCGGGCCGGGCCATTCACCCCACGGCTTCTCCGGCTGATGGCAAGCTGAGTGTTGGAGGCGACCCCCTACCCGGAGGGGGAAGGGGGGGGTCGTCCGCGCCACCTCCGGACATCCTCGGGACAGGCCTTGGCGCGTGGTGTCGCCTCCGGGCTGTTCGCGCAATGGCCCTCTACCCCAGGCCGCCACCGACGCTACCTCGCCAGCTGATGGCTTTTGTAGACTTTCTAACGCCCAAAAACCTACTAAAAAGTAGCCCAAAGTAGCCCAACATTGCTACTTTTCGCAAGGAGGGACAGGAACGGCGTCAAGCAGGCGGCGAATTGCATTGTGGGTTTGGTGTTGCAGCCGTTTGCCATGTAAATAGTTGTTTAATATATAGTTGTAAAATAAAACGTTTTAACATGTTCCCTTGCTGGAGTGTTGTATATTTCTAAGATTTGCCTAGGGTTTGTCGTTATTTGGGCGGGGTGGGCGGTGGAGCCGAGCTGTCTTGAAGTCATAGCGTCGAGTTCGGCTCTTCCCACTAGTTTCATATTTCCTGAGGGGTTGTTCCTAATGTTTCCATTTCAGCGAGGTCGAAAAGAGATCTCATCAGTGGCCTACTGATTTTGCTCGATTCCTTTTGTTATTCCTAACGATTTTTATGTTCTTTTATTTGCTAGCACGATACAGCGGCTAATCCGCATTTTTCTTTATATATGTCCTTTTTATTAGGGGTGTCCTCCGGTGGGGCCAGATGGTCTACCTCTAATAAATGGTCCGGGCTGAACCAACTACTGAACAATGGGGAGAAGATAGGCTTGACGGGTTACAACGGGGACAAAAGTCTGCACTACCTATCCTTCACTACTTTGCGGAGACTAGATAGAATATTTCTATTCTACAGTATTCGCAAATAGGGAATACCCAAAGAGAGGACCAATTCCAAACAATCAGTGTTCGGACAAACAATCAATCAATCAAATGAGGAATAAAATAGGCGCGACGGGTTACAACGGGGGCAAAAGCCTGCGCTACCTACCCTTCACTATCTGCAAAGAGAGAGATCTTCCTGTTCCTCCCTGTTTGTAGGCAGAGAAGATCCTTTCAGAGAACCAATTCCGAACGATTAATGTCCGGTCAAACAATCAATCAGTGGGGGATAAAAATAGGCACGACGGATTACAACGGGGGCAAAAGCCTGCGTTACCTATCCTTCACTATCTGCAAAGACTAAACAGAGTATGGCGACTCTGTGCTTGTTTGCAAATAGAGAATGATCCAAAGAGAACCAATTCCAAAACAATAAATGCTTGGATAACAATCAATCAAATGGAGAGGGAAGTAGGCGCGACGGGTTACAACGGGGGCAAAAGCCTGCGCTACCCACCCTTCACTATCTGCAAAGGGAGAATACTCCTATCCTTCCCCGTTTGTAGACAGAGAATCTCTCAGGACAAAACAATCAAATGCGTAATACTAGTATTTTCCAATGACAATCAAACAATCAATTTGCAATTCGTCGTGTTACACGACCATACCCGGACCGTATGGACAGTTTCTCGTCTTCCGCTTCCAGCGCCCGATCGTCCTCTATTCTCCGTAATTGCTGTGGCACTCCTGATGGTTCCCAGTCAGGACCGCAGATCACTCGAGAGAGGTCTGCTCGGAGCCAGTGAAGTTCGGATGATCGGCTGCCAGACAAGGGTCTATCGGGCAGGAGCTCTTCCCGATCGTTGCAGTCGTTCACTCTGTCGTTGGGACCTCTCTCACTGGATCCACGTGTCGCTGATGGGCCCCACGTTGGGCGCCAATTGTGGAATAAAATAGGGGTTCAGGCAGGTCAGGTCGATTACCCCTTTCCCATATTTGCCCGGCGTTAGCCGCTTCTCACCCAACTCACGATTACCAAATAAAGAGGCAGGCGCTGGAGACTGGAAGGCAGGAAACAGGAGTTTATTTCCGATCGGAACAGAACACGTCAAATCAGACAACAGGGTATCTTCTCGAGGTGCTCTAACAAGTTTCTCTACGGCTCCGTCTTTTATACACAGGTTTATGATGCACAAACATTCCTTATTGTAATAAAGACACTTTGAAGTACGAAAAGGCATGTTTGGAATCCCAGCTTCAGGCCTATTCCCATACCGATGTTGTTTTCCCCTCCCAAATGTAACACGTGATTGTAATCTGCAGCCGGACATTCCAACAGGACACGAGGGCAAGAGGGGGTGGTCAGATCTAAGGTTGGGCAGGCGATAAGATCACGTTTCGCTATGCGGGGCCGGGGGGGGGTACATCCACGAGACCTAGGTTTATGACATGGGACTGGGTCGAGAGGCCAGGTGTAGCCGGGGGGGGGGGTCATCAGAAGAGAGGAAGGGTGTTCCTGGGAGGAATGCAGGGGTGTCGGTCAGATCTAGGGGTGTGAAGGCCTTGATTAATCACCGCTCCTCTGATGTGAGGCGAGGTCCTACTGTAGGGAGCAATAAACTGCATCTGTTGGACTAGGTGATAGCCTGGGATCAGGCCGGGCAATCGGGCAGGGAGGAAGAGGTTACCAAAAGGGCCTGTTCTATGGGTAGGATGAAAGAGCGAGGGGGCAGGGGTTCAGCACGGAGACAGGGTCGTGTTTAGAGGTGCGTTTATGGCCCGAACAGGAGAGACCGGGGGCTGTCGGGGCGCGGGGGAATACTCGCGAGGCTGGGGAGGGGGGGGGAGAGAGAGACGCAGGTTATTGGCAGTGGGCAGAGAGGTCATGACACACAAAATGGCTACTATCTATGTTCATGATGGGGCCTGAAAGGGGACAAGATGGCGGGGCCACTGTGTCGTGACTTTCGCTTTACCTTCAACAGTGGCGAGGGTGAACACAAATGAACGCCGCTTATGTACATATACATTGTCGTTTTCTACAGCACCTCAGGGGAGGAATTAGTTAAACTAGGTGTCAGTCAGTCGTTGGATTCAAGACCACTCAATGGTTGGAAGCGGTTAAAAGTAGCCACCCCCGGACTGGATGCAGTGCTATAACCCCTACCTCTATTCCTATGGTGAGCATAAGCATGCTCATTCTTGAGATGCTTATAAAAATATCCAAGGGGTCTGAGTGTAATTCCCTGATTCTGGTACGGGAGGGAAGAAGCTCTAAGTAGGGCGGTGGTTGCAAGGTGGGGATGGCGGAAATTCACTATAATACAATCACCACTGATGTTTTTCGGGGTACTGCTTATCCAATTCTTCTTCTAGTAGTAATAATCTGCCCTGATAGTTCTACTGGGAATCCACACTCCCGACTAAGCCATGAAACAGTTTTATTTTTTAGGGAGGCATGAGACTCGAAATTATTTGGGTGTCCAGTTGTACCAATTGGGGGAACATTAGTTAGGACCGCCACATATGGCGCACAGTCGGGGGGTAGATCGGGGTGGGAATTAACTGGGCCTTTGTATAGCCCGGGCGATACCCCCTTCATTTGAACAGTTGTTGGGTCAGTAGCTGGTTTACTGCTCTTTGGCTGGATAAATACAATTATGGGTACGACTTCTGGGCTAGATTCTGCGCTAGATGCCTTTGAAGTATCAGTAGTGGATCCCAACTCCCTATCAACTACTTGGGTACAGCCCATTTGGTTAATAAATGTATCCAAGACACCCCCTAGTTTGGCCACTTCTGCAGTTATTGAGTCCAGCTTATCCAGTAAGGGTTTAACTACCATCTCAATCTTAGTATCAATGATACTGATTAGTTGATCTAACTGCTCCGGATCAACCTTGACCATGGTATTATCGGCAGTCACGATCCGATCACCATCCAATTTTTTAGGGGTCAGATCTACTCGTTTTTTATTTCTATTACCCCCCCCTCTTAACTTGTAGCAACCTGCTAGAATTCCTGGATGATCTTAATACTCTGTGGGCAGGTAATACCGGAGGGTCTTGAACGAGGGAGTCATTGGTCGGATCCGGGGCAGTTATATCAATAACTGGATCCGGAGGATCCTCAGTGCAATTTTCTATATTTTCGGGGTCCAGTTCTACAGGGATACAACTATCAATCAGTGGGAGGGTAGACAGTGAAATTGGAGAACTAGGCAAGGTAGGTGATGCAGTAGTAGATGTTATAGTAATAGGATTTCCCTTGCCTAAGGACAAACGTCGCTCTTTGTTAATTTGGTCGACCTTTTTTAAAAGATAGTTATCCAGGGTGGCTAAAACTGGCACATTCTTAACTGATTTGGGTAACGACATGGTAGGTACTATTCAGCGTCTACCCCCTTCCAAAGCTGATATAACAATTAGTGCCCAATACCTGACTAAACTTTGGCGTAACTATCTAGGTAACAAGGAAACTCTTCCCCAGTGCACGCCTTCCTACGCCCAGGTAAGGATCACCAGACAAGTAAAATTAGGTATCCACAAATAAAGCCAAACTAATGAACAATAAATTAATACCCCACAATGGGTTCAAACGTACTTAAAATTCAAGACCAAATCCCGTGGCCCAGCCCTGACACGATCTGCCATGGACGGCCCGCCCTTTGCCCGGGCTTAGCCTGGCACCGCCCGCGCGCGTCCCGCAGGACGGGAGGCATTCTGCTGTTAAGTAGCGCCTCCGGGCGCTAGCTGTGGCGTCACCGGTGCGCAGGGGCTTGCTGGGGCACCTGGGACGTGTAGTTTCAGCAGCCGTTCCCCTCACGGCACTGAAGATGATGCTCTCACTGGTTCGCTCCCCGCCGCCGTTCCCCTCACGGCCGGAGCTTCAGGAGTAAGTAGTGCCGCTTTTAGATTGGACGGACCCCCTTCTGATCCTATTTCTATCTTGATAACAAGATTTCAACTGGCTGGGGCCATCCAGGATTTCCTTCAATAGACAAGGGCTCCAGTCACTTCAATGCCCTTGGAATGTTAGCACGCCGGATCAGTGCACAATAGTAGGCATGGAGTTAATCTTGAAATGGTGGTGCCATTCAGGGATGGTGATCCTGGGTGCTGTTCAGCAATGAATGTCACTCAAAGTCGCGGAATGTTGAAAAATTCTCACCCAACCTCTCCACGGCTCTATACTGACTCCGTGGCTCCCGCGGCTCCCGCGACGCCTCGCGGCATCCGCAGCTCCTCGCGGCTTCTCACGGCTCTCCACTGGCCCTCAGCCCGGCCTCCCGCTGTTTTCGGGCGATTTCGGCAATTTTTACCGCATTATTTCTTTCGCGGCTCACAGCCCGGCCTCCTGCAGATTTTCAGGCGATTTTCAGCAATTTTTACCACGTTTGTTTTCTTCGCGGCTCCCTTGTCTCCTCGCTCACTCCGCCCGGCACATATACAATGAAAATGAATAATACTAGTCTCTCATGCCATTATTATAGCTGTGAATGGCCTGACATAGTCTGACTTGGCACACGTGTAAGAGTGCAATGGTTTGGTGTAATGTTGGCACTGCCATTGGCAGTTCTGGAAGGGTATGGGTGGTGCAAACTGAAGTGGCTTTCCGAAAAAGGCACTGGGACTTCATTTTTTACAAATTAAGCAGTGACTCAGACTACAATCACGCTGATACCTTAGAATGCACTCCTCCCAAACAATATCGACAAACAACAGCTGGCGTCCATCCCCACCTCAATAAACCACCCTCCACAAACTTACTTAAGACAGTGAACACGCCACCTCCTTGCATATGATTTTCTCATTCAGTTCTTTGCACTCAGCACTCGCGACCATTCATACAAGGAAATCTCTTCCCACACTTTGAACACCCACCCAATGACTTCCACTCAACTCACAAATACCCAAATAATTTAATGACAACTCCCACCAAATGTCTTCAACTCTCAAACGCTATCTGCGACAATCAGCCTCCAACAACAAAAGCTCTAAATGAATGCCCTAAAAAGTCATACTTCATACATCTACATTCCCTAGAACACATACTAGATTTTTTTCAACTCAAAATTCACCTCTTCCACCAAAGTTCCAGGAGACTACTTCCCCAGCAGAGGGCATGCTATTCCTTGCACTCTATTCCAATGTGCAACTGTCTACCTCGCCTCAAGAGATTCCCTTCCAATCTCTCCAAAGCTGATATCGCCTATTTACTAGCAAGACACTCTGATATTCTCAGGCCCCTTCGGTCCCTCAACTCCCACTACTCCAAACAACTCAAACCAACACAGAACATTTCCATGTCGTTGACTCTGCCCAAACACCAGTCCCACCCTAAGGTGGCACCAGGCAACATGGACATTATTCTACTAAAACTCATGACAACCCCCTCAAACTAAATTAGTCACCTCGCCTTTACCATGCATACTCCATAACTAGATCAGAAATGAAGCACAAACTGGAAGTCTTGGACATGATCTCACACTACAACCATGGCCCACTAATCCTCACAGAGACACAGTTTAATGACACAGCCCACAACATATTTGACCTTCTACTTCCTTCTAACTACTCCATTATTAGAAACAACAGTGTATGGAGAGGAATCTTCTCAGACTCCTTACAGGTGCTAGATGATCCCCAACTGCTTTGCTCTTTTTCCACATTCCAATGCCTAACTCTAGCTATACAAGTGCAGCGCAATGCCATATGTCATATGTCAAACACCAGGAGATAACACAGCCTTTATCGATGAATACATGGATTTCACAACTGCCCAATCAATGTAAAGTAACAAAGAGGAATGTTTGACGTTACAACGCATACATTTACAGCGCATTTTCAGAAACTACCTTTATAACGCATTCCATTACATCGCATTACAATGCATATCATTACATCACATTTATGGTAAGTGTTAGATAGTGTAGGGGTAAAAATTACTATTCTAACTCTAGTGAGCGCAACAGTAGGGTATGTGTCAGATAGTGTAAGGGTAAAAATTACTTTTCTAACTCCAGGCAGTGCAACAGTAGGGTAAGTGTTAGATAGTGTAGGGGTAAAAATTACTATTCTAACTCTAGTGAGCGCAACAGTAGGGTAAGTGTCAGATAGTGTAAGGGTAATATGTGTTGTAATGACTATGTGCTGATGTAATGGTATGCGTTGTAATGACTTGAGATGTAATTCCTGCGTTGTAGTGACATGCGTTGTAATGACATGCATTGTAGTGACATGCGATGTAATGGCTGCGTTGTAATGACATGCTATGTAAAGGATGTGGCGATGTAATGACTGTTGTAAAGGTTGTTTCCTGACAAAGAGATCTTTCCGGGACACTTCACTCTTCGTTGGGGCAGCAAAGATGATTCTGCAGTCAACCAGTTCACCTCCTTGCTTTCTGGGAACAATCTGATCCAACACAACCAAAAACTAGCACAACTGAAAGGTTCTATACTCGACTTAGTAATCGCTAAAGAAAACCTGCTCTTAGTGGATGAACCCATACTGGTAAACTGGTTCGATCATTGTCTTATTCCTATCTTGTTACGACACCCACGTTCCATGACCATGGTCCAACTGAAAGGGGCGATTACTTCATTCTGTGCCACCAAGAGCCATCTACATAAGCTTACTCAGCAACACAGCACAGAAGGAACTAATACCTATTAGCCCCGATACAGATATCAATGACTAGACTGCTCTCTGTTTTGACCGTCTCTTAGCTCTGCTTGATGAAGTAGGTCCGCCCCAATGCAAAAAGAAAGACCTAAACCATAAGCTCCATGGCTCAACGAGGCCTTATATGAGAAAGGAAACGCCCCGAGGATACTGGAGAAGAAATGAAAACAGTTACCCTCCACCACTGACCTCACTTGTCTCTGAAGTGCAAGATCACTATACAAAACACATATCTTCTGTGAGAAATCAAATCACTTTAGATCCCTCGACTCAAGAACCGACCTAAACAACTCTTTTATCTGGTCAAAACCATCAACATCTCCTCCACATCTACTTCCGTCAAATTTGATGACTCATCCATGAAAGCAGAAGCGTTTTTACTATTCCTTTATTTCAGATTTAAATCTCTTCTTTGCTAAGACAACCATACCACCCCCACCATGGTGTGCAAATCCAAGAACCCTTGCCAACTATCTGACACAATTAGGGAGGACGATTTACTTAAAATCATTACAAAGACCATACCTTAAAACCACTCTGTGGGCCCTATCCCAGGGAATGACAGCACGAACTCCTGAGGCGGAAAGCCGGGAGCAACTAAGGTTTTTAATCTTATTCTTGTGTTTTATTTGTGATTTGCATTTGCACTTTACCTCAAACTCTTGCCACATCATCCTCCCGCGCAGCCGATCTGAACGCTGCTGCCGGGCCGCTTCTAACATCGACGCCATTCCGGGGAAGCCCCCCCTGCCAGGCCACACCCCCTCTGCACCGGGCCACGCCCCCCTAGCCTTTATAGCGCGCTCTAAACACCACGCAGTCAGACAGCACGAACTCCTGAGGCGGAAAGTCGGGAGCAATGAAGGTTTTTAATCGTATTCTTGTGTTTTATTTGTGATTTGCATTTACACTTTACCTCAAACTCTTGCCACATCATCCTACCGCGCAGCCGATCTGAACGCTGCTGCCGGGCCGCTTCTAACATCGACGCCATTCCGGGGAAGCCCCCCCCCCCCCCCCCCCCCCCCCCCCCCCCCGGCCAGGCCACGCCCCCTCTGTGCCAGGCCACGCCCCTTCCGTTTCCTACTTAAATCATGTGCCTCTCCCGGCCGCGCAGCGGACGGGCGCAGCGGGCGCGCCGGCGGCGCTCGAAAGGCAAGCCCGTCTGTGCCCGTCCACGCCCGTTCGGGCCCAGGGGCCATGCATAATGCTCCTTGCATTACTTACACCTTGCCTGAGCTCTATAATTTACAACATGATGGTCCCATTAACTCACGGGACAGGCAGGCTGCACTGACCTCGGATATTTATGTCCCCCAAATTTACCGGTTCTAAACGTCAGATAAGACTATCCCCTGCCAGGTCTCCCGGGATCCATCACGGTCCCCGCATATCTACCACTCCGGTCCTAGCCCCTCTAACTGTTACCTATTTAAACACACGCTCGATGGTGAAACACCAATTGGAGTTATTTCAATTACTCAATGCTGGTACCACGGATAGTCTCTTATTGACAGAAACCTGGTTGACGGACGACTCCGCACCCGACATCCTTGCCGCAATCCCGAATGGTTATTATTTACTCCACTCGAATCGCCCTCAGGGCAAAACCGGTGGCAGAGTCGCAGCTATTATACACCACAAGCACAAATTTACCACCTTAGAAAGGGTTAGCATTCCTGGTGTTGATAGCCTTATACTACAGTTCACTTCTCCTAAATTCGCCTTTATTTGCGCCCTCTTTTACCGACCCCCGGATTACATGCCCTCGTTCCCTCAACTCTTTGGCTCTTAACCATGCCAGAATCATCGTTGTCGGTGACTTTAACTACTGGCCCTTAGATCCTGGTGAAAGCAATCTCTCGGTGGAATTCTCTGATCTATTGACTGGCCTAAACTTCACCCAAAATATTGAGAAGGCCACCCACATCAGGGGGCACATTCTAGACCAAGTCTGGACCTCTAATATTTCCATCACTCCCCCTAACATTTCTCCATGCCCCTGGTCTGATCATTTCTTTATTTCCTTTGTTATTACCCAGATCCCTTATGTTCCCTCAATTTCCGCCAACAATTTCTTGGCTCGAAACTGGTCCCGAGTTGACAAGTGCGAATTCCATAGTCTCTTGATCTCCTCCGCCCCCAAGGAACTGTCTTCCAACTCCGCCCAAGCTTCGAGCATTATTAATTGGCTGGAAACAGCATGCGACAAAATCGCCCCAAAAAAAATAATCAAAATCAAGCGCTCTCATGACGCTCAGCGATGGTTTTCAGAGGAGCTAAAAAAGGAGAAACTAGCCCTGCGGCAGGCCGAACGCCGCTGGCGGCGCCACTATACTCCTGAGGAGAAAACCACTTACATCACCCTACTAAAACAATACAAAAATTCTATCTTACAAACAAAACGTATATACTTTTCTCAAAAAATTATTAATTCCTCGTCTAAATCCAAAGAGGTTTTCTCCATCGTCAACGAGCTCACTCTACCAGACCGGGTATTAGCTAAGCCAATCCCCTCTCAGGTACTGTGTGACTCTTTAAACACTTTTTTTATTGAAAAAATTGCCCTTATTAAAAACAACATTCCGCCTTCCATTTCCTGTCTGGCTCCCGCTAACATTAACGGGAATCCACGGGAATTAGATCATATCCCTCTAATCTCCATGCCTGAGTTTTTGGCTCTTTTAAATAGAGTCAACTTGGGCTCCCCAAATGATTGTTGCCCCCCTGAGGTCCTAAAAGAAGCTTTCCGAGCTTGCCCCGCTCCCCCACTCTCACTACTCAACAGTTTGTTGATCACTGGCACTGTTCCTGATTTCTTTAAATGTGCCGCTGTAGTGCCTATCCTAAAAAAACTCAATGCTGATCCTCTAGTATTGAGCAACTTCCGCCCCATCTCCCTTCTCCCTTTCCTCAGTAAGATTTTAGAGGCCCATGTGACTAACTGTCTCAGCTCTTTCATCGAGTCTTCCCAATTCTTGGACCCCCAGCAGGCGGGTTTTCGGTCGGGGCACTCCACTGAGGCTGTCATTATGGCTGTGATGGACGAGCTCAGGAAAGGAGCTGATCACAACATCCCCCAGGCCCTGGTGCTGCTGGATTTGTCGGCGGCTTTCGACACGGTTGATCACACTCTTTTGATCGACCGTGTCGGCAGCGCCGGCATCCGGGGCACAGCACTAGAGTGGATCAAATCCTTCCTACTCCATCGCTCCCAGGCAGTCCATCTTTCCTCTTTTTCTGCCACCCCTGAGAAGCTAACTTGCGGAGTTCCACAGGGGTCGGCCCTATCACCACTCCTATTCAACCTATATATGCAACCCCTGATTCACTCCCTACACAATTACCCTGTCACCATCTTTAATTATGCTGATGATATCCAAATGGTCTTCAACCTTTACCCTACACCTGCATACATCGCCGATTTTCAATCCACCATGACTTTCATTGGCGAATGGATGAGTCAAAGCCAATTGAAACTTAACCCCAATAAAACGGAGCTGGTCCTAACAGGAGGCCTTCTTAATCCATGGAACTCTAACTTCTGGCCGCCTTCTTGGGGCCTTGCTCCCTCCCCCTCTGACTCTGTTAAGAGTTTAGGGGTTATCATCAGCAAAGATCTTTCCCTTACACCTCAGATCAAGGCAGTTACCTCGTCATTTTTCTTCAATCTACGGCGAATTCGAAAGATTTCTAGGTGTCTGACCACCGAGGCTCTGGTCCTAGTCATCATGGCATTGGTCATCGCCCGTCTTGATTATGCCAACGTTCTTTACGTTGGCATCCCCGCTTACCAACTTCGCCAATTACAACTGGTGCAGAATCAAGCGGCGAGACTTGTCTTTGGCCAACCCAAACATCAACATGTCTTCTCCCTATGGAAAAAGCTTCATTGGCTGCCTGTGGTGAAACGGGGCATCTTCAAACTTGGCTGTACCACCTTTAAATCACTGACCGGGCTGGGCCCGCCTTTGTAACATCTAGGATCCATCGCTACGTTCCGTCCTGAAACCTGGGCTCCTCGCATCACAACCTCCTTTCTGTCCCCTTCTTTAAGCGGAAAAAACACGGCGGTCTTGGGTTTTCCTTTCTTGCCCCCAAGACTTGGAACTCTCTCCCCTCAGAACTACGGTCTACCTCATGCTTCACTTCCTTTAGAAAACTATTAAAAACTCATCTGTTCCGACAAGCATACGATGATTAACACTCCCCCCTGCTTCTACCTCCGTTCATCTGTACTAAAGCGCCATGAAACCAGTGGTGACCGTGCGCTCTATAAATAATTTTTACATTACATTACATTACAAAGACCTTTACACACATATGCTCCACTATTCAACAAAAATGGTGAATCTCTCGCTCAGGACTAAAAACTGGACAAGTCACCCCACTCCTAAACAAAACAGCTGCAGATATGAATTACCTCAACAATTTTCGCCCTATCTCCAACCTGCTTTTCCTTGCAAAAATCTTTGCAGGATGTTTAATTGCGGAACTCACCAAACACATCAACAACCTCTTAGACAAATTCCAGTCTGGCTTCAATCAAGACTGCAGCAGGGAAACAGCACTGCTACCAGTGGTCAATTATGCTTTTCAGGTCCTAGACTCTAGCAAATACTTCTTCCTGATCCCTGTTATGTTAAAAATATTTGTAAAGTGCACATACACCTTGCGGGTTCTTGGTGCTAAATGGATACTCATTGAGACACGCACAGAGCACGAAGTACTGCCACTTTACACCAGCGCTCTATTTTAGGAGATTAGTATTGCATATAGAAGAATTGTAGGCTGCTTGGAATCATTTTAGAAACTTTTACCGATTTTAAAATTCACATGTTGTAAATTGTGTTAGTGTAAACTATTTATGTAACTACACTGATCCAGTGCATTTGCACACATCCCCAGCACCTACCCGACCTGCCAGAGCAGAGGGAATAGGGGGCTTGGAGCCGAGCACCAGCCGCCATCTTGGGGCTGGGTCGGGACGCGTTCTAGCTCTTCTCCACTTCCTGGGAGAGAGCTATTTAGAGCGAGCGAGCCCTTCATTCAATTGATACTCATTGAGACACGCACAGAGCACGAAGTACTGCCACTTTACACCAGCGCTCTATTTTAGGAGATTAGTATTGCATATAGAAGAATTGTAGGCTGCTTGGAATCATTTTAGAAACTTTTACCGATTTTAAAATTCACATGTTGTAAATTGTGTTAGTGTAAACTATTTATGTAACTACACTGATCCAGTGCATTTGCACACATCCCCAGCACCTACCCGACCTGCCAGAGCAGAGGGAATAGGGCACTTGGAGCCGAGCACCAGCCGCCATCTTGGGGCTGGGTCGGGACGCGTTCTAGCTCTTCTCCACTTCCTGGGAGAGAGCTATTTAGAGCGAGCGAGCCCTTCATTCAATTGATACTCATTGAGACACGCACAGAGCACGAAGTACTGCCACTTTACACCAGCGCTCTATTTTAGGAGATTAGTATTGCATATAGAAGAATTGTAGGCTGCTTGGAATCATTTTAGAAACTTTTACCGATTTTAAAATTCACATGTTGTAAATTGTGTTAGTGTAAACTATTTATGTAACTACACTGATCCAGTGCATTTGCACACATCCCCAGCACCTACCCGACCTGCCAGAGCAGAGGGAATAGGGCACTTGGAGCCGAGCACCAGCCGCCATCTTGGGGCTGGGTCGGGACGCGTTCTAGCTCTTCTCCACTTCCTGGGAGAGAGCTATTTAGAGCGAGCGAGCCCTTCATTCAATTGATACTCATTGAGACACGCACAGAGCACGAAGTACTGCCACTTTACACCAGCGCTCTATTTTAGGAGATTAGTATTGCATATAGAAGAATTGTAGGCTGCTTGGAATCATTTTAGAAACTTTTACCGATTTTAAAATTCACATGTTGTAAATTGTGTTAGTGTAAACTATTTATGTAACTACACTGATCCAGTGCATTTGCACACATCCCCAGCACCTACCCGACCTGCCAGAGCAGAGGGAATAGGGCACTTGGAGCCGAGCACCAGCCGCCATCTTGGGGCTGGGTCGGGACGCGTTCTAGCTCTTCTCCACTTCCTGGGAGAGAGCTATTTAGAGCGAGCGAGCCCTTCATTCAATTGATACTCATTGAGACACGCACAGAGCACGAAGTACTGCCACTTTACACCAGCGCTCTATTTTAGGAGATTAGTATTGCATATAGAAGAATTGTAGGCTGCTTGGAATCATTTTAGAAACTTTTACCGATTTTAAAATTCACATGTTGTAAATTGTGTTAGTGTAAACTATTTATGTAACTACACTGATCCAGTGCATTTGCACACATCCCCAGCACCTACCCGACCTGCCAGAGCAGAGGGAATAGGGCACTTGGAGCCGAGCACCAGCCGCCATCTTGGGGCTGGGTCGGGACGCGTTCTAGCTCTTCTCCACTTCCTGGGAGAGAGCTATTTAGTCCTCGCTCGGCTAGGATGCGCAGCGGACGAGCGCAGCGGGCGCGCGCCGAAGACGCGCCTAAGACAAGCCCGTCTGTGCCCGTCCGAGCCATATCCGGGCCCAGGGCCACCTCCCCTGCCCCGGTAGCCATCCACGACTCTACACCTACCCTACGCTACACCTCCGCACAGCTGAGAGAGCTGAACCCAGGTTTGGATAGGTCATGCCAAATATTACCACCTTTTCAACATTTGCCATCTACGCCCATTTCATGTGTAGGCTGCGCTTATACCCTTCCACCTCCTATGTCCGCAACCACTACCACATTGTACTCACCAGAAATTACCAGTGCCCTGCTCACAGTTGATCAGTATTATAGAGCAGCACTGATTAACGCACGTTCCCTCCCCCAACATAGCTTGGATATTAGGGAGTGTATTCTCAACCAGAATCTAGATATTCTCTTTGTTACGGAATCCTGGGGAGATGAGGCTTCGGGCCCTGACTTTGTTCTGGCCACCCCTGAAGGCTACTGTGTGGCCAGACAAGACAGAATTTCTGGGCGAGGCGGAGGTTTAGCCGTAATTCATAAGGACACTTATCGTGCAAAATTCGAGCCTATTCAAAGCACTACCTGCGAAGCTTTTGCGTTTGTTATCAATCTTACGCAGAGGCAAGCTTTCAAAGGAATACTTCTGTACAGGCCACCGGGTTCCCGCACCAAATTCTTAGCTGAACTTACAGAAATAACTGAACTAGTAATAGGATCCTCGGACTATACGATTCTAGGGGATTTTAACTTCCCGCTTGAAAACCTTGACAATAAAGACACAGCTCAACTCATCACTGATATGCAGGCAATAGGGCTGCAGCAATTGGTGAGGGGCCCCACGCATGAGGCCGGGCACACACTGGATGGCCTGTTCACAAATAACCCGGGCATTGATCTGTCAGCGGTGCTACCTCTGGTATGGTCTGACCACCAAGCTATTATTTTTAGGATTAGACTGTCACCCTCCAAACCCTCTCAGACCAAAATCCGGTCGTCAGTGGGGACGCGGAGGTGGAAAAATGCAGACATTCCACACCTCACTAATCTCCTTATGACATCAGCCCCAGAAAGATCATGTGATCCTGAAACCATGTCCACTAATTTTCAAGATTGGATCCTGAAGGCAGCTAATGAAGTTGCACCTGAAAAATTTTATCGTCCAAATAGAGCCACTCCATCTGCCCAGTGGTATACAGAGGAGCTGCGACTCCAACGTCAGTATTGCAGAAACTTAGAAAGGCGCTGGAGAAAGCATTATAGCCCCCCCGCTAAGCAAGTCTATAAAACTGCACTGGCAATATATAAGAAAGCTCTCATTACGCGAAAGAATATTTTCTTCACTGGCCAAATTGAGCAAGCACAGAATTCAGCCAGAATGCTTTTTCAAGTGGTGAGCTCTCTTTCTAATCCTCCAACTGGACCTACAACTGAGAATTCGCAGGAATTCTGTAGCTCACTGGCTACATTCTTCACCTCTAAGGTGATGGATATCTATTCCACATTCTCCAAAGAACCAGTGGGAGGATCCATGGACCTATCCACCCATCCAGCGCCCACTCACCCTCTCTTCGCTCAGTTTCGGTCAGTCACTGAAGATCAGGTCTGCATGCTTGTTGCTAAGATCAAATCCGGATCTCCGCTTGATCCATGTCCTCCTCTCATAATGAACCAACTACATAACACCATCACCCAGCCGCTCACCGATATCTGTAACTCCATCTTCAAAACTGGTGTCTACCCTGAGATTTGGAAACAGGCTATTGTCAAACCTCTGCTCAAGAAGCCTTCCCTAGACCCCACCGTTACGGCCAACTATAGGCCTATTGCTTGCCTTCCCTTCCCGGCTAAAATCGTAGAGGCCATTATGAACCAACAGCTGTCAGAGTTTATTGAGCAAAATGGACTCTTGGATGACACTCAGTTCGGGTTCCGGAAAGGACACGGAACCGAGACAGCGCTGATAAAGGCCTCCGATGAAATCAGACATATTATGGACTCGGGAGGAGCGGCAGTGCTTATTTTGTTGGACCTATCGGCGGCCTTTGACACGGTCGACCATGTCATCTTGGTCGACCGTGTCGCAGCCCTCGGGATTAACCATCTGGCAAAAGAACTCATAGTTTCTTTCTTAGCTGACCGTAAGCAGGCAGTCAAACTGGGTAATCATTACTCACCGACGTCTGAACTGCCTTGCGGGGTCCCTCAAGGATCCTCGTTAAGTCCGACGCTTTTCAACATTTATGTCGCGGACTTGGCGAGGGTCATCAAATCTTATGGGATGCGTTTAACCACCTACGCAGATGACACCCAGCTTGTGCTGGCGGTGCATAAGAACGGCCCAGTGGTAGCAGCTAAGCTTCAGGAGGGGTTACTGGACATACAATCATGGATGCACAGGAACTGTTTGAAGCTTAATGCGGAGAAAACGGAGGTGATGACCTTTGGTAATATCTCTCCAGAGTGGTCCCCGACATGGTGGCCCAGTCAGATGGGCCCTCCTCCGGTTCCAGACGCCAAGGTTAGGAATTTAGGAGTGATTTTTGATAGCAAGTTATCCTTTGGATATCATGTTAACAAGGTGGTCTCTGCGGCGTTCTTCATGCTGAAAAAGATAAAAAAACTTCTGCCGTATTTACCAGCATCAGCAGGAAAAACACTGATTACTACCTTAGTGTTTTCCAAGCTTGATTATGGAAATGCTCTCTTTTTCAACACGCATAAATGCATCCTGAACAAGCTTCAATCTGTCCAAAATATGGCAGCACGGATACTGCTCAACATACCCAGACGCCACTCCACTTCGGCAGCCATACGTCAGCTCCATTGGCTAAGAGTGGAGAGCAGGATCAAATTCAAAGCTTTGTGCATTGCCTATAAGGCCATCCATCAGACTGGACCGAAGTTCCTAAAGGAGGCATTTCAGGTGTACATTCCTAAAAAAAAACCTACGATCAGCAGCAAGCTATCAACTGTCTGTACCCCGCACAAGAACGGCAACATGGGGTGACAGACGATTTTTGGTAGCAACTCCAATATTGTGGAACTCACTCCCCTTAGACATTAAAACTGCGCCAACCCTGATTAGCTTCCGCAAGGCTCTGAAGACCTGGCTCTTCAATCAATAATATTATTAATATTAACCATCTGCCAAAAAGAGCTTATAGCCTCTTTCTTATAATATCGTGTCCTGACCTCTGTATCTTGGAGTATCTCATTGCGCCTAGACACCTCAGGGTAGTAGTGCGCATTAAAAATTCCATAAATAAATAAAATAAATAAATAATAAAAAAATTATAAAGCGCACTATCACCCCACGGGTATCCTGGCGCTGACTGACAGCAGTTCCTCTACATGCACATATTTACCCACCGGATGTAAATATAGGTAATAGCATGCCGCTTGTTGATTCATTCATATGTTTGGGAGAACAGCCATGTTTTCAAGAATCTCCTGAATTGAGATATCATGGTGAAGATCTAATATTCATAAGGAGTGAGTTCCAAAAACGAGGGGCCAGAATGGAGAATCTGGCTCCACCTAACCTCTTCTTTTTAAGGGTGGGGATAACCAGAAGGTTGAGGTGGGATGACCTCGGTGTCCGAGCAGGGATATACCTCTGGGTGAGGGTAGAGACATAGTCTGGGCAAATGCCGTGCAGGGATTTAACCCGTTGGCTGCTTCGAACGTTCAGCTCCAGTGCTAAACGTTAAAAAAATGGGTGGGGCAGCGTCGGCCAACGGACGTGCGCAGCACTACCAAGGTAGTGCTCGCAATGACCGTTGGCCGACGGCAGCAGCCAACGGGTTAAAGATGAGACACCCAATCTTAAATGCACTACGTTGTATTACTGGTAGCTAGTGGAGCTTCCTCATTAAGGGAATGATGTGGCACCATCTAAGCTGTAATAGATAAGCCTGGCTGCCTGGTTTTGCACCCTTTGCAAACTTCTTGTTAAATATTCCGGGAGGCAGAAGTAAAGCGAGTTTGCATAATCAATGTGGGAGATAAGTGAAAGAACAACCTGAACAAAGCTTCAAAGGTAAGGAACCTACTGATTTTCCTGATCTTCCGGAGCTGGAAAAACAGGTGGAGACCTCAGACCCAATCTGGGGCTTCATTGAGAGATCACTGTCAATTGTGACTCCAAGGCTCTTCGCTGAGGTAGAGGGTAAGGGGGGTGTAGCCACTGACTAAGACTAGTTCTGTCTTGTCTGGGTTTTATTTTAAATGGTTGCTGTGCATCCAATTACGTATAAATAGCATAGTTGTTTGGAAATTCAAAGTTGAGTCAGGAGTATTATCAATTGTGAAAATTAATTGCATGCCATCAGCACAGTTGAAAGTGCACACATTCATTTCCCTCAGGGACTGAACTAATGGGAAAATGTACAGATTGAAAAGGTGTGTGTAATTCAATAAAGAAAGGGCAGGATCAGGGTATGCTTGAAATACTTCCTTCAGAATATGAGGGGGAGAACTTTCAGAAGGGGATACAGGTTTGACTTTAGTCAACAGATTAAGAAAAAGTTCCGTACTGAATATGGGGAACTACTGTGACAGGGAATGAGGATTCCTGAAGGTGACCGGTTTAGTTCCAGGAAGGCAGCTAGTGGGTATACTGGCTTTAATGGTGATAATTTTGTCAACAAAAAAGGCATTCAGTGTGTTACATAAAGATAGAATTGGGGGTAATTTTGCTGTGACTCTGTCAGGGTTAGATAACTCAGAAACAATTGCAAATATGTCTTGAGATTTGTTTGTTGAGTTCAGGATCTAGTTTAAAAGTAAGTGGCCTTAGTGTGTAGGATAGAGTTTTTATATTTCCTAAATTGAGCTTGGTAGATATCTTTTTTATCTGGAGAACAGTTTCTTCTCCAGTTACGTTCAGTGTGGTGCAGGGCTAGTTTTTAAAGTTTTAAATCTTCTGAGAACCATCTCTAAGAGTTGTGGGGCCAGGCCGTTTTGACTTTCCTAAGAGGGGCATGGATGTTGCTGGCAGCAATTAACCATGAGCTAGTATTTTCTTCATTTAGATTAATAGTAGAATGTTTCCTGGGCATGGTGGTCGCCAGAGGGTTGCAGAAGGTGTTGATGTTAGTGTAAGCCCAATTCCTAGCCATTAGAACCCACCCCCGAGTCGGGGTTTAGAGATATTCACACAGTTCAACCCATTTAGTAGGTCGGTCAGTTCCAATGACGGCCCAGCCACCCATCCCTCTCAACCTATCAGCAGTCTTTCACATAATCAACCGCTTTATGCTCCTTGACACACTAAAAAAATCTACTGGGCGTAGATGGCGTGGTCCTTGAATGGTTGTACTCATTCCTCATGGGTAGGTGGCTGTAGGAAGCTAGCTCTGTATATACTATACCAAAGTGAGATATGGTGTGCACAGAGTCCAGTGGATCCCCAAAGGTATGGGAGAGGCTAAAGTAGATAATGCCATACTCTCAATTTAGTGGTAGCTGGGCTGAGCAGTTAGGCTTATCAGAGGGCAGTGTGAATGCATTTGGTGCACATACTCATACAAGGCAGGAACACACACTCAAAGACTGACTCCAGGCCAATTTTTGTAAAAAAAAAATTACTTTAGTTACTTTTATTTCTAGGGACCAAGTTGAACTCAGTTACAGGTACATAGACTGTTATGCAATACTTTCCAATTACTGGAAATAGGTTTGTATTGTATCAAACAATACCTTGCCTTTGCAGAAAATGGTTTTTAATTAAGTAAGAGATACCTTATTTTCAGAATCCCACTTAGTACAATACAGTGATAGACCAATGCAACCCTGTGAGAACTGGGGTCCCCAATCCCACAGGGGGTAGCTTGGCGCGGGCAGGCAGGCACCCAAAAGCTTAGGTGTAAAGTGACCATACAGCACACACATCCACTGAGACAGGAAACGCACGCAATAACTGACACCACACCAGCTGGTCTATGAAAATCAGTAAGCTTTTATCTAGATCAAAATTCAGGATTGGCAAGTCATTGAGGGTAATCTATAAATCAGTACAGCATTAACTCTTTGAAACCGTATTTCCTAGGGGAAGCAAAGGGAGCATTTCATTAAGTAACGGTAGGCGTTCAGCCAACATGTTATGCAGCAAGAATAGACATTTCACTGATCTCAGTAGGCAGGAATAAACTTTTTAATACTCTCATCAATCAGGAATAAACATTTCCTTAATCAGGAGTTAACATGTCATTATGCAAGAATAACCATTTCCTTGGGGCTCGGGTAATACCCCTTCATATGAACCTTCCAGAATATTTCAACCTTCCATTCCCCTAGCCAAGGGGTTATCTTTGTCGGCTCACCAGTCAATAAAGGGCTACTGCCCAGTTCAGAACCCCTCAGGGGTACCACGGGGGCCAACGGGGCCCAATTACAGTCTCCCTAGGGGAGGGGTGATTTCGGGGCCTCCCTCTGGCTCCCTGGAGGCCCCGTGGTCACTCAAGCAGGCTGCCCTCCTCCCCCAGGGGTTACCTTCAATCTTTGGCCCTCCGGGGCCCTTGTGCTGTGTAGCCGGTTCGGGGCAGAGAAGGGGGGGCTCGCGCTCCCTGGGGAGCCCCCCTCACTGATGTCTGTGCCCTTTCGGGGCTGTTGCCGGTGGATGGGGGTTCTCCCTCGTCGTGGAGCCCCTGGTGCTTTTTCCGGAAGAGGTCCTGGGCCTCCAGACGCTTCCTGGGCCCAGGACCAATGGGGTGAAGGAGCAGGCGGGGCGCGCCCGCAGCCGCCAATAGCGGTGCGGCCTGCAGGGCCGTGGCCTCAGGGCCCAATGGGGGTGCGGCGCTGGCGGGGGCAGAGTCCGAGATGCGGCCTTACTGTCACGTGAGGAAGGATCCTGGATTCGGGGCCTGTATGGACTTGCAAAATGTGGTGGCGGCCCTCTCCTGACTCCGGGGGCCGCCGGGGGGGGTGATGAAGGCGGCACCGGCACCACCGATGAGGCCCAGAGGGCTCCCGGCCTACAGTGGTGAGTTCTTCAAGAAGCGCTGCGTAGACGCAGCAGCGCTAGGATGCAGACGCGCTTCTGGGGCTCCCAGAGGACCCGGGGCCGCGGCGGTGAGTGCCCATCAATTAGAGCTTCAAGGCACAGCGCGCTTCAAGGCAGGATGACGATCGTAGCGCCTCGGGGGTCACAGCGCTGGGGACAAACAGGTAAGCCCCACGCAGCACAGAGCTCGGGAGGCTCAGCCCCGGGGCACAGGTCAGGGCAGCGCTTGGAAGTAATAGCGCTTGGCAGTTCAGTTCAGTTCAAGCGGTCTAGCTAGGTCAAGACCACACAGGACAGCTTGGGGAGAGACACAGTCCAGGCAGGGCAGCGCAGGGACAAGGTGCAGATGGTAGGCACCTGGTTGATTCCCAGTAGTCCTGTGGTTCCCAAAATCCGGACCCTGTGGTTTTCCCGATATCGAGGTCCAATACCCGTGTCACGAAACCTCAACGTACCGAGACGATTTTAGTGTCTACGAACCGATAATGATTAGGACATCATTCCTATGTATTTGCGTTACAATCGAGGGTTGCCAACACCCCTAAATCACAGTTTCCGTCCCATCCCTTAAACTCCATTTTGTGAACGGCATCCATCTTGCATCTTGCCCTCATGATAAGTCAATTAAAGGTCGAGCTTGATCCAAATAGACACGTCCACCTTTCGTGACTTTCCCCTGACCTGTCCCAACTGACTCCACTGTCTTCGGCCAAACCTGTTTAGGCGGCTCCTCGCCCAGTGGCCGAATACGATAGCATCTACGCATAACATTCCACGAACCATTCACTACATACAGCCCATGTTTCCTTCAAACACGCACCTGTCCCCGTATCTTGTTTATGGCCCTTTTTATGGCTGGGTTGTACCTTCCTTTATTGGTGGTTCATCGATATCTGATGGGAGTTCCCGGTCCAACTGGGTAATCTATCAGCAAACTGGACATCTAAAATATGGGCTTGCTTACATGACTTCGCTCTTTGTATTGTTGTAGAAATATGTGTGTTGCCATACTATAAACTCAAGAATTCTTGCTTGAAGCCATATATTTGATATATAAGGAGACGGCTGGTTCTGTAAAAACGAACAGTCTCCCAAGAACCTACTCTCTGTGTGGTGTACTTCTGGGACACGTGTTACTTGGTAGCTACCAATAAAACTTGATCTTTGACTGCGACTAGAAGACTACGTGTTTCTGTGGTCCGGAACAAGGGAACTCAGAGGTCTTCGGGTGTTATCCCCTGACACCAGCGGGTTCCTAAAAACCCGTTACCTCAGTTGACGCCCAACTCGGGGCGATATCAAGCGGTGACGGTCCAAGCCAGATGTTCGTGAGGAGCTTCGTGTGAAAATTCCGGAGGACGGCCATCCACTTCAGCGACCCCTGTATGTCGACGTGGTTCCGAAGGTCTTTGCTGCGAGGTTCCCCGCGTCCCGACGGCTACGAAGGACTGCTGCCCTGACTATCGCCTTGTTTTGGACCCAGTGATCCTTGGTAGAGCGAAACGATAGACGAGTCTTCTAGCGACGTCATCGATCTTCAAATACTTCAGTTAAGTATAAGAGGAGCGTCTCCTAGTCCTTAGTTTGTTCTTAGTTTTTGGTATCCTTGAGATACGACTTGATTTGGAACTTGCAAGCCCCAAAGCCGAAGGACTCGTGTATTCACGAGAAATATCGTAACAGATAATCCTTTGAAGTTTGAAGCTAGACTAGTGAGCGAAGATGCCTGGTTTTAGCAAACTTGGAAACTTGTTTTGTCTTGGTTGTAGTAAGGACTCCCGATTGGAGGATTCCTGTCCGGTCCCTCCAATTGGAACTCCAACGTATGAGCTCTATGTAAAGCACGGCGTAGGTCCTATAACATATAACGAGGTATGGATAAAATACACCCGCAAGGATGGTGTTTTAAAATGGCCCCAATATGGTAGTTTCGACCAAGAAATATTAGATAACTTAGAGGTCAAATTGTTCAAGAAGAAAGCCCGGCCGGCGATGTTTGACTCTTTCCGCTTATGGCGCAAGGAAGCCAAACAGAAAGAAATAGGATTAGCCAAAAAGAATAAAAGAGGTATGTCAATGGTGCAAGCTGCCGTTGCATACAGAGATAACGAGGAAGAGCAGGAGAGCGAACAGATGCTTAGGAGCAAGAAACTAGCGATAGATAAATGTTACCCGATGTTGCCAAATAAGGGACAAGGTCAAAAGGAAGGATCCGAGAAGGATCCATTAATGTCCCACCTATTAAATTCTCCGCCACCCTATGCACAAAATGCCACAGCACCTCCGCAACCTTTAGTTGCACCTTTGGTAGCTGTAATACAGGCTCCTTTACCGCACTCACCGGCTACTCTTCAGCTGGCTCCTGTTTCTTTGGCACAGCCTCCTCAAGGCTCACCGATCACATCTATTTCTCCTACCGTCCCTTCTAAAATTTCGCCTAGCGCACCTTCTAGTCTCTCTGATACTCGTTCTACGAACATTTCTGTTTCTGCTTTGCGTGACTCTGTTCTACTACCAGCTATTCCTCCACTTTCACCTTCCGTCTGGCATAAAATGGCCAGCATTGTTACTAACTTTCCTTCACCACTTTTTCGGTCGCCTAAAACGACCCCTAACACGGAACGAAGACAATTACGAAGCCAAATGCCTGATTATCAGGAAAGGGAAACATTGAATAAGTTAGCACGAAATTGGGCTATGGATACAGCGAGATATGATGTAGAGTCTGTCATGAACGTTTTCCGTCAATGGGATGAACCAACGCAAAGATACGTCTTTGAGCAGATGTGTGTTTTCCTGTGTGAGGATTTGGAAGATAATGGTCAGAAGAGCAACCTGCAGGAGTTGTGTAGGTTACGATTTAAATTTGGGGAGGGTATGATAGTTGGTCCCGACGTTGAAAGAGCAGTAGAGATATTATTATCACATCGAAGTACAGGTGGTAATTCTGGGTCATCCTCTGACAGTGGTACGTATAGTAGGAAAAGAGCGAGACAGTACCCTATGAGAGAGGTTCCTCCGGTTTGGAGGGAAGGTGATGCAAACGCCGTTCCACCGGTTCTGCCTCATTTCCAGCGTGTATGGGTACATGTCCCCTGGAAAAGATCAGAAGTTCTAGCACTCAAGCAGACACTACCCGATCCCCGTAAAAACCCGACTGGGTATTATAAGGAGTTGTCCCAAACTGCAAACTCATGTATAATGAATTTAGCGGATATAGACATGTTGTTCGGGAACATTGTTCCACATCCTTTATGGAGTAAGATACGTCATAAGGATCATGACCAAGAATTAGGTGACTCATGGGCAAACATTGCGACTACAGATGCTAGACAAGTCGGTGGTTTCAAGCCTGAGCCGTTGATAGCTGAACTTCCTGGTAGAATTATTGCATACATGAAGACAATTATGCCTGAAGTACGTGTAAACTGCGACAAGCTATCCGCGTGCAAGCAGAAGAAAGACGAGAATGTGTCTGACTTCTTCACGAGATTTGAGGAAACCTTCACTGACCATAGTGGTCAGGATATGGCTACCGAGGGTGGCCAAAGACTGTTTGTAGACAAGTTTGTACACAATTTGCTTCCTGAATTGTGTGCTAAACTAAAAGACTCAGAAAGTGCTTGGGCTGTCTCTACGTCAGCGCAGATTCTAGCAACAGCCCAGTACTATGAAAATAGGCGTAAAGACGAATTAGACAAGGCAGACAAAAAGACGAAAGATTTGAAAACTAAAGTTCTTCTCCAACAGGCCTATCAGCCTCGTATGGCTAGCCAGCCTAATTATCAACAGAATCAGCAGTACTCTAGAGACGCGCGAGGAAACGTGCTTTCCCATCAGCGTCCTACGTATGGCCCGAATCAATGTGCGTATTGCAAAGAAGAGGGTCATTTTAGGAATAATTGTCCGGCTCTTGCACGACGTTTAAACGGTGCACAAGGTGTAAGGGGAAGAGGTGTTCAGCATGCCTCTAGAGGTAGAGGCCGTGGAAATTTCACTCAGAATATAACTTCTTTTCCACCTCAGAAATCCATGAATAGCTTTGATCAACAGGGTAATTCATCGTCCAAGTCAGCTCAGTACTATGCTGACGACTATTACACCGAACACGACAATGAGGGTAACGATCGCTAGGACAGCCACGGACAAAGAGAGGGAGTTGTTTCAGTTCCAGTAGATCAGGATGGACCTTATGTCGAGGTAATTACCTCAGGAGTGTCAGAGCCATTTCTGCTGGATACTGGTGCTACAAAAAGTTCTATTATGCACTCAAAACTTCCTGGCGCACCTTTGTCTGGCGAAATGAATGTCTCAGTAGGCTTCTCTGGCGCCCCTGTTAGAAACCCGATCTCTAGTCCTATTTCCCTTTTTGTTGGCCCCTGTGAATTAGAAGCACCCCTCATTCTTACAACAGGTTGCGGTGAAAATTTGTTAGGATTGGATTTGCTAAAGAGGTTGTACGCGACTTTGTACTGTTCTCCCTCGGGAGTACAGCTTACTTTAGGGAGAAAAGTCATTTCTCCAATGTACTTGTCAAAAGAAGGTATCCCAACCGAATTGTCATCACTTCCAGATATACTATGGGCTAATGGTTCCAACGATGTAGGTCGTTTAGAGATAGCACCGTATGTCATAACTTTGAAAGCAAACGTCAGATTGCCACGTATTCCCCAATACAAAATTTCTAACGACTGCGAACAGGCATTGTTAACGATCGTTTATGATTTGATCGATAAAGATGTTATCGAGGAAACAACAGGAAACATTTGTAACAGTCCAGTTTTACCGGTCTTGAAACGTACTGATCCTTCACAGCCCCCTGTGTATAGGTTTGTGATTGACCTCCGAGAAGTAAATAAGGTAGTTATACCGCAGTTTCCAGTCGTCCCCGACATTACTGCTTTATTGACAATGGTTCCAGCTTCAGCAGCTTGGTTCTCGGTGATTGACCTGAAGAACGCTTTCTTCAGCATCCCGATCGCCGAAGAGAGTAGAGACCTTTTCGGCTTCAATTTAGGAGGACGAAGCTTCCGCTTCAAATGCGCTCCTCAAGGCTACTGCGAAAGTCCATCAATATTCAGTCAGGCTCTGAAAACACAACTAGACACAATTGTACTGCCAGATGGGTCAACATTGATTCAGTACGTAGACGATCTACTGATCGCTGCAGACACTGAAGAGATTTGCAAGGAAGCTACGTTGTCGCTATTATGTCACCTATGTGACATGAAGCACAAAGTCTCCCTTTCAAAACTGCAATTTTGTCGACAAGAAGTAACCTACCTAGGTCACATCTTATCGAAGGAGGGAAGGAGACTGACACCAGAAAGAATACAGGCAATCACAGAACTAAGTGCCCCAAGGACACAGAGAGGTGTTCGAGCTTTTTTGGGCATTACATCGTACTGTAGACAATGGATACCGAATTTCTCACTACTAGCCAAACCCTTACTGTCACTACTCCGCAAAGACACGCCTAATCCTATGCCTTGGTCTGAAGATTGTCAGACGAGTTTCCACGAGTTGCGCGATGCATTGTGTTCGGCTCCTGTGTTGGGAAACCCCAACTACAGTAAGCCTTTTACATTGTATGTCCACGAAAAAGAAGGTTGTGCATTATCAGTCTTAATGCAACTCTTTGGGGACAAACAGCGCCCATGCGCGTATTTTTCGGCAACTCTGGATCCAGTGGCTAAGGCACTGCCAAGTTGTCTAAGAGCAACAGCCGCAGCAGCTGTCTGCATTCGACAGTCTGCTGGATTAGTCATGAATAACACTTTGATCGTTATGGTTCCGCATGCAGTAGACATTTTGCTAAATAGGACAAAGACACAACACCTTACTAGCGCTCGACTATCCAGTTACGAACTTACCCTGCTAGCAAGTCACATCCATATAAAGAGGTGTGATACACTCAATCCTGCTACGTTATTACCCATCCCGACAGAAACAGACAAGATTGACAAGCATGACTGCTGTTTCAGGACAGAGGAAGAGACAAAAGGGAGAGTAGACTTACAGGACACTCCCCTTCCCGAATGCAATGATACTCTATGGGTTGATGGTTCATGTTTCAAGTTGCCGAATGGTGATACGACTACAGCATATGCCGTAACGACGTTACACACCATTGTAGAGACTGCACGCATTCCCCACAGTTCTGCACAAGCTGCAGAGTTGATAGCGCTTACTAGAGCATGTGTGCTGGCGAAAGGAAAGCGAGTGAATGTGTACACTGACAGCCAATATGCCTTTGGCGTGGCTCACAGTTTTGGGAGATTATGGCGTGAACGTGGGTTCCTTACGTCCCATGGTGCAAAGATACAACATGGCCAGCTAGTCAATGAGCACCTTGAGTCACTCACCTTGCCCCTACAAGTCGCCATTATAAAATATAGTGCACACAGAAAGATTCAGGATGATGTTGGCCGCGGAAATGCATTTGCAGATGAGGTTGCGAAAGGAACTGCAAGGAACACAATGAGTCGGATGTATGTCATGGGTCCCGCTAGATGGATTGCTGATGTAGGAATGTGTGAGGACACCATTGAAAGCGTAAAATCAATACAAGCCGAAGCCACTGAGAACGAGATGAATGAATGGAGAGAAAGCACAGGTAGATTGGATGCGAATGGTTGTTGGGTCGAACTATCGGAACACCAGCGATGGTTACTTCCTAATGCATACGTACTTGCAGTGGTAACGATGGCTCACGGAATGGCACACATCAATTCGAGAGGAATATGTAAACTATTGGCCCCAGTATGGCAGAATAGCAATATCCCAAAGTACGCAGAAAAAATGGTCAGAAAGTGTATGGTATGTTTGAAGTACAATCCCGGTAGGGGAACGCCAACTCCAGCTGGTCATTTTGCGCCTCCAACGTACCCGTTCGAGGTTTTGCAGCTAGATTTCATCCACATGGAGAGGTGCAACAACCTGAAATACGTTCTCGTTGTTGTTTGCGCCTTTTCAAGGTGGGTGGAAGCGTACCCCCTTAAGGACAACACCGCCTTATCGACTGCCAAAGCCCTTGTCAAAGAGTTCTTCCCTAGATTCGGTATGCCTAGAATTGTCTGGAGTGATAACGGAAGTGAATTCTTAGGATGCGTGATGAAGAGAGTGTGTGAGTGTCTAGGCATACACCAAAAATTCCACGCTGCAAATCACCCCCAATCAGCTGGATTAGTAGAGTGCTACAATGGCACTCTAAAACTCAAACTAGCCAAAATCCAAGCCAGTACAGGTCTTAAATGGCCTGATGCCTTGCCTCTAGCACTTTTGTCAACCAGGACGACTGTCCACTCCAGGTTAGGACTTAGCCCCCATGAAATCGTGTTTGGCCGCCCAGCCAACGTCTGGGGCGTGCCAAGACCCAAGAAACTGAGCGAGATAGAGCACCCCGTACTGCTTGACTATTTGTGCGAATTGACAACTAAATTGCGTGTTTTACACCAACAGGTTCACAGTTTCTCTCCACCAGCCTCTGACGATCCAGGTCACCTCATCGAACCCGGTTCATGGGTTTTGTTGCGGAATTTTCAGCGCACCAACAACGGACAACCGAGGTGGACCGGACCGCACCTAGTACTACTTTCAACAAGATCTGCTGTTCGGGTTGAAGGCAAGAAAAACTGGGTACATGGGACCCACTGCAAACGAGTCCCTCTACCCCTTCCATACGACCGGTGGGTCAACAAAGGACTTGCTGACTCTGAGACAGAATCCGTACCTCGCTTCATCCCTTTCAGCGATGCCCGTTTGAAAGAAACTAGTACCGAAAAGGAGAGTGATCATATTTTGCAAGGACTTGTGTCACCATCTATGCAATTGGACACTACTGAACCTGAAACGCTGTTTGAAGATCACACCGTACCTGGGAAACGACGATACGACCTGCGGTCTAAACAAAGGAACTAATAAAAGTGTGATCTAATGTAATTTCCTTTTCCCCCTTAAGAACTATTTTTGAATTTTCAGCTCTCTCGTCCCAAGGGAACTAGCTCATTTTTGATTTTTCGAACCGCCATCCGGTTCTGCTGCTAGGGTCGCGGTTGAAGTCTGGGGAGTGCAACTGGGAAGTTCTAGGTCCACGGTTCTGATTGGTCCACAGGAGTTACCCCGGACTGAGCAGAGCGCGCTCCCTGGGAGAATCAATCAACCACCGCGGGCAGCAACTAGAGGATGGAGTTTCCAAGGGTAGAGAGACCTGTCAGACTCACGAACTTTGAAAAACAATTATGCACGATACTGTCCAGAAGAAGATTCCTGATATTATGTGTTTTAATGTTATGTAGCACACTTGTGTTTTTTACTAGTTATATGCTATTCGTTTTTAAAGTTACCTTTTCGAATGACACCCAGACACCACCTCCTCCCACTATTTCTCCACACTACTTTCACCCTTTACCTGAACACGAGTCTGCCCGAAGACTCGAATTTGTAAACAACTCTTTCATCCAGCTTCTACACCAATACCAGTCCATAATGAACACATCAAACTGTTGGATATGCGGACTTATGCCACACACAACCGATAAGGGGATCCCATACTTCATTTTGCCCTTTAGCTACTATGGTTCTCTGTGGGCTTTCCAGACCCTGTTCTTATTCGCCCTAGAACCATACCCGACCCGTTCCGCTGCGAGCGATTCCAGTAACAAGGCGCTAATCGCAGGGATAAGGAACATGAGTAGGGATATCGACACCTATCTGACAATGCCCAAAGATGAACTGAGTCCCTACTCCCGTTGGAACGTGACCAAACATGGGGTTTACCTGGTCAAGAGCCAGGCAGCAAAGAAATCTCGCCCAGCTTGGAAAGTTCCCCACCGAGGTCACTTATGCTTACAGGGTATTGGTAGGAACCCCACAGCACAGTTAGGAAAGAGCATTTGCACGGAAACATATGTATTTGCTTCCCGAACTTCCCCGATACTCTTGGCAGTTAAAGGCACGTATTTCGTTTGCCACGACCAAGCCTACACGTGGTTGCCCCCTGATTTCTCAGGTACATGTTTTATTTCGTTTCTGCTGCCTCCTACCTACACGGCCCGAGCAGATTACCACCGGACAAGGACAGCTAGAGGTGTCGTGAGTAAAGACGACACCGCGGGTCAGGAATTCGCTGACTTCGCAAAGGGTTTTCTGCCATTCTGGGGGCCTATGGTGAACAGCAGGAATATTCGCCAGTTAGCGAGGGTAGTTGAATCCGCCGTGACTACAACGGCCGGAGCACTTGGCAATTTGACAACAGAGCTTCAGTCGGATCGACTTATGACCCTTCAGAACCGAATTGCCTTAGACATTATACTCGCCGATCGTGGTGGTGTGTGTAGAGTCATCCAATCCAGTTGTTGCATTTTCATCCCTGATAACGCACCAACAGTACACCAGGCCATCTCCAAACTACACGAAATATCTGGTTCCCTTCACATTGAGAAAGGGGATTGGTCCCTGCTGGGGTGGTTCTGGGAACTGATCACTGCCTGGGGATGGAAAACTTTGATTTTCATTGGGATGATCTTGGCACTTCTGTTCATGTTTTGCTTGTGTATACAGTGTGCTCCTGCACTATGTGGCCTCTGTGCTACCTCGTGTGTACGGAAGCCTGTGTCACAGGACGAGCTGAGTAACAGAATGATGCTCCAGCAACATCTCCACGAATTTCTCCATACCGATTTGGACTCAGATTAGCATGAGTTATTGCCTTATATGAGGGCAAAAGGAGGGTCTGTGGTTCCCAAAATCTGGACCCTGTGGTTTTCCCGATATCGAGGTCCAATACCCGTGTCACGAAACCTCAACGTACCGAGACGATTTTAGTGTCTACGAACCGATAATGATTAGGACATCATTCCTATGTATTTGCGTTACAATCGAGGGTTGCCAACACCCCTAAATCACAGTTTCCGTCCCATCCCTTAAACTCCATTTTGTGAACGGCATCCATCTTGCATCTTGCCCTCATGATAAGTCAATTAAAGGTCGAGCTTGATCCAAATAGACACGTCCACCTTTCGTGACTTTCCCCTGACCTGTCCCAACTGACTCCACTGTCTTCGGCCAAACCTGTTTAGGCGGCTCCTCGCCCAGTGGCCGAATACGATAGCATCTACGCATAACATTCCACGAACCATTCACTACATACAGCCCATGTTTCCTTCAAACACGCACCTGTCCCCGTATCTTGTTTATGGCCCTTTTTATGGCTGGGTTGTACCTTCCTTTATTGGTGGTTCATCGATATCTGATGGGAGTTCCCGGTCCAACTGGGTAATCTATCAGCAAACTGGACATCTAAAATATGGGCTTGCTTACATGACTTCGCTCTTTGTATTGTTGTAGAAATATGTGTGTTGCCATACCATAAACTCAAGAATTCTTGCTTGAAGCCATATATTTGATATATAAGGAGACGGCTGGTTCTGTAAAAACGAACAGTCTCCCAAGAACCTACTCTCTGTGTGGTGTACTTCTGGGACACGTGTTACTTGGTAGCTACCAATAAAACTTGATCTTTGACTGCGACTAGAAGACTATGTATTTCTGTGGTCCGGAACAAGGGAACTCAGAGGTCTTCGGGTGTTATCCCCTGACACCAGCGGGTTCCTAAAAACCCGTTACCTCAGTCCTCCTCAGTATAAGTGTCCTCCTGGGCGCAGGATGGCTTCTGCGCCCTTTCTAGATGGTTCCTTGGGGGTTTAGGTGACCGGGGGCGTTGAGTTGGTGGCTGGAAACAAGCAGATCCCTTCAACTCACTGCCGGTGGGTCCCTGGGTTCCCCTCACGCTGGGCCAGATCAGTGGGTTTGGTAAGAGTCCCTTATACAGCTTAGAAGGCAGTGTCTAGGCCCAGTCACTTCTAGTGGTATAGGTTCCCCCCTCTGTCCTACCGCCTAAGTCTCCTGCGTAGGTTCCCCCAGGTCAGTGATGCCCCAACTGACTAAAAACTTTCACTCCTTTCTTTAAATATACCCAGGTCAGGTGACCACTCTCTAAGGGGGTAAATGGAGACCCCTCCCCTATTCTGGAAGGTTCCAGGAGCTTCCCTAGTCTAGCTATGGGCAGAAAAAGGCGGGCTGGTGTTGCAACAATGTCTAAGGGTCCCAGCCAGCTCCTGGCTAGCAGGGTGCTACTAAAAAGACCACTCCGCAGTAGCAGGGGCCTGTGGCAGCCATGTTGGTAGTAGAGATCACCTGCACCTTAGCACTGATTAGCAGGGGTAAGGCGCCCGGAGACCTAGGTCCAACGAAAAAGAGGGTTGAAAAAAACAAGGCAAGGGTGAAAAAAAACGGGGAAAGACCACCCTAGGGCTGACAGGTCTAACAAACCCCATGGGAAAACAACAGGTGAGTAACTTACAGGTGAGTAAGTGATTTTCAAGTACAGTCTCTGGACATTTGGGTCAACACTGGGCAAGGATCTGACCAAGGTAGGTACTGCAGCACCAGCTGCACTGGGGCGGCCGAGTGCAGTCGTCAAAGAAGCACTGGTTACAGGTAAGTACGAATAGTTCAGTGACACAGGCCCTGGGGGTTAAGATCAGCACTGGAGGAGCCACCAAACAGTACAGCGGCACTGGGGCGGCCGGGTGCAGAGTGCCAAAGAGGCATCGGGAGCCACATTGAAGCCATGGGTAACCCTCTGTCAGGGAAAACAATGCTGCAGGCTTGGCTCGGAAGGCTGGTCGAAGGAATCCCATGACTGGAGAGGTAAGTTGGATAGTGGGGGGATGCAGGGACACCGTCGGTTGGGCACATCAAGGCCGGTGGCTGCAGGTACAGGGGTGTCTTTTGGTATTGGGATTTCTCACCGGCTCCGGCCATGGTCGGTGGACCCTTCAAGTTGAGGCTGCAGGTGTCGAGGGGAAGATCAGGAGATATTGTCCAACTATGGATCCCAGGTCAGGATCGCCGGGGAGACTTCATTGGGTCGGTAGGCCACCAGGACTTGGGCCGTGGGCGTTATGTGCAGAGTGGTGCAAGGTCGCGGATCCGCCTGGATCTGGAGTCCTTTGTATGAGTTATTTGCTGGAAAAATCCGGTGCCAACAGGAGACAAGAGCCTTTGTCAAAGACAGCGCAGGTTACCAGGTTACTTGGAGGTTATTGGTTGTGGGCCACGGCGATTTCTTAGTGCAGGGTCACTGGAGGAGTAGATAGGTTGGGCTGTGGCCAAGTGAGTTGTAGTCTTCTTCTTACACTCCTGCACAGCTCTTTGGTCCTTCGTCTTCTTAGGTCATTTTATGGGTGTTACTTAGGTCAGGGGGAAGAATCCAATGGCTACTGACCCCTAGAGTGACTATGCCCTTTGGGTACCCCCTACATGCGGGTGGGCATCTCCACCAGTTGGAGCTGCCCAAATCAGCACATCACAAGGTGAGAACCTTTGAGGATCACCGCCAAGTGTTGCAGTTCCTGCCAGGGGTGGGTGTGAAGCACCTTCACCCACAGCAGACTTTGTTTCTGACCTCTGAGAGCACAAAGGCTCTCACCCTATGAGGGCAGAAACCTGTCTGGTGGTGGCTGGCAGAGACCAGGCAGCCAACACACTAAAGGTTGGTCGTTTTTCAGGGTGCGTCTTAGATGCTCTCTGAGTGCATTAAATAATAAATCCACACTGGCATCAGTGTGGGCTTATTATGCTGAGAGGTTTGGTACCAAACTTCTCAGTTTTTAGTAAAGCCATCATGGAGCTGTGGAGTTCGTAATGACATACTCCCAACCCATGTACTCAATATGACTTTACTGCACTTACAATGTCTGTGAATGGCACAGACACTGTAGAGGCATCTTGCTCATGCAGCTATGCCCACAGCTGTGGTATAGTGCACCCTGCCTTCGGGCTGTGAGGCCAGCTAGAGGGATGACTTACCTATGCCACAGGCAGTGGTTGTGTCAACTCTTCGGTTTGGTCGGCACCAAATCACACAGCCTTCAATGGCATTGTGTGGGTGTTAAGGTGAGGGGTCTCTGAGGGTGGCACAATACATGAGGCAGTCCTCAGAGGGCCTTGGTAACTTTTACAAGGGACATACATGTGACCAGAGGTGTGCCAATTGTGGGTAACAAAGGTACAGTTTTGGGAAGGAACGCAGGTGCTGGGTCCTGGTTAGCTGGGTCCCAGCACACTCTCAGTCAAGTTAGCATCAGGTATCTGGCAAAACGTTAAAGGGTAACCATGCAAAAAGAGGCACTTTCCAACAGTTGCAGATGATAAAAATTGATGGTTGTTTCTCAACACCGATAGCTGGTAATCAAGGGATCCCACAGGGTTCTATTCTTGCTCCGACCCTATTCAGCCTGTACACTGAGCGTCTTGGAGAGCTACTAGGGAAGATAGGGATCTTCTATCATCAATATGCTGACGACACCCAACTTTATTTGAAGATCTCCTTTTCAAATGACATTGCACAACTCGCCACCACTCTAAATTACATTCAGGACTGGATTACTTCACATAATTTAAAATTGAAGCCTTCCAAAACTGTATTTCTCCACAACCCTTCTTCGAAATCACCACTTCCAGTTCAGTCTTAGATAGACAAAATCAACATCCTTAAATGCAAACCCACCATTGTTGACAGTGCCAAGTCCCTAAGAGACACCCTAAAAAATAAACTTAACTTACAATAAGAGACATCCTAGCAGTGGTGTAAAGAAACTTGAGGGGGCACCCTGCAAGGTACGAGGAGGGCCCCCTCAGGACACAATCAGGAGCTCTCTGGCCGGTATACTCTGCTGAGGGGGCCCCCTGGAACTTGGGGCCACCCGCACCACGGGGCTGCAAGGGCCCGTGTTACTCCCCTGCATCCTAGAGAAAAAGCTCAGCTTACAATCGCAACTATATGGAATTCCCGCACATTGCAGAACAAGACCTTACACGTCTTGTTCAATCACTGGGGCTCTCCAGAATAAACTATTGTAACTTTCTCCTAACCAGTCTATCCATGACCCATCTCGCCGCTCTAAAACCACTCCTTCACTCAGCTGCATGTTGCGTTCATGGGGCAAAAATAATTACCATATCACACCAATGCTGCTCAGTCTGCTAGTTGCCCATTTAAGGTAGAACCATATGCAAGATGGCCTGCTTCCAGGGTCGGATTGGTAAGGCGGGCACTCGGGCAATGGCCGAGTACCAGCTGTGGGACGCTTCTTCCGGCAGCCTGGGGTCCGATTTGGGCAGTGTCTGTATTGTTCAAATGCTGCCAGTGGGTGCCTGAGTGGCCTTACTCGAGACAGATGGGCCTCAGTTACCTTCATTTTACCCACGGGCGGAGGTGTCACTCACTTTGTCTCGCTGGGCCAGCCCATAAATATAAGCATATTGAGGAGGGGCAGGGGGCCTGAGCAGAAGTGGTCTCACTTGTATTCATGTGTGGTTCACCAGTGTGAACTAATCTATTCATTTTTTTAGGTCGAGCGACTATTGTTATCCGTTTCTGGGAATGTAGACACGAGAGGGGCACGAGCGCAGATTTCACCTCGTGGGCGTGCACGGCGCCGTGCCCATCTCGTGCCTCATATTCCCGTGCGCAAACACACACACACGGCCACACTCACGCATGCGCACATACACAGCCACACGCATACACAGGCACACACACACTGCATACACACACGCACCCCCCCTTAAACAGACCCACGCGCACACAGACAGACACACGCACAGTCACACTCGAACACACACAGACACACGCGCGTACACCCTCCTCCTCCCCCTCCACTCACCGGGCTCTTTCCGCGTGTCCCTCGGCAGCCAGCATTCAGCGTGCAGGGTTCCAGGACGTTCTCCCGGCAGTTCCTTCCTGTTTCTTTGCAGGCCCCGCCCACGTCCCAACGAAGGCTGCCTGACTTCCGCTAGCTCTTTCGGTCACGAAGCAGACTATGCCGGACACAGGGGAGTGGCGACAATGGTTCCCTACAGAGGTGTTTGGGTGCTGCTTGTTATTCCAGCCTAAGCTCTCTTGTTTTATATTTGAAGTGAAACTGATCAGTTTTCTTTTGTTAAAATCAAAAATGTACTGTTGCTGTATTACAAAACGTTTTGTATGAAAACCGAGAGGCACTGCTCACCAACCTGAGCACTAACTGCCAAAAAATACAAAATGTAACAAGCTGTGTTCCCATTAAAACAGCGTGAAATACTTTTTTGTTATATATTAAGCCTGTGTCATGATTTAAGTAAAGCAGCCAAATCATGCCCACTTGCCGCTAACAATGTAAATTTGCTTCCCTCATTTATTCAACAAAGAGAAAAACACGAGAAAGCCCAGCCTGTCATTCTTCTGTGTTCGATCATTATCGTGTCATCATCAATACATCTAAGTCACATAAATATAACCCATATTGCATTACAAATGCTATAGGTGTCACATTTGCGAAAGTTAAAACTATTGGCATTATAAATGACAAAGCAATTAATTTCGCTATTTTCAAAGCCAACACATAAATAAAAAATGTGTCATTTACAATACCAATAGCTCAAACTTTCCTTATGCGAGACCTATTGCATTGCAAATGCTTGTTATCTGATTGAAGTTAAGAAAACATTCCTGTCAAAGATCCCCACCCCCTTCTTTTCATGAAACTTTGCCGAAGCATTGTTTTGTGGAAAGGCAATTCGCAAATGTGGGCCACCTTTTTTTTTGCGTGCCAGAGCCTATATTTGATCCCAATCCAACCTTGCCTGCTTCACCCATAAAGCCCTACATACAATCTGTGCTACCTTGCGCATAAACTTAAGCTATCTGGAGGTACTAGACCATTGCCAAATGCTGAAACACTGTTGCTAGAACCTCTGACCTTTAAAAGGAACGATTCATGTCACACGCCTTCTCAGGACCAGAATATGGAACTCCTTACCCCAGCCTATGAACCAACAACTTGTTTGCAATCTTCAAAACGGAGATGAAAGACTTTCTCCTTCAAAGACATTTTATTCAATTACATCACAGATAACCTGTCTAGTGGGATGGTACTCACTCACCGCTATGGCCTAGCCTCTAAGACCATGGCCCTGAGATTAACAGCTCTGCCTCCATCTCTTACTATTTGGCAATCTGTTCACTGCCAGATATTCAGGGGCATGTAATGATGATGGGGGAGGGCCCTAGGCCCGCATATTAGGAGCAGCAAGTACGGACGCAGACACCAGGTGAGTGTGGTAAGAATGGTCGCGAGCACGTGCGCTCGGCCTCTTTTATTGGCAGCGTCATGTGACACCATGACGTCTGTGGTGGGTGGGTGTAGAGTATGTTACATCACACCGGAACACTAGAACGTGTCCACGCTAAGACACTACATCACTCCCCTTTTTAATCATTGAAAAGACCCAACTTCCGAATTCACATTAGGGGAAAGTAACATGTCTCAGGATGCAGTGAAGTGTTCAGTTCCGCCATGCTCTTCTGTCCGCCGCTGCTTGGAATTGGCAGATGGAGTTCAATCTGTTTCGGGGAACCTTAGTCCGCCTTGGCACCGGTTGGTGGTGCTCGATGGAAACAGTCTGTGGACGAGTGGGTAGCCCCTTTGTCCTCACAGTCTTTCTGTTGTTGACTTCCGTGGTAACGGGTGCGGGTGGAGTTCTTGTAGTTCGCCGTGGAATGATGGTTACGTACCAGTTTCGGCCTTGGACTCACTGTGGGGACCTACTTTGCACTGACTTCTTCTTCACTCTTAACTGTGGCAACGGCCACGTGGATTTACTTCCTTCCATTCTTAACTGTGGCAACGGCCACGGGGATATACTTCCTTCCATTCTTAACTGCGGCAATGGCCACGTGGAATATGCTTCCTTCCGCTCTAGCAGTGGCGGAGGTGCCACATGTCTCTCCTTTTCTTCCTTTCTTTTCACGGTGGCAGAGGTGCCACTCAGATCTCTCTTCTTCTTCCTTTCTTGTCACGGTGGCAGACGTGCCACTCAGATCTCTCCTCTTCTTCCTTTCTGTTTCACAGTGGCGGACGTGCCACACAGCTCTCTCCTCTTCTTCCTTTCTTTTCACAGTGGCAGACGTGCCACACAGCTCTCTCCTCTTCTTCCTTTCTTTTCACAGTGGCAAACGTGCCACTCGGATCTCTCCTCTTCTTCCTTTCTGTTTCGCGACATCACTTGGTCCAATCTTGCATCTTCTCTCTTGACCTGGCTCCAACATGCAGGGCGCGCCCGCTGCATGTGTACTCCTGGTTTGTCCCTGACAGGAACACTTCCTCCCTCTTCCTCAGCTTCCTGAGTTGGTGTCGCGAACCCTCTTCTCTAGATTCTTGTAGGTGACGTTCGTGGGATGGTGTTCACAGACCTTGACTAGGTTGAACGTCCTGGACCGTTTGGCGGTCCACTCCTGCTGATGTTTTGGCAGGCTTCTTCGGTCGTCCTGTCGGACTTGGTGCATTAGCACTTTCTGGTGTTATTTGAGGGGACCCGTCGCGGGTCATACTTGGTACGCGATCTTTCTGTGGATCGGCTTCTGGGGGGCGCCACGCTTAGTGGTCGTCTCCGGTAACTGTTCTGCACTGTGGCGTTACCTGTGCCCTTCTTCCATCTCGTGGGGGCTGTGCCTTGCCACGTGGCGCGTTATCTGCGCCCGTGGTTTTTCAAGGCTCTCGGACACTTGTTGTGTGTCGTTGGTACTTGCAGCTTTGGCTGGCGTCGATTTCTTGCTGCTTGGCTGACGTCCAGTACTCTGCTGCTTTGGACCGTTGGGTACTTGCTGCTTTGGCTGGCGTCAGGTGCTTGCTGCTTCGGACCGTTGGCGGGAGTAGTTGATGCTGCGGTGATCTCCTGTGGCCACTAGGAGTCGCTGCTCTCTCCGTCTTTTGATCGCGGCAGTCTTTTCCTTGATCGTTCCTCCAGTGCTTGGCAGTCGTTTTCTCCAGACGTTTCGTCCTTGCTTAGATGCTTGGAGAGGCGTTGGTGCCTCTTCCCACGTCACTGGAAGTGGCGTCTGCCGACTCCTTGCTGGTGCGTGTGGTTCCTTCCGTGCTTGTTTGCACACTTACTTGCTGCATGAGATTCAATTCTCCTTGTGGGCTTTGCTTAGTCCTTTACCCCTTGTTGCTGCTGCATTGCCTGGTGTTGTGCGATGCTTGTTTGTTTCTTATAGATGCAGGTGCACTCTCCTTCTTCGGCCACCAGATGGCGGTAGACTCCGGTTTGGTGGGTGCCTGCCTGGTGGCCCTTGTCTTCCTCATGTTGTGTACTCTACTGTTCGTCTCTCTCTCTGTGCACTGGGGGCTGGTGCTGGAGCAGCCGCTGGGAACCTGGCCCCACACTGCCTTCCTGGTGAGTCCCTTCCCTGCTATTGAGTTCTTTTGTGGGCAGGAGGGTGCAGGCATGAGGGCGAGGCAGTTCTGTGGTGTGCAGGCTCCGTGTCTCGCACACTTTGACGTTCACACTTTGACACCTCTTCGTTTATTCTGGCGGCGCTGGCCGCTTTCAGGCACTCTGCCCCTCACACGGAGCACACAATCCTCCCTCTTCCTGTGGCTGGTTAATCTTTGGCGGTATTGACCGCTCTGCCGGCACTCTGCTCCTCAAACGGAGCACTCAAGGAGGGGGCACCTTTTGTGTTGGCGGCGCGGCCGCTTCCCGGCACTTTGTTCCTGCCCACGGGGTGGGAGCACCTTAGATCGCGGCCGTACTGGCCGCATGCAGGCGCTTCCTCATTCTCCCGCTTTCCCTTCTCCGCCTGCGGAAGCCTCGGCAGTCCTCACGCGGGCGGGGGTTTGTGCTTCACTCCGGCGGGGAGCGGGTCTCTCCGGTCACTCCTCCCAGACGGGGGGCGCTCGAGGCAGGCCGCGGTTGGGCTCCGCCGGCTCTGCCGACTTGATTGTTCACTGGCCCAGCCGGTTCCACTTCCGCCGGTCTCCCGCCGCAGCAGCTTCTACTGGCACTTGCTGCGCGGCGGAGACCCGCCTTGCTTCTCGCAGGCCGCTGGTAGGCTCCGCTGGCTCTGCAATGTCTTTACTCGCTGGGGGTGCTGCCGGCAGGTCGCGGGTGGGCTCCGCTGGCGCTGCTGAGTCTTTCCTCGCTGGGGGTGCTGCCGGCAGGTCGCGGGTGGGCTCCGCTGGCGCTGCTGAGTCTTTCCTCGCTGGGGGTGCCGCCGGCAGGTCGCGGGTGGACTCCGCTGGCCCGGACCACGTTGCGAGGGGGGTCGGGAGACGGTTAGCTACTCCGCTCCCTCCCCCTCGTTGATTACGTTAATTGCGGGTTCGGCCGCACTCTCCCTCACGCAGTCGCTTGTCTCTGGGCCCCGCCGCTTACAGTCACACACGCGGCGGGGGCAGGGGATGACTCAGGCAGGCCGCGGGTAGGCTCCGCTGGTCCTGCTTATGATTGGGCACAGTTTATTTAAAGTCACTTCGCCCGTTGGGCTCACCTTCGGCCGACGGGCCTGTTGCTCTGTCGCGGCCTCCGCCCGGCCGGTACACCTCTCCGGGGGGTCACTGCTTCGCGGCCGTCTCAGGTGAGCTCTGGGCGGTCCGCTCATTCCTGGTGGCCCATGTTGGTGGCAGCTGACGCGGGTGGCTTCGGTCGGCTTGCTGTTAGCCTGTTAGTGGCTGCTGTGCTCCGACGTGCTCACCGGCTTCTCGGCTCGCTGCACCTTGCTGCAGGGGATGCCCTTCCGGCGGGCAACTCTCTCCCCCTTTTCCTCAGTGTAGGGTAGTGGCACGCATGGGTTGCACTACCGACCTCGTCGCCATTGTAATGATGATGGGGGAGGGCCCTAGGCCCGCATATTAGGAGCAGCAAGTACGGACGCAGACACCAGGTGAGTGTGGTAAGAATGGTCGCGAGCACGTGCGCTCGGCCTCTTTTATTGGCAGCGTCATGTGACACCATGACGTCTGTGGTGGGTGGGTGGAGTATGTTACATCACACCGGAACACTAGAACGTGTCCACGCTAAGACACTACATCGCAGATCTACTACTTCTGGCGCATCTCTGCTAATCAGCAGGGATGCGCCAGAAGAGTTGCAACGCATCTGCCCACTTGTGCGCCACCACTGATGCGCCGCATTTAGAATGCGGCGCACCGTGACACATGGATGGGCAGATGCGTGTCGCATACCCTGTCGGAAAGGCGGCGCATTGCTGGAGTTGCGTCGCAAGCGCGATGCAGATCCAGCAAGGCTCGAGGGTGCCCTATCCCTAACATGCTGCGTCAATCCTTACGCCTGCTTCAAGCAGGCGCAGGGTTTTGACGCAGCATTGCCTTAAAAGTGACTGAGTGAAATCTTGTAGATTTCACTCAGCCACTTTTAGGAGGCCCCCCCGCATCGGTATGCCTACATGTGGCGCAGGGCTGTCACGTTGTAAATACTCTGCAGCATGGCGCTGGCTTTGCGTCACAGCGGCGTAAAAGAGGCACAAGGGGCTTGTATATCTGCTCCTCTGTATCTTTGGACCTTATGTAACAACCTTGTGTAATACTCGGATTGTGTAATTTTGAACCTTCGTAGCAACCTATGTTTCACAGTAAAGCACCTTACCGAACGACCTTGGTGTATTCTGGGCTTTATGTAACGAGCTTTGTTTTATTTAAAGCGCTCTAGTATAAAAGTACAGACAGTATAGAGTAGACTGTAATTGTTTTTAGAAAAAATACCCGTGTGACCGTACACACCCCATCCGGGCTAACTATCTGCACCCGGGCAGCCCGCTCCCCCCGCCCGTGGACAGCACCACCGCCGCCCACGCAGCCCTGGGCCTCACTCCAGAGCTGCCCGCCCCACAGCTGAGGCTCCGCCGGCTCCGTGCGGCCCTGGTGCCACCGCCCGCGGAGAGGAGCTGCCCGGGCAGGCCGCAGCCTCCCCTGACCGCCCCAGGAAAGCCCAACCCACCCGGACCCGCCAGCGGTGTTTACACTCCGCAGAGGCACGCGCCTACTCCACAGCCAATCAGCAATGCCGAGCAGCGCGCTGTGATTGGTGCGGACGCTGGCAAACCTCCACTCCAAAGTCCACCTTACGAGCCCCGCCCATTCCCGATGACGCGCAGAACAGTTGAACCGCGGGATTGGCTGTCACCGACCCGGAAGTAGTTGGTGGCACGGGGACACAGATCATGCGTTAAATACCGATAACGGGCACTGGGCTGAGTGCACGGACGGGCCAGGTAAGAGGCGGGCAGGGGGTGTTCTTATCCCCTCCTCCGGCACTCCATCCTCCTCCACGCACGCTCCTTATGTATCCTCCTTATGCCTATCTACTTCCCACCCTCTTACACGATTTGTCTTCCTATTCACCTCCCTGCCCTCCACAATGTTTTATCTTTCTCCTCTATCCATCCGCCACCTTTCCATCCTCCACACACTATTCTTTTCCTCTGCACCTCTCTCTTCTCACCCCCACCTTCCCATCCTACTCGGGTCCCTCCCTTCCCGCATTAGTCCATATTCTCCATCCTCATACTTCTCAACATTCTGTGCCAAAAAGAAGTAGGATTTATTTTTTCATGTTTAAAACATGGGAGTTAGCAGAATGTGACATTACAGGAAATTACACCACATGACCTTTGACCTGTACGACCGTCTCATCACAACAGATAGCAAGCATCAAGTGACCTGTGAATCACAGATTACAGGAAGTGACAATATGTTTCGAACCCACTCATATGAAATATTGCTTGGAAAGAAGCAACGCGGGAGCATTACACCTACCAACACATCTCTTCGTTATCAAAGATACCATTAGCAAAAATTTAAAAATAAAGTTGGCAGCAAGGCAGTTTACCAGATTTTCCTATGTCTGCTTTTGAAAGTGCCAAAAACGTGATTGTGTAAAGAATCAAACACCTCAAGAGTGGATCCAAGGATATGGCATATACAGACGATAATATATTAACGCCATGCTTTCTATACGACTAAGATATGCACGCTACGTGAACAAATGTTATTCGATTCCCGTAGCCTGGAGACAGACTAATTCAAGAATATCTAGAAACTGGCGTTCAATGCAACTTCATGTGGTCGCCTTAAATATTGTGCTTGTCCCCCACTCCTTATGTTTTACCAGCTACAAATCTTTCAATCACTTCTCTCCCAGCCCTGCTCCCTCACCTACAGCTGTTTTGAAAACACAGGCCATTAGATCCATGCAAACAGAGTAACAAACTTGCAGTCCGGACTGGTGCAAGGAGAAGGCATAGTACAATTTTGCAGCCCACGTTCTCCTGTATGACCCTTTGCTCTTCAGAAGTACAATTATTTAAATTAACATTGTTACAGTGTATATATCTGCTTCACACAAAGGTGCAGGATAGGCAAAGTGTCCATAACAATGTTTATGCTTGAAATGTTGCCTCTTGGCGAGCGACTTAATGACAGGGACTATCCCCTTGATCAGAAATGAAGCACTCATTTTGCAAACTTTTTTTCCCCTAGCAGTTGGCAGTAGTAGACATAGAGGTACGCATCTCACCAGTTTCACTCGGTGAATGCTGTAGTACCCCAGAAATGGCTTCTCAGGCCAGTAGTGGTCCTACAGGTCTTCGAGCTACATGGTCCCCATCTACTTCACCCCTCAAAAAAACTGCACACTGCTTGTGAAATGAATGTAACACATAGTTTATATCCAGCATGTTAGAAGTAGGGTGCCTGGGACAAGCAATGAGAAAAGGTATTACTGTATTTTGAGAGTGGATGCGCCACTTGCGCATGGGTAGAGGGATTTGGGAGATTACTCATCATGGTATTTTGCCTGTAATAGCAGCTTGAGTGCCAGATTTTCTTAGGGTTTTTTGTGCGGAGGCATCTGAATGAGCAGTCTCGATGCCGAGTGTAGAACTCCTGGTTGCCTGAGATGGTTGTGTACCTTTGTGGGCGGATTCCATCCATGGATCATGTACTGCTTGGGCATTTCTGAATGACATGTCACCTTGACCTCTGCTCTCAAGTTCCAACGAGAACAAAAGAACGCATCTTATGATAGCCCGCTTACTCTGGAACAGATGCAGGGACCACAGAAGGTTCGAAGCTGGGAGTTGATAGGTGGGTCTGGTGGATTGATTATCTAACAGAGGGAGAGAGAGTGACGGAGGGCCATGATCCCATGCAAATGAGGGAACACCCTTTGGTGATATCACTAGAGCTGTATGTGGGCCAGTGCGATCTATATTACAGAAAGGGCTGCACAAGGGTCTGCAGCCCTTTCGGTAATACCAAAGTGCCCGGAGGGTGCGCAAAGCGGACGCATATGCCTGTTGCACCTCTGGGGCACTTTCCATAATACGGCCCCAGATAGTGCAAGGTTTGGGTCCACATCTCGTGCTGAGATGAAAGTATCAGAATTGGAAGGATTGCTGGTTAGCTGTGCTCCGATGGGAACCGAACATGGCCTCTGTCGGTCCTAGTGGATTTTGAACAGAATGGTACAGCAAATAGACTGCAAGTTCTCCATATTCTATGGTGTCTGCAAAGGGAACAGGCACAGCGGGTGGTGCCAGGACTGAAGTCTGCACTGGAGGCAGTACTGAACTCGATGCAGTTACAAGGGGCACTGACAATGCTGAGGGAGGGCCCACTATCAGAAGCTCGACTGCAAGCCAAATCTGAAGGAGTGCCAAAAGGAAACAGTGAAGTACTGAAAATGTGCAGCATGGCCTAGCTGAAAGCCTCTACTCGCTGCGATGTTGCAGTCAGACCTGGAAATTCAGGATGCTCCAGATCAGCTCTGATGAAGATTAGAAGCAAGACCAGGTGGCTCATTGACTCCCTCTGTGGAGTCCAAGAGAGGTGGGAAGGATCCATTTCCAGCTAGAACCACTTATGCCTCTTCTTGGACTGACCTGAAGACTTCAACTGCGACTAATTTGACGTTGGAACAGGACTTTCCTTTCCACATTGATCGGTTACAGCGTCAAATTTTCTGGGGTTTGGCAACATAAAACTTCGTCTTGCGATTCCGTATGAGCTTCAGATTTATTTGGGCGCAGGCATCTCATGCCCTGGGATTCTGCTCTTACCCAAGGCACCATTGACCTATGAAGTGAGGGTCTACCACAGATATGTTTGCAACAGCCCCTACATGGCTTGATCCCTGTTGACTTAAGAGGTGACATTTTCCCTTGCACACTGGAAAATTTTGGAAAAAAAGGCTCTGCAAGACCAAAGAGTAGCTCCTAATCTGCGTCTGTAGTAGCAGAAGGAAAGGAACTGTCAGTGTGTGTGGGTGGTATTTGTAAGCGTACAGCTCTGCTTGTCACTTCTGGAGTGAAACAACGTTGATGCTGAGCCACACAACACCCTAACCGTGAAGGTGCACTGCTTTAAACTTTCTGGATCCAGTCTGATGCCTGAATAATATTTAAAGGGTTGGGCAATCTGCAGTTAAAGTATACACCAGAAGTGCATTTTAGGCCAGCCGGAGATGGAAGCTAGTGCGTGCCTTTTCTTTCACCGGAACAGGAGGGGCTGTGGGAGACCTTGGCGTTGTAGTTTATCAATTTTTTATTGTAAAAGAAAAATGTTAGGAAATGTTTGTAGAATAAAAAAAAAAAAATGGTTTAGACAAAATAGGTCAGGAGCGAATAGCTTATCGAGTCCTGTAGTCCTTTGCATTCAAGTACTTGAAAGTTTTGCTGCTTTCCTTATAAATACAGGACTGCAAATCCCAAAATTTGAAGAATAGCAACAAATGTGCTACTTGCATCATATATAACAACTTGAAATAACCATTCTTCAGCTAATTAAAATGTAAAAGATCTTAATTTGGCCTGAGTACGAGTACCCTACATGTTCTGTTATTTGTCTTCTGTATGCATTCTGTGCCAAAAGTAATCCATTTTGACAAAGCCAATAGGGCCGTCAGTCTTTAAGGTGATAAACCACATTTATGTTTGCAACACATGTCAATATACATTTTGAATGCCTCTGTTTGCATATGTTGACACTATAAAGCTAGAACTTTTGACTTTTCCAATGCTTATTTACATTCTGGTACCTGTACTTCAATCATTCCATTAAAGAAGCGGAACTACAGGTCCAAGATGTTAACAAGTATTTGCAAAGCTAATAGGTCTGTGTTGGCTGCAAGCCTTTTGGCTTTGTCGGTGCTGGTTTTGTCCTGATTTTTGTGAAACTTTATTTCAAAGTAGCTGCTATGCCTCCTTTCATATAAAAAATACACTTCGGCTAAAATCAAAAATATTTTTGGGGCCTCGCGAAGCAGACTTTGTCATAGCAGTCCTTAGTACGGAAGGGAACTCCTTTGTGTTCTTTGTGAAGGAGCAGAATGAAGTCGCTTTCAGTGATGTTGGCAAGTGGCTGAAGTCTGTTAGTTCATTGTAGTGGCTGACAACTACAGAGTGGTAGATGAGGAGGATGGACTGAAAGCCCTCTACATAAGTATAATATATATCTAGTAAAATCAAAAGGTCTTGGCTAACATCAACACTGAAAAGGACCTGATCAAAATAACACAACGGAAGAAAAGGACTAAATCATCTTTTGAGGACCAATCTTGAACAACTCTGAAATCTTCTGTAACAAAGCAAACTGTACAACCCGAAACGCCAGATATACTTGTATTTCTTTTATCTAGGATGGCTTCTGGAACTGTGCTATTGTGGTACTTCTGTGTCAGAGCTGTCATTGTAGTCTATGGTTTGTCCTGGGGTGTGGGTTTTGCACAGCAAGCAAATGTACAAACCCTAAAGATGTGGGTTATGCGTGGGCACTGAGTCCGGGAATAGGCATTTTGTGTCTGGGTTGGTCTTACTATAATGTGGCGTCCTTGTTGTCTCTGGGTTTTGCTACCACAATGAAGTCCTTGACTTCACATTCGTCTGTGTGGGCGTTCTTCTGGCATTAAGCTCATGTTACTACATAAAGTAGCATGCAGTTCCTATTGTGAGTTGTAGGTTATTGTCTATGTTTGAGAGAACACACAGGGGCGCTCAATCAAAAACAGGAGAAAGGTTTCCTCCTTACGGAAAATGACCTTCACACACCCAGGCACTGGGTGTGGCCCAGGTTAATAATGTTAAGGGTCGCCTCATTGGAGTGTCTTGATTTGTTCTGATCCTAATAAAATCTTTGTTTCCATCACACCTCAGAATTACAAAAAAATGTGCTTCATTTTTCTTTCTTAACTGCTGAATATATGCAGTTCATTTGCAGTATTTACATTTTATTACAAAAAATGGACACACTACAGCCTTTCCTTTCATACACATGTATCCCAACAAGCTTGTCTTTACTTTTCTTTATCTGACTCCAAAGTGAAAGGAGTTTGTAAACACCAATCTCCATGTTAGAACATGTGGCGAATTGTTGAAAGACATAGTCAAGGCTTTGAGCTCTGTCTTTGAAGCTCAGCAAATTTGGCAAGACAAATACGGAATTCAAAGCCATCTTTATTTATTGTTTGGACTTTTGCAACCCACCAAAAATCGGCCACCAGTGGGAATTACTGTTCAAGTGTATGGTAACCATAGTGTACCCAGGGACTGTACGTTAATGTCTCATATGGACTGCGTCACTCCTTGTGCCAACCACTACTATGACAGAGTACAGCATGGCTGTAGCTCTTCCACGAGCAGCCTGGCTGTGCAGGTTTAGACTGTAAATTCAACCTGTCAAAATTAACCCTTTTTACAGGCATAAACCTTTTGTTTAAATATCACACTTACGGTAGGCCCTGTATTTAAAAGTAGGCTATTTAGAAGTCTAATATTTCACGTCCTTATAGTGAAAACGTGTAAAAGTTATTTTCATTGTAGCAAGACTGGCTGCTTCCTTAAGGAAATGCTGGATTACATTATAACACCATATGATGCTAATTTCGGCTTGCTAACAGCTAGAGAAATATTTCCAGGACGTTTTCATAGTTAAGCAAAATCCAATGTAATCGATTTTTGTCTAGCTATTACAGGAAAGTGATTTTAGAAACATGACTTTTTGCCTGTCTAAAGCCTCTGGAGGCCTTTCTGTAAGTATTCCCCTGTCAACTGGCAGGTTGCCCTGTGTTGTATGACAAAGGCGCATATGGTTAAACCACGAGTGCCTCTACCACATAGCCCGGACCACAAGTGCTTCTTAACCACGCATTCCTTTACCATGTAATTTTGTTGTAAAGTCATGAATGGTTAGTGGGTAGCATGGTTAAGAGCACCTATCCACGACCCCCCCTGCCCTAAGCCCTAAAATTCTAACCCCCCTACCGTGCCCCCTGCAATGAGGTCTAAAACCAATTCTGCCCTTAAAACTACCCCCTTCTTCCCTGAGGCCTAAAGCCCTGCCCCCCTACCATAAACGACCCCTCCCCAGAGCACTAAAACGTACCTCTCTCTGTCCATAAAACTACTCCAAACCCTTCCACTGCCCTGAGACCTAAAACCCTGCCCCAATTAAAACAAGCATAGCCAATAGGTCTCCCCTTTGGGTCCTTATAAGTATTTAGCCCTGAAGCACCTACGTTATCCTGGGTGCTACAACATCTACTGTTCTTAAATTGTTTGATACATTTCACCTTCAGACGGATGGTACTGAAACCCTAACTGCATGTGAGGAGGAAAAGAAAACTCATTTTGTAAGAGGCTGTGAAGTGTACATCTTGCTTATACAGCACCGAGGTACATATGCAGGCCACTGAAGTGGGGTCACGTGCAGTAACGGATGCTCTAGAAATAAAGACATAGAGTACAAAAAACCTATATTATCTGAGACGGAGGGAGGAGCGGCCAGGCACAGGACATAAACGACACAGCTGCAAATGCCACCTACTGGCACTGAGAGGGGACATTGGAGAAAGAACGGATGAAGAGAATAGAGGAGAGTACAGGAGAGTAGCGAGAGGTGAGATAGCAAAGAGGGAAAGGTCTGGAGAAGAAGAGAACTGATAGAGGCGAGATTAGGAAAGAAAATTACAGAAGGGTGAGAGGCAGTGGTGAATGAAGGAGGGGTAAGAATGGAATGACTGAGTGAAAGGAGGAGGGGAAAGGACGGGTGACAGATGGTGAATGGAAGAGAGCGAAGGCCGGGGATGGGGTGGGGCGAGACATAATAAAGAAGGGAGAGGAAGATGGGGAGAAATTGAAGGTGCAGGACGAGCGAGGAAGGGGGCGTCAGGCAGTGAAGTGAAAAGAAGACACATGGAATAGTAGAGAATGGAAGGAGAGAGGAGACCGTAAATGGCAAAGGAAAGACGACTTGGGGACTGTGAGGAGGTGTGAGAATTGAGTGGGAGTAGAAGGGGGAGCTAAAAGAGGAATGCAATTGCTGCAAGTCATGCAGGAATGGTCATCTTCGAATAGACCGCAATGGTGAAGGCTCTGTAATCATAAGAAGCATGCCTCGACTCGCTAGGCCGTGCCAATCACCTACATGTGATGGGAAAAGGATGCGCCAACTTGTAGTGTGGCAAGACGGCATCGCGTGAGGTACTTGCGACAGCATCAAAATTCCATTGCAGGCTTTATAATAGAACTAACGTAAGGGACTTGGAGATGGTACCTACGCCTAAAGAAAAACGTAAATGTTCCAAACAAAACTGCACATCTAAAAGTTTCAACAACTCCAAAAAGGAGCAGACCCTTGTCTCATTGAACTATTTTCATCTTGCATGACATTCTGAAACCGGGGGAGGGACCTCACCGCCAACAATGGCGGGCCCGTGAGTGTGGAGCTCCCCTGGCCTGGTGGCGTTCCAGGAGGCCCCCGCCCTTTTGAAGGCCGCTAGGCTGCCCCCTGTGAAGGTTCTGGACATCCAGGGGTGTCGGCAGAGACCCGATGCAAGGAAATATTTGTCGGTGCTGGCAAGTTTAATGGTACTCAATTGACCAACTTCGGAACGACGATTGCAGACTTGGCAGTGCATGGATTCACGTCGTACAGGTTCTATCGCTTAGGATATCAGTAATTGGTGTTTTTATTTAATGATTCACGGGACGGCTCTTTGAGATAAGCACTTGCATCTGACATCGGTGATTGTTTTGCAATCTTGCACGCACACACGATCTTAAACTAAATATAAAGACTGCTTGGTAGGTAGAAGAAGAGCAAAAGGGACGAAACGAAGGAAGAGACAGAAGGAAGTACAACAGTAAAGGAAGATAAGGCTACGGGAGAAAAAAAGCAAGTGGGGTAGAGATGAGAAAATAGTTTAAAGCATGAGAGAGAAGAAGGGCAGAAAAAAACAAGACCGAAAGTGGTGCGCGTGCGAGCGCTCTTGTGCCCGCTGCTGCAGGAGAAGACCGCCATCTGTTTCCAATTAACAGGCGTGATAATTGGAAACCGATGGTGCTGATGCTTGCTCGCGAGCACCCTAGGCCAGAGAACAGAGAAGGCGGGACATGTACCCGCCTTGGGCCAATTGCGTGCTGTCTTTCTTAGAAAGTCGCATGCAAAGCCCAATAATAAGTGATAAAAAAAACTACACACTCACAAGCATCTGTTTGGAGTTTAAAAGCCCTTACTAAATGCCTCGCAGAGCAGCGCATGAGCACTGGCTCAGGCGAGACCTAAAAACGACCTCTATATCCTGTGCCCCGAATCGTAAAACCACCCCACTCCTGAAAACTCCCACCAAACCCAGCCCCTAAAATTATTCTGAACCCCGCCCTGCGCCCTAAAAACCTGCCTCTTCCCAAAAATAGCCCTTCCCCAAACCCCCTCCCCCGGCTCTGAGCCCTAAAGCTGACCCCGCACCCCTAAAAAATACCCCCAGCCCCACTTACCTCCTCGTCTGGAGCTTCCTGTTCCTATGCTTCCTCTTCTTCTCCTCGACTATCCTGAACACTAGACCGCTATCTGCCTTAACCACGCATATGCATGGATAAGGCAGACTCGTTGTTCAGGGAAGCGAGGTTGCGCTTGCATTGTTCGGCACGTGTGGCTCTGCCTGCGTTGTTCTGTCTGTTCCCTGCTCCCCTGTGGTCAGATGTTAACTGCTTTGAGGACAGGGACCATAACTGCCAAGGTTTCAGATTGCTATGTGTGATATTTTCATAATTTCTGTGTAATTTCAACAACTATGAGTGACACTTTCTCAGCAAAATCAAGCAATGAAAACGAGGGAAACATATACATATCAGAAATTACACCCATTTAAGTAACGAGAAACTCTAAGAAGATCTTAAAACTGCTGCAAAGCACCAGAAATGAATGGAAGGGCACTACACTAACCTAGTTCAATGGCTCAGTCTAACAGAACTGTATGCATGGCAGTGACAGAATTGTCTCTGAATTTGTTGAGGGTACTGGGACTGGATTTTAGTGTTGAATGTGGGAGGACACTAGGATTACCATAATACACTCCCCACATGCACCACCCGTTCTCAGAGCTTAAGTTGAGTGGGACCAGCTCTCTCTCTTGCACCCAGTTCAAAAAAGTGGCTTCGAAGGGTCATAAGACTGACTTCCTCTCAAAGCTACACATACGCAATAAGCTACAAGAGGTCTTGTCCTTCAACTGCCCAGCTGACCAGTAGCAGCTGGACCTGGACATGACCCTCCTGTTGACCTCTGCCTGCCACCCTGTGAGTCTTTAAGTACATCCTATGAGGTACTGGGGGGCTTTAGTAGTGTACTATGGTAGAATGGGACTTAAAGGATTAACGTCGGAAGGTAAAATCATTGACCAGGACAAATCTGATCAGTGTATCCGACCCTCGCTTTATCGTGCTCAGCGTTAAATTGTGCCTGGACCATATTCTCCAGTGACTATTGACTATCAACAACACTTTGTGCTTCTTGACGCTATTTCTACTTAAAACTTTAAAAATTCATCTCTCTGGTCACCTTCTTGGATATTTGTCATTTTGTTTATTTGATATTGATTTATTTGTTGTTGTTTTGCAATTCGACATTATTACTGTTATAGTGCTGCATAAATACTCTACACATTGTCTCCAAGTTAAGCCTGTCTGCTCTGTGCCAGAGCCACCAGAGGGTTGAGGTCTGGTTTATTTAAAGGTTTTAGTGGTTCACCCTGACAAGTACTGTGATTATAACTTGAGGTGGGTTCCTAGCCCCTCAGCTAATAATCCAGTATCTTACAAAGGTTATACATTTGGGAAGCTGTTTTTGGGGCTAGGCTGATCCCGAGGTCAGTGACTTGTTTAAGGTGGTGCTGAATTACCATCATATCTGGTGCTGGGTTACTTGTTCAGTGCTAGGCAGTGGTGTTACTATAATGGTGCAAAGCGCAATACTTAACATTTTTTTGCATACTATTATTCAATAATTATTGAGGTTCTAAAATTATTTTTTTTGTTCTCCCGTTTCACAGCATGGAACAGACGCAGCTATTGGACTGGGAGGACACACTGCTCAGCTCCAATGGTTCAGAGTTAAGCCAGGAGCCAGTTGGGAAGCTCCGCCTTTGCAGCGGTGCACATGGACCAGAGCGAGGTGAGTGCCAGGGAACCGAGGTGCCTTTGTCCTGATTAGATAGGATAAAATAAGCTACTATTCAGCACAAGCGCCCCCTCTCACAAATTGAGTCGAATGTTGCACACCACTTTTCCAGTGTGCTACCTTTAGACACCTTATAGATAATCGCATGTTTTCCTTGTTCTGCAGGTTGTGCAGTAACTCCAGATTGTACCTTTTTCTGTCTTTTTACAAGCTTCTTGGTTAGCAGACCTAATTAATACCTGTGTGAGGAGGGAGCACAGCATGAAAATGAACCAAACTATAACCTCAAAATACGAGCAAGGGAAAAATCGTCCGCCGTATACCATGCCAGGTATCCCAACACCCCTCCAGCCCCCCTATGCCCACAGTGTGGTGGCATTGGGCAATATTTGTAGGAGAAGGCTGTTTTGTCCATGGCATCAGGTATCCACCAAATGTCTGCCAGAAACCTCTGAGCAGCATCTGTAAATATGTCTCACTTCTGGACAGCTTCAGCCTGGCCGAGCTCACACCAAAGCCTCATTCAAAAGGTCCCGATGAGCTTACTTTAGTTCTTGCACCCGACTGGTTTCTTGTGCTCTGGTCAGGAAAAAGTAGAACTTTGCTCCTCTCCATGATAGACTTCCTTTGTAAGCCCTCAAGTTCCAGGGATGGTTCCGTTCGGCTCTGAAACTCTACCAGGTGTTGTCTCTAGTGGAGAGTCGCACCACTTTAAGAACACTGAGAGCATCAAGGGATTCTCCTTCATGCACCTCCTCTGGCAGAAGTGCTTGGACTACTTCCATCAGATCACCATCCACTAGGATAGCAGGTGACTCCAGATGCACAGTTTTGAAACCTCCATCAGGTCTCCTTATCTCATGTAGCTGATGCTCCATCCCTAAACCTGGGTGCGCTGCCTCCAGTTGTGCTTGCTTTTCCTCCAGTTTGCTGTCCGCTCGCAAAACCATCTTTTCCACATTACTAGCACTCATTTGTAATTTCTTAATAGCTGTCATCAACAGAGTCTCAAACACCACCTGTCCGGTTCACACAAGTTGCTCCAAGCTCTCCGTCACTCCTAGTACGAAGTTGTTTAGAAGCAAAAAGGTCACTTTTCTCTCTCTCTTGGACCTGTGTTACTTGTCTTTCTTAACCTCTTCTCAAGTGTGGTGCCCGGCTGACAGAAAACAATTTCCAAATAATCACTCTTTGCAACACTGCAGATTTCGACAGATCAACAAACTTCAGGACCACTACTTGTCCTGCGCCTCTCCGCTCCTAACCTTCCTCCCCCACACTGCTGGAACCAGTCATGGCTCTCTCGATCCTAGTGTACCATTACAAAATATTCCAGCAAAGTCGAGCACTATGTAAAACAAGGTTGTATGATCGCACTTCGGAAACCGACACAGCGCGAGCAAAGACAACGCCGTTTTCACTTCGCAAACGGCATTACATCGCAGGCCTTCAGTGCGCATGGTATCCCCACGCGTTTGTAGTGTCTCTGCCGCGTTTGTGCAACACATCGCAGGTCATCACGCCGCCTGCTAATAAATCGTATTTTAGTATGTGTCCGTGACACTCCATCGCAAGTGTTGAAGAACGCTATTACCACTCCTGTTAGCGCATAAACCGAGTCACAGAAAAAAAAAACAGCCTTTGTGCATGCCTGTGTGCATGTCATAGGCATACAGCAAGACTAAAGAGACCCTGGGTGTTATGGGTTTTCCAATACTTCTGTAGCGAATGCCAGCTCACCACAATCTTACGAGTGTGTGTTCCTTTTGTTTTTCATTGAATACGGTCTCTTGGAGTGACATGTGACTGGTGCTTCTACAAAGCAATGGCTGAAGGGGTAAGCGGTTATCTTCCTGGATGTTCTAAGATTACCGATGGCCAAACGATCCAGTGGCTGAAGAGACCGATACAGCTGTGTCTAAGCAGGCCTTAAAGAAGACCATTACAATGGCCTACCATTACAGTGCAAGGACCACTGACCTTACCTGCACAGCAGTGCGAACACTTCATAAGTAGACAGACATGTCTATCCATTTGTACCGATGCTGGTGAAAGAGAAATACTCCCAATGGGTTGATAAAACATCAATCATAGGAACCAGAAGGCGTAACGAGGAAAAACCAATTCCCATCTCTTTACATATTTGTTTTTTTCATGTGCAAGAACAGATTGGTTATCACCAAATCCAACACACTCATAAAGTAAATACAGCACTTTACAGTATATAAGCCACACAAGGAACAAGAGGGTAAATGCCTCGCCTCTAAAACCTTAAAATCCAACATTTTTGAAGGCATCTGTACAAAGAAACACAAGGAATTCAGACACACGTAGAGAAGGACTCCTAATTTTTGTAGGAATTAAAAAACGCTTCAAATGTTTTTAAACATAAAAAAAATGCTCTAGTTTATGTAAAGCAAATCTTGCACATTCCTCACCAAATTGGTATTGCACATACAAACATACATACAGCATTGGAATACTCAATAAACCATGAGACAATACTTACAAAATATTTTGTGAGGGTTTACTAATGCGCACACCTGCTTTGACTAACCTGACTAACCTAATCTTGGCAACTGTTTCTTTAATATTTAGATCTGCGAGGCTGAGCAATGTCTTTCATGCACCCATTCATCCATCCGCCGCCATGCACCCATCCACACTTTTATCCATCCATTCATCCATCCATCCCCCACCCAGCACCCATCCATGCATCCATCCACCCAGCACCCATACATGCATCCATCCACACATACACCAACCATTCATCCATCCGCCATCCACCCACCCATCCATCCATCCACCCACCCACTCGCCACACACACATCCATCCACCCAGCCACCCATAAATATTGACACCTGCGCCATTATAACATCCACCATCACCCATCCTTCATTCATGCATCCATCCACCCACTAGTGATAGCCACAGTTTTTTGAAAATTGACATCCATTCATCCATCCGCCATCCATTCTTCCATCCATCCACCCACCCACTCACCACACACACATCCATCCACCCAGCCACCCATCAATATTGACATCTGAAAATTGACATCTGCGCCATTATAACATATCTAGGCTGTGAATACATAAAAAGTTAATGTAGCGCTGCACTTGTAAGTGTGGCGACTTGATAGGGCGTTGATAGGAGGCTCGAACCCTGGTTGACAGCACCAAAGTCGGCAGAGCTATACGTCAGCCCACATCCTCTCACTGTCATCGATGCAGCAATTCTAAGATATATAAATATAAAACAACTGTTTCTTTATTTTTTACATCTGCGCTGGCATGTACGTGACCAGGAACAAGGAAAAGCCCGTTTCTGATTTATTCAAAGGTACGTGACCGTCTGCATTTTGGCTTGGACGTGACAAGGAAAAGCCCGTTGTAATGGCATCTTAACATCGCATGCGTTGTAATTGCATGCGATGTTAATGGCATAGCGCCGTTGTAGCATGCGTACTAAAAGCATGCGATGTCAACGATCATGCGATGTAAAAGTCGCGGTGCGATAGCACCCCAATGTTTTGACCCCGATGTGATGGGTGTTTCACGTAAAACAACAGTTCACTGTGGAACAGGGCCTAGGGGCAATTCCAGGCCGACTATGATGGAGCAGAAGACGGATACAGCAAGCATGTTCCCCCGCCAAAGGTTTTACCTTCAGACGTAGTCTCCAGCTGCTGGGAAGCTTCTTCTGATCTCTACTGCAGCCCCCAGCTCCTCATGGTAGGTTTCTACTCACCAGATGTCTCTCCAGCCAGCAGGACCTAGGCCTCTTTAGTAAAATTGGTGTCAGGAGTCCTTCTGGGTCCCTGAAGCAGGTAAATAGAAGGCAAATTGCTTGACCGTTGGAGAGCAGTTCTAGTCCCTGGGTGCCATCTTATTTCAGAAACCTTTGTGTGAGTCCTCTTCTTCCAACAGAAGTCAGGATTCCTCTTCCAGCAGGGTCGCCTATTTTATAAAAAGTCTTGTTGGGTCCATGAATGTTCTGAAGAGGTGGTGGTTGAAGTGTCAGATGTTTCCTATGTACTTGTTAGTAACTGGAAACATTGTACCACCCAATCCAAACTATTTAATTGCTCCTCCCCCACTTCCTTTTGCAGCACTTCCCTTTTGCCTTACTATAATAAATTACCCAGCATCCACTGTTTCCAAATGGCAGGACGAAACCGGCAAAATACAGACCCGTATGTAGCTTTTTGTCCACTTGAGTCAGACCATGTAGGAGGGTCCTGGGGATGAACTGGAGAATCCCTCTGTGGCATCTCAATGTTAAAAGAGGTAGGTTAATGCTGCTCTATGTTCTGCCAACTGTTCCTGTCCACTCCTAAAAAGCTAAGTCTTGCTAGGTGTCTGCTGTTAGCACCAACTGGCCTTTTTTGGACTCAAAGGCCAGCCATTGCTCTCTGAGCCAGGGTTGTTAACTCTGCTAGCCGATAATGCATCTTCCAGCTCTGGAGTTGTGATAGGTGGATCCCACCGCCTCACCCCGCCTACTCGGTGATTGGAGACAAGCTGTCTTGGAAGACCCTGGGAATGAATAGGAGAAGACCTCCCTTGCATCTTCAAGTCAAGCAGTACTACGAAGGCGGCCCTTTCTTCTGATCACTGCGCTTGTCCTCTCCTAGATAGCTAGCTTCTGTTAAGGTTTCATCAGTTAACATCCATTGGCCTTTCTTGGGCTCAGAGGCAGGTCATTGTTCTCTGACCCAGGGTAGTTAGTTCTCCCAGCCAAGGATGTACTCCAGCTCTGAATGTGTGATAAGTGGCAGAGGTTGGGCCTACAAGTTCAACACGGTAAATCACTGTATAACAAACTCCGTATCTTTTTTCTTCTTTTTAAAAAAAGTCATTTTTAAACGTCACTTGGATTGTTCAATAGGGAACTGCACAATGCAATGTGGGAACTTTTATCCTCTTAAAGTTGATCATTGATGTTATTTTTGCTCTTACAATGTGTATTGCTGCTGGCACTTCTTTTAAGGATGTTATTTTATATCCAAATAAAGATTATTATTATTATTATGAAAAAAAGAGCTGGGTTTAAGCTATTTCTGGCTAAGTCTGTCTAAAGTAGATTTTTACATAGTTACTATTCTGTTTGTTATGGAAAGTCTGATTTCACCGTAAAGTCAGAATTTAAAAACGAAGTTGGAAATAATTTGAGGCATTTATTTAGCCCTTTTCTAGGAGCAGGTTGAAAAGAAAGATTTTAATCCCAACCTTCGCCTATTAGGAAAATGTCTACTCAGTTAAATGTTTGAGTTTTATTTCACTGTGAGGATATCCTGACCCCAGTATGTCCTATATTTATATATGAATATATAAGAATCAGTGTTTTCCACGGATGTGTCACTGCAGTGCATTTAAACTGCAGCCTAGCCAAAGCACAGAAGTGCTCTTGACAGAAATATATTTTGGTCACTCATGTGGAATGTGTAAATATGCACTGCAGCCTACTTATTGTATTGTAATTGCATTTATAAAGTGCATACTATCCCATGACACCATATCATGAGTGATGCAAAGTCCTAAGCAGTGCTTTGTGGGGGCATACATTATAGTTAGCTCAGGTAACTATAACTGCTGAATTTCACTGGTTTTGTTTTAGCGAAATCTGAGCCTAACTAACGTCCTGGTAACCTTTGTTTTTTCAGTGAATAATATATATGTGTGTGTGTGTGTGTGTGCGCGCACATCATTTAACTTTCCATGCAATAGGTACATTTTAAGCACCATGTACATTGGACTTTTCGGGAAGTAGAAGTTAAATAGGCGAAATAGTGACTTCCAATATATAGAACCTGTTTTAGAGGTGAAGCAAAGGTAATTTACTACTATTTAGCAGTGGAACTGTGAGTCCGCTTGTGGGCAGTGCCATTTAGACACTGGGTGCAGGCTGACATCGGAGCACTCCTCTGGCTGGTCCAGGACCAAGGACCCCACACTATGGAAAACGTCATTTGGGGAAGTTACTAACTCATCCCAGTGCTTCTTCCTCCTCACAGTTGTGGCTAAGAGTGGAAACCTGTACCAGAGCCCCGAGAAAAAGCACCGGTGTTGGAACTTAATCAGTTCTGCACCTGTGACGAACCTTAATTTCTGAAATGCTGTCTCTGTTCAGCTTGTCTCTTGTATGTCAGTACACAGTAATGTAAACAATGGAAGACATTCACAACTTTGAACACGAGGAAAGAGCAAAGCCAAGACTCGTACAAATAAAAAGGAGTCCCAGGCGCGTGCTTTGCTGACCGATACTCACATTGATCCTCCGGTAAAGCCTTAAGAGGAAGGGAGAGTGTCCGAAAGTCCTGTCTCTGTGATTACTCTAAGGGAATCATTTTTCGATGATGAGCAGACACTCAATGCTGTTGACACCTGTTCCAGCACCAGTGATTCCTTCACTCCACCAAATCTATGTGACTCTTTTACTCTGGGCTGGTAGTAGTCATTTCGGCTCATCAGCCAATGCTCTTCAGAAGAAAGAACAGCCCAGAAGACATTTTATGTGCTTATGACCCTTAGTTCCAGGAGTCTGATGGCAAACCCCAGTCATTGGAGGCCTGGACTTCTTTGATTCAGTCTGGGTTGACTTTAAGCCACTGTCTCCTCCAAAGGAGGAACAGTTCAGACTTTAAGCCTCATGTGATGTCCCATTCTTTGCAGACATTGCCTGGAATGCATTACTCTGTTCTTCAAAATCAAGATTTTGGCATTCCGTAAGATTGTAAGCAATAACATGACTGATGACAAGCTCCATTGTGTCTAGTGTGCAGATATATGTGACACTTTGATGCCACCATGTTTTGCCCTGCAATGTAGGAGAGGCAACACAAGGCTCCTTGTGAGAACATTGTCTCTCAGAGAGGCCAGCAAGTGTATTGAATTCTACAAAAGTGAGCATGTGTTTATCATTCAGGCACATCGACGGTTGGGTATTCTAACAAATACAGCTAGCAAGTGCACTGTGTTTGCAGGCTTCATGCTGTAGAGCCGTCCGTCTTATTTTTTGCAACCCTTTGGGATCCTTTCTCTACATATTTGGACATCTTATTGCGCACTTACTACGGTAAAAGAAGAGGAGGTGTTTTACCTGCTGACTGTGGGGATTAAAGGAGTCTCCGATGATGGAGCTTATCTAGCAGCTAGGATATACAATTTCCATTCCTTCATTTGCAAAGTCTCAGGTAAAAGATGCATCAAAATATGCGGGTCTACCCATTTCAGGATATGTGCGATCTTTGGTACTTAAGCAAATGGTCTGATTACTTTGTTGAAGACCGAGCCTTATATGCTGAGGTGGTGGGGCTCCAAGGGAACGGTCTCCCTCTAGACCTTCCTTATGGTGGGGGAGCAGTGGAAGCACTTATTTGTAGATTAAAGCACAACAATATCCTCAACAGAAGTACAGCCAGAAGCCTTGGAAGAGAATGAGGAACCACTTCAGTAAATACTGATTCTGTCTCATGGCCTCACTAAGGCCAGAGGTACACACAGTAGAGACCTCTCTTGACCAAATAACCCCCCTCCTTTGCCTTCCCCCAACCGTCCAACATCTGTCAAGTGAAATGTGGTAAATAAATAATTAATTACCGGTACTATTTTTGAATACAATTAATAATAACAGATAGCTCAATAAATAAGAGGCAGGATCCGATGTATCCGAGTCGAACGGGCTTTATTCAGGCAAAAGGGAAGGGACAGAATCGGGACAGCCTGAAATAAAATGGAGAGGCAGCTGCAGCAATTCATCAACAGTTCAGGTTATATATATATAGTAAAACATTTCAATTACATTACATACAGTAGGCGTAACTAGTGACAAGCGTAAGATAAGAAGACATGGGCGTGAAAAGAAGGCGTGCACAGGGCGTGCACATAGACATGTGATGAGAACGTCACAGAAGTGTCATGAATGGGCGGAAACATGGAGGGGGCTACCTGAGCAGCTGGGACCCTTAACCTAATGGTGCGCGCAAACGGGCAGTGACGTGTTACCGGGGAGAACTGGGGGCTATGACTTCTGCACTAGAAGAGGAGACTAAAGTCTGCGGTGTCAGGACGACATGTACCTATAGCATATCTGGTATCTGGTGTTTGGAGTACATGTTGATAGAATCTAAAAGTTATCAGGGCAAAGGCTACTTGACACTAAGGCTGGTGCATGCATATATTCTACATGTATTGCGTGTGCTATGAATCTTCTATGAATATTAATACAGTATTTCTCTTGCATGGAGAGAAAGACTAGACTATAGCTGAAACTGTTTATGCGGTTCAGTAGCGTAGGAATGCGAAGAAGGAGAGCTGAACTGATAACTAGAAGCATAACATATTCTTGGCAAGCAGACAGGCAGGCAGAGCCAGGCCGGGCACCGCGCTGTTTGTCAGGAAGTAAGTGAAGGGTCAGGGATGCAGGTGGGGGCTGCATCGCTCCTCGGTGTGGGTTCAGGAGATGGGAGCTTGAATCTGGTGTCCGGGCCCTTTGAGGCCTAGGAACAGGGACAATGCGGGGAATTAACGTGCACACTGTAAAACGTGGCAACATAGGCCTAATACTCGTTGCTTTCACGAGAACTGGATACTGGCATACTAGAGTTGGACACAACTATAATTGCGTCTTTAATCGATCATAGGGGGATATATGCATATCGATCATGCACATATAACATAGGATGGGGAACACGTAGGCACATATGACAAGGCAAAATTAAATTTTCCTCATTCCCTCCTTGTGCCCTACGTTTCCATCAGGAAACATCAATATTCATGATACCATCTATCTGTTCATATAGCATCATTTGCTCGTCTCGAATTGTCTTGGAACGGGACTTAGGACCAGGAATACAAGAGGTAGCACACAAGCCGCAAATCGCAGGGCCACATTGTAAACAGAGGCAGCAACTGAATATGATCATTACTGCTATACCTAGGAATGACAATACTTTCCATCCCCAGGCAGATATGATACTCCAGAGCCAACCGGACCATGTCCAGGTGCCTGGATTCTGGTGTAACTGATGGGCAATTTTATGAAGTCTGGTTATAGCTGAATAAACAGACGGCGCGTTATTAGGAATGAAAATGCAGCAACTAGATCCGATGACTCTACAAGCTCCTCCTCTATCGGCCAGTATGACGTCAAGAACGAGACGATTTTGGAGCACGACAAATCTGATAGCAGATTGCTCTTCAGTTAAGTTACCTAGAGCGGAAGTAGTCTCATTCACTACTGCTTCAAGGGTTCTGGTTAGCCTACGTATTAACTTACTATTCTGGACAGGACCTATAAAGAAAAAGAAACCTTTATTGAAGTCTTGATATTGTTCTAGAGCAGTTTCAGTTTGATCGACAATTGGGGACTCAGTCTCCCTTCTATGTCTAACGTGTACTAGATGTGTGTTTCTGTGATAATCGGATGGGGCTAGAAAAACTGGTGGCAGTAGGAAGGCAATGTAACATGTTCCATCCCAATCGAGGGGCAGACGAACGAACATATGCGGTCTGACCACACACAAAATAAGAATGACGTGAGGCTTTGAAAATAGATTTCCCACTATCACTATACTCGACCACTGTAGTACAATCACTATGTCCTACATGTGTGGAACCATTCTTTCTGACACATAATTTGCCTTTGACTGGTAGAACCGAAATAGCAGGCAAATCTGGAGTAGTCTCGGACTGAACATTCAAAACCATGAAATTCAAGGAATAATTACCTAGATCATATACTTCATTTTCTAGATCTAATCCTGTTCTATGGGAAAGTCCTTCCTTGTCTGGGAAACATGTTCTATTCAGAAAGGACATATCATTCGAGGATGACGTTAACGTGGACCATGCTCCACACGAACCATTGTGTGAAAACGGATAGGGAAAGAGTGGCAGAACTCCCTTCGGTGTCTGAAAAGGGGGGAGTCGACCACACACCCAACAATTAGTGGCATTGCTGGTCTGGTGTGAATAGTGCAGCATTCGGATAAAAGTATTATTACGCATAGCAAGACGATAGGATAACTCGTGAGGAGGCAGGTCACTAAATGTGTGCTCTACTGTAATATTAGAAAACATATGTACATGTGAAATAGGAAAACATAAATGTAAAGCATAACTTATGCAAGTAACCATAAGACTCAGAAATATCAGAAAGAACAGAGTAACTATACATCGACTTCGAAGATTCTTTTGATAACGTATTCTCTTAGAGTTTTGACTAACTCTCTCACTGTGTGGGTCTATCTCATACATGTCAGGAACCTGTCTAACCGTTTCACCCGAGAGGGACTTAGACAATTAAACTGGCTGACTTACTAGACCTTAGTTTCTCTTTATACTCCTGTTGCGGAGTTTTCTCTAACAAGGAAAGTTTAGATTCAGTGTCTGGGCAGTCCTTGAGAACGGGGCAGTCTTTAAGAAAAGTCTTTGGTTTGAGTCCATGAAACTTCTTGACATGGCTGGAATGCAGCCACCCTTTTCGTCCTTCTATCTTCACGGCTGTCCTGGTTGTAAGCAGTACAAGGCGGGGCTCCTTCCAGCGGGGCTCCAGCGGACTTGAACGATCAAAGTTCCTCACAAGTACCAGATCCCCTGGTACGACCTCATGCGGTTTCACTTCGGTGTTGGCTGGAAAAGCAGCGGCAACCTGTGAACGACAAGATTGTAGTGCAGACATCAAGGAGGCTAGGTAATCTGTCAGCATATTACTGTCAACATCTGTAATTGTACGTGGTCTAGGTGTACCCCACATATTTGGGGGACGACCGAACACTACCTCATACGGAGATAGACCTGAACGGGAATGAGCAACCATTCTCATATAAAAAAGGGCGACTGGCAGTGCTACCATCCAATATATGCCTTTCTCTGCGCATACTTAGGCGCTCCATCTGAATATAATCCATCTGGAGGACTTCAAAAGGGTGGTCGGGAGGATGGAATCCACCTTGTTCCACCGGGACACTTTTACCTGGATTGAACTGACAACAGATCATGCAGGTACGCACTTTCTGTTTGGCTGCTGCTCGTAAATGCTTGTTGAACCAGAGGTTCTGGATGCTGTCTAACATGGCTTTTTCTCCTAAGTGTGCTGGACTATGTGCGGTGTTAATAATGACTTGAACCATAGAGTCGGGGAGAAACCATGTGGCTTTTCCCTTCGTCAACCATCCTTGATCTGTCTGGACCCCTCCTTGTTCGGACCATTTCTTTATTTCATCGGGAGTAGCATGTAACTGTATCTATTACATCTTGTGTAGGGTCCTTAACTGTCATACAAGTGGTCTGATCTGGAATGTCTGTCTGTGTCGTGTTAACTGGAATGTCTGGAGTCTGAGCTGTGAGCTTGGCTGTTCGATCTGCTAGATCGTTACCCTGGGAAATGATGTCAGTGACTTTCGTATGTGCCTTGCACTTCATGACGGCGATAGCTGTCGGTAAATGTATTGCATCTAACAGAGCTTGAATGAGGGGGCCATGCTGAATCTTGGTTCCATGAGAAGTCATAAAACCTCTTTCTTGCCAGAGCACTCCAAAGTCGTGTACGACTCCGAATGCATAACGTGAATCTGTGTATATGTTAACTTTCAGGTTCTTGGCACGTATGCAGGCTTGGGTCAGAGCGACAAGCTCTGCTGCTTGAGCAGACAGGGTGTCAATACGATGTGTTTCTATAACTTCGGTTTCAGTAGTTACTGCATACGCGGCTACTAGTTCTCCTGTACTTGTTCTCATACATGAACCATCCACATAAAGTGTCAGGTCGGGATCAGGTAATGCAATGTCTGTCAAGTCTTGTCTTGGCTTTGTCATGGTGTTAACAACTTCCACACAGTCATGTGTGGCAGGATTTGAAGTAACTGACGGTAACAGTGTAGCTGGATTTAAAATGTTGCAGCGTCTGATTTCTATGTGTGGCTGAAACAGTGTCAGTTCATAACCAGTTAAACGTGCAATTGTCAAGTGCTGAGTCTGTGTTCGGTTTAAAAGAACTTCCACGGAGTGTAGAACTTGTACTGTCAGGGAGTGTCCTAACACTATGGAATCACTTTGTCTAATAGCTAGAGCTGTGGCTGCAACTGACTTGAGGCACGCAGGCAGAGCCTGGGCCACTGGATCTAATGTGCTAGAAAAATAAGCACAAGGCTTGTATTGTCCTGCTTGATCTTGTGTGAGAACAGATAATGCAGTACCATCACGTTCAGTGACAAAAAGTGTGAAAGGCTTACTGTAGTTCGGTGTTGCTAGAACAGGTGCTTGGCATAAAGCTTTCTTTAATTCATTGAAAACAAGTGTATGTTCCTGGGTCCAAGGGAGGACAGTCGATACGGCTGCCTCCTGTGTCGTTAACTGTATCAGTGGCTTGGCTAGAAATGCGTACTGAGGAATCCATTGTCTGCAGTAAGAAGTGAGGCCGATAAAAGCTCGTACCTCCTTCTGTGTCTTGGGCTGTGGAAGATGTGCTATTAACTGGATACGGTCAGGTGTCAACTGCCTACCCCTCTTGGACAGTAAGTGTCCTAAGTAGACCACTTGCTGGACACAGAATTGCAATTTGGAAGGGGACACCTTGTGCCCCATCTCGGCCAGGAAATACAAGACTGTCAGTGACGCACGCTCGCAGTCACGTTCAGAACGGGCTGTGATCAATAGATCATCGACATACTGGAGCAGGGCAGTGTCAGTTGGCATGTGAATATTGTCTAGTTGTCTTTTAAGTGCTTGACTGTAAATGCTAGGACTTTCTGTGAAACCTTGAGGTGCTCGCGTGAATTTATAACTTCTTCCATTTTAACAGAATCCGAAAAGGAACTGGCTGTCTAGGTGAATGGGGACACTAAAGAATGCGTTCTTGAGATCGATAACAGTGAAGAACGTAGCTTCGGAATCAATGGCTGTCAATAGGGAAGAAATATCTGGAACCACAGGGTACTGGGGTATGATACATTTATTAAGTTCTCGAAGGTAAATCACTAATCGATAAACTGGAGGTGCATTTGGATCAGTACGTTTCAGAATCGGAATGATAGGAGAATTACATACATTGGAGTCAGTTTCTACAACCACTCCTTGAACAATAAGTTCGTCAATAATGTTGGATAAGGCTGCTACAGCCTCAGGTGGCAATTTGTACTGTCGGATTCGTGGTAATACAACACCTTTCTTCAGAGTGACACGATGGGGTGTGATGTGCATACTACCTACATCAGTTGGACCTTGCGCCCATAAATGCTGTGGTACGTTCAATAATCTTGGATCAAAATCTCGTAATACATAATGACCTTTAAAATCTCTCAGGAACAGTCGCACCCCTTCTGGGGAGCAGCATATGACTGCTTCTAATTCTTTCAGAGTTTTAATACCTAATAAATTTTCTGGACATGATTTCGTGAGTAACAAGTCTGTAGTTCGGGACAATGGACCAACTTCTAGAGTAACTGGTTTCGATATTTCATTAACAATAGGCTTTCCTGAAAATCCAAGGGAAACCTTTCTAGAGCCTGAGAGTGGAGCCCCTGGAACCTCGTCATGACTGATGGTAGTCCTACTTGCCCCTGTATCAATCAGAAACTTTCTGTCTTTCCCTAATACTTGACTATGTACATAGGGACCCTCTTGATCTACAGGAATCTCGATGAGAGGCAAGCCTACCTCCCTCTCTAGGCTGTTTCATGAATACGGTTGATAATCTGGATACTCTGACTGTGCGTACTGGTACATCTGCTGTGTAACGTGTTGTGTTGCAGCTATAGGCTGCGGTACTGTAACTGTCTGTTGTGCATTCTGCGGTGGCTGGGAAGTCTGTGAAACTTGCTCTTGTCTAGGCAGACGTGGTCTTTCTTTAGTTTTACCAGTAGCTATGTTGTGTTTCAGAACTGCACATTCGTTTATATAATGACCTGGCTGTTTACAGTAATTGCATGTCCCTTTAACGGGAGCTGCAGGATGACTGGCTTGATTCGGACCCCTCTTCTGACTGTCTTGCGGAACAGACTGTGCAACTAGTACTTTCATTTTCGTGTCTTTCATACGTCTCCTTTCGTGTTCCTGCTCTTCCCTGATTCTGTTCTGGTGATACTGGAGCATCTGAAGCATCTGTGACGGAGTATTAGCTTGCCAGGTACTTTCGACTTTCAGTACTCGATTTTTAACTTGTGGACTTGAATTCTCAACTAGTTTGGTGACAAAAAGATGGGGATACGATTCACTACTTGTTTTCAGACCACTATTAATAATAAAACATTTCTCAAATCTAGAATAAAAATCACTAGTATCTTCGTCTTGTTTCTGTTTACAGGCTGAGATGGCATCCCAATCTTCCTTTTTCGTGGCTAGTAATCTTGGCAAAACTTGTATTAACAATTCGGGCAAAGCTTTAGCTTTATCCCCAAGACCGATACCTGGTACTCGTGTATTATCTTCAGTTTCTAATGCTGTCCAATCTATCTTTTTCTCTCCCACCTCCCATTCTTTTTCTTTGAGTTTTTCATATATGCCCGCAGGCAACAGGACCTTTAACATTTTAATGATGTCAGGATACGTGTATTCTCCCATACGGAGCATGTCCTTTAATTCACGGTGGAACCCTGCTGGATCTTTATCGTGACAGGGAATTAACTTTTTCATTTCCAAGAGTTCTATTTTTGTGATAGGGGTGTAAACAAATACTCGATCTAGACCACCCCCCTCTTTCTTTACTGGATGTACTTCTCGTAACGGATTCTGTCTGTCTATGTAGAATGATTTTCTTTCTGGAGGTGAGACGGGAACAAAATGTGGATTCAGAAACGTTCTGTATTTGTGGCGCTGTTCTAATATGACGCTAATTAAATCGGTACCTAGCCCTTTCCATCTGTTTTGGAGTAACTCGTTTAATACATCATGCAGAGGACCTGGATCAGAATGCTGTTCCTCATACAGTGTAATGAGGTGCTGGATCATATACATACCCACCAGACGTTGCTCGGCTGGGGGCAGTTTCAGAAACGTTTGGGCCACTATTTCATCTGGAAACGTGGTCGAATCACTAGTCCATCGGACTGCTGATCGGGCTAGTTCTTGTTCGTGCATTGTACTAAGCTCGCTATAACCTATTCGTGATTTCAGAATTTGATCGGTGGCCTGGAATACTTGCTCAAGAGAACACTGTTCTGGTGCTGGAGGAGGAAAAACTTTCTTGTAGTCTAGGCGTGAACGTCGGTCGGAAAGTCTAGTTCTACCTACATACGCTATTCTGGAGGGATTCTCGCTGTCTACCTCTTCACTAGAAGAGTCATTCTCTTTCTCGGTTGCTCTTTTTTCTTCCTCCTTCTGGTGTATACCTATGATTTCCCTACGAATTTTCTTGTACATACTCTCTACACTAGCTTGTGTCTTGTGTTTTCCCTCGGCTATATTGTCACTCCACTTAGTCAGACCTTTCATCTCGTCTTGGTCTTTATCTGGATAATCTTGCTCTCTTATTAAACAGTTAATCAAGAACTTTAAAATCATAAGTTGAACCTCGGCTTTCCTGTGAGCCATAGCTTCGTGAATACTTCCTGGATTCTCTCCTGTACGGACGAAATGATATATTCTGTCTAGATGTTCCGTCATGTCGGGCAGGGTGGCCAGAAAGCTGGCAACCCGTCTTAAACGTACCGAATATAATATCATATGATCTTCACCGGGAACTGGATCATATATACAGTCAGTAAGAAGTCGCTTAAGATCTGTGTATGTAGCCACTTTTGGCGTACGTTGTAATGCTGCTTCATGCAGCGTCAGTCGTCTTGCTTGAGGCGGGGTGTCAGGAGCACTTCCCCCTACTGCTCCTGAACTAGAATCGTCAGTTAATACTGTACGTGCTGGTAAAGTGACTGGCAAAGTGACTGGCAAAGCGGGTACATTTACTGTGGGCTGGTCCGGGGGTGCTGGCACATTAACCTGGCTCCCGGGACCAGTGGCTGGAGGAACAGGAATTACATTATTAACAGGAGGCTGTGGGTGAGCAGGCGGAATAGGATTTGCATATTCTGGGACTGTGTCGTCCAAGTAGGACGAAAGAAAAATTTCAGCTGCGGTCGGTTTATGACGTAGCTTAATCGGGACCAATGGTGGCGGTAAATTACAGGGTGCTTCCGGGGTTGCCTTCGGCAAGCCCTCGGCAAGAAGAGGATACATACCTTTAATAAGGGAATTTATCTGTCTGTCTGACTGTTCTGTTCTAACTCGTTCACCTTCTTCGATTAATTCCCTTTCTTGGGCTCTTTCTGAGGATTCCCTACTTAATTCTGTTTTTCTGAATTCTTTTTCGGTTCTTTTATGAGATTCTTTGCGCCATAACTCGATGGCATCTTTCTGGGACTGTCTGGCTTTCTTTTTCCATAATGCTTCTTCTACTCGCATGATGCACTCGGCATCCCATGTACCTGATACAGGCCATCTATATTTCTCTTCAAGATCTTTAGTATAATCCGCCCATAAGTCTAGATATAATATGGCATCTAAGCCATGCTTGTGATACATGAAATGTCCAGGACTGTCCCTAGGGGGGACAGGAACTGCTTCTTCGAGTAACCCTTTTCTGGTCTTTATCTGACGTAATTTCGAGAACAGAGGCATTTCGGAAATCTACTTGCGAACACAATACACAATAATCACAGTAATGAAATGGCAAACAAATCACTCATACCACGACATAGAAATACGTAAATAACAGTTCGAACAGAATACTACCTGATACACTGAAAACATAACACATGAATTTCTCGAGAACGGACTTACTAGAATTACTAGATGCACTGCTAAAACAGTACAGAACATACCGGTCCCATAAAGAGACACGTCATACCGTATCCACCTAGGTGAATACTTCGGACTGGATCTGCGTACCCAAACCCAACGGACCAGGAGCAAACTAATGATCCTGGCTAGATACTTCCCCCGCAACGGTACTCACCGGGAAGCAGAAACTGGAAAGCCTCGGACTGGACTGGACTACTACGACGTCGGACTACGAACTTCGGACTTCAGAAACAGGTGGGCCTCCGGATACCTCGGACCTTGCTCTCTCGGCTTGGGCTCTGGTCGGGACGAACCGCATTCCACACCGCTTCGTCTGGATGCCGGACCGCAGTCTCCGTCTCCTCCGTGGGCCTGAGGGAGACTTGAAGCAGAAATATCTGCACGTGCACGGTATTGTTCCGTCACGGCTGCAGAGGGTCAGGGGGCCTGCGTTACATCGCCAGCGCGTGGGGAAGGGGCTCGTCCCTATTCGGGCGCCATTTATGTGGTAAATAAATAATTAATTACCGGTACTATTTTTGAATACAATTAATAATAACAGATAGCTCAATAAATAAGAGGCAGGATCCGATGTATCCAAGTCGAACGGGCTTTATTCAGGCAAAAGGGAAGGGACAGAATCGGGACAGCCTGAAATAAAATGGAGAGGCAGCTGCAGCAATTCATCAACAGTTCAGGTTATATATATATATAGTAAAACATTTCAATTACATTACATACAGTAGGCGTAACTAGTGACAAGCGTAAGATAAGAAGACATGGGCGTGAAAAGAAGGCGTGCACAGGGCGTGCACATAGACATGTGATGAGAACGTCACAGAAGTGTCATGAATGGGCGGAAACATGGAGGGGGCTACCTGAGCAGCTGGGACCCTTAACCTAATGGTGCGCGCAAACGGGCAGTGACGTGTTACCGGGGAGAACTGGGGGCTATGACTTCTGCACTAGAAGAGGAGACTAAAGTCTGCGGTGTCAGGACGACATGTACCTATAGCATATCTGGTATCTGGTGTTTGGAGTACATGTTGATAGAATCTAAAAGTTATCAGGGCAAAGGCTACTTGACACTAAGGCTGGTGCATGCATATATTCTACATGTATTGCGTGTGCTATGAATCTTCTATGAATATTAATACAGTATTTCTCTTGCATGGAGACAGAAAGACTAGACTATAGCTGAAACTGTTTATGCGGTTCAGTAGCTTAGGAATGCGAAGAAGGAGAGCTGAACTGATAACTAGAAGCATAACATATTCTTGGCAGACAGGCAGGCAGAGCCAGGCCGGGCACCGCGCTGTTTGTCAGGAAGTAAGTGAAGGGTCAGGGATGCAGGTGGGGGCTGCATCGCTCCTCGGAGTGGGTTCAGGAGACGGGAGCTTGAATCTGGTGTCCGGGCCCTTTGAGGCCTAGGAACAGGGACAATGCGGGGAATTAACGTGCACACTGTAAAACGTGGCAACATAGGCCTAATACTCGTTGCTTTCACGAGAACTGGATACTGGCATACTAGAGTTGGACACAACTATAATTGCGTCTTTAATCGATCATAGGGGGATATATGCATATCGATCATGCACATATAACATAGGATGGGGAACACGTAGGCACATATGACAAGGCAAAATTCAATTTTCCTCAGAAAGATGGGTCAATGTCTCCCATATTGGGAGGACATAACCTCAGATCAGGGCATGCTCTCCATCATCATCATTCATGGCTACTGCTTGGAATTCCACAGCCTATCTTCTAACCTACCACCATGTCCGAGGGGAATACACTACTTCTCAAAGAAGCAATAGAATGTGTACCAACATATCAAAGGGGACAAGGAGTATATTTACTTGACCTCCTCATTCCCAAAAAGAATGACATTTTGCAGCCAATCCTCGACCTCTGGGTGCTCAGCTGATAGCATAGTCCAATCTCTTCAAAATGACAATGCTGCAGTTCGCCATTTCACTACTCTACTTGGGGGAAGCATGGCAACAGTAGACCTGAAAGACACCTACTACATTGGGTCCCAATCTTAGATTTGTGGTAAGTGTCGCTCATGAGCAATTCAAAGAATGCCTTTTGGGATCACTACTGTACAGAGATGTTACCAAAAGTATAGCTGTAGTAGTTACTGCTGATTCTGTATGTAATTAGAAAATGCAACAAGCACCAGTGATGCTAATTCTCATAACCCCAAAGAGGGGTCTCCAACTTGGTTCTTGTTGCTTCTAGAAATGTCCATTCACCATCATGTGAAATTATAGCTTCGGCCACATTTGCTCACACAATTTTAGGGACAGTTAGTACATACAAACCTTGAGGTATCCAACCTTGAGATTTGACACCTGGGGTCTTAAAGTTTGGTTATTTAAAGCTTCATCAGGAACATATGCTTTTACTAAATTAGGCTAGAAAGCCTGCTACATTAGTATATCATGAAGCTGAATGGAAGACATTTGCATTGTTGTAGTAGTCTCAACATACAACCCTTGGCAGCCACAATACAAAATACTGTTCATACTTCCAGCACCTACTGGTCAGAACAGTAGCACTTAGTGACCACAAATACATACAAAAAAACAGCTTGTGCTATAGCAGTATGTCCTACATACGTAAAATGCTACTTATCGGTAACAGTTACATTGCAGCTTGCAGTGCTGAAGATTGGAAGTGAGCTTTCAGTCACACATGAAAACATCACTAACACTTCTTTATTTGCTTGATACATATTCTGTCTGCAGTTCACATACATCTCCACAAATCTACTTAGTCGTAGAAGGGAAAATACAGTCTAAAGTGCAGGGTCTGTGTCCTGATGCGTTGTGGGAGGTATCACAGATGACCTCGAAACCGAAACCCCTTCTTTGAAGAAAAACAACTTGTAACAGGAGTGTGAACAGCAGGCGAATTGAATCTACAGCATTGCAAACTGCAACTGGATTGTTAAAGGTAAGTAACATTGGGCTATCCAACAAACTTTCAGGACACTTATTTCCACTCTCCAGTGGATACAACACACAGGAAATATTTGAATTTTTTCAGTGGGAGCTCAAGAATAACAGTTAATGGGTATTTTCGTTCAACCTGCAGTATGCCCCAGAGTCCTTAGCAGTGGTAGCTACTCACCTTGGAAAACAAGTTATTGACTATTAAAACCTCAACAATTTCAGAAAAGCACAGGAAGCCATTCTAGTTTGCTCCATGATACTCCATAAGTTGGGTCCCTCACTTAAGTAATCTCTGAATACACTTCAAAGAAGTTTTTTCTTAGGAGCCTTCGTGCACACAGAAGCAGACAAGCGGTTTCTATAAGGGGTGTCCTCTTTCCTTAAAGCAAAAGGTAAGTGCAGCCATTGCGGTGCATCATGGCTTTCAGCATTTTCCTGATCCCTGTAATACCAGAAAATATATCTCTGCTAGACAAATGTGTTAATGATCAGTGGCACCAAATGTCTAAGAACTAGGTGGTCCAAACTGTGCTCTTGCACAAAGATCAAGGCCCATTGAAAAGGAGAACCCATTCATGAAGACTATCTCTTCTTAGGAACTGAGGAAAGTAACAATTATTTCCAACACATCCCATGAGGGCTGGGAAGTCACAATAGCCCAGCCATCTTGGTCTCGAGCCGGAACCGCATTACTCATAAACATGCTGGAGCAGTGTTGTGAGAGGGGCGAGGGTGAGGGGGTGGGGAGAGACAGCACAGGGAGATTACTTGTGAAACTTGGTAATGTAAATGAAAGGTAAATTAATATAAAAAAATGAACAGCAACCTCAGAGGGGTGGTGGGGGCCTGCGAGCGGTGTTATGGCAGGGTTGAGGGGAAAGCATGAGGAGATCATGTCCCTTCAAAGCAGTGTTGTGGGGGGGTTGAGGGTGAGATAAAGGGATGGTAAGCAAATGAAGCAATGGAAGTTTCATTGAACAAGTAAACAGAACCGTTAGCAAGCAAAGAGGCAGGCCAACTAATAAAAGAGTACTCTCTAAATATAAATAACCTCAACAGTAAGAACACATGTAAGAGGGGCAGTCGTCATGGTAGGATAAACAAATCGAAAAGGAGGGACTCAAGTCAAGTCAAGTCAAGTCAGAATTTATATAGCGCACTACATACCCAGAGGGTCTCAAGGCGCTTGAGGAAGGGGGAGGTTTACTTATCGAATATCCAGGTTTTGAGTTGTTTTCTGAAGGCTAGGTGGTTTTGAGTAAGGCGGAGGTGGATGGGAAGGGAATTCCAGGTTTTGGCAGCTAAGTAGGAGAAGGATCTTCCCCCCATGGTGGCTTTGTGGATGCGCGTAACAGCGGCGAGGGCTTGGTTGGATGAACGCAGCTGGCGGGTGGGGGTGTAAAATGAGAGGCGCGTGTTGAGACAATCAGGTCCAAGTTCGTATAGGGCTTTGTGTGCGTGGGTGAGGAGACGGAACATTATTCTCTTGTTGACGGGGAGCCAGTGAAGGTCTTTCAGGTGTACGGAAATGTGGTCTGTGCGGGGGATGTCTAATATGAGTCTGGCTGAAGCATTTTGGATGCGTTGGAGTTTTTACTGCACTTTTGCGGTGGAACCGGCGTAAAGGGTGTTTCCGTAGTCAAGACGGCTTGTAACTAGTGCGTGGGTAACCGTTTTTCTTGTTTCGGTGGGGATCCAGCGGAATGTTTTTTTGAGCATGCGTAGGATGTTGAAGCATGATGATGAGACGGCGTTGACTTGTCTGGTCATCAAGAGTGAGGAGTCCAGGATGATGCCCAGGTTCCGTGCGTGGTCCGTCGGAATGGGGGCTTTTCCTAGGGCCGTTGGCCACCAAGAGTCGTCCCAGGCGGAAGGGGATGAACCTAGGATGAGAACTTCCGTTTTGTCCGAGTTCAGTTTCAGACGGCTGTGCTTCATCCATTCTGCTACTTCTTTCATCCCTTCATGTAGGTTGGTTTTGGCGGTGGTTGGGTCTTTGGTGAGTGAGAGGATCAGCTGAGTGTCATCAGCGTAGGAGATGATGTTGAGGTTGTGTTGACGTGCGATGGTTGCGAGGGGGCTCATGTAGACGTTGAAGAGGGTGGGGCTGAGTGATGATCCTTGCGGGACGCCGCAGATGACTTCGGTGGTCTCTGACTTAAAAGGGGGGAGGCGGACTCTCTGAGTTCTTCCAGCTAGGAACGAAATGATCCAGTCCAGTGCTTTTCCTTGAATTCCGATGTTTCTGAGGCGTTGTATCAGGGTGCTATGGCAGACTGTGTCGAAGGCTGCGGAGAGGTCAAGGAGGATGAGGGCGACTGTGTCTCCGTTGTCCAGTAGTGTTCGAATGTCGTCTGTTGCTGCGATGAGGGCGGTCTCGGTGCTGTGTTTGGCTCGGAAGCCAGATTGTGAGGAGTCGAGTGATTTGTTGGTTTCGAGGAAGGCGGCGAGTTGATTGTTGATGGCTTTCTCAATGACTTTGGCAGGGAATGGGAGGAGCGAGATGGGGCGGTAGTTTTTGAGTTCGGTGTGGTCAGCTGTGGGTTTCTTCAGAAGGGCGCTGAGTTCGGCGTGTTTCCAGCTTTCTGGGAATGTGGCGGAGTGAAGGGAGCAGTTGATGACATCTCGGAGGTGGGGTGCGATAATGGAGTTTGCTTTGTTGAAGATGTGATGGGGGCATGGGTCTGTGGGGGATCCTGAGTGGATGGAGTTCATCAGGCGAATGGTGTCTTCTGTGGTGATTGGGTTCCAGTTGAAAAGGTTATTCGGAGGAGGTACAGGATCGGAGGTGAGTGGGGTAGACTGGTTTACGGGTTGGTTTTTAAAGCTGTTATGAATGTCGGCGATTTTGTCATGGAAGAATGAGGCGAGGGAGTCGCAGAGGACTTGAGAGGGGGTGATGTCGTTAGAGCCAGCGGTGGGGTTGGTGAATTCTTTGATGATGTTGAAAAGTTCCTTGCTGTTGTGGGCGTTGTTGTCTAGTCGGTCTTTGAGTGCTGATTTCTTGGCTGTCCGGATTAGTTGGTGGTGTTTGCGGGTGGCATTTTTGAAGGCGGCTTGGGTGATAGTGTTTGGGTCTGTTTTCCAAGTTTTCTCGAGGGAACGACAGAGCTTCTTGGATTTCTTAAGGTCATCGTTGAACCAGGGGACGTTCTTGCTTCCTTGCTTGATTTGATGTTTTTTCAAGGGTGCTAGTTTGTCGGCGGTTTGGGTTAACCATTGTGTGAGGTTGATGGCGGCTTCGCTAGGGTTCGTTGAATAGGCAGGGGTTTTTTGAAGAAGCGATGTTGAGATCTGGTCGGTGGTAATTTTGTTCCAATTTCTTCGCAGAGTTGGTTGAGGGTGGTTGTGGATCGTGGTCTTATTGTAAATGAAGTGGATGCAGCTGTGGTCCGTCCAGTGGAGGGGTGTGGTGTGAGTGAAGGAGATATGCTTGCTGGAAGTGAAGATAGGGTCGAGTGTGTGTCCTGCATAGTGTGTGGGGGTGTTAACAAGTTGTTTGAGTCCGAGATTGGCGAGATTGTCCAGAAGGGTGGTAGTGTTACTGTCGTTGCTCTTTTCCAGATGGAAATTGAGGTCTCCCAGTAGGATGTATTCTTCCGAGGGGAGGGCGTGTGGGGTGATGAAGTCAGTGATGTCTTCGCTGAATTTTGTACGGGGTCCTGGTGGCCTGTAGAGGAGGGTGCCTCTGAGAGTGGTCTTGGGGTCGGTGTGGATCTGGAAGTGAAGGTGTTCGGCGATAGTGAGATTGTCTTCTGAGCTGGTTGAGACGCGAATGGTGTTCTTGTGGACGATGGCGATGCCTCCTCCTGTTTGAATGGTGCGGTCCTGACGGATGATCTTGTAGCCGTCCGGGATGGCTATGGTGATGTCTGGGGCAGAAGAGGCATTCATCCAGGTTTCTGTTAGGAAGGCGATGTCCGGAGAAAAGGTGTCAAGTAGATTCCAAAGGTCGATGGCGTGTTTGTGAACCGAGCAGGTGTTGAGAAGGATGCATTTTAGGTGGTTAGTGTTGGATCTCTGTTTGGTGTTTGTTGGCTTGGTGTGGGTCTTGATGCAGGTGAAATTGCAGGAGTGGCAGCTGAAGGGTCCATGGGTGTTTTCTGGTGCTGCTTGGGCGCAGTTAGGGAGTCGGCCGGGGTTTAGTGCTAAGAGGGTGGAGGCGTCGTATGTAATGCGGGAGGGGTGGGTGATGCGGGGACCAGGGGGTCTGGCGCTGGGCGCGGTCCAGGCGCGGACGGGCGTAGACGGGCTTACCTTTGGCGCACCTTCGGCGCGACTGGGGCGCGACCGCTGCGCGTGACCGCTGCACGAGAAAGCATCTGACATAAATGGATAGTGGAAGGGGAGGGGCGAGGGAGGGTCAACAGGGAGGCGGGATCGGTCGGAGAGGACGGGCTCCGAGGCACAAACAACAAACAAAATGGCATCCAAGTCTAATTGCCTAAATCAAGGGGCACACCGAGTGAATAGCGGCTTCACAACACGGTAAAATGAAAGTTAGACACTCGCCAATGCTTACACACACGAGCGCAATGCTAAGAGGCAGCTGGCAGAGACAACAGCTGAGCATGCGCGTGTAGCACCACGATAGTGCTTCAATCGGTAAAGCGCTAGTAAATGGAAATAATGCACACGCTTGGTCTACTGTTGCATACAGCGCAATGACAAGCAGAGGGTTTAAAGCACAAATAACACAGGCAGTAATCACAGGCTGGGTAGCAATACGATACCACTGGAGCAGGGAGCGACCGCTTCTGAGAGCGTCAGGACGGTCTAAGTGTATTCACCAATGAAAAGCTAGCAATTCTAAGGGTCAGCAAGAGGAACCAATGAAAAAGATGGGTGTTTTTTCCAAGCCCATATCCTAGATACAGCATGTCTCGAAGAGACCGTGCAAGCTCTGCCTAAGAGAGACCTAAACATTGACAATACCAGTGCTTGTACTATCTAAATAGTTTCCCGTAGAGTTTCACAAAGTGCGTTTTTTGTCTGTCTTTTAGCCGTGGGCATGGCGCTGCCTTACTCATGACGGCTCCACGCCGCCATGAGTCACGGGCGGCGTGTGCTCATGACGGAGGGAGGCCGTCATGACCCCGCCTACCCACTAATTTGCCTGCACAGGCGGGGAATTAGTGCTGCGCAGGCGGAGCGTGGGCGGAGCGGCAGTTGCATGACGGCTCCACGCCGTCACGAGCACACGCCGCCCGTGGCTCATGACGGCGTGGAGCAGTCATGAGCATGGAAAGGGTTAACCCTATAGCCACATCAAAGCAATCCTTTCATAGACCGTGTGTAAAGCAGATTCTCCATACCACCTAGACAAAATATTATTTGTCATAAATTGTTCCAGGTACAGGGGCTCCTTTTTGTAATCCTATTAGAGCAATATTCATAATCGCATGCATAAGTGGTGTTATCGAAATGCTAAATGTTCTCTAGCAGGGAAGCCGTGAGCTCCCTCCTCTTCAGTGATAGCAGCTAGAGCCACAGAAAGGAAGGCAGACGTTAAGTACTCATAATTCGCCCACTCTGCCTATATGACAAATCTAAAGCTCATAAAAGATTGCATCAGGGCCTTTCTTCAACTCACTGGCAAGGTTACCAAGATGGTGGTTCCTTTAGCATTGCACAGAAGCTTGCCTACCATATTGAAAGCGGTAACCATAACCCTTGGATTGGTTTGTGGGTGAAGGGGAATTAGCTGGGAGGTCATGTTCTCTCATTTGATTTTGATTTGATTTGATTTGATTCTGGAATTTATGTAGCACTCGATTGCCCTGGAGCGTCGAGGCGCTTTGCGGAGGAGATAGCCGGAGGTGGTGATTGTATATGTTGTCAAGATTATCAATACCATAACCTTTCTTTTTTCAAGCTGTTTTTTCTCTAATTCCTCATGGGGTACACTGCTTGCTATACTTGCCAACTGTTTTATTGATGAAGACCTTTAATGAAGAACTGTTGTAAACGGGAGTGTGTCTTGCTTATATTTCTAGTCAGTCATCAGTGTTCTCTTCATTGTAAACAGCTTTTCAAAGCTCCCCTTTGTCAGAGAAATGAGGTCTTCTCTCCCAGATCTTCAGATTGAAGTGGAGACTGAGTTGGTGTAGGGCATTGGACCCTCTATAAGACTGGTGGCTTCAAAAGGACAGCTATTTTATTAATCCATTCAAGTTAAAAAATTATTCTTTTCAATTATATATCTTAAATATGATTTTAAATCGCTTCTGAATACCATGAATATATGTCCAGGACCAGATTGGCCATTTCACGTCTCGGGCATTTCCCCTGTGAGCTGCAGAGTACATGACTGCTTTCAGAGCTGGATTGGCGGCTGTCGCCCAGCCAAGCCTCCTGCTAGTGGGGCTGGTTTGATCATTTTTGCTAGAGCAAATTGTTGCTTCTAGTCCAGTCATGTTTATGTACCATTTTATCGTACATCGCATACACAGTGTTTCTGGTACTGCTAAGTACTTAACAAATTCAGTTCAGGATGTGTGCGCTGTATCAGAGCTATCCAGGTTTGAGCCCATGTTTAATTTATTGAATTGTGTGTTGGACCTTGCAATATTTTTAACTTAATACTTGGGAAGTACTTGCATCCTCCCCAATTGATAACTCTTTTTCTTTCAGTCAGTGTTTAGGAAATAGTAAAGAAATGCTGATACCTTATGTCTTGGTCAGATAATACTACAGCTGTCATTGCTTGTATCCTGTGTGGGAACAATAGATTTGTTGTGACATCCATTTAAGACTCTTTATTGCAGAAAAAACATGTTTCTTGCTAGCTACCATCGAAGGTACCATGGAGAGTTTAGCATCAGAGGATCCAAGTGTTCTTCACCACTTACATTAGTGTGCGGGATTCAGCCCTCGCCCAAGTAAACAGATTTATGGATCTGTTTTGAGGGAATCCTATTCAACAAAGAACTTCATCCATATATTACTGCATTTACAGGTAAGTAATGTTTTCTTGTCGGTGCTGTTGAGGATTCAGAGTGGAGATCCAGGTGGAGCTTTGACATTAACTTCACAAAGGTTTGACTGCAGCGCTCATAAATCTTGTCTCTTTCACAGATTTCTGGATCCACATTGGTGACAACATCATTGGCCGACATGAAAACTGCCACATCACTCTTCCAACGCAGTCTGTCTCCAAAAAGCATGCTGTCATTGAGGCAGAAGCGGATTGCCACACCATCTATGATTGTGGCAGCCTCAACAAGACGCGGCGCCGCAAGGCTATACTGAAGCCCTACGTCCGCTATGCCCTGGCCAATGGGGATCTGCTGCTTTTTGCCGATGTGGCATGCCAGTACTTCATCCTGTCCAGTGAGAACACCAGAGAAGAAAGCACGTCACCCCAACACCAAGTGGCTGCATCCCGTGAAAAGGCTACTTGTGAAGCTCCTGAAGACTTTGATTCGGACGATGAGTCTTTATTGGTTCCTGCCACACAGACTAATGCGGTGAAGTCGCTGGTGTTCGAAAAGACACCAGCCACACGGCGGATGGGGTATGGAGGTTTGCTAGCTAAAGATTCAGATGATGATGATGAAGGGGAGAATACAATAAACCCAACTGGCAGGTCCAGGGGAAGTGAAAGTGAGTATCATCTGCGTTATCATAATCTGTTGTGATAGCTAGCCAGTACCATGTGTCCTCAGACCAACTGTGTCCCTGCTACTTTTGAAACTGCTGAGAGTTGAGTATTCACTCACAAAGAGTTCACATTTAAAAGTACTTCTTGCTATTATAAATACTCCCTTGTCAGTGAAGACAACTCCTCTGTACAACATCTGTTTGACATTGTAAATCAAGCTTTCCATAGCCTTGTGATAAACAGAGCAACAAGTAGAATAGGCTTCCCTTTTGACTCCTCATTAGGTCTTTTTTTAACCGGAAGCCATTTTCTCTAGCTACAACCATGTGAGATAGGAAAGCCTGTTCCTCTTTATTCTGCTGCCCCATCACTCAGCAGTTCACCAAAGAAAAGCCTGCTTCTTTGTCTGCTGATCTCATTGCACTGCTGTGCTGTTTCCTGTTCTATATGGTCACATAGTATTGTGCCCTCTACTTCTATCTCTTCTGATTGCCAATCGTTCATCTAGGGTATTTTGTTAAGGGTGCTGTGCCACATTTTCTTCCATTTCAGGGCGCTCTTTGCAGAAGAGTGAGGAACCAGAGGGATGGGCAGTGTGGCAGAATTATGTGGGAAGTCAGTGGGCTTTCTTTGCTAGACTTGGGTGGCGTTTTTTCTGCTTTACTGATTCGTAAGGCCATGATCTGGGTGAGCTGGTGGCAAGACCGGGCTTCTGTATTTTATGTTGCAGGAACTGTCCTTGTGGATTGGAGAGGAGGCTATGAGAGGTGGGCCTTAGATGGCAGACTGAAAAAACTTAGAATGTGGCCATGCAGGGTTCTTTGGACTAACCAGAGGTTCTTGAACTGTATCCGCGTGGTTTTCAATGCTGGCGTATTGTGATCATGGCACTGTAACTCATATGAGCCTGGTTGAGTCGTTTTGGACTCGCTGAGGTTTGAAGAGTTCCTTGTTGAGCATCTTTCATGTTAAAGTTGCCATTGATCTGCCCACGATAGTGACGAAGAGTCTGAAAGTTTGAGTTTTGGATCACAAGAGCAGCAGGTTAAGGTAGGGCAGTGTGGGTGGATATGTCAAGCTAATAGTTTAGTGAAGCTTGGGGCTTGTTAAGAGCCACGATAATACGTTGAGATGGAGATCATGTGCTGTACATAGTGTGGACCGGTAGCTCTTCAGGAGGTGGGGCATTTCTGGGTGATGGGTGAGGTAACAGGCCATCCAAAGGCGGTGAGATGTTTCTTAGGAGTAATCGTGCTTGAGGGTGATGTTGGATGTGCTTGTCAGAATGTTTTGGCCCTTGCTGGGTTTTAGTGCCTATGCTACCTATAAAGGGGCAGAAGTAATTATTTACTAACACTGGGTGTGATATCATATTAAAGTGCCAATGGTTCAGCTTCTGTTCATTGTTGCAGGTGATGGATAGGTGATGTTTAAACTTGTTAGTCGGAATAGTGCCCTGTAGTAAGTGTACACTGGGCTTGCATGGGCTCCTGAGTTCTGCTCTTGCTCAAAATCTGGTGATGTTCGATAGGATGGATACATTGGGTAAAGGTGTGGGATGAAACCGATGGGAAATTGGATAAATTCGTTTCAATGACCAGATTCTTGCAGTTACAGAATAGTTGCATAGTCTGTGCCCAGCTGGTCCCATTTTTTAGGTCTCGTGGCGATTTACAGCGCGAAGCGCTGTCTCGCCAGAGATCTATTGTTACCGACTCTGCTTTCCAGGAGACCGCACCTGGCCTCGCGCATTTCCTCTCCGAGAAGGCAATCGGAGCGGGCCACGCGCACGCGAACGCGCTCGCTGTGGCCAGCTGCAGTCTCCTGGGAAGCTCCAACACCACACACGCATGCGCATACACAGAGACACACACACACGAGCGCCCATGCATGCACCCATACATACAGAGAACCCACCCCCGCCGTCGCATACACACACGCGTCCACACACAGGTGCACCGAGACCCTCCCAACAAGTAAGGCCCACTTACCGCCACTCCAGACTTCAGCCGCCACTGAGGGGCTCTCCCTCGGGCATGGGAGCCCCGCGCCACCAGCACTGCTTCACTCCGTGGGCGCGTGCGCGGGCTTCCGAAGATGGAAGTCCCGCCCCACGGAAGGTTTCAGTTTCGCTCACGTCTTGTTCTCCAGGTCATTGAGGGAATCGCTGGGGGCGTATGGTGAGTACCCTTCATTTTAGACACCTAAAATTACAACCACTGTTGCATAGCTGCCAAGGTCTGAGATTGCCTAGTAGTAGTTTAGCCGGGTGTCTGGTGAGTAGCCACAATGCCTGGCCAGTCGATGTCCTGCACTTCATTTTAGGTGGGAGAAAAATCAGCGATGTCTTCTGAAGTGATCGTGCTTCACTGTAGTCCCTGCCAGAGGGCTTGTCGAGGTAGTGACTTTAGCGCAGTAATATTCAACAGTACTTAACACTGAGGTTTGACTCAGTGTCATCGTTGAACAGTCGGCTGCTGCCACCGTGTTTGCAGGAGAGGGCTGTGTCGGCACCCTGCAACCTCCAACCCACTTAAGCTCCCGGGTCGCAGGATGCAGTCTTCTCAACCTGGGTCTCACTCTGTCTCTCCACCACCCTCCAGAGCTGTGTAATCCTCCTTTCTCGATGGATCAAGCACAGTGCAGGCACGTCACTGCACAGGAGCTGGACAAGCCAAGAGCGACCTCCCTGCGGACCACTGCTTCAGATCCCCTGTGATTTCTTGCTCCGAGTAACTTCAGGTCCCTGCAATAGCTCGCTCCTGTAATGCCCATCAGCTACCTCTCATTATAGTCCTCTTCAGCGCAAATTGCATAATATTTTGCTGATATTTTATCGCCAACCGGCATAGCGGCCACCTTGCAGTGGGCAGTCTAGCACCTCAAAGAGAGAGAGAGAGAGAGAGAGAGAGACCTGTACCCACAAGCAGCCACCTTCATACCTCTCACACTCCGGTGCAAAGGGCATAGGGCTAAGGAGTCCATGGACTGTCTCCCTGATTGTTTGTATTGCAATATAGAGAGTTGTCTGGCCACTGTCCAGCATTTGTGGAAGACCTGGGATTGCTGGACATAAATAAATCAGAGTTGTTTCACATCTTGGTATTGAATTAAATTGTTTGCCAAAGTAAAAGTTGTTAAGAACATTACAGATTAGTGGCATTTATCATCTCATTGTGCTAGATCTCTTTTCTGTTTATGAATCTCTGAGCCGGACCCTCTTGCTGAAGCATCAGTCCCTAAATGCCCAGATGAGTTGGCTTTGCGTTTTTGTTGATTTCTTGTGGCTGTGATTAGAGTGCAAACCTTTCCTTCATATTCTCATTAGCAAATGCTTTATTTGCCACTCTTTTGAGTTTCAAAGGAGGCTCAGAAATACAGGCACTTTCAGAAGGGGTCAGCCCCGTGCGTGAGGTTCACATCTTGGTATAGAATTAAATTGTTTGCCAAAGTAAAAGTTGTTAAGAACATTACAAATTAGTGGCATTTATCATCTCATTGTGCTAGATCTCTTTTCTGTTTATGAATCTGAGCCGGACCCTCTTGCTGAAGCATCAGTCCCTAAATGCCCAGATGACTTGGCTTTGCGTTTTTGTTGATTTCTTGTGGCTGTGATTAGAGTGCAAACCTTTCCTTCATATTCTCATTAGCAAATGCTTTATTTGCCACTCTTTTGAGTTTCAAAGGAGGCTCAGAAATACAGGCACTTTCAGAAGGGGTCAGCCCCGTGCGTGAGGTTCACATCTTGGTATAGAATTAAATTGTTTGCCAAAGTAAAAGTTGTTAAGAACATTACAGATTAGTGGCATTTATCATCTCATTGTGCTAGATCTCTTTTCTGTTTATGAATCTGAGCCGGACCCTCTTGCTGAAGCATCAGTCCCTAAATGCCCAGATGACTTGGCTTTGCGTTTTTGTTGATTTCTTGTGGCCGTGATTAGAGCGCAAACCTTTCCTTCATATTCTCATTAGCAAATGCTTTATTTGCCTCTCTTTCGAGTTTCAAGGGAGGCTCAGAAATACAGGCACTTTCAGGAGGCGTCAGCCCCGTGCGTGAGGTACATCATCAGAGCTGTGTAAATAATAACTGGGTCAGCCCCGTGCGTGAGGTGCATCAAAAGAGCTGTGTAAATAATAACTGCGTCAGCCCCGTGCGTGAGGTGCATCATCCGTGCTGTGTGAATAATAACTGCGTCAGCCCCGTGAGTGAGGTGCATCATCAGAGCTGTGTGAATAATAACCGCTGTGAGCCCCGTGCCTGAGGTGCATCATCAGAGCTGTGTGAATAATAACAGTTGTGAGCCCGTGCGTGAGGTGCATCATCAGAGCTGTGTGAATAATAACAGCTGTGAGCCCCGTGCCTGAGGTGCATCATCAGAGCTGTGTGAATAATAAGTTGTGAGCCCGTGCATGAGGTGCATCATCAGAGCTGTGTGAATAATAACAGCTGTGAGCCCCGTGCCTGAGGTGCATCATCAGAGCTGTGTGAATAATAACCACTGTGAGCCCCGTGCCTGAGGTGCATCATCAGAGCTGTGTGAATAATAAGTTGAGAGCCCGTGGGTGAGGTGCATCATCAGAGCTGTGTGAATAATAACAGCTGTGAGCCCCGTGCCTGAGGTGCATCATCAGAGCTGTGTGAATAATAACCACTGTGAGCCCCGTGCCTGAGGTGCATCATCAGAGCTGTGTGAATAATAACCACTGCGAGCCCCGTGCCTGAGGTGCATCATCAGAGCTGTGTGAATAATAACCACTGTGAGCCCCGTGCCTAAGGTGCATCATCAGAGCTGTGTGAATAATAACTGTAATGCAGCTCCCCCGCCTAGGGAGAGAACCCCTCCGAGCACAACCCAGGAGGACCAAAGGTCTTATTCCATCAATAAAAGGTAGTCATCCAATGTTAATCCAGGGAATAGTTATCCAACTTATGAAGTTTATTCAACACAAGAGAATGTCTTAATTTCACGACATGTGCAAAAGGATGTTATTCCACATCAGGTTATAAATGATAATTCATGTTGTTAAACACAAATCCCATCCCGATGCATTTCGGGCGGAGCCCTTCGTCAGGGGATTACTCTACAAAAGAAACAGCAAAAACCAAGCTATAATAAAATATGTCATCCATGAATACAATCATAATGATACCAAATCATATATAAGTAAAATAGACTCCAATGAACGTGCAAAACTCCAAGAACCAATGGTAATCAACCCAGGTCCCGAAAAGTGCTTAAATCAGAAAAAACGAGTGATAAGTAGTAACAACGCCGTTCACCCAAAATCATACGTCGAGTTTAAAAAGTGACCAACCAGAAAAGTCCAGAATGGGCCCAAAAATAAGTGAAAGATAAATGAAGAAACGTGTCAGCAGGTTCATGCGTGAATTGAAAATGTCAGTGAAACGCAGCAAACGAGACAAACGAGGGTAAATAAATGCGTGCTAGAGCCAAGTTAAATCATTGCAGAGAGTAGCGGTAAAGGCAATCGAAGATTCCCAAGAAGGGTACTTACGTTAGTGCAGTAGCTGTGTGGTCACCGCGGTGTTCCACAAACAGGGAGCAACCGCGGGACCGGCAACACACCATTTAAAAGCAAAGACTATAGTGACGAAAATAGAAAGGGGACTAGATCACCGAACGTGTAAGAAGTGCACATAAAAACGGGCGCCATGTTAGAAGTAATCAGAATAGAAGGAAATCAATACATACGCAGTCATAAAGTAAGAATAAGTGGAAAATAAAAAGAGAAACGTAAGACAATAGAGACAAAAATTAAATGGAAATAAAGTAGAAGTGAGATAAAAAATATTACAAAAAAGAGGGGGAAATTCACAGAATGATGATATACAGTCAAGAACAACATAATGCATTATAGATAGCAAAGAAATTCAATTCGGTCGTTAAGCCCATGGGGGACCATCGTGGACAGAAAGCGGATCCAGAAGTTTTCTCGTTTTAACAAGGTGTTCTTATTGTTCAACGTGATTTCAACTTGTTCCAGTATCTGGAACTTGAGTTGAGCAACAGAGTGTCTATTCTCCAAAAAGTGCATAGCCACAGTAGACTTAAGGTTCTGTGTCCGAATGTTGCTCTTGTGTTCTAAGATCCTCACGCGGATCTTCCTCTCAGTGTGACCCACATAACATTTGCCGCAAGGGCATTTGAGAACATAAATCACATTCATACTGTTACAGGTGGCATTATGAATGTGATTTATGTTCTTAGATCACAAGAGCAACATTCGGACACAGAACCTTAAGTCTACTGTGGCTATGCTCACCAGATACTGGAACAAGTTGAAATCACGTTGAACAATAAGAACACCTTGTTAAAACGAGAAAACTTCTGGATCCGCTTTCTGTCCACGATGGTCCCCCATGGGCTTAACGACCGAATTGAATTTCTTTGCTATCTATAATGCATTATGTTGTTCTTGACTGTATATCATCATTCTGTGAATTTCCCCCTCTTTTTTGTAATATTTTTTATCTCACTTCTACTTTATTTCCATTTAATTTTTGTCTCTATTGTCTTACGTTTCTCTTTTTATTTTCCACTTATTCTTACTTTATGACTGCGTATGTATTGATTTCCTTCTATTCTGATTACTTCTAACATGGCGCCCGTCTTTATGTGCACTTCTTACACGTTCGGTGATCTAGTCCCCTTTCTATTTTCGTCACTATAGTCTTTGCTTTTAAACGGTGTGTTGCCGGTCCCGCGGTTGCTCCCTGTTTGTGGAACACCGCGGTGACCACACAGCTACTGCACTAACGTAAGTACCCTTCTTGGGAATCTTCGATTGCCTTTACCGCTACTCTCTGCAATGATTTAACTTGGCTCTAGCACGCATTTATTTACCCTCGTTTGTCTCGTTTGCTGCGTTTCACTGACATTTTCAATTCACGCATGAACCTGCTGACACGTTTCTTCATTTATCTTTCACTTATTTTTGGGCCCATTCTGGACTTTTCTGGTTGGTCACTTTTTAAACTCGACGTATGATTTTGGGTGAACGGCGTTGTTACTACTTATCACTCGTTTTTTCTGATTTAAGCACTTTTCGGGACCTGGGTTGATTACCATTGGTTCTTGGAGTTTTGCACGTTCATTGGAGTCTATTTTACTTATATATGATTTGGTATCATTATGATTGTATTCATGGATGACATATTTTATTATAGCTTGGTTTTTGCTGTTTCTTTTGTAGAGTAATCCCCTGACGAAGGGCTCCGCCCGAAATGCATCGGGATGGGATTTGTGTTTAACAACATGAATTATCATTTATAACCTGATGTGGAATAACATCCTTTTGCACATGTCGTGAAATTAAGACATTCTCTTGTGTTGAATAAACTTCATAAGTTGGATAACTATTCCCTGGATTAACATTGGATGACTACCTTTTATTGATGGAATAAGACCTTTGGTCCTCCTGGGTTGTGCTCGGAGGGGTTCTCTCCCTAGGCGGGGGAGCTGCATTCCGTTTATCACGTCACACTGCCTGGCCAGACAGTGTTCCCTCAGCAGCACACCACAAATCTTTAAAATCCTTTACCTTCTCTGATTAATATTGCTGTGCGAGATCCTCTCCATTTTTTGAATAATAACTGTGTCAGCCCCTGAGGTGAATAATAACTGCGTCAGCCCCGTGCGTGAGTTGCATCATCAGAGCTGTGTAAATAAGAACTGCGTCAGCCCAGTGAGTGAGTTGCGTCATCAGAGCTGTGTGAATAATAACAGCTGTGAGCCCGTGCCTGAGGTGCATCATCAGAGCTTTCCATATCTCACTGGTATGCAATTGAACACATTTTGTCGAGTTACACTCACTCCTGTAATGTCACCCAAATTCCTGCACTCTCTACCACACTGCTTTCAAGAACAGCATACTCTTGCACACACTGTCACTGCTCACCAATTCAAAGTTTGCTAAAAATTTTATGCAACGCATTGTCATACACAATGCCAATAACTCAAACTTTAATGCTGCGAGACCTATTGCATTGTAAATGCTTGTTGGTATTAATTATGAATCCATTATTCCACCACGGTTGCTGGGCCAGACTTAAAGGACTATAAGCTTGTATGGGAGACTAGAACAGCTTCCCAAAGTCCTCCGCTTCTGTTCCAGTAGTATTGTGTTAGTTGTACCACGTGCCTATTGCAGGTTCTATGAAGCATGATTGTTTTGACGTACCCTCCTTTGGTGGTTATGATGGTGGCCCTATGTAATTCATGTGATGAGTTGTGGCAATTTTATAAAAAGTGTGCTAAGAGGGAGAATCCCTCCAAGCTGGCGGGAGCACTTTGCTGGAAACTGCGATGTTTCTTAAAAGATTTGACCAAGTCATAAAGTTATCCCACTTAATGCGTGGTTGTAGTTTATAAGGGAAGACTTTTACGCGCACATTACTCGAGTGAATGCACCATGGTAAAAGACTTGTCTTTTTAAGCAATACAGCAACGCACTGATGTTTTAGCCAGCGTTAGTATATTGATTCGTCATAGCTGGTGTCTATTTGTGTTTTACGGGTTACGCATTCTACTCGATAAACAAGCTTTTTAGTCACGCCCTTTAATAATAAGCACAGTTCGTTCACAAATTGTATTTAAACACATCACTTCTTTTGAGCATAATGCGTCGGTATACAATTGAGCCACAGCATGGTCCTCGCGAAGAAGCCTGCATCTTTTCCTTTTTCCTTGCACTTCACTCTGCTTTCGAAGTAGTCGTGGCCATCGGGCAGCATGTCAGACTGGAACCGTGCGAAACAAAATTTTGGAAAAATCTAAAAACATGGCTATTTTCCTCTGCATCCTAAAGGGAATGAAGGCGGCAGGAATGTGTCTGTATGTAACTCTGGTACGATTCTATGAACGTCTCTTACTAGCGAGTCCGCTCAGCGCGGGGACACGCCGGTGGCGTAACCAGGCGATTTAGAAATTTAAAAAAAACGCACCAGGGTATCTGTTATTAGCTGTTAGGAAATTTACTTGTGGACTATTCAGTAAAGTCTCCTGTTTTGTTTTTAGAAACACAGATGCAACCCCTGATGAAGGGTCACGTAAGACCCTAAATGCTTTGGGATGTCTAACGGTGTGTTTTTGCATCACTATATTATTTGGATACCAGGATATTATTGGTAGACGGATGTCTATTGATTGAATAAATCAACCAAAAGGCAAACTACAACCACGTATTAAGTGTGATAACTTTATAAACTTGGTCAAATCATCGCAGTGTCCAGCAAAGGGCTCTCGCCAGCTTGGAGGGAGTCTCCCTCTTAGCACACTTGTTCTATTGTCTGGTTGGCGTCAGTGGACACGACGCACTGGCAGGGACGCACACGGATGAAATTTAATTCACTGTTTAAACTAGTTATATTTTGCAGTGCACTTAAACAACACTTTCACAATTTTATAAATTAGCAAGATGGAAGCATCTTGCTGTAAGTGAAGGTGGTGTGTGAAGTGGCATGTGCCTTTGGATATATGTGCTTGGGTCGTGCTGTTACCATTTTATGATGAAATCGTTTTTATTAAGAGAAAGTCAAGGCGAAGGCATACAGCTTACTGCCTACATCCATTGGCCGGCAGAGCGAGTCATAAGGAGCAAAACACAGCGATTATGCCACAACGCGGAGGCCGGCCGCGAAATAAGCCATATTGCAGTAGAATAAATTGCCATTTCCTAATTTTCGAGTGATGAGGGAAGGTAACCAAAGCAAATGATAACAAAAGGGAAACAATACCCAAATAGAATCCAATCCCCACCCACCACTGCACCAGTTACTATCTCCATCCCATGTTTTGCACCTCTAGACCTAGGGCGTGATAACCCACCACAATCATTTCGCCGCTTTCTGATCAGTAGCCATCTTCCTCAGTGGAAGCAGTTTAAGGATCAGTAGATACTTAGGGCAGGTAACTTCCCTCACATCTTTTGACACCACTTGTAGGAAAGGCGCCCTTAGTGCACTCTTCCCCCCCGTTTGCCCTCCACCACAAGAGACATGCGTTCCATGCCTAATAGAGACCAGAGGAGATGCACCCAGGATAGCACCTCAGGCGTTAGTCGTGCGCCAAGATAACCTGTCTAGCTGCTAGCAGCGCACACGCTATTTGCCTACTACGTAGGGATCTTAACGGAAAAGCCTTGGGGTGTGAGAGGCCAAGGACGGTGTATTCAAGGGTAATCACAATTCCCCCCAAATATTGACGGCCGCTAAGGACTGGTCCATAAAGTTCCAGTGCTTGCTGGACAGCGGCCTGTTCCATTCTACCAGGTACCGGAGGCAAGCTGCCTGATAGTAGCCGCTGATCAAGGCAAGCCCACCCCTCCCTGAGCTTTCGGATGTGCCATTTGAGTGATTGAGAGATGTGGCTGTTTCTCTCTCCCTCTCCCCCCCCTGCCCCCCTACAAACTTATTGCTGAGAGTCTGCAATTGCTTTTTACGCCCCAGGTAGGGGTGGGGGGGGGGGGGGGGGGGGGGGGGTTAGGGGAGGAGCCATGGGAAGCGTTTGGAAAATGTACAGGCTGCGTGGGAGAATTAGCATTTTTACCGCTGCAATTCGGCTGAACCAGACTAAGCGCAGCCGTGACCAGGCGTCCCGTGCCTTAGTCGTCTGTTCTAATAAGGTTGTATAATTAAGCGTAACCGTCCTGGCGATGGACGGGGCAAGTCTAATACCCAAATACAGTATGTCACTCTGGGACCACTGGAATGGGAATTGTTGCTGCAAGGCATCCGTCCGGTCTGGGGAAGCGATAAATTCAGAACATTCGACTTACCCAGATTAACCCTAAATTTAGACATAGCGCAAAAGGTGTTGAATTCAGCAAGCCAGGGATGAGTGCGGTTGCGTAAGGGAGAAATTCCGCATAGAGACTTATTTTATGAACATCTGCACCAAATTTCAAACCTACTATGTGCTCATCCGCTCGTACACGTTGAGCCAGAGGCACCATATAGAGCGTGAATAAAAGCGGGGATAGGGGGCACCCCTGCCGCGTCTTAGGAGAGATGGGAAAGGATTTTGACCTGTTGCCGTTAACTCTCACAAAGGCCGTGGATGCATTGTAGATGGAGCGAATCCACTTACAAAAGTTCTCCCCAAACCCGTAGTGCCGCCAAGCTTCAAATAAATAAGCCCACGCCGCCCTATCAAATGCCTTCTCGGCATCTATAGACAGTAAGAAGGCTTGCCAGTCCATCCACTGTATGCTATCGACGAGGTGGAAAAGCCGCTTCGTGTGGGAATAAAACCAGATTGGTCTGGATCAATGAGATCGGCCATGAGCGGGTTTAATCGCGTCGCTAAAATACCCGCAAATATTTTTGCATCAACATTAAGGAGGGAACTAGATAGGTATGACCCCCACTCTCGGGGATCCTTCCTAAGTTTCAGCATGACAGAGATCGCATCCTCAGACATGGAGGGTGTTATCTCTCCCGCTTCTAAAAAGGAGTAAAACAATTTGGTTAAAAAGGGAGCCAGCTGCCTGCAGAAGGTCTTGCAGAAGGAGGCCGAAAACCCATTGGGACCCGGCGATTTGGCCAGCTTCAGTCTAGAGATAGCCGTAATCACCTCCTCTATACGGATAAGGGACTCCAAGCTCCTCTGCCGCGGCCTTATGGAGAGGGGAGATCACACAAGCATCTAAGTAAGCACTCTGTTCCTGTGCCGGTGGGTCCTGCCCCGTTTATAGAGTGCTATAGAATGTGCGAAATGCTTCTACGATATGCACATGTGCTCCTACCCAATGTGGTCCCTGATCGACTGAATCAAAGTCGTTTTTGTCTTAGCACGCAATCTGTGGGCCAAAAGTTTACAACAATTATCACTGCTAAGGTAGAATTTGTGGCGGAGAAGGGCATATTCTGCCCTGGCGAGGTCAAGATGCTTCAACACGTGCCTACGATTCTCCACCCCCCCACACACTCGAAGCCCCCGAACGCTTGTGGATCGACTCGAGTTCCTCCACCTCTTGCTCGAGTTCGCTGCACTTCTCCTTTCGGAGTTTATGTGCTGCTGAGATGGCAATGAACTCCCCCAGTGACTAATTTCAGGGCTTCCCATATGGCCGACAATGACGTGGAACCCGCCTCGTTAAGCACTAGGTAATCCTCTATTGTCTGCCTGATTCCTTGTACTGTATCCTCTGAGTGTAAGAGTCGCTCGGAAGCGCCACCCAGGGGGAAGGGCCCGCGAGCGCTGCACAAGTATGCGGCTGCGCACAGTAATACCGGCGTGATCCGAGAGGGAGGGAGGCTCTACCGTGGCCCTAAGTAGGTGATGTAGAGGCCAGGAAGTGATCAAGCCTAGCGTATGTTTTATAGGACATTAAATAGTAAGTGTAATCCCGTTCCGCAGGGTGCTGCGAGCGCCAAACTAAGTGTTGCACATTGTCCCCTAACAAGTCTTGCCCGTGGAGGAGAATGCCCCTGTTTCATGTGTTTGGTGACCTGACCGGGCTAACTCTGTGTTCATTACTAAATTGAGATCCCCTCCTACTAATATCTCTGCATCTGGAAACGAGAGAACCTGTGCGGATGAAGGGTTCTTGCTGCGTGTTTGGAGCATATATTGACGCTACAGTAAGGTGCGTTTCTCCCCACTGCACTCTAATCGCTAATAGACGCCCCTTTCTCTGCCACAGTTGCTATAACCTTTCCCGGAAAGTGTGCCCCAATCAGGATTGCTACGCCATTCTTTTTAGATGGGCCTGCCAACCACAATTGTTGTGGGAAGTGCCTAGTACGCATATGTATGGTGTCTTTGGAAAGGAGTTGCGTCTCTTGAAGGAAACAGATATTGCCCTCAGCATTCTCGAGTAGGGATAGCACTGCTGCTCTCTTCACCGGGTTGTTGAGGCCCACACATTAAGGCTAACTACCTTAAGGGCCCTTCCCATCCGATGAGTGTGGTGAAAAGCTATGTAGTGCGGTTACCAATAGCTTACTAGGTCTGCATCGAGAAACTTATCCCCATCCCTATCTGAAAGAGATGAGCTCTAAGTGGCAACTGGTGCAGTAGACCTCAACAGAAAACCCCCTGCAAATTCAAACCCTAAAGAAAAAACCTAGATCAGAACAATTACAACGTTAGGAACATGACCAAAGTTTCTCACAAAAAAGGGAAGGATCCAAGGAGTCATAGCTCGAGCAGCCGCCTGGCCCATTGCATGCCCAGGTCATACCCACCCGCCCGCAGAGAGATTGTCAATAATCTTCTCAGGACAACCATCTCAGCCCCCCCCCCCCCCCGGCACCCCTCCAAGTATCCATCCCCTTGCATATCATTGAAGATCTTAAGGGGAGGCCGGACGATCCGACGGCTGCGAGAATGAAGAGACACCGCCTCCCTCTCTTTATCCATTGTGGCCTGATCAGGCTTCCGGACGGATGTTGCCTTCCCAATGCGTTGCCATCTTGCTGGGCGGTGGATGCCCTGGTCTCCAGGCCTATTTACTTTCTCTGCCGTGTGCGCGTTATTCAAACAGAGGACCACCATTGCCTCTGTCAGAGAGCAGTTCTGGTGCAATTTCCCTCGGAGCTTGAAAATAATACGGAAGGGATGGACCCTTGAATAAGGGATGCCTTGATCACGCAGGTGTGAGGTGACCACTTTAAATTCACGTATCTTGAAGAGAGTGGAGGCCGCTAAGCCCTGAAAGATGGCCGGTGTCTGTCTCCTGAACTATATAGGATGAGCCTCTCTCGCCTTCCGTATGATCCGCTCCTTTAATTGAAAGTCGTGGACATACACGAGGATGTCCGGTGGCGGAGCTTTGTTTCCACGGGGGAGACCCACCCTGTGTACCCGGTCCATTCAAATGTTGGCTGCATCATCCTCGCCCAGGATCTGCTGGAACAGCGCCCCGACATAGGCCCTTCGATAATATCCTTCTTCACGCCATGGTACGCCTCAGATCCGCACATTTTTCCGCTGGGAGCGGTTCTCCAGGTCTTCGGCATGCACCTGGAGATCAATTTGCTGTTCCTGGAGGCGCAGCTGGTGGAGTTCTTCTTCCCAACTAACATAGTGTTTCTCAAGCGTGGCCACTCGTTCTCCGATTTCCGACCACAGGCGAGGCGAAGGCCACACTCACCGGTGAACTGTTGGTTGGCGCGGAGCCCTTAAGATGATCCACAGTGGGCAGAGCACCAGTCCCTTTGTCAGGGAGAGTGGGCTATCTGGGCCGCCGCTCCTTCAGGCTTCGCGTGGAGAGAGCCTCAAAATCATAGCCCAGCAGTCTATTGTCCACCGGCTCGGTCAGTCCACAGAAAGAGGCGAGATGGCGGGCTAAGTATGAATTTATTTATTTATTTATGCGTTTTTAAATAGCGCGGACTTTACCCGAAGGTATCGGAGCGCTCCACAATAGGAACGTTAAGGATACATGAGGAGAAAATTACAAGTGAGCAAATTATAAAAGCAAACGTTCAGTTATATGAGGTAAAAGTGACAATTGTGAGCAAACAAAATACAAGAGGTAGCAAACGGTACATTACAGGAGGAGAAAAAAAGTGACGTGTGCAAGTTACATAGGCGTACAAAGTATAAGTAGAGGTATAGTACTGCAATAAATGGCAGACACTCCAGCACAAGAACAAACGTTACGCAGGTAATGGTGGCACTTGTTCAAGTATCTAAAGCAAACAAAATGAAGGAGGTAGCAAACAGTGTGTTAGAAGAGAAAAGTGACGTGTGCATGTTACAAAAGAGTACCAAACACAGGTAAAAGGATAATACTGCCATAAATGGCAGACCACTCAACGCCCTGCTGGGCGGTCTCTATGTACTGTCAGCGAACCGGGCGAAGAATTGGCACCAGCCAGGCAGATCGCTGACTGGGAGCACTCTCCGGTGCTGCCAAGTCCGCTGCCGACCAGCGCGTGGTCCCGGCCAGATCAGAGAAGGCACCAAAATGGCAGGCGTTTCAGCAGGCCGGCAGCAAGGCGCTCTAGCATCGGAAGGGCACCTTGGTCTCAGGACCGTCCGGCAGGCAGTCAGGGGAGCACCTCAAGCCTATTAGGCGCCTCGGATCTCCTCTGCTCAGTGCCACCGCTAGGCTCACCGGGGGCGCCTCCCGTACACTGCCGCGTCCACCATCTTATCTGCGGGAGCTCTGCTGCGGGCCCAACAGGATTCCGACGAGGAGCGCAACCACAGTCGTTGGAGGCTCCCGAAGTAGCGTTGGAGGAGGCACAAGCCGATGCTGGTCAGTAATCCTCAATTTAATGACCAGGGATGGGGCTCCTACAAAGCTGAGAATCAGTGGGGCCGGCGGGACGGAGATTCGCGTCCTACCGTGCCTGCCGCCATCTGGGCCACGCCCCCCGCTGTTACCTTTTCATAGTTCTAGATCACACCACTTCCTGAGCTATTCCCACTAAACAACTTCACAAACACAACCTGTACAATACCATAATAACTAGGCCATCTACTGGTAGTCATTACTACACGTTCACCGAAAAGAAAGCGTCCAGTCTGAATAAACATGCAGGATGCTCATTTTTACGTCTCGCTCTCGAGACCTTTTGTTGAGATGCCTCTCAAGGGAGACAGACCGGGGCACACGCAGATTCTTGCAGATTCTGATTTGTGGATGCGCACGTGAGACGTGCCTGCCACAAAGCGTGCTACATTTACCTCCGGTGCCCGACAGCCCACTGCCCATCTCCGCACCCACCACCGTCCCATACCACCACGCCCCATTTAATTTTATTTATTACTTCATTTATGCATTTTTATATAGCGCCGACTTTACCAGAAGGTATCAGAGTGCTTCACAAAGGAACAGGACTGATATAAGAGAACATTAGAAGTGAACAAATGACAAAAGCAAAAGTTACATTACATGAGGCAAAAGTCACAATCGTGAGTGAAAGTACAAGAGAAAGCGAACGGTGCATTACAGGAGGGAAAACTGACATGTGTGCAGGTTACAAAAGCGTACAAACTACAAGTAGAGGTGTAATACTGCAATAAATGGAGGACACTCAAATACAAGAACAAACGTTACATAGGCAATGGTGGCACTCTCCACCACTCCCGCGCTGAGGATGAACCGCCGCATCCCAACATCAGAGCCTCTTAAATACCTCTCTACGACACAGCAGCCTCTGTTGACGGCCCATCAACGCGCAGCAAAGCGCTCCTCCCCCGCCACTACAGTACACCCCGGCATCCCCCACAACACCCCCTACCACAGTAGCAGTACCTCTGCGGCTCCCACCTCCGAGTCCTCTGCAAACCGCGGCACGCCATGTGTCCCTGCCCCGGCGGCCCCCTCCCTGGGGAGCACGACCTGCGCAGCACACACTGACCTGAACACGGTGAAGCCTGCATGCGCCGCCACTGGGCACGAGCCGCAGACCACAGCTATGTGCACGCCCACAATGCGTGCGCGTCTCTCCCACCCCTCCCCATTCAAGCAGCAAGCTGCCCATTGTATTCTTGTTTTTTTTTTTTTGTTTGTTCTTTATGCGTTTTAATATAGTGCGGACTTGTCCGAAGGTGTCAGAGCGCTTTACAAAAGGAACAGAACTGATATAAGAGAACTATACAAGTGAACACATTTCAAAAGTTACATTACATGAGGCAAAAGTGACAATCGTGAGTGAACAAAGTACAAGTGGTAGCAAACAGTGCATTACAGGAGGAAAAAGTGACATGTGTGCAGTTCACAAAAGCGTACAAAGTATAAGTAGAGGTATAATGCTGCAATAAATCGAGGACGCTCAAACACAAGAAGAAACGTTACATAGGCAATGGTGGCACTTGTGCAAGTATCGAAAGCAAACAAAAAGTATGAGGTAGCAAACTGTGTGAACGTGCTTCCCACGAGAAGATTCTGGTCTTTGAACGTGCTTCACATGAACAGCTTTTGCGCGTTCATTGAATTGGAGTGCTCCTCTCTGGAAGACCTGCTGTGTTAATTATAGGTCCTTTCCGGGAGAGGTGCTATTAGTTAGCAGCGTGGGGCGCCTGTCGGCATACTGTGATAATGACTTTCTTTGATCTGAGGTAGCATTGAAGATCTCGTTGTTATGTCTCGCGCGCCGACGAGCGCTGTTAGCGCGCGCGACGCCGGCCAGCCTCCCTCGCGTTGAGCTTGGCCCAGGAGCTGGCCGCGCGCCGACAAGCGCTGGGAGTGCGCGCACGGCGTCATCTTCCCTCGCTACAGGACCTGTGCACTCGCCAGCCGACAAGAGCTGCGGGCGCATGTGGCGGCGTGCGCTTGTTTTCTTCTTTCAATTCTCCCTTATCGCAGGGTTAGTCAGCCTTTGGAGCTGCTAGACCAGGTGCAGCCGAGAAACCCACAGCAACAGGAAGCAAGTAAAGTGAAGTGAAGTAAAAACCGGACCGAGGACGTGCCCAAGAGACGTTCCAGCCAGTACCTGTGAGAGAACGAGAGCTCTGACAGCCGCAGTGTTTACTTCCAGTCAGCTGCTGGAGTGGCCGTCCGCGACCAACCCTTCGGCCTTAAAACTGCGCAGGCCCTGGGAAGAGAGGTAAGGGAGGACTTAACACTGCAGATCATTCATATTTGCGTAAATACGTTTTACCTCCCTCCTATCCATCCGGCCTTAGGCATTGAGAGAGACTGAAAGATATCTCTCTTTCAGACAAGAAGTGATTCACTTTTTCAACTTTGTAATACGTACTTGCCAACGAGCTGCCCCAAGCTAGGTACTCATGCCTTGTTAGCAAACGTTCATTTGCATTTCAAGATTTGTAGTTTTGATATTAACAGGTAAGTAAGGGCACAAAAACTCCACTGTCCAAAGTGCTGTTCACTTAAACACAAGCACTGCATGCAGGATGTCCAGCATGGGGCCTTGTAGCTTCTGTAGTGTCTTTTGAGCTTGTGTAGCAGGACCCTTCTGGTCCCTGAAAGAAACTGTAGAAATGACATAATCGTTGGGGTGCGTTTGAGTAAGGTGAATAAAGTTGATGATAACAGTGAGAGTTAGTTAAGGGTTGCCCTCTGAAGAATATGTAAACTACAGAGCTCCAGTGTGGTCATTTGCATGCTACTGTGTTGAGGAGTTGTGGAGTACGTAAAATCTATGAGCTCAAACATTTTTGGGTGACAAGAATGTTAAATGCTGTGCATGAATAGTATTGTTCCTCTGCTCTAAAATATCAGGCTACATACGGGCACCAGGATGATTCAAATAAATAAGCATTTGCAATGCACTAGGTCTCGCATTTACGAGAGTTTAAGCTATTGGCATTGTAAATGACAATGCCTATTTTTGTTTAAAACATAAATAAAAGGCATTGTTTATTACAATGCCAATAGCTTAAACTCGCGTAAATGCGAGACCTATTGCATTGCAAATGCTTTTTTTATGATGACCCTGAAACTCTATATGAAATGTTTATATGAAACATTTTAATACTTCGACTCCTTTATGAGCTGCTCTATATTGTAATACTATCAAGCTCTTTTATATGACAAAATTTATATTTTCTATGAAATATTTTATATCTGCATACCTGCAATGCTTTTTACTAACTGTGCATTAACAATAAATAAATACTGGTATTCTTCAGGCACGCTTGGCAATGTTATGCCCTCCTGCACCTCTGCACATGTTCCCTGTCTCTGCTACCTGGTGTGAACCTGCTCATACTCAGACTTTAGGTTTCTTTGCATGGTCAATGTTCTGATGGAGTAGTGGCCTCCTGCCCCATGACTCAGCTTCATTTTGCATCCTCAAGAGTAAACAATGCTCACATATCAAATGCTTGTCTTTTTCGCTGGCTTTGTTAAGGCCCTGCACGTCTTTCTCATCTGCTCCAGCTTCACTCAATGGTTCAGGCAGACTTGACTCTCTTGACTGTGCAACAGCTGGGAAAAATGTGAGCAGTGATTTCCTGAAACACCCTCTTAAGTCTCCTGCTTCTCACAAAATGGGGCTACTGCCTCTAGTTGCCAGGAAGAAAGATTGCTTACCTGATTCTGGCAGCCAATCAAAAAGGAGAGAGGCATTTCCCTTTTTTGTATTTTTATTCATCCATTCACACTCCTCTATGTTAACATAGTCATAGCTTTACTATACACTTGCCAATAAAAAATTATAATATGGTCTAGTGTGCACGTTTTGACTTTAAATAATCATTCCACTGCAAAAAAAATTGCCATTTACAATGCCAATATCTCCAATTACAACAAATGCGAGACCTATTGCATTGCAAATGCTTGTTCTCTGACAGTGGTCCCATTACATTTGGGTGCTTGAGAAGAAATGTACTTTAGTAGCAACCATAGACAGATTTAACACAGTATTGGACGCCCACAGGTGCGACTGAAGTGACTGAAGCCGGTTTGTGTTTTCCTCACAGGGCTAGCTGCCCTGGCCTTTTGCTTGCCCTGGACCATGCACACTGTGTAGGGCCGTTTTTCAGGGTGGTCAGATGTATTCATTCAGCTTGGTAAATTATGTTCTTTTCAGGTTAACTTCAAGATTATATGTTTTATTTGAGGAGCCCACAGGAGTCTTGTAGTCTTATCTCCTCCTAAATGTTGGTATGTTGAGGAGTAGATTAGAAGCCGACAGAGGGGGGCGGAGTGAATTAAATTATGGGATCCTTTAAAATTATTTACATTAAGAATGCAATCCCTCCATTAGGGAGCATCCCAAACACTTTGTTAATTTTATTGCGCTTCTTTGTGACCTCAGACTTGCAATCCCAGGCTGCCTTTTGTACCATCCCAGAATGCGCACTGGCGACTGTGGTACCTGAAGCCATTTTAGTTAATTGTTTTCTGAACCTCTACAGGGCATTGTAAACACTTTGTTAGCTTTTTAGGTTTCGCCTAAGTGAAAGCCTGCGCACGCGCAGGCTTTTCACGCAGGTGAAATCTAATGTTAGAAACAGTGTGGCTTGGAATCCACCCCTCTGTTCCATTGGCTAGCTCCATACATGGAGGCTAGCCATTGGAACAGAGATCTGTCCGTCATGGCCGGACCAGATTCGTGGGCGTTCCCGCGATTTTTTCCCTCTCCACCCCTTTCCGATCGTCATCGTGGCCGTGGGCGAGGTTTATTTTTTGTTGTTGTCCAGGTTTGTTTTGGCCATTCCGCGGCCGACCGCCAATGGAGGAAGCCTTCCCGACCCCCCTCCCGCTGTCCGTTCCCGCCCCCCCCCCCCCGTCCGTGTGCTTCATGCGGCCTTCCCGACCCCCCTCCCGCTGTCCGTTCCCGCCCCCCCCCTCCCGCTATCCGTGAGCCCGTTCCTGCCCTTTTTAAAATTAAAAGAAAGGGGGGTAGAGCATCGAGCTCGAAAACTGTAACTCGCCATACAATGCCACCCTTTTGAGGCGGTGCCAAATGATTCCTCAGCCTTGAGGGGAGAAGACAATTCCCACGGCTTGCAGTAAAAGCAGTCCAAAAAGATTATACAAGTTTTCGCAGATAAACATCTTAAAAACACTCACATCACCAAGCTCCATCAATAGGCCGGCTGCATAATCAAACCTCTCTTGCCTCAAGAACAAATCGGCCTTACCAGTCGTGTGTTTTCCTCCATCAGTGAAGCTCGGCATCGTAATTAAATTTCGATCTCAGGTAAACTATGAACAGTTTCAGGGCCCCCAATCAACTCCTCCCTCGAAAACCGATTGGAGGAGCCGACCTTTGACCCACTCCGTATGTACCTTTTATCATGCTGAATGCGCCCAGGGGCCCTGCACACCACGGACAAAGGAAGGGGCACAGTGGGTGGGCCACAGCCAGACCCCGCTGGGCTACTGACTGAATCAGTAGCGCTCTGGTCAAGTGGAGCCTGAAGCCTTCACTGCGCGGAAAAAGGGACAAAAAAACACTAACTTCTAATCACTTAAGATTTTAAACCTCACGTGCTCGAGCTCTTCGGCCATACCCCAGTTATTCTTGTATAGCGCCCAGACACTAATTAAACAATCCATGGTGCAGCGGAGACCTGAGCAGTCAGTAATTTGGCATTACCCCCTAAACTGCTCCCGATACACCCGACACGAACTGTCTCCCAACAGTCGGTCATGAACCACTAAAAAGCAGGAGGTGTCCGACGTCATGGCCCGAGTATAGAGCATTTGTTTATCGTCTTCTAGTGCCGACAAGGTGTCAAAGCGCTTGCAGACAGTAACAAGCTGGTGTGGCGCTGTGGTTAGTGAGGTACCCGACTAGCATCACCGCTGCACTCACCTGAATTTGACGAGGAAAGAAGGGCTGGATAGCTTATAGATAAAGACGAGGTCATAGCAGTAAAAGGCCTGTTTGATTTGACAACCTGGCAGTACTGGTCCACCCCCAGCAGGGCAGAGCAGAGCGGCTATGCTAGTGCAGCTCTCGAAGCCGCCCCTGGGATGACTCCTAAGGCCGCCAGGATCTTCCACGCGAGGCCGCGGCGGGGCAGGGTGATCCCGGCGCGTTAGTCATCGCCGGGGCAGGGCACTAACAAGGGAAGGTGTGGAGGCCGGAACGAGTAACATGAAGGGACAAAAGCGGTCGAGCAAAGCGCCGATCTTCTCCCTCACCGGCGCTATGGGAGGGTGTAGTATTCTGGGTTCGTTTACTTTATGTTCTTCACATATTGAATATTATCATTATTGGAATGATGGGTATTCTTCCACTTCTGGGTCTGCTTGGTTCTCGCTGTGGGGTTGTCAAATAAAGGCGATTGCTTCTCCTATAATTGTTTACGGTGTGCCATTACTTCATAGGGGCAGAGGTCTCTTCGCAGTACCGCCCTCCCCTGCAGACCACGGACACAGACATCGGGGCACAAGACATGACAGTAGAATGTACGAGTCGCGGAGGCTGCGAACTGCAATGAAGAGGTCACATCTTTTGCACCCACGTCCCCACTCCGTGGCCTCTTTAGTGGGGGCTGCTGGGGCCCTGCGCCCTGTCACCATTCGTCCAGGCGTGCCCTTCCACTAGTTGCTGGGTGTATAGGAGACGGCAAATTATTAACCCTGCAACTGCCGCACACCGACCTCTGCAAAGTAACGTTCGCTTAAAAGGTTTACACCCGACTTGGTAGATATGTGCATGTATTTATATATATATATATATATATATATATATATATATATATATATATATATATATATATATATATATATATATGGTTTAGAGAATTATGCACAGACATTATCCCGAGGTGCTGAGCGCTATACGGGCGCACTGGCACAGCCCGCACAGTCTAATAAGGAGTATAGAAAGAGCACAGGTGCAAGGCTGGGCGGGGCCAAACAATACTCGGGTTCGTATCACGATAGACTTCACTCTCAGGTCATTGTAAAACGTCATCAGAGGCACAAAAAATGTTCTAAAAACTTAACAGCTTATTACATGGTGAGTAAAATTAAAACTCGTGATACACTTGTTTAGTTAGCTTACAGTGCATTCGTCGGCGAATTCCATGCATTGCGTTTCTGCTGGCTGTGCTGGTAAACTCTGCAAAGATTGGCCTGCTGTACACGGTTTGTGAAAACTCGAATCTTTCTTCTAGGAGACCGGATTTTTGCTTTGGCTGGAAGGAGCCTGTTTGTTTTAATATTTTGTACTTTTTTCTTTCTTTTATCAAACTATTTTTTCAAGAAAACCGATCATGACAACTTCGCACATATTGCGTTTTAATGCCTTACATCAGCATTCCGTTGGCATATTACTTCCTTTACTGTTCAGTGTCCAGCATGCACTGTGCTGGCTACAGTTGCAGTGCATGTGAGCGGGTGCGCGTGCAACACTCGCGTGCTTCCCCCCCCCCCCGTGATCACTTTCCCTTCTGGCATTCCCCCCTCCCTTTTCGCCCAGTCCTTCTTTTCACCTCGGCATGCACTCACCCCTTCTTTCTCCCCTTTCGGCACTTTGATGTCCTTTATAAGCACACGCATACTCACACATGCAGGCTCTCTGCTCTCTTTCTCTCTCCCCCTTTCACACACATGCACCCACACATGCACGCTCTCTCTCTCTCTCTCTCTCACACACACAGAGACACACACACACACATGCACATTCTCTCTCACACACACACACACACACACACACACACAAACACATTCACTCTCTCTCTTTCTCTCACACACACCCACGCACACATATGCGCGCTCTTGCTCTCACACACATGCACACACACATCCACGCTCTCTCTTCCTCTGTCACACATACACACGCCCACTCTCTTTCTCTCCCCCCCCTCTCTCTCGCGCGCACACACACAGGCACTCCTGCATTCTCTCTCTTTCTTTGGTGTGTAGTGCCAAAGCACCATTGATTCCTGCTATGCACGGTAAGTCCTTCATTTGTGCTTTTATTATGATACAAGGACCCCTTGCTCCCTGACAGGCCTCCAGCACTGGTGGCGTGGCGGGGGTAGTGCGTGGTGTGCAGTGCAGAAGCACCCTTGACTCCTGCTGTTTACAGTAAGACCGTCACTAGTGCTTTTAGCTTGACTGTGGTATGATACAAGGACCCCTTTGCTCCCTTTCAGGCCTCCAGCACAGGTAGCGTGGTGTTGGCAGTGTGCAGTGCCGAAGCACTTTTGACTTCTGTTATGCACGGTAAGGCATTTATTGTTGCTCACTGCTTTCAATAGGGCCATGGCTTGACAGCAGGCAGGCCTTTGCTCCCGGTCAAGTCTCCAGCAGTGGTGGTGCATCATCCATTCCAGCTGCTCAGGGCTGGTGCCTGTTAATGATTCTCCTGCAGCTGCGGAGTCAGCAGTGGTTGTGAAAGGCTAGGGTGGTGTGTGTACGTTCCCTCACACCTTTTCCTGCTCTACTCCACGCTCCACGCTTGTCCGTCGATGTGTATATTACAGAGGTACGAAAAACTCAGCATTTGAACTACCTAAAACACAAAAAGATTGCATGAGAACTGGTGCCGCGGAGCGCCTTCCCTCTCATTGACTGGATATACCCGCTCTCACTACAACTCTCTCTCTCTCTTTCACGCACACAAGCTCTCTCTCTCTCTCTCTCTCACACACGCATGCACGCACACATGCATGTGTGTGTGTGTGGCTCTGGGTGTGTGTGTGGCTCTGGGTGTGTGTGTGGCTCTGGGTGTGTGTGTGTGTGTGTGTGTTTCTCTGTGTGTGTGTGTGGTAGTAATTGCTGTCTGCTGAGCTCGTCCGTAGCGTACAATAGGTCTCACATTTGCGAGAGAATGGCAATGTAAATGACAATGCCATTTATTTACCTGTTTTCAAAACCAACACATAAATGCAAAATTTGTCATTTACAATGCCAATAGCCCTAACTTTTCCAAAGGCGAAACCATTGCATTGTAAATGCTTGTTTCTTGGCTGTAGGCACACATTTTCTGTATATTCCTGGCATCTGGTGTTTAGCTTGTATGTTTGCATGCTGTTTTTCTTTAAAGTGTTTAGAGTCAGAAGATGTTCTTAGTCAACAACGTGCATCAGCACAGACTCCATCTTAGATTGTTTTTTCCATTTATACAGTTTGGATGTACACCGTAAGGGTTCAGAGATCATCATGTTTTTGGGACCACATAGTATGGTTTCAACATTCACACTTTAAAAACTCGCCGTTATGCTGTTACCTGGGGTATATTTGGAGACTGATGGCCAGCACTCGACGCCGTGGGCCTCGCTGCACACTTTGGGGACCTCATGCCTTCCATTGAATTTCAACACCGAAGAGTGCAGACCACAAGGGGTGATTAAATGACTGCCCTTCCAACATTGCCATTGGGGCAACTCTAAGGATCCAAGGTCCGAGCAGCATAACATCTGCAACTTGTGCCTTTTGTGTGTCCTACAAGTTTGACTCGCATTCCTATCAAAGAAGACTCTAGACATGCTGCAAGATGCACCAAAAGGCTTCTCATTAAACTTCGGACACCGTAGTAGAATATGGCCACTATAGTACCGAATAGGGCAGCCCATCCGGTATCCTGGCAGCCCAGGTAATGCCTAATTTAGAGACTGTCTCCTTGAGTGCGTTGGAGCACAAGGACGAGGAGATTGTCGAACCGACACTGAAGACCAGTGGCCTTCATGCGAAGACCAGGGTTGTGTACTTTACTCCTCTCGGATACCCATAAGATCAAGCCAGGAGCACATAAAAGGCCCCATGCCGAAGTATAGTACTGCTTCCGCTGGAGTCTAGCATCAAGCCTGATCAAACACACAAACAACTGCCGCCTTCAAGGCTTCTGCTAATTTTGTGCTCCGTCCAACACTGAGAGAAGGCTTCGGAGCCAGCCAAGGCTCTGCCCATGGGTGTCAAGCCTCCCCGGCCACCTAGCCACCCCGATCTAAGGGCACTAAGCTTCCTTGCTCACACCCCAAGTCAAAACTGAAGGTGCCACTAAAGCAGACACTGGAGATCCTGTCCACGTCTAAAGCTTCGTCGACAGCTTACCCTACCTCAACAACAGGCTGATTAAGTGCAGCTGCAACTCCAATGCCTAGCCCACACATAATCCGCAATATTCCTGCTCCATAGAATGGATGAGTTTCACCATAAATATGACCATATCTACTTAGAACCCCAAGACATCCAGCCTACCCCCGGGTCTGAGCAGAACGCAGTTACAAGAAAAGCGTACCTCAACCAACAAAAGAGTGGCAATTTAGTTGCTGCCTCTTTTTCAGGTCAATCGTGCTCATTCAGAACAATTGTGCTCATTCAGAACCTTGACTTGCTTTTTTAGGAATGATGGCCTCAAGAATCCATATTGTACCCCCAACCCAGGCTCCACATGCGTGCCCTACAAGAGTGCCTTGTGGCACAGTGGTTACAGGTGGATAGTCGCTGGGAAGATCTAGTATTACTAAAGGCCAGTGCTCACCATTTTCTGCATTGGTGGAAGGGCAACCACCTGTTGCAGTGCAGGCTTTTCTCAGGGCCCATTCTGCAACCGCGGAAACCTCTCTCTCTCACAGGCTTGGGTGCACATCTCGATGCATGAGCATACAGGTTATGTGGCCCCTATGACACAAGAATGCCGTATCACCTACCTGAAACGGTTAGCCATACTTATAGCCTTCAAAGCCTTCCTCCTGGTAATTTGAGGGAAGCTAGTCCTCATCAAGATGGAGATGACCGCCAAGGATTATGTACAGAAACAGGGTGGCTTTGCACTCTCCTCTGCTCTAGCGCATAAGTTGTGGCTTTGGTCAAACTGCTACAACATACAGATCTTAGCAGAACATCTTCCAGCGGTGGACAGCAACTTTACAGACCTGCTGTAACCGGAAGCATCACAGTCCACAAGTTGGAACTCTGCCTACAAGTCCTACACAAGTGTTTCCAGCATTGGGGCACACACACAAATGGACCTATTTGACAACCAGTGGAAATGCAAAATGCCCTAACTTCGGCTCTATATATCCATACCCATTGTCCATGGGCAATGCTCTATGCATTGACTTGCCAGGAATCCTTGCCTATGCTTTTCCTCATACCATCTAGGCCAGGCCTCCCTTGTACTCCGTGCTCATGGAGATGAGAAGCTCCCCCTCAGGCCGTACCTTCTCACATTGAGATGAGGCCAGATTCTGGACAGCTCAACCTAGCAATCTGGCAGCTGAGGTATTGGAGTTCGGCTATTTAGATAGAAATTCCCCCAGAAATTCCTGACCAATCTATAGGAAGTGTGCATGCTATGCACACTTCCATGCTATGCCACAAAGTGGAGAAGCTTTGAAGACTATTGCATCTCCAAAGAGCCATTAAAGTCCTATGTCAGGACATTGTCAGCTATCTTTTACATCTGCAGAAGTCATACCTCACCCACACCTCAATACACCAATAATAAGCTGTCTTTGCAGCCTACATGCAAAACAGGGAACATTTACCATTATTTAGGATTCTAGTAATCAAAACTTTTGTGGAAGGTCATTGGAGAATCCTACCTCCCATTGTGCCTCCTTACAACCTTTGTGGTAATTTAGTCCTCACTGGCTCAAGGGACTTGCATTTGAGCCTTTTCACAAATGCCCTCTACAGTTCCACTACTGGAAAGTGGCCTTCCTGGTGGACATTACTTCCCTCAGATGCATTAGTAAACTACAAGCAGTCACCCTGCAAGAACCCTTCATTTATGTTCACATAGACAGGGTTTTTCTCATAACCAATCCTGGGGTTTTGTCCCTCTTCCACCTTAGCCATATCATAGAGGCCCCAGTTTTTCCACAGACAGATTTGGTTGTGGAAAAACCTCTAAATGTTAGATGTCAAAAAGCTCTTTTATATTACATTGATTGGATTAAGCCCCTTTGAAGGTCTTTCCAGCTCTTTGTACCTTTCGCAAACCCTCACAACAGACACTCCATTTCTAAAGCAGGTATAGCAAGATGGAAAGTCCAGTGCATCCAAACCAGGTACCACAAAGATAATAAATTCCAACTTGTGTCACCTTGGACACATTAAACTCGCAAGAAAGGAGTTACAGTGGTTCTCTTGGGAATAATCCCACTTGTTGACATCTGCAAAGCGGCAACCTTGTCAACCCCACACACATTTACCAAGCCCTACTGTATGAACATCCTTGCTTATCAAACCAAAGGCTCTGATTGGCCACACAGTCTTGAGGACTTTGTTCCAGACATCTGCATCAGCCACACTCTACCCACCACAGAGCATGTTTATCTACACCCACACATGCTACACACGGAAAACGTTGCCTTGCAAACATCTGTTCATACGATGTTGTGCTGTAGATTGACATGCCCCCGACTTCTTCCCCAGAAGCTTATGTTAAGTACAGATCTCTTCTATTTCCAAGTCACTTCTCTCAATACGGAGAGGGCACCGTGCTATGCTCACTTCACACTCTATATTCTCACCCACTGTGTAAAAAACAGTCTAAGATTGATTTGGAGCCCATGCGATTAGTCCATTAGAGGAGCAATTGCAGCACCTTTTGTAACTGGAATATCTTCTTATAAGAAAAACCACATGGAAACATCCGAGCTTATCAGTAGATGGCAGAAGTATGTAGAGAATGTGAATCTACAGCACTACACAAATCAAACATATGCTTATATGGTAAGTAAGATCCTTTCATGGTAAGTAATATTTTCCTTTCCTTTTGTGTTGTGGCTAGTAATTAGATGTTTCAATTCCAGACATATGTGTCCATTCCAGCCAGGCCGTTTCCCCCTCACCTGTAAGTTGTTGCTTGATTGTTTTCCGTCTGTCTCTCCTTCCTTCTCTCCCTCCCATTTCACTCCATTGCAGAATCCACATCGTCCCGAGAATGCGGAGATCTTTGCACGTCTCTGGCCCTTGAGTCTCCCAATGCTGCCACAGTGATTCCCGAAAGGTAAGTGGCATCCACTTCACATTAGACCCCTTCTTCAGTGAGGGGTCAAGTTACCAAGTTAACGTGCCACTGGTTGTACTATCACATATTTCTAGTAACAGAAAGCATCTGTGTTCGCCCCTCATTCAACACCTCCTAACTCTTCCCTGAACCTTTATTATCTGAAAGATCAGTTCAGAGCAAATGAAGAATACAAAACTTACTAGCTTTTGAAAAAGATACAGAGGCGAACATTGCCTATAACCTTTCGTCCCTTTATTACTTTGCATCATTTACTAAGTTAATGTATCAAACCAAACAAAAAGTACATTTCCTTTGAATAAAGGGAAAATTACAAAAACAATCCACCAATGTGAACACTCTACAGTCCATAAATCTTTGTGACGTCTAACATTCCTCCTCTTTCTTTGTGCAAAATCCGCTTGTTGTGCACTAATTCCATTTATTCGCTTCTGTTCCACACCTATGAAATGGCAAGGTAGACGCCATTGCTCTATTCCATTTACCATTAAAATACTACGTCCCTAAATCTCCAAATTATGGACATTGGTGATAACATCAACCTCCTGATATCAAAATACCCCAAAATAGCCTTCCTCCATGAAGGAAGCTCGTCCAGCGTGAAATTTGATCAATTCGAATATTGATAATCGGGCAGGATAATCCTCGCCTCTGTGTCCCTTATAGAGCTGAAACTTTCCTTCCAGATAGTTAGGGATATTTCCATTATACATATATTGCACCAGCAGTGAGGATTCTGCTTGTTTAAAGCTTGCTCACAACCCTGGATGCCACCCCGGCTATTGGCTTAACATAACATTTATTAAAAACCAATTGCGAAGACCAGTCAGAAGCCATAATATCTTCCAGGTGTCCTCTTAAAGAAAAAGATGTGGGTGTCATTGCCCCTCAAGGGAATGTGCTCCAAAACTCGAGACATGAATTCAAGCCCCTTGGATAGCACGCCCACCTAGGGGTGGACGGAGAAGAGCCTGCCTCTAAAGGCGTCTACTGTGTAAACAAGAGATCGCGCTTCCCTGATAGTCTCAGCTCTGCTGTCATTTCCTCGTAAGCTTTGATGCATCGAACAGTACAAAATTGTTGTGTGTGTTTTTTTTTTTTTTTTTTAAGCTGGGTAATAAGTTGAACGAGAATTGGACTATGTTCTTTTGGCACCCGCAAATATCACTCCATCTGGAGTGAACATTCTTCCGGGAACAATAATCTGTTATTTTGACACATTTCTAAAATAAAGTAAGCCAACTTAATGAAAACAGGCTGACAAAACTTAATTTAAGATTTTTTTTTAATGGAAAAGGGTAAATGTAGAGGAAAACAAGACAGCGTGACAAAGAAGTAAGCAAGACAAACCGGATGGGTTTACAGGAATGGAGTTGTGCCAATGGTGAGTCAAATCCGGGATTTCAAAAAAGAAGTGGCGCAAGAGGGTGAGAATGGGGTTTTTAAAATGGGAGTCACTACAATCAAATTGGCTAGCTGGCGTCTCACCTGAGTGGACAATGGCTATCATCGAATCTAAGGAAAAGGCATCTCTCAGAGCCCCATTCTAATTCAACATGAAGGCGTTCCAGATGCCTACTGAAGTATTCAGGGAGAGCAGTATGAAGCGTGGGTGTAAGACACTCCAATGGAGCGCTTCACACAAAAGAAGAAAGAAGTGCTTGAAAAGCAAGCAGTGGAAACAGCGATGCCAGTCGGAGACATTGTAAACAGGCAATGCTTAATGGGAAGGCGAAACACAAGATCGAAAAGCTAGGACACGAACAAATAAGAAGCCGGCAAACGAGATTGACTAGGAAAGCCAACTAATGGAAAACAATAGGCAGGCTCCAAGCCTCTCTATGATTTTGGCCAGCCACAATATGCTCTGCAACAGAAAGTGCATTTTCTGTCTAGTAGGCTTGACCTAAAAAGAGAGAGGGTCGCTGAACATTGCACTGAGCTGCGAGGTAAGAGGAGAAGGAGACTTTCCAAGAGTTGATGGAGTGTGGAAGGGACGGATTGGTGGACCGTTACTGTCTGTTTCCCTCTTCATAGGAAATGTATTTGTTTGGTATGATATGTTAACTTGGCAACTGCTGCTGAGCAATAAATTGAAGAAAGGTTATTCGTAAACCTCTTCTACGGTCCTGACATAACATTTGTCTGCACTATTCTCATTGGATGTGCCTAAAACCCTATTTTCGTTCTACATCGGTTAGTGGCTTGCATCTAATCCTGGTAAGGTGAAAGCATCTCTTAAAATGAAGCCTAGGCTGTCATAGACCATCTTTTCCCCCTGTCTGTGAATGCGTTCCTTGAAACAGAATCTGTTCTGCAATCTGCTTGCTTCTTTTATCCTTTGCCCTCTGTTCCTTTATCTCTGCCTCTGTATTGCTGCTGTCCTTCACTATGTTTATTGCCTTTTGTCTATTTCTTTTTCTCTTATTGCTGCTTTTGAACTGTTTGTTCTCTCTTAAAAAAGTCTTTGAATCTCTACAAGTCTGCCTGACACTTTTTTTGTATTGTTTCTGCTTCGCAGTGATGATGAGTGCGCAGAAACCTCTGCTGCCAGTGCCCCGTCCATGCATCTGCAGTACAATAGTGACACTGAAGCTGACGAGAGCCTGGTGAAGCCCGATAGTACCCTGAAGCCCTGTCGTAATGCTACCCTACCATCCGCGACAGACGGGCCCAGTCCCAGTGGGGTGAAGGTGCATCCCAGTGTACGAGTGGAAGGCTTGAAGGTGGACAAAGGCAGAGTGGCAGGCAGACATAGTGGTGAGGCCTTAGAGCAGAAGTCGTCACATTATCACTCGGACAGTGATACTGACGTAGATGAAGAGGAAGAAATGAAAGCCAGTGCAAGTAATGGTGGACAGAAAACTGCAGCTCAGCTCCACGTAGACAGTGACACAGATGTGGAGGAGGAGCCAAACGCAAGTACTACTGGGGCTAACCTTCCATCCAAGGAAAAGAACGAGAATCTGGACAATGGAACAGCAGCAGTATGCAATCAGACGGCTGCTGAGTTCCACATGGACAGTGACACTGACGTGGAAGAGGATGGGGACACCCCAGCGAAAGCGCCAATGCCTGTCTTTGACCTGGGCAGTGATACAGATGTTGAAGAGAATATAGATGGCCCTCCTGGTGTTGAGCTTCTTGGGGGCAGTAGTGCTGCAGCCAAACAGGATGACAACACTGATACAGAAGAGGGGGGACGTGTAGTGCTACAGCCAAACAGGATGACAACGCTGATACAGAAGAGGACGTGACGTCTTCCAGGAAGGCTGAGAGTACCAGCCATCTGCCTGCAGAGGACAGCGACACTGATATGGAAGAGGAGTCCTTGACTCCAGGCAAAGACACAGCCCATCAGCCCAATGCGCAGGACAGCGACACCGATGTTGAAGAGATGGTAGACACAAAGAGTAAATCCCTGATTAAGAAAAAAGGCGCTACGGTCATTGGCAAGTCGAGGACCAGTGACGTTCCGGAATCAGAGGCACCCCAGGGTGAGGATGATGAAGGTACAGATGTAGATGAGCCTACTGAGCAGACAGTGAAGGATGAGAGCGAGACCGAAGCAGAAGGTAATTGCAGAAAAAGTTACAAAAGTAATTTTGTGTTCTGTCCTCTGATCTTTTTAACAGCGTTACACAGTCTCTGCTATTTTATGTGGTCTTTACCCCGACAATATTTTCCATAATTCTTTCCCCATGGCTACCTAGTCCGTAGGGCGCTCTGACCTGAACGTCTGAGAATCGAGCTGGAAACCTTGTATCTGCTGCTAATCATGGTAAATATTGTTCCTGTATTGAATAGTGCACTGCAATGATGGACCAGGGGTACTGGGAGAGTGGACTGGTGTACAGGAAAGAAGCACGGTCAGATATGACCACAGTCCAATCCTGCCCTGGTTCACATAGTAGAAACTCTCACCCCTCCTCTGTTGTGTAGAGTGGCCAAAAGGACATGGGTTAGCAGCTTTCAGTGGGCAGGTGTCTAGCCAGCAGCAGCACTTGGCCTTACTGGATTAACTTGTGGGTGGGCATGAAGAATGAACTCTCCTACCACCCAAAGAGCTGGAGACCAGAAAGCGACCAAAGAAGGAAGGGGCCTCGTTGGAGGCGAAAGCTCAAAACATACTTACCTGATCGTAATGATTCTGGTGCCTAAACATATATAAAGATATGTGTTATTTTTATAAATTGGTGTGGATCTCCTTCTTGAGTCGTGTGCATGGTTTATTGACTCTGTGTATGCAACAAATGTCTAGCACTCCCCTCTGATAAGCCTTACGCTGCTTGTAAACACTACCGCCTAGCAGTGCACTTTGGGATTGCTAGAGCAAGCCCCAGTTCACTCACAAGGGAATGACTAGACTATTTGCACAGGGTGCCTCTTTTTGGTATACTTTATAAGTAGAGCCAGCTTCCTACAATGGGGTATTACTGTAGAGAGAGAAGAGTCAGGAGCATAAGTAAAGTGATGCATAAGTGTGGAGGGTTCTACAGTCCTCCCTTGGAGCCAGTATCCATGAATCAGTATGCAGCTTTGCATGTTCTCCAATCTTGTGCAGCCTAGCAACGTGGGCCCATGCTACTTCTCAGCTACTACCTTCTACGTGCTCCTATGCGGTCATAGTTGGGGGATATGTGGCTCAGTGATCTCCTAGCACTGTAAACAGAATTGTTTTACAGCTGAAATGTGTGAAAATTTTGCCTGTTTCAAACGACTTACATAATATAAATGGCAGTCTTCAGGCTGTCAGTAGACCTTTCTCACTGTCCGGCTCCTGTGTAGCTAACCCACTCCCTGTTAAAGGACAGGGCGCGCAGGTTGTTTCCTGGTATCACAGGACAGGACCTCGCAGGCCAATGAAAAGCACATGAGGCTGGACAGTTGAATAAGGATGGACTAAGATTTGAGTAGTGCACGAATGAACAGATAATATGGATTGGCACAGGACCTCCTGGTATAGTGCCAACAGAGGCTATGAACAAGACCAAGCTAGGAGGTTGGTAACAAGGGTCTCTGGCAGCTACACTGGGAAGTCAAATGCTTTGAGTCTTTTAATGCTGATTGATGATGCTACAGATTCTATGCAGGAAGAAACAAGCATTTGCAATGCAATAGGTCTTGCATTTATGCGAGTTTAAGCTATTGGCATTGGAAATGACAATGCCTTATATATATGATCTAAAAACAAAAACAAAAATGAAAGGCATTATTTGCAATGTTAATAGCTCAAACTCGCCTAAATGCGAGACGTATTGCATTACAAATGCTTGTTCATTTGGGCTTTAGGTTTTAATTTAGAAATAAAAAATAGCAAAACCCAAATTTTTAATATTGTTTCAATTCATTGTTCTCACGTTTTAATTTCGAAATTGCAACCTAGATTTGTGATTTGATGCACTGTGTTATGTTGAACACTTCATTTTGCTTCCTCGTGCCTGTTTCAGGGGTTTTACAAAGGTGTTGGTGGTGGGTAAGAACACATGAGTGCGAGAAACAGCACAGTGGCATAAGGAACGGGAGGAAAAGCACACAAGGTTGACAACAGACCGCGAGGGAACAGGGGAAAAGTACATGAGAAACAGATCACAAGGGTTGGGGAGAGCACACGGGGAGAGAAGGAGACAGCTGAGAAGTTCCCTAAAAGCAGTCCCCTTACGTTTTTTAAAGCACTTCGACTGTTGGTTACGTAGCAAAGAAACCGACAGGTTGTTACGCTATGCATGATACTACGTGACGCAGAAAAAATCAGTTTACAAGCACCTAGGCTGTGAGGGGGCAAACTAAGGTTAATTTTATTTTGGCTGCACAGTTAAAATATCTATCCCCTGTTTCCTGGAGGTACTCTCGCGTTTGTTTTTGGAAGAGAGAGAACAAAACTTTTTTTAAACCTGGCTACCGCTGGGATGTTCTTAGGAACGGGTGTGTGAATATGGGAAAGGAGGAGTGACGAGCATTCTGATACCAGGTCTGGAGTCGGCCTGCCCCTTTAAGTGTTTTTGCCTGCACTAAGGGGAGGGGACAACGTTGCATTTAGTAACAGAAGACGACAGTTTGGACGGGATCGGTGGTAGCGAGAGGCCGAAAGATAATGGGGGTTGTTTGAAAGGACACAGAGACCTGATACGAAGAAGGAGAGGGGGGCTGCAAAAAGAAACAGAAACAAGTAAAATAAACATATGGCTTGGAAGCGCCCTGCTGGCACAGTGGCATGCTGCAATCATGTGTTTGCTGGCCCGGGAGTGGTGCGTGTGTTTGTGCGTGCGCGCGCAGTCTGCTCTTTTTCGAAGCACATACTTGTGCTTGTGGCGCGCCCCTACGCTCTCCCGCAAGGTGGATGCCGGCACAAGTACGAGTATGTGCTCCAAAAACAAGCAGAACTACGGCTAAAGGTCCTCCTATGCAGTGCATGCGCGCTACGTAGTCAAGACCTAAAAAACAAGATAGGATATTTGTAGACGGACAACTTGTGACATTCGGATGAAGCAAGTTTTGAAGGAAGAGTTTTCCAGAATGCTGCTCTTTAAGCAAGATATGCAAAACAAATTGCGAGTTAAGAAGAAAGGGTTTGCTAGGTGCAGATTGAGAAAATACTGGAATAGTAGCCTAAAGTGAAAATGATTGGCCTCAGGTTACTATGGAGGTAGAAATGTGGAAGGAGCACCCAGCACACTGTGAAAAACCTCTGGGTGCAGCAAGACCAGGAATACTAATATTGGTAGCTACAAGGAAGCGATGGAACGGCGAAAAGAAACCCATAAGGATGGCTGGTTACAAGCTCAGGAACTATTTACAGCTGGGATCAGACTTGTGGACCAGACATACAGTGGGACATTCTACAGCAGTGGTTCAGATATCCCTGGGGGCCCGCGAAGCCTCCTCAGTGGGTCCGTGACTACTTAAGTAAAATGAAGAGATTATAAAGGGTATATAATTAAAGAAGCAAAATGTACAATTGCGAATTTTAAAATGTACTGTAAATGTGAACGAATTTGAAATTGGAGACTAAAAGTAAAATTTGTGTCCTCCGATTGATTCGTGGGAGCAGTGCGGGTGTCCCAGACTGTATATACTATGGACGCTGAGTGGCCTCAATTGAATTCAGAAAAGCTACAACATTCATGTTAAAATCAAAGTTTAGAATATTGTTTTTTTATTTATTTATATGAGTTTGCAAACTAAATAAAATGTGTCATCATTTGTGTATTTCTTTGAATGTTTTTGTCTGTAATTTTTGTGTATTGTTTTGCGGTTCAAATTATCAACAGTACCTAGGCTGGGGACCTCGGCTAGCCGCCATGATTCAGTTTAGGTGGAGGGGGGGGGGGCGGATTCCAATAATTATTGCTAAGTGGGAGCCTCAAGTTCCATTAAGGATTGATTCGAGGTCCCCAAAAGTTTGAGAACCACTGTTCTACACAGAGCAGACAGTTAATCGGTTCACTGTAAGTGCACAGATGAAAACCTTTAAAGTGTGGCGTGTGAACAGCCAGCACCAGCCACAGGTGTCAGACGTTCACCCCTGCTCTGTTCTTTCTTATTCTGTTACATCGGAGCTTTTCATTGATTTTGTTTTGGCCTTAAAAAGTCTCGTCGGAAACAGAGCTCCACTTGGAAGGAGCTTTATTTCTGATCTGTTTTACATTATTATGCTTCGGTTTTGTACTTGCAGTGTATAGACAGCTTGCTAAAAACAGGTGTCTGCTCATCTTTCTAAGCTGATGCATTGGATTTCTGCCGTTCATCAGGCCTCTCACTGCCATCCTCTCTTCCAGATAGCCCCAGCACCTTGGCCTTGGAGGCCACACAGTGTTACCTGGATGCTGCAGCAGGTGAGGCCGAGGATGAACCTTTTTCTGCAGGTAGGTCTGACCTTATGCTACCACAATCATGCCTTTGACAATTTTATGTCTGCCAATCATTTTGCTTGCTCTCTGGTGCTAGTGGCGTGTGCTCACGAGTGGTAGTGGCTATTGCTCACGATCTGGAAGTGGCGGCTGCTCATGGGTGGAAGTGGCGGCTGCTCATGGGTGGAAGTGGCGGCTGCTCATGGGTGGAAGTGGCGGCTGCTCATGGGTGGAAGTGGCGGCTGCTCATGGGTGGAAGTGGCGGCTGCTCATGGGTGGAAGTGGCAGCTGCTCATGGGTGGAAGTGGCGGCTGCTCATGGGTGGAAGTGGCGGCTGCTCATGGGTGGAAGTGGCGGCTGCTCATGGGTGGAAGTGGCGGCTGCTCATGGGTGGAAGTGGCGGCTGCTCATCATGGGTGGAAGTGGCGGCTGCTCATGGGTGGAAGTGGCGGCTGCTCATGGGTGGAAGTGGCGGCTGCTCATGGGTGGAAGTGGCGGCTGCTCATCATGGGTGGAAGTGGCGGCTGCTCATCATGGGTGGAAGTGGCGGCTGCTCATGGGTGGAAGTGGCGGCTGCTCATGGGTGGAAGTGGCGGCTGCTCATGGGTGGAAGTGGCGGCTGGTCACGGGTGGCTAGGGCAGGTGTTCACGGGTGGTCGTGGTGGGTGTTCACGGGTGGTCGTGGCGGGTGTTCACGGGTGGTCATGGCGGGTATTCACGGGTGGTCGTGGCAGGTGTTCACGGGTGGTCTTGGCGGTTGTTCCTGGCGGGTGTTCATGGGTGGTCGTGGCAGGTGTTCACGGGTGGTCTTGGCGGTTGTTCCTGGCGGGTGTTCATGGCGGGTGTTCACGGGTGTTCACGGGTGGTCGTGGCGGGTGTTCACGGGTGGTCGTGGTGGGTGTTCATGGGTGGTCGTGGTGGGTGTTCATGGGTGGTCGTGGTGGGTGTTCGCGGGTGGTCGTGGTGGGTGTTCGCGGGTGGTAGTGGTGGGCGCTCACGGGTGGCTCGGACAGGTGCTCCTGGGTAGCTCGGGCAGGTGCTCCTGGGTAGCTAGGGCAGGTGCTCCTGGGTGGCGGTGGTGGGTGCTCCTGGGTGGTGGTGAGAACTCCTGGGTGGTAATGTTAGGTGCTCCTGGGTGGTGGTGTTAGCTGCTCCTGGGTGGTGGTGTTAGTTGCTCCTGGGTGGTGGTGTTAGTTGCTCCTGGGTGGTGGTGGTAGGTGCTCCTGGGTGGTGGTGTTGGGTGCTCCTGGGTGATGGTGTTGGGTGCTCCTGGGTGGGGGTGGGGGCGGTGGTGGTGATGGTGGCTGCTCCTGGGTGCTTCTGGGTGGTGGGTGCTTCTGGGTGGTGGGTGGTCCTGGGTGGTGGTGGTGGGTGCTCCTGGGTGGTGGTGTTGGGGGGTGCTCCTGGGTGGTGGTGATGGTGGGTGCTCCTGGGTGGTGGTGATGGTGGGTGCTCCTGGGTGGTGGTGATGGTGGGTGCTCCTGGGTGGTGGTGATGGTGGGTGCTCCTGGGTGGTGGTGTTGGGTGCTCCTGGGTGGTGGTGTTGGGTGCTCCTGAGTGGTGGTGTTGGGTGCTCCTGGGTGGTGGTGTTGGGTTCTCCTGGGTGGTGGTGGTGGTTGCTCCTGGGTGGTGGTGTACGGTGCTTCTGGGTGGTGGTGGTGGTGGTGGTGGGAGCTCCTGGGTGGTGGTGGGAGCTCCTGGGTGGTGGTGGTGGTGGTGGGTGCTCCTGGGTGGTGGTGGGAGCTCCTGGGTGGTAGTGGGAGCTCCTGGGTGGTGGTGGTGGGTGCTTATGGGTAGTGGTGGGGGCTTATGGATGATGGATGCTCAGTCAGGACTGGTGGTGCTTGCTCAAGGGTGGCCGCTCATGGGTGGTGATGGTGGATGCGCGTGGATCGTGGGTGCCCATGCCTGGGTTGCCAAACTAAGGGCATTTGTAATTTCTCCCTTCTTCTACATGTGTAGCAATGAAATCTGCTGTTTCAGATGGCTCCTTTTAGCATCTGGTCTGTTAGAACGGTGAATTGCAAACTGTGCTAAATAGCCTCAGTTCTACAACTTTGAACACTGGTACGTGTTCTTTAACCCCCCTGCTCACTTCTTCTCTTTCTTGCTGATGGCAGAGAACGATGTCGAGGCGGAAGCCACACAGGCCTTTGTCTTCAAGTCTCCCTCGGTGAAGCCAGCAGCCTTTAAAAGTAAGTTCAGGTGCACTCTTGCTAGTGAGCTGCTCGGATCAGGGTTACCAGACTACCAGGCAGTGAGCTTGCTGATTAAATACCTTTTGAGAACCAGGGTTTCTAAAAGTCTGGAGTGACACATTTAGGCAAACCTTCCTAAATAACCAGAAGAAAGCAGGTCAGAGGTTCATCTAGCAATGACGTTAGAAATGAATGCCTTGTACTATGCATTCAAACAAGTTGAAAATTATTACATTTAGAAAAAAGAAAGAAAGAAACTAGATAGGATGTGGTGCTGAGCAATCTCTCTGTGTACTATTGGAGGGAAAGTGATCTGATGACACCCTGGCCAGCAACTTTTACAGCGGGATGGAGGTGGTGTGGATCTCAGTAACTGTCTGAAATGATAGCAGGAAGGCCGAGTTCTGCTTAGCACAGGGTTCATCATTAGCTGAACGACCCAGGAGCCCATGATACATGTCATGGACCCATTTAGGAATGGGGGTTGAAACAGGCATGAGCGGAGATGACAGAGGATTGGAGGAAAGGGCTTTGGAAATTGGTTTGGTAAAAAGATTTCCTCCAAGCTGGGAAAGCCATCGCTACTAGAAATTCTAAAGTTGTACTGAATGTCTGTTGTGGCCTGTGCTCTCTGCCTGACCTTTCTGTCTCTTTTCCATAGAGCCATCAGTGCCCAGCCCAGGAGTTAGTGCTTTGCCCAAGCCAGGTAAGTCTTGTCCAACGGGAAAAACATTTAACGTGCCTTGTAGCTGCATTTGTGGAGATCCTTTTCTGTTGCTACACGTTTTTTTTCTGCTCATCTGTCTTTTCATTTCACGTTATTCAGATATTTTTATTGGTGCTGTTCCCAGTCTGCCTCTTTCTTTAAAGCGTTAAGACAGAATTTGATTTCTTTAATATTTCTTCGAGTTTCGGTTTGAGAGCGGGAACTCTGAACACTGGACACCTTTCTATACCAACAGAGCCACATCCCCATCCCCATCCCCATCCTTCCCTATGCCCATATTGGAGATTTCTTTAATGTCTTCAGCTTAGCCAGTAACCCATCAACCATCCACAACCTGGTGTAAGCACTGGCACTGGAAACCCCTCTTACTTTCTTGCAAGGAATTAAAGAAGGCACTTTTAATTCAGACTATACTCTTTATGTTCAGAGAGAATCTCTTGTAAGCTAAGTGTTTAGTCTTTTGTTCTAAACTTAAGCATTAGAGGTCTTATTTTCAGGGATTGGAAGAAGTACTGCATACCTTACACCTGCTTGAACTGTTCAACTTTTTCATCTGAGCAATTAAATGTTTCCTTTTTAGGTTTCGCCTGTCGAAAGCTGCGCACCGCGCAGCTTTTCGGCGCAGGCGAAATCTTATGTCAACAGTATGTGGCTTGGTCACCGCCCCTCTGTTCCATTGGCTAGCTCCATAAATGGAGGCTAGCCATTGGAACAGAGATGCGTCACTCATTCCCCGAGCAGATTCGTGGGCGTTCCGGCGATTTTTACTCATCCCGCCCATTTTCGTGCGTCATGCGGCTGTGGGCGTTTTTTTTCTTCTTCGAAGTTGTTTTTGGTCATTTCTCCAGGCCGACCGCCGCCGGAAGAAGTCCAGGTGAGTACTCCCCCCCCCCCCCCCCGGCCCCCCTCCTGCTGTCCGCGTGCCTGTTCCCGCGCCCTCCCGCTGTTCGTGTGCCCGTTCCCGCCCCCCCTCCCGCTGTCTGTTCCCACCCCCCCTCCCGCTGTCCGTTCCCGCCCCCCCCTCCCACTGTCCGTTCCCGCCCCCCCTCCCGCTGTCACGGCACCTCGGCTTGTTTTTGTGTGTGTTAGAATCTGCAGATTATGCTGTAGACGATGGAGTATGTGGCAAATGCGTATCCATATTCCTGCGGAAAGCGCTGTGGTCGCAGAATCGAGCTGGCTCTATCAAAGTTCTTTCTAGTAACATGGAATCTGCCCTGACCGTCTATCGCTTCACTTTACACTTTGTGATCCTCGTGGTTTGCAGTCTGACTTGTTACAACCTCCATTCGCATCTGACTGGCGAGTTCAGGGAGCTAAAGGTCACCTGGAATTGTTTGCATCCCAAAGGCGTTAGAGTGGTTGTCTCCCGACCCCCTACGGCTTCTGGCCCCACGGGCTGAAGACACCAAACATATCAAGACTGAGCCTGTCTTCCATCTAAACCTCCCTGAGTGAATGAGAATACCCCCCACAGCTCGGGCCTGCAGGGAGCGTTAATCTCCGGCCCTAGGTGTGGATTAGGAGAGCAGGCAGACTGGACGGAGAGGCGGCGTGAGCGGGCAGGCCGCTGAGGGAACACAGGTAGGGCTGGCCCGAGGTTAACCTCTGGCGAGTCACGCTGTAGGGGAGGAGTTTACTACACAAAACTCGTCACAGCCTGCTAGAGAGAGCTGTCCTGCGGGATTCGGAACAGACACTTACTGAGCCTCGAGCTGTATCCTCCTGCCCTGAAACCCTGAGCGCAACCATTATCGGATGCCTATAGAGCCTGAGTCTTTTTGCCCTTTCCTGAACGCCGGTTCCCTCCTCCGATCTTACTTTATATTTCTCTCCTTTTGCTGCCATCTGGTGCCCCCTGTCTTTTTTCATTGCGCTCTCTTCACCCTTCCCGTAGCTTTGTCCTTCTTGTGTGCAGTGTACCCTTGTCTGCTCTCCTCACCCCTGCCCCCGCTGGAGGAGCCTGCAATGCCTTGGGGCCGCGGTTAGAGGAGAACATGCAGCCGGGGTGCATCGCGGGCAGTGGAGGCTTGGACCGTGTACGCTTAGGGGAGAGGCTGCAAGCTGCCCTGGCTGGTCTGCGGGAGCTGCACCTGCTTCGAAGCAGGCACTGGTGACCCGGGCACTGGCGATGGACCCGGCCGCCGGGGCCCCCGTCCAACTGGGGGGCAGCAGCGAGGAACTGCAGCTGGAGTGCACCCTAAGTGCCCTCAGGGAGCAGCTGGTGAGTACCCTGGAGAGGAGGGCTTGGGGCGCACATGCAAACTAGAGATCGGTCTATGTATATAAAGTAGCTTGGTTGTCAATGCGCCAGTAGAAACTATAATAAGCTCGTGTCATCGTCGACAATGCAGGTGAGTAGGACAAATAGAGCAGGGGTAGGGGGACATGCCCCATCAGCCCTGATCCTTACTGTTGGGGGTTTTGCGGGCATTATTTTCCCAGTGTACTGAAGCTTTTGAGGCCGGTTTTAGGGCAGGGTCAACTGCTGGCGCTGCTGGCCCTTTCTCCAGCTTTTCTATGCAATTTAGAGGTGGCACACTAGTTGTTACTGTAAGGGGGGGGGGGAATAGAGAGGAAAGAACAGAAGCCTGGTTAGTTTGAGCGTTTGTGTTTTTTGCCAGCAGTGCTTTCGGTTCCCAGTCGACCATGCATCTGTAACCGCTCTAGAAACGCCACACGGTCGATTACTACAGTCTATGCATCATTGGTTTTAGAGATGTCCTGGTTTCTCGACCGTGGTCTTGATAATGGAGAGGCAAGCGGCGCCCACAGTGGTTTCTGAGGCAATGTCCATCTGGGGTCGGATCCTTCATACACTCATTATCCACCTGAAGCCATTGCTGCTACTCCCGATCCTTTTACTGACTGTTTGGTATAAAGTGCTGTCTGTGTGTGTGGGGTTCTGTCTGTGTGTGTGTGGGGTTCTGTCTGTGTGTGTGTGGGGTTCTGTCTGTGTGTGTGTGTGGGGTTCTGTCTGTGTGTGTGTGGGGTTCGGTCTGTGTGTGTGGGGTTCGGTCTGTGTGTGTGGGGTTCGGTCTGTGTGTGGGGGGTTCTGTCTGTCTGTGTGTGTGGGGTTCTGTCTGTGTGTGTGTGTGGGGTTCTGTCTGTGTGTGTGTGGGGTGTTCTGTGTGGGGGGGGGTTCTGTCTGTGGGTGTGGGGGGGGTTCTGTCTGTGTGTGTGGGGGGTTCTGTCTGTGTGTGTGTGGGGGTTCTGTCTGTGTGTGTGTGGGGGGTTCTGTCTGTGTGTGTGGGGTTCTGTGTGTGTGGGGGGTTCTGTCTGTGTGTGGGGTTCTGTCTGTGTGTGTGTGGGGGGGTCTGTCTGTGTGTTTGGTTCTGTGTGTGTGGGGTTCTGTGTGTGTGTGGGATTCTGTGTGTGGGGGGGTTCTGTCTGTGTGTGTGGGGTTCTGTCTGTGTGTGTGGGGGGGGGGTTCTGTGTGTGTGGGGGGGGGTTCTGTCTGTGTGTGTGGGGGGGGGGTTCTGTCTGTGTGTGTGTGTGGGGTTCTGTCTGTCTGTGTGGGGTTCGGTCTGTGTGTGTGGGGTTCGGTCTGTGTGTGTGGGGTTCGGTCTGTGTGTGTGTGTGTGGGGTTCTGTCTGTGTGTGTGTGTGTGGGGTTCTGTCTGTGTGTGTGGGGGGGGATTCTGTGTGTGTGTGTGGGTTCTGTCTGTGTGTGTGGGGGGGTTCTGTCTGTGTGTGTGGGGGGGTTCTGTCTGTGTGTGTGGGGGGTTCTGTCTGTGTGTGTGTGGGGTTCTGTCTGTGTGTGTGGGGTTCTGTGTGTGTGTGGGGTTCTGTCTGTGTGTGTGTGTGGGGTTCTGTCTGTGTGTGTGTGGGGTTCTGTCTGTGTGTGTGGGGTTCTGTCTGTGTGTGTGGGGTTCTGTCTGCGTGTGTGGGGTTCTGTCTGTGTGTGTGTGGGGTTCTGTCTGTGTGTGTGTGGGGTTCTGTCTGTGTGTGTGTGGGGTTCGGTCTGTGTGTGTGGGGTGCGGTCTGTGTGTGTGGGGTTCGGTCTGTGTGGGGGGGGTTCTGTCTGTCTGTGTGTGTGTGTGGGGTTCTGTCTGTGTGTGTGTGTGGGGTTCTGTCTGTGTGTGTGTGTGGGGTGTTCTGTGTGGGGGGGGGGTTCTGTCTGTGGGTGTGGGGGGGGTTCTGTCTGTGTGTGTGGGGGGTTCTGTCTGTGTGTGTGTGGGGGTTCTGTCTGTGTGTGTGTGGGGGGTTCTGTCTGTGTGTGTGGGGTTCTGTGTGTGTGTGGGGTTCTGTCTGTGTGTGGGGTTCTGTCTGTGTGTGTGTGGGGGGGTCTGTCTGTGTGTTTGGTTCTGTGTGTGTGGGGTTCTGTGTGTGTGTGGGATTCTGTGTGTGGGGGGGTTCTGTCTGTGTGTGTGTGGGGTTCTGTCTGTGTGTGTGTGGGGGGGGGTTCTGTGTGTGTGTGGGGGGTTCTGTCTGTGTGTGTGGGGGGGGGTTCTGTCTGTGTGTGTGTGTGTGTGGGGTTCTGTCTGTCTGTGTGGGGTTCGGTCTGTGTGTGTGGGGTTCGGTCTGTGTGTGTGGGGTTCGGTCTGTGTGTGTGTGTGTGGGGTTCTGTCTGTGTGTGTGTGTGTGGGGTTCTGTCTGTGTGTGTGGGGGGGGTTCTGTGTGTGTGTGTGGGTTCTGTCTGTGTGTGTGGGGGGGTTCTGTCTGTGTGTGTGGGGGGGTTCTGTCTGTGTGTGTGGGGGGTTCTGTCTGTGTGTGTGGGGGGTTCTGTCTGTGTGTGTGTGGGGTTCTGTCTGTGTGTGTGGGGTTCTGTGTGTGTGTGGGGTTCTGTCTGTGTGTGTGTGTGGGGTTCTGTCTGTGTGTGTGGGGTTCTGTCTGTGTGTGTGGGGTTCTGTCTGCGTGTGTGGGGTTCTGTCTGCGTGTGGGGGGTTCTGTCTGTGTGTGGGGGGTTCTGTGTGTGTGTGGCTCTGTGTGTGTGTGGGGTTCTGTCTGTGTGTGTGGGGTTCTGTCTGTGTGTGTGTGGGGTTCTGTCTGTGTGTGTGGGGTTCTGTCTGTGTGTGGGGTTCTGTCTGTGTGTGGGGTTCTGTCTGTGTGTTTGGTTCTGTGTGTGTGTGGGGTTATGTGTGTGTGTGGGGTTATGTGTGTGTGTGGGGTTATGTGTGTGTGTGGGGTTATGTGTGTGTGTGGGGTTCTGTGTGTGTGGGGGGTTCTGTGTGTGTGGGGGGGGGTTCTGTCTGTGTGTGTGTGGGGTTCTGTCTGTGTGTGTGTGGGGGGGGGTTCTGTCTGTCTGTGTGTGTGGGGGGTTCTGTCTGTGTGTGGGGGGTTCTGTCTGTGTGTGGGGGGGGGTTCTGTCTGTGTGTGGGGGGGGTTCTGTCTGTGTGTGGGGGGTTCTGTCTGTGTGGGGGGGTTCTGTCTGTGTGTGTGTGGGGGGGTTCTGTCTGTGTGTGTGTGGGGGGGTTCTGTCTGTGTGTGTGGGGGGGGGGTTCTGTCTGTGTGTGGGGGGGTTCTGTCTGTGTGTGGGGGTTCTGTCTGTGTGTGTGTGTGGGGTTCTGTCTGTGTGTGTGGGGTTCTGTCTGTGTGGGGGGTTCTGTGTGTGGGGGGTTCTGTGTGTGTGGGGTTCTGTGTGTGGGGGGTTCTGTGTGTGTGGGGTTCTGTGTGTGGGGTTCTGTCTGTGTGTGGGGTTCTGTCTGTGTGTGGGGTTCTGTCTGTGTGTGGGGTTCTGTCTGTGTGGGGTTCTGTGTGTGTGGGGTTCTGTGTGTGTGGGGTTCTGTGTGTGGGGTTCTGTCTATGTGTGGGGTTCTGTCTATGTGTGGGGTTCTGTCTGTGTGTGGGGTTCTGTCTGTGTGTGGGGGGGGGGTTCTGTCTGTGTGTGTGGGGTTCTGTCTGTGTGTGTGGGGTTCTGTCTGTGTGGGGGGTTCTGTGTGTGTGGGGTTCTGTGTGTGTGGGGTTCTGTGTGTGTGGGGTTCTGTGTGTGTGGGGTTCTGTGTGTGGGGAGTTCTGTGTGTGTGGGGTTCTGTCTGTGTGTGTGGGGTTCTGTCTGTGTGGGGGGTTCTGTGTGTGTGGGGCTCTGTGTGTGTGGGGTTCTGTCTGTGTGTGTGGGGTTCTGTCTGTGTGTGTGGGGTTCTGTCTGTGTATGTGTGTGGGGTTCTGTCTGTGTATGTTTGTGGGGTTCTGTCTGTGTGTGTGTGTGGGGGGGTTCTGTCTGTGTGTGTGTCGGGGGGGTTCTGTCTGTGTGTGGGGGGTTCTGTCTGTGTGTGGGGGGTTCTGTCTGTGTGGGGTTCTGTCTGTGTGTGTGGTTCTGTCTGTGTGTGTGGTTCTGTCTGTGTGTGTGGGGTTCTGTGTGTGTGTGGGGGGTTCTGTGTGTGTGTGGGGGGTTCTGTGTGTGTGGGGGGTTCTGTGTGTGTGGGGGTTCTGTCTGTGTGTGGGGTTCTGTCTGTGTGTGTGGGGTTCTGTCTGTGTGTGTGGGTTCTGTGTGTGGGGGGTTCTGTCTGTGTGTGTGGGGGGTTCTGTCTGTGTGTGTGGGGGGTTCTGTCTGTGTGTGTGTGGGGTTCTGTGTGTGGGGTTCTGTCTGTGTGTGTGGGGGGGGTTCTGTGTGTGGGGGGTTCTGTCTGTGTGTGTGGGGGGTTCTGTCTGTGTGTGGGGGGTTCTGTCTATGTGTGGGGGGTTCTGTCTATGTGTGTGTGGGGGGTTCTGTCTATGTGTGTGTGGGGGGTTCTGTCTATGTGTGTGTGGGGGGTTCTGTCTATGTGTGTGTGGGGGGTTCTGTCTATGTGTGTGTGGGGGGTTCTGTCTATGTGTGTGTGGGGGGTTCTGTCTATGTGTGTGTGGAGTTCTGTCTGTGTGTGGGGGGTTCTGTCTGTGTGGGGGGTTCTGTCTGTGTGTGGGGTTCTGTCTGTGTGTGTGGGGTTCTGTCTGTGTGTGTGGGGTTCTGTCTGTGTGTGTGTGGGGGGTTCTGTCTGTGTGTGTGGGGGGTTCTGTCTGTGTGTGTGGGGTTCTGTCTGTGTGGGTTCTGTCTGTGTGTGTGGGGTTCTGGGTGTGTGTGTGGCTCTGTGTGTGTGTGGCTCTGTGTGTGTGGGGTTCTGTCTGTGTGTGTGGGGTTCTGTCTGTGTGTGTGGGGTTCTGTCTGTGTATGTGTGTGGGGTTCTGTCTGTGTATGTTTGTGGGGTTCTGTCTGTGTGTGTGTGTGTGGGGGGGTTCTGTCTGTGTGTGTGTCGGGGGGGTTCTGTCTGTGTGTGGGGGGTTCTGTCTGTGTGTGGGGGGTTCTGTCTGTGTGGGGTTCTGTCTGTGTGTGTGGTTCTGTCTGTGTGTGTGTGTGTGGTTCTGTCTGTGTGTGGGTGCATGTGGCTCTGTGTGTTGCTCTGTGTGGGTGCAAATGCAGTAGGTCTCGCATTTGCGAGAGATTAAGCGATTGGCATTGTAAATGACTGCCATTTATTTATCTATTTTCAAAATCAACACATAAATAAAAATGTTGTCAATTACAATGCCAATAGCTCTAACTTTTGCAAAGGCGAGACCGTTGCATTGTAAATGCTTGTTAGGTCGAGCATTTGAGACCTCTTGTATACTTTAGTATACCTCTTGAATGTGGACACGAGTCAGACGCGTGCTTTTTCAGTGTCAGATTTGTCCTTGTGAGCGCGCTTTTGCTGCTGGCTGTTTGCTGTGAATGTGTGCGAGCGCTTTCGCTTTCTGTTATGTCCTTTCCCTCACCCGTAGCTGTTAAAACACTCTGCCCCTGGCCCACATCAACCACATTGTTTTAGTAATCGCTGATGTTGCTCCAGACGTACTTCAAAGACCCTCTTCTGTATTTGGGCATTCTTCCCCGTGGTTACCTACTCTTGTTCCCCCAACCCGTTATTTCTCCCTCGCCCATTAATATTAACGCCTCCCAGCCTTCTGCTACCTCCTTCGCCTCACTGTGCGCCCCCAGTCCTTATGTCCTCGGACCCCCCTCATACTGATGCCACCTGACAATCGGGCAGTAGGATAAGTCCCGCCGGCTCTGCCCCTTCACTTTCAGACCATGGTCGCTTACCTCCCCCGCAGGCTGAGCTCCGGCTTTCCGGTTCCGAGAGCTGCTCCTCGGCCCCAAGTCCCGGTGAGTCGCAGCCCCTTTAGGGCTGGGCCACCGCGACCTGGAACAATATTGCTTTCCTTTCCAAATATTTTGTGATACAAAGGTAAAGTGCCAGGCAGTATATTTTTGGGTTTCGCCTGCCGAAGGCTGCGCTCTGCGCAGCTCTTCAGCGCAGGTGAAATCCTATGTCGTCAATAAGGACTCCTGGAACGTCCCCCGGCTCTCATTGGTTAGCTCCATAAATGGAGGCTAGCCATTGAGTGCCGGATCTGTCCATCAAGGCTGGACCAGATTCGGGGGCGTTCCGGAGATTTTTTCCCAGGGCGGAGTTACGTTTTTTCCCGTTCCCTCCCCTTTCACTGAAAGTGAATTCAGATGCGCTGTCCATTCCCGCCCCCTCCGTGTGCCTTTCCGCCGCCCTTGCTGTCCTGTGCACGTTTCCCGCCGTCCGTGTCCTCTCCCACCCCCTCCCGCCGTCCGTGTCCTCTCCCGCCCCCCTCCCGCCGTCCGTGTCCTCTCCCGCCCCCCTCCCGCCGTTCGTGTCCTCTCCCGCCCCCCTCCCGCCGTTCGTGTCCTCTCCCGCCCCCTCCCGCCGTCCGTGTCCTCTCACGCCACCAGCGAGTGCCCACCTCGCGATTTCTGCCCGCCTGCCTGCCTAGCGAGGGCCGCCGCGCTGCCCGCGGCGACCCGGAAGTACCTGGCCGGCCGGCCAATCCCTTCGCGGCCGGCCGGAAGTCCCGCACCCGCAGCCCGGGGGAGGGAAAGGGAAGCCTTGCTGTTTGCCGCTTCCCCCTGCCTGGGGGAAGCCTTTGTCGGTGTTGCCGGTCTCCCATGCCTGGAGGGAGACCGGAGAGGAGCCTGACGAGGGTGGAGCGGAGGGGGCGCGGGGCACATTGTGGTGCCCGCCCCCACCGCAAATCCGTACCGGCAGCAAGGAGGAGGGCAGCAGCGATCAGGTAAGGATCAGCCTGGGCCTGCCTTTAGTCACGGCGCTTCCTCGAGCACTCCGCTGCCCCTGGCCACGAGCACAGCGTGGAGTTGCTGTGGCGTGGCGCGCCGCTGACTGACTGCCTGCCAGAGCGGGGCGTGTGAGTCCGGGAGGGATTTGAACCCTGCGGTGCAGAGCGGAGACAGCATGGCTGGAGTCTGAGGTGCCTTGTGTGGAAGAGGGTCCCCTACCCCAGCATCAGATAACGTCAGGAGGGCTTCTCGCCGCTGCAGGGCTGTCGTAGGGAGCATAACCTGGTTGGGGAATCCGGAGAGCAAGGGATAGTTCCGGCCGACAGGCGGCGTCCTGTCCAGCGCAGGAGGGTGCGCCACCATGGCACCCTGGCGCCCACCGCCGCAGCGTGCCCTGCTCTGGCTCACCTTTGGGATCCTGTGCTGCGCGCCCAGACCGGTAAGGGGGCAGCTGATGGCGGGTGGCGGCCCGGGGCACTACTGTCAGGAGGTGCTTGTTTGGCGACTCTGAACTGCCTCTCCAGTGGCATCCGGGATGTACAATGTGTTGTGGGTGACTTTGAGCAAGATGTAAGGGGGGCAGAGTGGCATGTCGTGATCGTGCCCTCAGAGGTTGTCATTAAGACAGGCTCGCATCATGTGCAGAATGTAACCCTGGGTTTGGCATCATGGCCACCTGGCAGAGTTCAGAGGTGTTTAAAGGAGAGGATGGAATGTACCAAGTGCTTTCATGAGTTGTCATTAAGTTAAGATGGCATGCCCAAAGTAGGCATGGGTGTGAATGAGGGCACCATGGCATGTCCTGGGTATTCCTCTGAGGTAGGCATTACGTGCTGAATGTGTCTTTCCAGTTGCCATAAGGTAGGAAGCCACATGCTGAGTGTTACTCTGAGGTTGGCATTAACGAGGAATGGCATACGAAGAGTGTTTTCTGGGTTTGACATGAGAGTAGGCTGGCATGGGCTGAATGTCTGCGTGGCTGGCATAAGGGGCATGTGCTGATGGTGTCTTTGCGGTTGGTGTTAAGATTGTGTCACTTGGAATAGCCACAGGACCGGCTGGTATGTGATGAAGGTGACTCTGGGGCTGGCATCATGACACCGTGGCATTTGTTTAGCGTGACTTGGCATCAAAACAGGATGAAGTGAACTTTTGGAGTTGGCATAAGGGAAACCAGGCCTCTGCTGAGGATCCTTAAGGAGTTGGAATGGGCTGAGCATGTCATTGTGGTTGGCAGCTCCATGGAACAGTGTGCATTAAAATGCGTACATGGTACCTAGCATGGCATTAGAACAAAATGTCACCAAATGTTATGGTTCTGATGCTCACATCGCTGTGTTTGGCATGGAACAGACTTGGGTGTGCAACATGTTGCCCTGAGTTTCACGTCATGACATCATGTGGCGCATTATGGACTTTTAGGGAGCATTTTAACTAGGCAAGGAGGAAATGTGCCAGGTGTGTCACAGGTGTGAGCTACGTATTAAAGGTAATGTCGAGTCCTTCTCTGACGCTGGTACAAAGGTGGGATGACGAACTGAGTCAATCAGTCAAATAACTTTATTCGCATTTAGTAAATGCATAAAAGTACAAGTAGTTATCACAGTACGAATTGATCAAGGAATAATTCAAAACAGTTAAAAATTAATTGTATACATTTTTCCTTTTAAAAGATATCAACATTTATATGCATCCACATTACTGGAGCTAGCAGCTATACATTTATGAGAGGAATATTTGCAGTAATCAATTTATGATGGTAACACCCTCACGTGTGGTTTGTTCAGAATAGCCATGCACTGGAAACATGGCTGTGCTTGCTTCCCTGCCCCCTGGCTGTGCTTTCTTCCCTGCCCCCTGGCTGTGCTTTCTTCCCTGCCCCCTGGCTGTGCTTTCTTCCCTGCCCCCTGGCTGTGCTTTCTTCCCTGCCCCCTGGCTGTGCTTTCTTCCCTGCCCCCTGGCTGTGCTTTCTCCCCTGCCCCCTGGCTGTGCTTGCTGCCCCGCCCCCTGGCTGTGCTTGCTGCCCCGCCCCCTGGCTGTGCTTGCTTCCCCGCCCCCTGGCTCTGCTTGCTCTCCTGAGTGTGTGTGTGTGACTCTGGGTGGGTGTGTGTGGCTCTCGGTGGGTGTGTGTGGCTCTCGGTGGGTTGCTCCCCCGCCCCCTGGTTCCCCCGCCCCCTGGTTCCCCCGCCCCCTGGTTCCCCCGCCCCCTGGTTCCCCTTACCCTGGTTCCCATTCCCCTGGTTCCCATTCCCCTGGTTCCCCTTCCCCTGGTTCCCCTTCCCCTGGTTGTGCTTGCTTCCCTGCCACCTGGTTGTGCTTGCTTCCCTGCCACCTGGCTGTGCTTGCTTCCCTGCCACCTGGCTGTGCTTGCTTCCCTGCCCCCTCGCTGTGCTTGCTTCCCTGCCCCCTCGCTGTGCTTGCTTCCCTGCCCCCTCGCTGTGCTTGCTCTCCTGAGTGTGGGTGAGTGTGGCTCTGGGTGGGTGTGTGTGTGTGTGGCTCTGGGTGGGTGTGTGTGTGTGTGTGTGGCTCTGGGTGTGTGTGTGTGTGTGGCTGGCTCTGGGTGTGTGTGTGTGTGTGGCTGGCTCTGGGTGTGTGTGTGTGGCTCTGGGTGTGTGTGTCTGGCTGTCTCTGGGTGTGTGTGGCTCTGGGTGTGTGTGTGTGGTAGTAATTGCTGTCTGCTGAGCTCGTCCGTAGGGTACAATAGGTCTCACATTTGCGAGAGATTAAGCTAATGGCAATGTAAATGACAATGCCATTTATTTATTTGTTTTCAAAACCAACACATAAATACAAATTTTGTCATTTACAATGCCAAAAGCTCTAACTTTTCCAAAGGCGAAACCATTGCATTGTAAATGCTTGTTTAACTTGTTTTTCTCGCTGTACGTTCATTTCCTTTTGTGTCTATCCTGCTTTCATGATGCAGCACTCTAAAGTCCATTAGGGTATATTCACGCTACACAAAATGAATAAGCTAATAAAATAGAATCATGTTCTATTATTGTGACCAGAAAAACATGACGCTTCAGTATATTCGTAAATCATGTAAGGAAGAAGCTGTCTGCACGCCACTGCTGACTTCCTACTTAGCAAAATTCTTAGCTATGTATGAAGTTTGAATCAGCAACTACAACACATCAGATACAAATAGGAATAAACCGATCACGAGGGGTAGCAACTTTCTTTCACGCCTTTAATATCTTGCATTTACAACGTGGAAGTAACGCCACCTTGTGGAAAGTACTAAACTGTGTAGAAAGGAGACAACAGAAGAATGGATGTGTAGAAAGGAGACAACAGAAGAATGGACTTCTTGGGGGTGTTTTTCCAGCAAAATGTTGACCTCTGGTCAGTGAGAAACCGTTGACTAGTTCCCCACTGCATGTGCCTTTCCCTGAAACACGGAAACTGTTTTTTGCTGAAGGCTTGGTATATTTGACATCTCTATAAGTCCGCTTGAATGTGCTTATAAATAGTGCAGGCTGTTTAAATGGTGACTATCGTCCGTGTATTTATTTGGGAAGTCTGTCCCTCACATTTGGAGGTAACCCAGCAACATGACGTTAAGGACTGTCATGCAGTTGGAGTCAGATTTAATTTTCATTATGCATGTTTCAAATGTGACTTTTATGACTTGCCATGTTTTCTTTCTTTTTCGAATTGGTCTGTGCTGGTGGCCTTCGCTGTTCCTTGTTTTTTATAGTCATTAATTCGCGGTAGCAGGACAAAGACACCCCCTGCCATGGCTTACATCCACAAATAGATGTATTTCGCCCCCATCCTTCCCACACAAACCTTGTTTTATTCTTGTGTTGCCACTTATCAGAATCGTCTGCTGTGCTTGAATGGCATATATTATCTCAGTTTCTTTAAAACAAATAAGTAAATCTTGGATTTGTTGGCACGTGCTTAAGCTGCCTGTGGATGTAAGGGCTCGTGCCATTTCTTTCATTGTGTTCCTCCATTTATTGGGCCTTTTGAAGCATTCTAGTATGAATACTCTTTCATGTTCTCAGTATAATGCATCCATATGTTTGTGCTTGTAGGGAAAAAGGTGCCACACAGCCATTGTGAAATTCTCATAGTGCTTGTTTCTTAGTTGAGATCCGACCTGCCATTTGCACACACGGTTGACACTTTTTAAATATATAGCTGAGGCACAAGTGTAACAAAAGTTTATAATCTCTGTGAAAAGATGAGGGTGATCTAAAAGCACATTTAAAATTAAAAGTAGCATACAAGTCCTCCTGATATCCATGAGACTGTTTTAAGCCAGAGCCAAAGAAAGACATCAGCAGCACTAACACAGCTACCTCTTGACACGCATTTGCAATGCAATAGGTCTCGCATTTTTTGTGCCTATCTGCCCTCTGCATCACCACATCATCACTCCGCGCTACCCCAGCATCACTCAGCACCACCACATTATCACTCAGCACCACCACATTATCACTCAGCACCACCACATTATCACTCAGCGCCACCCCAGCATCACTCAGCGCCACCCCAGCATCACTCGGCGCCACCCCAGCATCACTCGGCGCCACCCCAGCATCACTCTGCGCCACCCCAGCATCACTCGGCGCCACCCCAGCATCACTCGGCGCCACCCCAGCATCACTCGGCGCCACCCCAGCATCACTCGGCGCCACCCCAGCATCACTCGGCGCCACCCCAGCATCACTCGGCGCCACCCCAGCATCACTCGGCGCCACCCCAGCATCACTCGGCGCCACCCCAGCATCACTCGGCGCCACCCCAGCATCACTCGGCGCCACCCCAGCATCACTCGGCGCCACCCCAGCATCACTCGGCGCCACCCCAGCATCACTCGGCGCCACCCCAGCATCACTCGGCGCCACCCAGCATCACTCAGCGCCACCACATTACCACTCAGCATCACCACAGCACTCGGCACCACCACAGCATCACTCAGCACCACCACAGCATCACTCATCACCACCACAGCATCACTCAGCGCCACCACAGCACCACTAAGCGCTACCCCAGCATCACTCAGCACCACCACATTATCACTCGGCACCACTCAGCACCACCACATTATCACTCGGCGCCACTCAGCACCACCACATTATCACTCAGCACCACCACATTATCACTCAGCACCACCACAGCACCACTCAGCACCACTCAGCACCACTCAGCACCACCACAGCACCACTCAGCACCACCACAGCATCACTCAGCACCACCACAGCATCACTCAGCACCACCACAGCACCACCTCAGCACCACCACAGCACCACTCAGCACCACCACAGCACCACTCAGCACCACCACAGCACCACTCAGCACCACCACAGCACCACTCAGCACCACTCAGCACCACCACAGCACCACTCAGCACCACCACAGCACCACTCAGCAGCACCACTCAGCACCACCACAGCATCACTCAGCACCACCACAGCACCACCACAGCATCACTCAGCGCCACCTCAGCATCACTCAGCGCCACCACAGCATCACTCAGCACCACCACATTATCACTCAGCACCACCACATTATCACTCAGCACCACCACATTATCACTCAGCACCACCACAGCACCACTCAGCACCACCACATTATCACTCTGCGCCACCCCAGCACCACTCGGCACCACCACAGCACCACTCGGCACCACCACAGCACCACTCAGCGCTACCCCAGCATAACTCGGCACCACCACATTATCACTCGGCACCACCACATTATCACTCGGCACCACCACATTATCACTCGGCACCACCACATTATCACTCGGCACCACCACATTATCACTCGGCACCACCACATTATCACTCGGCACCACCACATTATCACTCGGCACCACCACATTATCACTCAGCACCACTCAGCACCACTCAGCACCACCACAGCACCACTCAGCACCACCACAGCACCACTCAGCACCACCACAGCACCACCACAGCACCACTCAGCACCACCACATGATCACTCAGCACCACCACATGATCACTCAGCTCCACCACAGCACCACTCCGCACCACCACAGCATCACTCAGCGCCACCCCAGCACCACTCAGCTCCACCACAGCACCACCACAGCATCACTCAGCACCACCACAGCATCACTCAGCACCACCACAGCATCACTCAGCACCACCCCAGCATCACTCCGCGCCACCCCAGCACCACTCAGCGCCACCCCAGCACCACTCAGCGCCACCCCAGCACCACTCAGCGCCACCCCAGCACCACTCAGCGCCACCCCAGCACCACTCAGCGCCACCCCAGCACCACTCAGCGCCACCCCAGCACCACTCAGCGCCACCCCAGCACCACTCAGCACCACCACAGCACCACTCGGCACCACCACAGCACCACTCAGCGCTACCCCAGCATAACTCGGCACCACCACATTATCACTCGGCACCACCACATTATCACTCGGCACCACCACATTATCACTCAGCACCACTCAGCACCACCACAGCACCACTCAGCACCACCACAGCAGCACCAAAGCACCACTCAGCACCACCACATTATCACTCAGCCCCACCACATGATCACTCAGCTCCACCACAGCACCACTCCGCACCACCACAGCATCACTCAGCAGCACCACTCGGCACCACTCAGCACCACCACTCAGCACCACCACTCACCACCCCTCAGCACCACCACTCACCACCCCTCAGCACCACCACTCACCACCCCTCAACACCACCACTCACCACCCCTCAACACCACCACTCACCACCCCTCAGCACCCCTCAGCACCACTCAGCACCACCACAGCACCACCACAGCACCACCACAGCACCACTCAGCACTAACACAGCATCACTCAGCACCACTAAGCACCACCACAGCACCACTCAGCACCACCACAGCATCACTCAGCGCAACCCCAGGTTATAGGTGTCACATTTGCGAAAGTTATAACTATTGTCATTATAAATGACAAAACTATTAATTTAGCTATTTTCAAAACCAACACATAAATAAAAAAAATTGTCATTTACAAGACCAATAGCTCAAACTTTCCTAATGTGAGACCTATTGCATTGCAAATGCTTGTTGGAAATGCTGTTCCTTTTCTTAAAAGAAAGGAATTGTTCATAGATGTGATGTTTCTCGTTGAGGTGTTAACCCTGCAGATGAAAGTTGCGACAACAGTTTGCATGAAGTGAAGGAAGCTGTCTTCTCTCTCCTCTTGTGTACTCCAGGAGGGGTGTTGGCACATATTGCACTTGGGTGCACGTAACTGTCCTGATACTGCACGTTTTGAATTTCTGTTAAAGCATCGTTGTAGCATTATAACCCAGTTGTGCTGATTTGATAAACATTTAGGTAACGTTCAGCTGTTCCTTTTTTTCAATGTCTGCCGTTATCAAAGAGGCACTGAATAGCTGACAACAAAAAGGCAACAAAAAGCCAGAATAGTGAGAGCTAGTCAATAATGGCATTGTACTCTAAGCTGGCTCATTTTGTATTCTTTTGCAGGTGCATTTGACAAAATGAAGGATGTAGCCATCCATTATATCAACAAGTCCTTTATTAACTACAAGCAAAAAAGCCAGCCATTTTCTTTCCTTCTCATCTGAACTTCTTCAGGGCCAGTAAATATGTTTTAATGTGCTTTACTAGTATCGTATGTTGGGCTTGTATGTCTCCGGACCACTATATAGGGTCAAAAACAACAGATAGGAGAGGTGGGTAGGTTGTAAGTGGTTAATACATTGTGATTTTGTGTTCTTTAAAGAGGCGTGACTTTAATGCTTTACCAAATTGAAGCCCCTTTGGGTCGTCCTGGTGGATACAGAGAAGTTGTTCCAAGTCCCGGGTGCTTGGATAGAAAAGGTCAACCACTTTGTTTTGCTTTCCCTTGTTTACGCATAGTATGCAATCTGATGGTGTCCTGGCTTTGGGTCTGCCGAGAACCACCAGAGGTGCCGAGTATGTTTGCAAAATAAGTGGGGTTGCTAGTCGGGATGGCTTTGTAAATGATGCAGCTGGTGTGGGCAGCAAAGGGGAACCAGTAGAGGTCCATGAGGATGGTGGTATTGTGATCATAATTCTTCAGTCTTCTGGATGAGACCTGCTGCGATGTGTAGAATGCACCTAAGGGGTGCCAGTGTGAAATCTGGTAGGCAATAGAGCAGGATGTTGCCACCATCCAGTTGGGAGAGTACCAGGGCCTGAACAGCCATTCTGATGTCTCTCCCTACAGAAAATGGTTTCACTTCCTTTAGGATAGATACCTGGTGCTAGTCTGTCTATGATTTTTTGGCGATCTATCCCTTCACCGTGAGGTTGGTGTCTAATGTGAATCTGAGTGACTTGGCATTCGGTGAAAGTTTAGCTCTGAAACCATCAAGGTTCATGCCAGTAAGCCAGGTTTGTACGGTTACTTGTTCTTGGCAAATAAATGAAATTGTGTCTTGGTTAGATTGAGCTTCAGATAGGAGCTGGGCATCCTAATCTGGATGATGTGCTAGCAGTTTTTAAGGCACTAGGGGCCAGATGTAGGTAGGCTTTTACCGGTCGGTAACGGCCGAATTCGGCCGTTACCGACCGGTAAAAGGCATTTGAGATGTAGGGGGCAGAATCGGTAAATTTACCGTTCTGTAAATTTACCGATAGGTAATTTTACAGAATCTGTAAATATACCGGTCGGTAAATTTACTGACCGGTATATTTACAGAATCTGTAAAATCGATATGTAGGTGGGACTCTTATGAGTCCCACAAGGCCTTAGAAATCTGTATTTTACCATCAAATTCAATTTGATGGTGAAATACCGATTCAGGTGTGCATGCAAATGTGCGCATGCACACCTGTGCCATATGACAGGCAGACCTGCCCTTAGGGCAGGTATGCCTGCCATATGGCCCCCGAACCTTTTTTGGGGGTGCTAGAGGGTGTCAAAGTGACACCCCCTGCACCCTTGCCAAAAATCTGTATTTACCGATCGGTAAATACCGACCTGTAATGCCCCATTCATTCCTATGGGCTTCATAGCCCATAGGAATGAATGGAGCATTACGGGTCGGTATTTACCGAATCGGTAAATACCGACTTTTACCGATTCGGTAAATAAACATCTGGATTTCCCTACATCTCCCCCCTTCATATTTACCGACTTTTAAATACCGAATCGGTAAAATTCGGTATTTAAGGGTCGGTAAATATGCTTTACCTACATCTAGCCCTAGATGTGTGAAGTAGATGAAACTTTCTAGTGGTGTATAATGAGCAAATTAGTCAACTTTGATGCTGTTCTATCAGAGTAGAACATTTGGCAGTAAATCCCTCTGTTGTGCTGTACAGTGTCTGTGTACCTTCAAACATGCATTTGATGACAAGTATTGGTCAGACCTCTGGTAGGCCCAGCAGTGACCATAGAAGACATGTGTAAGGCTAAGTGTAGCTGCTCCTTTTTTTTTTAGATGTCTTCTTATCTTACTATATCATTCTTACAGCTCTCTCATTTTTAGGTCTCGCCTAGTGTTGCAGCGCATGCGCTGCTCGCTCGGCGAGACCTTAAGTGAGTGAGGAGATTTCAGAAGGGGACTTGAAGCCCAGAACATCATTTTCATTGGGTCGTGTCAGCGTTTATGCTAAACGCTGGCTTCCCATTGAAAAGGGTGCTTTTGGGCCACTTCCCTTTTGGACGACCCATCCGGACTGGGTTGTCTGCTTCACAGCTGTCGTGAAGCACTTTCTTATCTTTAGGGGGGGGCCATCTGTTTCTAATTAGCATGGCCTTAACGCGGCCATGCTAATTAAAATAGATGGCCCTCCCTAAAGATAAGAAAGTCTGCAGGCACCACCCTGCACACGAAGGTCTCCGCGCTTCGGCGCCCCCCCATGCCCCAATAGACACACGTCGGCTACGGGAGCCTCTCCTCGCTTTAGCCCCCACCCCGCCTTGGAGCACACTTAACTTCTTCCTTTTGTAATTTAGGTGCAGGATGGCTGTCTGTGCACTGCCGTCCTTTCTAGCCGATTTCAGAACTCTATGGGACGCGTGCTCGTAACATCTCATGATGCGATCCCCAACATGCTTTGTTCTTGGCGTGTCTCATGCGATGGGCTTGTGAGTTGGAAACGTAAGTTGCGCCTTATCTTTAAGGGACACAGTGGAGCACGGGATGCTTCCTGTGTGAGGTGCACGCTCCATTGTTCGAGAGTCTGCCCAGGCCGGGGTTTCAGTACTCTACTTCTGGCATGAACTTCGACTTCGCAGAGACCCGGAGCTGCTGTCTCAGCTAACTTACTGAGGGAGGCTAGTTGGAGGGGCCTTGCAGGATACTAAACACCAACCCACAGGAGTCGCTGTACCTCCAGGAATCTCTTTCCCTTCAACAAAGAATTACTTTCCGCCCGCCAGAATAATTGCTCCCAGTTATTGGTTCTACCCTCCCCCTTTCATGGTCAACACCTGGATCGGACTCACTGAACTCTGCTGCCTTCTGGAAGTCGGCACCCCCTTGGATTCACCGCTCGTGGTCAGCAGTTAATTCCATGATCTAAGAAAGTGGCTCTCATCTTGTTGTAACAGATGTTTTTATTTAAATTAAAGTGAGGGTTGAAACTTTACAAGGAGAGGTGTCTTGACTGCTGCGCTATATTTATTTTATTTATTTATTTATATGGATGACAGAACCATACTGCAATGAACTCTGAGGCAAAGGACTGGGGCCTAATGTGCTGTGGCACTTTTATAAAAAATATAAACTGATCTCTTTCACGGTTTTCACTGCACGCTGATTGCTATCGCGCTGTGCATTTTTAATTATTTGTTTGCTCTGAGTGCTAGCGCTTGTCACTGTGTGCTTGAGTGCTGCTCCCTGTTCCATCGCGCAGAATCTAAGCGCTAGCTCCGCTGTCTGCTGAATGCCCTCATAATTGTTGGCACAGGCTGTGTCTATTTCCTCCCTGACCCTTTATTTCCTACTGCTATCTTTTCCGTTTTCTGTACCTGAGGCGGATAGCCGGGTGCAATCTCCCACGCTCTTCTTTGATACTTTGTTTTCCGGTCTTTTCCCAACTTGCGCTGGGTGGCAACAGCACTGTGGGGGGGAGAACCTTTCTTTTCTTTTATGTCCATTGTATTTCGGCATACACGGTGCTGCGGGGTACTGTGGATAGGAGCAGTGGCCATCTTGGTAGGAGTTTTACACGCCGGTTGGCGGACCAGCAGTGCGGCTCTCCTTCCACTCCCCCCTGCGCGTCCATAAGTTTGAGCTGCAGTTCGTGCAAGGTCGATGACAGAACCATACTGCAACGAACTCTGAGGCAACGGTCTGGGGCCTAATGTGCTGTGGCACTTTTACAAAAAATATAAACTGATCTCTTTCACGATTTTCACTGCGCGCTGATTGCTATCGCGCTGTGCATTTTTTATTATTTGTTTGCGCTGAGTGCTAGCGCTTGTCACTGTGTGCTTGAGTGCTGCTCCCTGTTCCATCGTGCTGAATCTAAGCGCTAGCTCTGCTGTCTGCTGAATGCCCTGATAATTGTTGGCACAGGCTGTGTCTATTTCCTCCCTGACCCTTTATTTCCTACTGCTATCTTTTCCGTTTTCTGTACCTGAGGCGGATAGCCGGGTGCGATCTCCCACGCTCTTCTTTGATACTTTGTTTTCCGGTCTTTCCCCCGCTTGCGCTGGGTGGCAACAGCACTGTGGGGGGGGGGGACCTTTCTTTTCTTTTATGTCCATTGTATTTCGGCATTCAAGGTGCTGCGGGGTACTGTGGATAGGAGCAGTGGCCATCTTGGTAGGAGTTTTACACGCCAGTCGGCGGACCAGCAGTGCGGCTCTCCTTCCACTCCCCCCTGCGCGTCCATAAGTTTAGAGACGTCTCTCTCCGCGCAGCGGACGCGCTGTGCGGGCGCGCCTATCCCGCGCCAAAGGAGCGCCTAAGGTAAGCCGGTCTGCGCCCGTCAGCGTCCTGGATGCGGACGGGTGCGGACGTGGGCTTTTTGTTTGTTCGAGGCATGTGGGCTGCTAAATTCATATCTTAGCATTAGATCGCCGCCTAGTGTTGGGTCCGGATGATCGCACATTGTTGTCCTGGAAGAGTCTTCGAAGTATCCTGAGATAGGTGGCTCCTCCCCTGGACTACAGTGCGCATGGGCATCGGCTCCATCCCCAGATTGTTTTTTTCCGCCATTGGGTTCGGATGCGGTCTCGACTTCTCTCTGTCGGAACCGAGTAAAACTTACTTTTTAAGGCCAAAAGGCCTTATATTTCATAGCGTCGGTATTGTTTGCGCACGGTCTCGAGTTCTTCCAACTCTTGGAGTCGGATTCAGCGGAGTTTTTCACTCTTCGGACGTCGAGGCCTTCTCATCGCGACACGACCGCAACTTTCCAGCATGGAGCGGAGTCCGTTTAAGTACTGTCCGCTCTGTGGGTCTAAGTACCCACATATAGACCTGCACCCGGTCTGTAACAAATGCCTTTCGCCGGACCATGACGACGGCAAGTGCAAGGCTTGCGCTCAGTTCCGGTCTAAGAAGACTCTCAAACCCCGGCGCGCGGTGCGCCTGGAGGCCAGACAAACGGCCCCGGATCCAGAAAACATCTTCGGCGAACAAGAAGAAGATAAACAGGATCATCATCTCCAGATATCCCCACCCGAAACGGAGGTCGAGGCGGATCCGGTGGACGACGACGGAGTCGCGGGTCAAGGCCTTGAATACGTCGACGAGGTAGGGGACGTCGAAGAGATTTATGGGGCCGCGGAAGATAGCTCAGGGGACGAGCTATGCCCCGAAGGTTTAGAAGATCTCGATCGGGTCACGGGATCGCCAGTTGGCCTTACCCAAGACCTCGTGCCGCAAGCCACGGCCCCGCCATCAGGCCCGGCCACGGACATACTTGCTGAGCAGGCCGGATCGAAATCGAAACCGAAACCGAAACTACGGTGTCGTCTACACCTAAAATGGCCGACCCGAAAACGAAACCGAAACTTATGGACCCGAGCGTACCTAAAATGGCGGCCGGCCAACATAAAACTACAGCACCCGCCGCCGCATCGGCTCCGTCGACCTCCGGTCCGCAGAAGCCCAAGAAGTCGGTCGATTCCACAGGGTCAAAGTCGGCGCAGGAGGAGGGATCCTCTAAGAAGGGTGGTCGGCACGGATCAACCGCGCCGACGCCGTCTAAGCACGCCAAGGCCAGCGGCACGGCTCCGGTTACGCCTGGGACTCCGTTAGTCGGTCGCGTAGTGGACACGGACCCGTCACAGGCGCACGGATCGACAGCCGGCACATCTGCGCATCGATCCAAGGACTCTGGGTCAGCGACAACTGCATCGGCGTCCAAAACTAAGAAAGGCCACCATGACGTCGGATCCGAGGGGAAGGTCAAGACATCCTCGTCGGCGCCAAAAGAGACTGTGAGTGAAGCGTCCCCCATCGCCGCTTCGCTACAGAGAATCAGGGACAAGGCCGCTGCTACGTCGGCTCCGTTGCCATCGCCTCAGGCGCCGAAGGACGCTCCGGCAAAGCCGAAGAGTAAGCTTCTCTTCATTCTGCCGCCGAAAGAGGCTCCGAAGGCCTTTTCCACGAAATCGACGCCAAAGAAGTCGGATTCTTCTACGGCAGGAGCACCTTCAGGTCGAGGACTCGAATCAGAAGACGATTCTGAGCACTTCATCGACGCCAACACAGGCAAATTAACCCTATACAAGAGGAGGATCACTTCAGAGCCTCTGGACTCCTATGTCATCCCACTAAAGAAAAAAAGGGTTCCTCAGGACGCTTCTAACCTCATAGAGCCTATCCAGCCTCCTCCAAGAAGAAGCCCTACTCCCTCACCAAAACAATCTGAGGGTGAGGGATATGATGAAGAGGACCAATACACCTTCCCCATCAATGAACCAGATGCACATCCAGATGCATATGATGACATTGGTGACCAAGGCAACCAGAGTGTGGGGCAAGACCCACAACCTTTCAGTGCACGTGCATCCCCAACAGAGGATTCTGCAGGTTTTCATGCACTAATTGAGAGGGCAGCTGCTAATCATGATGTGGACATGCATGCTGACCCGGTTGAAGAAGACTTTCTCTTTGACACCTTTTCAGTCTCTGAGAGGACTGTAAAAACACTGCCTATGCTCAAGGGGGTCCTCAAACATGCGGCGGACATCTTTAAAGAACCCACCAGGGCGAGAGTGGTCAATCCACGTATTGAAAAAAAGTACAGACCTGCAGACCCTGCATACATTCGGGGACAGTTGCCGCTGGACTCCCTGGTGGTTGCCAATGCCCGCAAAAGGGCCAACTCCCAAACGACGGGTGAAGCTCCTCCCCCGGATAAGGAGTCCAAAGTGCTAGAGGCAGGGGGCAAAAGAGTAGCTGCACAGGCTGCCAACTTTTGGCGTATTTCTAATACACAAGCACTCCTAGCACGCTACGATAGGGCGCATTACGACACCCTAGAGCAGATTGTACAACACCTGCCTCCAAAGTTTCAAGAGGGCACCAGACTGCTTATAGAGGAAGGGAAACTGATCTCCAACGCAGCCATCAAGTGTGCACTTGACGCCGCAGACACAGCAGCTAGGGCGATCAACACTAGCGTCATGCTGAGACGACAGGCTTGGCTCCGCATATCAGGGTTTAAACCTGATATTCAGACAACCATCCTTAATCAGCCAGTCAATCCTGATCGACTGTTTGGTCCAGATGTTGACACCACCCTCGAAAAGATAAAGAAGGACACAGAAACTGCTAAGTCCATGGGGGCCCTGCAGTCACAACAGTTTCGTGGCAGCAATTTTCGTCGCTCAGGTGCACGTGGAGTCACCAGAGGACAAATGGGTCAACAATCTCAATTCCCAAGAGGTGGAGCACAATCCTCGTTCACAAAACAGAACAAGGGAGTTTACAGAAATAACAGCAACAGAGGGCGCGGCAGAGGAAACCACAGCTCCCGCTCCTCTACCCCAAGCAAACAGTGACTCTCTGTCACTGCCCCCCGACCACTTAACACCTGTCGGGGGGAGACTGCAGCAGTTCCTGCCCGTCTGGAGAAACATCACCACAGACAGGTGGGTGCGACAACTAGTCCAGTATGGTTATTGCCTAGAGTTGAAATCCACTCCACCCAACATCCCGCCAAGGCAAAGACCTATGTCCGCAGAGCACTTGCACTTATTGCAGCAGGAAGTAGTGGTGATGCTGCAAAAAGGCGCAATCGAGCTCGTGCCGGTGGGAGAGGAAGGCACAGGGGTATATTCCCTGTACTTCCTTATTCCGAAAAAGGACGGATCTCTCAGACCCATTCTAGATCTACGTCCCCTCAACCTGTACATACTATCAGAACACTTCCATATGCTTACACTGCAACAGATTCTTCCCTTGCTAAACCAAGGAGACTTCTTAGCAACCTTAGATCTCAAGGATGCTTATTTCCACATTCCACTACACCCGTCCCACAGGAAATACCTCAGATTCACTATCCAAGGCAAGCATTATCAGTTCAAGGTCCTACCCTTCGGAGTGACCACAGCCCCAAGGGTGTTTACCAAGTGTCTGGCGACAGTAGCAGCGCACCTCAGGAGGCAGAACATTCATGTCTACCCCTACCTAGACGACTGGCTCGTTCAAGCCAAGTCGGAACAACAGTGCGCCGCGGACATGTCGACTACCATTCACCTCCTTCACGATCTAGGCTTCTCGTTGAACTACCCAAAGTCGCATCTTCAGCCGGCACATGTCCGGCAGTTTCTAGGTGCGACGATCAATACCCTGACAGCCATGGCTCAGCCAAACCAAGTCAGAATAGACAGCATGCAGTCTCTAATCCAAAAGTTCAGACCACAACACTCACTTCCAGCGAGAGTGTTCATGCAGTTGATTGGCATGATGGCCTCCTGCATCTTCATAGTCCCTCACGCACGTTTACATATGCGTCCGCTCCAGGAGTGCTTAGCAAATCAGTGGACACAGGCTCAGGGACAATTGACAGACCTAGTGTTGGTTACCAGTCGGGCATACGACTCTCTGCATTGGTGGACTCCACACAACCTTTGCAAGGGCCGACTGTTCCAGGAGCCAGTGCCACAGATTATCCTCACGACGGACGCATCTCTCCAGGGATGGGGAGCTCATCTGCTCACTTACACAGTGCAGGGACTATGGACGACGCAGCAACAGAAGATGCACATCAACTATCTGGAACTGATGGCAATCTTCATGGCACTCAAGTCCTTCATTGTACATCTGTGCAACAAGGTAGTGTTAGTCCGGACGGACAACATGACCGCGATGTACTACATTCAAAAGCAGGGGGGCACCCACTCGCCACAGCTGTCTCATCTGGCTTAGGGCATGTGGAAGTGGGCCATTCAGAGGAACATTTTCCTCATGGCAGAACACCTCCCGGGCAAGGACAATCAGATGGCGGATCTGCTCAGCAGATACAGCCATCAAATGCACGAGTGGGAGTTACACCCATCTGTACTCCACCCGTACTTCCAGCAGTGGGGTCATCCGGAGATAGACCTGTTTGCCACAAAAGAAAACGCAAAATGCCAACACTTTGCCGCCAGGTTCCCTCACCCACAGTCGCAGGGCAATGCGATATGGATGAACTGGTCAGGCAAATTTGCGTACGCTTTTCCGCCAGCCCCTCTGATACCGCTGGTCGCAAGAAAGCTAAGGCAGCACGCGATGACTCTCATCCTAGTTGCTCCAACGTGGGCGCGCCAAGCATGGTACACCACGTTCCTCGAACTCTCAGTGGTGCCGCATCAAAGACTGCGCCTCACGCCCGGACTTTTGACGCAGAACCATGGAGAAATTCAGCATCCAGATCCGCAACAGCTCAACCTGGCGATCTGGCTCCTGAAGTCCTAGAGTTTGGATACCTTAACCTACCTCCGGAATGCATGGACATCATCAAGGAGGCAAGGAAGCCAACTACCAGAGCATGCTATGCTGCGAAATGGAAGCGTTTTGTCATTTACTGTACAGCCAATGACATCACCCCGCTAGATGCATCTATCCCTAACATCATTTGCTATCTGCTGCATCTTTACAAGTGCAATCTAGCGTACACTTCCATTCGGATACATCTATCCGCCATAGCGGCTTATCTTCAGAACAGGCAGCATCTCTCTGTCTTCAGAGTGCCTGCCATTAAAGCTTTCCTTGAAGGTCTGAAACGAGTCATTCCCCCAAGAACACCACCAGCTCCGGTGTGGAACCTCAATGTGGTCCTCACCAGACTGATGGGACCACCTTTTGAGCCACTGCACTCGTGTGAACTCCAGTTCCTAACGTGGAAAGTAGCTTTCCTAATCGCTATCACGTCGCTAAGGCGTGTTAGTGAGCTGCAAGCGCTCACAATTCAAGAGCCATTCATTCAGATTCATCCAAATAGGGTAGTGCTACGTACTAACCCCAAATTCCTTCCGAAGGTGGTGTCACAGTTTCATCTCAACCAAACTATTGACTTACCGGCATTCTTCCAAAACCCACAAACGGTGGCGGAAAGAATGCTCCATACGTTAGACGTACGGAGGGCGTTGATGTACTACATAGACAGGACACAACCCTTTAGAAAAACAAAACAACTTTTTGTTGCCTTCGCACCACAACACAAAGGCAACCCTATTTCCAAAGCAGGAATAGCCAGGTGGATTGTTAAGTGCATCCAAATATGTTATCAAAAGGCCAAGCGCACTTTAACGATACCCCCAAGGGCGCACTCCACACGCAAACTGGGGGCATCCATGGCTTTCCTAGGGAACATTCCTTTAGAGGATATTTGCAGAGCAGCCACGTGGGTTACACCACATACCTTTACAAAACACTACTGTGTTGATGTACATTCCAAGCAGCAAGCTGCTGTAGGACAGGCTGTTCTCAAGACACTTTTTCAGGTTTCTGCAGCTGGCACGGGCAACCGCCGCTGATGGAGGGACTGCTATGTATTCTATGCTAAGATATGAATTTAGCAGCCCACATGCCTCGAACTGAATATGCTACTTACCAGTATGCATCTGTTCTTGGCATGTAGGGCTGCTAACATTCATATCGCCCACCCTCCTCCCCGGTGCCTGTCGCAGCTGCAGATATACTATTGTATTCACTTATTAGCATGGACATCCTTTACACTTTTCACTCCATCTTCTGCCACAATGGCGAAAAACAATCTGGGGATGGAGCCGATGCCCATGCGCACTGTAGTCCAGGGGAGGAGCCACCTATCTCAGGATACTTCGAAGACTCTTCCAGGACAACAATGTGCGATCATCCGGACCCAACACTAGGCGGCGATCTAATGCTAAGATATGAATGTTAGCAGCCCTACATGCCAAGAACAGATGCATACTGGTAAGTAGCATATTCATTCCGTTGGCTGTCTTTTTCCATTTTCCTGCCATTATGCGCTCATATACGTCTGCTGAGCTTCTGTCCTGGCGGGGCATGGAGGCGACATGCCGCTGCTTATTTCCGGGTTGGCGTTTTTGGAAAACTGGTTGCCCTGGCTGCGGTTGGCGCCTGGTCGGCTCCCATGTCACGCCCCCGCAACTCTGCCAACCTGCAATCCTTGCTCCCTGCTCAATACCAGATCTCTCAGTAGGCATTCACTGGATATCTACAATCTGTTGACGGAGTCTAAGCCGGTATGCCTTTTTTTAACTGAGACCTGGTTGGGGGAAAGCTCGGGCCCTGATTTAGCGAATACCACTCCTAGAGACTATGTCATCATTAGGAAGGATAGGGCCACAGGAAGAGGTGGTGGGGTTGCTCTGGTAGTCGACAAACGCTTCTCTTGCGCCACTCTTTCCACTGATAAGATTGCAGGATGTGAGTCCTTGGGTTTTTCCCTTTCTCTGTCTCCCCATCAAACTTGTGTGGGGCTTTTAATATATAGGCCTCCGGGACCCATAGGCCTCTTTTTTGAGGAACTACAGGCTGTTCTTTCGGTATTATGTCTAAAATCAGAACACTGTATATTGTTGGGAGATTTTAGCTCACACATGGATGTAGGAAGCGATACGGATGTTAAGTTGTGGGACATTACAGCTCCTTTAGGGTTGGCACCCTATGTCTCTGCTCCCACGCACAACAAAGGGCACACTCTTGATCAAGTTTTATCTACATTTTTGATCAGCACGTCCCCCCCCCCCCCGATTCCTGTCTTATGGTCTGATCATTACTTAATAAATGTTGTTATCCCCTCAGTCGCCACTTCCTCTTCTAGATTGTTGGAAGTCTCTAGAGGGACGGCGCGGGCATTTCACCGGGTATCTTCAGAAATGCTGGTATCTGCACTCTCCTTACACCCTTGTCAACTTTCGGGTAGTTTAGAGGAGGATTTGCACTTGCTACATAGGTGGCTCATTGACAGATTTGAGGAGCTAGCTCCCACGGTAATTTCCAGTACAGCCAGCAGGCGTGCTTCTGCCCCGTGGTTCACTCCTTCTCTCTGTGAGTTGCGGAGAGAGTGTAAGAAAGCCGAAAGGGCCTGGCGTCGTCTGTATGATCCCAGTGACAAACACAAATATAGGGAATTAACTAGGCTTTACCACCGCCATATCATGGCTGGGAAAAAAGCCTACTTTGACAAAAGAATAGAGGATGCGACGAATATGAGTAAAGAAATATTCAGGATTGTTAAAGATTTCATTTCCCCCTCCTCGATCCTGCCTGCTCATTCCCATTCCGAAGTTTGGGTTTGTCAACTTGCTCTCTTTTTCGCCACAAAAATGAAAACTATTCAAGACACTTTCATGTCCCCGAGTTTAGGACCTGTACCTGAGATCAGGCTTTCTCAGTGTTTTCCCTCAGGCGTGGAAGGCCCTTCTCTCTCCGAGTTTCCATCTTTGTCTCTCTGCCTCTTTGGATTTTCTTATCCAGCTGAAGTCTGGCTCTCCGCAGGATCCATGTCCTGCAAAATGTTTTGGAAGAGTAGCCCCTGCCATAAACTCCTTGCTCAACTCTGTGCTTAATATGTCCTTAAGCACGGGAGTAGTTCCCCTGGCCTGGAAACATGCCTTGATCTTGCCACTCATCAAGAAGCCCAATCTGGACCCTTTGGTTCACGCAAACTATAGGCCGATCTCCCTTCTCCCGGCTTTGGCTAAAGTGGTGGAGAAGCATGTTCATATCTCCCTATCTAACTTCATCGAGAGTAATAATATTCTACACGACACTGTCGGGTTTTCGTGCCAATATGAGTACAGAGACCGCTCTTCTTGAAGTTACCGATGCCATCAGAGAAGTACTGGACACTGGAGGAAAGGCCATATTAGTTATGTTGGACTTGTCGGCGGCTTTCGACACCGTTCCACATGACGGCCTCCTTTTAAGACTCTGGGAGATCGGATTACATGGAGCGGTGTTGAAGTGGTTTGAGTCATTTCTGGCCGGCCTGAAGGACTGGACTATTTCTAAGGTCCAGCGGTGCCAGGGAACAACACCTGAAACCTTCGTGGGATACCTGTTCAGCGCACGAATGACAGAGACACGGGATACTTCCTTCGGCGTCAAAGATCAGTGTTTATTACTGCAGGGAGGCAAAAGTCACAAGAAGTACAACAGAGTGTAGGTTCTGAGAGTCTGCTTCAAATTGCAAATGTGGATCGCTCCTTTTATACACATTTTCGTCATTGGACAACATATGAACAAACGGTTACAACTCAGTTCCCACAATAAACTTCAAAAGGGCTTCTTGAAACCCGAAACATAATTATAGTAACATTGCCGGTTCCCAACTGTAAAAGCACATCTTCACCGTTAGGCACATTCCACTCTAGTTGTAAACGAGCAAAAGAAAGAGACAAGAACAGCTGCAAGGAAGTCAGACAACAGTAGAGAAAAGAGTGTGAGGGTAATATCGGAAGCATGATCACAGGATCAAAGGATTCGATCCTAGCACATGCACGGCTGAAACAATAGACCGGCACAGCAAGATTACCCTCAAGCGGTGCCATCTGCTTCTGCAGTGTCATTCCCCTGGTCATAAAGGACGCATGAAAGGAATATGTGTCTTCCGTAAGGCTTGGGAACTAAGGGTCATGACGCGGACAGTTGCCTGCTAGCTAACTACGTGAGGGCAAGAAACAAAATGGATGCCGTATCTAAAATGGAACCCGAGGGTTCAGATGAAGGAACGCGTAAATAAGGCGAACCCTTCCAAGTAGTGTAGCGAAAACGCGTACACGTACTAAACTCGTCATTTACGGTTCATAGATACCAAACTTGCCCATATTCGATCATGCCCAAAACATCATAACGATTCTCACGGAACCTCAGACGCTCCTTTTGCCTTCATGTAGGCAAGCACTAGTCGAAATCAGAATCGATTTCAATATTCATCAGATCATTCAGGTGTTGCTGGAACATTATCCTATCCATCAATGCCTCTTTGGTAACAGATGGCCTTCTTATACACGTAGTAGCACAAAGGCCACATAAGGCAGGACCACACTGTACACAAAGACAACACGTGAACAGAAACGTCACAACAATCCCTATAATCATCAGAATCTTCCAACCCCAGGTCGACATCAGGCCCCAAAACCATCCTAGAAGCGTCCAATCTCCCTCGTCCACGTGTATGGACTCTGAGATTTTATGCAAGTTCTGTAGCGTCATAAGTCTATCCGCCTGAAGCTCTGCTGTCAGGTTACCAAGGGCGCTTGCGGTGACATTAGCGGTCGATTCAACCACACGAGTCAGCTGTCTCAAGTTCCTACTATTAACCATAGGACCCCAAACCGGTAGGAAACCCTTAAAGAAGTCTCCTGCCTCTTGACCAGCAGTATCTTCTCTACTAATGACGCCTCTCACAACTCTAGTCTTGTGGTAGTCTGAGGCGACAGTGAAAGTCGGTGGTAGAAGATTCGCAATATAACAGGTGCCTGAGAAATCACGAGGCAACCATGTATAAGCACGATCGTAACACACAAAATAAGTACCCTTGGCAGTCAGAAAGACAGGGGAAGAGAGCATCGGTAAGACATACGTCTCAGTACAAGCACTCTTCCCAAACTGAGCTCTCGGATTTTGACCAAGACCTTGCAGACAGAAGTGACCAAGGTGAGGTACGATCCAAATCGGGGACGAGCTCTTAAGCTGTCTATCGCCCACTGATATACTATACTCAATCTCACTCAGATCCTTATATGCTCGCACCTCCTCCTCTGGGATAAGCGATGCATCAAAAATGTCTCTATCTAAATCAGCAATAGCTATCGCCAAAGACTTGTGGTACGGGCCAGGACCAAGGTTTACTGAGCGTGGTTCTCGATGGGGGTAGGAATCTAGTGCACTGCGGAACATAGTTTGGAATGCTCGAGCTGACCCTTGGGAACTATAAGGAAGAACCAAATACGGAATACCCTTATCCATGGTATGTGGCATTAACCCACACACCCAGCAGTTGGTAGTATTCATCACCAACTGATGCTGATGCAGGAGTTGAACAAAGGAATTATTCATAAATTCCGCACGTCTGACTTGTTCATGTTGGGGTAGGAGATGAAAGGAATGTGGAGAAATAGTGGAGGCAAAATTCAAATCATGTGAAGGAGGGGTAGGCGAAATGGAAGGCAATAGTAACTGACTCCCAAAGTACACTCCACCTACCAATAACATAGAAACAGTTAGAAACAACATAAAAATCTGAAACAAAAAACATTTTGTACGAAACACCTTATGCAATTTTGATCTTTGCGCCGACATTTTCTCTCTTTTCGACAGCATAGTAAATTCCATCCTCTAAAAAACCGTCCGTGACGTTCTTGACGCACTTCGTTCTGAGTAGCGATTATCAATTCCCAGGAGTTCCCAGAAATCGACAAAAGAAATCGACCTAGTGTCAATAACCTGCTAAACAGAAGGAAGTACCCGCACGGCCCTACGGCCAACCCAGATGATAGGTTTTAAATGAATTGAGCATTCAATTTAATATAAGTCTCTTAGCTGCACGAAAAGAAAATGGTACACACAATATAAAATGTCCACAATATTCAAGGCAAATGTGAGGGGGTAATGTAAAATCAAAAATAATAAAAGGAATTTATTTGTCCTTATTGCGTGGTCGAAGAAAATATCGACATCTCCCGGGTCGAGTCTGTTCTTCAAACAACGGTTCAGATGGCGAAGCAGTGTTCAATTGCTCAGGTAATAATCCAGGACTTGAACTCTCCACTAGTGATGACGTAGGTAAATTTTCGGTTGATTCAACAGGGATGTCTGATCGCACTAAATCAGTCTTTAAAAACTGAGCATCACTGAATGGTATAAAACCCGGGACCGTACTGGTCTCTGTCGAGGCGACTCCTTTCTTGATCCATGCATCTGCTGGCAAAGGAAACGGAACTTTCTTGGTGTGGGTGGCATGCACCCAATGCTTTCTGCCTTCCAGTCGAACCGCCGTCCTTGTTGCCAGTAACACCTGGTGGGGACCCACGAACCTTGGCTCAAGATTTCATTTTCGTCCAAAGTTCCGGGTAAGCACCCAATCACCTGGTTGGAGCCGATGACCAGGTCCCTCAGTTTGTGCCGGTAAAGCTTCAAAGACCTGTTGATGAATCAAACTCAATTTAGCAGTCAGATCATAAAGATAGTCAATCAACATTGGATATTCAATTCTGTTAAACTCCTTAGGCCTCGGAACTCCCCAAATATTCGCAGGACGGCCGAACACAATCTCATATGGACTAAGCCCTACTCGAGAGTGTACAGTCGCTCTGGTCGATAAGAGAGCTAGGGGCAAAGCATCAGGCCACGATAAACCAGTCGTTGCCTGGATTTTAGCAAGTTTCAGTTTCAGGGTGCCATTATATCCTTCCACCAAGCCTGCCGACTGAGGATGATTAGCGCTATGAAATTTTTGGACTATGCCTAGGCCACGACACGCACTCTTCATCACACTTCCCACAAACTCACTTCCGTTATCTGACCATACAATCCGTGGCATTCCATACCTAGGGAAATATTCCTTGAGCAGGATTTTTGCTGTTGACAGGGCAGTATTATCCTTAAGAGGGTAGGCTTCAATCCATCTGGAGAACGCACAAACCACAACTAGAACATATTTCAGATTATTGCATCTCTCCATATGGATGAAATCCAATTGGATAACTTCAAAGGGACATGTAGGGGGAGCAAAGTGACCAGGTGGAGTGGGGGTGCCCTTACCGGGATTATACATCAGACATACCATACAGTTCTTAACCACTCTCTCCGCACACTTAGTAATCCCATCATTCTTCCATACAGGAGACAACAACTTACATATTCCTTTCGCGCTAATATGGGCTGTGCCGTGGGCCATTGTAACAACAGCAAGCGCATATGCATCCGGTAACATCCATCTCTGTTTTTCTGACAAATCAACCCAACATCCATTCCCGTCTAACTTCCCCGTGCTTTCTTTCCACTTAGTCTTTTCCATCTCAGTGGCCTCGTTCTGTATTTCCTTCACACTTTCAATTGTGTCTTCACACATGCTAGTCTCCACTGGCCATCTTACTGAACTCGTAACATACATTCGATTTGTCAGATCTTTGGCTGTCTCTATAGCAGTCTCATCCGCAAATGCATTACCACGACCAACATCATCTGTCACTTTCCGATGCGCACTGCATTTAATTATGGCCACCTGCTTAGGTAATGTAAGTGCATCTAAAAGGTCATTCACAAGCTGTCCATGCTGAATCTTCGTACCATGCGACGTAAAGAATCCTCTTTCTCTCCACAATCGACCAAAACTATGCGCTACGCCAAATGCATACTGACTATCGGTAAACACATTCACCCGCTTTCCTCTAGACAACACACACGCTCTTGTCAACGCAATCAATTCGGCCGCTTGAGCCGAATTCTGACTCAATCTCGCAGTTTCCACAACCGTACTCAACGTCACCACAGCATACGCAGTCGTTACTTCACCATTCGGCAACTTAAAGCATGATCCATCAACGTACAAAGTACCATCGGGATCTACCAATGGAGTGTTTTTCAGGTCAATACGACCTTTCGTCTCTTCTTCAGTTCTTAAGTAGCAATCATGTGGTGCTACATCACCTGATTCCATGCTGATCGGCAACAATGTTGCTGGGTTCAACACATTACAACATTTTATTCATATATGACTTGCCAAAAGTGTCAACTCATAACCCGACAATCTTGCGCTTGTCAGGTGTTGAGTTTTTGTTCGATTCAAGAGAGTGTCAACTGCATGCGGAACCATCACCGTAAGCACATTATCCATGACCAGACCTGCGGACTGTCGAATGGACACCGCAGCTGCCGCTGTTGCTCTTAAACAACACGGCAATGCTCTAGCTACTGGGTCTAAGGTCGAGGAAAAGTATGCACATGGACGCTGTTTGTCACCAAATTGTTGCGTCAAGACACTCAACGCACAACCATCCCTCTCGTGAACGTATAGTGTAAACGGCTTACTGTAGTCAGGGGTACCTAACACAGGAGCCGAACACAACGCATCACGTAATTCAGAAAAACCTTTCTGACACTCTTCAGTCCAAGGCAAAGGAGTCGGAACATCCTTGCACGTAAAAGCTAACAATGGTTTCGCCAATAATGAAAAATTCGGAATCCATTGTCTGCAGTATGACGTAATACCTAGAAAGGCACGTACATCTCTCTGGGTTTTTGGCACAGTCATTCGAGCAATCGCTGCTATTCTTTCTGGGGTCAACCTTCTCCCTTCTTTTGACAATAAGTGACCTAAGTAGGTTACTTCTTGACAACAATATTGCAGCTTAGAAGGTGACACCGTGTGATGTAAGTCACATAGATGTTGCAACAACGATACCGTAGCGGTTCTACAAATATCCTCGGTATCGGCTGCCACCAACAGATCATCAACGTATTGGATCAAAGCCGCACCCGTCGGTAACACGAATGCGTCAAGTTGACTTTTAAGGGCTTGACTGTAGATCGATGGACCCCTACAATAGCCTTGTGGTGCACGTTTAAATCTAAAACTGCGACCACCTAATGAGAATCCGAATAGGTCTCTGCTTTCCTCAGCGATCGGAATACTAAAGAAAGCATTCTTTAGGTCGATCACCGTGAACCAGGAGGCAGAAGCTGGAATCAGGGTCAGCAAGGCCGTGATATCAGGCACCACAGGAAACTGTGGGATCACGATTTTATTCACTTCTCTCAAATCAATTATAAAACGGTACACAGGGGGCTTAGATGGATCAGTTCGTTTCAAAATGGGTAACACAGGACTATTACACACATTTACCCGAGTTTCTTCAATGACATCTTTTTCAATCAGGTCATAAACGATCGCTAATAGCGCTCGCTCACCATCAAGAGAGATACGATACTGAGGTATACGTGGTAATCGAACATTCGTTTTCAACTGGACCACATAGGGTGGAATGTTTAACAGGCCCACATCATTGGGACCTGTTGCCCATAAAGACGCAGGAAGAGAACTCAATTCCGGTGGGAACTTATCGACTGATAAGTACATAGGAGATATTACTCTCTGACCCAATGTAAGCTCCACTCCCGCAGGAGAGCAGTACAAAGTCGCATATAACCGTTTCAACAAATCCAGACCCAAAAGATTCTCACCACACCCAGTGGATAGAATCAATGGAGCCTCCAGCTCACGAGGACCAATCGCAAGGGACAAAGGGCTAGAGACAGGATTGCTAACAGGGGCGCCAGAGAATCCAATGGAAACATTCGTTAAGCCAGACAAAGGTGCGCCAGGGAGTTTGGAATGCATGATGGAACTTTTTGCTGCACCAGTGTCCAACAGAAAAGGCTCAACTACGCCAGATGTGGCGACCGCAACGTAAGGCCTCTCTGATCAACCGGAACTGACACTACTCCCTCTCTTTGTCAATGGCTGTCCTAGTAATGGTCGTCTGCAACAATCTCATGCTCAACATAATAATCGTCCACATGGTACTGTGCAGATTTATCGGACCCCACATTTCGCTGGTTGAAACAATTATGTGCGTCCGATGAAACAGTAGAGCGCTCATGATTTTGAACGAAACCTCGACCTCTACCTCGAGAGGCCTGTTGAGGACCACCACGACCTCCCCGAGCCGAAACATTATTATAACGATCACGTAAAGCGGGACAATCGAATTTTATATGGCCCTCTCTCCTACAATATGCACACTGATTATACCCAAGTGTTGATCTAAAGTCAGAGGAGTCAGAGCGCGACTGCATCCTAGTGGACTGGGCTCGTGGTCTATACTGCTGTTGTAAATCATTTTGATTTGAACGTGGAGGATATGCCTGCTGCAACAAAACCTTTGTTTTGAGCTCCTTCGTTTTCTTGTCCGAACGATCACTTTCTTCCTTTTCCCTATTCTCGTAATATTGAGCCATCGCTAATATCTGTGCAGTGGTTGAAACAGCCCATGCACTTTCCGAATTCTTCAATTTGTTGCATAGCTCAGGCAACAAATTTAACACAAACTTGTCAACAAATAACCGTTGGCCTCCTTCGGTGCTCATGTCCTGACCACTATGATCGACAAATGCCTCCTCAAATCTAGTAAAGAAATCGGAGACACTCTCGTCTTTCTTTCGCTTACAAGCCGATAATTTATCCCAATTCACCCTCATCGCTGGCATGAGTGTTTTCATAAGTGTAATGATTTTCTGGGGTAGATCCAAAATTAACTGCTCGGGCTTAGCCCCACCGATTTGTCGTCCATCAGCCGCTACTAGTGTAGCCCAGTCACCACCTAACTCAACTAAATGATTCTCTTGGCGAATTTTTGCCCAAATCGGTTGTGGCACGACATTTCCAAACAGCATGTCGATGTCAGCAAGGTTCATAATAGAAGCATCCACCAGTTGGGATAACTCCTTATAATAACCTGCCGGATTCTTGCGTGGATCAGGCAAGGATTGTTTCACCTGCAAAACTTCTGATCTCTTCCATGGGAGGTGTATCCAAACTCTTTGGAAGTATGGAAGGATCACAGGATTAGCATTAGCATCACCTGGCATCCATACTGGCGGAACCTCTCTCATAGGCTATTGACCAGAGTTCATTTTCTATTATCGGTGTCCTCATCAAATGACACACGAGAAGGCACTGTGGATCTAAAGGCTAACAATCGCTCTAGTGCACTTCGTACATCTCCACCTACAATCATACAGTTCGAAAATTGACTCTGAAGTTCAGTCATATCGGGGGGTACATTATCTAAATCATCATTATACCATTCTTCTCTCAAAAAGTTACACATTTCTTCAAACACGAATCTCTGAGTGGACTCATTAAACTGAGAGAATGTATCAAAAACCATGCGCGGAGGGTAGTTAGCAGGGTGTCTTATCCACCTACGCGCCATAGTTACCAACGTGGCACTCTCCCTTCCACCAGGGATTTGACTTTGTCTCTGAGGAGTTTCAGAGACATTGGATCGAAATAACGATCCAGAAAGTGGGGAGTAAAGGGTAGCAACAGTATTAGGGATACGATTACGAACAGAAGGAGAAAGAAGAACAGGAGCAACAACATTAGAAGTGAACGTAGGGACAGCAGAGGTTGCCAGGACTGTCGAGGTAACAGGAACAGGAGGCTGAGGAGGTACAGGCAAAGGGGCAGTTGAAGGGACAATTACAGGACCAACAACAGGCTGACCAGCAGCCGCTGGAACGACAGGAGGAACTACAGGAGGAACTACAGGGGCTGTAGCACCCAGTGCATAAGGAGGTGGCGATTTCATCAAATACGCTAACAGAGGATCCTTCTTCGAGTCCTCTTCTTTCTTATCAAGACTTGTTGGTAAAACCGGATAACATTTGTCTATCCTCATGTGATGTAGTCTAGTAGAAACTTCTATTTCTTTTTCTGCTTTATCTCGCTGATATTGTTCTGCACCTTGCATCATCGTAATGATACCTTCTTTTTTATTCTTCTTTAGCTGTTTGATTTCTTTCTGATTGGCCTCTTTACGCCATAACCGAAAGGAATCAAACATAGCAGGCCTAGCTTTCTTTTTAAACAATTTAGCTTCAAGATTATCTAAAATTGTAATTTCAAAACTTCCATGCGGTGGCCAACTAAGGTCACCATCGTTTTTCGTATAACGAACCCAATATTCATTATATATAATAGGGCCTACACCATGTCGACTATAGAGCTCATAAATTGGAGTTCCAACTGGAGGTATCGGACACGAGTCCTCCAACCGGGAATCAGTGTTATAACATTTAAAGAAACCAAAGAAACCACTACGGCTAGGCATCTTGCTCACTAACCAAGTATCAAACTTCAAGGGTTATCGAAGCGCTAAATCTTCGTGAAAGTCAAAACCCTCGGTTTTTGGCAATTGCAACTATCAAATAACAACTAAGAACCAACAACTAAGAACCACAAATGCAATGGAACCATGCAAAACAACTAAGCTTCAACAACAACCAAGGATACTGGGAGCGACCCACAAATACTTAACTGAGAGTACAATGGCGTCACCAGGAAGGCCCGTTTATCGTCTCGCCGTACAAAGGACTACGCCAGGCGCCAAAACAGGTCGACAGTCAGGGCATCGGTCCGTCGCAGCCGTCAGGAGGCAGGAATCTTCGCGGGAAAAATCTTCGGACCACTTATTTCGACAACAGGATCGATGAAGCGGGGTGCACCTTCCCTCGGAGATTTCACACGAAGTTCCTCACAATCGTCAGGCTTTGGACCGGTACCGCTGATGTCGCCCCACGTTGGGCGCCAACTGAAGGACTGGACTATTTCTAAGGTCCAGCGGTGCCAGGGAACAACACCTGAAACCTTCGTGGGATACCTGTTCAGCGCACGAATGACAGACACGGGATACTTCCTTCGGCGTCAAAGATCAGCGTTTATTACTGCAGGGAGGCAAAAGTCACAAGAAGTACAACAGAGTGTAGGTTCTGAGAGTCTGCTTCAAATTGCAAATGTGGATCGCTCCTTTTATACACATTTTCGTCATTGGACAACATATGAACAAAAGGTTACAACTCAGTTCCCACAATAAACTTCAAAAGGGCTTCTTGAAACTCGAAACATAATTATAGTAACATTGCCGGTTCCCAACTGTAAAAGCACATCTTCACCGTTAGGCACATTCCACTCTAGTTGTAAACGAGCAAAAGAAAGAGACAAGAACAGCTGCAAGGAAGTCAGACAACAGTAGAGAAAAGAGTGTGAGGGTAATATCGGAAGCATGATCACAGGATCAAAGGATTCGATCCTAGCACGTGCACGGCTGAAACAATAGACCGGCACAGCAAGATTACCCTCAAGCGGTGCCATCTGCTTCTGCAGTGTCATTCCCCTGGTCATAAAGGACGCATGAAAGGAATATGCGTCTTCCGTAAGGCTTGGGAACTAAGGGTCATGACGCGGACAGTTGCCTGCTAGCTAACTACGTGAGGGCAAGAAACAAAATGGATGCCGTATCTAAAATGGAACCCGAGGGTTCAGATGAAGGAACGCGTAAATAAGGCGAACCCTTCCAAGTAGTGTAGCGAAAACGCGTACACGTACTAAACTCGTCATTTACGGTCATAGATACCAAACTTGCCCATATTCGATCATGCCCAAAACATCATAACGATTCTCACGAAACCTCAGGCCGCCGACAAACGGTCTGGGCGCCACCTTTCTCCGCCGCTGTGCCGCCATTGGAGGTGGGGGTGCCGCAGGGCTCTATTTTGAGCCCCACCCTTTTTAATATCTATATGGTCCCTCTGGCGACGGTGGCGGAGTCGTTTGGTGCCCAGATCGTATCCTATGCTGATGACACCCAGCTTCTTTTCACCTGCGCAAAGGGTTCTGACTTTGATGGTATGCGAATCAGAAGCTGTTTGGGGGCGGTCTTTGACTGGTTTAAACAGCACAGTCTGAAATGTAATTCCGATAAATCGGAACTGCTTTTCTTTGGCTGCTCTCCTGATCCTAGATGGAAGGCCTGGTGGCCTCCGGACATGTATCCTCCAGCTGACGCCTCATCCAAAGCAAAGAACCTCGGCTTCCAGATTGATGATGGCCTTTCTTTTGGGCCTCAGATTCGGGAACTCTCAGGGAAATGCTTTGGCATTTTGAAAATGCTGAGGAAATTCCTCCCAATTTTATCTCTGGAGCATAGAAAGACTACTGTGCAGGCACTGATAGGCTCTCGCTTAGACTATGCGAATGTGCTCTACCTGGGTCTGCCAAAATTTCTCCTGGCGCGCCTTCAGGTGGTGCAGAACTCCGCCGCAAGGGCCATCTATGGCCTTCAGCGAAGAGCGAGTGCTGTGGAGTTGCTAAAAAAGCTCCACTGGCTTCCTGTTTCTAAAAGGATTATTTTTAAAGCACTAACTCTTGCCTTTAAGGCGCTACACCATGTAGGGGCTAGATATATTAGGAGGCGCCTAACTTTCTGCGTGCCTTCTAGAACGCTGAGATCAGCCTCTTTGGCTATGGCCTCTGCTCCTTCCATCAGGCGCACTAGGATTGGAGGACGATCCTTCCGATGTTTGGCGCCTCGCTGCTGGAATTCTCTGCTTGTCTCCCTCAGGAAAATCAGTCATTTACTGGTTTTTAGGAAGGAGCTGAAGACTTGGCTTTTTACCCACTGATTTCTCTGATCTGCCCTGCATCTGCTCCGGTCCCTTTCTTTCTCGGGTTTTTTGTCAAAGCGCCGGGACACTCCATGGAATAGCCGTGCGCTATAGAAGACCCGTTTTAACATAACATAACATAACATAAAGTTTTATATAGCGCGAACTTGATCCCGGAGGATATCAGAGCGCCTTACAATTTGAGGCAAAGGTAACAAACCAAAAACATGAGTCTAACATGAGGAATCTAATAGGCATTGAATCAAATAGTACACATGTAACAGCTCATTTATAAACCTGGGTGATCGAGTATGAATGGACTATACGATGGAGCATAGAGACATAATGGGAATATGTATGTATCAATTACCCTCGGCAATTCCTACTCCCATACCGCTCCCCCTTGGCAATCACGAGGCTCCCCTCTATTGGAATAAAGAATTGGTATGCTCCTTCATACTGTGCAGCTCTCTTCGTAAGCGCCGATGTCCCCCCTTGACCCCCACACACACCTCCCGCATTTTTAGGAGATGCTACCTCAAGCCCAGGCCCCCTTTCTTCTCTCCTGGATTACTCACCAGCCACGATCACTGACCCTACAAGCTTCCCTACAGGAATCCCTTTCTTTTCATCTCTGGAAGCTCTGTTGCTCCTCTCCACTTTGACTCGCCGGCCGTCCCTCCTTTGCAAAATAGAATAGTGGTAAGATACACGCAAAGGACATGGGACATGTGGATGTAATGTGTGATTTACATGACCTGTGACTGTCCCTGTATGTGTTGCTCTAGAATATGCAATTCGCTGATCTCCACGCTTTAACAGCTCTGTTTTTTGCTTTGCATGTTTATGGCCCGGAGTTGTACTGTTCCACAGGTATATTTTTACGCATAGTACTGGAGTCCTCCACTCAGTATTCCCAAACAGTGGGTTGTCCCAGAACAGATGGCCCCACCTAAAGATAAGAAAGTCTGCAGGCACTACCCTGCACACAGTGGTCTCCTCGCTTCAGCGTCCCCCCCGCCCCCCCCTCCCACGCAGACGTCTGTTAGGGGAGCCTCTCCTCACTTTAGCCCCCCACTTCTCCCCCCGTCCACGACCTTGTTCCTTTTGTAATTTAGGTGTATGATGGCTGTCTGTGCACTGCTGTCCTTTCTAGCCGATTCCAGATCTCTATGGGACATGTGCTCGTAAGATCTAATGTTGTGATCCCAAACATGCCATGTTTTATTGCTAATCACGCTGTAAACACCCTTTTTATGTTATCATGACATGACACTGTAACGCAAACAGATCTATAAAATCTCAATAGACAGACCAAACAAGAGAGAAGGAAATAAAATCTCTTGCCTTTATTCGCGCACCTCCAGCTCAGGGACTGACTTGAAGAGATAACATTTAGGAATGACTCCGAGAGGAGAGAGGCTCGCAGTGAACAGCGCAATAAGACCGCTGTGACCCCTGGGAGGAGAGAGGCCGCTCCCACAGCCCTGGTGAAGCTGAATAAAAGACCCGGCATCTGGTGTATGTGCAGGGGCAGGTCGTGTCTGAAAGCATGTACTCTGCCCAGCCATCCGGCTCTGGTGCAGGGGACTGAAACCACACACGTGATATCTTGTCTTGCTGTGTGGTTGAACATGCTTAGCCTATGTCAGCTCTGCACATGCCTGAGGGAAGCCTGTACACCCCCTCTAGGGAAGGACAGCTATGGACCCGCTTACGCTCACATTAATAGTTCATATTCACAATCTCTGTCTCTGATGTGCCTTCCTGTGTCCTCCAGTCTCACCTCTCACTCTCTGCCCCCTTCCACCCAGCACGCCCAGTTTTAATCTTAGAAAACTCCCTTTGCTTTTCCCTGCTCACTGCGGTCTGCTGTCTTCGTTTCTGTTCATCAAAACCTTCTCTTCTGTGTTCCGATAGTCGTCCCTTTAAAATGTGTGTTCGAGGCATATGGCCTGCAGACCACTCACTATTGCATAGATTTCCATCCATTGGGCCTTTGGCTCATGGAAAGAACACCCTTCAAGAAGTGCTCTCAGTGTGGACACAAATTCCCTCACACTGATCTTCATGAGGTTTGCAATCTGTGCAAACGCACTTTGGGAACAAAAATTCCGGATTCAAAAAGCGCAGATCTGAGAAAGAAACATGATGCCAAGTCTTCGGAACCAAAGCCAAATTCCGCTGCAAAGACAATAGACACTGTAAAACCTAAGCATTTCGGTCCCAAATAAGATAAATCAGCACCCAAAAAGGATGTTTAAGCAGAAGAGCTTTTCCACCCAGACCCAAAGCAAAAGACTCTTCGTATTAATCCAAAGACTGAACATGTTATTACAGTGCCTGAAAAGAGGAAAATGGACTATCCCAAACCACCTCCAGTTCCTCTCAAAAAGCATGCTCAAACTTCCCCCATAAGAATTCCTTCACCATTGATAGAAATACCAATAGATATTTCTCCTGTACACTCACCATCCAGCACACATAGCTTTATACCGCAGGATGATGATGATGAAGACCATTATTCACAGGGGGTAGAAAGTGAGCATCACATACATGATACAGATGACCCAGACTATATTCCTGGGCCATCAGATGATTCCTGAGACCATTATAATGCGCCAGATGCACCAGATCTCCCACAAGATGACGCATACCCTTCTAGACCATCTCCCCAGATGACACTATTGGGTTTACACAACTCATTCACAGAGCAGCCACTTTTCATGGGGTAGACTTACACACAGATCCAGTGGAAGAAGACTTCCTCATGGATACACTACTGTCGTCACATAAAACCACAACCACATTACCAATACTTAGTGGAGTGGTGAGACATACACCAGAGATATTCTAAGACCCCGTCAGAGCCAGGGTAATTAATCCCAGACTGGAAAAAAAGTATAAAGCGGCTCCAACCAGCATACATCAAAGGTCAGCTACCATTGGACTCACTAGTGGTATCAAATGCGAGGAAAAGAGAACTCGCAGACAACCGGGGATGCTCCAGCCCCTGATAAAGAGTCCAAGCTTTTAGGTGCTTCAGGGGAACACACCATCTCACAAGCAGCCAATGTCTGGAGAATTGCTAACACTCAAGCTCTGTTAGCGAGATATGATCGAGCTCATTATGATGAGGTAGAATCACTCATGCAACATTTGCCAGAACAATATAAGACCAGGGCTTCTGATTAAATACAAGAAGGCAAGGTTATCACAAATGCCTCAATCCGCTGTGCATTAGACACTGCAGACACAGCCTCTAGAGCAATAAATACAGGAGTACTGTTGCCTAGACATGCATGGCTACGCATCTCTGGGTTCAAGCCAGAAGTACAGGCCAGTATCTTAAATCAACCCTTTGACCAGCAACATCTCTTTGGTCCAGCAGTTGATAATGCGCTAGAGAAAATGAAAAAAGATAAAGATACGCCAAAATACATGGGTGCTTTACAAACTCAGACCCATAGAGCGTCCTTTCGTCGCTCCTCATATAGAGGCGCCTCTAGGGGGTTTCAAACTGACAACACCTCCTCCTCTTCTTATAAAGAGCCCACCCAAAACTCACCCAGTAGAGGGTATTACAGAGGAGGATATAGAGGTAACAACAATAAGGGCAGAGGTAGAGGCAACAACAACTGCAATGCCTCTACTCCCAAACAGTGACTTCCCTTCCATCCCCCCAGACCATTCCACTCCTGTTGGGGGAGATTACAACAGTTCCTACCTGTCTGGAACTCCATCACCACAGACAGGGGATTCAGTCCGGTTATTGCCTGGAGCTCACTTCCACTCCTCCAACAATACCACCCAGACAACGTCCCATGTCACAGTAACATCTCATACTCCTAAGACAAGAGGTTGCATCTCTACTGCAAAATAATGCAATAGAACCAGTCCCAAAACACCATCGAAACACAGGAGTTTACTCCCTATACTTTCTCCAAAAAGGACGGGTCCCTCAGACCTATACTAGATCTAAGGCCCCTAAAATTGCACATACAATCCGACCACTTCATAAGACCACACTACAACAAGTTCTGCCGTTATTAAAACAAGGCGACTTCCTTGCCACCTTAGATCTCAAGGATGCCTACTTCCACATTCCTATCCATCAATCACACAGAAAGTACCTACGATTTGTACTAGAAGGTCAACACTACCAATTCAAAGTACTCCCTTTCGGAGTAACTACAGCACCTTAAGTGTTCACAAAGTGTCTAGCAGTAGTAGCAGCACACTTGAGAAGGGACCACATTCATGTCTTCCCATATCTAGACGACTGGTTAATGAAATCCAAGTCATACCACCAATGTGTACAGCACACGCATCAGACCATCTGCCTGTTGCACAAGCTAGGATTCACAGTAAATCAAAAGAAATCACACCTCCAACCATCCCTGTCTCAACAGTATCTAGGTGCCACAATAGATACCTCCAAAGCAATTGCATACCCCAATCCAACAAGGATACAAAGTATGTAAGCTCTTATACAAAAATTCCAGCCACAACACTCACTACCAGCTTGAGTGTTCATGCAATTAATAGGAATGATGGCATCATGCATTTTCATAGTACCATATGCAAGACTACAAATGCGCCCCATACAAGAGTGTTTGGCAAGTCAGTGGATTCAAGCTCAGCAACAAATAACAGATCTGTTGGTGGTAGACGACCGGACATATCGCTCTCTGCAGTGGTGGAACACCAAAAACCTTTCCAAGGGCTGGCCGTTCATACAGCCTGTTCCACAAGTGGTGCTAACCACAGACGCATCTCTCACAGGATGGGGAGCGCATTTAGAGAAACACACAGTACAGAGTACATGGACACCGCAACAAAAGTTACTCCACAAAAATCATCTGGAGTTGTCAGCGATTTTTCTAGCTCTAAAATCGTTTCAACATTACCTATCAAGCAAAGCGGTACTGGTCCGTACAGACAATATGACGGCCATGTATTACATCCAAAAACAAGGAGTAACACACTCCTTACAGCTCTCCCGGCTGGCGCAGAGCATATGGAGGTGGGCCATTCCTCAAACAATCTTTCTGTTAGCAGAACATCTACCAGGAGTTCACAATCAAGTTGCAGATCTGTTAAGTCGTCAAAGACAACAGATACACGAGTGGGAACTTCATCAAGTTCTTCAACCATTCTTGCACAAGTGGGAACAGCCAGAGATAGATCTGTTCGCCACACACCGCAACTCCAAATGCCCAAACTTCGCCGCCAGATACCCACACCCATTGTCTAAAGGCATTTCGGTATGGATGAGTTGGTCAAACAAATTTGCTTACACTTTTCCACCTCTTCCACTAATTCGTTTAGTGGTACGCAAGCTACAGCAATATTCCCTTACATTGATTCTCATAGCACCAATGTGGGCAAGACAACCGTGGTACACCACACTACTAGAGCTCTCAGTAGTAACACATCAAAAATTGACACTCTCTCCACATCCACTGACACAGAACCATGGATAGATCATGCATCCAGACCCAATGGAGCTCAATCTAGCGATTTGGCTCCTGAGGTCTTAGAATTCGGATACCTCAATCTTCCGCCTGATTGTATGAATGTCATAAAAGAAGCGAGATGCCCCACCACTAGAGCATGTTATGCAGCTAAGTGGAAAAGGTTTGTTGTGTATTGCACAAATAACAACATTAACCCACTAGATGTGTGTCCATACAAAACATCATAGGCTACCTGCTCCATTTACAAAGATGTAATTTGACGTACTCCTCAATCAGGTTACATCTTGCTGCTATAGCAGCCTATCTTCAAAACAGACAACATTTGTCATTGTTTAGAGTACCTGCCATCAAAGCGTTTATGGAAGGCCTAAAAAGAATAATTCCCCCCAGAAAACCACCCTCTCCGGTATGGAATTTAAATAGTGTTCTCACTAGCCTTATTGGTCCTCCATTTGAACCATTACATAAGTGTGAGTTACAGTTCCTTACATGGAAAGTTGCTTTTTTAGTTGCTATTACCTCACTCAGAAGAGTAAGTGAGATTCACGCATTAACAATTCAATAACCATTTATACAGCTCCATCACAACAAAGTGGTTCTTAAAACAAATCCAAAATTCCTGCCAAAAGTCATATTACCGTTCCACCTCAACCAATCTATTGAGTTGCCAGTATTCTTTTCCCAACCACAGACAGTTGCGGAAAGAGCTCTTCACACATTAGAGCGCTCCTCTACTACATTGATAGGACAAAACCGTTTCGAAAAACAAAACAACTGTGTGTGTCCTTTTCTCCTCCACACAAAGGCAATCCTATTTCAAAATCAGGCATTGCAAGGTGGATTGTAAAGTGCATTCAAGTCTGTTACCAAAAAGCAAAACGCACTCTATCCATTCCCCCTAGGGCTCATTCTACCCGTAAATTAGGGGCATCTATGGCATTCCTAGGAAATATACCATTAAATGATATCTGTAAAGCAGCTGCATGGTCTACACCGCAGGCATTTACAAAACACTACTGTGTAGATGTGCAGGCAAAACAACAATCTAGTGTGGGCCAGGTTGTACTCAAAACATTATTTCAAACTACTGCAACAGATACGGGTGGGCGCCGCTAAGAGATAAAACTACTGTGCAATCGATGCAATAGTGTGTGGTCTGCAGCCCATATGCCTCAAACGGAAAATGCTACTTACCAGTATGCATCTGTTCTTGGCATGTAGGACTGCAGAACCACACATGCAGCTGCCTATATCTGTTCCAGTAATATCTTAATTAGATACACAGCACATGGATATCCTTCTCTGTACTCCTACAACTCCATCATTTGCCCAATGGCGAAAACAATCTGAAGATGGAGTCAATGCCCATGCCCACTACGATCTAAGGGAGGAGTCGTCCAAAGACAAAGACTCTTCCAAGACAACAACAAAGTGTAATCATCCGGGCCCACCACCAGATGGTGATCTATGCATTAGTGTGTCGTTCTGCAGCCCTACATGCCAAGAACAGATGTATACTGGTAAGTAGCATTTTTCTTCTGTTTCCCTCTAAATCTCCCCGTAAATTAGAAGTCCATCTTTTACCTTGTTTGCAATAATCGGCTATGTTTCCTTGTACCATAATGTGTCCCTACACTATGTTCTCTGCACCAGAAAGCTAGTTCTTCCCCAGCTCTCTTTGGTGCACCTCTGTTCTGTGGTCTTATGCTGCCCCTTCATCTGTAGCATAGTGCGTACTGGTGGTGGCCTGCAGTCCACAGGTGTGATCCGTTACCCCCCCCCCCCCTTACATTAACCACTTGTGTCTCTCTCTGTTCCGCTAGTGCCCCTGCCTATGGCTCATTTCCTCTCCTCTCGGAGGCTCAGTTTTCCCCAGTGTTCCACAATGATGTTCAGGGTCTTCCTTTTGTGTTCACGTCTGCTGTTTCTCCCCCTTGCTCTTGTAATTAAGCCTCCTCCCTTTGTGTTTCAGGCTGCATTCCCTTTTCTTGTGTTTCATCCTGTCTCTAATATTGTCCTTGTGCTTCAGCCTGTGTGTCTCTTTCCCTTGTGCTTCAGCCCGTGTCTCTCTTTCCCTTGTGCTACAGCCTGTGTATCTCTTTCCCTTGTGTTTCAGCCTGTATCCCTTTTACCTGTGTTTCATCCTGTCTCTAATATAGTCCTTGTGCTTCAGCCCGTGTCTCTTTCCCTTGTGATTCAGCCCGTGTCTCTTTACCTTGTGCTTTAGCCCGTGTCTCTCTTTCCCTTGTGCTTTAGCCTGTGTATCTCTTTCCCTTGTGTTTCAGCCTGTATCCCTTTTACTTGTGTTTCATCCTGTCTCTAATATTGTCTTCGTGCTTCAGCCCGTGTCTCTCTTTCCCTTGTGCTTCAGCCCGTGTCTCTCTTTCCCTTGTGCTTCAGCCCATGTCTCTTTCCCTTGTGCCACAGCCTGTGTATCTTTCCCTTGTGTTTCAGCCTGTATCCCTTTTTAGGTCTCGCTCTCGAGACCTATTGTCGTCGAGATGCCTCTCAAGGGAGACAGACGGGGCACGCGCGGCGATTCAGGTCTGTGGACGCGCCCTTGAACACGCGCATGTGCACAGCTCCCTTCCGTCATCGCAAGCTTCACTTTTGTAATGCGCACGCACGCTCCAAGCTCTTCTTGTATTGAGCCGTCATGTCCCCTTCACATCCAGCCCACAGACGTTGAAACAAGTACCTGCTCTTCCCTCTAAAGCACCCCTCCTCAGCGGTATAGATCACCCTCGCCCGCTCCCCTCCCCCCTCTACTTAGGAGTAGAATCTCCCGGTCCTCCGCGCCTGCAGCTGTCCCCGTTAACGCTTACCGTGCCCTTATCGTCCTCGCTCTGGCACCTCTCCCCGTACTCTCCTTCCACAACCAGGCAGAGGTAAGGTCCGACCTGCAAGCCCAACAGAGCGGCGCGCCTCCAGGTCCCTGGACAGCCTGCTCGTCCAGCCCTCTCGTATCGCTGCCCTACACCCGCCTCTAGCTCTCAGCGGCTTCTCCCTCCCACCGGAAGAGCAGCCTGGCTGCACGAGACCCGTCTCCTGACTGACGGCGGCTCGGGCCAATCTGGGCACGTCATCCATCACGGATGAGCGTCCGAGGCCTCGGCTAGTTTAAAGTGTTGCTTCTTTGTGGCCATTTAGGTCACATGTGTCCTTGTTGCTAATTACTTTGCTGTAGAATAAAAAAATAAATCTCAATTGAAAATCAGATTTCTTTTTTCAGGACTCAGCCTCCATTCCGCTGTCACACCTTGACCTCCAATTTACGGGTTCCCAGTCTTTTTGCCATTTCCAGCACTTTAAAGGTTAACCTGCACTTTCAGTGGGTTTGCTTGAATTGTGCTTGTTAGCGTTTTTTAAAATGTTTTTTTAGAGACATACGTATCCCATTTTCGGTGATTTTAGCCTTCCTCGGTGGCCAGGTATGACCATACCTGCTACAGGGTCCCATCCATCCAACCGGACTAGATGGTCCTCTATCCCTGAGGAATCGAGCGAACGCGCTCCACACCCACCTGCGCGTTCCATCCGGCAGGCGCGCGCTTGTGACTCCACTCCTGACCAGTTACAAGGAGCAACAGAGAAAGTTGCAGTCACGTCCTAGAGACGGTGCGCTCCCGTCGCCTCCTTCCCTCCCTCTGACCACAAGCGCGCGCGGCAGCCTGTACCTGGTGAGGGCAACGGCGCGAGACAGCGGAACCCGGGAAGAGCGCGAGATCCTGCCCCTCCAGCAATGCCTCCAGAGCCCGAGTGCGGCAGAGGAAGCTTCCCCACTCTGCCCCGCCTGCCCGAAGAGGGTGAGTTAGGGGAAGAAGGGATATTGCTTTCAACTATCTGTTCTAAAGTTACACGTCCCAGCAATCACAGCCTCTCCTCCGGTGAAGCTTCAACTTTCTCTGAAAGGTGTAATGCTGCCTGTACCCTGGCATCGCCAATTAATTGTACCAAAGGGCCCTCTTTGATGCTCATCTTCCCTGTGCACATGAATGCATCTTTCACGTTTCCTTTCTAATCGCCGCCACAGCAGACATAACTTGTCACAGGGTATAGAGTCATCGTAGTAACCTTATCACAGAATGGTATTGAGTTTTATACTAGAAGGGCTTGCTGGTTTAGCTTAAAGTTCTCATTCAAATTTGCAGTACTGAGCGAATAACTTGGAAGATTGGAAGCTAGATGAGTTGTTTTTGTTAGATTTGTGGTCTGGTTTGACAGTACAGCTGTCTTCTGGGCGTATTGTTTCTCATTTTTTAGGTCTCGTTACAGACACCATTGTATGCAATACTTACTCATGACAATATACCCGAACCAGACAGGAGATTCCCGATTTTTGCAGCAAACCCCCCCCCCCATTTTTGTGCCTGTTTTCTTACTGAAATAGCATGTCCATCAATATAAGTCAATGGGGGAAATTAATTCTCCCGATTTTTTTTTTTTTTTATTAATTCCCCCTTTCCTCTTCTAAAATATTGGCATTTATGATTATACGCTAACTAGTCACCCTGGGCTCAAGATTAGATGACCTTTATGTCAATCTCAGTTACCTTGCGTTTATTGGTGGCTTTCTTTCTTCGGTACTGTGTTTGTCCAGGAGCTTTTTGGTTCCCCTCGGTAGATTGGTCTTTCTCTTTGCAAATTGCCTGTGTGACGGCTCTGCTGGTCCGAATACCAGGAGCGTAGTTCCAGGGGGATGTTTGGGGTGCTACACCCCCTTAAAAAATGTATTCTGTAGCAAATATTTGGATACAAGGGCCTTCAGTCGGGTAATGTGAAGTGTCTGTGGATTTCACCTGGGATTTTTACATTCCTACACTAACAAAAGCACACAAACGTTTGTTTATGTATGAAAGGCCTTAACATAAGTTAATTAGTTTGAAAAATATTGTGTTTTAAGTACACCAAATAATCTGCACTCCTCTCTCTTTGCACCGCCTCTTAAGCACCCCTCCTGTCCGACTTCTCTTATAATGTATACAAACACTCCTTCTCAGGAATGGCACCCAGGATCTGGAATGCACTCCCTCCTGAAACCAGGCTTATCTCCTCCACTGCATTCTTTAAGAAAGAGGTAAAAGCCATCCTTATGGCCAAGTTCACCTTAACTCTATTGTTGCTGGATCAAAGCCTTGGCACCGTTTTTGTATATTTGGTTACCTGATTGTTTATTGGTATTATATTTGCACATGATTGCGATCCTATTATGCTACTCACTTACTACCGACTACTATATTGTACCCAATAGTTTGTCTAACCACCCTCTTGTTGCCCCTACCCCTTGTTTATGTAATTTTTAAGAAAGAGGTAAAAGCCATCCTTATGGCCAAGTTCACCTGAACTCTTTTGTTGCTGGATCAAAGACTTTGCACCAGTTTTGTATTATTGGTTACCTGATTGTTTATTGGTATTATATCTGTGCACGATTGCTATCCTATTATGCTACTCACTTACTACCGACTACTATATTGTACCCAATAGTTTGTTTAATCTCCCTCCTGTTGCCCCTACCCCTTCTTTCTGTAAAGCGCTCTGATATCTGCAAGGATCTTGTTCGTGCTATATAAAACTTTGAATAAATAAATAAATAATGTGTTTTAACAAGATGTCCCAGCTTGATTGTTGAGAAATCTGGAGCCCCCCCCCCCTCCCCAAAATCATACTGACAAAGCTATGCCCCTGCCAAATGCAGGATCTGTATTAACGGGTAAGGTTAAACTAGTTATACTCACAGCCTACTGTAATGGCATCTAACATTTCAGAAAAGTGCGCCTTTCTGGTTATTGAATTAACAGTTCCTCCTTTGTTCCATTTGTAATAAGTCATAAGGTGATCTACTTATAGGAATTAACAGAAATATAAAATTACACTACAAAGCTCACTAAGATTATGGAGTACGGTGTTTTATGGCCTGTGATTAAAACAGGTATTGGCTATGCCAGTCGGTCTCACCTGTATGTAAAAATAAAGTGTGTTTTAGTGTCTATGCTGTAAAATAATATACACACTATTACTATTACAAGATTGAAATAAACTCTCCAGTATGTTACTTTAATTTACCACCATGCAGCACCAATTGCCATTGACAATGCTTGTTTAAAACAGATGTAGTGTGCATTCTGGCTTTACCCAGGAGGAGAGTATCACTTTCTCACCTAATGTTGTTGACGATTTGATATATTATCCCATCTTCCAAGGGGTACATCCATCGGAATGGCTTAGGGACTATTTTATGTCTGAAAAGTGCACATATTCTTCACTCTGTCAGATCTTTATATTCTATATTTATTATATATCGAAACTTTTTTCCAGCATTTGCATATCAAATAGGGCAGCCTTTAATGTGCCAAATTCCCTTTGTGCATGAGAGATGTAAACCGAATTTGTGAATCCTGTGTTTATGCACATTGAAGCCAGACATATTGCTCGTGCCAATGCTTGTTATGACAGTTCTCATTTTCATAATGCACAGACTAATTTAAAATTAGCACATGAAGCAGGGATCTCATGTAAGCTGTGAGCAGCTGGTCCATACCTGTTTTTTGTCTTTACATTTTTGTGACTAAAGCATGCAAAACTGGCCTAGAAAAAATACATATCAGTATACTATACACAGATTTGTTGGTTTTCACAATGCTGCTTTGACAAAAAGTGAGAAATAACAAGCATTTGCAATGCAATAGGTCTTGCATTTACGCGAGTTTAAGCAACTGGCGTTGTAAATAACGATGCGTTTTATTTATGTTTCAAAAACCAAAACATAAATAAAAGGCATTGTCATTTACAATGCCAATAACTCAAATTTGCGTTAATGCGAGACCTATTGCATTGCAAATGCTTTTTTTAGGTTTCGCTCTCGAGACCTATTGTTGTTGAGATGCCTCTCAAGGGAGGCAGCCCGGGCACGCGCAGATTGTGGTCTGTGTACGCGCCGCGCTTGTAAGACGTGCTTGCATTTTGAGCACGCACACGCACCTGCCGCCCCCATCCTCTGCATACATACTGGACTGGGCGCTTGTTTTTTTTTTAAGTACTAGAAATGCAGACGTGCATTCTTTACCGATTAGTTAATCAAGGCCAAAGAATACAACCTCAGAATAAAACATCACAAGAAACGAACGTCTAACCCAGAAACGCTAAAGTGTATTACTTGCGACAGACATCAGCAGAATTAAGGATCCCCAAATTACCCCCAGTCATCAGACTCCAAATTCTAGCGCAAAGACACGCGCTCACCTTGGCAGGCGCCGGGGCACGGGGAGCACAGGGCCAGGAGCCCCAGCACGAGCGCCGCTCTCATGCTGACGCAGTTTGCAGCTATCCGGTGCATGCTGCTGCTCCGACGTCACATTTTCGGGAGAGCTGTGCGCGCTCCGTAGCCTTGAACTTCCCCGGAGGACTTCCAGGCGGCTGCAGCTTTGTCAATGAGCCGAGCGCCCGGGGGAGGGCCCGGGCCGTGATCGCTGCGTCATGCATGACTTTCAGGCAGGAAGTGCTCCTTTCACTCCCCTGGGAGCGGAGCTTTAACTCTTAACCCGCCGGTTTTGGGTTTCCAGTCGGAGGCCAGCACGTGTCTTTCATGTTCAGACTGATTCAAGAAATGTTTCAAACATTGCGCCCGAATGTCTGTCCTCCACGTGCCTAACATTTCAACATATCCCGTGTACTTAAGGGCAGCATTTTCGTGAACATTATTCATAAGCACATACCTCTCAGTCACTGCCGCAAAAGTAAAGTGGTGCCAGGTTGGTGCAATGATAAACATTTAAATAGCTGGGCTTCTCAGCAGCTGTGTCCGTGGGATTTTGGTAGTGCAGCAGCTGAGCATGCTGCTAAATGCTTGCACCACGTTGCGACGGCATAACAGATACACTGGGCGGCCTGCAAGCACCCTCTGAGGTCACCTGACGCCAGGCGCTGGTGGCGGATGATTCACTCGCCGCTGTGAGCCTACTGCTCACCTGTGATAAAACTGTGATGCTGAGTAAGTACAATTATTACATTTTTTAGGTAACTAAATGTTCGAGGCATGTGGGCTGCTGAATTTATATCTATGCATAGATCGCCGCCTAGTGTTGGGTCCGGATGATTGCACATTGTTGTCCTGGAAGAGTCTTCGAAGTATCACGAGATAGGTGGCTCCTCCCTGGACTACAGTGCGCATGGGCATCCCCTCCATGCTTAGATTGTTTTTTTCCGCCATTGGGTTCGGATGTACTTCTTAACTCACGTTCGGAATCTGTAATAGTTACTCTCTTTTCGAGGCCAAAAGGCCTTAGGGGCGTCGGTATAGTCTTTCGTTCGGTGCCTTTCAGCTTTCCCTTACTTTTCACTCGACTTCGGAAGACTCTTAGTCTTCGACGCCAAAGGCCCGTCGACGATCGACGATGGAACGGAGCCCGTTCAAGCGATGCCCCGTCTGTAACTCTAAATATCCCCACATCGACGTGCATCCGGTGTGCAACAAATGTGTCTCACCGGACCACGACGAGGCCAGCTGCATGGCCTGTTCGAAGTTCAGGTCGAAGAAAACTCTCCGCCTTCGACGCGCTGCATGACAGTCGGCGCTTGAATCGGCGCCGGACCCTGAAAACATCTTCGGTGGTGACGACAACGAAAATGTGCAAGAAGACGACCCGGAACATGCGGATCCCGCATCGGAGCAAGACTCCACCTATAACGAGGACGAGGAACAACTCTACGTCCATGATGAAGACATCATCGAGGTAGGAGACGACGCACTACCCCTTGGAGCCGTGATTAATTTGGGTAATTCGTATCAATTGCAACACTAAAATAACAAACTAGTGTAACATTTCTTTACAACAAAATTAATTTCTAACATGCTAATCAAAGGGTATATGCAGGCCGACACTGAGATAAAACAGCTGTAATTTGTTATAGATTACCAGCTGCATTTTATTAATACTACAAAATAATATTACAGGATGGTATGGTATGGTAGGAAAGGGCACAGGTCAACTTCAAAAATCACATAGTACCACCTGGTCAGGTGTGAGTTATGTATTTAATCCAGGTACTGCACTGCATTTACTAAAATAAGATTTTCGTTTTGTACCATACATTTTCTTAATACACTGCTCCTTATCAAGTGTCCCTGAAGCTGTCACTAATGAGATGTGAATATTACTCGTAGGTAACTTGAAAACATAGAAATGTTACTCATGCATACTGAAAACTTGGCAGCTATGTTTGAGCCGCGCTGGTGAAGGTCGGGTGACTCTGGTCAGGGGTGACGGAGATAGTGTCACTCATAGTCGTTGAAATGTCACTCATAATTACACCGAAATTATGAACACGTCACACATAACAATCTGAAACCTTGGCAGCTATGTACTAGTACTTTCGAAATGCTGCCCTCTCACGCCGGCCACCCCGCCCTTTTAAATTGAGGCTCACAATAGCAGGGACTGACAGTGACTCTTCTCCTGACGTCATGCCTCGCGATACCACAGGACTGAGCAGACTCACCAGTCCCCAAGCCTGCCGGAGAGGCGCACATCGGGCTACCACGGCAGATTTCGGTATTGGTGGATTATAAGTGCTCCGGATTCACAGCTGAGAGGCGCCATAATGCGTGACAATGCATTTCAGTGCGGTGATGCGGACCACCGCACTGAAATGCGTTAGTGTCACGTCTGAAGCGTGATACTTGGCAGGGCTGCATTTATGGTTTCTTTTTTTTTTATATATATATTTTTATTAATTATAACACAAGAGTAGAAATGTACATTTCGGGTATCATTGGTATAACATATTACAGTGGCGAACGGGCAGATGAAATGAAGAAATACAATCCAATTGTAGGCCTCTGGAAAGTATCAATACCAGCCGGAGCTGGGTCAAAACAATACAAGACAAATAATCATAAGCAAACATTATCAGAATCTGCCCACCAAGGATACAGGATATAAAATTAGACACTCCACACCCGAATATGCATAACAGGCTCAGGAGAATATGCCACATCTCTTGTGGAGAGGGGAAAAGGGAAAAGATAGGTCATAGAACAAAAGAAAGGAAAAAAAAAAAAAACCACAACCCCCCACCCTGCACCCCTGCGGATGGCTACGACCTAACCCCACTAGCAGTGTGCCTGTCGCCCCCTAAACTACACCCCAAGGAAGGGAAAAGACGGAGGAGGAATATCTTACGACCCAATGCGGGCTCCCGGACTCCCCTCCCCCCCGCCGCGAACAGATGTTCCCCACCATGGTACTAAGAGAGGTAAAGCAGACTTATAAGCAAACTGATGGAGAAATCACCAGGAGAGAAAATACCATCCCGCCCAGCCCCAGACATAACAGAGGCAGCAAATCCCATTGTCGAACACAGTCAGTACACCAAAGCCAAAAAAGCAGAATCCCATATGGCCCTCACTCCCACCGATACCACCCAGCAGTGTCAAAGGAAGTCTCTGTACAGAATTAAAACAGTCAAGTTCAACCCTGGCCTCTACGATCCATCACACAAACCCTCTCCGATAGGACCAGCACAATAGCAAAGGAGTCAGAACGTTGTAGAAAGGGGAGAAGATCAATATAGCATGAAAGGGTCAGAAGAGTCAAGTCTCGAAGTCTATCAGGGATACGAAAGTCAATCCAATGAATATCGATGGAGGTCCCCAGAAACGAAGAAAGAAATAAGTCCTGTGAGGGCGATGACTTTGCCGAGTTTGCTGGCTGGTCAGGGGCTCCAGTCGCGGGCCGCTGTAGTTGCGCAGATATAATAGGCGTCAGATTAGAACGATGCTCGGGGTTCTCCTCCCGGATAAAATCAAACTTTGCGGGGATCACCATATGGTGCGGGTCTGACTCTGGGCTAGGGTCCGGTCTCGAACAAACAGTCTCGATGCGTACGGTTAGGTTGTGGAGAGCAGCCTCCATTTGCCAGTGAAGAGCCCCGATGGCGGCCATGACGGTCCCCAGTGTCGGTCCACACGCTGTCCGATCCATCTCCGCTTAATCGATGACAAAGCAGGTCATCAACCCCGGAGGCCGGCTACTCCGGGGAAACCACCTGGAGTGGGGTGGGCCAAGTCGACTGGCGACTGTCAGGCTGTGCGCTCTTTACACCGCTGCCGAGAGCGGGGGGCCCCCCGCGGACCCCGAGGGCTGCAGCAGGGTCCCAGGAACCGGACCCCCACTCACCACGGCATCCACGTCTCGTCGCTGTCTAGCGAATATGCGCAGGGACTCGAGACAACCACCAGGATCGAGAATTTGTGTCACTCCAATGAGACCGGACCCTGCCTGGTACCCGCGGCCGATGTTGTTCAACTGAAACCCGGCTGGGTCAGTACTCGAGGCCCCGGCTTACAGTCTGGAGAAGGCCCGAAAATGACAGACGGTGTAACTTCGTCAAAAAAGGTGATAAAGACTCCGGGATTGCGTTCCTGGACTCAGTGACGATTCGGACACACGGGAGTCTGGCGGGAGGTCAGGATTAAGTTCAGGATATATCCACCAGCGACGGAGGTCGACGGAGCCGGGAGCTTATGCGGCCATCTTGGTTGCTAGCGTAGCTCCTCCGCCTTATGGTTTCATTTTACCAAGACCTGTCCAACGCGTTTGGGTAGGGCCAGGGCCCCTGCTATTATATGACAATGAACGTGAAAGTTATGCAGCCAGATCAAGTGGCGTACCTATATTATGCAATGATATTTATTTATTTATTTCTATTTTATTTATAGATTTATAAAATTTTATATAGCGCGTATAAGATCTCGAAGGATATCCGAGGTAGGGGTGGCAGAGGATACTTGCAGGGTCTTGGGCAGCTCGTCGTCCATCATGGCGGGGTGGCTGAGGGGAACTGCCCGGGCGTGAGGTGAGGAGTCGGTAACGTGTCCCTGAAACTCCACAAGGCCTTGAGTTCGGCCACAGCGGCGTTGAGGTGAAGCTGCGGCGGCGGCACATTCTGTAGGCCGCAGCGCGTCCACAAGATAATGAGCGGCGCTCGCGCTCCCCTCACACACACACACAGGCGAGACACAGAGAGAAGGGGGCGCGTAGGGGGCAACCGTCACAAGATGGCGGGCAGGGGAGGAAGGAGACCATGCATGTGTGCGCCCTGGGTCAGAAACCGGCATCCAAGAGCGTCACGTCATGGGATGCGCAGAACACCTTATAATTGCGTCTCTGCTAGAGCCATCATGGAGTTCGGCAAAACGTAATATCTTAATGTAGATGGTTCGTCCGCTCTGCGAAGGTGACAAAATAAGAATCCCTGAAGTTCTTCGCATGTGACACCTTCGATGTGGCAGCTATACTTTAGCAACTCTTCTATCCACCGTAATTGTGGCTACTAGAAAGTCGTCGTAGCCGCAGTTGGCAGCCCAGGCCTGCGTTGGGGCGGACTGTGGAGAAAGTTTCGGCTCTGCCTGCGCCGTCCTCCCTGCCGTCCCTGCCCTTCTACTGGCTGAGCCCGGCCCGGGGAGGGGGCAGGGGACACTCCCTCTTATCCCTATTGTGGCTTTTGCATCTTCAAGGACACCCTCACACCCCTCACCCTCACGCCCCCTCACACCACCTCACCCTCACACCACCTCACCCTCGCACACCCTCACACTCCCTTACCCACTCACCCTCAAACACCCTCACCCCCTCCCCGTACACCCTCACCCGTACACCCCCTCACACACCCTCACACACCCTCACCCACCCTCATCCTCACACACCCTCACCCTCCCTCACTCTCACAGACCCTCACCCCCCTCACAAAGCCTCACCCCCACAAAGCCTCACCCTCACACCCCCTCACCCCCCCTCACCCACACACACCCTCACCCTCAGACCCCCTCTCCCTCAGACCCCCTCTCCCTCAGACCCCCTCTCCCTCAGACCCCCCTCTCCCTCAGACCCCCCTCTCCCTCAGACCCCCCTCTCCCTCAGACCCCCCTCTCCCTCAGACCCCCTCTCCCTCAGACCCCCTCTCCCTCAGACCCCCTCACACCCCCTCACCCTCACAACCCCTCACTATCACACACACCCTCACCTTAACACACCCCCTCACCTTCACACACCCCCTCACCCACCCTCACACCCCCTCACCCGCCCTCACACACCCTCACTCGCCCTCACACACCCTCACTCGCCCTCACACACCCTCACTCGCCCTCACTCGCCCTCACACACCCTCACTCGCCCTCACACACCCTCACACCCCCTCACCCACCCTCACACCCCCCTCACCCTCACACACCCCTCACCCTCACACACCCCTCACCCTCACACACCCTCGCCCTCACCCTCCCTCACCCACCCTCACCCCTACACCCCCTCACCCCCCTCACTCCCATCCCTCACTCACGCCCTCACACCTCCTCACCGTCACACACCCCCTCACCCTCACACACCTTCCCTCACCCTCCCACACCCTCCCTCACCCTCCCACACCCTCCCTCACCCTCTCACCCACCCTCCCTCACCCTCTCACCCACCCTCCCTCACCCTCCCACACCCTCACTCACCCTCTCACCTTCACACACCCACACTCCCCCCTCAATCACCCTCACACCCCCTCACCCTCACACCTGGCGCTCTGTGTGCGTGTCGCGGTGTGTGTGTGTGGTGCTGTGTGTGGCGTTGTGTGTGTGTGGCGCTGTGTGTGTGTGTTTGGTGCTGTGTGCGTGTGTGGCGCTGTGTGTGTGTGTTTGTGGCTCTGTGTGTGTGTGGCTCTGTGTGTGTGTGGCTCTGTGTGGGTGTGTGGCTCTGTGTGTGTGTGTGTGGCTCTGTGTGTGTGGCTCTGTGTGTGTGTGGCTCTGTGTGTGTGGCTCTGTGTGTGTGTGGCTCTGTGTGTGTGTGGCTCTGTGTGTGTGTGTGGCTCTGTGTGTGTGTGTGGCTCTGTGTGTGTGGCTCTGTGTGTGGCTGTGTGTGTGTGTGTGGCTCTGTGTGGGTGCAAATTCAATAGGTCTCACATTGGCGAGAGATTAAGCTATTGGCATTGTAAATGACAATGCCATTTATTTATCTGTTTTCAAAACCAACACATAAATAACAATTTTGTCATTGACAATGCCAATAGCTCTAACTTTGTGTCCCTAAGGAGTTAGGTCCTTATAAATGATTGAGACTAGACCTTATAATTATATAAACAGCAGAAATTGTCTCAACCACAATTGCTCCAAATCAACTTAAATGGAATGGAAAATAAATATTCATTCCAAACCAGGCAAATCTTTTATTGCCATTTACTTCATATTTTTTCAACAATTTTTAAGTTATGCTAGCAAAAAATGAACACTATACATTCAATATTCAAACATTATTTACAAACATGACAACAAAATTATGAATAAATTGAGACATTATCAAAGCAAACTACAGAAAATACAAACAATTACCAACAATACATATAGACAACAAATGAATTTTTCAAAATGTGCGTGGAACTTGTGCAAAATAAACGGCAACTAGTACAAATCCACCAGGAATTGTAAAGATCTCTGCCTGAAGGTAGTCAATGGAATAGTTGAAAAAGTTGTCCGTTTTACTGTTCTTCCTGGTTAGTGTGTCTTATATCTAACATTTAAGTCTTGACAAGTTTTTTTTGTTGTTGCCCTAAGTCAATTTGGTAGCAGGAGAAGTGTGGGGCCTCGTTTGCCAGCTCATCAACCCACATCTCTTTTTCACCTTCCCCCACAGTCTGCACCTCTTCAGAGAAGGAGGATTTCTCAGATGAGGAGCACTTCGCAGTGGCTGAGACCCAGTCATTTCTCAGGGGCCCGGACCTCAGTGACATCGATTTAGAAGACGAACCAACTCAAGCTTTCTTTGTGGGAGGTGGAAACAGGCCACATGGCCCCTCTACGTCTACACAGAAGACGGCTGGCAGTGTGAAAAGTGCAGCAAGTAATGAAAAACTAATCGCACATTCCACAGAAGTGAAGAAAGAAGATAAGGAGGCAGCAACTCTTGCAGAAGCAGAGACACAGCTTTTTTTTAGTCACAACATAGAAGAAGCACCAGGCAGATCTGCTAAGCCCTCCGAAGACCCCTCTCAGGATGAGACACAGCCCATAGCACTTTATCTGGGCCTTCAAGCGGCCCATAATCAGCCTACTGAAAACTTCACTTCTAGCCCTATCCAGAGGGTGACCCAACCCCTGCTTATCCGCAAGGCTCCGCAAGGGCAGCAGTCCCCAATACAACATGGGGCCATGACCAGAGGCAATTCCCACACTAACCAAGGCGTGTCAGCAGTGGACCCCATTAAGGGCCCCGCCCCTTCCATGGTGAAGCCAGTCACTTTCTGTGCAGATAGTGCCTCTCTCCTGGAAAGTCAGGAGATACAGAAACAATCTGTGGAAGCAGGCCAACCAGACGAATCCACTCAGCACCTCAGTCTGTTTCTGTCAGAAGAACCTACTCAGGCCTACTCGATTGATGTGACTGATGAGCTGCCTCCTGAGCCATCGCTGGAGCCCATAGACTCAAAGCATACAGAGCTTTCTGGCAAGTTACGGGATGCTGAAGAGACCAGCAAGTTGCCAAAGTTGTGTCTTGATGGAGTTGTAGCCAAGGCATCCACTGAACAAGACGATGCTCCCACACAACCTTCTTCTAAACTGCCACCAGATCAGGAAATTGCAACCAACTCAAGCATTCTGCCACAGATAAGCCAAGCTTCTGAACCCTCAGATGTGGGGAGTGCCACTGCACAAGAGGTGCAACTCCAATCTGATCAGTCTACACATGCGAAGAAGAAACAGCCCTCCCTGTCAAAACGTGAGTCAGGGGGAGATGAGGGTTGGTGGAGGGTTTATTTCAGTGCAGGTTTTGTGACTTGTATCTTTCATTCGGTGGCGGGTGATCTGGCTTTTGATGTGGCCTCTTGCACGAAGCAGATAGTGAATCAAGTCAGCGCTGATTTGATTTTGTAAATGCACTGAATGTGAAATATATTGTAGGTGGGTGAGCTCTCAGCTAGGTGTGCTGATGGAACAATATTAGTAGTGACTCATCAGAAAGGAGTGTTGATAACCATTGGAGTGTTGTGCCGTAGAATTATTGCAGCTGTAAGGAACTCTAGGGAGGAATGATGTCATGGTGTTGTGTAATGGCAAAGCCGTATTACTGAAGTATTGTCACAGTAGTTTTTCACTTCTTACGCACCGCAAACTCTAAGGCAGATTGACATCAAGAGTGGTTTCCCTTCCTCTCATTTGTAGGAGGCAGAAAGAAGAGGGCCACAATAGAGGACGACGTGGAAGCCACAACCTCACCACCCACACCAGAACTTGCAGAGGTTTCTACACATCCTGCACAGAGCGAGCCCACACAGGTGCGTGGAAAGGGTGCAAGTAGACTCATGCATTAAGAGAAGCTTTTTATGAACCTGATTGAAGCAAATATCACGAATTCATGAGCAAATTCCAAGACTAAATGTGGGTGTTGATGTCTTTGGCACAGAGTTTAATGTATTGTTTGTGCCTTCTACCACCTACTAGGCCACAACACAAGTGTTCACTGAACAAGCCAATTACTGCGCCTGAATGTTTGTGTGGTTTTGAATAATTCCAGATAGTGCTGGGGTAGTGAGAATGTGCAGAATGGTAATCTCGTGTTCAGAACTATTGTGTAACACAGATATTGTTAAACAAATATCGCAATTACAAGAATATTATGGAAACTAATATCACAGGTAAGAATATTGCGTTTTTAAGAGTTTTGAAAAACAAAATTTTGTGACGTTTTATGATTTCGTGTTTTGTAAGTTATGTTTTTGTCAATTGTATTGAGTTTTTTCTTGCTAATATTTTTAAAGTTTTTAGGTTTATTTTAATTTTTTAAATATTGGTGGGTTGGGTTTGGTTGGATTTATTAAAAATATATTTTAAACTTTATATTTTTTCTCTCTAATTATTGTAAAATATTTTTTTTAATTGAATATTTAGATTATGTAAATTATTTAATTCTTTGAATTATTGATGTTCTTTAATTTAAGGTGTTGCATTTCTTTGTTTTTTTAAATATCCATTGCCTGATTTAGAATGTGCAAACGGGTAACTCATCGCAAACATGATGGATATCCTGTTCGCCTTACTACAAGTGTAGTATATCCAGATGCACTTGTAGAAAGTTTGCTTGGATAGCCGTCCATTAGTATTTTTTTTATTAGTTAGGAATTTTATTTTAGTATTACTTAAGATTTTTTTGTGGGAAGGTGGGATTGTACGAGAGTAGGATGGGAAGTGTTTTTACAATTATTTTGTTTTATTGGTAAATAATGTTTTAATTGGTTATTTTATTAATAGGTACATTTATCATTTTAATACATTTTATTAGTATTTGGTTGTTACAGACATTGGCAAATAGTTTTTTTAATTCCTTTTTTCCTGTATTTTAATAGATTTCTTTTACTGATATTCCTTTTTGATGCTTTTATTTTTTATTATTTTTGTAAATATATATTTTATATTCTATTATAACAAACAAGAATGAGTTCACTGCCTACTTAGCTAAGGTTAGAGGGATGGATTTTTATAAACCTTGAGGCTAGTATGCCACAGATCCACAGGGTGTTTTCTACGAACCCTCACTCACCGACCTAGTTGGTGACCTGCTTCATCATTGGGTTACCACCCTGGTTGCTGAGTGCCTCTGACCTCTTGGCCAGGTTCCCGCTCTCCGCCCAAGCAGCTCTGCTGTAGCCTCGTCTGCTGCTGCCCCAGACACCTCTCTCCCTGGTAGGTGTTCGAGGCCCTCCTCCACCCGCAGGCTCCTGCCTGCGCCTTATACCCGGTCCAGTGGGAGATCTTTGCTCTTCTGCTGCTCCACTGCGGTTTGTCTGCCTTGTTATGCCGGTTTTTGTCTTTTGTGTCTTTTTCTTGTCTTTATTTTATTTTCACTGTTTTGTCTGTGACTCTGTTTCTCTGCCCTTCGTTTGTTTTCTCCTCCCTGCCCGTTCTTGCTGCCCTTTTTCCCCGTCGCTGCTCCCCCGTGGCTCCTCCCCCTGCCGTTCTCGCACCGCCTCCCAGCTGTGCTTCCCTCCCCTATTTAATGCCAGCCAGTGTGCAGCCACGCAGCTGGCGCGCAACCCAACCGCGACCAGCGCCAGGGACCCTAGATCTCCGACCATCCAACGCTACGACTCAGCTGCCCTCCTCACACTCAACCCAAGAAGGAGCAACAACTGCCAGCTGTCCACACCAAGGTAGGCCCCCGTTTTGAAACCATTGTTTGCTTTGGGTCAGGATTCTCTTGATTGCCGGGTAATTGTGTACAACTCACTTTTTATAGGATCCTGACCCACGTGGCGGATTCTTTGTCTACCTCATACCCACGCTCCTTCATAGAGGTAATTCCTTTGATGTGCTTTTTGCCCCTAATGCTTACTACCCGCCATTATAATTCTTGACAACCAACCTAGTTGTGTACCCAACAGATATATGAAAGGTTCACCATCCTTTGAGATCACTGGCCTATACTACATTCAGTGATGTGACTTATTATTGTAGTATTTTTGTCGTGTCCTTCCCTATATGTAAATGACATAGCTCGAATGCTATACCCGTGTTCTAACCTGCAGTTTTTCAAAATTTGGTCACCGTCATCATACAAATATTCCTCACATTACCTTGGTCTCAACTCATATGTCCCCTTGGTTTTCCTTCTCGACCAACAATAATGTATTCTTTATGAGTGATCTGGATCTTTTTGACCAGAACTAATATGAAATTATTAATTTTTTGTGCAGATATATTGCCCCCCCCCGCCCGGTTTCCCTGTCCTGATGAAGACCCTCTAGCAAGGCCCCATCTGATGCCTGCAATAACCTGGGTCGAAACGTCAACACTTTTCTCTATCCTCAGCCTATTCTCCCCATTTATCATTTGTGGATCTGTTTTGTTAGGCAAGAGTTTGTTACATTAATTTATGAATTGTGATTACTAGCCTTTGTTAATTAATTACTAATAACATTCTATTGAGGTCAAACCGACCACTGCTTTGGCACTTGTACAGTTCCCTCAGCTTCCTGATCACCTACACACCCCCCCTCCTCATTTAGGGGCACTATTTAATATCAATAATTGTTGTATTTTATGAACTGTGTTTTATTGAATATTTTGTACACGTTGTGATTAAAAACAATGTTGTGATATTCTCCTTTAATCCAGTGAAGACATTGCTTTATTTCAGTTAATTTGCTCTAGTATCTGGGACCACTTTGGTTATATCAGCTGTCCACACCAAGCACCACCCACGGACAGTTTCCTTCCATCACTGCCACCAGACCTTCAACACCATCCGCACCCCCAAGGCCACCACCCCTGCACAGAGCGCCAACACTTCCGAAACCCTAAGGTGCGCCCTCCTCAACGTGCGCTCCTTGCACAGACACGCCGTAGAGATCTGAGACCACCTCAACACCCTCTCACGAGATGTTGCCTTCTTTTCAGAAACCTGGACCAACGCCTCCTCTGCCCCCGACATCGCCACCGCCATCCCTCACAGATACAAGGTCCAGAGAAAGGACCGCCCAGGAGGAGGACCTGCCTTCGCACACAAGAGCTCCCTCAGACTCTCCACCACAAGTGACTCCTTCTCCACCACCGAACATCTTCACTCCCAGATCCAGATCAGCCCGAGAACCACATTTTGCAACACCCTCACCTACAGACCCCCCGGGCCTCGTTCGCCTCTACCATCGCCGACCTCATCGCACCCCACAATATCGCCTCCATGGACTACATACTAATCGGAGACTTGAACTTCCACTTCGACAACCCCAGTGACCCCCAACTCCACCACCCTCCTGGACAACCTCGCCAACATCTGACTGAAACAGCTCGTCATCACGCCCACCCACAAGACAGGACTCACCCTCAACCCCATCTTCGCAGGAGGTAACAACATCCACTTCAGCCACACCACGCAGCCCCATGGACGGACCACAATTGCGTACACTTCCACGTCGACAAACCCATGCCACCCAAACCTGTACTGCACCCTCCACGAAGGAACTGGAGCAAAGTCTCTAAGGAGCAGCTCAACTCCACCCTCAACCGCTACGCCCCCACCACCTCGACCAACGCCAACCTCGCAGTCAAAGAACTCCACAGATGGATCTCCAACTGCGCAGACGAGCTCGCTCCCCTGTGTAACTCCGACAGACTGTGCCCCAGGAATACCACCTGGTTCACCGCTGACCTCCAAGAATTCAGACGCACCTGCAGACGTCTCGAGAAGAACTGGAGAAACTGCAAACATCAGAAGATCGCACCACCTACAAGAACGCCATGATGGAATACCACCAACGCATCAGATCCACCGAAAGGACCTTCATCCAAAACAAGATCCTTGCCAACTCCAAGGAACTCTTCAGCGTCATCCAGAAATTCTCAAGCCCCCCAGCGAAACCACAGACATCACCCCATTCCAGGTCCTCTGCAACAAGCTCAGATCCTAATTCCATCTGAAAATCAAGGACAGGTCCAGCTCCTTAACATCTCCAAGCACTAGTACGCCCTTACGTAACTTCACGCCATTTAAGATCTGAAACCTTGGGCAACTTCTGTGTGCCCAGGGTTAAACTTTCCAGAATGGGAGGGAGATCATTCTCCTATCTGGGCCCCTCCATCTGGAACACTCTTCCCTCCTTTATCCATAAAGAAACTAACTACATGCGTTTTAGAAAAAACCTTAGAAGCTGGTTGTTTGATCAGTAATGTCTACTGAAGGACCCGCTTGCCGCATATGTCCGTCCTGGCGCCGGGAAACCCTTTTTGGGTAGCTGAGCGCCTTACAAACTCAATAAATAAATAAAATAAGGGCCTCTACGACCACTTCAACGACCAGACATCTGACTCCGAAACCACTTCCTTCACCAGCAATGCCAGCCAGCCCACCATCTCCTCCTGGACCTCAGTCACCACTGAAGACACCACTTCAACCATGAAAGATATCTATTTATGAGCCGCCACGGACCCCTGCCCACTGCAGTCTTCCACAGAGCCGCCATTGCTCCAGAACTTTGACTCACCATCAACGTCACCTTCAAGATCTTTCCCGACTACTGGAAACGCGCAGACGTCAGACCCCTGCTCAAGAAGACCTCAGCAGATCACACGGACCTCAAGAACTACCGACCCATCTCCCTCCTCCCCTTCACGGCAAAAGTTACTGAGAAGACCGTCGATGCCCAACTAACAAAATTTATCGAAGAAAACTCCATCCTCGTTCGCCCCCAATCTGTATTCCTCAGCAACCACAGCACCGAGACTGCTCTACTCACCGCCACAGACGACATCCGCACCCTCCTCGACCAAGGACACACTGCGTCCCTGATCCTACTCAACCTCTCTGCAGCTTTCGACACCGTCTCCCCACGCACACTCACCGCCAGACTCCACGATGCCGGCATACAGGGAACCGCCCTCGACTGGATCCGCTCATTCCTCACCGGCAGAACCCAAGAATCAGACTGCCACCCTTCCTCTCCAAACCCACAGAAATCAACTGCGGAGTGCCCCAAAGATCGTCGCTCAGCCCCACGCTCTTGAATTTTGAATTTGAATTTGAATATGGATTTATATAGCGCGTAGCTACCCTAGGGTGTCCCAGCGCTGACCGGCGACCTATTATTCCAAAGGGGGGGAAGAGGAGGTGAAGAATTATGGGAAGAGCGCCATGTTTTTAATTGCTTACGGAAGGCGAGTAGATTGTGTTCTCTTCGGATGGACAGTGGAAGGGAATTCCACAGTTTTGGGGCATTGTAGGAGAACAATCGCCCCCCAGAGCGGGCCTTTTTAGGTTTCGACTGCAAAAAGCTGCGCAAGCAGCTTTTGCGCAGGAGAAATCTAATGATAACAGTATGTTGCTCGGGAATCCGCCCTCTGTTCCATTGGCTAGCTCCATAAATGGAAGCTAGCCATTGGAACAGAGAGCCGTCTGTCATGGCCGGACCAGATTCGGGGGCGTTCCCGAGAATTTTTCCCTTTTGGCTACGTCATGCTATGTCAGCCAAAAGCCGGGAACGCCCCCGAATCTGGTCGGGCTGCAAGCAAGCCGGAAGTCCCGCCGCCGCTTGTTCTTTGCCAGGGGAAAAGTGCCCGGGGGAAAAGGAGTGCGGCCGCCAGCGAGGCCCCGGTGCAGGAGAGCCCCGCCCGCGGCACCCGAGAAGAGAGCCCAGGCCCTGGCAGAGGAAGGACACCGCAAGCGCCCCCGCCGCCTCCTGGGAGCAGTCCGGTGAGTGCGTTAGGTATTGTGGGCTTGTTTTCACGAACTCTTATGCTTGTTTTGCTGCCCGGCCTGACAACAGTGAGAGCAGCTGGATCCACTGTCATGGAGTGCCCGCATCTCGTCTCCAGTGTCTGTCTGGCCCCCGACTCACCCAGCTTCCCCGGCGGGTCCCCCTCCTCCTGGTGCTGCACCGGTGAGCGATGCTCGGCCTGACAACAGTGAGAGCAGCTGGATCCACCGTCATGGAGTGCCCGCATCTCGTCTCCAGTGTCTGCCTGGCCCCCGACTCACCCAGCTTCCACGGCGGGTCCCCCTCCTCCTGGTGCTGCACCGGTGAGTGATGCCCTCTCGCCCTGTTATCGGGGAACCCCTCCTCGGTGTTCACAGTGTGTAGTGGCTGAAGGGCCTAGGTGTGTGCGAGGGGCACAGGCAGCGCACGGAGCCCGGCTTTGTGCTCTCTGCCCTGCTTTATGCGGCTGGTCGGGCACCCTGATCCGTGAACCCTGTGTCATTGGACCTGCATCGGGCACGTGGGCCTCTGTTGTGCTTTGTACGCTGTGTACTGGCACCGGATATAATTAGTGTTGTTTTACCATTGTACCTGAGGCCCCTATGTCATATCTGGTTTAATGTGCTGTACTACGAATCGTGCTATGTTCCATATACAGAAAACCCTACAAGGTGCTACTGCATGTCAAGTGTTCCTGCGCAAGCAGCTTTTGCGCAGGAGAAATCTAATGATAACAGTATGTTGCTCGGGAATCCGCCCTCTGTTCCATTGGCTAGCTCCATAAATGGAAGATAGCCATTGGAACAGAGAGCCGTCCGTCATGGCCGGACCAGATTCCTGGTGCTGCACCGGTGAGTGATGCCCTCTCGCCCCGGTCCTCGGGGAGCCCCTCCTCGGTGTTCACAGTGTGTAGTGGCTGAAGGGCCTAGGTGTGTGCGAGGGGCACAGGCAGCGCACGGAGCCCGGCTTTGTGCTCTCTGCCCTGCTTTATGCGGATGGTCGGGCACCCTGATCCGTGAACCCTGTGTCATTGGACCTGCATCGGGCACGTGGGCCTCTGTTGTGCTTTGTACGCTGTGTACTGGCACCGGATATAATTAGTGTTGTTTTACCATTGTACCTGAGGCCCCTATGTCATATCTGGTTTAATGTGCTGTACTACGAATCGTGCTATGTTCCATATACAGAAAACCCTACAAGGTGCTACTGCATGTCAAGTGTTCCTGCGTGTTCTCAACCACCCTGCATTATATCTGCCCTTTGTACTTCACTATACCACAGGCTCTGACGCATATTTTGCATGGCATTGTGCACTTCCCAATGCATTGCACTAGATGACTAGTATATTAGGTACATTGAGCAGTGCTATTTGCCCAGTACATTCTGCAGTTGGTTGGCATACACCTTGCACACTCCAGACTTTTGGTGCACGCACAGTGCCTTCAGCACTGCTACTTGTCTTGTGCACTCTGGGCTCGAGTTTTCCTTGCCCTGTGATTTGCATTGTCCCACCTGCTCTGTGTTCTCTGTTAATGCTCTGCCGTGTGTAGAGTGGTCTGCACTGTCCTTGGGGTGTTGCCCACTCCTCTATTCTGCATTCTACTCTGGATTCTCAACATTCTCACTGGATCGGATGCCCCCTCCCATGTATATACTCACATCCTGTTGTGTTCACTTCCTTTTGCACATGGCCTGACTTCTCTTTACTGGCACTGTCTGCTTACGTCACACGATGTGAAACTTCAACAGTGTGTCATTTTGCAATCGAAAGTAAAATGCTGCCTCCCACTAAGAACTTGAAACGACATTAATGTGAAACATTAATGTCGTATCAGAGCGATACCCAGTGTTAAAAAACAAAACAAAAAAAAGGTTCTTTCCAAGGCTTGTTTGATTTGCTTAGAATCAGCGATTCGATAGTTGTGCCTCCGTGTGCCCCTGTTGCCTGCTTGTGCCTCCGTGTGCCCCTGTTGCCTGCTTGTGCCTCCGTGTGCCCCTGTTGCCTGCTTGTGCCTCCGTGTGCCCCTGTTGCCTGCTTGTGCCTCCATGTGCCCCTGTTGCCTGCTTGTGCCATGTGGGTGTGTGTGGAGCGGTTTGTGTGGCTGTGTGTGTGGGGAGCTTTGTGTGGCTGTGTGTGTGGGGAGCTTTGTGTGGCTGTGTGTGGGGGGCTCTGTGTGGCTGTGTGTGTGTGGGGCTCTGTGTGGCTGTGTGTGTGGGGAGCTTTGTGTGGCTGTGTGTGTGGAGGGCTCTGTGTGGGTGTGTGTGTGGGGGGCTCTGTGTGGCTGTGTGTGTGGGGGGCTCTGTGTGGGTGTGTGTGTGGGGGGCTCTGTGTGTGTCATTTGCGAGAGATAAAGCTAGTGGCATTGTAAATGACAATGCCATTTATTTATGTTAAAAAAACATAAATAAAAATAATGTCAAGAGCAATGCCAATAGCTCTAACTTTAACAAAGGCGAAACCATTGCATTGTAAATGCTTGTTTATTCTGGGGATGCTGGCCAGGGAGAGAGAGTCTGATCTGAGTTGTCTGTTCGACTGATGGGGTTTGGCGAGGGATCTAAGGATCGGCGGGCCTCTGCCTTGCATTATTTTGTGTGAAATGCAAAGGGTCTTAAAGGTGATCCTTTCCTTAATCGGGAGCCAGTGTAGGCTTTTGAGGGCCGGTTTGGCGGAGTATATGGATGTGGTCCCGGTTAGGAGTCTGGCAGCCGCGTTTTGGGCATATTGCAGTCTGTTAATGACTGATGCAGGGGCCCCTAGATAAAGGGCATTTCCGTAATCTAGTCTGGAGTTCACCAGCCCCTGCATGAGCAATTTCCTGGATTGGAAGGTAATCAGGTGGAGGATCTTCCGTGCTGTTTGAATGAGACCGAAGCAGATGCCTGTGGTTTTTCTGGCCTGGGCTTTAAAGTTAAGCTCTTGGTCCAACCAGATACCGAGGCTCTTAACTTCTGATTTGGGGGTGGGAGGTGATCCCATGCAGAGTGGCCACAAGAGGGAAGGAGGGAGTTTGCGTGGGTTTCCCAAGAGGAGGATCTCTGATTTCTCTCCGTTTAATTTAAGGCGTGATTCGCACATCCAGTGGAAGATGTTCTCCAGACATGCTGCCAGGTTGTCCAGGTTTTTACTCGACTGGTTTAGGGACACTACCAGTTGGGTGTCATCGGCATACATGACTGTTTTTATGCCGAATGGGGCTATAATGTCCTCTAAGGGTGACATGTAGACATTAAAAAGTGTGGGGCTCAGGGAGGATCCCTGGGGGACCCCACACTGGAGGGGAAGAGCTCTGGACATAACTGTGCCCTCGGACACCTGAAAGGTTCTGCCTTCAAGGAAGGATTTGATCCAGGACAGGGCAGTGCCAGAAACTCCTACCAAGCTGAGCCGGTGGATGAGGATGGCATGGTCCACCGTGTCGATGGCGGCACTCAGATCGAGGAGGATCACTGCTACTGATCCTCCTGCGTCTATGATGGTTCTTGCCTCCTCGACCACGGCTAGTAGTGCGGTGTCTGTTCCCTGTCCAGGTCTAAACCCTGTCTGAGATTGGCGCAGGGGATTGTTGGTTTCCAGGAAGAGGGATAGTTGCTGGTTGACAATTCGCTCGGCCACTTTGCTGATGGCCGGGAGGAGAGAGATGGGTCTAAAATTGGATGGGTCCGTTGGATCAAGATGGTTTTTTTTAAGAAGTGCCCTTACTGTAGCTTTTTTCCAATTGACTGGAACAATGCCTAGTGCAAGGGAAGCGTTAATCAATTGGGTGAATGGAGGGGCGACAGTGGCGGCGATCAGTTTTAATTTGCTCATAGGAGCTGGATCTGATGGAGCCCCGCTTTTCACGGATTGTAAAATGGTCAGGAAAAGCTCTGTGGTGATCTGGAAGAATGTTTGGAGGCGTGGAGCCTCTGCACAGGGGAAGGGGGTAGGGGGGAGTTGGGAGCTAATGGGAGATGGGAGGGATTTGAGGATATTATTGATTTTTGTTGCAAAGAACTCAGCTAGCTGGTTGCATCTGGTGCCCGATTGGTTTGGTGTGGGTAGAGGGTCTGGAGTTTTAGTGAGAAGGCGTACGATGCGATAGGTTTCTTTGGCAGAGTTAGCTGCAGCTAGTATTTTTTTCTCGAAGAAGGTTGCCTGGGTGTTTTTTATGCCGGTTTTGTATTGCTTCATGGCGGACCTGTATTAGTTTTTGCTTTCAATTGCCCAGTCCTTTCTCCAAAGGCGCTCTAGCTTTTTGCACTTTTTTCTGAGTAGGCGTAGTTCTTGGGTGAACCACGGAGATTTGAAGGTTTTCTTCTTACTGGGGAGGGGTTTGACGGGGAGGATCGCTTCCAGGGATTGATCGATCCAGCTGCGTAGTTGAGCGTCTGCTCTGGAGGGGTCCGGGTCCAGCACTGGTAAGGCGGAGGCAAGTGCTTGGGCCCATGAGGCCGTATCCAGTTTTTGCCACGGGCGGGATGGTGCTTGGGGAGGAGGCCTCTCCGGTGCTTCAGCCGAGAGTTGAAGCTTAAAGGGGATTAAGAAATGGTCTGACCAGGGGACAGGGATGGGGGTATTCACGAGTAGTCTCGTGAGGTTTGTGAATATAGGGTCCAACAAATGGCCCTTGGAGTGGGTGGGCTGGTTGCTTTTCAAGTGTAGGTTAAGGGAGGCTAGGTCATCTTTAAGGTCAGCGGCTGTTTTGTTTGTTAGGTCATCGAAATGGAGCTTTAGGTCTCCTAAGACCGTAAAGTTGGGGGTCAGGCAGGCAAGAGTGGAGATGGATTCCACAAGGGAGTCGCAAAAAAGGCGTTGCTGTCCTGGGGGACGGTAGACTAATATCACCGAGAGAGTTGTGGATGGTGGCAAGTGGATAGAAAACTGGGCATTTTCACAGTCCTGAATTGGGCTGTCCTTAAAATGGCACGCCAGATGATAACGGTAGATGATTGCTATCCCACCTCCCGTCCCAGAGGGTCTGTCCTGGTGTTTGATAAGATAGCCCTGGGGGAGTGTTTGGATAATGTCTGGGTCAGAGTTGGGGTTGATCCAAGTTTCGGTGAGAAAGAGGATCTCGATCTCAGAATCCTGCAGAAGCATGTTAATTTCTGCTTGGTGTTTCGGGAGGGATCTGCAATTGAGTAGAGCCATATTAAGCCAGCGTGGTTTTAGGGGGAGTCGTGGGGTGAGCCTATATGGACAGTTTACGCAGCAGGAATGTCCTTCCGTTAGGGAGATAGTGCTGCGACAGGGAGCGGAGGAAGAGCCCCTGAGTTTGAGGAGGGTTTCCTGGGTGTACCTCAGGAGAGGAGGTGTGACCGATGCAGGGGTCCCGGGCACTGGGCTCGGTCTGGTGCGGACGGGCGCAGACGGGTTTGCCTTAGGCGCTCCCGCTGCGCTTCCGGTGGATGCACATGGTTTATGCGGAGGCAGGGGGTGGGGGGAAGTGGGCGTGACCTGAGAAAGGGGCGTGGCCTCTGTCCTCGCCGGTAATGGCGTCAGGAGGAGTGATCAGGTCAGGCTTCGCGGCAGCGTTAGTCAGCTGCGCGGGCCGATCAGGGGCGAGCAAATGCACAGAAATGCTTTGCAAGCGTGGTGAGTTAAAAATACAAAGTTAAGTGACAATCGTTTTGTTTTTTAAAAATAGCGCAAATTCACCCTCCCGGCTTCCGCCTCAGGAGATAGGTTGCTTGTGATTAAGGTGCTTGCATTCAGCGTCTTTATGTACCAGCGGCAGTGGGCGTGGCCTGAGAAAGGGGCGTGGCCTCTGTCCTCGCCGGTAATGGCGTCAGGAGGAGTGATCAGGTCAGGCTTCGCGGCAGCGTTAGTCAGCTGCGCGGGCCGATCAGGGGCAAGCAAGTGCACAGAAATGCTTTGCAAGCGTGGTGAGTTAAAAATACAAACATCTTCAACATCTACATGGCCTCCCTCGCCACCATCGTTCGACTGCACGAACTTGGCATAGTATCCTATGACGACCACACCCAGCTCATCTCTCCCTCACCAAGGACCCCATTACCACCAGACTCCACTCCAGGAAAGAATGAAGGAGGTTGCATCCTGGATGAGCAGAAGCTGCCTGAAACTCAGCTTGGAGAACACAGAGGTCCTAGTCCTCCGACCCTGCCCCTCTGCATGGGACAACACTTAGTGGCCCACCGCCCTCGGCAGCCCTCCCAACCTCCACTGGCTCCCCGTTGAGAAGAGAGTTACTTTCAAGATACTCACCCACAAATGCCTCCAAAACACCGGACCCCAATACATCAACGTGAAAATCTCCTTCCACGTACCCAGGAGAAACCTCCTATCCGCCGACCTTGCCGAAACCCCGCACATCCGCAGAGCATGAACTGGTGCAAGCGCCTTCTCCTACATCGCGGCCAAGACCTGGAATGTGCTCCCGATCGACATCTGATGTGCCCCTTCCCTGAACATCTTCAGGAAGACACTCATGACCTGGCTCTTTGACTGAATGGAGCTGCTTACCCCACCACCCGCGTCTTGAGACCCTCACGGGTGAGTAGCGCGCTTACAATTCCCCCTGATTGATTGATTGCTTCCAGGCTGTACTATGATGCCTAATTACAGCGGAGATGGTTTTCTTGTGATTGTGACCGTGTGTGGTGGTGAATAGCGATTTTAAAATTGGCTCAGGTACTCCTACCACAAATAGTAACCTGGTCAAAATTTAAAAACAGTGGTGGATACTTTTGGGTTTAAGTTGATCCCAGTTATCCTTAAATCGGTCAACATGTTTCAGCCATCTATCTAAGTAAGGGTCAAAATGGCTTTCATTAGAGCTTGTACGCTACGGCATGCGGAATAGAAGTTTGTACTTGCAAACCTTTCAGTCATGGAGAGAGTCACTTATTGCGACCGATCCTGTAAAGATAAGCTCATGAGAGAGACAAGCATATATATCATCATGTAGGTAGACTTGTCCTGCGGTCATGGCAGCCAACCTCGCACCGCCCCTAATACATTCATGCAGCAATTTCTCATTGAGAATGCATTTTAAGTACAACACATCCCCACTATCATTTGTAGGGTCATTTATTTTAGCATTTGGTTTCAATTTGAAGTGCAGGCCCAAAATCTTGGAAGACAACCATCTTGCTCATAATATGGTAGTCGATCTCTACATGGGATGCTCCAAGAAGGTGGACCCTGTTGTCACACTCTGTAAGTCACAAAGCAAAGATTTATTGTAAAGTTTAAATAAAAGAAATATATATATATATATATATAATATATTCATTATATATTTTTTCCAACACTTTCTTTTCAATTAGTTAGGTTGGAGTGAGAATATTTAATTTAACCCCTTCAAAGTTCCACACTTTCCATACTGTTGCTTTGGTTGTAGTATGAAGAGTAAATCTGACTGCCCTCCCTCACACTCCACCCCATTCAACATGTTTCCTGCTGTTAGGTTGGAATGGGAAGAGTAGTTTTTATTTCTCCAAATGTAAACACTTTTTAGAAATTTTTGTTGAGGTCGGAATGCTAAGTTAGTTTTATGTTTTAATTTTAATTTAGTTTAATTGTTTGTGAGAGATTTTTTCGCTTTTCATGTTTATTAGTTTGTACATAAAATTGTAAATATTTTTCCTTTCCTCTCCTCTAAGTTGCAACGATTTTCATTCATTGTTTTATAATGTTTTATATTCGTATTTTGGATTTTGTTTTTCACTTTTCTGTTAGTTTTTTTTTCTTTTTTGCAATGTTTATATTTTTATTTTACTTTTTTAACTTTCTTAGTAATAAGTGTCATATTCTTGAATTTATGATTTTGTGGAATTAAAATGTTTGCTTTTATATCTACATGTTTTGTGTTTACAATTTTTTTAAATTGTGTTTATTTGTTTTTAATTTCAATTTATATGTTGTATTTATTTGTTTACGTTTTAATTTTTTTAAATTTTTTATTTATATGTATATTATGTAATTTTGATGCAGTGATCATAATTTTAAATATATATACTTTCTGTAATATGTAAATGTTATAGACGATATTTTTGTACTTTGTAAAGACGATATTTAGGACCACAATATTTTTTGCTGCCATATTTTTATATTGTGATATTTTTTTATTATATTCTGTTCTATGAGCAGGCCAACAACACCTATGGGCCTTTTTATGTTGTCCTCCCCCCTTATTACTCTTGAAGGCTAGGTTTCTATAGTGCCTGGGTTGTGCGGGTAATCCCTGTTTGAATAAGCTAGTCTGAAGTGTATCCTCACTACTTGGCACCTCTTCTACACTCATTAATATCAAATTTGTCTGCTTTTGTGAGTATATGTGCCAGTACAGAAGTGCCCACTCATCAATTCTGTGAACCAGAGCCCAACCCTAATAGAATTACCTCCCATAGCTTGGCACACCACCATGGCTATCATGGCCATCGTGTCAACAGTATCACATTAGACATTAGTAGCTTATTTTGTGTGTGTTTCATTTTAGGTCCTAGAAGTAGAGCCCAAAGCTAACGATGGTCCACAAACTGCCCGTGGCCGGCTGGCAAGAAGAGCCTCTGCTACATTATCAACGCCAGCCAGGAGTAAGAAAATGAATGACACAGTGGGTCAGAATCTCCCAGGACAGGAGGTGCAGCCTCTTGAGGAGACTGAAGATGACAGAGTTGGCAAGAAAGGCAGGCGTGGTAGGGGCCTAAGAAGACGAGCTGCCATCGAAGAGCCAGAGTATGAAGGTGCTTCTGAGGCTGACCCGCTTACTGGGCATGGTATACCAAAAGTGTGCATTGAAGCAGCGGTGACCACAGACTCCCTTGCTCTTGGTATAGAAGTATCAGCCACTCTAAGTGTAGATACTCCAGAATCTACTCGCGTTCCTGCTACTCACGTGGAAGCGCCTGATTCCAAACCTCCAAGTACTGATGATGCACAAGTTGTAACTAGTAACCAAATTCATGTTTTGGAAAAAGGAGAGAGGATCAGTAACCCACCACCGACCTCTGTTGAAAAGGCTTCCAGAGATCCACCTCTTGCAGCTGCAGTAGCTTCTTGTATGGATCCGACTGATGCTGAAGAAGCAAGCATTGCTGGACATGGTAGCAGTCACTCGACAGCCACACCAGTGATGCAGAGAAGAAATGCAAAGCGAGGTGAGAAGGCTGCTGCCCTGCCAATGACCGAGCAATCTATGACTCTAGCTGAGCCAGAAACTAGTGGAAATCGAAACAGGCAGAAGGCACCTGCCACAGAAGCAGAGAACAGGGAAGAGTCCAAGTCTGAGTCAGTTCCTGTACGGGGCCGAGGGAGGCAGAAGAAAGTCGTTTCCAGTGATGTTAGTGAAAAACAGCAGGATCCAGTAGTTGCCCCAGTGGACTTACCCGCTCCAACCAGAGTTTCTCGGTCCAGGAAATCTGTTATTGGCAGTACGACTGAAGAAGTGGTTACACCAACACTATCTGTGCGTGGAAGAACAAGGAGAGGAGGTCCTGTGGAGAAGGAAGGGTTGGAGGAAGAGCAGGATCAGCCTAAGGCATCAGGTGCACGCAAAGGAACAAAGAAAGTTCCCGTCATCGAAGCAACCAAGATTACAGAACTGGAAACCCCATCCGAAGTGAGCACAACCACAGACCTAACCTCTGAGCAAACACTGGAGGCAAAGACTAAAAACAGTCATCCAAGCAGCAGTCATGAAGGAAGGACTTGCCCACCTGAGCAACCGCCACCCACTAGCGTACAGAGGGTGACAAACAGTCAAGCAGGGGGTGCTGTTGAGAAAGAAGAGCTGGTAGACAGTCATGCTGCAGCCCTCAGCATAGAACAAGCTGTGCCAAATAATCAGGTGGAAGACCTCAGTGCAGAACAGGCAGTGACGAGTATCCAGACCGCAACAAGCGACCAGACTGAAAATGTTTCTACTCGAACTCCCAGGAAGCGGAGAACAGTGAGCGATGGTGAGCAAGTGATAAATAATGTGACCTCCACCAATTTAGATGCCCAAGCAGCTAGGAAGAGAAGGACAGTTGGTAAAGAAAAAGGACTAGATGTTCTCCAAACCGAGAAAAGAGAGGCGAAAGAGGAAGTTGAAGTAGAGGCTGGAATGGACTTAGATACTCAAGTCATGAAGAAGAGAGGAACCAGAAAGACTGTAGAAGAGACAAGAGATGCCCTCCAAACATCTAGGAAGAAAGGTACTGTAGTGACCGGCGCCTCCACCACAGCCTCCCAAGCTTCTGAAAAGGGAGAGGCCATAGATGCTTCTGAAGATATAGTGGTCGCTGAAGAGACAGTAGCATCCAAATACTCTAGGAAAAGAAGAACTATAGAGGTTGGGCCAGAAGCAGCAGAAGAGGTCCGGGAAAATGCCCAACTCTGCCGAGCACGTCCAAAAAGAGGAAGTACAGCAGCAGCTTCAGAAGTAGAAGAGGTCCAAAACTCTACCTTGGCCCCCCGAACTTCTAGGAAGCAAAGTGCCACAAAACAAAGTGAAGAAACAATGGAAGAGATTAGCAACCTCAGCCTAAGTGTAAACAGCGAACAGAAGATACACGAGACCAACTCTGCCACAAATAGTGCAGCCTCTTCTGCTGCCGGTGACGAGAGCAGTTTAAGAGAACTTGGAAAAACTGTAAAGGCAACTGGGCGGCGAAGAAGGAAGCAGACGGGGAAAGATGTGGCAGCAGACAACAGAGATGAACAAGCACAAAGCTCCAAGCATACTAAACTATCTGAAGGGATTGTTTCTGATATAGCCATTGCAAATGGTGAGGCACATAGCAGCCAGAGTGGGAGAAATCTGGAAGTTGCAGGCAAAGAAGCAGATGATCCCCAGACGCCGGATGCTGAGATCAAGAAAAATGATTTCAGCAAAGCTGAGCAGGAGGATAGGATCAATGAGAAGAGAAAATGGATAAGTACTTCAAGTGAAGAAGCTGTTGTGTCGCAGCCTGCTGTCACCTCAAGCACCCGTCTTCAAGAGGCCGACTTAAAAGGGGGAGCTACTGGTCGCAGGAAGAGGCAAAACAAGAGTGAGGAGGGAGGCCAGGACAGTGCTGAACAAGCAGGAAGCACTGAACAGAAGAGGAGGAGGAACAACACTGCACCTAATGAAGGTGCAGCGGCTGCTGTCGCCATTGATGAGGCTGAGAATGGCCAGAGCCAGGAAAATGTGGAAAGTGCTGCATCAGAAGGCGCGATATCCCAGAAGAAGCAGGCTGCTACCTTGAAGAAAGCAAAGAACCAGCCAGAGGCAATACAGCCAGAGGCACCACAAATCAGAGGAAGAGGGTCCCAGCGGAAAAATGCAAGAAAAACTGTAGAGGCAAAAATTACAGAAGGGGAGCATCTGGCATCAACAGAGGCAACAGAGAACATTGTAAGCTTGCCCAGTCAAGAGGAGCTACACTCCAGTGCTTCCAGCAGGAGCAGTAGCCGCGGACGGAAACAGGTGGGCTGCGTTCCAACCTCTCTAAAACCAGATCTGGTCTTCTTTCCATCTTACTCACATATTTCTAGAATCCAGATTGTCTTTCAATTCTTCTTTTCTGTCTCTCTCTCTCTCTCTCTGTCTCTGTCTCTGTCTCTCTCTCTGTCTCTCTCTCTGTCTCTCTCTCCGTCTCTGTCTCTCTCTCCCCCCCTCTTCCCCTCCCCCCAGTGGGTTATTTGCTGCAGGCAGTCCTTTATTTGTTTAAATCGGGTGTTGTAAGGAATGTGGATCGTATCTCTCTGATCCTTAACCGCTTTGTCCCTTGCTTGCACACACATCACCCAGTGCCCTCTTTTGCTGAATTTCCTTCCAGCTAAAATCATGTAAAACTGCCTGCATTAGTAGGGTATTTTACTAATCCTAATATACATCATGGAGTCTCTCTATATGCCCTCTTTGGTCCCACAACTTCACAATGTCTTGCTATATCAATGAGCAATAGACTCCAAGGTTCACTCAGGGAGGTGCCTTGACATCAGGGCCTTATATCTTGGCCTGTCCGTAGATGCTAAAGCACTAGTCACAAAATATTCAATTTCTAATGACTTGGGCATGGGTCATTGAGTCTTTTACAAGCAAGGTCCAACATTTTGCCCCTTACTTATTGTATTATTATTAGGGGTGGTTGGCTACCCACCTCAAATAATAATCACAAACGTAGTCAGGGTGCACCTTTAAAGTCACTTTATTACCCTGAGCTCATCCTCCTTGCAGCTATCGCACAGAACCGAGAGGCTTACCTGAGGGCAATGTATAAAGAATGTATGCAGTATCAAAACAGTATGAACTCCGAATGCAAAATAATAAAAAATCTCACAGCAAATTAGAAAATGTGACCAGAATTTACTTAACAAAATGACACAATGACAAAGTTCCAATAAGGAGAACGTGGGAGATGAATGTTTAAAGTGTGAATTAGAAATAGCACTGGTCACTCAAGACCGGAACCTAGGCGCAATGTGAGGCTGACTGCGATGGAGCGTGGGTCAGATACTCCAACCAGGTTCTTCCTGTCAAAAGACTTGCCTTCTGACATAGTCCTTTAAATCCCAATCCACCACAGGAATATACATCTAAAGCCCCCCAATAAAGGCTTGCAGGGAGTCTGGGAGATGCCAACGGTAGGGTCCTGTCCATCTGAGTCCAGTTGTCACTGTTCAGCTGGGTTCTTCCAAGGAAAGGCCTTTTGCAGCCTGTTTGTTCCCTGAAGCTTGAACAAGGGACAGCCTTATGACCCTTGGAGCACACTTTTCTCTGGTTACAAGGGGTAGAAGGTCTCCTCTCAGGTCACAGCCACCAGATTCAGTCCTCATTTGATCTTCTTCTGGTCCAGAAAGTGGGTGCCCCGAGAGAAGCTAGTAGTTGGGAATGACTCTTGGGCACGCCCCCACCAATAAGGTAAAAGGTCCCGGGCCAAACTTACCGGTCTGGTGTTATTTACGGTGAGTGTACTATGGTAATCCCTAGTGTCCTCCTGCATCTAACACTGAAATTCAGATTGCGGCAGCCACTGTACCCACAATAAAGCCAGGTCACCAGCTTGACTGAGACTTTTTTTCTCCCAGCGGAATATGTAAACCGTCCCAGACAATGGATTGGGAGGATATCCATGGGTCTTCCTGCTGCTCTCCATCTCCCGAGTTGTGTTCAGAGTCCTGTTCTCCAAATGCCATTATTTTTCGAACAATCCCCCCAAAAATTCCAAGATTGGTACAAAATAGTACAGACTGGAGCGGGTGTGTATATTGTACCACTCCCTAATAATAGCAAGAAGGTGGGAACTTCCTGTAAATACGTCTCGCATATTACAGCCAATGAAAAGTGTTTTTCTGCCTATCACATTCCCTACAGTACATTTTTTAGGCACCCCGACATCTTAAGACTATTCAATAAAACCTTCAAGACACCTTTCCTAATCTGGCCTGTGAGGAAACCTCAGAGCTCGAAGTTGAAATAAAAGTATCGCTTCATAGTGAACACACTTTGAAAAAAACGTTTGTGCCACACTGAAGACCCACAGGACCCAGAAAATAAAATAAAGGCCCTGCAGGAGTAACGCGGCACTCCCTCATTGGCTTTATTGGTCCAGCAGGAGTACTGCATACTTAGTGGAAGGTCAAAGATATACAAAGGAAACTATTTCATTGGGCAGGAAGTGGATAGTAGTTAAAACAAGCCCTCATGCTATAGAAAAAGCGGATAGTGAGTTGTTAGCTATTAATTTCCATTAGCATTTCAGGAAGGGAACTGGAAGAAGTCCTATCCACAGACGTGGTGTCTGAAAAAACTTGTGAGACATTCAACAGTGCAAGCACTCGGCCTAGCTTATTAGCGTCATCCCAGGATGACTATGTAATAGTTTTGTTCCTGCGTCACCCCAGGATGTAGTGACTTTAATATCTTGAGCACCACTATCGAGTAGTCTTGAGGAGGACTCACTTGTATGGAAGGTCACTTGTGTGGAAGGTCTTTATATTTACACCAGGGCAAAAATATTTGATGCCTGAAATGTAACGTGCATGTTCTGCAAGCAAGAATTTAAGCGCAACAATTCTGGACACTAATGCATGGGCACTTCTGGTACGTGGAAGCACATAAGAGAGTTTGCCTAAATGACTTTGCGTCTGCCCAGCTTAAAGGAGTTTGAAGAGCACCCTGTGATCCCCTAAAATGATGAGCAGAAGAGCAAGACTGCAATGTGCAGTATTTCACAACATATTGCAATTAATGCCACCTGGGGAGGTTGGATGTTTGTGTCCTCGGGCAAGTGTAATAAAAACATGTTATGCCGAAGCTATGGACACCCACACCATAAAAATGTGTATGAAACACAGAAGTAAAAAAAAAAAATTTGTTACACCATCATGTTTAAAAAAAAAAAAAAAAAATTGTTAAAAAAAGTCTAAAAAGAGGAGAAAAAATAAACTAGCACAATTTTATCCACAAAATTATGAAAACAGTATCTCTAAACTGTTAAAAGAAAAATGTGAAAGCAGCGCAAAAATGTGAAAACGCACAAACAAAAAAAATATATATAATCTCTTCTGCACACAATCACACATTGTGTGTAAATAAGGACTGGTTGGATTAAAAAGCCATGCACAGTAGCAGGTTGGCTGCCCATGGAGGCTTTTGGCCGAAGAGCATGGCTTGGGACTCCAAGCAATACTGCCAACTTCCCTGTTGTACACGGAGGAAAGTTTTCCACAGCTTAGAGTTGGCTGAATACGATAAAAAAAATTACTAAAAAAAGAAAGGTAAAGTGATGTTATAGTTGGGTATGGGAAAACAAAACGTAACTTGCATTAACAAAACCTCAAATGTACTGAAAAAACAAAGATTAAAGTAATGTCATATTTGGTATGTAAAAAAGACCTTAAGTTAAATTTTTTTAAGCTCAGAAATTCACTGGGAAAAAAAGTCAAAGGGATGTTACAGTTAAGTGACCATGTCACACATGATGTAATGTTTTAACACCGAAAAATACACTGAAATTCTCCAGTTATAGCTCAGCCAGCTAACAATATCTTGTGCCACGCCAAGCACTGCATATGACCTCACTTAATATTACATCACTCATGACATGTTATATAAAATAATTGATGGCAGCGCACACATCGTCCACGCTAATGCTCTTCAAATTAATCTATAAATCAGTGGATCATTTTACAAGGGACAGTATGGAATGAAGGGCTCAGAAACCTCTGTGCTTGTGTGCACGTGCACTGTAGAAAGTGTGTAGTGCTGGAGCCAATCTCATTACGTATGGTAAAAGAGGGGTGCACTCTTTAGCTACCAGTGAAGTTTTAGGTGCAAGCAGAACTGCATTTAAACAAGGCAGAGACTGAGCACAGCCAGTGTGCGTTGCAGACGTACTTTTCAAATAGGTTGTTCCTTAAATCAAAGGCCTGTACCAAACATTGTGAGAAATCAAGTTTTTCCTTAGAATTAATTATTTAACTGTGGCTTTCTGTGTTCATGCTGTCGCTAAAGAGTTGTCCTGTACAGTTATAGTCCATTTTTATATAAACTGGAGGTTTATAAAGTGCTAATAACTATTTCTAGAAGTTCACTGGACATTTTATGACATTATAGATTCTTGAAGAATGAATGATTATATGGGTGAATGACTAACACATGGTTTAAGTTGTACTTTCATTGTATGAGTTGTTCTAGTGGGGTTTCTAAGTCCTTAACCAACATGTCTCATTAAGATAAATAATTAACAACTATTTTCTTGAACAGTATACAAGGTTTAATAATTTACCAATTGCATTAATATCTACATAGCCATTTTGTTTCATGAACACCTACATACCAAGAAAAAATACTATCTAATAAATGTGTCTGAATTCCCCAGATATGTTTTATGTCCATTTTGCAAAAAGTTCCACCCATCAGCAGTAGAGAAGCTTTAGAAAATTGTGTTTAGGTGTAGCTTAATGAATGCATCCATGTGATACAAAACATGTATCACACCCTGGCATTCATTGCATGATGCCATTAGTGATGTCATTTGATGTGTCATCATTGAATTAATATGTCAGGTCATAAGCAGTGCATGGCGAGGGTACAAATGATAGCCAGGGCCAGTGGAATATTGCAGGCAATTATGCAGCAGGTTTGAGTAAATTATGCGGCAAGAAGAGGCAAGTTATGCAGCATAATGAGGCACATTTTGCAATAGTATTACTTCATTATTTAGTCATTTTTAAACTTAGTAACACTATCTGGTCATTGGTTGCACCTCATTAGTACCAGTTTAACACTCGACTATAGCAATAAGCAACAGCTAGTTGACCAGTCCAGTTTTGTAAAGGGCCTTGCAGCGCACAGTGACACTTGTCGCTGCATTTTTAGTAACTTTTGAACTTTGTGCTGCTAAATTAAGTCATTAATTGTTCCGTAGATAGAGGTCAGTGAGGGAACAAGTGTGGAGTCCAAACACTCCTTCCATTCAGAAGATTTCTTCCCCCAAGAGAAGCTTTGGGTTGACAGATCGCAGCTACGGAGATTTCCTTTTTACCTAAGATTGATCACTTCTAAAGGGGACGGGTGGCAGATTGAATGCTCTCTCTCAGAAAGGATTCTTGATTTTTCTCTGTCTGCCCCCTCAAAATATCTTATCTACTTCTATCGCCCCACCCCCTCAAACTATCCCATCTTCTTCTGTAGTAGGGGATCTCTGTGTATAGTCATAATCTAGTGAATAGTCCCGCCCATGTGCGTGGACCCCGGAGTAATCAAAAATAATCTCTTAAGCTGTCTTCAGTGCAGTCCTGCATAGACACTTAAGAGAAAATTAAAGACAATAATGCAGCCTATACCTACAAGGCTACACTGTCCAGTACTTCAACTAGAAATGCAAAGGATATTCCACCAACATCACATTTAACACAGTCTGTTAAGTTTCACCCATAGAGAAACTTCACCTTCACAAAATCCTTGGAATGATAGAGAGGAAGGGATGGACAGACAAGCCCCCCATAGGCTGCCATTATATGTCTGGAAAAGGGATATCGTGCCTTTAAGGAACTCTCCAGAGACCCTCGGTATCCCATGATGCACGGCGAACTCCTTTTACTTTCAGTTCTTTTTTCCGGCTCCTGCTTACAGGATCCTGGAGCATTGAGCTCCCCTTTTTTGGGTGTTTTTCAATTTTTGGGCACTTTTAAAGTGTTTAGAGTGTTTCACTCGACATCTGACTGTTTCTTCTACCTGTTTCTGGAGTTTTTGGCCAGTTTTGCCCACTCTTTTGTCGAATATGCCTGCCTTGTTCGACAAGTGCCCGGAGTGTGCCAGGAAGAAGGCAAAGTCAGACCCTCACAGGGTTTATATCCTCTGTCTCCCATCTTCCCATGTCCCTGAAGACTGTGGAATTTGCCAACAATTCTCCAGGAGGACCCTGAAGGACAGAGAGAAGATCCGGCTCCAAGGACTGGAGCAGAGGAGACAGCAACACCAAGGTGGGTCTGGGCATGGAGGGACTTCGTCCTCTGCCCATGCTTCAGCCTCTGGGGGGCTTCCCAGTGACGACAAGGCCAGAAAACGGCACAGATCTCCGTCGACCTCGATAGCCTTGACGTCGGCGTCGAGGGGGTTGACCACCATATGTTCCCCATCGTCCCAGAGCTCTGGGTCGAAGTGACGTCACCGTTCGACGTCGAGGGGACCGACGTCGAGACCTCGGATGAGGTCGACGTCGAGGACTGCTTCGACGTCGAGACA